>NC_135786.1:179980000-182380000 GCF_051106095.1 Pogona vitticeps
TTTTGGGTTTGGGTTTTCTCTGTGGCCTTCTCCAGCTTTTCACTGCCTTTCCCCAACAGTTCAGCTGGAGCAGCTACTCCTGCCTCTCTTTCTTTGAAAGGATTTTATATTATTATCAACATTATGGTTTTTTGGCGTGGATATTTTGAAATTGCTGAGCATTGTGGCTGCACAGGTCTATACTTGCTGCATGGGAAAAGTTATTTCATAGGCTTCAGGTTCTAAGCTCTGTGTTGGCTGTTCCTGTGGTAAATACTGTACATTGAGGCATCAGTGTTTTGCAGCAGACCCTGATGTTGGGAAAGTGTGAAGGCAAGAGGAGAAGGGGACGACAGAGGATGAGATGGTTGGACAGTGTCATCAAAGCTACCAACACGAATTTGACTCAACTCTGGGAGGCAGTGGAAGACAGGAGGGCCTGGCGTGCTCTGGTCCATGGGGTCACGAAGAGTCGGACACGACTAAACGACTAAACAACAACAACATTTGGCAGAAGACAGAATGACACATGTTATTACTCAATTGTTGCTTCTAGTTTTAACTAGCAACTCCTGAAATATTTTGTGCTTTGGTCTCTCTTCGTAAATATAAGTTAATATAAACAGAAATGTGGAAAACAGATAGAAGTTCCTTAAGCAGCAAAGCAATTTGGAAAAGCTTTTGAAACAAAATGTAACCATAGGAATCACATATTCTAAGTGTAGCATCCTGGAAAAAAAATGGTTCTCTGTTGCAGTAGGAAGAGAATAAAGAAAAACAAGGCTGCCCAAGTTGAAAATATCTCAAGAAAATTACAAGATCTGAAAACAAGCTCTGAAGTACCTATGCTACTTGTAGGTGGCTCCCAAGGCTCTGTAGATTATAGTGATGACCATGTGAGATAAATATGTCAGTTTCTTTAAATGTTTATAAAATGTTTACCAATGCACCTTTCCCATAGGATTTTTTTTTTTACCAGATTTGGACAGTGATGCCATCTGCGGGATGTATAGAGAATAGTGGTCTAATTGAGTGAGAGCCGTGCAAATAATCAAGCAAATTTTTGCAAGCAGATGCCTTTTCTGATTTAGGACCCACATGTATGTGCAGCACTGCCTGAGTCCTTCCACTGATAGTTGATTAGTGATCAGTATATGGCTACAATACTAATTATCAGTTGCCCGATCTTGAGTGCTGCCAATGATAGTACTGAGTATTACCCTGCTTGGGACTAAATAAATACTTAATTAGTGCTGTCTAAAATCAGCAATAGCAATTAGTTGGGCCGACATGCATATGAATTTCCGGATCAGAATAATTTCAGCTGAGGAGAGAGAGCAGAGCAGATAGTGTAAGACTGAAAGAGAGCATAGCTTGAACTTCCAACAAAAATCATTGTTAGAGCCAACACATTTCAAATCTCTCAGTTCTTCTTTGGAGCATTTATTGAAATCATTCGGAAGATAACCAAAGAAATCTATGCTGTACAAAATAACTTAAAACTGGCCCTAAAAATAATTTTTTGCCTCTTTTGAGGTCTCATAATGTGTTTATGACACATGGCAGGGATATGAAAATCTCTCTGCTTCACTTCTGTTGCATTTCTCAATTTTTATATGGTGTTGCTTGCAGGACTTATGGTTTTGTTTTGTTTTTGATACTGCTGTTTAAGCTTGTTTTTTTTCAGTTGTGCACCTTTTAGGTATTTGTGTTTTTTAAAGTATGTATTAATTACAATGGGGTCTCTACTTAAGAACTTAATCCGTATTGGAAGGTGGTTCTCAAGTTGAAAAGTTCTTATGTTGAATCTGCATTTCCCATAGGAATGCATTGAAAACCATTTAATCCGTATCTGCTCTTTTCCGTCCATAGAAACTACAGTGGAACCTCTACTTAAGAACTTAATCAGTTTTGGAATGGCGTTCTTAAGTTGAAACGTTCTTAAGTTGAAGCAAAATTTCCCATAGGAATGGACTGAAAACCAATTAATCCGTTCTGGCTGTTTTTTTGTTATGTAGAGGTGTGTTCGTACATTGAAGCATTAGTTCCCATAGGAACTAATGCAAAGCTGGTTAATACGTACTCTACCACTAGGGGGAGAATTTTTTTTAACCTAAGATGACCTAAGGTTAAAAAAAGAGCAGGAAAGGTTTTTTTTCCTGTTCTTATCTTGGATTTCTGTTCTCAAGTAGAAGCAAAATTTAGCAAATGGAGCTGTTCTTAAGTTGGATTGTTCTTAAGTAGGGACGTTCTTAAGTAGAGACCCCACTGTATTTGCTACAAAATTGATTTCCTTAAAATGTCTGGTAACTCTCAAAGGTGTGAATGCTTGACATGGCATATGTTTCTTTTCACAACAAATCTTGGAAATGCAAAAAAAAAACCCATCCTGTTTTCATTGAAACTAATGGCTTTAATGAAATGCAGAGTCCATCTCTATCACATACTACAGAATTATTATAACATAATGTAAGCATGCCCATTATGCATGACCACATTTTTTTTGGATTCTTGTATTTCTTGAAAACTAGTTATCATCTGTTGATACCATTAGTTTTGCTGCATCATTTGTTTGTTCCTTTAAAACATTTTCTTGTTTAATAAATAATAAATACAAAAGTCTATTTATATAATAAAATTGCAGTTCCTAGTGCAATGTTGCATTACATTACTGAGAATTTTCATGCAACAGATTTCTTTCTGTGTTGCCACTTCTAATACTTAAACTGGACCCTACTAGACTGCAAACAGAACTACAGACTTATGCAGCTAGTATTTGTACTGTTGTTCCAGTTAATAAGATAATCAGAGGGACCATTTCAGAGTTGCCTGAGAGACTCAAGTAGTTTGTGAAATAACAAGCAGAAATTGGAACCAGTAAATTTAAGTGTGCTTACTCAACTGTAGAAAATAAGAATTCAAAACACAGAGAAATAATGTTTTGCTGAGTGCTCCCAGAACTTGTATTTGTCTTTGGCAAACATTTTGTTTAACCTAGCTGGAGTCACAATATTAGTGGTACATCATTTTGTATTGAGCTTCCTGTACACCATAGCAAACTGAATTTTACTGGACCTATAAACCTCAAATCAAATGTGGTATGAGCTGGTAAGTCCTAACTCTTTTTCATTACATTTTATTCCCTTCCGCCAATTCATTTTATTTTCTGTTAAATAAAAAAAGAGATTGCTTCTTTTCCTGGAATCATTGTCAAACTCCCTGTCTTGAAAATTTCCTCAGCCATAAAAATTATTTCCAAACATCTGAGCATCTCAGAACTAAGCATGGAAGGGAGAGAAGGACCAGTCACCTCATCTTGCTTTTACTGCTTCACAAGTAATAAAACTGTAATTCACACAAAATCTGTGTGTGCAGAGTTACCTTTTTCTCATTTAGAAAAAAGGAACCTATCTAATTATTCAGGGAAGTGTATAACTCCTAGAAAGCCACAGGTGCTTAGGTTGACTGTTGACATGCAATCTTTTTATTTTGAATGTATGTGTGCTATATGTGCAAAAAACGGTCTGAAACTCAACATCAAAAAAACTAAGATCATGGCCACTGGTCCCATCACCTCCTAGGAAATAGAAGGGGAAGATATGGAGGCAGTGTCAGATTTCATCTTCCTGGGCTCCATGATCACTGCAGATGGTGACAGTAGCCACAAAATTAAAAGACGCCTGCTTCTTGGGAGGAAAGCGATGACAAACCTCAACAGCATCTTAAAAAGCAGAGACATCACCTTGCCAACGAAAGTCCGAATAGTCAAAGCTATGGTTTTTCCTGTTGTGATGTATGGAAGTGAGAGCTGGACCATAAAGAAAGCAGACCGCTGAAGAACTGATACCTTTGAATTGTGGTGCTGGAGGAGGCTCTTGAGAGTTCCCTGGACTGCAAGGAGAACAAACCTATCAGTTCTAAAGGAAATCAACCCTGAGTGCTCACTGGAAGGACAGATCCTGAAGCTGAGGCTCCAGTACTTTGGCCATCTCATGAGAAGAGAAGACTCCTTGGAAAAAACCTTGATGTTAGGAAAGTGTGAAGGCAAGAGGAGAAGGGGACAACCGAGGATGAGATGGCTGGACAGTGTCTGCGAAGCAACCAACATGAATTTGACACAACTCCGGGGGGCAGTGGAGGATAGGAGGGCCTGGCGTGCTCTGGTCCATGGGGTCACGAAGAGTCGGAACGACTAAATGAAACGAAACATGCTATATGTAGGGAGTCCCCCCAGTACACGGGAAATATACATTTTGGGAGATGCCATTTCATTCCCAAACATATAGGCAGTAAACTGTTTCTGTTAGAAGGGATGATACCTGCCGAGATCTGAATACAACCTTGAATTGCTATTAATTACTTTTATCAATACTGTACTTTAAGAGTTTTTGGATACAGAAAATTGGTTAAAATACATGCAATAGTTGACATTATTAAAACAATTGTAATTCGTTTAAAACACTCAATATTTATTAGGTTCTTACAGCTGGATTATTCCAAAATAAAATATTTTTGTCTTAATTTTGTCTTTCTTTTGTCTGTACTCTAGAGTGAACTCATAAGTGATAGAAAGACACACACCCCAAAAACATTTTCACTTGGAATTAAACATGCATAAGTTAAGAATTTAAGACTATCTACATCTTTCAGAATCATATAATCTTAAACAGACTACTTAAAAATTCAAACATGAGTACTGTCCAAATATTTTGTAGTGAGGTCAGACTAATATATAAACAGACATCTTGAAAAAGGACATGTTTGGGAAGCTCTTCACAGAAATCAATACTTGTGTCCTTTAGTCCTTGTGCTGATGTGCCACTTGTTCTTCTATTGGGGAAACATGAGAAGCTCAGAATCAGGTGGGAGAAGCCCATCCAGTAGCTTTTTACGATGTCAGTATTGATGCTGTTTAAATTGGTCTATCCCTGGCATATGAGATGAGCTATTCATGGGCACATAAAGAAACACCATGATTCTTTCTTTCTCCAAGTTTGCAGCCGCATGAAAGGGATTCATGTAGTACACTTTCCAGACATTGGTAACTGAATGTAAATATGAAAGCAAACAAAATTTTATGAGAATATTAATGAATATTCTTTTCCTTCTTTTCTTTTCTTTTTTGCAGGCCTTACATGGGAGAAAACATTACGGCAAATTGGATTTGAGAGGTGAGCAGTGCTGGGTGTCAGTTTCCTCTTATATGCAAAGCTGAATTTAGTAGTGCAGCTAGTTAATTTTATACATAATGGTTTTGCATCACCTCACCTCTTCATTCAAACACAGTGAACATACCTTTCCCCATTCACATTTTGTGCTTCAGAATGGATGCTATTCATATGTTAGAGGGAGAAGAAGTTTCAAATTCTGCTAAATAAAAGAAATACTGAGCACATGCTGTGTTGCATTTGATGGTGAGAAAAACAATATGGCCAGAATCCAAGGGAACACTTGCTGACCGCACCACTACTCTCAGCAGAAATAGAATGTGAACTAGCTCCCCTCCTCGGTGTGCATCAAAATATGCTTTGGAGGCCTAGGAAATCCTCCAGAGCTAGTTTTCAGGTGGTACCAAAGACTTCCATGAGTCAAGAGTTCTGCATTTCAACCTTTTTATGTGTTCCGTGTGCTCAAATTAAAGAGGAATTCATGCAAACAACTATATGACTGCTTCAACCACAAGCAAATATATAAACGTACACTCGTAAGGATTGAATGCTTGATGTTTAAAAAAATTAATTGCTGGATTTAATTATATGGGCTATCACTTAATTTGGCTTTCAAATTATTCAGATGTCAATCTTACATGATATTTTTAAAATTGTGTCTTCATATTTTAAATGTCAATCACAAGGGCGACAAAATGAAAGAGAGCTATTAAATGATAGCAATATTAACTTGTGGGAGCAAGTCCCCCCAAAAGTTGCAGAACAGCCTATGCCTCATGTATACTTAGAAATAAGAATAAAAGTTTAATACAAAGCAGCCAACACCCAAATGTGCAAATATTGAGACTGTAGGATCAGTCTAGCTTATATATGCAGAGCATACCAGAGGCTCATACATTACAATTCGTGTGTGTGTGTTTTTCCAAGTGAAAGTTGTGTGGCCTATTTTTTGCCCATTTTATATTCAGTAGTACTGTCTTTCCTAGAAGAATTTCCTGTTCTGATCTGATACTGTCTTCAACTCATCCTTGGGGAAAACATTTTCTTCCCAGCAGTGACTGCAGAGACACCTTCAGCAGTCAATCCTCACGTAGGTCACTGTTGCTGCCCTGCTGTAGGACCCAACAGTCCAAATCCAGGTTGAAGACAGGCTGAGCCACAGACTATCATATGTCTGGCTGGCTTCTCTGTCCATTCTCTAAGGTTAGTCACCTACATCCCATAGCAAGTGAAGTGAGATGATGACCAGGCTGCTTCTTGTAACCTGCCTACTTGATGGTTTTGGTGCTCTTTGGTCTGGGGTATGGGGAGAGTCAGTCTGGCACACGTGAAAATAATATAATGTGCATAAGGCCCAATTTCTTTACCAATATTAGTTAAAAACAAGACTTGCAGTTTTCCAAGAGGCTTTCAAAAAGAAATCATATATATGCCATTTCATTTGCCAGATTTGTCTGCCAAATCATTTTGTACACATTATAGATACTATATCTCGCAAAAGTTCCTTGAATGTAACCTTTAATATTGTTTTTACCTTTATACTCTGTATGCCGGCCAGAGTAGATTCGAAAATCTACCTGGGCAGGGTAAAAATGGAATAAATAATAAATAAATACCTGAAAAAAGGACTGTGGCCAATAAGATCTAGCCTAAACTTCCAATGGTCAGCTGTTGGTCAAGGGTAAATGGTGACTCAAAGGGGAATCTTGTGCTCTTCTAACCGGTGAAACGAATGATACTGTTTTCACACGCATTTGAAAAATAATAAAAAATTAGGCACGCATGTTCACTATGAAGCATGTCTTTATTTAGTGGAGTTTACTCACAAATAAGTATGTTTAGGATTTTGTTGCACTCATTAAATAATGTTTGATTTCACTTTGAGCTCATTAATTGATTGTAAACCATGGAAATTATTTTGCACTTCAGCAGCTGTGTGGATATCATCAAGAGTCCTTATCATAGTACTTTACCACCCAGTAAGAATTTATATGTTTGTATAGTTTGTTAAGATGATTCAGCTGTTTTGTTTCTTGTTATAAAATTTATGTTTGTAAATCTCATAAAAGTAGAGGGACTGCAAGGCTTTGATCTCTGAAGGCTCAGTACTGATAAAAATTCAGAGTTCAGATTGATGTGTTCATGTCAGTGACAAGGCAGAATAAAATGGCTGAAAACTGAATGAATGTGATATAGAACTAGCAATTCACCTGATGTTCAGGTGAAGCCTGAATATGCTGGAACAATGAATAGCAGAAGCAGAAATATTCAGATGTAGATGATCTTGTGAAAAGTACATACTGCACAAACTGACTTTCACTGTGTGGACTTTTTGAGGCCAGGGTGTGCCCCCAAAGTTCCTTCATGATAGCTTCAGAATAATCAAGAGTTATCTGTTTATTTAAAACATGTTGGATAACTTTTATGAAGCTGGGGATCAAATGTTTGCTCTCAGTGCTTTCTGTGAGCCCCAAGAGTTTGAGAACTCGTCAACATTGGCCAGAATATAGGATAAAACATGAGACAGGAAATGACTGGGTGTTCACTTCCAGATTTGACTGGGGGTGGGTTGGATATGGGGGCCTGTGACTCCCCTCCCCCACACAAAAGCTTGTGCTCCAGGATGCATCTCCCAGAAGAAAATGCACTTCTTCCCATCCAGGGGTTGTGTTTCTTTGGGGGCACAGCAGAGCCCCCAGCATTGACAAATGGAATGCTATAAAGTTCCAGGTCTTGGACCTGGGTTTCAGTATTCCATCATCTTTCTATGACATTGTGCTGGCTCTCTTTTGGCTCACTAGCTCTGTGAAGTGTGAGGCCACTGGATATCTTCTTGACTTCTTACTGGGCCTGGGAATGTCTCCTTCCCCTTGAATGTTTCTGTTTCAGTAGCAGTACATGAGCTTAGGGATTTAAATCCTCACTTAGTTTCTTTTCACACATTGGCCAGTAACCTGTTCAAGCCAACATAACATAACTTTATGCTGGCATAATTGCAGGGCAACAAGGGATTGTGCCATGCAGTTGTGCAATCAATTGTGTATCCCCAGAACAACTGTTTGTGAAATGTGCCAGTAGAAGTGCTTTGGGGATTGCACTTCCATCACAGCTCTTGTGCAACTACTGCGGGCGTAACCTCAAGTTGTTTGCATGTAGTTGCACAACAAGATTTTGGCCATTAAGTGAAACAGTGTTTCTAAAATGTAGTAAGAAGATATTTGCCACAAGGCACTGGGATGGCAGGAAGATCCATTTAGGAGGGAATTTGCATCTTTATAAGATGGACTAAAATGTGTATCCGTAAACACACAACATTTAAATTTACAGTAATTGTTGCCTGATAACATTGATTTTTTGGAAGAAGAAGCAACAAGTAGATTGTTGACCTCTTTCTGAGGAACCAGCCTCTCATTTTCTGCTTGCTTTGCAAGTGCATATGTGCATGTGCACTCAAATTCATAAAGGAAGAGGACACTAGAGACATTTATGCAAACTGTATCAGACAAAAAGAGAGACAAAAATCTTGTGACACTTTAAAGACTGTTATATTTTAATACGAACTTCCGTGGATTAAGTTCCTCAGATATAAGAGTGAGTCTATTACTTTCATATTTCTACATGGTCCCATGACCAGGTGGGAATACAGATAATGGACCAAGTGATAATGGTTCTTCAGTAACAAAATAGTTGATCAGATTGTGAATATTATCAATTATCAGTCTACAAGGCATAATTAGCATGGCTGATGGAAGTGGTAGGCTGTAGGAACCAATTAGGATTTCATACTTGGTAATAGTTTAAGAACCCTTCATTTATATTCTGTTCTTTTCAATGGGTTTCTAGTACCCTTACATACCTTATCAAAGCTATTTCTCTTTCAGGTCTTGTTTTGTGGTGTTTCTCCTCCACAAAACACTGACCTGCACATCACTCAAATAGCGTCCAAGTAGATTGGAATGTTCTGAAACAGGTTTTTGTGTTACCATTCCTGATGTCAGATTTATGTCCACAAATACAGTACTTTTGTGTAGAGATTGGCCTTTTTCTCCTATGTAGAATTAAGAAAGGCGTTGTTGACAAAGGATGGCATATGTCAGTCTCACACTGGAAGTGATATTTGCCACAAGGAGTTGAGAATTACGCTGAACAAGATTTTGGTAATTTTTTTTCATACTTATGGCCGTTTGATCCTCGATTTGTACAACTGATTCTTCAGCCTGTTGAGTCCGTACTTGACTGCGAAATCTTGACAGCTAGATGATTAGGTAAAGGTAAAGGTTCCCCTTGACATTTAGTCTATTCATGTCTGACTCTAGGGGTTGGTGCTCATCCCCATGTCCAAGCCATAGAGCCAGTGTTTTGTCCGAAGACAGTTTCCGTGGTCACGTGGCCAGTGTGACTAGACACAGAATGTCATTACCTTCCCACCAAGGTGATACCTATTTATCTACTTACATTTTTACATGCTTTCAAACTGCTAGGTTGGCAGGAGCTGGAACAAGCGATGGGAGCTCACTCCGTTCTCTGGATTCAATCTTATGACTGCTGGTTTTCTGACGCTGCAGGACAGAGGCTTCTGCGGTTTATTTGACAGTTTATTTTCACTATTGTAACACAATGATGGCAACCTCTTATGTTGCATGGATTTTACTGTAAACATGTTTTGGGAGTTTAGTGTGTTCTGTGAGTTTTTTTTTTAAACAAGTGGTAAATTTTTAAAAATTGACTCTATATTCATGAAATGAGTTGTACAGTGACTACTCAATAAAGTAGAACATATCTGAGATTGATAGATTTAAATGAAGCTTGCACATGTACCAATAGTTTTTCAAAACACTATATGAAGGGTAGCAATTATGTCTATGAAAACTTCTTATACAGTGGTGCCCCGCATGACGATGATAATTCGTTCCGTGAAAATTGCTGTTTAGCAAAATCATCGTTATGCAAAATGTGATTCCCCACTGAAACCTGTTTAATGCGTTCCAATGGGGAAAATACCTTGCCATCCAGCGAAGATCGCCCATAGGGAAGCCATTTTGTGAGTGCCAATCAGCTGTAAAAATGGCTG
The DNA here is from genome assembly GCF_051106095.1 of Pogona vitticeps. Taxonomy (NCBI): domain Eukaryota; kingdom Metazoa; phylum Chordata; class Lepidosauria; order Squamata; family Agamidae; genus Pogona; species Pogona vitticeps. The sequence goes on from NC_135786.1 coordinate 179,990,219, forward strand.
TCCTGCGAAGCATGGGTCCAAAAAACACACGGTAGCCATTTTGCAAAGCCGACAATCAGCTGTAGAAATCGTCGTCTTGCACATAAACGATCCACAGAGCATGGACCAAATCAACATCCAGTGAAAATTGCCATTGAAATCACTGTTTTGCAAATCGCTATAGGGATCGCAAAATGTTATTGTTATGCGGATTCGTCATTTAACAGGGTCGTCGTCTAGCGATGTAACACTGTATATGCAGTTTATAAGACTTGAACTTTTCTGAATCTGCATTTATAATAAATTCTGAGTTCAGATAATTTCATTGTAGAATTATCACAGTGCAGAATTATTTAATTGTGACTTTCATTAATGTAATATGACTTTACTGGTGTTTTATCAGAACTTGGAATAATTCTTTAAAATAATTTGTTACATTTAATGGATTGAACTTGTAATTTTAAAGGTTCTTAATTAATTGATAATAGTAATGAAAATTAATTAATTAACATTTAATGTTTCACTTTACTTTTGGCTATTTTAGTAATTTTATTGTGTATTTTTTAAAATCTAAAACTAAAGTATTACTAAAATGTCATTAATAAGATGCACAATCACCGATTGTATAATTATTTGACAAAAGTTACCATTAATGAATTAAATGACGAATTAATGTTAAGGGCAAGGAATTCACAAGTTAAATGTGATTATTATTATTGTGTCCAGATCATGGGGTACATTAGTAGGTTTACTAGCTTTATAAAAGTTCCAGGTTACTCAGTTTCCAGGCAACAAAGAAAATATAGTATATTATTAGAGCATTTTAGAAACTGCCTCAATCATGCTTAGTTAAATTCCTCACTTTATGCTTTAAGCAAAAAGCTATTTGTAGAAAGATAGAAAAGTCAGAAGCAGCACAATAACAAATTGTACTCCACAAATAAATCCAGCGCTATCTTGCATTAGATGACAGTATTCCTATTCTAGCAATCTTCAGCCTTTTTTGTCAAGAGGAAACAGCCGCTTGTGTTGTATATGAAACAAATCAAAGGTTTCCTCAGTGCAATTTCATAGGCGGACCATTCCACAGGTTGGTAATTGAGTCCATAGAGCATGTATCAGGCCAGTCCAATCCACGTGTCCACATGCCTTTTCCTCAGTATAGGACCTGATTAACATTCAAAAGGAGGACCTGATTAACATTCTCCAGCCACATTTTTAAAAATATACATGGTATTGGCTACATATAAATGCATATAATATATTTATCTTTGCAGTTGAATATTTATCGCAGTAACTCATAATCAAATGAGTTCTAGTTTTGGGGATGTTTCTTTATTCATATTAGAGCATTGCACAATTTAAAATTATGAATGTATATGAAATATAGGTAAAATGTAAAGCAAATTAAAATATTAAGATAATTAGACTATTTTTGACCAGGAGTAGGCTACTTCAATAGTGTTATCTCAACCATTTTCTATATCTTCTTTTGTACATGTGGTGGGGCATGCTGTAAATTAAGGTAAAGGTAAAGTTTCCCCTTGATAATTTTTCCAGTTGTGTCTGACTCTAGGGGGCAGTGCCCATCTCCGTTTCCAACCCATAGAGCTAGTGTTTGTCCGTAAACAATTTCCGTGGCCACATGGCCAGCACGACTAGACACGGAATGCTGTTACCTTCCCACCGTGGTGGTACCTATTTATCTATTCGCATTTTGCATTTTTGCATTTTTGCATGGCGGGATCTGGGACAAGTGACGGGAGCGCTGTTGCGTGGATTCTATTAAGTGACTTCTAAATGATCCAGCTAGAGTCTTGTCCTAGTGGAAGACCCTCTTCTGCATTCATCAATTTAGCAAGGTGTCTTGTTTGTGTTCTCCATAGGTTTAGCCTAGCTTCTAGCTATTTTTTTGAGAATATTTATTTATTCATTTATTCATATGCCTCCTCTCTAGTGCAGTGGTCTCCAACCTTGGGCCTCCAGATGTTCTTGGACTACAACTCCCAGAAGCCTTCACCACCACCTCTGCTGGGCAGGATTTCTGGGAGTTGAAGTCCAAGAACATCTGGAGGCCCACGGTTGGGGACCATTGCTCTAGTGGACACAGTACTAAGTGTTTTAGAAACTAAAAACTCCGAACCCACATGTCTCCAATAGTGAAATATGGTAGTTCGGTGATCTAGATCTAAAATTAAAACATACAAAAAAGCATAAGAAAAAATTAAAAATTAATGTTAACAGCATCTGAGGGTTAATTTACTAAAGGGAACTTTTATAGTTCTCTCGTCATTTCCTGAATGTTAGGAAGAAAGGTGCCTGGCATACCTCAATTGGAAGTTTATTCCACAGATTGTGGGCCACCACCAAGAAGGCCCAACTCCTTGTTGTTGCCTTATTTGGCTGCTCTCATTGTGGCCAGTTTTAGCAACGTGGATTGAGAGACAGGTGAAACAGGCAGTTGTTTTCTGAGAGACAGTCTGAGAAGTATAAAGATCCTAAACCATTAAGGGCTTTCTAGGTTATGACCAGTACCTTGAATTGAGCAGTGGAATTTCCCCCCCCCCTCAAATTAACACAGGAATGAAAGATTATTATTTCTGATGGTTGTTGTGGGTTTTTTGGGCTCTTTGGCTGTGTTCTGAAGGTAGTTCTTCCTAACATTTCACCAGTCTCTGTGGCCGGCATCTTCAGAGGACAGGAATAGCGCTCTGTGCTCTGGGAAATTATTATTTCTCTTTGGAGAATTTGCAACAGGCATCGGGTGACAAAATCACATGAATTCTAATAGAGAATTAATTCAAGGATAATGGAAAATCCTAAAATGGAATTCTGAATAAATAAAATATAATTCCTTGTACCAGAATGATAGATGGGAAGTCTGGGTTCTTGGAGTGCTCTCACTGTCAAAAATTGGGGCATCAGCTTAAAGAGGTCTTCTGGAGGTGATTATCTTAGCCTTGATGGTCAGGTCTATGAATGCTAGGTTGCTTCTGGATTTGGAGTTGTAGCTGCGTGGGCAACCCCCTCCTAACGGAGGAAGGGAAAGAGGTACTGTAGTAGAAAGAAAGGAGATGTGCGAGATTGGGAGAAAATTTTAAATACAGTGGTGCCTCGCTTAGCGAATGCTTCGTTTAACGATGAATTCGCATAGCGAGGGGGTTTCTGGGGGAAACTACTGCCTCGTATAGCGAGGCAGTCTATGGAGGAAACTCGCATAGCGATGTTTCCCCCATAGGCCCCCGGCGGGCGCTTGGGAGCGGCCGCGGGGAGACCTCTCCCGCAGCCGCTCCAAAGCGCCTGCCCTGAGAATGCCGGCTGGCTGGCCGGCGCTTTGGAGCAGCCGCGGGAGAGGTCTCCCCGCAGCCGCTCTGAATCGCCGGCCAGCCTGCAGGCATTCTCCGGGCGGGCGCTTTGGAGCGGCTGCGGGGAGACCTCTCCCGCGGCCGCTCCAAAGCGCCTGCCCCGAGAATGCCGGCCGGCTGGCCGGCGCTTCGTAGCAGCCGCGGGAGAGGTCTCCCCGCAGCCGCTCTGAATCGCTGGCCAGCCTGCAGGCATTCTCCGGGCGGGCGCTTTGGAGCGGCTGCGGGGAGACCTCTCCCGCGGCTGCTCCGAAGCGCCTGCCCTGAGAATGCCGGCCGGCTGGCCGGCGCTTCGGAGCAGCCGCGGGAGAGGTCTCCCCGCAGCCGCTCTGAATCGCCGGCCAGCCTGCAGGCATTCTCCGGGCGGGCGCTTTGGAGCAGCTGCGGGGAGACCTCTCCCGCGGCCGCTCCAAAGCGCCTGCCCCGAGAATGCCGGCCGGCTGGCCGGCGCTTCGTAGCAGCCGCGGGAGAGGTCTCCCCGCAGCCGCTCTGAATCGCCGGCCAGCCTGCAGGCATTCTCCGGGCGGGCGCTTTGGAGCGGCTGCGGGGAGACCTCTCCCGCGGCCGCTCCGAAGCGCCTGCCCCGAGAATGCCGGCCGGCTGGCCGGCGCTTCGTAGCAGCCGCGGGAGAGGTCTCCCCGCAGCCGCTCTGAATCGCCGGCCAGCCTGCAGGCATTCTCCGGGCGGGCGCTTTGGAGCGGCTGCGGGGAGACCTCTCCCGCGGCCGCTCCAAAGCGGACACCCCCCCCACCCTGCAGCCGCCGCTTGAAGCCTCCCCGCGCTGCTTTCCCCAGCCATTCTCGGACGTCCAGGCGTCCGAGAACGGCTCGGGTAGGCGGCCCGGGCAGGCTACCAGCAGCGGGGACAGAGGGGGGGGGTATCCGGAAGGCTTCCAGGTGAAAGCCTGGAAACCTTCCGGACACCCCCCCCACCCTGCAGCCGCCGCTTGAAGCCTGCCCAGGCTGCCTACCCGAGCTGTTCTCGGACGCCTGGACGTCCGAGAACGGCTGGGGTAGGCGGCCCGGGCAGGTTACCAGCAGCGGGGACAGAGGGGGGGGTATCCGGAAGGTTTCCAGGTGAAAGCCTGGAAACCTTCCGGACACCCCCCCCACCCTGCAGCCGCCGCTTGAAGCCTGCCCAGGCTGCCTACCCAAGCTGTTCTCGGACGCCTGGACGTCCGAGAACGGCTGGGGTAGGCGGCCCGGGCAGGCTACCAGCAGCGGGGACAGAGGGGGGGGGGGTATCCGGAAGGTTTCCAGGTGAAAGCCTGGAAACCTTCCGGACACCCCCCCCACCCTGCAGCCGCCGCTTGAAGCCTGCCCGGGCCGCCTACCCGAGCCGTTCTCGGACGCCTGGACGTCCGAGAATGGCTGGGGAAAGCAGCGCGGGGAGGCTTCAAGCGGCGGCTGCAGGGTGGGGGGGGTGTCCGCTCCCAGCGACCCCCCACGGCTTGGATCCAAGCTGTGGGGGCAGGCTGAGAGGGTGGTGGGATTGGGATGCCTTTCAGGCATCCCGGGTTTGGATCCCACCCGCCGCCGGTTACCCTAACCGGCGGCGGGTGGGATCCAAGCCCGGGATGCCTGAAAGGCATTCCAATCCCACCACCCTCCCCCCGCGGCTTGGATCCGAGCCACGGCGGCTACCCCAGCCATGGCCGGACTCTAGGGAGTCAAGCCATGGCTGAGTTAGCCGCCGTGGGTCAGATCCAAGCCACGGGGGGAGGGAAAAAACCGGATAATCCATTCCTATTGGAACGGATTAACCGGTTTCCAATGCATTCCTATGGGAAATGGTGCTTCACATAACGATGTTTTCACATAACGATGTTTTGTTTGGAACCAATTAACATCGTTATGTGAGGCACCACTGTATATTTCTGCATTCTTCACACAAACTTGTAAAATGCATTCCTAGCTGAGAAATTCAAAGTTTTTGAGTTGCAGTTTCAAAATTCATGAAAGAACAGCTTTGTTATTTTATTAGATATAGTATGCATTTATAGCCACTTAAACAACTAAAACACGAAGTGTGAAGCTACATTTTTCCTGACAGTCAGTATCAGAGCATACCAGCCGAATCAACTTTGGCAATCAGTGGGGTGACAGATGTCGCTGCCAGATTGCCCTCACATCTGGGTATACCGAGAACTGTCACAGAAACAACTTCAGCATTATTAATGTGCATTACTTTCCCCAGCTGTGCTCTGGCATCTCAACCATGTTATGTTTATAGTAAACCTAAACAAATTAATTTTTGTGGAAGAAAAATGGCTTCCAGTCTGATCATACTTCCTGTATGCTCTTCTGTTCCAGGAATATTATAACTGTTTAAACTTAAAATGACAACTACCTATAGCTCTCAGTCCAGTGAAATATTGGGTCTGACTGCTTTTGCATAGAAAATAGAGGCCACCAGTTAGATGGATAGAAGAAAGAAAAATCGTGTTCTTTTCTATCATGTACTCATTTCAGTGGATCTTCACATTTTTGCTTGTTTAGAGTCATGCTTGAGCCAGGTAGACTTATTTTCCCTTGTTCAAATCAGGTTGATACATACAAGAGTCATGAGACTATTCACTGTTACAGATACTTCAAGAGTGCAGCATAATTAAAAAGGATAAGTAAATCAGCTGTATAAGGGGAAAATACAGGTTTTAATGTTTATAAGAAGTAGGATTATAGAAATGTAAACAGAAAGTTTACCACAAATCTTCTAAAATATTATTTCTAGAAAATTCTTTTTCATCTTTTTTTATCAAGCAGGATGTGATTCTTTAACTCCCCCCCCAGGTTAGTAAATTGTCCTATCCATTGAACCCCCTTTTATCCATTTCATTTAAGGGAACCAATTCCTGTGAATCAACCCTCATACAATTATTGTAAATGTAGTGACTTGTGAGAATGCATCCAACTCTCACAACTGTGGCTTAATTTGAATGTAGCTCCTGCAGTAGCTTTTTGACAGGAATAGCTTATACAAAAATTCCAACATTTATTTATTTGTTTATTTAAAATACTTTTACCCTACCTTTTTCTTTTAAAAGGACCCAAGGTGGCTTATATCAGTGGTTCTTAACGTGGGCGATAATGCCCCCCAGGGGGCGATTTCATTTTTCAGGGGGGCGGTAGAACGAAAAGGGGCGGCGTGGGGGCGCTGGAGCAGAAGGGGGCGGTAGAGGGGCGCTGGAGCAAGCCAAACCTGTGAAGATGGCTGCAGCCTTTTTACAGTGTGCATGAATATATATTTTTCTCCAATTTTAATTTAGTTTCAGACTTTTTGTCTTGAAATTTTTAGTTCCTGCGTTTGTTTTTATGCCCTTTTTATATTTCTTTTTGCGTCTTAAAATTCACTTGCAACTAAATTATTAAATGTTACTTTTGGGGGGGCATTTCATTTTCTTGTAATTTAATTTTGTTTTCAGGGGTCATTGGATTTAAGTGTCATAAATAAATAAATAAATAAATAAATAAATAAATAAATAAATAAATAAATAAATAAATAAATAAATAAATAAATAAATAAATAAGATCTCATCACCGCGGGGAGGGGGGCGATGATAACTTCCTCAGTGGCTCAAGGGGGCGTTTCTTTCAAAAAGGTTAAGAACCATTGGCTTATATAATTAAAAACACAATACTTAAAAGCTAAAAACAGTAACTATACAAATATTTATAAAGAATTAAAGAAATATTATATTAAAAATGATACATAACATTAATACTAAAACATATTTAAAACCAAAAAGGCACAACAATCCACTTTAAAAATTTGTCTCAAGTAGCTAGTTACAAAGGGAAAGCCTATCTGAAGATAAAGGTCTTTGCTTGCAGAAGGACAGCAAAGAGGGGCCCAGCCTGTCTTCTTGTGGGAGGGAGTTCAAGTGATATCATATTACTAGAGATGGGGGTATTCGTACAGTATTTGTATATAAATATGAATATCCCTGCACAGGTGGATATAATGAGGGTCTGGCCCCCTGGGAAAGGACTGTCCACTGACCCTTCTGCTGCTGCTGTGGGCTCCGCGCTCTCTTCCTATCGCTCCGGAGCTTTTGGTCGACTAGCCACTCTTTGACCTGGCAGCAAGGCTTGTCAACTCACCTCCTGCCAGGAGTGGCTAATCAACTGCGAGCTCCAGAGTGATACAAAGGGAGCCCGTAGCCCATGGCAGAAGCAGAAGGGTGAGTGGACAGTCGTTATATTCACCTGTGCAGGGGTATTCATATTTGTACTAATTCAAATGGGGGTATACAAATACAAATGCCCCCATCTCTACATATCACTCTTCTTTGTGTTCTTCATTTGCCTGCCTTATGAAGCTGCAATTAATCTTTCCTTCTGCACAGCAGTTGGTTATAAACTTGGAAGCACAGTTTTCACACTTCAAAATGTGAAAGGAAGCAGCTGCTTTTTCCTGTTGGTGTCACCCTTGGACCTGATTTCCAATGTTTGTTTAAATCTAGTGTAATAGTCAGATATTTGGCAACAGGGGCAATAAAGAGAACAGTGCATCTCACCCCACAAAACATGTCGCTGCTAGTATGAATGTAATATTTTTGGCTTTGCAGGTCTGTTTGTTTGTTTATTCAGAATACAGAACTCAGTTATAGAGAGGATTTAGTACAAGAAAATTAAACAGACCTGGAAGTTACATATCTGTACAATAAGGATAGCCTTCAGTAGACCATATTTTTTCATCTATAAGATGCTACTTTTTCCTAAAATCATTACCCTAAAAATTGAGGGGCGTCTTACATGGAAGTAAGCTGAGATTGCTGAAGAGAGAACAAAACGGCACACATCTTGTCTCTGTAAACAGGCTTCCTTCAACCATGAGGCTTAGTTTCCTAGTCAGGAGACTTAGCTTCCTCCAATCACGAGCCTTATGAAACTGACGTGAGCTGATGCTGAACAAACCAGTTGGAACACACCTCGTTGGAGGTGGAGCCTGTAGGCTCAAAATTCAACAGAGATAAAATGTGTGACATTCTGAGCCCAGAGACTGAATCCTCAAAGCTAAGTTTTCTTAATTTTTGGTTTAGAAAATTGTGTGTGTGTGTCTAATAAATGGGGGCGTGTTATAAACAGAAAAATACGGTAATTCAAGGAACTTTCTTCTTTTAGTAAAGTCAGTTAATATTTTTGTCATTAGCAGTTTAAATATAGTAGATATGCTGCCAAGTAAAGCAGAAATATCACCTCTTGAGAAATTCTAACTTTACAGCTGGGAATTATGATGTATCATTTTAAATGACATAAGGAGACACTTTTGCCAAGAAAGCTACAGCATGTCTAAGAACAGGAATCTTGGCTTTCAATATGTGCCACTTCTATGCTCTATGTTGATGTAGTAGTAGTAGTTGTTGCAAAACATCCCTTGGCCTGATTCCCTGACAGTAGATGCCTATTGTATTAACCTGAGTTTTTTTTTTTTTTTTTTTTTTTTTTTTGAAATAGGCATATAAAGGCAGTTTTTATCCACTGGGATATGTTCAGTTCTTAAATATTGTTTTGACTTGATACTATTTTTGTTTGAAAGTCATGATTGTAGAGGTCCAGCAATACTAGCAGTATTACTGAAACACCAAAAAATGGCATGGAATAATATATATATATATATATATATATATATATATATATATATATATATATATATATATATATATATATATATGAAGCAATTGAAATAATTAGAAAGTGTGCTGTGTCATATCCTTTCTCTTTGATTATGTGCTACTTCTGACTTGCCTTTTTAATGATTCCCCCCCCCCCAGCTAAAATGCTATTTAAGCCTTGTATGCATGTATATATTCATGGCAACAATGCTGACAAAGACAATGGCACTAAGAAAAGTTTAATGTATCCTGGAGTATGTAATTTACCTTTTTAAGAAACATTTCTGAATTTTAAGTTTATGTGGATGTCAAATACACAAGCTTAACTATTGTCAATAATAATTCACTGTTCAGTGCTTCTATGACAGAAATATTAAATGGAAAGGCAATAAGAATTAACTTTTTTTCTGTTGGTTGTGTGAGTTTGCTGTGAGTGTTTGAGTAACCTGGAATAATTAAACAATTGTTAGATGTGCATACATCTATTAGAATAAATCTGGAGCAGCAATTCCATTAGCTTTATATCATTAAGAGAGCTTTTACTTCAAAACATTACCCTTCTTCATTTGCTAGTAGAGTATATGGCAAAATATTTGTATAGGATTTCTAAGTAAGGCTGCTCCATGTGCTTATTTTCTTTGCAGCTGAATTCATTTTGTCTTTTTTCTCATACCATTTAATTTAGAGTCTTGGATAGAAACAGGCATCTGATACATGCTATTTTATTGCCGGTGTTGTTTGAGCAGTGAATTGTTTGACTGTTGCCAATGTTTTTCTTGGCATATCCTAACCTCCTGTGGACACTAGTAGCTGGGGAACTTACAGTGGTATACTTACCAGCAGCAGGATGTGAACTGGCCTTTGTCTCAATCTAGAGAGCAGTTTAGTGTTGCAGTTAATCCAAAGTACTGTAGCCTGTATAATTTAATAGTTCATCTTTGTCTTTTTAATTTTGTTGTTCCTGATCCTTTATTCATGAATAAATCATAGAGACTTAAAAGAAGCATTACGAGCACTCCGTTTGACGATGAAATCGCTTTACGTAGATGTTTTTGCAATCACAAAAGCGATCGCAAAACGATGTTCCCTATTGGGGAATTTCGCTTTTCGATGATCAGTCCCGTTTCGGTAACCGATCATCGCAAAGTGATGATTTTCGCACAGCTGATCGGCGGTTTCAAAACAGCCACCGGGTTAAAAAAAATGGCTGCCTGCTGTTTTTTGGCACGGATTCCTTGCTGCATAGGCAGCGAAAATGGCCATGCTGTGGAGGATCTTCGCTGGACTGTGAGTTTGAAGCCCCTAGGAACGCATTAATTGGGTTTTAATGCGTTTCTATGGGCTTTTAAAAATCGCATGATGACATTTTCATTTTACAGCGATTTTCGCGGAACGAATTAACATCGTTGTGCGAGGCACCACTGTATATTATACCTAGAAAACCCTGAGATGGTCACTGTAACTTGCAATTATTAATGGAACAGGATGATGATGATGATGATGATGATGATGATGATGATGATGATGATGATGATGATGATGATGATGATGATGATGATGATGATGATGATTGGTGTCAGTGGGCTGACATTTTCCATGAAGGCCTATTCTGGTCTTCAGAGAAGAATGGGTTAGAGAGATCTGCGGTATATGGAGGAAAAGGTGAGAAGGAGGGCAAATAGAAGCCAAGCTGGTTGTTGAATAGGTGTGGAGACAGAAAATAGCCATTTGCATGCTGTAGGAGGCTTGGAGAAGCAGCCACTGAGCAATCTTAGAAGCAGCACTGTGAGAAACAGTGTTGAGGCACTGTCTTATTTTGGCAGGCTGCAATATTTTGGCATTCTGTAGCCTGGAACAGAGAGGGTTTCCTATGCCAGCTGCCTGCCTTTTAGTCAAACTGCTGTAGCACAAGAGGAACAGAGGTTTCAAAGACTTCCTTGTCAACATCCTCCACTCCCTCTGAATCATCTCCTCCTCCTGCTGCTGCATTTCTGAGTCCAGTCCCTCCCTTCTACTGGTGCAGATAAGATAAGGCCTGAAGCTACTAAAATCTTGCTGGCACCATTTTCACAGCTGCCTGAAAAGATTTTGCTATCAAAGTGCCGCTTCCCTTCCCTCAGATTTAAATGTCTCAGCTGAGGTGTTGGTTGTTCCTCAGCTTGAGCACTAGGCTTGGCTGTGGAGGCAGATGCCTGCTGTGAAGAAGAGGCAACAGTGGTGGCAGGCAATAAAGAAGCCCTGTGCCTCCAAAGGAGTCCCAGTGGATAATGAAAGGAGAGCATGGATATGGTCTGAACATGCTTGGGACCTGGAGGCTTCAGATGTTTTTCTGAGCCCTTGTCATTTTGTTAGCCGTTCTGGAAGATCCTCTCACAGGATCGATGCCTAGTAACAGAAAAGCAGAAAGGGGAGAAGAAAAGGAATGAAAGTCTGATGGTGTTGTGTGTATGTGCGTATATTTCTGTGTGTCTCTGTGTATGTGGAAAGGTAGGTAAAGGAAGAGAGTAAGAGGTGTTGCAGAGTCAAAAAAGCAAAGCTTAAGAAAAGAGACTGAGGAAAGGAACCCGTCCTGGGCAAGGCAATGGAAGTAAACTGGGAAGAACTAAAGAGTATATGCATGATAAAATTGTTCAGTGTTTAGTCTCCTGCCTTTCCTGCTCACTGATAGGATTAACTGTTCCAAGATGGCTCCTTCCTTCAGATCAAGAATGGTAAGAGCCCATAATGCACACAGAGAGCTTTTGTGGTAGGGTTTGCCTTTGGACTTGCCTAAAATTATTTGCATGCATATATTAACGTTTCTTGGCCCAGTCTGTGACCCTGAATTCTTGAATAAAAGGTGTTTCCAGTCTCTCAGCAAGGATAAATAACTGCTCACAGCAGATCAAGAGATCAAATTCCACTCCAGGTTAATCTGAGTAATTATTAGTTTGTTGACCAAATCCATAACCACTTCTGATATAAATTGCATCTTATGTTGGCTGGCAGTTGCTGTGATTTTATGTGTGGCATATGCAAAGCTGTGCATTTCAGCAGGAATGCATTTCTTGCTCTTTTTTTCTCATTGCACACTCCAAAAATGGATTTATTTTATTTTATTTTTATTAGATTTCTACCCCGCCCATCTAGACCAAAGGTCTACTCTGGGCGACATTACAAACTTAAAAACAGTTAGATCAATAAACATATACATAAATAAATGTGTCATCTACTAGGTTTGACAATGTCTCTACTTTATTCATTTGGAGGCCTCCTCTGAGAGTACAAATGGGCAAATTAAGGCCCTCCAGATATTGTTATATTGGAACTTCCATTGTCCTTCAGCAGTGATAACGATAACTAGGACTGGTGGGAACTACTGTATAGTCCAGCAACGTATACAAATTACCACCCCATTTCAGGTCACAGTAATGGTGCCTTGCTTATTTGAAGTTTTGGTTCTGATCAATTTGATGCTTTTCTCTTGGAAATACTTTCTATGTGCCATGAGCCGTTCTTTATCAATATCTATCCAAATCTCTTATTAATACTATTAGCTATTTTGTGTCTCTTCTATTTACCCTTTTCCCTTAAGACTATTTTGGTGTTTAGAAACCTTTACTATAGTTACATATGCATTTTATCATCCAATTCTGCCAGTTCCTTTTCTTGTCTCTGTCTTCTCTCTTGCCTAAGATGATGCTCCTGCAAAAACTTTTAAGTAGCATCTGTTTTAAGTCCTATATTTTTATGGCTTCAGGCATACTGCTGGTACACAAGAAATAAATAAGCATAGAGCTATGTACATAGCTACGAATGGTGCACAGGACACAGGGCTGATATCAGGTCCTCTAGGACTCTGATGGTAGTACAATCAACTAGTCTGCTAACAAAAGTGTGAGGTCCACTAACAAAACAAAACAAATTATCTGGGTGGTATATTAAACATCTAATTTGGCTTGCGTAGAAATAAAATGAGACATATGAAATAGCATGGAAAGGAGTGTCCAGATTTCCATTTGGCACATCTCTGCTTTTTGTATGCTGCACAAACCCATAAATGTTGCATGCTTTATGTCAGTAAGAGACTGCCAACCTTGGCATGTGCATTCAAGTTGTTAAATAGCAGTTCTCTGCATAATGATGTTTGGAGAGCAAACATTTGGCGAATGTTGGGTAGATATGCGGGTGAACACTTTGCCAGACAGGTCCCCGCCCCAGTGTAGCTGCCAAAAAATGTGTGATGGATATTTAGTTTCAAATATGTAAGTGATCATTAAGGATTTACATATTCTTCAGAAGGGATGGAAGATTTGTGCCTCTGTTCTTTTACTGTCACAGATGGTGGGGTGTTAATGCACCAGTTTACAATGCTGATCACAATGACCATAAAAGTGAGTTTTCTCCAGTCTAAGTTATGCCTTTCTGTTAGTAAGGGAAAAAAATTACATGGAGCTTCATATTGTTGCTTAGAAAGGAGTACAGTGCTCAGGCTCTAGACCATGGGTTCCCAACTGGGAGTCGTGTCCCCAAGGGGGCTGCAAAGTGTTTTCTGGGGGGCGATCACAGTTATTTTTAGTTGCAATTATTTTTGTATTTATTAAATTAAATATAGCACACACAATACTGTTTTATTTTAATTCTCTTGGCCCACAGATAGATTAATCTGAAACGGAATTGCAGTCGATCTCAAGTTCTTAGTTATTTCTGTATCCCTTTGGGCAGATTCTCCTTTTGTGCCTGCGCATCAATCCTACCTCATCCAAAAGAGCTGCTCTAGCTCATTTCTCTCTGCTCCTCCACATCCCACTTTGCAGGACTGACCTCAGCCCTTTGGACCTGAATGTTAGTCTGGTTCAAGGAGGCCTGGATGAGGCAAGTGTGTTATGTGTATTGGGAATGCTGATACCCAAGATGGTGGCAGGATTGAAGTGCTGTTGCTGCAGGGGCACCTTTCACTTCCCCCAAGTCTCCCACTCTTCTGGACGCAGCGTTGGTGAAGGGAGAGCATCCCCGAGTGAAAAGATGCCTCCGTCATGGAGGAGGAAGGCAAGAAGGGCGAAAATGTAAGGGAGGAGAACCAAGGAGAGTGGTATGAGCGGCATGGGGGATGTGTTCATTTGGCCTTGAGGGGTACAGACTCTTCCTTATGGATTTTTTTGGGGGAGGGCTGGAGGAGACATGAAGGGAGAATCATTTCCACACACAAAAAAGTAAATTAAAGGATATTGATATTTTTCTTCTAAAATTTTATCTGATAGAGGCAGATTTACAGTTCTCCCATAATTGTGTATTATTGCATTAACATTAATTCATTTATTTGGCTAATAAAGTGCTGCTAAAAAGGAAAATTGACTCCTGCCCTTATATCTGGATCTGTAGGTCCCTTTGATACTCCCCCTCCTCACACACAGTATGCCCGCAGCATAAAGTTTATGGACATCTCCAGTCAAATCTTGACCAAGACATTTTGCTGCTTGAAGTAGGATAGGAAATGACCCACCCCAAAGTCAAGGTGCATAGTTCTGAGGTTTGTGTGGTTAAACAGATCACTGTTGCACATGAGGTGGAAAAGACCCACTGATAACTTCTCTAATAAAAATACAGTAAGTATAATGACAATGCAGTAAATAAATGCTTGCTGCCATTTTGTGACATTAAAAATCACCTCTCAGAAGTGATTTGATTACTTTGGCTACTTATTTGGCTAGTCTTTTGTTGTGCAATTCTGTCATGCATGTAAACTGGAACAGCAAATGTTTTGAAAGAGTAATTGAAAATTGAAGACACGGAAGTCTTTTCTCTTTCTCTGTTTTTTTGAAGATAGGAGTGTTTTATACTAAACTATCTAGGGATGGCCTATGATATTTTCCTGAGGTAGAAGAGCAAATGACACTCTTAACTCACTTGTCAAGGCACATAGTACCCAAAGTCCGTGTTATACTGGCAAATGGGGCAGAAACCCCACTAGTATGCTATTCCTGGTGGTAAATATACTTTGGCAAAACATTAAATAATGAAAACCGTGCTGCCTTTTTATGATACAATCTTCTGCCTATAGCATCTGCCTCAGTGTGCCTACTGTAATGTTGACGGCTGTTAGCTGTCACACTGACTTTTACATAGATTAGTTGGTATCAGGTGACCATATCAGCAAACCCTCGAGCCACACGGTGCTGTTGATGAACGCCAGGTCAGTACAAAATAAAACTGCCCTCATCCATGATGTAATTCTGGATGAGGGGGCTGACCTGGCGTGCATTACTGAGACCTGGGTGCGAGAGGAGGGTGGTGTTCCCCTCTCCCAGCTGTGTCCGCCTGGGTACTCGGTCCAGCACCAAGGTCGCTCGGAGGGTCGGGGAGGGGGAGTTGCTATAGTCTATAGGAGTTCTATCTCCTTGACCAGGCTTCCTATCCCTTTGAGAGGAGGTCTCGAGGGCCAGTATTGTTTGTTGGGCTCGCGAGACAGGTTAGGGATTCTGTTGGTGTACCGCCCACCCTGCTGCGTACCAGCAGTTTCCCTGCCTGAGCTGACGGAGGTAGTCTCGGACCTGGTGTTGAGGACTCCCAGGCTGTTGGTGCTGGGGGACCTCAACATTCACGCCGAGGCTCCCTTGACTGGGGCGGCTCAGGACTTCATGGCCACCATGACAACCATGGGGCTGTCTCAATGTGTCATCAGCCCAACGCATGAGAAGGGCCATACCTTGGACCTGGTTTTCTCAACGGGACTGGAAGATGGTGGTTTGGATGTGGAGGGGTTGGTTGTGACCCCATTGTCATGGTCAGACCACTTCCTGGTCAAGTTTAGTCTATTAGCTTCTTCTTCCCTCTGCAAGAGTGGGGGATCTATTAAGATGATCCGCCCTCGGAGACTAATGGATCCAGATGGATTCCTGAATGCTCTGGGGGATTATCTGTCTGATATGGTCGGCGCTCCTGTCGAAGCTCAGGTCACCCTATGGAATAAGGAGATGACCCGGGCTGTTGACACGATTGCGCCTAAGCGCCCTCTCCCTGCTCGCCGAGCCCAGACAGCCCCTTGGTATACTTCTGAACTGCGGGCGATGAAGCGAGAGGGGAGACGGCTGGAGCGCAGGTGGAGGAAATCCCGCTGGGAGTCCGACCGAACACGACTTAGAGCCCATTATCGGGCCTATTTCGTGGCAATACGGCTGGCGAAACGGCAATATTTCTCCAGCCGTATTGCTTCCTCAGAATGTCGCCCAGCCGAGCTGTTTCGGGTGGTCCAGGTCTTCTTCAACCGGGAAATCCGGTGGAGGTCCTGGACTGCTCATCAGCTCGCTGTAATGAGTTTGCCATCCATTTTGAGGAAAAAATCGCTCAGATTCGCAGTGGGTTGGACTCCACAGTTACTGCAGAATCAGAGGATGTGTCCAGTGTGCTGTGCTTACATGAAGTATTAATGATGAGTTTCAATTGTTGATACCTGAGTATGTGGACCGAGTGCTTGGATCTGTCCGTTCTACCACAACTCCGCTCGACCCTTGCCCATCCTGGCTAATTAGAAGATCAGCCAGGGGGGTTCGCACCTGGGTCCAGGAGGCCGTGTACGCCTCTTTGAGAGAGGGAGTGGTCCCTACCACCTTGAAAGAGGCGGTAATTCGACCACTCCTTAAAAAGCCAAACCTGGACCCAAGGCTGGTGGCTAACTACCGACCAGTAGCAAACCTCCCTTATTTGGGCAAAGTGTTGGAGCGGGTTGTGGCTGGGCAACTCCAGGCGCTGCTGGATGAAACGGATTTTCTGGATCCATTTCAATCGGGTTTCAGGCCGGGTTTTGGTACAGAGACTGCCTTGGTCGCCCTGTATGATGACCTTTGCCGGGAGAGAGACAGGGGGAGTGTGACCCTGTTGATACTCCTGGACCTCTCAGCGGCTTTCGACACCATCGACCATGGTGTCCTTCTGGATAGGCTGGCTGGGTTGGGAGTTGGGGGCACTGTTTTACGGTGGTTCCGCTCCTTCCTGGCTGACCGTGTCCAGAGGGTGGTGCTGGGGGACAGTTGCTCTGCCCCATGGCATTCATGTCATGGGGTTCCTCAGGGCTCGATACTGTCCCCCATGCTGTTTAACATCTACATGAAACTGCTGGGAGAGGTCATCAGGAGGTTTGGGCTGAGGAGTCAGCAATATGCTGACGACACTCAGCTCTACCTCTCGTTTTCCACCAATCCAGGTGAGGCGGTTTCTGTGCTGAACTCGTGTCTGGACCTGATAATGGACTGGATGAGGGTCAATAAATTGAAACTCAATCCAGACAAGACGGAAGTGCTGTTAGTGGGTGCTTCGCCAGACAGGCTGGAGGGCCATCTCCCTGCCCTGAATGGGGTTACACTCCCCCTAAGGGACAGGGTCCGCAGCTTGGGGGTGCTCCTGGACCCCAGTCTAACACTGGAAGCCCAGGTGGACTCGGTGGCCAGGGGCGCCTTCCTCCAGCTGCGGAAACTATACCAGCTACGGCCCTACCTGGACGAGCGGAGTCTCATGACAGTTACACATGCACTGGTAACATCCCGTATAGATTACTGCAATGCGCTTTACGTGGGGCTGCCTTTGAAGACGGTCCGGCGACTGCAACTGGTTCAGAATCAAGCGGCGCGGCTGGTGAGTGGCGTGGCCGCCAGGGAACATATCAAGCCGATTCTGTACAAGTTACATTGGCTACCAGTTGCTGCCCGGGCCCAATTCAAAGTGCTTGTTTTGACATATAAAGCCCTAAACGGCTTGGGCCCTGGATACCTGAAGGAACGCCTCCTTCCATATGAGCCTACCCGGCAGTTAAGATCTAGCCAGGGGGCCCTTTTGAAAGAGCCATCCCTCAAGGAGGTAAGAGGGATGGCTTGTAGACAAAGGGCCTTTTCGGCAGCTGCCCCCAGACTATGGAATGCCCTCCCGACTGAGATTCGTCTGGCGCCGACACTGATGACATTTCGGTGCCAGGTCAAAACCTTCCTGTTCCAGAAGGCTTTTAACTGAAATAATATTAACTGTGGGTCTGATGGCAATTTTATATATATTTTAATTGTATTTTAATTGTACCTATCTTTATTGTATTTTAAATGCTGTAAGCCGCCCAGAGAACTTTGGGTAGTGTGGGCGGCATATAAATTAAATAAATAATAATAATAATAATAGATTATATGAAGAACAGCTGAACACAATAGTTTATATTGTTCAGATCATTTATGATTTATTGTACATTTATTTACAGTACTTGTAATGACTACAGTCTTAGAGTTTTCTCACTGAAATTGTCAATGTTGTATTAAAAGCTTTAGCTCTAACAAATGTACTTATTAATATCTATGAGATTTATACATCATACATGGTGTATCTAGTTTCTTAAGTGCTAATCTAGCCTATCAAGTGCCATCTTATGTCAGCTCAGTTCATCTGCCAGTAAAAGTGACATTAAGCTCAGAAAGATGCCCTGAGCCCATGTTTTGGAAGATATATTTTTTGTTGACAGAGGCAGAGACAGATTTATCTGTGTATTTCTGAAAGTGGCTATCATGTAGTATTTTTAAAATAATTAATGATTATGTCACTCATGTTCATTCCAACTTCAAAATTAATGTTTATAAGAAAGGCTAGAGTGATGTAAAAGCATTTTTTTACTTTAAAAATACTTATCATGGTAGCTTTCTCAGTTTTGTAGTGTTTTACATAATTCCCATTACAAGATATATCCTTTGCCAGATTATGTTGTCAACATGTTGAGGGGGTACTATGATCTTTCCTTAGTGATCTAGTGCAAAACTGGTTTTCATTGCTGAATTTCTATCTGTAGCAAACTCATGTTGAGACAAATGATCATTGTCTTTTATCTTTCATCAGTATTTCCAATTGTGCACACAATTTGGAAAAAACATCTTTATATATACTGTACTATATATATCTAACCCAATGTACATTTATGATACTGTTATGATATTCTTCCTGTTGGATAAAACATTAAATCAACATTAAAAATAACTAGATAAAATGTTGAATTGACTTTATGTATTGATGTCTGATATGGTATCATAGTGTATTTGTATGTAGTTCACCATGTTTCCCAGTTTTCTGTGAAAATGAGACTTTGATTTCATTTTGCCTTTTCTCCTCTTTCTTGTTTCACATGTTTTGTACAGGAAACAGAAGTTTTGTAGGAGTTAATACCTTATAGGAAGATACCATTCTGCATAGAATTTTAACCATTTTTCACAGCTTGATGTTTCTTCTCCCCTTTTCAGGATAAATCTATGCAGGAAACATGTCTATGCAGGAAATATGTAACGCTCTTGTGAAGCGGTCATTAAAAACAATGAACATAAAAACTTTCCAAGAAATCTCATGAGATTTCTCATGTAAAAAAATCTCTCATAGAATCATGAAGTTGGAAGGGGCCTATAAGGCCACTGAGTCCAACCCCCTGCTCAGTGCAGGAATACAAATCACTTAGAGAAATCTCAAAACAAAGAGGAAAGAGTGACCCTCCACGCAGTTTCCTCTTGCAGTGAGAGGTGATTGATATTCAGATTCTTTTCTTTTTTTCCCCAGATACCAATGCTTTCAACAGCTTGTATTTTATTTTATTTTACCTACAACATAAACATAAAACACATAAACCAAAATACAAATCGACTGTGTTCTCCACCACCATAGTCAGGACCTTTTGCAGTAATCCTCTTCTTCCATCATTATTCTTCTTCTTCCTTTATTGTCCTTTTCTGCAGAACTGCATTGATTCTTGATTTGGAGCTTTCCCTTTTCCTCTTGTTAGCACGTATTCCAAAAATCTGCCCTATGTATCATAACAATTATTCTTTTTCATCTCTCCTTTCTTCACCTTTAGGTTACAAATTAACTTATCATTTATAGCAATGTTCCATATTTCATTATACCAGTCTTCCATTTGAAATTCAGACTTTGATTTCCAATTCCCAGCTATTATTAATCTAGCTGCTGTTAATAAATTGGTAATCAATTCTTTAATCATCATATTTCACATTCTCAAATATTAATAACAGAGCTATCTCAGGATTAAATTCTATATCTTTTTCACATATGTCATTTAGTTCTTTAAAGATTAGTTTCCAAAATCTTTGTACTTTTTCGCATTCCCACCACATATGAAAGTATGTACCGATGCCCTTCTCACATTTCCAACAGACATTCAGATAACTAGTGTTAATTTTATTCAATTTTGTTGGTGTTAAATACCATCTTAAACCCAATGTGAAATTTTTTTCTCTTATTCGCACTGACATAAATCTTAAAACCCTAATTTTCCACATCTTCCTCCATTCTTCATCATTTATTCTTTTTCCTGTCCTGTTCCCACATTAACTTCAATCCTTTCTCAGTCTCTTCTTCTTCTAGATCAAGCAGGAATTAATAAATTTTACTCACTGCACCCTTTACTGAATCAGTCATCTGAATATCTTCATATGATAATAGAAATTGTTCATATTTTGTATATTCTCTACCTTTATTATACTTATTTACCCATTCATTAGTCCATCTTTCTAATTGCATATAATTCAACCATGATATATTCTTATTTTGAAGGATTTGTTTCATTTGATCTTTCAATCTCATTTTATATAACCAGTCTTTTAATCTAATCACTTTTTTTTCTTTAAATAATTCTGCATAAACTTTCATAGTGACAGGAAAATTCTCTATTTCAGGCATCAATCTTAATGGAGAGTTAAATAAATTCTTTCTATACTTATTCCAGATGTTTAACATAGTCTTTAAAAACAGGTTATTAATTTCGTTTATTTTATATTTCTTAATCATAACAAATAGATGTTTTTCTATATCTACCTGTAATTCTGATGATTCCATTTTCCACCCAATTAACCTTTCTGGGTTATATTAAATTTCCCCAATAAACGTTAACTGATTAGCCATATAATAATTTTTTAATATTTGGTATGCCTACACAGTCATGCCCCACTTAACAATTACCCTGTATAATGACGAATCCGCTTCATGACGATGTTTTTGCGATTGCAATTGCGATCACAAAACAATGTTTTAATGGGCTTTTTTTGGTTCCTGATGATCAGTTCCCTGCTTTGGGAACCGATTCTTCGCATTACGACAATCAAAACAGCTGATCATTGGGTTTTCAAAATGGCCGCTGGCTGCTCAAAATGGCTCCCTGCTGTTTTTAGAAGGTATTTTTCGCAAGACAGGTACCCGAAAAATGGCTGCCGTGTGGAGGATCTTCACTGGACGATTAGGTATTTGAACGCATTAACCGGTTTTTAATGCGTTTCAATGGGTTTTTTTATTTTGTTTGACGATGTTTTCGCTCTACAGCGATTTCGCTGGAACGAATTAATGTCATCAAGCGAGGCACCACTGTACCTCCTTTTTTTTATTTTATACCAGTACTTTTTATTTATTCTGGCTCTCTTCCCTTCATTACAATATTTATTAATAATTCCTTGCCAAAATTTAAAATCATCTTCTGTTAACATTCTTTTTAAAAAATTGGTAGACTCTTCATTTTTATCAGTGTGATCTTTCCAAAACAAGAATGTTTTAACTTAGTATATTCCTGTAGTTTCTTTTTAATATCTCCTTTTAATTTACTATAATTATGTTCCTTTATTTTTTGAGTGTCTTTTACTAAATCTATGATATTCAGATTTCTCGTTTAATCTGACATGGTGATAGCAGACAGAATACAAGTAGTGGCAGACCTTGTGTAGTGTAGAAGTAGGCAATTTTGTGAGGTGTGCAGGCCAAGAACTGGGTGTGCAGAGGAGATCATATAGAGTCTCTCTCTCTCTCTCTCTCTCAAAAAAAGAACAAAATAAATTAAAAAGTAATGAGATAGACAAAAACATGGTTCCTGCATATAATAGAAAATTTGATCTAGTAGAATGACACTACTGGGCACAACCCAGATTGTAGAATTATTGGAAGAACTGTCCGGCACCAATAGCTTTGTAGAGTCCTTCTGTTTTAATTTTCTTTAATAACAAGTAACACTACTACTTTAACCACCAGCAGTATCAAATGGGGATGTATAGTGCATATATAACAAAGTACACTGCTTACATAACAGGGTGTTTGCTCCTTTTTTCTATTAAAACAGCTACTATTCTCCCTCTAGACTACATGGATTATATGATGATTATATGATGAATTATGCTTGCATAGATCATATTTCTATTATCATTGCAGACAGTTTAAGAATTTCCTCTTTACAGATTGTGTGAACTGACCCATAAAGATTATGCTTTATTTTTAGTCATAAACAATAAATATGTCCACATGCTATATACCAGTGGTTCTTAACCTTTTTGAAAGAAACACCCCCTTGAGCCATTGAGGAAGTTATCATCGCCCCCCTCCCTGAGGTGATGATATATTACCTACCTACCTGCCTGCCTGCCTGCCTAGTCTCCCTCCCCACCCGGATGCGAGGCAGCACTTCACGGGGCGAGGATGAGGACCCAAGAGACTCCTTCCTTCCACCCGATCCACACTCAGTGCTGCCCTGAAGGAAAAAGGCAAGACGTGGCAGGTAGAAAGAGCTGGATCATCTGGTGGCAGCAGCAGCACCGGATCTACTGCCAGCACTGTGGCTGCAGTCGCCTTCACAGGTTTGGCTCACTCCAGCGCCCCCCTACTGCCCCCTTCTGTTCTTTCGCCCCCACACCACCCCTTTTCATTCTACCGCCCCCCTGAAAAATGAAATAGCCCCCTGGGGGCATTATTGCCCACGTTAAGAACCACTGCTATATACTACATTAACAACATTTGAACTGATACTTATTGAAGAAGATGTGATACATCACCAAGATCTATTCTGGCTGCCAGTTGACTACTGATGAAATTTTGAAGTATTAATATACAATGTCATATATAACCCGGTCCTAGATCACCTCAAAGAATGTCTCCCCAATACAAACACAGTTTTCAGGAAAGGTCATGTTGCTTATTCCGTGAACTATGGATTTCTGCTTGTTAGTGACATGATGGGCCTTCTCTACATGGGCATCTGCCCTGAAAAATCATGTCCTCTTTATACATCAGACCTTAGTGCTAATTTGTTTAAACTAGTAATTGAAGCACTGGTCAAAATCCTTTTGGATATTCATGTTTGCAGCAGTTAAAACAACAAATTGTGGCTGATTAGCAGGCTGCCAGGTAGGTATGTGCTGGGTACGTAACTGAATATGTGATCAGGAGTGGAGCTGACACCTGATTGGTTAGCCATAGAACTTGCATTTGTGGAAATATCCGAAATGACTCTGGCCAGTACCTTTTATCCTTGACTTTTCTCCAGCTGTGACCTATCCTGGGCTGCTTGGACATAGTATCACTGGATTTGTATCAGTTTGTTTTGTGATTTTATAATGTTGTTGGATGCAGGTTTGGATTTGTCCAAATGAGAAAAAATGTAGAAGTATTTTGATGATGATGACAACATGATGATGATTTTTCCAGAGTGATAGCCATGTTAATCTGTTGCAGGAAAAATAACAAGGAGGTTTGTGCTGTCTTAGATGCTAACAGATTTTATTTGGCCTAAGCTTTTGTAGACTGTAGCCTTCTTCAGAAGCATAGAGGAGTGGGGCACAGTCCACAAAAGGTAAATGTTGTTAATGCTTGAGATGGCACAAAACCTGATGGTGACGATGATGATGATAACTGGCATTATTTCTCTCTCTCCCTCTTTCAATACCATGCAGTGTCAAAGGGGCAGATGCAGGCAATGGAATCCGAATTTTTCTTCCTGATATTGGTATGTTTATAGCCGGTCTGACCATATGGCTCATATGCAGGAATATTGTGAAAAGAACACCGGAAGAGGATGCAGGACTGTACAATGCACAGTTTGAAGGCGAAGACATGGTATGTGTGTGTGTGTGTGTGTGCGTGTGCGTGCTTACTGCTACATTTTTAAAGAATTTCCTCTTTCTGTCCCTCCCTCTCCTCTCCTTTTCGTTCAGTTCAGGATAGACTTAGAGACACCCACTATAGCATGAATATGCATTAAAAACTTCCTTCCAGTGAGGGAAGAACTATTGATATTATACTATTCCAAGACATTTCAGCTTTAGTTGTGCATCATCCCTACTCCACATATGGTTGGGGAATAAACCTTGCTGAAGATAGCATTCCATTTTGCATTATTGCTTACATTTTGATAGGTGCAAAAGCAGGGAAGGTACATATGTTTCTGCATGGATTGTTTTTCTCTTGTATGGAAGCTAATGAGGCTTCAGAGTATGGGAGTGTACAGAGAACTCTGCAAGGGCCAGAATGATCTTTGTTTTGTGTGTATGTTTATACAATCACCTGAAATATGGGTTTTAATATTAAAATAAAAATTCAAAAATAATTTTTGTTTTTCTTGGGATGCAGGACATTGCTATCTCAACCATACCTCGGTGAAGCACTTCACTATAACAAGCATAAAATTTTTGTTTTGTTGAAGTATGTTTGCCAAGACAGTCTAGGCAACAAAATCTTAGTGTTGTAGTCATGGATAAAGCACCATACTCCATGGCATTTTCAAAGAAACAGTCTGCAATGTAGATCTTTGGCTAAGATAATGAAGAGTTGCTGCCTTTTCATATAGCCAATAGATATCAGAATTTCTGGACTATAGATACCATAATTCTTCATTCTGGGAGTTCATCTACCTTACAGATACGGTACATCACAGAACCTAAATTTGATGCACTTAAGAGAAAGGCCTAAATTGAAAGGCTTTGAGGCTTAGTGAAGCCAAGCTCCACTCAAGCTTTCTGTAGCTACCTAAGGGTTAGTTGGGAGCTTTCTTTCTGAGCAGGAAACATGGACAGAGCTAGGCCTGAAGTCTTCCAATTTAGGTCTTTTTCTCAGGCTATTTAAGGTGTCTGCAGGGTTGGTAGAACTCCCAGAATAAAGGATTAGTGAGTCAAATCTGAAAATCCAGTCCCTAATAGACAATACTAGTTAGATTGATCAGTGTTTGGACTTATAACAAGGCAGCTTCTGACCTCCCTAATTACCTGACACTTTCATCACACCACCTTGTTATGGTACAGGATGGAGAGGGATCAGGGAAACATGGAGAATACAGAGAGCAGAAGGATATACCAGGTGGTAAATCATACTGTTGAAACTAGATCAGAATATTCTGTTCCTGAGGATTTTAGATAATCTAACCAAAGCACTGGGATGAGTAGAAGGTACATTTTTCAGCTCAAGGGTTAAATTCCAGTTAGGAAATATCTCAGACTGCATGCCACCAATGGATGAGTTAAGGACATGGGACAGCCAAGGATACTTTGGGTGAGGCCAAAGCAAAGTGGATGGGGCCAAACATAAATCTTATCAGTGTGGAAAGTTTCCCAGCCGCGTGTTTATTTAGCAGCAAAATTGAATGACAGTAGTTTTATTTTGCCCACTCATGTTCTCCAGAACACAGCACAATTCTGGAGAACAACCCACCTGCCTGTGAAATACACCTCAGCTCTTCGCAGCATCGTTAAACTTCAAATATCCTACAGAGGGTTCTATTCAAGTGTCTTTAAATACCCTCATGTCTCTGATCATTGATCAAAGAAAGGAAGCTTGTGGCAAGACCAGAAACCTACATATATGTGTCATCCAACTTGTGGGCAAAAGGTTTCCTGTCCCTTGTCTAAAATAAAATATGAACCATCAACATTTGTGTTAATGAGTATAGAAAACATAAGTTGGTATGTAGAAATGGGCCTAAGTGGTAGAGCAGAATTAACTGTAGAGCTTTGGTGGAAGTAGAAAAGACGGCAGCTTTAATGTGATCTTTCTGGCTTGTACTTTATTCCTTGCATTTGAGGAAGTGGATTGTAATTCATGAAAGCTCACACAGAACTACATATACTGTATATGTAAACTTTATTGGCATAAATAAATCTGTCTTAAGGCGCTATCACTTCTTTGTTTTTCATTTTTGTTGTATATCTGAAGTTGTGTAGTTAAATGCTGCCAAGTCACTTCTGACACTTACATGGTGCATGCAGTGTTCAAGAAATAGTTTACCATTGCCACCCTCCACTGAGTCGACTTGGTGAAGCAGGGATTTTAACCCAGTTCTCCTGAGCCCCAAAAGGGACGTGGTGGCGCTGTGGGCTAAACCGCAGAAGCCTGTGCTGCAGGGTCAGAAGATCCGGCAGTCGTAAGATCGAATCCACACAACGGAATGAGCACCCGTCGCTTGTCCCAGCTCCCGCCAACCTAGCGGTTCGAAAGCATGCAAATGCGAGTAGATAAATGGCTTGAAGAGCGGGATGAGCGCCGCCCCCTAGAGTCGGACACGACTGGACAAAAATTGTCAAGGGGAACCTTTACCTTTACCTTTTACTCCTGAGCCCCAGTCCAGTACTCTATCCAGTGCACTAAATTGGCTTTTACCAATTTATAGTGTATTATAATATACCTTCGAGAGGCATTTCTATGAATAAGGAAAAGCATTTGTGTAAAAAAACTATTCCTGTTTGAATCTCAAAATGTATGGATATTGCGTATTTGGAGAAGGGTTTTCAAAACCATGTTTGCTGGCTTTTAGGTGTTCATTTAGCGTATAAAGTGAAACTAAAGGTAAAGGCCCTGGTCACTGTTCCTCGGTGTTTGTTACTGTGCTCATAGTTTTGAATGCAGCTGAGCCTTATTCTCTGGTATGTGATTGTAGATTTCTTATGCCTGATCTGGTGATCTTTTGCCTTACTAGAGCAGTTCATAGAAATGGTTATTTATAAAACATGTTATACAGAGCATCCATTATCTAGTCCAGAGAGGTTAAACTGTAGCTTTGTTCATATTTATATTGGAATAAATCCCACTGAACTCACTGGGATGTATTTCTTTACAGTATAGAGCATGCATGTGTTTTGTCCATAATGTGTGTCTGTATGGGACACAGAAAGGCAATCACAATAGCTGGCATCATTCTACTGTCCGCTTGGACACCCATCATTCCAATGGCAGCTTAGTAAACCAACCCAAAACCACATTAATGTTTTTAATATTTACAATGTAATCAAAATTATGCAACCCCCATTACAAATCAGATTTATTGTAAAAAAATTTCAGACTTTAAACTGTTTGAAATGAACAAACCAAAGAAAAGCAATTGGAATAGCTTTACACAACAAAAGATTCAAGTGGTTTCCCCAAATTCAGTTGAAAATGCGATTTTAATGAATTCTGCAGTCTCAAAATTATTCAGCCCCTTCAAAGCAAGAATCTTTAGTCCTTAGTAGAGCACCCTTTTGCTACATAGCCAGACACCAGCTTCTGGCAGCATTCCTGAGGAATCTATCCTATCAGAAATCTCCTATGTGGTTCAAACCGATTAGGGCTTCCTCTGCAACCAAGCCTTAGTGGAATTTGAGGTATGCTTGGGATCATTGTCCTGTTGGAAGGTCCAATGATGCCCAAGCTTCAGGTTCCTCATAGGTGGCATGATGTTTTGTCCTAGGACAGTGGTTCTTAACGTGGGCAATAATGCCCCCCAGGGGGGCGATTTCATTTTTCAGGGGGGCGGTAGAACGAAAAGGGGTGGCGTGGGGGCTCTGGAGCAGAAGGGGGGCAGAAGGGGGGCGCTGGAGCAAGCCAAACCTGCTAAGATGGCTGCAACCTTTTTACAGTGTGCATGAATATATATTTGCCTCCAATCTTAATTTAGTTTCAGAGTTTTTGTCTTGAAAGTTTTAGTTCCTGTATTGTGGTTTGTTTTTATGCCCTTTTAATATTTCTTTTTGCGTCTTAAAATTCGCTTGCAACTAAATGATTTAATGTTACTTTTTTAGGGCATTTCATTTTCTTGGAATTGAATTTTGTTTTCAGGGGTCATTGGATTTAAGTGTCATAAATAAATAAATAAATAAATAAATAAATAAATAAATAAATA
Source organism: Pogona vitticeps (assembly GCF_051106095.1). NCBI lineage: Eukaryota > Metazoa > Chordata > Lepidosauria > Squamata > Agamidae > Pogona > Pogona vitticeps. The sequence continues at coordinate 180,018,072 of NC_135786.1, forward strand.
AATAAATAAATAAATAAATAAATAAATAAATAAATAAATAAATAAATAAATAAATAAATAAATAAATAAATAAATAAGAAAGAAAGAAAGAAAGAAAGAAAGAAAGAAAGAAAGAAAGATATCATCACTGTGGGGAAGGGGGGCAATGATAACTTCCTCAATGGCTCAAGGGGGCGTTTCTTTCAAAAAGGTTAAGAACCACTGTCCTAGGATATCCTGATACCTCAGGGAATGCACCTTTCCTTCTACACGCTGCTGGTTTCCAGTGCCAGAGGATGCAAAGCAGCCTATAACATTACCAAGCCACCACCATGCTTAAATGTAGACAGAGAGTTCTTTTCAGCGTATGCTTCATTATTCCTCTAGACATACAGTCATGGCCAAAAATATTTGCACCCTTGCAATTCCGTCAGAAAATGCAACCCTTCTCTCAGAAAGTTGTTACAGTTGCAAATGTTCTGGTACTCACATGTTCATTTCTTTGGTTTGCATTGGAACAACACAAAACAACAGAGAAGAAAAATCAAATCTGATACAATCCCACACAGAAACCCAAAAATGCACTGGCCAAAATTATTGGCACCGTGTCTAAGTTGTAAGAAATAATTGCTTTTCAAGCATGTGATGCTCCTTTAACTTTTATTTAGGCATACCTGTTGCAAGTAAGAGGTGTGGGCAATATAGTGATCAGACTTGCAGCCAGTTAAGATGGAGAAAAGCTGACTCGACATTTGTGTTGTGTGTGATAATGAGCATGAAGAAAAGAATGAAGTGTAAAGAGTTGTCTGTGGATTTGAGAGAGAAAATTGGGGAAAAACATAGACAATCTCAAGGCTACAAGTCCATCTCCAGAGATCTTAATGTTCCTGCGTCCACTGTGTACAATATCATCAAGAGGTTTATAGCCCATGGCGCTGTAGCTAACCTCCCTGGTTGTGTACGGAAGAGAAAAATTATTGAATGGTGGATACCGAACCCAGATTAACTTCCAAACAAATTCAAGATGATCTACAGACACAGGGTACAACAGTGTCAGCTCACACTATCCGTCGCCATCTGAATGAAAAGGTAGGAGACCCAGGAGGACACCATTGCTGACACAAAGGCATAAAAAAGCAAGACTGGAGTATGCCAAAACTTATGTGACAAAACCACAATCTTTCTGGGAGAACGTACTGTGGACAGATAAGACAAAAGTAAAGCTTTTTGATAAAGGACAGCATGGCACTGTTGACAGAAAAAGAAATGAGGCCTTCAATGAAAAGAACACAGTCCCTACAGTCAAACATGGGGGAGGTTCAAAGATGCTTTGGGGTTGCTTTGCTGCTTCTGGCACTGGATGCTTTGACTGTGTGAAATGGTATCATGAAATTTAATGATTACCAAAGAATTTTAGGGTGCAACATAGTGGCCAGTGTCAGAAAGCTGTATCTCCAACAGAGGACATGCGTCTTCCAGCAGGACAGTGACCCGAAACACACTTCAGAAAGCACTCAGAAATTGTTACAAAGAAAACGCTGGAGAGTTCTGAAATGGCCAGCAATGAGTTCAGATCTGAATCCCAAATAACACCTGTGGAAGAGTGGTCCAAAATTCCAGTAAGAAACTCATTCATGGTTACAAGAAGTGATTGGTTTCAGTTATTTTTTCCAAAGGGGGTGCTACCAAATAGTAAGCTATGGGTGCCAGTAAATTTGGTCAGTGCATTTTGCAACTCAGCTCATCTCTCTCCCTGTTTATTCTCTCTGTGTCTCTATTCTAATCCTTAATCTATTGATGTTCCTTGTCAGATCTCAGCAGTTGTCTTTCCATTTAGGTGTGATAATTACCTGTTGCCCATAGTAGACCTTTGGTCCAGATGGGCGGGTTATAAATCTAATAAAATAAATAAATAAAAATAAATTACCCAGAACATGGCCAAATAGCCTGAAAAACCTACAACAACTGCCCACACATTGTTTATCAGAATTTGCTTTCAGTCCATCTGGCTATCTATATATCATTTACAGCATTGCAGCCTGCCTGACTGCAGCCACTTCCTTGATATGCATATTTCTTTAACCTAATCTTCTCAGGGGAATCTCTTCTACCTAAAATATCTTGATTCAGTAAACAAGAAATCAAATCATGAAATCAATGTACATTTCTCTACAGTCATCCACATGGATCCACCCATTGTTATGGCCAGGCTTTTGTTTACAGAGAAGGGAGAGACATTAACATTTATGTCAATATCTCTCCCTTCTCTGTAAAATACAATGACCCAGGAAGATGATGGAAAGCCTCATCCAAGATAAAATCTTAAAACACATAGAAGAACAAGCCTTGCTGAGGGAAAATCAGCATGGCTTCTGTAAGGGTAAATCTTGCCTCACAAACCTTTTAGAATTCTTTGAAAAGGTCAACAGGCATGTGGATGTGGACAAACCAGTAAATATTTTCTATCTGAATTTTCAGAAGGTGTTTGACACCATCCCTTGTCAAAGGCTGCTGAGAAAACTCCACAATCAGGAGATAAGAGGGCAGGTCCTTTTATGGACTGAGGATTGGTTGAGAACCAGGAAACAGAGAGTAGGTATCAATGGGTAATTTTCACAATGGAGAGAGGTGAAGAGCGGTATGCCCCAGGATTCTGTCCTGGGACTGGTGCTTTTCAACCTATTCATAAATGACCTGGAGACAGGAATAAGCAGTGAGGTGGCCAAGTTTGCAGATGACATGAAACTTTTCTGGGTGGTGAAGAGCAAAAGGGATTGTGAAGAAGGATCTCTCCAAACTGGGTGAACGGGAGGCAAAATGGTAAATATGTTTCAATATAAGAAAATGTAAAGTAATGCACATTGGGGCAAAAAAAATCTTTATTTATCAGCTGATGGGTTCTGAGCTGTCCACGACAGATCAGGAAAGAGATCTTGGTGTGCTGGTGGACAGCTCAATTAAAGTGTCAACCCAGTGAAGAAGGCCGATTCCATGCTAGGTATCATTAAAAAGGGGATTGAAAATAAAACAGCCAATATTATAATGCCATTGTACAAAACCGTGGTAAAGCCATACCAAGAGCCCAAAAAACCCACAACAACCATTAGATCCTGGCCGTGAAAGCCTTTGTGAATATGTATGTTGAGTTTGCAAATTCTGTTGCAATTTTTTGAATTTCTGGTTAAATTCTTCTTTTGCTGCACAGTAGAAGTACAGAGATCTACAGAGGAGAAGAGCTACAAGTTCCTCAGAGTCCATCCCTTTTTCATGAACTGAATAACTCACTGTAAGACATTTGTAAGAGTAAAAATAAAAAAATGACTTACAATTGCTTGAAATTACAGACTTATGTATACTGCATTCTTTACTGCACACATGTTAGCAACTAACTGTAACAGATCAACAGCAAACAAAGAACTGTCATCAACAAACTAAAGAGAGGGAAAAGCACTCAGCAGAGAATCAGGGCTCTCTTTGAAATCAAAGGCTGGAATGAACGATTTGTTAGTGCTAGATAGACAGACAGTCAATCCAATCCAGAAAAGTCCCTCCCAATAACACAGACCACAAATAGCATACAAAGTTACAAATAAAACTCCTGCAACTTCAATGACTCTATCTGGCCAAGGTTGAAGATGTAACCACTATCAACATGAGTACAACACAAGCAAAGGAGCAACATAAGTTTACAGTTTGGTCTGCCCTGTTATTGAGAATCTGGGCCGGTAAGTCTTTTATCATATATTTGTACAGAAATCTGTAATTCTAAATTCAGAGTTAAAAATCAAGTATGGGGAGGAGCTAGAGTAATGCTATGCATTACAGCAGTGATTCTCAACCTTGGGTAACCCAGCCATTCCTGGACTGCAATTCCCGGAAGCTTTACCACTAGCTGTGCTGGCAAGGGTTTCTGGAGTTGCAGTGCAGGAACACGTGGGTTACCAAAGGTTGGAAACTACTTTTGTATAGTTTTTTTTTTTTTAAACTAAGAGGATAGTGTAAGGCAAAGGGAGAGGAAGAAGATAGAACAGTAATGGAGCAGTGTCAAAAGAGGTTGTTCAAGAATCCACAAGAACCTGCAGAAAGCCAAAGGTCCTTACATTACCTCAGAAAGGGATTCAGGTTTGGCAAAGCTGTAGGGAAAATAGTCCAGCAGATATGTGATAGCATCAAAAATGTCTACTATCTGCCATGAGATTGCTTCATTCAGGGGAATCGATATGTTGATTCCAGGTTCTTTAGCAGAATATTCAGTGGGAATACTGTATATAGGTTTTCGTTTATGGTGCTTTTTGTTCTATTCAGAACAAAAGCTGAATCAGAGGGAGAAGGGAAATTAGGTGGACAGGAAAATTCAGTCCAGAATAAGTCAGAGGTACGTTTTTAATTAGTACTGAATTATAAAATTTAAATTTTCTGCATGATCCTAGGCTGCTGTCCAATTCATTACCTCCCTTAAATGGTTGCACGTTTTGAGCAAGATGATCTGCAGGAACTTTTTATTAGGGCTTAGACAATTTAAAGCAGGTGAGATTAGCCAGAGAAGTGTCCAGACTGCAAGATCTGAGGCGTACACTGCAATTCAAGGGGCAGCGGGGGTGGGTATAAAGTGGAAAAAAGCAAGAGGAAGAACATTTAACTTCACAGCTGCAAGCAAGAATTCAGATACCGATTTGATGCAGATGGCCGTTTTTATGTGAGAGGATGCAGATGTAGTACAAACTGTTGAAGAGGTTTTGGCAGGAGAGCAGCTTAAAACTTCATGGACAAATAGCCTGAAATGGCAACAGTTGTGAAATGAAGACAGTTCATCTGATAAGAGATTTCAAAGCTTAAACTTCCTGAGACATGTTGATTTAAACAATTCTGTTTTATATTACAGTTTTACTCACTATTAGTTCTTACTTCCCAAGCTTACTGCTTGAAAATGCTGTGTGAGGTTGACTACTTATTGTAACAGCATGATTGATGCATATTTGCTTATAAAATGGAAGAGCACAGATTAAGTGCAGCAAAGATAGTGAGGAGATAGTACTCAAATTTATTTTCACCAGTAGTTTTCAAGGTTAAATAGCTTCTCCTTTTGGGGAATTCATTGTTCCTTACCCACCTTCCAAGGAAGAAATGACTGGGGAAAAGGAGTTTCAGAGCAAAAATGTGGGTGCATTAGACGGAAAGGATTCAGCGTCTTGTTTTTCTTACATACAATAATTTATATGTGTGCCCTGCTACTGAAGAAAGACTGGTTTATTAGCCATGCCTAAATGGTATGTCTAAAAGACACTTCGGTTTTATATTGTAGTAAGGTTGTTGCATGTAATCTTCTGAAGGTATTGACTTGCAAATACAGAAAAAAGGTGGGACATATAAACAGTCCATGAACAATACAAATTTAATATGTATCATTAATCCAGTGTTTCTGGAATGATTGGTTGCCATGGATGATTCCCCAAGTTGCTAATAATGTGGGATGATGATGGTAGACATTGTTGAGTGAATCCACTTTCTATTTCATTAATGCTATCTAGTTCAAACCATGTTCTACAGTAAATATGATATAATTCACAAACAATGATGAAAAATATTACCTCCTAGGTCAGTTTTGCCCAAACTGTTTGCCCTCCAGATGTGCTGGATGGAGGCTGTAAGTTGTAGTCCAACACACCTGGAGGGCACCAGACTTAGAAGATGGAATAAAATAGCAAATAGAAGTATTTGGGTGATATAACAACATACATGAGCAATTAATGCCTCCATAGTGTACCCGGTATATTTGCATTGTTTTCTGTAGAAGATTGAGAGGAAGTGTATGAAATTCTCTTTCCTGAGCATAAGAATTCAGTTAATCAGTAATATGTCACCCTCAAGTATCCAAATTGTTCAGCTACAACCTTGCTATAAAGAAGAAAGAAGAAGTAAGTACAAAAGTCACAAAGTAAAACAATGAAGTGCATCTATATTGGAATTAGATAAGGTAAAGGTAAAGGTTCCCCTTGACAATTTTTGTCCAGTTGTGTTTGATTCTAGGGGGCGGTGCTCATCCCCGTTTCCAAGCCATAGAGCCAGCGTTTGTCTGAAGACAATCTTCCATGGTCACATGGCCAGTGCAACTTAGACACTGAACGCTGTTACCTTCCCACCGAGGTGGTCCCTATTTATCTACTCACATTTGCATGCTTTCCAACCGCTAGGTTGGCAGGAGCTGGGACAAGCGATGGGCGCTCACTCCATCATGTGAATTCAATCTTACAGCTGAAGATCTACAGACCTTACAGCACAGAGGCTTCTGCGGTTTAACCCACAGTGCCACCACGTCCCTATCTAGAGACAGAAAGACAGACAGACAGATAAGCAGAGGCAGGCAGGCAGAGGTAGGCAGGCTGTTTTTGTTTGTTTTTGTTTGCCCTTCAGAAGCTGTTCTACCGTGTAAAGGATGTGGAACTGATAAATATTGCATTTAGGTTTGACATTGATGTATGCCCTGCATCCTACGGTTGGCCTTAATTGGTTTTGGGTTCTGAGATGAACATGCATTAGAGGCTGCTAATGCAGCATGCCGTTGGGGAGACTGTTCCTTCATTTGTGATTTACAACATTGCTACTAAATTTGGGAAGGGAGGCAGGAATTAGCAAACAAAGCTGCATATGGTACTAGTATAAAAAGAACCTTTATGGAGTTTTAGAAACACCAGATTCACTCTCAGTCCCTATTATTTCCTTCTAAAGAGTGATATGAATGGAAACACTGCAGTACTTGTGTTGAGCTCCTTGGCAGACAAACAGTGCCAAAGATTCTTTAAATATTCTTCCCCTTATAAAAGAAAGTTGATTCTTCATTTCACTGGACTCATGTTCCCAAAGGACGGTGCTCATCTAACTGAAAAACTTTGACTTTTTAAACTTTTAAAAGAACTGTTGAGTACAAAATAATCTTATTTCTCTCTAGTTTACATTAGTGGTTAACTTCTCTGAAAACTTGAGTTACTTTCACCTTGGTATCTAGTGGTGTGAAACTGTTGAAAACTGTGTTGTTCAAGGCAGGAAGCGTTTATTTTGAAATGCTGATGTGTCCAGCATCTCTGTCTTACTGTACTTTACACAACCATGTCTCTCTGTTGAATTCTGCAGTCTTTAGAAAGAGTAATAATGATATACAGTATTTTACAATAAAACATATATTGAAATGCTTATAATGCAGCCACAGTGTTATTTTTCTCCTTTAAAGTCCGTTCCACATGGACTTCTCAAATACTTATTAATATCCCTAGTTCTGCTATGAATACTTATTTGCTACTAATAAATGGATACTGAACGCAAACTATGATGGGACTTTTTGGGATTATGAATAACTGAAAAAAAATATGAGAAAAGAAGCTTAGGACATGATATCATGTGCATGGATTTTTTTTTAAAAAAAGAACCACTTCACACATTTCTAACCGGAAGGGAATGCAGAGCTCCTTCCAAATAGAGAATTTGGCTAATACAATAGATATCTCAAGGAAGCACCTGTGTCCCGTTAGGGTGGTTTTGCCTATCCAGCTTTGAAAGCTCATGATGTTTGCCCAATTATAACAATTCCATAAAGCATTTCTTTTAAGTGTAAACAGGAGGCACTCATTGATTTTAGCAATAACTTTATTGGCAGATAACATTAATGACTGAGTATGCTAATTTAATGAGTGACAACATGAGGTACTGTGACATCTTTGAGAAAATTTATTCCTATGTGAGCTTTTATGGATTACAGTTGCTTCTTCAGCCCGTGTTGTGCTGAAGGGGCTCCAGGTGCTTGCAGACAGAGTCTATCCAGAATCACAGTGTGGATTTTGAGCTAATAGATCCACCATTTACATAGTATTTTCCCTCAGACAGTTGCAGGAGAAATGTAAGAAACAACAACAGCCACTCTTTGTGGCCTTCATGAATCTTAAAAAGGCCTTTGATTTGGTTAGCAGGGACTGCCTTTTTAAAATCCTTCCCAAGATTGGATGTCCACCTCGACTCCTTAACATCATCAGGTCCTTTCATGAGGAAATGAAGGGCACTGTAGTTTTTAATGGCTCAAGCTCAGATCCTGTTGACATCTGAAGAGGAGTGAATCAGGGCCATGTCCTCACGCCAACTCTGTTTGGGATCTTTTTTGCTGTCATGCTGAAGCACGCTTTTGGAACTGCAACAGAAGGGGTCATGTGGGAGTTCCTCTTCGCCAATGATTCAGCTGTTGGTGCCCATTCTGCTGAAGAGCTCCAACAACTTACAAACCTTTTTTAGTAAAGCCTGCCAAGATTTTGGACTAACGATCAGCCTGAAGAAAACACAGGGCATGGACTCACCTCCCTCTATTACCGTCTCTACACAAGAACTGGAAGTTGTTCATGATTTCATGTACCTTGGCTCAACGATCTCTGACACTTACTCTCTCTAGATGTCGAGCTGGATAAATGCATTGGCAAAGCAGCTACCATGTTCTCTAGACTCACAAAGAAAGTATGGCTTAACAAGAAGCTGATGGCATATACCAAGATCCAGGTCTATAGAGCCTGTGTCCTGAGTACACTTCTGTACTGCAGCAAGCCCTGGACCCTTTGTGCACAGCAGCAGAGGAAGTTAAACACATTCCATATGCATTGTCTCCGACACATTTTTGGTATCAGCTGGCAGGAAAAAGTTCCAAATAGAGTAGTCCTAGAACAAGCTGAAATTTTTAGCATGTATACATTGCTGAAACAGCGACGTCTACATTGGCTTGGGCATGTCGTGAGAATGGCTGACAGTCGGATTCCAAAAGATCTCCTGTATGGAGAATTAGTGTAGGGAAAACATCCCAGAGGGAGACCACAGCTGTGATACAAAGATATCTACAAGCAGGATCTGAAGGCCTTAGGAATGGACCTCAACAGATGGGGAATGTTGACATCTGAGCGCTCAGCCTGGAGGCAGGCAGTGCAGCATGGCCTCTCCCAATTTGAAGAGACCCTTGTCCAGCAGGCCGATGCAAAGAGGCAGTCCCAAAACCAGCCAAACCAGGGAGCTGGACAGGGGACAGATTGTATTTGTCTTCAGTGTGGAAGGGATTGTCACTCTCAAATTGACCTTCTGAGCCACACTAGATGCTATTCCAAGACCTCTATTCAGAGCATGTTGCCATGGCTACAAAAAAACATAAGACATATGCCAAGGGTGCAAAGAAGTGGATTACAATCCACTTTTGCTTTCATTTGCCTTTTTATTTTTATTGAAAGAAACTAGCACAGCTACTTCTCTGAAAACTTAATACTTTTACTATACGGTATAATTAGTTGAATGTATGTTTGCAGATACATTGCTCAGATGGGAAAAGTTACATTTTTGGATTAAAATGTTTGTACTAAAAGTGGCTATGATGCTGGAATATGCTAAAACTGTAGCTGCCAAAATTTTCCCAGTGGTAGCTCATAACACTGAATAACTTATGTTCTGTTGTAGGAATGAGTTTTGATTCTCACGGGAGCAGCATGTTGGTGCATGTGTCAATGAGATCTGAGAGACTACTCCAGTGCAGCAATGTTTATACTGTATCAGAATATTAATAAATCAGTCTCAAATATATCTAATGGACATTCTGGCTCTGAACACAGTAGTAGTAGTCCCAGCTGTGATAGAAGCAGTGGCGCTTCCTGTCTGTCTTTTGTCTGCATTTGACAGCTTTGAGAAAACAGAGTTCAGTGATGGGTTTTTAGAGTTTCTTCTAACAACTAAAGAATATAATAATGTTTTTGGTTTTGCTCTTGTTGTCATGTACTGTATCTCAGTAGTGCATTGCTATCATACAGTGTTATTCGTTTGCTGAGATGTTTGGTTTCAGTCTGCATCCACAGATATATGCATCTGTGTGATAAGCAGTTTCTAATGAATGAAAATATTTCTTTTTAATTATTTTAGGAAGCATGATTTCAGTGGTTAGTATTTTAAAAATAGTGAGATTTTTAAATATTTTGCCTTTGATAAATCCACACATGCAAACTTGCTTTTGAAACTGTTCAGATTTCTAAAACCCATTCTTTAACCATGGGGATTGAAAATGTAATGGAATTTGAAAAATATGTTGGGTTTGCAGAATCACATATGATATCTTTGGGTGCAGATTTTTACACTTTGCAAATATATTTTGTTTGCTTGTTTAGTTATTTACTATATTGCAATGCTGTCTTGCTCCCAAGTAAGACCCAGGGCGGCTCAAAAATTATTAAAAGGCAAAAAAGTTTAAAACTCAATAAATTACTGCATAAAAACATTTATACCTCTAATTAGTATTAAAGTAATTAATTAAAACTCTTTAAACCCCTTAAAATGAGATAAAACATACATATAATATGCAAAGTCACAATATTCAAGTTAGCAAATGTTGATTATACAAACCTGAATCAGTCCTGCTAAGGACTGAAAATCCCTGTAAGTACAATTGCATTAGATACCACTCTTGCCCATAAAACTCTGTGAACTTGAAACTGAGACTTGATGATAAACATGAAGTCTAGGAGCCTAGACTGTTTTGTCCTCTCCTAGAGTTTTGTATCTCAAGAAGGAGACATAGCTGTGCTCTGTATTAAAGGTGTATCGCCAATATGATATCACGGACAGAGTGAAGGACCAGCACTCAGAACTGAATTCAAATCCCTCCTCATCCAAGGAAGCTCACTGGGGGTGGGGAATGGCGCTGGTAAAACCACTTCTTAAATATCTCTTATACATTGAAAACCATATTACGGTTGCTCTGAGTCAGTTGTAGCTCAATAGCACAACACACACACGCATTAAAGATAATATAGCTTGACTTTCAAAGTGGATGAAAGTATGTTCACTTGTGTTATTCTGCTGTTATTTAGTGCCATTGGTGATCAGACATATGGAAAGTGTTTGCAGGAAAGTCTGGAATTCCACCCTGGTTCAAAAAATTTTGGAAACATGTCCTTATAATTCAGTAGCTGTCCGTTCTATATGAGGGTAAGCCAAAGGTTCAACTTAAAGGGGTTATTCATAGTTCAGATACTAAATAGTTTAGATACTAAGTATAATGAAGAGGAAACTGAATTAAGCTTGTAAAAATGAACTGTATTCTCAAATGGACCAAATACCTAAGTCCTAAGAGGCAAATTTTTGATATGTACAGCTTCTCCAATCCTTTTTGTGCAGCGATGCTGGGCAAAAAGCTATATCAGAATTCTGAGAAAGACTGAAACAATATTTTGAATGCTGTTAAAATATTGTTTCAGTCTGTGGGCAACGGGCAGATCATCCACTTGCACCAGGGCCAGATTCGCCAGGACAGCTTGTACGACAGAGTGCTGACAGAGTGCTGTCCTCTAAAGATGCCGGCCACAGTGACTGGCAAAACGTTAGGAAGAACAACCTTCAGAACACGGCCAAAGAGCCCGAAAAACCCACAACAACCAATATTTTGAATGCTTACTGAGACCATCTTATGTTCAGAGAGCATATACAGTCATGGCCAAAAATATTGGCACCCTTGCAATTCTGTCAGAAAACGCAGCCCTTCTCTCAGAAAATTGTTGCAGTTGTAAATGTATTCACATGTTCATTTCTTTCGTTTGCGTTGGAACAACACAAAAAAAAAAAGAGAAGAAAAGTCAAATTTGATACAATGTCACAAAGAAACCAAAAAATGCACTGGCCAACATTATTGGCACCCTTAATATTTGGTAACAACCCCTTTGGAAAAATAACTGAAATCAATTGTTTCCTGTAACCATGAATGAGTTTCTTACACCTCTCTACTGGAATTTTGGACCACTCTTCTTTTGCAAACTGCTCCAGGGCCTTCAGATTTGAAGAATGCCTTCTCCCAAGTGGTGTTTTGAGATCTCTCCACAGGTATTCTATGGGATTCAGATCTTGACTCATTGCTGGCCATTTCAGAGCTGTCCAGCGCTTTCTTTGTAACCATTTCTGAGTGCTTTCTGAAGTGTGTTTCGGGTTATTGTCCTACTGGAAGATGCATGTCCTCTGTTGGAGACATAGCTTTCTGACACTGGCCACTGTGTTGCTCCCCAAAATTTTTCAGATTTCATGATACCATTCACACAGTCAAGGCATCCAGTGCCGGAAGCAGCAAAGCAACCCCAAAGCATCTTTGAACCTCCCCCATGTTTGACTGTAGGGACTGTGTTCTTTTCTTTGAAGGCCTCATTTCTTTTTCTGTCAACAGTGCCATGATGTCCTTTATCAAATGCTCTACTTTTCTCTCATCTGTCCACAGTACATTCTCCAAGAAGGATTGTGGCTTTCTCACATAAGTTTTGGCATACTCCAGTCTTGCTTTTTTATGCCTTTGTGTCAGCAGTGGTGTCCTCCTGGGTCTCCTACCTTTTCATTCAGATGGCGACGGATAGTGTGAGCTGACACTGTTGTACCCTGTGTCTGCAGATCATCTTAAATTTGTTTGGAAGTTAATCTGGATTCGGTATCCACCATTCAAACAACCCTTCGTTGTAATTTTTCAGTAATTTTGCTCTTCCGTCCATGTTCAGGGAGGTTAGCTACAGTGCCATGAGTTGTAAAGTTCTTGATGATATTGTGTACCGTGGACACAGGAGCATTAAGATATCTGGAGATGGACTTGAAGCCTTGAGATTGTCAATGTTTTTTCACAATTTTCTCTCTCAAATCTACAGACAACTCTTCATTCTTTTCTCCATACTCAGTGACACACACAACACAAACGTTGAGTCAACTTTTCTCCATCTTAACTGGTTGCAAGTGTGATTACTATATTGCCCACACCTCTTACTTGTGACAGGTATATCTAAATAAAAATTAAAGGAGCATCACATGCTTGAAAAGCAATTATTTCTTACAATTTAGACACGGTGCCAATAATTTTAGCCAGTGCATTTTTGGGTTTCTGTGTGGGATTGTATGAGATTTGACTTTTCTTCTCTGTTGTTTTGTGTTGTTCCAACGTAAATCAAAGAAATGAATATGTGAGTACCAGAACATTTGCAACTGCAACAATTTTCTGAGAGAAGGGTTGCATTTTCTGACAGAATTGCAAGGGTGCCAATATTTTTGGCGATGACTATATATAAGGAGCCATTGGAATATATAGAAGTATTTCTTCTACCATTATAGTAGTTAGCTCTTCTCCAGTGGTTCCCCACCGAATTTCTTTAATTAGAGTTGGTGTACTTTTGTTGCGGGTTAGTGAAACATCATTGAGAACTTTACGTTTTTGATTTCCAACTAGATGTGATATTTAACAGAATTCTTTTTATCAGTGTTTATAACTATATCATATGGTATTGAGTGCATGGCACCTCATATTACTGACATGTTTTGAAAGCTTTTGTGATTGCCTAAACCAGTGGTTCTTAACCTTTGTTACTCAGATGCTTTTGAACTGCAACTCCCAGAAACCCCAGTCAGCACAGTTGGTGGTGAAAGCTTCTGGGAGTTGCAGTCCAAAACTCCTGAGTAACCCAAGGTTAAGAACCAGTGGCCTAAACGAAATCCATGTATAATAGTGATGGACTATGTATGACCCTCCAGATGATGTTGAACTGCAACTCTTGGTTTCATTCACACTTGCTTTGTGGACAAGGAAAGCCCGACAACCATCTGGAAGCACACCCTGGATGAAAACTGGCATTCATGTGATACAATTAGAAGTTGTCAGGAGAAGGTTTTCTAGATCAGATTAATGTAAAGTTTATTTCACATATGACTGAGAGTTTGGGTTGTCATCTTAATGGAAAAGATGAAGGTTGCACAGCATGAATTAAGTACAGGACACATGCTTTATCAAGAACAATGGAAGAATTAGCTGCTGTTGCTTACTTTGTATTGGAGAGAATAACAGCTTTAATGTCATACCTACGCGTTATAAAATAATGCTAGATGCAACAATAATACTGATTTTCTTCCAGCAGAGAAAGAACAAAGTTACTTAAGAAATCTTTCAATTAAATTTGTTTCTTTAAAAGGACTGAGCATAACCAGATAAGGGAACCAATAAAAAAATTAACACAATAAAGTGTCCAAGGTTAGAGGAAAGGTGTACAGAATTAAATTAGTGTAGGTACATTTTAGATTGCTCTTTGCTGTTTTTTGTCTTCTTTTTTGTTATTTCACTCCCCTCCCCCAGTGAGATGCGGTCGGTACGGATGTTATTGGAATATAGGAATTATGCCTTAGGGTCTTGTTTTGGGGTTACATGTTACATTGCTTCAGCATATATGATTAACATGCTTGGCCCTCCAACATCAGCTCCCATCATCCCTCATCATTAAAAATAACAGCTAGGGCTATTGGAATTGCTGTCTCACAACATCTGGAGTCCCACATGTTCACCTTCTCCCTGGTGTAAAGAACGGAAAACCAGAAAGGGAGGAGTTCACTGTAGCTGAAAAGAGAGATGACTGCTTAAGCAAGGTTGTGGCAATGAGAGTATGAGGACAGTTGCAGGAACATAGAATACGGTCAGCAGCCATTTAGACAACAGAAAGGGAAAAAGCAACAAATAAATAAATTACATTACACTTAAAAGAAAGAGAGAACATGGGTTCCTCTGGCATGAGACAAATGATCAATATGGATTTTATTCATGCATTGTATGTGTATCATCCTGCAATTTTCTCTCATTTTCAGAATGAAGCAGAGAGAATAGAGGCAGAAGATGCATTAATATGTGAAGATTTGGATGATGAAGAGTGTGGGGAAGAGGAATTTGAAGAAACTACAAAATTAAAGCTGCTGAGAAGAATAGCCTCAATAGCTTCCAAACTGAAGGAGATTATTGGCAACATTATAACCACAGCTGGAAAAGTTGTTGTTACAATTCTGCTTGGTACAACAGGTGGGTCCTCTTAAAAAGTATGTTAGATTGCAAATTTAACCCAGGCTTTAGCAGTTACTGAGCATTAGGAATTGGCCATTCAATAGTTAAAGTAACTACATCTCTAGCTTGATGTACATGGAAATTAAAACTTATTTGCTCATATTTTTAAGTATTTGACAACACCTGCATAGCTATACAAAGCATTCAGCCTTAACACCTCAAAGCACTTATATTGCCAGGTGGACATTCATGAAAAACTGAAGTTCTATTGCTTAATGTTGATTTTTGGCAATAGTTACAATTTTGTAGTCGCTACATACCTATTATTCCAAATATTATTTACAGATAATAATCTTATTCATGTGTCCAAACTGAACACATACAAGGTGCAGAAGGAAATGGGGGCACACAAACTGGCTCATAATTCTTGTGAATGCCACCCTGCTCCCTCCCTTCTGGACCTTCACACATCCTTCTGGACATTATTGGAAGCCTCCCGTCATGTTCAGAACCCTATGCTCAGTTGAACATCCTTGGGACTTTTCTTCAGATATTTCTGCTCAACGTACAGAAATTGGTGGTGGAGAGGGGGAGCCATTTTGCATCGGAGCAGGGCTGATCAGTCTGTCCTGAGACCCTTCAGCACTTTATGCACTCACTTGTTCAGACTAACCGTCTAAACAGAATCAGTATTGTAGGGACACACATTCTACTTCTGTGTAAGAAGTAGAGTATGTGTTTTTATATATCTACTGGTGTTTTCAATATGTGCCCAACTGCTTGGCTCTGGGGGGGGGGGCAGGCTTGTCTCTAAAGCTAACAGCCTATTTTATATAAAATTGTCTTTTTAAAACTGTAGACAATTGGATGGATGATCACCTGAAAGAATATTATGTCCAGTTCTTTAGTAATCTGCATTTCTTAAAATCCCCATAAAATTTAACTTTTAGATAAATTTAAAAAAAATTCTTTCAAAACATACATATTTTCTCTCAAAATGTGCGTTCTAAATTCAGATTTCTAGACCTAAATGTTTTTTGAACTGAAAACTGATTACAAGAGAGGGCCCCTTTGGTGGCAACTCCCTGATTTAGAAGTCCTTACTCTGGATGACCATGCTAGTTTCCTCTCTCTTCCCCCCCCTGTTTTTTTTTCAAACAGGTTTTTTTTGTCATTGAAGTCCTTTTTAATTAGTTTGGTTCCTTTTTATTGCTAGTAGAAGTAATAGTGGTAATACTATTATCATTAATGCATTTTATTTATTACTTTATTGGACAAAATCTTAATATTAACACTTTAACATTTTAATATTAATATATCAATTATAACTTTGTTTTTTTCCTTGTATTTTGTTATTGGTAATCTTTATTACTGTTTCTGTGGCAAGATGTAATAAAAAATTTAATACATAAAATGCTTTTCTCCAACATAGCCGTGAGCACAAACCATCTGTTCAATTTTTTACAGGAATGATGTTGCCATCGCTGACTTCAGCAGTGTACTTTTTCTTATTCCTGGGTTTGTGTACATGGTGGTCTTGTTGCCGAACGTTTGATCCACTGATATTCAGCTGTCTCTGTGTGTTAATGGCTATATTCAGCGCAGGCCACTTAATTGGACTTTACCTATATCAGTTACAGTTTTTTCAGGAAATTATTCCACCAAATGATTTTTATGCCAGGTAAGACGCTTTCTTTGCATCTTTCAGTAAGTGGGCCTAAGACATATTTTTGAAAGGATTGTTTAATTACTGAACATATCAATTTGTGACCAATGTGGGATGTATTTAGAGAAATGTAAAATGTATGAAGTAGTTTAGGGATAAAATATCATTTTAGTAGGATTACCAGGGTAAAGAGAAATATTATTTAGGAAAAAGAAACACAGATGGGAGAAGGTTAAGCCTAGAGAGAGGAAAGGATCTGAAGCATATTGTTCTGTTGGCTGGGGAAGCTGTAGAACTTTTGTGCAATTGGTAACTTTTAATCAGATGTTGGATTAGTTCATTTTTTAGAGGAGGGGTCTATTTGACAATAACATTACAGCTATACTAAACAACAAGATTTTGGCCAATGAGTGTATTCTAATTGGGAATTACAACTGAATTTATGGAATATGTACTGTTTCTTGCGTGGACAGATCATTGAGCCTGCAGTTGTTTTCCGTGTTAATAAATTTTGCAGGGTGGCATGTTCACGTTCAGAAGAGATGTACTAATAATTATGCTACTGTAGTATATGGACATGTGGGGCAATAGGAAATTAAGCGATAGAAATAGCAGTAGACACCAGTTGCCAGAAAGGTGTCAAATGGGGATCTTTCTTTTTCTTTCTTTTCCCTTTGTTTCATCTTCTTATACTTACCTTTGTTAACTTCCATCTGTTGGAAGTACTGTACATATTCAGTATACAGAGAGTTCCCAGTTTGTTCTGAATAGCAATGCATGTCTGTTTCTAGAAAATGTTTGTAGAGTGATCCCCTGCCATCTAGAGGCAAGAGTTAAAGAACACAGTTCATGGTTTATGGGAGTTGTTGCTAAGGATCTGCTCCTGCTTTCTGTCAGGCAAAAACATGCTAGCACAAACTAACTTGGCTACCTCATCAAAAACTTCAGCTATCTGTGTCTTCGTGTGTATGCATGTGTTACACCAGTTGTTTAACACATAACAAAATTATGACAGCATTCAACCAGGAAAAAGTGTCTCAAAAATCTTCTTGCAATATCCACAAGTTGTGTTCACAATTAAACATTTTAAACTAGGTTCCATTTTCTGTCAAAATATAGTTCATTTAGGGAATATTATAGTCTCCCTTGTTTGAAACATGCAAAATATGTCTCTTGTGTGCCCGGTCAGTCATGTTCCCCCAAAGAATTGCTGCGTGCTGAACCCCTAAGCGCTATATCAATAACATGGAAAGCAGAAGAATATTGACTAAGATCAGTCTATGAATAAATGGGTGCATTGTACTTCTAGCCCCAGAATAAATGCCTGCACTGGGGTTTTAGAGAGCAAAGGTTTTTGGTTTTTAACTTGGAAGGGAAAAGCAGCTGGCAAACAGTTTAACATTAATTCTCACTATAGTGTGGGCACTTACTGAAAATTAAATGCCCACACTACAGTGGAACTTGCCATATTTTATTTTATTTTATTTTATTTTTTATTTAGTCTTGAGTAGGCAGTTAGGAGCCATTCGCTTTATCAAAGACATGCTCCTTATTTATTGATTCAGGCCAATCCAGCAGCCTAGCGTATTGGATTCACTTGGGGAGGGGGGTAGGTATTCCTTGCGTAATTATGTTGTAAACTACCCAAAGAGGGCTGTTGCGCTATGGAGCAATATATACGTAGGAACAACAACAGTCTGCATTTTTGGACTCTCCTTATGGCTGGCTATAGGGATTGTCATTATGGCCTCCCAACAACTCTATAGTGAGTGAGATCCCATGGCAGCCTCAAAAGCTTGGTGTCTGTGTAGAATTGGTAATATTTTATCCCCCCCCAAAAAAAATCATTGTAGCTCATGATGTCATTAGGCTTGCACAGCATAGCTTCATGAACAGGATTTTAGCCATTGTAAGGAAGCATTAAAAGGGGATGTGTTTCTCTAAACAGCACTGAAATACAGATTAGGATTTAGCCCTTTATTCCTATACCACTGTTGGCCGGCCGGTTCCCTCAAAACTAACAGGATAATTCTGGAGTAAGGTCACTGTGTCTTTTTCTCTGTGTGGCTCACCATTGGTGCTCCTCACCCAGCCACCGTGCAGCAACACATTTTAGTGTACTGTAGCCTCTAAAGCAAGTCTGGGGAAGGTGAGGCTCTCAAATTGATGTTGGGGTCAAATTTCCATCAGCCCTAGGCAGCCTAACCAATGCTGAGGATGCAAGTTATACCGTACTTCAAAATCTACACAACCACACAAACCCTCATCTTTGGTCTAAAAAGTTGCCACTTGGGTGGTCCCAATAGGTGCTGTTCTTCAGTTAACTGTGGAAGCATGGAGAATGAATCTTTTCAGAGGTGTACTCTCAAATATGGAATGGTCTCTCTAGAGATTCTTTCCTGAAACCAATACTTACTTGTGTCTTTGTGGCTCCAGGAAAACACTTTTTCATTTTTCAAAGCTCTTCAACATGAATTAAAATATTGACATAAAGGTTTTAATTATATATGATGCAGAGACACAGGTCTCTGTATTATAAGGTTTATAATTATTACTGGTAATATGTATTTGTTTTTCCTTTGGTTTCATTCTGGTTGATTCCTTTCACTTGATTTTAGTGCTGTGCCATGTCTGATTCGATTGTGTGAGGTTAGTTTTTTTAAAAAAAGAAATTAAATGACTTAACAGTGCATTGACTAGAAGAATTAAGTTATAGAACAACAAATGAACACCTGTATTAGAGGTTATTCCAAATATTATGTGTGCAGTGACAAATAAAGCTTTATCTCTGTAAATCAACAGCATAACCTATAACAAAACAACTTGAAAATATGCCACTTTCCCAGTGTATCCCTCGGGCCATCTCTTATGTGAGATACCTCCAAAAGCAGAAGATTAATTACAGTGAAGATAAGTGCAGTCTTTTGTTATCAAAATCCCTAAATGAATATCTTTAACATTTCCCCCACATAGTTTTTTTAAAAAATGTAAATAGAGTGGTGCCCCGCAAGATGATGTTAATTCGTTCCATTGAAATCGCTGTTTTGCGAAAACATTGTCTTGCAAAAAGCGTTTCCCCATTGGAATGCATTGAAATCCATTCAATGCGTTCCAATGGGGAAGAATAGTCGTTGTCCAGTGAAAATCGCCCATAGGGAAGCCATTTTGCGAAGCACCGATCAGCTGTAAAATCGCTGTCTTACGAAAAATGGAAGCGCCGATCAGCTGTAAAAATTGTCTTGTGAAAAACGGTCTGTGAAGCACGGACCAAATCATCGTCCAGCAAAATCCCCCATGGGAAGAACCGTTTTGTGAATCGCTATAGCGATCGCAAAAAGTCATCATCCTGCGGATTACCTGTTTTGCGGGGTAATGGTTTAGCGGGGCCCCACCGTATAACGATAGAAATGAGTTTCAGGCAACTTTGCAAGATGATTGTGTCTTTGCAGATTAGTTCAGCTTTTTGATCGGAAAGTACTAGCAAAAGAGTGAGAACAGCCATGAAAAATTTTGCCATTAAAAGCCAAAACATGGTGAGCGCTAGTTTAGTGCCCTGTTTAGTGCCCTGTACATCCACAAAATCCTAGATTTGGTTTAATCCAAATTGCCCAAAGCCACAGTATGATATCTATTTAAACTGGGAGTATACTATGCTGTGCCAATATGCCAGCAAGTTTGGAAAACTCAGCAGTGGCCAGAGGATTGGAAAAGATCAGTCTACATCTCAATCCCAAAGAGGAGCAGTGCCAAAGAATGCTCCAACTACCTACAATTGCACTCATTTCACACGCTAGCAAAGTTATGCTCAAAATCCTACAAGGTCGGCTTCAGCAGTATGTGGACCGAGTACTCCCAAGGTGGATTTCGAAGGGGCAGAGGAACTAGAGACCAAATTGCTAACATGTGCTGGATTATGGAGAAAGCCAGAGAGTTCCAGAAAAACATCTACTTCTGCTACATTGACTATGCAAAAGCCTTTACTGTGTGGACCACAGTTCTTTGGCAAGTTCTTAAAGAAATGGGAGTGCCTGACCACTTTATCTGCCTCCTGAGAAATCTATATGTGGGACAGGAAGCAACAGTTAGGATTTGGAACAACTGATTGATTCAAAATTGAGAAAGGAGTACGACAAGGCTGTATCTTGTCTCCCTGCTTATTTAACTTATATGCAGAATACATCATGTGAAAGGCCAGACTGGAGGAATCCCAAACTGGAATTAAGATTGCCGGAAGAAATATCAACAACCCCAGATACGCAGATGATACCACTCTGATGGCAGAAAGTGAGGAGTAATTAAGGAATCTCTTAATGAGGGTGAAAGAGGAGATGGCAAAAATTGGTCTGAAGCTCAACCTCAAAAAAACTAAGATCATGGCCATTGGTCCCATCACCTCCTGGGAAATAGAAGGGGAAGATATGGAGGCAGTGACAGATTTTACTTTCTTGGGCTCCATGATCACTTCAAATGATGACAGCAGCCCTGAAATTAAAAGACACCTGCTTCTTGGGAGGAAAGTGATGACAAACATAGTCAAAGCTATGGTTTTTCCATTAGCGATGTATGGAAGTGAGAGCTGGACCATAAAGAAGGGTGACTATTGAAGAATGGATACTTTTGAATTGTGGTGCTAAAGGAGACTCTTGAGAGTCCCCTGGACTGCAAGGAGAACAAACCTCTCCATTCTGAAGGAAATCAATCCTGAATGCTCATTGGAAGGACAGATCCTGAAGCTAAGGCTCCAATACTTTCACCATTTCATGAGAGGAGAAGACTCCCTGGAAAAGACCCTGCTGTTGGGAAAGTGAGAAGGAAAGAGGAGAAGGGGATGACAGAGGACGAGATGGCTGGACAGTGTCATTGAAGCTACCAACATGAATTTGACCCAACTCCGGGAGGCAGTGGAAGACAGGAGTGCCTGGTGTGCTCTAGTCCATAGGGTCACAAAGAGTTGGACACAACGACTAAAGAACAAAAAACTACACTGAGTTCAGTTGGTCCATCTGCTGAATAAATAATGAATAGGATTGTGCTATAAGTTATTAGATCAAATTCCATTTGCAGAATTCCTTCTGCCTTTTATGGATTTGAAGAATTAGGGTTTCAGTGTTGTGGGGCATATATATATATTATTGACAAAACAGGAGCAATGCTGCCAACACGCTAACTTAATGAGGAGCTAGTGGAAAGTATGTAAGGAACAGAAGTTGCTGGAAATTTGGAACATTAGAACTGATATAACACATTCCTTTTCATGTTGCCAAACTGTAATGAAAAGAGAGAACTATATGCTTTTAATTATCTGTGCACTTTGATGTATTTTACAAACAGCAATATTTGTGACTGGAATAATGAATGAAAGTTAGTTATAAGGTAGATATTGAAATGTTGTTGTTGTGCCTGTTCAGATGCATTTAGCACAAAACTGTGACTATTACCAGACCCTGACAAATATAACTTAATTTTGGAAAAAGGGGTTTTGGTTTGTTTGTTTATATATTTGTTGTTATAAGAAGTCACTGTTTAAATTATAGACATATGAAAACATGTTGGCTTGCAAATGACTGGCAGTAGGAATTTCTTTCAGCTCTCTGAAATTACTGTTTTGTCAACAATTAGTCAATAGCAGTATAAAAATAAGTAATCACTTTATGTGTGAAAACCTTTCATAGGGATATTTTAAAGTTGCCTAAATCTACAGTCTGAAAGTATAAAACGAACAAACCACTACATTCATGCAAATTTTATGTGAACACCACTTGATTCTGACCACTGTTCTTTTGAGTTTTTACCCTTTTCCCAGTATTTTAAAATAGCTCTCTTTTTATCCTTCAGATGATTGTAAGAGAAAAAGATAAACCCTCTATGGTATTTGATCACCTGGCTGTAAAATAAACAAGCCACCCACAGTTGTGGGAGCTTCAGAGCTCAAACCTCTCAGACTTGTTTTGCATTTTTATGAACAAATTAATATCAAACCAGATAAACTTCTCTGTGCAGTGGACCAGCGTATCTCTTCTTCTAGAAAGAAATGGCCATAGATCATGGGCATTATCTCCCTCTGCAGAGTACGAAAAGAATTGAGCCAGTAAGATTAATGTACTCAGCTTAAGAGTTTGTCTGATTGACCATCCTTAGGTATGCAACTTTCAAAACTGATGCCCTCTAGCTTCAGTTCTTTGGATTGACAATTATGTTTCTTCAGATAATTTTGATTCATTATTTTAACCTATCACAGCTGGTTTCCCTCTGTACCAGACTATACCTCCTGCTGGTCACACTGTTATTTCACAATGTTGTGTATACATGTTTTTCCCAGCCCATATATTAAAGTTTATTGCAGGAACTAGCTTTCATCACTTCCAACCAGAAGTGATGTTATATTTATTTTATTTATAAACATAGTTTATATAGACCCAATTGTTAAGGAGACATTTTGCAGACTTCTAGAATTAAATCAGCAAGTTTTTTTTTCCAATGGACATACTTTCTTGAAGACATGTCTTTTCTCATTCCTTCCAGAACAGAGCTTAGAAGGCAAGATTTTTTAAGCCAACATATTTTGCATATACTCACCACGGGTAGTGAATCTAGACCCATCCTCAATGTCTCCAGTTTCATCATTCTACATGTGGAAGTTGATGAGTCTAAAAAGACAAACATCATTGTCTGTGGACAGTCCCACACAAAGAGTGTCCACGCAAGACAGAGCTGCACCTGAATGGAGCTCAAGTAATACAGTTACTTGCAACAAAAAGTATGCCTCCCATAAAAACACATTTGAAAAGTAACACAGCAAGCAAGAATGGATTTATTTAGCTCCTTACTCTCTCACTGGTGTAATGAATACCCTTTTATAATAACCACTAGAGTGACCTTTAAAGGGCATTTTGAGGCATTTTCAATGGAATTTTAAAATTTTGTGTTTATCTCTTATTACTGCTAATTTAAAAAAGGCACAAGGGACAAAGGTGAATAAGTACATAAAATGAGTAACATAATAAGTTCCTAAAAGGGGAGTTGTGTTTACAATAGCAAGTTGTATTAAAGGGACTCTGTGCAACTAATTCCACAATGAATAACTTCTAAAAAGTAGATTCCCAAGCTCTGTGATGGATCTCATGCTATAAATGGTCAACCAAGATACATAGTTACCATATGTTTATTCAAATTAAATGATGTATTGAAATCACCAAGTGAAATTTGGTACTGATATGAGCTAAAATAATTTAAATAGGTATTATTTTGGGCAGTCACCTTAGTATGGCTTGGAATCCAGATGCATCATATTGGAAAAGGTGGTAACACTGCAAACAGTTATCATTTTTGTTCAATCTAGTGGATGTTTTTGGCCTTCGTAAATACTCCAAATCCCAATTTACAGCATAGTTCTCTTCATATTTTCTTAATCAAACAACTGTTTGGGGAATTTAAAATATAACTTCCTCAAAGTCATTTGCTTGAAGAGCATACTGAATGACTACGGAATCCATAGGTACAGCTATACCTACATGTAAGCAATCCTGAATTGACAGTGGCTGGCAAATACTGTAGATTTTACCCAGAAATCTAATGTGATCCTCCTTGTAAAATACCTTATATTATACCAGGCCACTTTTACAGCATTCTTCTATCTTTTCTTTATCTGTGATGGAACTGATAGAATGTCTTATGAGGCTCTCAGGTGAATCAGCAAAATAAACATCTGGTCCTTGAGTGGTATCAAATGCACAGTGGGGAGAGGAGGAATTTGAATTATAAATTGCTGTCATACAAGTGAAATTATTTCTATTCACTCCTCTTGACAAATCTCCCCTTCTTTCAGTATGTGTGTCCCCTAATCCGGAAGAGAATTAAGATACCCTAGGGAAGAGTAAAGAGGGAGGAAGGAGATGGTCTATCCTGTTTTTTAGATGGGAAATTAGAATCAAAGCCATGTTAGTGCACCAATTGTTAAGGTGTGGAATGTCTCACAAAGAAGGGCCCTTCTATGCTCAAATTGGGCTCAGTAGCATAAAAGAACTACGAAATAACATACACAAATCTTTTTCACTTTCTGTGCTTGTTTATCTGAAATATTTGAGGTTTACCGAAGGATTCCTGAATCCTAAAAAAACATTGCATGGTCAACAGGTTGTTTAGTGTAAACCAATTTCACCATAGAAACGAAAGAGTCACAGTTACTTCTCAAAGATTAGTTGGTTATGCTTATCCTTCAGACCTGCTAATATCCAATATTGTGTTTCTCCATTTTCTTAATTTTACAATAGAATTTCTCTTGAGTCCATAAAAACATGCAAAAATGCTAAATATATTTTATTTACTTTTGCAATATTTGTAAACCACTGTTTAACCATAAGAATTCATGAGCAGGAGATGGCTGATTGCATTACTGTATTTCACAACAGTAGTTCTGGAATACAAGATGTTCTTGTCTATATCTAATGATTGTATCATACAGCAGCTGGCTTTTTGCCTTTGGTAGATGCTGAAAGTGTGGTGGCAGAGTGCTCTTTCTAGTGTACTGGGTTGTCAGTATTGTTGACACCGCTCTAAACAGATTATACTGTTGCCTTCTGGCCTAGAGAACGATCAGAGAAAATGATGTTGAAGGGACTGGGATGGCAGTAATAAATGAAGCTTTCTTCTCAGTTTCATGAGATGTTCCTGCTTTGTTTAGGTCCATAGCAATGGCCATAGCAAACAGTCCCCCTTATAGGACATGTAGGGTGTCAGACTTCACAAGCTGTTTTTACCTGCTGTGGGAGTAGACTTCCTCACTGTGTATTTTAATACGGTTGCACCTGCATTGCTGGTGATAGAAAAGTCAGAAGGTTAGTCACTTCCTTTTCTTTCATTAAAAGTACTTAGCATTTGAGCAGCTGGCATGAGACACATATAAGACACTGGAGGTGCAATGCTTGACTTCTCTTTGCCACTTCAGCTGAGGAACCAAACGTTTCCCAATTCATCTAGCAATGTAGGCCTCTTCCTGTAATGGTCTATAAAAAATGATCATTCAAGCAATCCACCTCCTTTCTCTAAGAAGCTGATGAATTTTAAACAGTTCCCTATGTTTCTTCCTTTATATCCTTCCTCTGGATGTTCATGTTCATTAAATTTCTTCATAAAGCAGAAACAGTTGCTCATCTTTGCTAATGCTTTTATCCTGAATTTGTGCTTTGTGACCTAAATAGATTGAGATTAATTTACGCCTTCAGAGGAGCCTGTTTATCATCTGGGCATTTGTGGTTCTAATCATCACCATAGTCTCATGTAAACCTTATCTTGATCTCATTGTGAAAGGCAGACAATAGTTTTTTTGTGATTATAACATTTAAAGTCCTGGCACTGGAATAAAACAATCCATTCACTAGTGAGAGAGACAGTAGCAATTCTTCTGTATCAGTGTTAGAGTCTGGATAAATTGCCCTTATTGACTAGGGACTCTGGGAATTTGTTTTTAAAAGTCATTTTTTCATGCTCTGATCAAAAAGCCTTTGCTGTGAGAATTAGTATCGTATCACTGGAATACATAGGGCAACGGTGAGGAATCTTTGGTCCTCCAAATGTTGATGAACTGTTATTCTCATCCTGCTTCACCATCGATTTGGCTACAGATGCTGGAAATTTGCTTCTCAAGATGCGCAGGGGGTCACAGATTCCATATTTAGTGTGAGACACAGTGTGAGTGCAAACGACATTACAAGCAATGAACACTGGTGTATCTATAAGCAGTAAGCTGGTGCACACAGTCTGATTATCCTGGCCTGCAATGGAAGCAGCTAAGCAAATCACTAAAGTTGGTTCATTGGTTTGCTTTGGTTTTCTTCTTAACAAACTTTTAAATGGTGTGTAGCAATGGTTGTTGTGGGTTTTTCAGGCTCTTTGACCATGTTATGAAGGTTGTTCTTCCTGATGTTTCACCAGTCTCTGTGGCCAGCATCTTCAGAGGACTGGAGTAGGAACTCTGTCCCTGCTCTGTTGCTGCTTGTTAGATAGTTGAGTATTTATAGCTGTGGGAAAAGCTTTTATCTTTTTCAGGAGATAGGATGATGATAGTGATCAGCATGTTTTTGTTGTGGATGTATTGTTGTGATAAGGGGGAGAGATTATCTGTCACTGTGATTGATGGGTGTCTTTAGCTGGTCTTTTTGTGCAATGATCCCTGGTCCTTCTGGCTGAGTAGAGTTCATTGACCTTTTGCAGGCTGTATTTAAAACCGGGCCTTTTTGGCAGTGTCTCCTCGTCTTTGTACTAGCTTCCCTCCTGAGATTCGCATGGCCCTGTCAGCAAACACGGGTCCAAAAACACATGTAAGCCTGGACAGAGAGCAATCAGGAGTTTGCACATGCTAAAATGAGCTGAATGAGTCCAAACTCAGCTAGCCATGCTACAACACTCCCTCTCACAGATCTGCCCACATAAGAACACCCTGGTACTCTCAGATATTATTATGAAAAGGTCAAGTGGGCTTTGTAGTCCTTAGACTTAACTTGCACCACTGACAGGACTCTAAGTAAGCTAGGCCGAGGCAGCACTCTCAGATGACCCTATGACAAGTGTACTGTTCAGAAAACCAATTGAGTTTTATAATCTTTATTTTATTAAAGAATAAGCATGTTACTAGGTATCAAAGCCAAATTAAACCAAAACAAATAAACTAGCATTGTGCTGGTTAGTTACAAAGATGTAGTGAGGCAAAGAAAACATGAAAAATAGAAAAGTGTTCAAAAACCTTACAAAAACACAAAAAGCCATTAAAAAGAATAAAAATAGTTCCAGTCCAGGAAATCATTATTAAAAACAAAATAATCCAAGTAGGTTATAAAAAGGCTATAGTCCTCAGTGATCCTGTAGAACAAGAATCCTGTACTAAAAGAAAGATTCAGTAAAAGTCCCATTATCCTTAGAAAAGTCAAATCCAGTAAATGTATCATAGTCCTTACAAAATTACAAGAGCATAGTCCATATGGAGTATTCCAAGAAAAGAAGTCCATAAAGAATATTCCATAGGTAACAGTCCATAGAAAATAGTCCATGCATAGTCCTTAGGGAAAAATCCCATAAGTCCAAGGATAATCCAGTATAGTAAAGGTTAGTCCCATGTGTCACGAATGACTGAAGGATCGGTCTTGAAAGACGATGTCCATAGGCAAAAAGTTCCTTTTTCAAGAGTAACTGGCAAGGGCTCCTCGCACCTTCCTACGATGTCATCCAATCAGAGTTCGTTACTAGGCAAACAGTCCTGTTGCATCACATGACTTCTTTCCCATACGCACCAGATGTTATTTGGGTTACTGTACTTTATCAAAGAGTCACAACAATTCCCATCTAATCACACCAAGTCCTTTCTCAGGCTTTCAGAATAACATTCTCTCTGCTCGCCTAGAAAACAACTTGTCAGCATAGCAAAGATACTTTATACAAAGAAACAAGATGGAACCTTTCTGGCTCATTTCTTAATTACAAAACCCATATGCCTTAAAAGATTTTAACTCAAAAACCCATCTCATCACAGGCCCTTTCCCTGGGCATCTTCAAATGCCAATTGAAAACCTGGCTGTTCAAGCAAGCCTTCCCTCCATCTACTGTCTGAATTTTTGTTTCATGTGTTTCCTTCCATCTTGGATCATTGTGTTTCTTAGTAATATATTGTCATGATTTTAAACTGTAAATTGTTACATGATATGTTGTTACCCGCCCAGAGTAGTCTATATGACTAGACGGGCAGCTATAAATGTAATAAATAAATAAAATAAAATATTTTTCAGTGCTGGGAGCCAGGCCTTGTTCAGTTTTAGACTTTCCTCTTTTTTGTTGAACCTTTGCTGGTGTTATGGATTTCAATGGCTTCCCTGTGCAGTCTAACATAATGATTGCTGGTGTTGTCCAGTACTTCAGTATTTTGAAATAGAATCTCATGCCCAGCATGTTCAGCTACTGCTGATTTTTCTGGTTGTTTTAGTCTGCAGTGTCTCTGACGTTCTTAGATTCTGGTATGAATGCTGCATTTTGCTGTTCCAATATATACCTGTCAACAATTGCAAGGTATCCGGTATAATCCTGCAGTGGTGAGGGGGTCCCTTTTGTCCTTTGCTGAACATAACATTTATTGTATTTTTGTGGTGGGTCTGAATACTGTCTGTAGGTTGTGTTTTTTCAAAAGTTTCCCCATGCGGTCCGTGACCTCTTTGATGTATGGCAGAAATACTATATTTTTGGGTGGCTGTTTTATTTTATTTATTTATTTATGTGATTTATACCCCGCCTATCTGGGCGACTCGTCCAGTGTTGTTTTCTTGTGGGTGGTGGTGTGTGTGGGTGGTTTTTTTTGGTTTGGTTGTTTTTTTTTTATGGCTATTTTGATTTAATTCTTGGAATAGCCATTTGCCTGTAGGGCTCAATCCAAATGGTTAAGTTCGGTGCTGAGAAACTGAGCTTCACAGTTCCGAATTGCACAGTCTACCATTGTTTTGATTATGCCTCTTTTTTGTTGGTGGTGGTGGATGGAGTTTTTGTGTAGGTACTGGTCTGTGTGGATGGGTTTTCTGTAGACCTTGTGTCCCAATAGGAGGTCATGACTATTACAAAAATCAGAGGGAGGGTGCTGAAGGGATGTGCAGTTGGCTGTTATATAACCCCCCCTTGCCTCAGACCATGGGATGCCTTATTTCATCCCTAATGCAAATAATAGCACCTAACTGTTCCTTGGAAACATTCTTAGTTGTCAAATTAATACTTCTTAGCTAAAATTATTTTCCTAGAAAGTAAATTATATTTTAGAGTTAAACACTTCTGACTCAAGACCTTAAGATATGTAGATGCTTTGACATATTGCATTCCTGCCACCACAAGAATCTATTATTAAACTACTTGTAAAAGAAGGTGTGTAGTGTTAAACATCCTGCAAGTGGATGATGTTTGTAAGAAAAAGTCATTTGTTTTCCTAATTATGCAATGAACAAATGAACAAACAAACAAACAAATACCATATTTAGTGTTTTCTTAATTTATAACGCAGTACTCTCAAGGTGTTTCTTTTGCATAATTTGTTAATATTTTCTTTCATTGGCTGAAACTGAGTAGTAAGTTGCAACTAGACTAGGCCCATTGAATCAGTGGAACTTGCCTAGATGTTGACTTCCCAAATCTCTTCTGATTCAATGGGTTTTCGCTGGTTACAACATACTACTGGATTTCAGTCATTAACTTAACATTGCAGGCCAAAAGTGTTACATATATTAAAATACTAGAAAGATGCATTGAATTACCCCCTGTAATTCAATGCATAGAGGACCATACAATGCTATTGACTCATGAACATATGGCATATAGATGAAAACTACAAAAAAAACCTACTGTGTTTTTTACACACTTGGAAACCTTTTAGAGAAGCTTTTGTACAGACCTTTTTGTTCTGAAAATATTACAATTATTATTCTAGTTCTATCATATTTCCTGCTTAGGTTTTGTGTTTCATTGTTTGTTATTGAGTTTTAACAAATAAAATATTTGGGGGACATTAACATGATTAACATTTGCAGTTTAAATTATTTCTTCAGAGTTCTGTGTTTAACCACTCTGCATTTCAGATTAGTTCTCTGCAAAAGAATAAAATACTGCCAGAAGAAATGCTATATGGGTGCTGGTTTTGTCATTATCTGTAAAGCTTTGATTCAGTCAAAGCAATGGAAACCAGGATACAATAGAAAAGACAGCTATAGGAATGAACAATAAAAGTGTAATATTAAAACAGAAGCAGTAATGATCCCAGACTCCTTCTGTACCTCACAACTAATTGTATGACTTTTTGTTATATTGTCTTAATAGCAGTGTTGCAAATAGTAAAAACACTTAAGTTTGATACTATGTAAATTATCGGGAGAGTACATTACACAGCAGGGATGTGTGTGAGTGAATGCATGTATATGTTTGTTTTTTATTGTAATACAGATGTGCTTTCATTGGTTTGCAGTGGGGTAGAAAGAAGGTCTGTTGGCTTCTCCCCCCATCCAGCCATTGATCACTAACTTGTACAGAGATGTAATTGAAAAATGTCATACTATTGTCTTTACAGGAAAGTTTATGAACGTTGTAATGACAGTCTGTTTTATCTATGTGAACTCTTTCATCTTCTGAAATAATCCAAGACAAATCTATACAGAAAGTGTCCTATTTTAGTGTGAACACATGGGGCTGCCTGAAATCTCTATCTGCTTTCTAATACCTTAAATACACTTCCTGAATTTAGAAAAGGAAACAGTGCACACAATTTCTTGAAATACAGTGGTGCCTCGCATAACGAGTGCACCGTTTAATGACGAATCCGCATAGCGATCTATTTTTTAGATCGCTAATGCGATCGCATTGCGATATTCTGAATAGGCAAAACATCGCATTGCGATGATCGGTAAGCGTTTCGCTTACCGATCTTCGCATTGCGATGTTTTTTAAACAGCTGATTGGTGGTTCCAAAATGGCCGCCGGGTGCCCAAAATGGCCACCGCAAGTGTTTTCGTGCCCTGCCCTCGCTTACCAAGGACGCAAAAATGGCGGTGCTATGGAGGAACTTCGCTCAACAGTGAGTTTGGGAGCCATAGGAACGCATTAAATGAAGTTTAATGCGTTCCTATGGCTTTTTTCGTTCCGTTTAGCGATGTTTCTGCATAGCGACGATTAATCCAGAACGGATTAACGTCGCTATGCGGGGCACCACTGTAAATGTGGTTTTCTTGTTAAGATTTTTTTCTTGAGAATTTAACTCTATGAAGAGAACATTTGTTCT
This sequence comes from Pogona vitticeps, assembly GCF_051106095.1. Lineage (NCBI taxonomy): Eukaryota > Metazoa > Chordata > Lepidosauria > Squamata > Agamidae > Pogona > Pogona vitticeps. Next base: position 180,049,341 of record NC_135786.1, read on the forward strand.
TTAAGTAAAACAAAAACAAAGAAACAGCTATTAAAGCACATGGTTTCTTAATGAGCACATGTTTCTTAAACTGTTTTAGCTAATAACATTTTGTACATTTAACATGGAAAGACTGTGATGACTGTTAAATTGGAAGAATTAAGGCAGTTGTAACCTGGTTTTCTCTTAATTCTGCAAAACCAACTCAAATGGGAGGCCTCGTTAGCATTGATGAGGTGTGGCCCATGTCCATACAGAGTGTGTGTCATCCTGTAGTGGTGGAGAAGATACTCCTTCTGCATGAGCCACTGGCCTCTGGAGCCATTGATGCATATATTATGATAATCTGTGATTTTAAGCCGAAAAAGGCAAGTAAAAAGAATTTGTAGTGAGGTTGAGGAACAGGGACAGGAAGAAGGCATGTCATTCCAAAGTTGTTTTCTAGTTTGCAGACCATGGTTGTAGTTAAAGCCTCCAAAGTTTATTTATTAGCCTAGTCACCTCCAGCTTTTTTGGATTAAAATGTCCATAAACCCCTACAGTAGAGTGTTGGTGTCACTGAACATTTTATTCACTATTGCCTATCCAGAGGGAGAGGATAGATATATAAAAGCCTGATGCTGTCATTGTCAGAGGAGAAAATGTTAATCTGCGGAATAAACTCAAGGAAGAGATATATGCACGTCTGTCGTGGTGATTATTTCCACTGCCAATGACACTGAACAGGAGGAAAGTGGGAAAATTGTTTTCCTGTTTTTCAAAGGGGGTAGTGTTTCTAGTCTTACATCATTGTGTGTTTTACACAATGCATCTTGCATCTATCAAGGTCATAGGTTGTGAATGTGTAGGAAGGAATAGATAAAAGTATGTTCAGTGCTTTAACTCACTTTGCTTTTGATGGGAAACTAGCCACCTAGTTTTCAGGGTACTTTTGTACAATGTTCCTCAAAATGAATGAATAAATGAATGACAAAAAGATTCTTCTTGCTTTGCATAATTTAAGATTATTAAGTTATTGCTCTTCTGTAATTTTCAGGTAGCAACGTGAAATTAATGAATATTAATTTATCCTAAAAATATGAACTTGTACTGCTTCTTTTTCCTTCAGTTTATAGAGATTTTATTTATATAATTATCTTATAATATATAATTATATTTATAAATTGTCTTTAAAGGCATATTTCCCTCACAAAAAAACCATCAACTTGAAGTTTGATTTACCACACTTTTAAAAGAGCAGTAATTTTTTTTCAAAACAAAATCATTAATAATATGCAGAAATGAAAACATTCTAAGAGTTTTCTTTCAAGTCTGAAGTGATGGGCCATATGTATTTCTTTAGGGAGAGTATAATGTAACATGTAGCTTTTATAGCAGTATCTTGTCTAATGGTGGTAGGGAAAAATATGTTTATCAGTGTTCTATTTATGAGTAACCCGGATGTATGTAAAAAGAGAGCACACTAGCCATTCCTTCCCTTAGTGCTCTCTTCAGAAAGATAATCTGAGAAGAATGGCATTCCCTATGCCAGTGGTTGCCAACCTTGGGACCCCAGATGTTCTTGGATTAAAACTCCCAGAAGCCTTCACCACTAGCTGTGCTGGCCAGGATTTCTGGGATTTGTGGTCTCAATGTGGGCACCCAACATTGGTAACCACTGCTCTATGCATGCAACCTCCTCATGTGACTGATCAAAAGAGCTGATTTTTCAAATATAGTGAAGACTCACAGGTTTTTCTGTGTGAAGAACGTGATGATGGAAGAAGAAGGCTGGTCTTCTCACTTGTTCAGGTTCTTTTTTAACCTCAGGAGTTCCATGGAAATGTGGAGTAACTGGTAGAGAGTGTGGATTTGCGTGTGAGTGGAGATTGGCAGTGAGAAGCAAAGGGAGGAATCAGTTGAGAATGTGACAGTAAGGAGGCAGAACTGAGGAGTTGAAGAGAAGAGTTCATGAGAAGGAACTACTAATGAGTGGTTGTTATGTTTACTGGAACTAGAACAGATGGTAATGGCTAAAGGTAGTTATAATTTAGAACTGTATAGGAAAATGTGTTGTATGTAGCAAATCAATACTGTTGAATCAGAATGCATTGTAGCTGAAGATCAGTACTCTATGTGGAGGAAAAAATCATATACCTTTCTGTATTAGTATGTCGCATTTCTGTTGAGTAATATATAATATTATTATAGCATACATATTGTATAAGATATTAACTGTATTAATAAAACATTGTTTGGTATGTATCAACCATGCCTATTGCCCATTTGCTAAAGTTAGAATATACAGTGGTGCCTTGCTTAACGATGTTAATTGGTTCCAAAAAAATCGCTGCTAAGCAATTTCATCGCTAAGTGAAACACGGTTTCCCATTGAAATTCATTGAAGGAATGAATTGCCGTCCTTAAGCGAAAATCGCCATAGGAAACATCGCTAAGCGAAATGCAGTTCCCCAATTGAAATGCATTGAAACCTATTCAATGCATCTCAATGGGGGGAAAATACAACAACAAATTAAAAAAGAGTCAGAACAAAGTCAAATTTGGTTAACAAAGGGTTTATTAAGTGCACTTTATGATTTCAAACATTTTAAACAGTAAACTTTAACTTTATAAATAACAGAAAAACATTTAAAAAACAGCAAACATGAGGCTGTTTAAACCATCGTTAAGCGAAACAGGGGACCCAAAATTTAATCGCTATGCGAAGCATGGTCCCAACCATTGCTAAGCGAAAATCGCCCATAGGGACCATTGTTAAACAAAGCGTAAAAACGCTCTGCAAAAAGTTGTCGCTAAGTGATTTTGTCGTTAAACGAAGCAATTGCTAAGCAAGGCACCACTGTATATTAACTATATAGTCAATACTTCTGCTCAAACAAGGAAAGGGTTGTGAACCTCAAGAAAGGTCTTGGTTGTTTAGTGACGCTGCATAAACACAATGTAGTACATTTATATTGCAAGCCCCAGCATTGGAAAGAACTGCTGAATAGCTCAGTGGTTTAGGTATCTGGCTGCAAAACCAGAGGTTGAGAGTTCGATTCCCCACTATGCCTCCCTAGCAGGGGCTGGACTCAATGGTCCGTAGGGTCCCTTCCAGCTCTGTGGTTCTAAGATAAGATGCAAATTAAATCATATCACCATACAGTGACTTGTCATGTTCATTAGATCATTCATAGTGTGGTTGCCAAGAACTATTCCTGCCCTGCTTTGACATCTTTGCAGCACTTGAGCAGTATTAGAGGCTGTTGAAAGCAGCTTGCCACCTCAGCAGCATGTCTTCAAATGTAAATTGCTATGTTGAGACTAAAACGGGTACATTGGTTACGAATATTGTACCAGTGCATTCTAGCATCTTTAAAATAAAAAAAGCAAATAATATCCAAGATGAAAAGAGAAAAAATCTCACAAAAAAAATGGGAAGAGCAAGTAGTGCTTATAGTATGTTATCCTGTGCAGTTGTTTGGCTTTTCAGAATTCCTGTTGTAAGAGAGTACAGTTTTGCAAATGTTACAAGACTAGGCAGGATACTGTGAATTCAAACTATAGAGATATTTGATGAACTAAGGCTTATATTATATTATATTATATTATATTATATTATATTATATTATATTATATTATATTATATTATATTATACTATACTATACTATACTATACTATACTATACTATACTATATTATATTATATTATATTATATTATATTATATTATATTATATTATATTATATTATAATCACCTTTCTCCCCATAGTGGACCCAAGGCAGATCACAAGAATTAAAATCATGCAATGCTAACAAGTCTAAAATATTACATAGAAATTAGATTTAAAGCAATTAAACACTGGTCAATATTAGAATCAAGATTAGAGAATAGCTTTAAAATGTTTTAAACATTTTTTAAAAAAAAATCTAAATTTAGTTAAATGAAGCATTCCCTAGATCCCCACTTACTGCTTAAATGCCTGCCTGACAAGCGAAGTCTTTGCCTGACAATGAAAGGTTGCGGGGTGGGTGGGCACAGCCTGGCCTCTCAGGGCAATGCATTCAAAGCCTGGGAGCAAGAAATCCTACTGTATTTTTTCTGTGATGCCTTATTATTTCAACAGGTTGTTTGGTGTCACTTCGGTCATTCAGACAAACTGTTCAAGCACCTGGAAAATCATAACCAACCAAAATTTGGAATGGTACCATTATACAAGCCCAATCTTACTGTTGTTGTTGTACTACACCCTAGCAACTCTCATTCGACTTTGGCTACATGAACCTATTGAACAGGTAAACCAAACTTTTTCGTCTGCATGCTAATGAGAAAATGCTGCAGAAATGGGTATAGAAACCCAATGTGGTAGCTTGTGATATTTGCACATAATAAGTTAATAAATGTGCCCTTAAAACTTCTTAAGAAGAAGACATAAATATGTGTTATAGGTCATACAGGGTTATACCTACATGTTACAAATAGCACATAGGATTCAGAATTTAATTATTTCCATATAACACATATTTAAGAGAGATCACATCTGCATGAAAGGAGGATGAAGCAAGGATTTCAGCTGCTCACCAACACAATAATAGTCCATATATGGCATAACACAACTCAAGCTTCAATAATGCATGCTTTTCTTCTTGGTGTGTGTGTGCATGCAACCTGCAAGACTGTTATGTTGCCCACCCTGATCCTTATAAAACATAAAATTAACACTAGAGCTAATGGAAGAGCTATGGAAGTGCTGTTTAACAAATCTGTATGAGCTAATTTCTGTTCTTTTATGACACTTGCAGAAATAGATACCACTGTCATTTTAAAGATATGAATTCAGTCTTGTAACAAGAAGTTGCTATTGATTGTTGGTGTTTGCAGTGTTGCTTAAATGTGTATGCTAAAGAGTTGAGGTTGATTACCGTATTTGCCGGCGTATAAGATGACTTTTTTGCCCCAAAAAACATGCCTCCAAGTGGGGGGGTCATCTTATACGGTGGGTGCACCCAGAGTGGGCAGCACGTAGCGCAAGGAGGAAAGAGGAGAGGTGAACGAGGAAGAGGAGGAGGAGGAAGAAGAGGAGGAGGAGGTAGAGGCTGCGCCTCTTCTCCCGAGGAGGCAGCGGGCGGCTTGGGCTCTCAGACGCCGCATGGCCCAGCAGGAAGCAGCATGGAGAGGCAAGCCCAGCCCGAGAAGCAGGCGGAGCTCGGTCCCCACCAGCTCAGTCACTTCCTCGCACAGTTGCCCTCATGGAAAGCGCTGCCTCCTTCTTCCCCATGACCTAACACCATGTTGCCCGGGAGGAGAGAAGCTGGCAAACAAACATTGCCTGCAACGCGCTGGGCTCCCGAGGAGACTTCCGGAGGCCGGGCGAGCGAGCAGGCGCTGGCCTCTGCCTCGGGCCAGCTGGTAGCCCACCCCAGAAACTTGCTTTCCTTCTCCTCCCTCTTTGGCCCCTCTGGTGGGGTAAAAGGCAGAGGGAGGGGGTAGTCTTATACGTCGAGTATATAACAAATTTTGCTAGATTTTTCATGGAAATGTTGGGGTTGTCTTATACGCCCAGTCGTCTTATACGCCGGCAAATACGGTAGCATTAGCACTTATCTAAATAGGCATAATAGGCATGAGGGATATGTGAATATGGTACAATCCAATTTGTATCCAAATGTTTGCCACACAGATTAGGACTGACTTGCCTTGCGCAGATTTGGATGTGATCTGAACCTATTTGTTTTGGGTTTCTGGAGTTATCTGTAGGAATTAATATATTTCCAGGCTGGAGTTTTGTTTTGTCTTTTGAATATATAGAAAATACAGGCTGTGATGTAGAATTGAGAGCACCATGTACTGCCATCAGTGTTTAGATGTGGTGAATCTTCAGTTTGTAGGCAGAGTTCCTACCAGCTTCCTCCTTCCTCCTTCCTCCCCCCCCCCGCCTTCCTTCCTTCTTCCTTTCCTAGGAGTCATGCTCAGGGAACATGTGTGTTGGGAATATCCCCTTAACTTCCCCAGTCAATGTCTTGGCTTGCCCAAATGAGCCCATTTATTATCTAGCTAAGACCGAGAGATGTAAGTTTATTGACTGATTTGATTAATTTATTTGTTGCCTTTCTCTCCTAAAGGGACTCAAAACATCTATATTAAATTATAAGTAAATTTAAAATCACAATAAATGATGTGATTAAAAATGATTAAACATATAGTAATAGTATAAGAATTAGTCAACAAAAACATGGCATCTTATAAAAGCATACTTTAAAATACAATAAATAAATAAAATAGGTATGCCCACTTTTCTATACTTAACCCATATCACACAGTTGCACATTTGGTGACAACCTACTGAAACATACACATGCATGCACAGGAAGATAAAAATGGTTGTGCAAATAAAGACCAACACTATGTATTAAAAATATAAGAAAAGGGAAAATGGTTGGGTATGAGGAATAGTCCCTAGCTCTGCTTTGACTTAACCAATCACAGCCATACAAGTCAGTTATTCCTCATTTGTTGACACACACACTCAGTCCTAGAGGTAATGAAGATGAAGTGTAATTATCTAAAAGCAAAAGAAAGAATATTGTAGAACACTGCCAATCCAAGAAGTGATGTAGCACCCTATCGTTGCCATGCCTGAATGTGTAACAGTGCTTTCTGGTGGCTGGAGAATAAATAGGACTTGGTGTTTTGAGTTTTTATCTTTCACTGGAAGTTCAGCTGTAAATTTCTGTTCTGACACATCCCTCTTTTGCTACACAAATCCAGCCAGGTATTTTCATTCAAATCTCAGCCTTTTTAAGTCCTCAAACACTGAGGCAAATGTCAGTAATGTGTAGGGGCACCCTTCTTGAGCCACCCTGTATCTCCTCCAGTAATGTAAAAATATCCCTACTCTTTTTTTCTGACTCTTGTACACATGCCTAATAGTCACAATAAAATATTAACAAAATAATATATAGATATTTGAAATGTACAGCAAAACTAAAAGAAAAGAATTGTGGTACCTTAAAAAAATATATTTATTATTTATTCCAATGTGAGTTTTTGTTGATGGCAGTCCACTTCCTCAGACACATATTTTATTGTAGTTGGGTCACAAGTTTATGTACATGGAGCCTAACCTATGGCCTAACTATTGCGTTCCATGTGTTTGAGGAAGTAGCTTGCAATCCACAAAAGTTCCAGTGAAATACAGTGGACCCTTGACTTACAGACAGCTTGACTTACAGACTTTTTGAGTTACAGACTTCTCTGGCCGCAAAATTTAGGTTTGACTTGCAGCCTGAGAATTGACTTACAGACCAGAAACAAACCAGAATGGAACAAAAACGGCCTGTTACGGAATTAATCGGTTTTCAATGCACTGTAGGTCAATGGAGACTTGACCTACAGACTTTTTGACTTGAGAACCGCCTTCCAATACGGATTAAATTCTCAAGTCAAGACCCCACTGTAAATCTTGTTTTTCAAGGTACAACAACACTTAATTTTCTTGTGCATGTTTTTAATTTTCTTGTAAATGTTGAAACTAACATGCCAACTGCTTCAAAAACTGCTGATGTCTTGAGAAAATATAGCGATTGAGAAAACATAGCGATTAGGGATCTCCTCTTAGATAATTTGCAAAGTTATTAAAATTATTAGAGGAAAAATTGAAGCTAGATAACTACTTTCTCACAGTTGTTATGAAACTAATTTAGTCTTGTTTGTTTCTTAGTCTGTACCTAATGATGACAAAAGTGGTAACAGAGAAGATGACACAGATGTCGGCCAGATTGAAATGACTGCAGAGAGAAGACGCAGCTTGTGGTATGCAAGCCACTACACAACTGAAGGAAAAGTAAGGTTTAGAGTCAGGGGGTGTGGTCATAGTGGGGCTGAGAGCCATTTTTTCAGAATTGCTGGGAGACTGAGCACTGCACTTCCAAAGACAGGACTAAGGTGGAAGGGCATGGCCAAGGATGCTTATGTCTATATTTTTACTGCTTTTATGGTTTTAAATGCAGTACTTCTGTATTGTAATTTAAACACAATACCCAGAATCCCACTACATTTTTGTATGTGTGCAGAAGGAATCACAGCAGTGGGTGTTACAAACAGATGAGGCACTGAGTTGCTTTGTGGTCAGGTACACACTTGGCACCTTGTCAGCTGTGATTTCCCATGGCCGCTTCTAATTTTAAAAATGCATCAGGGTTTTGCCTAATGGGTTTTTTTAATGAAAAAAAAGAATGTGAGCAACAGCAACAACAGTTCTATTTTAAACTTTAAAGAGCCTCTCTGCACCGTCTAGTGGCCAGAATTGTTCAAGAGGATATGTAAACATATGGTGGGTTCAGGCGTGCTGGGGCCCTTAAAATATTTGCTCTGACATCTTGTAGAAGGCAATAAAGGGATTTTGTGGAGAAATTGTTTTTTGAAAACTAGTTTAATTTGGGGCATGAGGGGGCCTGGAAGTCCCAAGGTTGCTGGAGAGCCCAAAAATGCACCCGATGGGTCAGGATTGTATGTGGTCCACCTCTAATTTGGAGAAATAAATTACTCTATGTTATAATGCCAGTTATGACATGGCAGACAATAATTAGCAAACTAATGTTAGGAAATATTGTGTTCTATATTTATAACTAGGTGCAAGAATCATGTTACAAATGATTTTGACTGAAAAAAAATGTTTTTCTGTACTTTAAAAGCAGAAATTTAATATTTGTATTTCTCAACATAGAATCTCAAGCCAGTAAGCTTGTTGTTGAGATGGACTTTTCATTCTTTCTCTGTGAATAGTAGATCCTTATGCCGCCTGTCTCAGAAGTTTCCAAAATTTCACAAAATTCCTTTTTGTCATGATGATGTTTCTTGAAGTTGAAGCATCTTTCTAGGACCACTGTTGCAGCACAAACGTGGCCAACTGTTCTGCTTGTTGAAATATAAACATTTCCCTATTTTTGTCCTTGTTGGTGAGAGTAACATTTTTAAAAAAATGTTACAAGGCAATCGATTTATGTGGCTGCCGACAATTAACTTTAACTGCAGTGTTACTATTTAAAGCATTTTACTTACTGTATAATCTATCTGAATAACATAATTCAACTGTGAAACTGAGAGAGCTACAATGCTATTGTGGGCAGAACGTTGTTCTAGAACTCAGGAAATGTGGGTTCAAGTTAGCAGTTATGACAGCTTCAAAACTCTGTTAGGCTTGTCATAAGTTCTGGGTGACTTTGTGGTATATAACAGAGAGAGCAAGTGAGAAGAAAGCATAGTTATATTCTTGTTGTTCTATTGACAATTTGAGAAAATAACTTTTTTAAAAAGTTCGTAATTGGATTACTTTCAATTAACTGTGTTTTCAGTAGTAGACCAGTTGGATTTACATGTTAGCATGTGTTTCATGTTTGAGAATTGATCTGTTTCCCAAATTCCTTCTCATAATACAACATTTAATGTATATGGTGGCAATGAACAGAGAATAAACTTGAAGCATCATTGATATTTTTAACAAGAAAAATAAAAGTGATTTCCCAAGTAGTAGCTTTTAAAAGGAATCCCTTTCTCTAATCTTCGTTCAACAGGTTCTCTGCCTGACAGTGAATGGTACACCTATTGATTATCACAGCATACACCCTTTGCGTCCAATAGAGAATGGACCTGCCAATGTGGATATATACTCAAGACCACACTACAAGTGGGACCCATCAGCAGATGACTTAGGTAGGATCAATAATTATTTCGGAATTAATTTTTGTGTTTCTGGATCTATTTTGGATAAAATTATATATAGAAAAATATGTATGCATACAAATAATAAAGAAAATTATAGTCAGTGAGAAGACCTATTTAACAGGCAAATCACCACTGCTGGAAGCTTCTAGGAGCTCAAGTTCAGTGTTTTGTTTTGGGTTATTTTTACTGAAAAAGAGGAAGCAGAGCCCTACCATGCTTTTTCCACCTCTGCTATAGCAAATGGTTTCTTTAAAACATTGTTGGTAATAATTCCTTACCACATGTTATTGTTCTAGAATTTTTCTTCTGGTTGAGACACGGAGTTATAAATGAACGTAAGCAGATAACAAATAGACTGATTAATCCAGTTATCCTAGTTTGGAGTTGTCATCAACCTACCATAGTTTGAAGTCTTTGGATCAGGGGTTGGGTCCAAATATCCTTTTCCATGAACAGAAGGAACTTCACAAAAGATGTCTACTGCGAACCCTTTGGTCCTCCCTAATATTTTCAGAATCTTGCAGCTCATATAATTCTTTTTTCCTCCTTTAGAAATGAAAGAAGAGGAGGAGGAAGAGGAAGGAGAAGAGGAGGGAGAAGAGGATGAAGATGCTAAAGAAGAGAAAAATTCGAAAGTCCATGCAATGGTCACAGTTTTCCATTTTATCATGAAGCAGAGTTATGTTTGTGCTTTGATTGCCATGATGGTAGGATAAATAATTTCTTGCTTTTTGTCCATCTTAGAATTTAGACAATTTTATGGTTGAGAGTTCAGCTACCCTGTCATTGAAAATTTTGTCACCCGACATCACAAACATGCACCAAACTAAGGAAACTTTTTGTCACTTTATATCCAGATAACCACTAAAAAGTGATATAAAAAGTGTGTTGTTTTTTTTAAAATAAAAGTCACATACTGTCTCTTGGAAATGTTTTTGCAGAGGGGTTAGATCTGCTTTCAACAAACAGTATATTTTTCTCTAGTGTAAGATGAAAATACTAGAGAAACAGTTTCTGTGGTAGTAGGGGAATTTCAATTTGTTGGGCAAAATCTGAATATGTCACAGTTTTAAAAATCCAAATAAAATGTAACTTTGAATCCATATTTTAAACACAATATGTGTTTAAAAAACAAAGAATCTTCTTAGATATTGCCTGCTCATTTTGCAGGGTTTTTTTTTAACATTATCATAGAACTATCATAAATTAGTTATTTTCCCTGAAGTTCTCATATTGTTATAATGTCCCGTGAACATATTTCTATCACCACGTTCTTCTTCTTCTTCTTCTTCTTCTTCTTCTTCTTCTTCTTCTTCTTCTTCTTCTTCTTCTTCTTCTTCTTCTTCTTCTTCTTCTTCTTCTCCCTTAGCCTGTGGCCATCAAATGTTGGATATAGGCTTGCACAATTTCTGTTTTGCTCTATTCTAACTGATGCCAATCCAACTGATCTTTGAAAATCATCCATCCATCAAGTCTGCAGTCTTCCTATACTCCTTTTGGAGCTATATCTACATTTAATAAGATCTCTCAATGTAAAATAAAAGTATTTCTGTTAGGAGTCCTTTTACCACCATGTTTTTGGCCTTTGTGAAGCTGCTGCTTGTTTCGCTTCAAAAATTCCTTTGACTTGGTGTTGTGCTTTTAAAAGTACATACAGCACTGAAAATGTACACATGGTACAAACATGTGAGGTAATTAGTCTTCTGTTCCTTTTAGTTTTGTCTTCTGTCTTGCTCCATAAGAAGTTAGTTTATGAACAACCTTTATTTCGATTTGACCTAGCATTGGTACAACTGTGCCTTCAAGCTTCTAAATTGTTTATGTAAATATTGCCAGTGTTCAGCTGGTGTAAGCACAATGAATCTCGACGACTGCCTCCAAATCAGAGGTAGGAAGCAATAGTGTTGACTCAGTGCAAATTTTTACAGTTCACATGTTTTATTTAGTATGTGACATTAAGCAGAGCTGGATGGCATAGAGGCCTATGAACATAATTTGCACTGTCCCATTGTATGCTGATTTTACTGGGAAAGTGTTTTAGCACAACTAGGTTATAAAAACTCAGAAACGGAACTAATATATATTTTTGTAGTATCTTTTATGGTGGTTATGTTAAAGGCTATTGGTTTTCTGTTCTACATATTTAACTTGCAGTTATTAGCTATCTGACTCAACATAAATATGAACACTAGTGTACTGCAATAATCAGTTTTGAATTTTAGATGCATCAGGAACATTTCTGCCATTGCACTTTTTTATATTAGAAGAAACAAAACAAAAATAAGTTATCAGATACTGCCATTGCAATATCAAAACATAGAACAAGTTAGAAAGGACACTGCAATTTTAACTGTATGACCCTAGAAAAACAAGTTTTGTGATGCCACTTATTTAAATAAGCTGATCAGTTATCATTAACTGAAATAGATGCTGAATAGCTAGAAGTACGTATATTGTTCTAGCTAAGGATACACTTCGGATCTGGAATTCATTCAGAAGAGGAATCAAAGGGCTCTGGTGGAAAATGGACAGAGTTATTTGTCAATTTCCAGAGTGATCCAAAATAAGACAAGGAAACCTGAAGCAGCACTTTAATCATATCAGAGCTCTCCAAAGCACTGAATTTTGCTTCAGAGCAGCAGTTTTAATTTCAAAAAGGATACAAAAGGGATTGACAGCTGGGTAGCAGTGCCTGACTAATGAAGGATGGCTTCATAAAATGGCAGGAGCTGGGCAAGGAGTAAATTACATTGCTCCAGGTAAGCAGAGGAAGGAAGGAAAGAAAGCAAGTGGTAGAATCTTGGCCTGCACAGTGGAGATCAAGCAGTAGTTGATTCCAGTGAATTTCACCCTCCATCCTATGTCAGAGCATTTTATTTTCTCAATATTCAAGTTTTTTTCATTATTTGTACAAATAAAAAAAGGTACAAACACTGAAATAGTTGGATGTAAATCAAATTGGATGGACTACAAATTAGCTTGAATGAAATTGGTTGAAATTAGTAAAGCAAATAATTTGGACTGAATCAAAGTGAATGGTATTGGCACACCTGTACTTTTGACTTATAAAATGACCCATTTGCATGTTTGAAAAAACATATCTTTTCATTTTATTATTGTACTAAACATTATTCTTTTTTCCCCCAAGGCCTGGAGTATTACTTACCATAGCTGGTTAACATTTGTGTTGCTGATATGGTCCTGCATACTTTGGATGTTGCGCGATCGAAGGAAATATGCCATGATCAGTTCACCATTTATGGTTGTTTATGGAAACTTATTAGTAACATTACAGTACATATGGAGTATTGACCTGGAAGAACTTCCTGTCCTTTCAGGATTTTTAGAACGGAAGCCTCCTATAGAGCTAGGATCAAAAGTAAGTAATGTTTTTAAAAATCAAGTGGTATTCAAAGATTACTGAGTTCCCAATTGTGGTAATACCTTTGTTAGACTAACCAAAAAGGCACTGAATTAAATGTAAGTTTTCATGTTCTCTGAATCTTTTAATCACACGCTGGTTTTTACGTTAGTTATTTAAGGGAGTGTGCTAAAAAAAGTCAAGTGCATAAGCATAAAAAACTGTGGCCTAAATCTATTGCTAATCCCAACTAGAGTTAGACTAAAAGCTGAAATCATGTTTGTGGCTTGAGGCAAGTTGTAACTTTCTATCCATTCCTCCCTGGTAAATAAAGCATCCTTACTTCTGTTCTCAGAGGTGCATGTGCAAGTACAGTACCAAGCCAGCATGCAAATGCATTCCCAATAATTATGGCAGGGACACTATGTTTACAAGGTAGGAACAGCCAGAAAGTTGTGATTTGGCTTATGCTATGGACCTGATTTCAGCCACTGAATTGGTTGCTTAATGATGACTCAAGACATATATAAAGCTTATTGATCCAATTAGTTGGACCATCAGTTGAGCAGACTATTATTCTTCTGCATGGGCATATATGATGCTTTGAAAATATTAACATTTTAATGCAGCTTCTTGCACTGAATTGGATATCACTTCAAATATCTCCTTTCATCTCAATGAACAGTTTTTGAGTAGTACAGCAATTTTTTTTCTAAACTCAACCTAATAGAACTTGCTTCATGGATTGTGGCTTCATTTTTCTTATGTCTCACGAGCCTAAGCTTCTTCATTATAAAGTGCAAGATCTTCTTTCAAAGTGAATTCTGTACTTCTTAGTCCCTGCTGGCTACTCCTTAATTTATAATGGATGTGAAAACAAGCAAACACCTCCTCTCAAAGGTAGCATTAGTGCTTTTGAAACAGATTAAATGGTGCAGAGATTCTGTTAGATAGATATATCATACACTTTCATTGATGTTAGAAATTGTTCTCAAGGGATTTAACTGTTTTAACATTTTGCTAGCAACTTTGCCATAAGGTTTGATTATATATTTTGTAAAGTATCTTGTCTAAACCCAGTTGGCTGTGAGGAAAATTAAATTGTGGTGTGCATGAAAAGGATGTATGAACACAAAGTAGTAAACTAAGGGATGTCTCCTAGATACGTTAGAAGGAGTAAAAATACAGTGGCCAATATCCAGTTCAGTATTCTTGCCAGTGTTAAGTGTAATGGCATAACTTGGAATTGTGAGTAGCCACTAATTAGTAAGTCCCCGATGGAATTCAAAGTTCTACACCAGTTGTATAACTTGGCATACAGCTGAGAATTCAATTGAGAACCTGTTAATTAGCAGCTGTTCACTGCTCTGAGCCTATGCCATTGTACTTACTTTGCTGGAAATATTGAATTAGATTCTGACCTCTTTTTTTTTTAAATGGCCTCAATAGACAGAGAAAGGGAAATTGACCATAGTCCTCTCTATCACATCTTTTCAAACCGTATGTTGGAATAGAAAATGTGCAGTTTTATAGATGCTGTCCTACTGGGAGATTTTGTAATTAGAACTAAGGCTGATAACCAGTACAGGCACAAAAATGTATAAAAGAGAAAAAGAAATAGAAATGAACCCAGCCTTAGGGCCAGTGTGCTCACCTATTCCTTTAAGGAAAGAGAACAGCTATATTCATGAATGTACTTGGTAAGCCTCTGAAGATGAGGCCGCCCCCACTGCCGTCATATATGCCGTCTGTTGTTTTGAAGCGCATGACTCCAAATGTCTGGTAAGGGGAAATATATTAAAACTGTGTAAACTTAAGATCTGAGCATAAATACAATTAAAAGGATGCTGCAAAATTAGTTTGGATGAAAAAAGAACTCTTCAGATTTTCTTTCACCTACACAACATGACAAATCACTCCCACTTCCTTCTGTTTTGTTTACATTTCTGCTTACAGATTCTATTTGTGGTTACTTTTTGGCTGCTGCTTAGACAGCACCTCACTGAGAGGAAAGCCTTGCAATTAAAGGAAACTATTTTATCAGAAGTCAAGGTGGAAGATGGAGAGAGTGAAGAAAAAGGTAAATATTCCTTTCAGTTTCATTCGGAAAGTGACTCCACCACTTTCTTATTGGCAAGCTGATAAAATGTAGAGTAGATAATGATAGTGTGAGGTAAATGTGTAGCTGG
This sequence comes from Pogona vitticeps, assembly GCF_051106095.1. NCBI lineage: Eukaryota > Metazoa > Chordata > Lepidosauria > Squamata > Agamidae > Pogona > Pogona vitticeps. The sequence continues at coordinate 180,064,573 of NC_135786.1, forward strand.
TTAATGGGTGGCATCTGAGGATGCTTATCAGAGATGCCTCATCAGCCTGCAAATAAGTGATGATGAGTGAAATGCTCTGGGGGTGTCTGTCTGAGTCTAGTGCTCTGACGCCAACTATTTTTTTCAAAGCATTACCTTAATCTTACACTAAATTTCAAATTTCCAGACTGGAAATTTGAAAACTGCAGTCAATGGTAATGAACAGCGCTCCTGCAAACGGGCTCCATGGAGTGGCTGAGTGGAAATTCTTTGGCTTCAAAACAAGTTCTAACAATTCCACTCAACAGCAGGGAACAAATGACAACATAAGTTAAGACAAGGTTGAAAAGTTACTATGATTTGTTTGAATGAGCAACTGAAACAAAAACAGAGGTAAATTGGAAAGAGCAGCTGCCACCAGCCAGCAATCAGAACCAGAACCCAAGTCTAGTGTTGTTAAACTTATTTAGAAAGACTTGTGCAAAAGAGAAAAAGAATGGTGATACAATTTCCAGATAATATAACTAGGGAAAGTAGCTAATGCCTTAAAATAAAAGAATAGGATTCAAGATAACCAAGAACTAGATTAAAATAGCAAAATGATTTTCATGAGATATGTGTAAAGTTCTACATTAGGGTAGAAAAAGCCTGTGTCCAAACCCTTAATAATACAGTATATGAAACAGATACAGAGGCTTTAAAAGATCACTAACTACAGTAGGACCCCTGTATTTGTGGATACCGGAAAATGCAGAACATCATTTCTGTAATGACATACATTCATAATCTGGTCTCTGGCTCCATCTAGTGGCCCGTTCTGGCAATGACATTGTAGAAATGGTTGTGGGTTTTTCGGGCTCTTTTTCCATGTTCTGAAGGTTGTTCTTCCTAATGTTTTGCCAGTCTCTGTGGCCGGCATCTTCAGAGGACAGCACTCTGTGCTCTGGTGTAGTTGGCTTGGGAGTGCCAACTACACCAGAGCACAGAGTGCTGTCCTCTGAAGATGCCGGCCACAGAGACTGGCGAAACATTAGAAAGAACAACCTTCAGAACACAGCCAAAGAACCCGAAAAACCCACAACAACCATTAGATCCCGGCCGTGAAAGCCTTCGCGAATACATTGTAGAAATACATATATTTTTAGCGAACTCTCTACCTAGCATGATCTCTGGCTCCCTCTAGTGCCCAGTTCTGGTAACTGCTTCATATATATGGATTTCTCTTTAAATATTTTCAGACCGTGGATAAATGAATCACTGGATACTGATACTGTGGATAACTGGATCCTACTGTATATTTGAGTGAGAAATCTGATACTGTTGCTGAAAATCCTAAACCAAATTGAGGCTATGACAACAGAAGTATAATATCCAGAATGTGTGAAGTAATAATGCTGCCCTTTTTTACCTTAGACTTCACCAGGATCTGTATTCAGTTCTGTGCACTACAGTTTAGAGATGCATAGTTCTGAACTATAATATGTCCAAAGAAGGGTGACAAAGATGGCGAAGGCTCTGGAGGACAAGTCCTGTGAAGAGAGGCTTGAGGAGCTAGATATTTTTAGCTTGGGTGAGAGGCGATACAACAGTCACCAGCCCATATCTGAAGAGTAGTCACAGATGATGGAACAAAGTTGTTTTCTGTTGTTTCAGAGCAGGAGTTGGCAGACAGTCTCCTGTGAAAGCCTCTTAGTGCAGTGGTTAAACCGCTGTACTGCAGCCAAAACTGTGCTCACGACCTGGGGTTCTATCCCAGGTAGCTGACTCAAGGTTGACTCAGCCTTCTATCCTTCCAAGGTCGGTAAAATGAGAACCCAGCTTGCTGGGGGGGGGCAATGTGTAGCCTGCATAATTAACTTGTAAACCATCCAGAGAGTGCTTTAAGTGCTATGGGATGGTATATAAGCAGCACACTTTGCTTTTTGAAAGATCACATTCCTTTGAGAATAACCTATCAGTCAGAAACAAAGTTGGATAGGGTCAACGTTTCCGCCCGGTCTAAGCTATGACCAGATTTGAATTTATATCATAAGGTATAGAGGGTTTTTTTTTCTCCATATAAATAACTGCCAAGCACTTTCTGATCAAAAAACATCTGTGAGTGCTGGTTGTTGTGGGTTTTCCAGGCTGCTTGGCCATGTTCTTAAGGTTTTTCTTCCTAATGTTTCACCAGTCTGTGGCCGGCATCTTCAGAGGACAGGAGTCAGAACTCTGTGCTCTGGTCTGTTCTGACTCCTGTCCTCTGAAGATGCCAGCCACAGAGACTGGTGAAACGTTAGGAAGAACTGCCATGAAAACACAACCAGACAGCCTGGAAAACCCACAACAGCCTTTGAGAATGCATCTGTGGGTGATTTTAGATGCAGCTTATTTCACTCTTCTTTTTAGTTGGACTTTATTAGTTCTTCATGTTTGAAGAAAAAGAAAGGAATGATTATCTTTGCAGTTTCTGTAGTCTTATAGTTTCCTGTGAATTACAATTTGCTTCCTTTGCTTCAAAATTGTGAGGCATTTTTTTTTATGGAAGGCATGGGTTGACTGTTGGATATGTGTGCCATAGAGTAGTAGAACCAGAATGAATAATTTCTGCAATTTTCAACATAGCAATCTTGTAGTGAGGTGTGGCAACACCTACAACTATGCATCTTTTGACTTCCTCATATGGCCATCACTATTGAGTGCTTCAGCCAGTCATATTTCATTCAAATTAATAATGTTAGTGTTTGTTGAAAGCTACTAAGTGTGCTATTAACAAACAAACAAACGGAATCAAATGGATGAAAGACAAAATACTTAGTATGGAATGATGTATTAAGGTAAATTCACCACAGTTAAGAGGATCATGCTAGCTCTATCCCATCCATCCATGGTTTCATCACTCTCCTGCATGTTGAAGATGATGCCTCTGAAGAGGAAAACCTCCACTATTCATAAAGATGAGTCTGGCCCCTGAAAAATCAAGGTCCTAACTCATGTCACAGATGTTGTTGCTCCTCTACTTTTGTGGGAGGCTGACAGAAATGTGGACAGAAGAAACAGGGCTAATTCCAGTAATAATAGAGGCTGAACAGAGTTTTAGATTGCCTTATACGATTTAATTAATGGAAAACTACCCTAGCTATGCTCAGTTTAAAGTTGTATTTGGTTCTTCAGACATTGATGTTTTAGATATGTCAGACCCTACTATATTTTATAGCACACTTTTTATATTTTTAAAAACAGAAATTAGCCTATTTATTAAAAGCACAGTGGACAGCACCACCTAGATAATGCACCAAAATTAAGTAGATCAAAACTAGAAGTGACCAGGGCTCTATTTGTCACAAAGCCACAGCTTCTGGAGGCCTTATAAGTACAAGAAAGATAATTGCTGCAAATAGATGAACACAATTCCAGTGGTAGTCGGCAGTATGGAAGTGAGAGGGGTTCCTAGGGATTTATCCATATTCTCAGGAGGTTATATGTCACCCTTGGGCCATGATTTGCTCATCCAAGCTAAACATGGGATATGATGCGGGCATGTTCAGTGATGGTTCTTTTCTGGCTGGGTATGTTTCACTGAACTAGTTCTATGGTAGAAAGTCCTTTACTTTCAAATCACATTTCCGTGATTTGGAATTTAATTGATGGTCAATGGGATTGGATCCTGCATACCTTTTAGGCAAAAACAATTACATGCTAAGATGGAATGCCATCCATCATTCACTGATTGAGGAGCCTACTCTGCCTGTCTACACATGACTGCAGATTTGATAAATAGTAACTTCCATCAGCTTTTTGTAATAACTTCAGCTTATATTACTATAGATACTTTGTTGATAGAACACCCCTACCTTTAAGAATTTTTTACATACATGTATGTTCAGTCACATATGTCCATGTAAAGTAAAGATACTTAAAATTGTCAAATACAATGACCCTGTTTCTGACAATTAATATGCATAGTTTGAAAGTCATTGAGTGACATTGCAACAGAAACTCAAGCATGATGCAAAGCATCTATCACAGAAAATTGAGCCAGTTTATAGACCACAAGTAAAATCATATGTGGTACACATGGAAACAAGAACCCACTCAAGCTGTCAGTGACTGAGAATCACTCCCTAATTGTTGTTCATTTACTTCTTCTTTCTGACACTGTTTGTTATGGAAGCTGAACCAAAGAGAGCTTTTGGTTCATATGGCAGCAAGCTTACACAATATAGATGGACTAGCAGAAGGTTTTCCTGGCTGTGATGCCAAGAATTCTGTTGCTTCCTTAAGTATGATAGCTTTTCCAAAAACTGGCTAGCCTGCTCATTTTACAAAGAAATAGATCTATTTTTTAACCAACATCTTAAAGGCATGTAATGTATGCTAAACTTGACTGAATAGCTCGGTGAGTTGGAGTGTCTGGCCGCAGAGTAAGGACCTGAAAGTTCCGTTCCTCAGAGTGCCTCCTGGGAAAAGAGTCAGCTGGTGCAGCTTTGGGCCAACTGAACAGGTCCTAGAGCAGCACCAGAAGAAGAGATTGGTAAACCACCTCTAATTACTTTATACCTAGGAAACTGTGGCAAGGGTTGCCATAAATCAGAATTGACTGGATTAATTGACTGGATTGAACATAATTATTAATGTATGGTAATCAGACACAACATTAGTTACTTTTTGCTTTTGTATTTATATTTGCATTTGCAGAAGAAGAATCCCCAAAAAGTGAAGGAGAATCGGAAAAAGAGGAAGAGGAAGAGGAATCTGAAGAAGAGGAGGAGGAGGAGGAGGAAGATGTGATGAAAGTTTTGGGAAATTTGGTGATGGCTATGTTTGTTAAGTACTGGATTTATGTCTGTGGAGGAATGTTCTTCTTCGTCAGCTTTGAAGGGAAGATTGTCATGTACAAAATCATCTATATGATGCTCTTTTTGTTCTGTGTCGTATTGTACCAGGTAAGTAGTGGAAAAAATTGTTTTTCTACAATTATGTTGATAGCCAACTGGTATAATTAAGTTACATATTGTATTATGTTTTACAAGTACCATTATGTCAGCAGACCGTTGGATTACTCCAGACTTACCTTCTCCTTCAGAGTTCTTGTGATCAAAGAATTATAATCTCTACAGCACATAAAAGGCAAAAGATATAGCATAACTTTATTGGTACAGTCAGCATCTCAGAAAAATAAGTACACATTTCTCTGCTATCAATGACCAGTCAGACATGTTTTAGTATGGGATCAAGGCCTATGGTTTGCTATCATCACTATAGCAGGGATGGCAGGCTCCGGAGGTCCGGGTGACCTTTTTCAAGTCCCAGAACTCTCTGCAAGCTGTACTGTCTCCTGCAAGAGGAACCATCATTATCCAGAATGTCACCTCATTTTCTTCTTAGAAAAACAACAGCCAAAACCATGGCTCTATAGTGGCAAGAACATTTTTCTTGCATCTGTACAGACAGATTGCATTCCATGAAAGCATTTAAAATACCAACTGCGTCTTTGATGGTTTTCCTTCTTTCAAATTGCCCATTACTATCTTATTATTATACTTTATTTTTAGCAAATCCTTTTCACACAGATACAGTCCAGTGTCTCCCTTTTCCTTCCCTAATGATTAATGTAGAAATAGTTGTGCCTTTGATGGGCTGAACAGAAACAAGTGTATCTGTAGAAAACGTACTGGTTGTTAAAATAATCCCTAATGATATTTGGCTCCCAGGTGCATTATGAATGGTGGCGGCGAATTCTGAAATATTTCTGGATGTCAGTGGTGGTTTATACTATGCTGGTGCTTGTTTTCATCTACACATACCAGTTTAAATCATTTCCTGGACTGTGGAAAAACATGACAGGGATGACTGATGAACAGTAAGTATTTTCTGTTATTTTACTTTACATGAGCAGATGAATGATGGTTATGGGTGACACTACTCTTCTGCTGAAGTTGCACAGAACTGAATGGAGGCTGCCAAGCAGCAATACTTTTCATGGTATCTGTGAAGACACATGTCTTTAGATATCTATGTTTTGGAAATTTGTAGAGCAGCAGTAGGTGATATGGCTCTGCAGACATTGTTGGATTTCAGCTTTTACCAGCATAACTGTAGGTCAACATAGCAAGTAATGAGCAATGCTGCAAGCATCTGGGTGACCAAAGGTTATTCCTTGGTGTCCATTCTCTTCCCTTTACCTTTATCTTTCTTTTTCATTAATGATGAAGTCCCATCCTTTCATCATCATCTAATATATATAGCTCTTTAGACCACTGTTTTAAAAGTGCTATAATTCTAAAGCTAAGCTTCCTCCTCCAACTAATGTGACCAATGGTTTTTATACTTGTTTTTGTCTTCTTTTTTGTTTGGAGGGAACGCCCAGTCATATTCTGTCATTTTTGTTTGTGTATTACTAAACAGGGGCACTACAACTTTGTTGTTCTTTCTTCAAAAGAAACAATGTGTTATATACCCACTTCTCTATGTATGTACTCACTGTTCCAGCTGTGTTTGCTTAGAATGGTATGGTTTTCAAATGTGCACATGTTATTGGACACAATTTTTCTTTTCTGGAATGTATTGCAAGCTTGAAAATGTACACATTTTAAAGTACACACAAGGCTCAGGAAGGGAACAAGTGTGCATTGTAAAGACCAGGGCATTCTTGATTCCCATGCCACTTTCAGAAGCTTTTGTTAAAAATACTGTAGTTTGTATAGCAACAAAGCAAAAAGAAAAAAAAAGCAAAGCATGCTGCTTATATAGCCTGCAAAATTACAAGTTCATTATGCAGGCTACACACTGCCCCCCCCCAGCAAGCTGGGTACTCATTTTACCGACCTCAGAAGAATGGAAGGCTGAGTCATCCTTGAGCCGGCTACCTGGGATTGAACCCCAGGTCGTGAGCACAGTTTTGGCTGCAGTACAGCAGTTTAACCACTGTGCCACAAGGCTCAGTGGTTAATAGGCATAGGTATTAGCAGTCTACAGTTTGTATGGATTGTAATGGATGTTTTTAATTTTGTGCCATTCTTCTTTAAAACTAGAGGTGTTCTGCTTGTTTAACAACCAGAAGAAAATGTGATTCCTGACATGTTCAAAACATTGCCAAATGCGTTTTGATCTGCTAAAATTGCTATAATTCTACTTTTTTATATTCTAGACTGAAGGATCTTGGTTTAGAACAGTTTTCAGTGGCAGAATTATTTACCCGCATCTTTATTCCAACCTCGTTTTTGTTGGTGTGCATATTACATTTGCATTACTTCCATGACCGCTTCCTCCAGCTCACAGATTTAAAAGCCATAATCAGCAAGCAGGAGAGTGCTATTTACAGGTAACAAAAACGTTTCTTGCTTTCATTGCCTTCATTTTTCTGGTCTGGGGAAACTGCAGTTTCCATTTCCTGTTATCATCTTATGGCATATGATACTGGAGTTTGAACAAGAACTTTTAAGTTCTGTGGCCCGTGCTCAGCTGCTAATTGAATAACAGCACATCAAAAAAATCTTGTATAGAATTCTATTGCTATTACTAAAATGTCGTTTGATTTCCAGATCTTTTCTGCCTGGCTTCTTTACTTAGAACAATCCTGTTTTATTGACTTTTTTCTTTATGCAAATATATGAAACATTTGTTCAGAGATTTGAAGCATGTAGTGGCCAAACATGAGACCAAAGTTCTGTGTCTTAACAAGAATACATTTTTAATGGAAAATGTCAAGTCACTATAAATTTGAGAAAGAAAATATGTGAATAACTACTACATGAAATTTGGGTGGATGGGTGTGCCTATTAGTAAATAAACAAAATCTTAGTATTTCCTATGATACATTTAGTATTGTGTCCCCATATTTTCTAGTCTGGCAAGCATAAGAACCAACCTGCCAGTGAATTTTGAGCAGGATATCCTCATCAAATAGAAATAACAATCAGAGACTGATTAAAAAACTCATTAATTCCAGGGTTCAGATCTATCTGCAGAAGGAAGTGGCCATCATAGCTATCTGTGCTCCCCTATTAACCTAAGACAGATATTTGTGGGCATTAAATTGGCAAGATAGCTGGCATAGATCATCCCACTTGCATTTTGCTGCCTTCAAACATTAATATGTACTTCACTATGCACTCTCTGTCTCCTCCCCTGCCTACAGTGCTGATTGGTTCAGTTTCCTTTCCTTTCCTTTTTGTTCAACTTGGTGGCACTGGAACAGAGTTACTGGGTATCTTGTACATGTTTCTGGATGTTCCACTGTCTTTTCCACATTCTCCTTTTCTCTCTGTGACCAGGAACTGATAATTGTAACTCATTGTAATTACATATTCACTGACAGATGCTAGTGGTGGGTGAGTTTGCAGGATCTAGGGCCCAATTTTGCCCCTCAGGACTCCAGAAGAGGCCACACACCACAGCCTTCCTTCTGCTATGCACTGGCAGCTAGACGTTTTCTCCTATTTCCACTTTAGGAAAAATGACATTTTATGTTATTATGTTATATAACAAACCCCACAGAAAGTGCGGCCAGAAAGCTTCAGGGAGCATGACCCTCTTCCAACAAAAGGTGCTAAATCCAGTTTTAGCCCACCCAGAGTAGACTTATTGAAATGAATGGGAATTTTTGTTATCAGCACTAATGTAGCTCTCCTGTAGTTGAGACTAAAATTGGATTTAACGGAAATTTTGCAGAACAAACACCACAGAAAGTGCGGCCAGAAAGCTTCAGGGAGCATGACCCTTTTCCAACACAAGGTGCTAAATCCAGTTTTACCCCACCCAGAGTAGACTTATTGAAATGAATGGGAATTCTTGTTATCAGCACTAATGTAGCTCTCCTGTAGTTGAGACTAAAATTGGATTCAACTGAAATCTTGCACTATCAAAGCCTTGCCTTGTTTTAGCACTAAAAGATTTTTTCCCTATCAACTGCAGTGCAGTGCCAAATTTTGGTGTAACAATACTAATATTGGTTTTTCAGAATCCCAAACAGTTTTAATGATTTGTATCCTTTATATGTAAACATATATTTTATGTCTTTCTTATAGTGTACCCCTACTACTTCCCACTTATATTCTAGTTTGCTTAGTCTCCAAAGGTTTTTCAGCAGTCTTTACTGACATATTGATGCAGGGGGCAGCTGTATATTTCCAGGTGCTTGTTGCTGCACAATTTGTAATAAGCTTTTAAAAACCTGATTGTTTCATTGTGTGTGCTTCCTGTACTAAGATGGCTATGTACATTCATTCTTGTTTAACTTTATTCTGTTTTCTTTCTTTCTCTTACTAATTCTTCTGCTGCTCTCCCATGCATTCTTGCACTTTCATCTCTCACACCAAAGCCATGCCAAAGTCAATGGCCGTGTTTACCTAATAATCAATAGGTGGGTATTTTAATGTTTGCTTTTCTTTTCTCTCAACACTGTACCTTTTCCTTGCATGCTGCATTTTCTTTATTAAAATGGCGACAACGCAAGCTATAGCCCTAAGAAATAATGCTGTCTGTGTGCCCAGGGTCCTACTGGTATGCATCAAAGGCTTACTGGTTAATGGAATGGAATTCTCCGTTTATATAAATGTTGTGTGCATGGCAGCATAAACCACTAGTATATGGATTTTGACTCAGGCTGTGTAATGGCCATTCAGATAGCAGTATGATTTAGAAATGTAGACAACAGATGTAGATTATTTCTCATTGTCTTTCCCAAGAGCAGAATCACATAGTAGTATAATGCTTTGTTTTCTTTGGCACATTTCTTTATTCCTCTATGGGAGGATTGCTGCCCATGCTTACTTGTTACACTCACATTACAGTAGCTGAAATCCTGTTGCATAGTGACACAGGAGCCCATGAAACACTTCTACCAGCACATTACCCAGAAGTCACACTGGGAATCAATCAAATTGTGCAATTTCCTGTTGCCTCAGTGTAATGTCCATCAGTTTAAGGTGGGCATAACTTTGCCTTACACCCGCACAAACAGGGTGTTGGCCAGTGTGTTAAACGCTTTTTAATTACAAACTATTTTTCTTGTAATATATGTTTTATTTACCAAATCTTTGAGTGGATTTCACTGTATCAATCATTCTAGTTTTTTGAGGTTTGAGTATACTCTTTTTCAAAATCATCTGTGAATTATTGACAAGTTAGTCAGATATTTATTTTTGTACCAGTTTTTAAAATATACACTAGTAATCTTAAAGATTAATTTAAAGACTATTTTAATTGGCTGTCTTATTTGTTTGAGAAATTGAACAGCTTTCAGGGCAAACCCAGCAGACATTAGAAACATACATATTCATATTAGACAGGTGTGTGGATATATGTATAACATGGAACTGATTATTTTATGTTCACCGATTGGTATGTTAGATTCAAACTGCTTATGTAGCAGATACCGCATTAGTGGTTTAGTGGGATTTGGGGGCATTTGCACAAAGAGATATCCAGGACCTCCTTATGCAAGCCTAAGCCAGATATTTAGACAACAAAAACGAATCAGTTGTGTTCATGGTGTCTTATGATACCAACATAAATATTTTGTATTGCCTTCTGCTTTGACCAGTTTGCATTTCTGTCATGGTGGTCAGTAGTTGGAAAAAAGATTATAGTAAATCTAACATTAAGTTATAAAATCACGTTATTGGCATGGTCCAAAGACTTCAACATTGAATAGTGGTTTTCCACTCCTTTCTCATACCAGCCTCATACACTAATCCACTGCTCCTGAAAATCAAGAATTTTGTAGAGTAGGAATAAATAATCCAGAAAAGGTTACATTTGGGAAAGAAAATTGGTGGCAAAGTCCCAGAGCACATTCAAAATGAGAGTGCCACTCCTGTTACTCTATAGCTAGAAAACCCTTGATATGGTCACTGTAAGTTGGAATCATCTTAATAGAATGTTGTTGTTACAATTATTCACATCACCATGTTACGTCCAACTTTCAATTCCTACTTTTTTACAAAGTTGTCAAAAGCTGAAGGCTTTGGAACTCCAATGTATTCCCATAGGTGTAAAATTTTGGAAGTATATGGTCTATTTAACATATTGTTTCTCTTTACTGATTGACTGAAAGGAACTATGAAGAAAAACCATGTTGATCTAAAGACTCTTCCCCTAAACCATCACTCACTTCAATTTAATCTAAGAATACTTGACACCCGCACTACGATAACTGGAAATTGTGACTGTGTGGTGCTCCTGATTCATTTTGTGGGACAGTTAAGATGTGTGCTTTGCAAAGTTCCCATGTGAGCGTGCTCAGATACCTCATTGTTGGAAAACTAAAAATCTATCTTCTGCAAGGTCTGTTTGCTGGCTTTTACTCTCTTTTCCTCACCCAACCCACCTACCTGTGTAAGGGGCAGAGATCAGAAACATGACTTTTTTGAACTACAACTCCAAGAATACCCCAGCCAGACTAGACATGCCAGCTAGGATGTTCTTGGTGTTTTAGTTTTTTTAAAAAATTTTTCCTACCTCTGGTAAGTAGAAGAGGAGGAAAATTAGCATTTGAGAGTACAAGTGGTGATAAAGGAGATTCAAAGGCTGGATTTTACTTAGCTTTTGAAACAGGGCCAATTTTTTTCTAAAAATTCTTTAGTAAGACTTGGAAAAACCTGAATTGCTTTGAACTGACATGATGAATGGCATTCATCCAATCCATCCCATGCTGCAGGCAATAAGAAGCTACACAAAAATGTCCGTTAAAGTGTTGGCATTTCAAGTGTGCTTGCTTAGGTAAGAATAAATTGAGGAAAATATGTAAATAAAATGTGCCTGTCTTGCACAGCCGAACATTGTCAGAAATGTATGAATGAATGAATGAAGTTATTCATTCATTCAGTAATGTAAGAAGTTCTGCATTTAAAACGGAATGTAGCATTTCATCTGACCCCAGGTAAAAACCCTGGGTCTTGTGCACCCCACTCAATAGCAGTATGCTGCTTCTGGATGTCCAGACACTTAAGAAGAACATTATACATTGTTCATGTAACATTGTACATTTTCCCTACAATTTGTAAAGGGCAGAGCATCTTGCAGCATAACATAGAGAAGAGAAAGGAAGAATTAACAGAGGACATTGTTCAGTCCTGGCAATGATAAACCCATAATGGACTAGTGGATACAGTAGGTCAGACAAAGGTTTGGAGTTATTATTTAGTTGTTCAGCCTGACTCGATCTCTTTTGTTCTGCCCCTTTGCTGGAGAGTGGGAATCCTGACTTGGACCCTATCATTCTATTGTATGTCCATCAATTCTTGATGGCACATTTTGGTTTTTGGTGACAAGGACACTGCTTCCTCTGTGTCATTAACCTTATGAGCTGCAATCCCTAAGGATCCTATGGTTTGGGGATCAGAGGATCTTGGATTATCTCTTGTTGGTAGACTCGAGATTAGCATCGGGGCCCAGATCTCAAGCTTATGAGAATAGTGCAACTGACCCAGTCAGACCCTCCCCGCTGAGTCCAAATCAATATTGGTGGTCTGGGTTGTGACAAAAAGCAGCTTTGATAAATTCTGATCATGGCCTATCATAATCTGCACTTATTTAAGATATTTTGCAGTATCACCAACACTGTACTCCTCTAAAGTTTTCAGTATACATATTTTGCTGGTGGCAGCACCAAGTTCTTTCCCTACTTATCTCTCTGTTATGTGTGAAAACAATGCCTTTATAATGGCCACAATTGTGAACACACAGTGTGGGGAAATAGGTAACTCTGAAATCAGTAATTTACTTTAATAAGCTTAGCAAGGCACAATGTCTAGAATATTGAGTGTGCCAGCATTTTGAATTTGGAAGGAAACTCCCAAGCTTTAATTAGGTATGAGGTTTTAATCTTTTTTTATAATAAGCTCATTCTGGCACTTTCAGACTTCCTCCTCATTATTAATCCTTCTTTTCCAAAACCCATATGTATAAAAACAGCGGTGTAGTAGCAGTAAAGGTATGCTGCAGCAATAGACAGGTCATTTTAAATCAGGGTTGAAGATTCTATTTCCGAGTTTTCCTGCTGTCAGATTGTCCTGTGCCTAAGTAAGACTTTATGTGAAAATTTTACCACTACTGGAAGCTGTCATTGTAAAAAAAAAAAAGTGCAATGCCATAAAGGAGTCTGTGTGACATCCAATAAATAGACACTGACACCCTTCCTCCACCTTTTTTGTGGACAAGAATCCATTTATTACCTCTAACACCCTAGGCTTGAGTTAACAAATCTTATGCCAGAATAAATTATGACTGCTTTAAAAGCAAAGCAAAGTGTGCTGCTTATATACTGCCCCATAGCGTTTAAAGCACCCTCTGGGAGGCATACAATTTAATTCTGCAGGCTACAATTGTCACCGCCCCCAGCAAGTGGGGTACTCAGTTTACAGACCTCAGAAGGATAAAAGGCTGAGTGAACCTTGAGCCAGCTACCTAGGATTGAACCTGGGTCATGAGCAGAGTTTTGGCTGCAGTACTGCAGGTTAACCACAGTGCCACAAGGGTCTTTTATTGTTCCCTTTATAAAGGAGAGCTTGGAAAATCATGGACAGAACGACCACTTTACCAAAGGACTCCAAAGATATGAACCAATGGGGAAGTTGCAGGTGGTGAAAAATCTATTTTTAATGAAGGAAGTTAAAAGACCAAAGCTAATTACAAGAACGTCCAGGAGATGTGGTTGCCATTATTACTTATAGATCAGTAATAATAATCACCCTAAGAAATATATATCAAACATTCTTTGACTCACTCTCTGCCCCTGGAAATCATTGTCATAACTATTTACCAGCTGAAATCTGATTTCTCCCCCAAAGGTCCCAAAACTTTCATGTAATCACTTTCATTGGCAGAAGGCCTTGGGGACTGTGGGACAGTAAGGAGAATCTTTAATTATTGAAAATTGCCACCGCCAGGTTGACTTTGCTGACAGCAGCAATTTTCAGTAATTTAAGGCTTCCCCATGGCTTCCAGTTTCCCAGCAATGAACAGGATTATGCAAAAACCTTAGGAACTTTAGGGGAGTAATTGTGTTACTTTTTGAAAAATCACTGCAGCTGGTTACATCATCAGCCTTAAATGGCATAGGTTACTGCAACAGGGTTTCAGCCACCATGTAGAGTTATTTTTTAAGGTTACTTAGTTAAATTGTTCATATATTTTATAACTTATAATTTAAGTACATATACCACTGTAATTAGCATTTACATTTAAATCGTAATTATAATGAAACATGAAATACTTTCCTGAGTTTCATGATAGTCTGAAACTAGCCAGGCAATCCCTTTCTCTGTAGGAAAAAGGCAATATGCTGAATTAATGAAACTGTATTTCCCAGCATGCCCTCCTATTATCATCCTTCCATTTATGCATCAAAAGAAAAATACCACAGCCTGTCTTCAATGTATCATACTGAGATTTGCCATAACTAAAACAATGTGGAGAGCTGGTTCAAACTTAGATATAATGTTTTCAACAATAAATACAGGAATTTTTGCTTGCCTGTGCTTATCTGCAGTTGGAAAAATAAGCCTTGGGACTTAAAATGTTGGCTTTTACATTAAAAAAATTTAAAATATATTCAGATTATGAATTATATGTTATTTGAATATAAAGTAAGAAATAGTAACTTTTTTTGAAGTATAATACAGTATCCACTTTTCGTCTCAGTAGAAACATCCTGTTAATACCAGAATGGCATGCTCCTGGCATCTGAAGGCTTTCACAGATGGATTAACAGAATGCTAGTGAATTATATAGCATGATGTCTTATCTCTGATCTTCTTTTATAACTCCTCTCATTTCCTTTTTTCTTTCTGTTTCAATTACTTTGAGCAGCATCAAGAAAAAATTACCAATCCGCCAAAATGAGTAAGTCCCCATGTGAAGTCATGAAATGCTTGCTGTTACAACATGTCATTTCATGCTTCTACATCTTAAACTCTGACCATTTTTTCCCTCAATGGGGGAAATGTCAAGTTTAGGTGACAATATCACTGATTACTAATGGGAATAACCAGCATCAGAGTGACAAGTAACTGCTACTTTGGTATGATGCTATGTAGAATCTCTACTTCCTAAAATGTATTTGACCCATTTATTCATGCACTTCCTCTTCATTTGATTATACAAAATAAGATAGTTTGTAATATGACAAGTGTTTCTTTTATTGACATTTACATTTTTTCTACCAATAGGTTGGTACACCAAGATGGAAGCCTGCCTGATCTCACAATGATGAATTTAAATGTGAATTTAAGTGGAAAGGATGGAGAAAATGTATTGCAAGATCAGGAAAATGTGTTGCTAGAGCAAGAAAAAATGTTGCAGGAACAAAAAGAACTCGAAATGAATGTAGAGGAGGAAGAAGTTGAGGAAGTGAGGGATGAAAAAGAAGGAGAGGAAGGGGAGCAAGAAGAAGATGAGGATGAAGATGAATCAGAGACAGAAGAAACATCAGGTATCGTATGGAAACATATTTTGTCAATTTTGTTTTCTTGTTAATTGCAAGTGATTAATCTAAGATAACTGCCAATGTTTAATTAAAACATTCACATTCCTGTCAAACACACACACATACTTACCACATCCCTCCTCTCTTTCTCTGAGTCTTTTCAGTTAAGAATATTTTACTAGTTAGTAATGATGACTGGTTTTTTTTGTTTTTGTTTTTTGGTCAAAATATGACAATGTAACTGATCTCTATCTGTGGCTGGTAAGTACTGATGGTAAAAAAATATGGGAAGAGATGGAGGAACTAATATTATTTTGAATGATCCTTTGTTCAATATCAGCAATATGTGCTATATAACACAATTTGAAAACAACATTGTTTAGCAAGAGCTATGAAACCTTAGGAATCTACAAATGGCTTCAATTCAATTTCAGTCACATTTAGCTTTAACTAAAAATAAGCAGCTTAATTGATCCTTCATATCATTTTATTTTGTAAAACAGAGGTTGTGTTTGAGCAGGAAATCTTGAAATGTTATCTTCAGCTGAAGATAAAAAGTGCTCTGTTTGCAAAGACAGAAAAATGTTTTAACATTACATTTGATGTGTCTTTGCAGATTTAAGGAACAAATGGCATTTGGTAATTGATCGTCTCACGGTACTTTTTCTGAAATTCCTGGAATGCTTTCATAAGCTGCAAGTTTTTGTTTGGTGGCTTTTGGAGTTGCACATTATCAAGATTGTTTCGTCATATATTATCTGGGTCACAGTGAAAGAGGCAAGTAAATAATGGATATTTCCTCTAGTTTTTCTTTTAATATCAATGTTAACTAAACCAATTTATCTTCTTATTTAAATATAGGAAATAAGTTTTATATGGTCTACTTGGGGTTTGAAGTTTCCAGCTGATTCTTTTTCAGTAAAGGCTTCTGGAACTAAAACATTAAACCCCACAACATTTAATAATTTGATGCTCTGAATTTGAAACAGTGAAATTTATGCTTCTGAAGAATCCTTTTAATTTTTATGTATTTCCACAAAATGGTGTGAGCCATTTGGCTTGTTCCCAAAAATAACACTTGAAAACTCACTCAGACATCAAAATGTAACTTTCAAAGTAATAGCTTTACATTGCTACATAACTTTGCATTGAACATAGCTTTTCATTTTTAGAAGTTTTGCTTCTGTTTTATTATTTTGTTCTTTTACATAGCTGTAGGAATCTACCATTTTCCCCATCAATTTAGCTATAACTCTACCTCATGTTCTTATCATGTCCCCGTTTACTACTGTAACTTTCTTTTCCTTGCTCTCCTTCTTCCATTTTCACCTTTATCCAAAGTCCATTTCTAAAACACTTTTAAAGCTTTCCACACACTTGTTCTGCTGTGACATTGCTGCAGTATTTGCCCTTTATATTTGTTTCTTCTTTAATTCTACTCACCTCTGTTCTTCTTGTCTCTTAAATTGCTCCACTCATTATCCAGTGTTATCAACTTCTGTCTTGAATTTCTTCCTGTAAGTGGTATCAAGTGTGGAATCTCATCTCATCTTTCAAATGCATCTGCAAAGCACACATTTTTGATAAGGACTTTCCTTTAATTCCTTAGAAGAAATTAAGCTTAAGTCTAAAACAAAGGTTGGACTTCTGCCCAACTGAGGGCCGTATCTAGACAAGGGAATTTCGAATGGTCTGGTTCACTTTTAAAAGGTTCTGATCTTCAATTTGATCTATTTTATCTCTCACTAGAGCAGTTATTCCATTCACACTGGAAAGGTTTGTTCTCCTGTGGGATTGATCCTCACAAGTCTTTTGACTGCTGGTTTACTCATGAGTAAGGTTTACCCAGATTTACTCACAAATGAGGTTAGCCGTGGCAGGGCAAGCTCATGGCAGTAGTACTGGCACAATGTTGGAGTGATAGTTGGGGAGAAGGAAAAGAGATAACCCCCTTTCCCCCACCTTTCTCCTCAAACAGGGCACTGTTCGGGCTGTGCTGTCTTGTGGGGGTGGAGCCCATGGAATCAACATAGTCTCCTTCCCTGCCTTTTTTTTTTTTTTTTTTTTTTTTTTGGCAAGCATCATTCAGCCAGCTTTCCTTTTCTGTTGTTGTTGAATAAAGTAAGTGGCATATTTAAAGGGTCATCTCCACCCTTCTCTGTTTGGGTGTGAACTAAGCGTCCACACAGGATAAAGAATGAGCTAATTAGGATCATGCTGAATCATACAAAAAAGAGCACATGTCCTCGTGCTATGCTAGAAAGGTGTGTGACAGCTCTTAAAGGAGCAGAATGGATCAATCTAAGTAAAAACATGTGTGGATGCTGTTACTTGTTTCAAATCAAACCGTACCAGCAGCAATCCTTATACCAGTATATAAGCTGGTCTGAACAGACCCAGAGCCTTTGTCATTCCAATTGCAGTTTTTCAATAAGCCTGCCTGGCCCTCTGGAACAAGCTTTAAGAGGGCTATAGAAGGGAAGGGTCATCCTCCTGTTAGTTTTGTTTTGTTTATATTCCACTTTTTCTCCAGAACCGGGACACAAGGTGGCTGACAATATTAATACAGCTATATGTTAAAAAAACACAAATAAAATATTCAGACATTTATGGTTTTTAAAATGATTATTTTGTGTATGATTGAGGCTGCTCTGTCAGTAGGAATATTTTATTGGACCTTGATTTAAACAGTCACATTCATTCCTTGTTGCGCTTTCCTTTTTTCTTCCCTTCCCTCTGCCTTCTTTCTTTTATTTTCCACTGTTCATATTCAAGTATAAGCA
This sequence comes from Pogona vitticeps, assembly GCF_051106095.1. Lineage (NCBI taxonomy): Eukaryota > Metazoa > Chordata > Lepidosauria > Squamata > Agamidae > Pogona > Pogona vitticeps. Next base: position 180,082,744 of record NC_135786.1, read on the forward strand.
CCTAGGGGCAGAAACTTTGGGATTAAACAAACAAACAAACAAACACATCATTCAAATACTTGATTGTATTTATAATGATAAAGAAAAGATCTTAAGTCCTAAACCTTCTTTCTAAAGTTCCACCTTCACAAGTTTTCTAAAAATACAGAAGGTGAATGCCTGGTGCTCCTCCAGTGGAAGGGTATTCTACAGTGATGGCGCTGCCACCAAGAAAGTCCTATTTCTAGTGACATTCTTTTGACCTCCCTTGGTGTGACCACTTTAAGAAGCAAGGCCTGGGAGGAGTGGGTGAACTGGTAGTTGTTCTTTGGGAGAGTTGTTCTGACAGATTCCCAAAGTGTTTAGTGCTTTATATAATGGAATTCACCCATCAATATCTTTTTCCCTTCAGCTACGATGAAATATCATTTACCCTCTAAAATTGTCAGCTAATCTGCATTTTATCTATTCCCATTTGTGCTCACAGGTTTCCCTCCTCAACTATGTGTTTTTGATTGCCTGGGCTTTTGCTTTGCCATATTCTCAGTTCCGTCCATTAGCCTCCAGTGTCTGCACAGTATGGACTTGTGTGATCATCATCTGCAAAATGTTGTACCAACTAGCATCTATTAATCCTGCAACAGTCAACTGCACAATGGTAAGCAGTAGCCTTTTCTTTATATAAATTTTCTATCTATTGTGACTATGGTATCATGCATCAGAAGAAGTAGAGTTCAGTCCACACAAAAATACATGTCTAATAAAACTGAGTAAATCACGTCTCTATCAAAAATCCATTGATCCGACTGAATGGCTTGGGAAAAGAAAGAAATATTTTAATCTTCTGCTTTTATTTTTAGGACAATTATTATGCCTTCTCTGTAAAATAGAACTTGTTAGTCTTAAAGGTGCCACAGGGATGTCTTCCTCCTTAAAAAAAGTCAATGCCTATTATTAGTAGGTCCCTTAAAGGGATTCAATAACTGGGATTTCTAGCTCAGTGGTAAAGGTATATGGTTGCAGAGCCAGAGATTGGAAGTTCAATCTCTTATTGTGCCTCCTACAGGTAAAGTCAGATTGTATGGCCTTGGGCAAGCTGCACAGTCCCAAGACTCTCCCAGAACAAGGGAATGGTGAACCATTTCTGACTATTGTCTACCTGAAAAATCCTGACAGGGGTTGCTGTAAGTCAGAATTGACTTAACAGCACGTGATTATTAGTATATTTTGAAGGTGTCTTGAAGGGCTTTTATAAAGCCATTTCTTAATGAGGAAGTCTGGTACAGATTTCTGGGGGATTTTTTTTAGCCAAGTCCTAGTTTTGTCCCTTGCTGAATAATTCAAAACTAAAGTTACTGTAATATCTTTTTCCCCCTTCTATTTTAGCCTAATACAACAGTAAAGCAAGAAGACCTGAATGAATCACTTCTCTACCGGAAACCCATTGATCCAACTGAGTGGGTTGGATTAAGAAAAGCTAGTCCTCTGCTTGTATACCTAAGGGTAATTATTCTGTTGCCTCTGTTCAAAATCTTCCATTCATGCTTTCTCCTAATTGAGAATCATAGAATAATTGGAACTAGAGCTGAGACTTAATTGGAAGGGTGGGGAACTCCCCTTCTTTTGTTGGTTCACTGTAAGGGTGCAGGAAGAAAATCTACCCATCTTCAGAGGTGGATTGGGTTATATCAAGACAAAAAACAGAGCCACCAACTCTCATGCACACGTCTGCTTTACTCTTTTAACAGTAGTTAAATTCTTGATAAAGAGCCTCAATGTTTCCTCATTATATCCCATTTTGAATAAAGCTACATCAAAGAGATCTAACAGAAGCATTGTTACAAAAAGAGATGGAGAACTCGACTATACGGGGACAGTGACAGCTAAATGATGCTTGTAACCTCCCAGATTAGGATGGTTTCTCTTATTGATCTTAAGAAAATTGTTTGATACCCATTTGTACAGAGACCTTTGAGTTGAAAGAGAGACATTTGAAACAGTGCTTCCCAACCTTTTTCAAGCCATGATCCCTTTCTATAGTAGCCAACTAAACTTTCTTATGGAGGAAGAAAAAGAGAGACAGGAAGGGCCTCTTTATTTGTCTGCACACCATATCCTGCTGCCTCCTTTCTCTCTAGGAACCCAACTTCCAGAGAAAGCAAAGCAACTGGTAACCTGGCAGCTTCATCATAGACATATGGATAGAAACCTCTGGCTTGTTTAAGCATGGGAACTCCCCATATAACACTTTGCAACCACCTTGGGGCTCATGACCCCCAGGTGGGATACTCATGATTTAGAACCTCAAGTCCTGACACACAGAGATTCTTCTGGAAAATGAGCACTGTGTCAGACCACTGAAATGCTGGATCAAATCCAACATTAAGCTTACTTGAAGTACTCTGAATGGGGCTTGTTATGTTGATCATAACTAATTTAAGTCCCATTGACATCAGTGCGTCTAACTCTAGGAAAGACTAATTTTGGGTTTAAGCCAATGTTTTGGAAGCAGATATTTTCACAAGCAGGCTATGTTGCTACTGTCGGATTTTCAAAGTTAGCAATGGAATTTTATACATGTCAATTGAAAAATGAAGTGTCAGTTATTTCAGTGCAGTTGACCCCAGGAAAGTTGAATATACTTGGGAATATAGGATTGAAGCCTAAGGCTTGCAAGAGTTATATTATTTCCCCGTTTCTTGGGTAGGTGTGATATAGACAATGTGAAGATTATTAAAAGAAAAAGGAAGAGTAAAGTAGAATATAATTTCTAAAATAAAATACAGATAAAGATCAAGACTGCCTCCCTGGAAATTATACCTCCTATACTAGAAGCCTTCCCAGTAAATGAACTCTAACCAATCTTTCCAACCAATCATACACTTTAGATGGCTATGTAGTCATATGTAAGTATGCAGTATGATCACAAATAGGGAAGGAAAAAAAAACATTACTATATTGTTATCAGTTCATTAGGTATAGATTTTTGGTATGGAGGGGGAGATATTGCTGCAAGTTGCATGAGGCTTATGTGTGTTCATTGTATGTGGCTCTTATGACTTTTTTTCCCTTGCAGAACAACTTGCTAATGTTAGCAATTCTAGCCTTTGAAGTTACAATTTATCGACATCAGGAATACTACAGATGTCGGAACAATCTCACAGCACCTGAAACCAAAACTATTTTTCATGACATTACCCGATTACATTTGGATGACGGTGTAATCAGTTGTCTCAAGTACTTTGTAAACTACTTTTTCTACAAATTTGGTTTGGAGGTAAATTCAGAGCCAGCATGATTAAAAACAGTAATTTCTATGGTGGTGTGATCTTGAAGGTTATATCTGTTACATCCATACCATGTTCTTCAATGAAATTCTTATGGCACTTGTACAATTTTAAAACACAATGAAAAATGTTTAAAATATAATAGTGACATTTAAACATGTATTTTTAAAAGTTTATTTTTTTAAAAAAAATTAGTAACAGCTACCTAAAAAGAGCAAGCTTAGTCAAAGTAAAATGAATCAAACTGAAGTGACATGTGGAAAAAATACGGCCTGGTATTTTGAATGTCATCAAAGTGTAACTGTGAAGTGAGCCTCCTAGTGAGAACATTTCACTGTCAGCTAGGCATGTGCCATTTCCTTCCTTCCTTCTTTCCTTTCTTGGATTCCAAACCCCATGATTCTCCGGGAATTCCCCAGGCACTCCTGCCCACAAACACATACCTACACCTAGCTTTATGTCACTCACCTGGAACAGAAGGAGCTGCTCAGTACTTTCTGGCAAGTTCTTTGTGACTTATGTGCTGCCGCTGCCCATTAGGCTCTATTAGGGCACCTAAAATATCTATACCTCCCACAAATTATGGCAATTTTCTTTTCTATGGGAAGTAGGCCTGAGTCAGCCTGGAAGATGAGGTCTGTTTCACGTGAGTGAAATATAGATGTGTGTCTGTGGGCACAAACACTCAGGATTCTGCCCACGGAGTTGGAGGCCCACCACCATCACATAAAAAAAGTATACAGAAAGAGAATGGTACATCCCTACTGTCACTGTGTAGGCTCTGCTGACTATGCTCTTTTCCTTTTAGTCATTTAGGTGGCAAGGAATCTGGAGAAGAGCTTCTGATAAAGATGGTAGTGTACAGAGATAACCTGTGGTGAGGTGATTTCTTTAGGTATCTTAAAGACCAGGATATCTATTCCTATTCTTACTGCATGGTTGGTCCCAAAGCAAAAGTGCCTCAGGATTTTGAGTTGAGTCTAGAAATTAATCTGGTGGCAGTGGATGTGGAATCAAATAGTGAAGCAACTGCATGATAGAATAGTGCTGTTGGTCCAATTAGCTGCTGTTAAGATGCTAATCTGGATTTATGGCAGTAAATTTTTCTGTTTGCTCATAGGCTACATTTTTGCTATAGCCTAGCACCATCACCATCAGTTTTACCTGATTTAAGGTCCCTCTCCCCAGTTTTCTTTTAAAATGGTAAATTTGTTTCACATTAGATTTCCTAATTGTTGGTTATTTTTAGCTGTAGCAACTCCAGTTTGATTTAGGCAGGAAGCTGTCTTTTTAGCTGGCCTCTCTCTCTTGGGTCTTCTGAAACATGGCTTAAAATGTAGGGATGCAGGTCTGCGCATACAGAGTTGTTCCTAATGATTTAGCAAGATATTCGTGAAAACTTCTGTTTACAAGAAGTGTTATATATCTATAATTAGTCATTGTTGATATAAAGATATATACAACATAGAATATTGATTTTAAAAAAAGCTTATGAACTATTACATGCTGATAAACTGGCAACTGTTACCGTACATTCCATATCATCAGGTTTCTGTGAATGGTATACTCATAATGGACTATCCAAAGATGTAAATTCTGCATTCTTGTATCATTATCACAGAGCTGTTTCCTCTTGTCAGTAAATGTAATTGGTCAGAGAATGGATTTCTATGCCATGATTCATGCCTTTGCTTTAATTGCTGTACTGTATCGACGGAGAAGAAAAGCTATCGCAGAGATCTGGCCAAAGTACTGCTGTTTTCTGGCATGCATCATTACATTCCAGTACTTCATCTGTATTGGCATTCCACCTGCTCCTTGTAAAGGTAAGGTACCTCTTGTCTTCTACAAATAATGATTACTTTTTGCTTATACAGCAGCTTTGTCGTGTTCTACGTGTTGGCCTTACTGGCTAAAGTTTGTGGGAGTTACAGTCTGGAATATCTGGAATATACTAAATTGAAGAAGGTGCAATTACCTCTAAAAAAACAAACAACATGCCAAAAATTTGAAATATCCTGCTGTGAAGGATGTACAGTAACTGGTCTTCATTCTGCCTTTGTAGATTATCCATGGAGAAGTCCTAATGCAAACTTCAACTCTAATATCATCAAATGGTTATACTTCCCAGATTTTATTAAACAACCAAACCCGGTCTTCCTTGTTTGTAAGTATTTTAGTGAATCTCTAATATTAGCCTATTCCTGTGATCTAAAATACATTGGCAAAAGCAGATGACCATCATTAGGAGTGTTAGGGAATTTTTCTTGTGTGTGTGCATGTGGGTCTGGTCTCTGGGTGTCTGAGTGAATTTCATTGTATGGGTATACTATGTGTATACTTACAATGACAATAAATTTATTTGATTATAATCCCGTTGCTAAAATTGTTCACTCTGACGATAGATAAAGTAAGACAATCTAGATTGATAGGGCCAGAGAGCACATATTGAATTTGCTAGGTAGGTAGTTAGCTAGCCATGGTTAAATTAATTCTTTCTTAATCCTGTTAGGATGTGATTCTTACAGCCTTTTGCTCTCAGAAAGAATCAGTGTGGATAGATGTCACTTTTTGCAGTAAGATTTCTCTGCACAAGATTTGTTTTCTCCATGAGAACTCCAAAAGGAAATTTTGTAGGATTTCTTGGAAGTTTTCCCCACTGAATATTCCGAGAGTGAAGATGAGCAAGGCTTTCCCTACCATTGCACATTTATTTGAGCCTAGCTCTGAATCACATTTTTAAAAGGCTAATTAAAAACTTTAACCTCCACTTCAGCCTTAAATCCTTCCCAGGCTCAGCAAAATATGGGCTGGAGAAAGTTCCAGACTACTGTATTCTCCTCTGCATCTCTGCCATCCTTACTGATCCACCAAAGCAAATCTTTGCCAGGCCCCAAAAATATGTTCTGGTGTTTCTGTTACTGAGCTGCAAGTGGGAACATGAACTGTAGCAGTGGTGAAGAACAGGGAGGATAAATGATTTTCCCATCTTTCCCTTGCTCTGTTTCTGCTCCTGTTCTGATATTCTGTAGTGTGGCTCATTGGAGCTGAATAGGTAGTGTTCCTTGGGACTTCTATCCCTCCTTCAAGTTACAAGCATCAAGATCACAGAAAGGAAAGAGGAAGCAAGAATAGTTTGTTTGGACTATGATTTCCAGAATTTTCCAAGCTATCAACCTTTAATCTTTAAGGATTCTGGGAATTGTAGCCCAAAGCAGTAAAGAAGAAGGAGAGAAAACTTTTTTTTTGTCCCTGCTTTTCACTGCTAGCTGCTGCAGTTACTGCACAATTTTCAGGTAAGTAAAAGGGAAAATGAGGAGGACACTCTTGAGAACTGCTCTTGGGTGAGGTGGGAGGGTTGTTCTTTAGTCGTTTAGGCGTGTCCGACTCTTCGTGACCCCATGGACCAGAGCACACCAGGCCCTCCTGTCTTCCACTGCTTCCCGGAGTTGGCTCAAATTCATGTTGGTAGCTTCGATGACACTGTCCATCCATCTCATCCTCGGTCGTCCCCTTCTCCTCTTGCCTTCACACTTTCCTAACACACTTTCCTCCCTTTTCCAGGGAGTCTTCTCTTCTCATGAGATGGCCAAAGTATTGGAGCCTCAGTTTCAGCATCTGTCCTTCCAGTGAGCACTCAGGGTTGATTTCCTTTAGAATTGATAGGTTTGTTCTCCTTGCAGTCCAGAGGACTCTCAAGAGCCTCCTCCAGCACCACAGTTCACAGGCATCAATTCTTAAGCAGTCAGCTTTCTTTATGGTCCAACTCTCGCTTCCATACATTACTACAGGAAAAACCATAGCTCTGACTATTCGGACTTGAATTGAATTCATCCATCTCCTCTTTGACCACATCCAGCTTCCCAAGGTTCATAGATCTTACATTCCAGGTTCCTATGCAGTATTTTTCTTTGCAGCATTGGACTTGCCTTTCACTTCCGGGCACGTCCACAGTTGAACGTCCTTTTGGCTTTGGCCCAATCACTTCATTAGTTCTGGAGCTACTTGTACTTGTCCTCCACTCTTCCTCAGTAGCATGTTGGACGCCTTCCGACGTGAGGAGCTCATCTTCCAGCGTCATATCTTTTATCCTTTTGTTTCTGTTCATGGGGTTTTCTTGGCAAAGATACTGGAGTGGCTTGCCAGTTCCTGCTCCAGGTGGATTGCGTTTAGTGAGAACTCTCCACTATGACCTGCCCATCTTGGGAGCTCCTGCACAGCATAGTCCATAGCTTCTCTGAATTACTGAAGCCCCTTCACCATGACAAGGCAGCAATCCGTGAAGGGGGGTTTAGCTAGTGAAATTAACCAACTTCTTTGTTCTGGGTAATGCATGTGCCCTTTGCCAGGCAAGGCACAGTCTGAGCACTCTGCCGTTTCATCAGGAACTAATTGTCTTCTTACAATGACTTCCAGCCTTCCTGCTTTCCAGCCCGCTAGTTTAGTTGAAACTGTGTTCAGCCTGCTGTTGGAGTCTTTCCCAGCAGCTTGAATAAATGAGCTGCATAGCCAATATCAGTGTGGAGACTGAATTCAGACAGTTAGGACTGACCACATAGTACAAACCTTTTAAATTTTAGATGGACTGTATAATGCTTCCCCTAAATGTGTGTGTGTGTGTAAACCAAAATGTACTGCCTTATCTTGATTTAAATACTTGCTTTCTGCCAGATGACTTCATGTTGTTGCTATGTGCATCCTTACAAAGGCAGACCTTTGAAGATGAGAACAAGGCTGCTGTGCGTATTATGGCTGGAGACAATGTAGAGATCTGCATGAACCTTGATGCAGCGTCATTTAGCCAACACAATCCTGTCCCTGACTTTATCCACTGTCGGTAAGGGCCTTTAATATATAGATTTATATATCTTTCTATTAGCTTAGGGTGTGATCAGATGGGGAACTGCTGGATAGCTCAGTAATTTGAGGCATCTGGTTGTGGAAACATAGGTTGGGAGTTTGATTCCCCACTGACATGTGCCTCCTTGACAGGGACTGGACTTCATGATCCATAGGGTCCCTGACAGCTCTGCTGTTCTAAAATTATTATTTGTCCCCCAGCTCAGTCACTCTGGGGATAGGTTGGTTTGCTTCTTTTTCTGGCAACCAAAGGCCAGACAGACCACTTCAAACTAGCCTATCCCTAATCCCCGCCTACCCATACCTTTTTGGATCCCTGTTTGTGGCTACTGTTTTTGTTTTGATTTGTTGTTTGGTATAGGTATGATTGCTCCATTTTGGTTTGGTTCTAGCATGTGCAATAGCTAGGGCTGAACCAAAGCGGATATCTTAGGAAGGTAAAAACTTCCTTCTACTCCACTGTTGAGCAGGAGAAAGAAGGGTGGTTTTTGGTGTGTGTTTTTTAACCCTTCTAAAACAGCACAAATGTAATATTCCACTTGGGTTGGAGATGAAAGCTTCCTCTCTCTCCCCCTTCCCCTTTCAATTTCCCAAGATCGTGAAGGAGCTTAAGCAAGGCATGGAGAAGAAGATTGGAGGGATTTGTTGTTGTTTTTCTTTCCTTTTTGTTTTTTTTATCTTTCCCTTCAAAGAGAAGGAAGGGCCAGATAGGTTGCTTGGGGTGTGGTGCAGTCACTTCTTGCATGTGGATGTAAAGATAATCCCAAATGAATACAGTGGTGCTTCACATTACGACGTTAATTCGTTCCAGCAAAATCGCTGTAGAACGAAAATGTTGTAATGCTAAAATAAAAAACCCATTGAAATGTATTGAAACCCCTTCAATGCGTTCCAATGGGCTGGAAACTCACCATCCAGCGAAGATCCTTCATAGGGTGGCCATTTTTGGTGGCTGGCTTGTGAGGAATCCATCCCTAAACACAGCGGGGAGCCATTTTATTTACCTGGCGGCCATTTTGAAACCACTGATCAGCTGGAGGAAAATTGTCGTTTTGCGAAGAATCGGTTCCCGAAGCAGGGAACCGATCATCACAAAGCGAAAAAAACCACATTCAGACCATTGTTTTGCAGTTGCAATTGCAATCGCAAAAAGATCATCATAATGCGGGTTTCGTCGTAATGCGGGGCAATTGTAAAGTGAGGCACCACTGTATTACAGTTTAAAGTGACTTGATTGGCATGATCCAGGCCAGGATAATTGAGCCATCTGGTCACACTCTTAATTTACTTTCTGTCCAGATTATCATTTCATAGGCATCAGATGCTTTTTGTGGTCTCACAATTCAGAGAAGTCCAAATTGTATATCCATGTCAAAGAGAACAATGCCATGCATTGCTATACTAGGTTAAGAATTTGGCTTGTACTGTCACTGACAATCTTGTGTATGTGCAATATATTATAAGGAGAGTGGGTTTAACTCCATATATTACTTGATGCTGAAATTAGAGTTACAGAAACAGACTACATAATGTTTCATCTTGAAAGAGAAGTGAACCTGTTACAAAAATTGGCCAAACTTTTTGTTGTTTCTGTAGAACAAACTGCCTAATATAAATGTACCGTATTTGTTTTGCAGTTTTTTAGAATGCAGGCCAGCAACTTAATTGTTTTAGAATGTAAGCCTGTAGGCTAGTATTGTCTATGTTTTTATTTTATTGATTGATAAATACTGTTATGTTTATGAAACCGGAGAAAATCCAAAAGTCAGCATTCTGGAAGTAGGGCCTCCTGATGGGTCAGTTTTTCAGTGAACTACACTTTGCCTTTAGGAAATTTTATAATACATATAGAATCACAGAAATGTAGAGCTGGAAGGCATCCCAGTGCTCTCCCAGTTGTGCAAATGCTACAGCTAAAGCATTCTTGACATAAAGCCATTCAATGTCTCCTTAAAATCCTCCTGCAAAGAACAGCCCACTGCCTTTGTGAGATAGTCTGTTTCACTCGTACTTAGCAGGGAACTAGTGTTAATATTTGATATGAGACTGCATACTTTAAAAAACAGTAGGCTACATATTGAATACAGTGACAATTCCTTTATGAATTCATCAGTTTTGACTCATTTGTTGAGAAGTCACCTAAGTTATCCATAGAAAATTTCAGAAGACAAGAACTTTGATCCTATGTTGTCCTTGCATCAGTGGAAGGGTCTTTGTGTTTACAGGGGGAATGCTGATTCAGCAGAAACTCACCCTGAAAAAAAGGGGATAAGATTTTTTTTTGTCACTCTGTGAAGTCCTGGTCACCATCCTGTACACTGTTCTGGATGGTCCTTCCAGCCCTGCTTTCTCCAGTGGGAGTGTCTTTTGGGTAGAGCTCTCTTTTTAGAAGTTGTGATCCAAGTAAAAGATCTCGGTAACTCTCAATTTACCAACACAGTATGATGCATATTTTTTCATTCAATTGCATAGTACTTTTGTTAATCTGAATTATTTTCTGAATAGTTGTCAAGGAATTTTATGATGCACACTAAAATAAATGAATTCAACAGAGGTTTAACGTCTTTCATTCTTATTTTCTCTTATTACAGATCTTACCTAGATATGGGCAAAGTGATAATGTTTAGTTACCTCTTTTGGTTTGTGCTTACCATCATCTTTATAACGGGAACAACTCGGATCAGTATATTTTGCATGGGCTACTTAGTAGCATGCTTCTACTTCCTGCTCTTTGGAGGAGACCTGTTGCTCAAGCCTATCAGAAGCATTCTTCGCTATTGGGACTGGCTGATAGCTTATAATGTCTTTGTGATTACAATGAAAAATATATTGTCAGTAAGTGCCTTGTGTGTACATTTGGATTCTGTGTTGTTAGTTAGCAATGGTTACAGGAAAAATGTAAAAAGATTGTGGAAAGATAATGAAAGTCATATATATACTTTCTTATTTCAGCTACAGCTGTGCAACTTTGTGTTTTTCAATTACAGCTCCCAGAATTCTGTTTGAGAATTTCTAGGGGATGTAAGACGAAAATATCAGTCTGTAAAATACTAATGGCTGTTCCCTTTGTTAGCTTGTTTCTTTCCCACTTTCCAAAAACTTGGAACAAATAACTTATGATTTGACACCCAACTTTTGATGCCAGGCCCATATCATGTGACACACGGGGGGGGGGGGGGAAGCTGCAGAAAAGTGCAGAAAGTATTGTTTTTCCCATTAATCATAGTTCCCTGAGCACCAACATCATCTGTTTATCTGGTAGTTTAGGTACCAGAGCCAGAGGCTGGGAGTTCGATTACCCACTGAGTCTCTTGGGCAAAGAGGCAGCCTGTGTGGCCTTGAGCAACCTGCACAGTTCCAGGGTGCCCCCAAAAAGAAAGGGATGGTAACCCATTTCTGAGTATTCCCTACCTTGAAACCCTTGAAAAGAGTTGTCTTAAGTTAGAATTGACTTGATGGCACATGATAATTACTATACAAGAGCTCTGTTTAACAGTGCTCTTGGTGAACAGTAGATGATTTATTGCAAGTCATGGCATGCCGCCACTTGCTCTCGGATATTTACCACGCAAAATGGAAGTGCATTGTATGTACTCCATATGTAGTACTAACTACACATGGAATGGTGGGAGACAGTCTTAGACAAGGTTACCTTTGGGGTTTTTATTTTTTAAACCACCTTATTTTATAAGTTTTATATCCAATATAAGAAGAGGTGGGGTGCTTTTCTGGATAACCATGTTAAAACAGTTGCAGCATAATTAATTGCATTGTGTCTACATGTCTCGAGGGAAACGAGGAATACAGAGAAATGTTCTTACAGTTTGTTTCCTTACATTTTACATAAGGAAGTAGTACTTAGCAATACTGTTGCCATTTTAACTGTAATAGTTAACATATCAGTCTCTGTTTCTTCCAGATAGGAGCATGTGGTTACATCGCGTCATTAATTAAGAACAGTTGTTGGGTGATACAGATATTTAGTCTGGCCTGTACAGTGAAGGGTTATGCAATTCGTAAGTACAGACTTGTATGTTCCTTTGCTTTATTTTCCATAAAAGGCCATTAAATGCCCTTTGTTTGCATAATAGACATTTGTTTGCCCTTTGCTTCTTTGATATTGAGAAATAAATTCAACTTGTTATGTTATGTAAATTGAAATGGATAGAATTCAGTGGGTTGTTTTTTTTTAAAGTATCTGAAAACAATAGTAAATAAAAAAATCCAGGAAAGGTTGCTGAGTTATAGTGTATATTATAATAATAATTCTCTTCTCTTGCAATAAGACAGTCTCACAGTCTCAAGCAGCATTTTTTTTTGCAATGCACATGAAGCAAAAAGCTTTATCTGATGCAATGTGCTGATATGATGTCTGCTAAGATAATTCCTAGATCATTTCTATCATCAATCTGTACTTACTATCCCTCTGGCCCATTGAAATTAAACAAAATAAATGTACATAATATGGTTATTGGTTTTAACATGCCTTTTGGCACAATATTTTTTTGCATGATACTCATTTTTTGAGAAAAGTACTGATAAATACAATACAATTTCTGCTTTTTCCAGAAATTCTTGACTGGTTGTTTGCTAGTGTCATAATTGTCATAGGAGGGCTCTTTGCAGTCAATTTGAAAAGTAAGAATATCCACAGACTGCTGAGTGGGGAAATGAGGGAAAGACGCTAAGGTCTGTGTTCGGATTAGCCTGCTGGCCAGTTTAATGATTAAATTGACTTAAAGAATGGTGGAAATTGTTAAAGAAAAGAGAGACCTTCCTATTGTCTTATCTTCAGCCCTCTGCTTCTCTGTGGCTTTTCCTGTTTATAAGAGATGAGTGTCTCCCCATATTTCCCCCCTTTGTGTTTTGGATATGTAAGTCTTGGAAATAAGACAGAGTTCCTGAAGTTAGAAATATGAATCTTAACGGGATGGATTCATACTTTCTTAACAATTTTGCTCCTTTGGGCCATTTGAGTTGAAGCATTGTAGTATATAGAAACAATCATACTTACCCTATGGGATTTTGTTTACTTTTGCCAGCCTCTGATAAAGACAAAGACTGTAAATTACCTAGTGGGGAGGCAGGAATCATCTGGGACAGTATTTGCTTTGCCTTCCTGTTGCTGCAAAGAAGGGTCTTCATGAGCTACTACTTCCTCCACGTGGTTGCAGATATTAAAGCATCACAGATTCTGGCATCCAGGTAAATTCAAGTGTTTTCTGTGCAGCTTAAAATTGAGGTGTGTCCTCTCTCTCCTTCAACCCTTTTTTCCCCACAGTCATTTTATTCTGCCTTCCTGGATACAAATCCTTCCAAGGTGACTTACAAGTAACATCAAAAATATTACCAGCATCATTGGAGACAAGTGCTGCTATAGAAAAACTCATTAGGAACCTTACTGCAAAATCGTCCTGGGGCTAGTGGTATGGGATTTACCTACAACAGGAGTAGGCACCTGCTGTTAGCCTTGCTTGTTTATCTCCCATGGTTCCTATGACAGGGACTGTGGTCGCAGAATTCCCCAGCAATAATTCTATTGGCTCCAGGTTGTTAATGAAACTGGTAACGGATGATTTTGGTGTCAGCTTTGACCCTACAGAATGACTGCAGTGGAAACTTGATGAGCTGAGTTTCTGCCATGAGCCCAACTGAGTACTATTTTTTCAGCCTGGACTCCAATTACATTCACTGGTGCCACTTGCCATTCTGGATCAAGGTGTTGGGAAGGGAGTTGTAGTCTAGGGGTTGGCTTTAGTCTTTTCAGTAGCAGTCAGTACAGATGAGTAAGGGGAACCAGGGGGGAGCTCCCGTGCTCCTCCTGAAGCCTCTGTTGCCTCTCGGAGTGTCATTTGTGCTGCCAGCAGTGCCATTGGGTTCGGCTGGGAACTGCTGGACTGGCTGGACGATGAGGGCACCAGTTGGAAACAGGCTGTGAAGCTCTCTCTGGCAAGGTAAAGATGGGAGCTCCTCTGCCTTCACATCAGCCCTTAGCCACCAGAACCTTCACAAGGACTCCTCTCCATGTGTCCTCCTCCAGATGATATGCCACCACTCTGGCAGCACAGAAAAGCAGGCCCTACTCTTCTACTGCTTTCCTCCAAGTTTCTTCCTTGCCTGAGGTCCCTTCACCAGCTGCAACTGTTCCAGAGGACATTGACTGTTCCTCCTCCATTTTCCAGCCCACTTCTCTTTCCCTGCTTCCTCCTTTGCACCCTCAGGCAGCTCCTCCCTCATCTTACCCAGGTGTTGCACCAGCTGTACCTTACTTGTGGACTTCTCAGCAGACTCCTGTCTTCTCTCCTCTGTACTTTCCTGCCCTGGGTTGGTTGTCTGCTCTTGCCCTAGCCACCAAAGGGGTGCAGCCAGCCAGCCCAGGGCACTGATGGTGAACCCCTCACATTCTCCTAAAACCCTTCCCATTCTTATAAAACAGTCATTAGATTCTTCATGAACTGCAGAATGAGCATTCTGAGACTAAGATAGGGCACATTCAATATGGGAATGAATGCCAATATTATTTTTAGCACCACAAAATAGTTACATTTATCTTACAATAATGCTATGTAGCAGGATTTAAAAATATTGAATGCTACCCTGTTCTGTTAACATCAGTGAACATTATGCCATTAACTGCAGTAAAATGTGTGTGGTGCTTCAACAAGCATTTGTTCTACAATTATGTATATGTGTTTGTTATTCTGCTTTATAGAGGTGCCGAACTTTTCCAGGCCACAATTGTGAAAGCTGTAAAAGCAAGAATTGAAGAAGAGAAAAAATCAATGGACCAATTGAAGAGACAGTATGTCTTTCTTACTTACTTCTTCTGGACATTTCACATGTATACAAGACATAGCTACTGATTCTGTAGTTCTGTATTGACCCCTTTGCAGATCAGTGTACAACATAACTTCACTAGATTTATACTGAATGTTATACTCAGGGCTTGAAAAATGCACTCGTTCACTTGTCTGTGATGAGTGAAAGATGCTGCTCGATGAGCCTTTCTCTCTCTCTCTAATCCTGCAGTCTCCCCTTCCCCCATTGCAAAAAGAAAACTGCCATCTTCTCAGAGAAGAGAGTTTGAGCGGCACATAGAGATATAGCTCTGCAGGAAAATGTAGACTAGCCCCATGCTGGATAATATGGTGATTGTATTCTCAAAGGCTTTCACGGCCAGGATCTGATGGTTGTTGCAGGTTTTTTGGGCTCTTTGGCCATGTTATGAAGATTGTTCCTCCCGACGTTTTGCCAGTCTCTGGCCGGCATCTTCAGAGGACTGGAGTAGAAACTCTGTTCATGCTCTGTTGCTGTTTTTTGGATAGTTGAGTATTTATAGCTGTGGGAACAGCTTTCATCCTTTTCAGGAGGTAGGGTTATGATGGTGATCAGCGTGTTTTTGTTGTGGATGTATTGTTGTGATAAAGGGGAGAGATTAACTGTCACTGTGATTGATGGGTGTCTTTAGCTGGTCTTTTTGTGCAATGATCCCTGGTCCTTGTGGCTGGGTAGAGTTCTTTGACCTTTTCAGGCTGTATTTTTCAGTGCTGGGAGCCAGGCCTTGTTCAGTTTTAGACTTTCCTCTTTTTTGTTGAAGCTCTGCTGGTGTTTATGGATTTCAATGGTTTCCCTGTGCAGTCTAACACAATGATTGCTGGTGTTGTCCAGTACTTCAGTATTTTGAAGTAGAATCTCATGTCAAGCTTGTATTAGTGCATGTTCAGCTACTGCTGATTTTTCCGGTTGTTTTAGTCTGCAGTGTCTCTCATGTTCTTTGATTCTGGTGTGAATGCTGCGTTTTGTGGTTTCAATATACTGTATACCTGTCCACAACTGCAAGGTATCCGGTATACTCCTGCAGTGGTGAGGGAGTCCCTTTTGTCCTTTGCTGACCGTAACATTTGTTGTATTTTTGTGGTGGATCTGAATACTGTTTGTAGGTTGTGTTTTTTCAGAAGTTTCCCCTTGCGGTCCATGACCCCTTTGATGTATGGCAGAAATACTTTATTTGTGGGTAGCTGTTTTTCCTCTTGTGTTTGGTGTTGTTTTCTTGGTTTGATGGCTCTTTTGATTTCATTCTTGGAATAGCCATTCTCCTGTAGGGCCCAATTCAGATGTTTAAGTTCAGTGCCGAGAAACTGAGCTTCACAGTTCCAATTTACACGGTCTACCAGTGTTTTGATTATGCCTCTTTTTTGTTGTGGGTGGTGATTTGAGTTTTTGTGTAGGTACCGGTCTGTGTGGGGGGGTTTCTGTAGACCTTGTGTCCCAATAGGAGGTCAGTTTTATGTATGACCATGACACCTAAGAAAGGGAGTTGGCCCTCTTATTTCTTTTTCCGTGGTGAATTGTATATTTGGGTGGATGCTGTTAAGATGGTTTAGAAATTCTTCCAGTTTTTCTTCACTGTGGTTCCAAATTGTGAAGGTGTCATCCACGTATCAGAACCAGACTGTGGGTGTGAAGGGTGCCGAAGCCAGGGCCTGTTTTTCAAAAGAAAGGCATTCAATATACAAGCTTCATGACCCCACAGGCACATAGGTAATAACGCAACTCAAGTCTGAGGGTATAAATCAGTGATTCCCATGTACGTAATACAATTTATTTTGGGCTTGTATGCATTGTTACATAGAAATAAAAGTGAACAAATGCTTAGTTTAAATTTGTTAACATAAATTGCAAGGCTATAGTCCGGTCATGCTGACTGGTGAAATTTTTGACTGACTGGTGAGACATTCTAAAATGTTTAAAGCCCTAGCTGTACTATTGATATCTCTGCAGTATTCAAAGTCACTTGGTTTAGAGTGATGTAACATTTCCCACTTGCTGAAACGATAGGCAGAGAGTAGTTTAAATTTCTGGTTAATAAACTAATGTACAGTATGTTAATATGTTAGTAAACTATTTGGGAAAGTCCACACAAAAAAAAGATCAGTGTGCAGGAAAACATATTTTCCAGAGACTCAGTCACAGCTTGCAAAATTACAGTTTGGCAAGGAGGAACATTTCATATGTTCTAGCTTACTGTGATGTGGAGAGAAATGTGGGCATCTGTAATACACTTCCTATGTATACATTAGTATGAAGCTTATCTATAAAATGGATAGTTTTTATGGAAATATAAAAAAATATTTGGGGTGGGAGAGTCCAGATTGAAATATTATATATATACTTTCTATCTGGAAAGATGATGAGGTATCTCTAATAGTGCAAAATATTCTTTGACAGAATGGATCGTATCAAAGCAAGACAACAAAAATATAAAAAGGGTAAAGAAAAAGTGATGAGCATGAGTCAAGAAGCTACCGATGGGCAGGCAATTCAAAAGGCAGCTGAAGATGATGATGACGATGGTATTATTCCTTCAATATATCCAGCATTGGTATTTATTGCTTGGACCTTGGTAATATTAACCTGAATGCATGTAAGGAAATAGTATAATCCATTTGGCCCTTTGCTGAAGAGATGTCACAGCCTCAGCCTAAATTTATGTGCTGGGTAGTTAATCCCACTGTGTTCAGTCAGATATGTTTCCAGATAAGTGTTCATAGGATTGTGGTCTTAGTGCACATATAGTCCTCATTGCATGTGGTTTTAAAAAAATACATATAGAGCTTTTGCAGTAGAGAAGCCTTTGAAAAAGAATATTTTTGAGGCAAATGTAACACTATATTGTGCAACATGTCTCTAACTGAAGCTTTCCCATTTTGTTTTTTCCATTCAGCTATATAATAATGCAAATTAGTTTGTGAAGAGAAAAAGGCGGTACTATTTCTGCATAAGGCTATGTAAATAACAAGTATTCCTATGAACATACTTAGATTTTAAATGAAATTCCATTTAGTTATATGTACCATGAATGTTTCATTATGTGTTCTAAATAACAATAAACAAATGTGTTTTTTGTGTTTTCTACCCTTAATATAGTAGGATTGAATCTTTTCTTGCAAAGTTTGAAGTGATTGGAAAGAACAAATATAAACAGTAACATGTTTCTAACTTTGTAACATTAATTTTTAAACATATCTCATTTTAGGAGAAGCAGAAAAACAGAAAGCCAAGGGCAAAAAAAAGCAGTGGTGGCGTCCTTGGGTTGATCATGCTTCTAGTAGGTTTCTCATCTTTAAAATACATGAGTTTAACCCTTATATCCTTGATCAGAATTGAGGCATTCCCAATACCTGTTTGATTTTTATGCATGGTTTTATAATTGTGACTTGACAGTTACAAGGATCCAAATCCAAAATATCAAGTGGAAGTAAGAAAGAATTCATTAATCTGCACGTTTGTAAGTAGCCTAGCTCTATTTTCCTAGGTGCAATCAAATATTTGCCATGAAAAAAAAAGTTACAGTTTCCAAGAAGACCCGAATGTGGATGCTTAACTAGCATCAAGAACAATTATGCCCTTATACATCTTTTACTTAGTAATTTTAGTTCCTTTTTTCAATAGGTATAATTGACCATTCAGTTTGAACTAGAAGTGCACTAGCAATATAGTAAAAGAGATCAAAAAGCAAGTCTTTTGAGTTAAAATACATGTCAGTGCTTTCACAGTTAATATTTTGATCTTACACAATATGCCATCTACCTAAATTATTAGTGTTACTTAAGAATGTAAAGAAAAAAAATGCAATGGCATCAACGTTCCCTCTAATTTTCAGCCCCACTGGGTAGGGCTCCATCCCTCCCAACTCCACTCCCCTGCACAGGATTGCTTTGTGATTGGAAGGAAATGGGCTAGAAGCAATTACTATGGATGCACGGGGGGGGGGAGGAAATCTGCACGGGGGGGCGGGCAAAGTCATGCACACTCACACAGTCCCATATCATAGAGGGAACTTTGAATGGCATATAAGATCAGCAGTTTAATTGCTGATATATAAAATTCACAGTAAAAATGTATGATTCTCAGTTGGTTGGCTCATCAGAATACTTTCCTTTTCGATATTACACTTATTACACTTAACTTTCTACAAAGACCTTTGTAAATGTCTTTGTATCCGTGGTGGGCTTATATATCCAGCAGTTTAACATACCATTATTAATGTCTCTTTCTGTCAAATCACAAGTAAACTATGCCTATCAGTATATATTTATATGTGTATATATTTTTGTTTTGAAAGGGCATGATGAAAATATATAGAGGCCAATTTTTTTAAAATGATTACTAAAAATAAATGATTATAAATAATGTATTTTGAAACTGTTGCTCTTTAGAATAGATCTGGATATGGTCTCTTAATCCTCATAAGTTTTGTGCCTGAGAATTATTCAGAAGCTATCATGACCTCAAGTCATCTTTTACAGTGGATTTTGATCTAAGTAAAAAGCTGAAAGAGTGGTACAGTTCCATTGCTTTCTACTGTAGTCTGTATAAGACAGATGTATGTAACCTTTGTTAAATTGCTTCATATCAATTCAATATTTCTACTTCATTTAACCCTCATTTTAGGGTACCACTGCACACATTATTGCTATAATGCATATGTTTATGAGCAGCACCAAATGGCCAAGCCATGAAATTGTTTACTGCTCATCAACTCTGTTTTCTAAAGTAATTGATCAAACGTTCAGGACAGCAGTTTGTATATTTGAATGAGTGAAGTCATTTTAGCTATAAGTTTCTAACTATTCAGTAGAGTATTCAATGTGTTCTGTGATGCCCTATGTAACCAGAAAGTGCATATTATTTGCACCATGCCCTTTTAATTTCTTTGCTGACATGAGATTTTCAGGGTCCTCTCCTGATGAGGAAGGCATGGTGTGAGAAACATCCTTTCACACAGATTTTGCTGCCTGGTAGCCTCTTGGTAGCATTTATATGGGGAGAAGGAAATAAGAGCGGATACATTCCAGTGTGCTTTGTCCATTTCAATAAAATCAATTAAAACTAATGCCTGGAGAACCCTTGACTTTCTTCTGAAGGAGAGGTGATCTGAGGGGAGAAAGATATGATCCAATTGAAAAATGGGCTACAGGTTTCAATTGCATTGTATTTCACCACACTAATGTACACCTGTAAGAGTGCATTATTGTGGTTTCTTCATACCCTCTTTTTATGTATAAATGCATGTACTGTGCAATGCAGTATCATACACATAGCTGGAAATCTTACTTTTTTGGACTGCTACTCTTAGAATCCCCTGCCAATATAGAAGGATTCTGGGAGTTGTAGTTCAAAAAAGTGTGGTTTCCAAACTCTTTTCAGATATGTTCATGATCCACTCATTGAACATAAACCATGCACATTGCCTAGTATGGCTGAACTCTGTAGGACTATCTAGCGATTAGCAGTGATTACTGACAAATTGATAGAAACAGGAAAAATCTGTGTTATTTTTTCCTAATGTTTCTCCTTTAAGGTATTATTTAGTTGCACCTGTCAGCTCAGTCAGCCGCATGTTTTGTCCACTCAACCCTCACTACAGCCCTCTGCTCTATCCAGAAACAGGCTCTGGAGGGTTTCCTGTTGCCAAATTATATCAGCATAAATACAGTGGCATAAGTCTGAACTGGCAAATTGCTCCTATTCAGCATCAGTAATGTCAGCTGATGTGTAATGATGGGTTCAGATGATAGCTCGTTAATTACAAGCAATTCGCCACTGTGGTTTACATCATTGCACTAATGTCACTGTAACTAACCAATAGGATTCTGGCCATCATACATGATACATTTTGATGGTTGAGAAAGCTGTATAATGTGGGCCAAATGTACACTTGAATGCCATTCTGTCTATGGCTATGTTAAGTTGACTGTTATTACAAGTATATTAAGACTGTTTACTTGTAGACATTGTGTTAATAGTCTTCATGGGCAAATGCAGTGCTGTGACTTGTGTTTCGTCTCTTGCTTATTCTTTTACTTTCCATTTATTTTGTTCCCCTTGTTTTATCAAGTTTAAGCCTATTGGCATATTTGAGGTTATGAATAATGTACTTCTGTTCAAGGATATAAGGCCTGGTTCACTCACATCACATTGTGACTATATGGAGGCCTCCAACCCTTTTAAATCCAGTGGCAAAAATCATTTTTAGCCATGGTGATATGTACTACTAAATATAATTGTAAGCAATATATATATATTTCCCATTGTTAAAAGCTGTAAACATGAAGAATATAGTATTTTTAAAAGTACTGTGTCACCAGATGCTTGCGTATTTTTAGCAGCATTATACTTTGAATTTTCTTTTCTGCTCCAGTTATACAATGTTAAATTTTATTTACTCCCTGATTACCCAGTGGAGTTAGAGATTACTTTGTCAATGACCAAAAAAAGTCATGTTTCAAAAATATTAGATAAGAATACTGCATGTTTTAATAGCATCTTTCCAGTTCTTCATTTTATCAACTTGCTTTCTTCTGGGTGCTGTACTTTTCCTGGACTTGACACTTCATCTTGGTTGTATCTACAAACACCACAATAAAATGCCACTGATTCTGTTCACGATTTTTCTCCACTTCCATCTATCCTGTCATTGAGTCCCATGATTGAAGATTATTTTTGTGTGTGTTAATGCAGTGGCTCGGGCTAGAGCATATGAATTTTTTTCCTACAAGAAATAAAAATATATATTTTATTTTGCTTAGTGGTCAGAAGTGGAGATTATTATTTGTTTGAGACGGACAGTGAAGAAGAGGATGAAGAGGAAAAAAAGGAAGAGGAAGAACCTTCAAGAAGATCTGCATTCCAGGTACTGTTTTTACTTATATGTTTCTGCTAAGAAGGCTTAAATTTCTGAATCTGTACTGCAAGATATGAAAATGTATTTTTGTTTAAACTTAATTGTTGCTTGTTTATACTGTTGTCGCATTTTTCCAATGTTAATGATTTTGAAGATGGATTTTCATTCACTTATACATGCAGCATATTTTTTAAAAAGAAAATAAAGTTTCATATCCTGAACTCTATTTTTCTGATGTTGCACTGGAGACAAGTGAATAAAACATCTTTTTATCAGCATTGCTTCAAACTGTTTAGTTGCTTTTCGGTTCTCAAAAGAAACAAAAGCTTTGCTGAATTGTTGCTGAATTCTTCAAGGTACAACAAACGCAATAAAATTATGTTTTGTAAATAGAAATATAGTTTCAACAAGTTGTCTTTATTTGGTGATGGAAATCATGCAGAGATGACAATTAAAACAAACTTGTATTATAGGTTGGAAAAAGGGGAGCCAAACTTAGAGCGACAACATCCAGAAACCTAATGCATATG
The DNA here is from genome assembly GCF_051106095.1 of Pogona vitticeps. Classification (NCBI taxonomy): domain Eukaryota; kingdom Metazoa; phylum Chordata; class Lepidosauria; order Squamata; family Agamidae; genus Pogona; species Pogona vitticeps. The sequence goes on from NC_135786.1 coordinate 180,105,087, forward strand.
TATTCCTACATAGAGAGTGGCATCCTTCTGCTACCATACACCTCCCGAGTTTAAGACAGTAGAGATACAGTATTTTATTCCCATGGATTGAGTTACTGAAGTGACCTCAAAACCATAAAGACGTGGAAAATAGGTTCATAGTACCATGAATTGCAACATGTGATCTCAACACAAAGGATCAGATCTAAACCCCTATGGGAGTTGGAACTTCTTGAATACATAAATTGTTTTCCTCTGGTATATCCTCCTGTCAATTGGACCCATATTTTACCATGCTTAATGTAAACCCATTGGTTACAAAGAGTCTACTTCTAGGCATGATTGTAATTGAATTTAATGTTTACATGCTTGTGATTGCAAGACCAGATTGCAGCCTTTGTCCTTTTCAGGGCTCACAGATAAATCAGGAGTTAGAGATGGGCGCAAATTCATTAATTTGGAACCGTCTGTCTAAATATTATCATGCGGCAGCTGTGCTGCTGTGTGGACTCTCTCCCCACTCCCTGGACTGCCTGAACCACTCACCTTTCATCATGTGTCATCTGGGTTCTTTGTCACCAGTAGCATGCCAATCCAGGCAGGAGCTTGGCCAGCCAGTCCCCATTGTTGCCTGCGTAGGAAGAATCCCTGTCCCACCTCCCACCTTGATGAGTGGATGGCTGCCTGCAGAGGTGGGGAACTGGCCAGCACACAACAATATTCAGATAGAGGGTTCTGAATTAACTTGAGCCCATATGTAATTAAGAGTCACGTTCTTTTCAAAAGCAGCACAATTATGGCAGCTTACATTCCTCTTTTGATGTTCAAGCATACATCTTGATTTATAGCCACTTAGAGTGTTAGACTGATCAATTTCAAAAGTAAATGCTTTCTTCATGAATTGTAGCAATTAGACTTTTCTAGTTTTGTTATAGATATCACCCTGTTGGTCAGAAGTTCAGCTCTAAAACACTGTCAAAATCTCCTCAGCCAGTGTTAATCCATCTTGAAATTCTGTAAAGAAACCTTTAGTTTTAACCTTTACTATTCCAGTCATTTGCAGCAAATATATTTCTGGATAAAAGAAATTGTGTTATTCTTTTTAATCCACAAAGCTAAGACAGTATTTTAATAATATAAGGTGGAGGGGAAATAAATATATCTACTTCTCTATCTAAAGATAGTCATAGGAGAAAAGATGGGGATCTGCAACTACTAGTAGATGACACATGTTAAAGATTAACTGTAGTATGTGTTTCTAATCAGCGTTACTAATATGTAACTGTTGTGTATGTAATTAAGTAACTTTCATACAAATATTCTGTCACTAATTCCAGTGCACTACTAAGCTTGAATACTCACCAATCACAGTTACAAGCCTGTTCTAAATTAATGTAAACCCTGTTATCTAATATAATCATGCAATATAGTTCTTATAACAATAGTAGTAATGTTTTTACTAATTTTTCTTGCTTTGTCCTTCTTTATAGAGAGCTATTGCGAAATTTGCTTCCGCCATTTTAGCCTTGCCAAAGTCTGTTATTAAACTGCCCAAAACTATTCTTCAGTATTTAATCAGAGCTGCAAAGGTATTTGATGTTCCATACCATGTAGATTGTGATCTCCTCCCATATTATTCTGCCACAGGTTATCTTCCCTCTTCTGCATTTTCCCTCTTGGTATGAACTTTGTGAGGATGTGAGACAGTCAAGAATTTGGATTACTTAGCATTTAATAAACTAAATCATGATAGGAATAATTGCTCCCATTTTGACTGCGATCATAGATCCCAGAGAGAAAATGCAGAGAAACATCCATTTGTAGTTTTGGCATTTCTATTTGAACTGGGTTAAAGGGTTCCATCAGTCTGCATGCATCTACAGATAGTAAATAAATTTCCTGAGTTTAAGAAGGGTTTTACAGTGCATGGTAATCTTTCTCAGAAAGCTGGTAAAACTCAAGAAATTGTAACTAAGCACATTTACTCATCCAGCTTCCTTTTCTTCTGCATCATTATTCTGGTATTAATTAATAATTCACCAGCCATACTTAAAACCTATGCAACAATTTGGCCTTTGCACTCAGGGTCGGTAGTTAATAGTCAAAATCCTATTAGTTATAGCATGCAGTAGTAAGTACCTATGCTGACTTAACATATACCAATTCACTGTTGAGATTTAGAATAAATGGCAACAAAATGGAAAACAAAACAATGGTCCACGAACTAAAAACATTCAACATGCATTCTAATCTCCCCAAAAAAGAGATGCCAAAGAATGCATTAACTGTAGGACATTGCATTAATTTCTCATGCAAACAAAGTGATGTTTACAGACTTACAACAAAGTTTCTGTCATATGAGAGGTGAGAAATGCCCAGTATTCATGTTGGACTCAGAAAAGAAGAGGAACCAGAGAATTTACTGCAAATACTGTATATCTTGGCTAATGAAATATACTAAAGAATTCAGAAGAAAAACATCCCATGCCCTATTGATTACAGCAAAGCCTTTGACTACGTGAAAATCCATAAAAGGTTATGGACTGAAAGAAATGGGTGCTACATTTGGTTGTCTGATCCATAATTTATACTCTGGACAAAATGCTGTTAAGGTAAAATATAGAGAAATAGAATGATTTCCTATATGCAAGTTTTCAGTAGAAGGTGTATTTATCTTTTTTATCTGTTCAACCTGTATTCAGACCATATCAGATTAAAAAGGGGGTTCAATTCAAGTGGAGGAGGAGGAGTGAAAAGTGATGGAATAAATTAATAATTATGGTATGCAAATTATATTATAGTCATGGTGGAAAGCGTGAATGACTTCAATTGATTACTAAAGAAGGTGAAGGAAGAACATGAAAAGTTGGGGTTTCAACTGAATGTTAAGATCAAAATGATGACCACGGAAGAATTAGATTACTTTAATGTTGACAATTAAGAAGTCAAGTTTGCTTTTTAAAAAACAAATACAAAACAACAACAACTATATTTTGGTCTGGTTGTCAATCCAAATGGAGGCTGCATCTAGGAACTCAGAAGAAGGCTGAGATTCAGAAGGGCAGGTATGAAGTAATTGGAAGAGATCTTCAAGTATAAGGATGTGTCCCTGGAGACTAAGGCCAAGGTCATCCATAATGCCATGTTCCCAATTATTATGTATTGATTTGAACGGTGGCAAGTGAAGAAGGCTAACGGGGAAAAAATCAGTTCATTCAAAGTTTGTTGTTGGAGGAGCGCTTTACAGATCCCATGTACTGCCAGAAAGACAAATAGGTGGGTGCTAGATCAAATCACACCTGAACACACTTTAGAAAGAAAAATAAAACTATTGTACTTCTAGATATACCATGACAAAACAGGAGTTACTGGAAAAGCCAATAGTACTGGGAACATTTGAAGACAACAAAAAAGAAAATGAAGACCAGATATGAGATGGATTGACCAAATAAATAAAGGATGCCAGAGCCTTGAGTTTGCAAGACTTGATCAGGGTTGTTCATGAGAGGCCTTTTTTGAGACTACTAATTCATAGGGTCACAATAAATCAGAAGGACTTGGGAGAAGACAACTACAGAAACTTATCCCTCGAGTAGAGGAAGATGCTGCTTGTCATATCATTGCTTTTCCATTTTTTCATTACCATGCTTTGTTTTCCGATTGGTTGTTGACCAGTAAACACAAGTTTATTTTGCAAGTCTGAGTGCTGATAACATCTCAGAGGAATATCCAAGATCAAATGGAAAAAGTGCTGTTCACAGAGAATATGTGTTAGCCATACTATCTAGTTCAACCCTCAGTCATCAACACAATTGCAAAAGCCAACCCCTACATGTCAAAACAGAAAGCTAATAACAGTTTGATAAAAAATAATCAGACATGTGATCCATGTAAAAGTATTCCACCAATTACAGACAAGTAGATATTTTACAATAGTTTCATTACAGTTTTCAAAAAATACTCACTAATACTATAGCAAAAACAAAATCTCAGAAAACAAATATATACTACTCAGAGCAGAAGTGTCTTTCCACTTACACAAGATACCTCTGGATCCAGGCTATTGAAGTCTCTTAATATTAATTTAATGTTAATTATTCCCATAGGCTAAATTAGGGACATAGAGGAAAACAGGAAAGAGACAGTCACCACCTCACCTTCTCTATCTCTGATATCTTTCCACAAACTAATATCAGAAGCCAAGTGGTTTATGTTATTTATATTCTCCTCCAGTTTTAACAATACATATCTTTGTGATGTATCAGACTGATTTTTGTACATCTGAATTGCAAGAAGTAAATCAATTTAAAGCAGCATTTCTATCTTTATCTTCAATGATTGCCTGTTCCAGCTTCCTTGAGACATTTGGTGCATGCTTGGGAGTGGTTGCTTTTCTGCTTATTTGTTCATCCTCTTTCCTTTGGATATAAATGTTTGTTTGTTCTGTGGCTGTGGCTGATGTCTTTAATTTGTGATGCAATGCTACCTGAAGATGATTTTCATTTTGGAATGAAGATCATATAGACAAAAGCAAATAACTTTTGTCTCTAAATGCTATCACATAATTATCTCCACCCCCACCCCCATTCTTGTATGGTGGGGAAAACTATGCATAATATGTGATAGTTATGGTTTTATGAATTCCCATTGTTCTTGTACTGTTCAAAATAAAACAAACACCTTTAGAAGTAGCTGATCATTTTAAAAATATCAGATCAAAATCTAAAGTTCATGTTTTATTTGGAATATCCTTAATCAAATAAGGTGTTACAAATGTCTATGGCTTTTCCCCACAATGTTTTAATTTGTTCATCAAATAAAACTAGGACCAAAATATTTTGAACAAACTTTACTTGGCTTATGTAAACTAAAATTGGTAATATTTGCTTCATCTCCTGGGCATCAAGATATTTATTCAAATATGTTACTTGTCTTTTATTTTTAAATTTATTTACCGAGGAACTAGAATAAATGAATCTGTTCCCTCTAGTTTGTTTATCAGGCCTGGATCACTGATCCTAAAACTGCCCTCCGGCAGCGGCGCAAAGAGAAGAAAAAGTATGAAAAAGAGGGAAGAAGAAGGTGGAAAGGAGGCTCTAAGGATGGTATGTATGCTCCTGGAATGTTTTCAGTTATATTCTGTAAATGGCACATGTCGCATTTCCCTGTCCTCTGTGGCAAGGATCATGTCAATAGAAGGTATACCTTGCATCCAGATGATAATAAGTAAAGTTCATTGGTATCTTTGATTCAAAAAATAATTATATAGCACGTGGTTGAAAAGGTCTCTACCTCGTAATCTGGAGTGGAAAGCCACTGCCTGCTAGGACTGGCATAGTCTCTTTCTGTGCAGCTATTTAAGTAGAAGTTGCTCATGTTAAGCTGGCTGGGTAGCTTGGTGTGTTAGGTCTCTGGCTGTGAAGTATTCTCTACCTAGAAAACCCTGGAAGGGATTGTCATGAGTCTGAATCTATTTGATGACATGCAATTTAGTGTATGGATAATATATGGACATATAAGAGGAAGACATTAACCTAGTTCCAGTTCACCAGTATTCAACCAATAAATAGTAGTTTTTCCAACTAGAAACTGACAAGTGCAGTCTCTCCTCCTATGGACTCCTTTACCTGCTTTCCCTTTCCTCCTATTGTATTCTGCCACAGTAACAGCAACTGTCTTGTGGTACCTTAAAAACTAATGAGTTTTATTTGCCATAATCTTTCATAGACTGTAGCTCATGATCTGCATCTGTTCAACAGGCTTATACTATGTAACACTCATCAGTCTTTAAGGTATCTTGTCCTGTTTTAACATTTTCTGATCTATAAGGTCCAATTTTTGTGTGAATCCAAACTGTACTATGTTTGTTTGTTTTTCATATAAATCCAGGTATCAGAACAAAGGTTTCATTCTGAGTAGTGGAGGGTTGGTTAAACTGCAGTTTCCCATTTGAACATAATGGGAAATGATGGTTTAACATATTATGTTTTGAATTGAGGCATATTATAGAAGGGAGAGTATACAGGGACAAGCCCCCCAAAATTATGTTCAGGAATCCTTAGGTCTGTTCCAGGCCAGTGTACAGTATGCTGCCTGTGGATCGTATAATGCACCTATCTACTGCTAGATGGATGGAGAGTAGAGGGTGACAGTAAAGGGGCTGGTTTGGAAAGGAGGTAGGCATCCTTCAGTCTCGAGAGACTATGATAACATGCTCTGAATAGGAGGAAGACAGTGAAAAACCACCCACATTCTAATTAGTCAAGCAAGATAGATGCTGAAATCAGCATCTACATATAAAATTAAATTAACCAAAAATCACTTACAGACAATATCCAGTTAATGCGATACAGTAATGTATCCCTATGGGATGAATTCTGTAGAATGTGAAGGCAACAGAGCTATAGTTATCAAGACAATTTATTTTTACTGAATAATTACACATCAGAATTCTTTGGTAACTGCTTTGATATTGCTTTCTCAGTAGGTATAGAAGTGGAGTGCGAAGAAAGAGAAGAACCTGTGAAAAAGAAATCAGATGGACCTGGTAAGCAAAAGGGCAAGAAAATTCTCTTTTTTTAAAGTAATAACTGATAAGATAGCACAACTATGTGTTACACAAAGTAGTCTCTTAAAATATAGGTGCTGTAACATTTACTGACTGTTACATGTAAGAGTGACCATTGCAATCTGTAGAATATTTCCTATGGTCTAGAGTTTCTTAAATCATTGACAAATGTTTGCTATTATCATGATGAACCTATTAAATTTGAATCTTTCTTGTTTCTCCTAGATAACATTATAAAAAGAATATATAACATCTTGAAGTTTACCTGGGTTCTTTTTCTGGCTACAATAGACAGTTTCACAGCTTGGCTCAATTCAATTTCAAGAGAGCATATTGATATTTCCACAGTGCTAAGAATTGAAAGGTGCATGCTTACTAGAGAAATAAAAAAGGTAAAATGGCATGTATATTTTATTTGTTACACTCATGTTCCACCTTTCTTCAGATGAACTCAGAGTGGCATGCCTGGCTCTCCTCCTTACAATAACCCTGTAAGTGTGTGACTCACCCCAGGTTACTCTAGTGGGTCAGTGGGAGTTTGAACCAGGTTTTTTGACACCCATGAATGTTTTATTGGCTGAATAGACCCTGTCTTTTGCCATTCAGTTTTTCTTTTACTTCTGGAAATATATGCAAATCAGAGAATTAGCAAAGCAGTAGACAGACTAGAAATTGTACCTCTTCTTACCTAGGGGAATGTTCCTACTCGGGAGAGTATCCATATGTATTACCAGAACCATATAATGAAACTTTCCAGGGAATCAGGATTGGATGAAATTGAACCCGGACAGGCTGAAAGGACAGCAAGTCTGGAATCAGCTCTTTCTCGTGACAGTGAATCCAGGTATCTTTATTTTTAATGCAGAAATTCTAGATATCACCTGCATGAGTGTTCAAACATCTGGTATTAACTTTAGTTTAAAGGAGCTGATTAATGTTGCATTTCATACTTACTATGAAACGTATTTTGTTAGCCTCCTTATAATTAGAATATCTGATGTTTTTTTCATGGTCTTCAGGTGTCATGCTGGCTTGTAGGCTTTTGACTTAGGCTGGATTAAACTGGTATGAAAAGCTACTCAGATAGTTTTTAGATACTTAGATTGCTAACTCTGTTCTTGCTTCAAAAACAAGACCACAAGTGGACAGTGGTATAGGCCAGGGGTTCCTAACCTTGGGTAACCTGGGTATTTTTGGATTGCATTTCCAAGAAACCCCACCCAACTAATGTACACTGTCTGAATTTCTGCTGAAACCAGAGCAGATAGTGAATAAAAGGGAAGAAATACTAGTCCCTATTTCTATGTTAAATGGGCATTATTAAAGGCTGCTATTAACAAATGGCAACTGAATGTACCAGAATTCAAGGGCTGAGATAGAAATAAATGTCAGACGTTTTCCTAAAGCTAAATTATTGGAAAGTATACAGTATTCAAGTCTGGCAGTGTGATCCTATGGCAGTTTTACTTAGGGGTTTTAGTGGGTCTTATCCTCTAGTAAGATTTCAACTTGTTATGCTATGTTTTTCCATTTTCCTAACTACTGATTCTATGTGATTATCAGAGCGCTATTTTGATCCAAAGAGCTTGTTATCTCCTCTCAGAATCTGTTGTCTATGTGTCTTTGCATTGTGCATGGCCAGCCTGCAGGTATAATGTTGGAACACATCTGTATGCTGTTGGTATTCAACTCTGTCTTTATAACTGTTTGCACTGTTAGCTGCTGCACTGAAGCAACTACACTATTGTTGTCAAGACAGTCAACCCTAGATGATATAGACGGACCAGATGCTATTCCTAAAACAAGTGAGCGTGCACGACCTAGGCTTCGTAAAATGTACAGCATGGATATGTCATCCTCATCTGCTGACAGTGGCAGTATGGTGTCAAGGTGCTTAACCCATGCATGTTTTGTTCACTTGTTTACCCTGACCATTTTAAATTTCATCAACATCAAAGTTAGCAAGTATTGTGTGTATATTTGTCGAAAGATGTGTTTTACTTGCAAAACTGGTAGAAACAGCTTTCTCTTGTTTAAACTCATTCTAATATTTTTCTCTATGTCTCATCATTCCTTTTCTTTGTTATACTTTCGTTTTCAGATTCCTTAATTAAACGCTTAGTTTCATTCTCAGCTGACAGCTTGGAGTACAGATTTTGATCAGATCCTAATTAAGATAGAATTCTGGTTAACCTTAGCTACAACTAACATTAGTATTGACTGGCAGTGGGAATGAGCTCAACAATAGCTAAGATCGAAGGGGGCAATTCACTATGAGAAAGGGAAGAACCTGGAAAGGCAAAACCTTTAACCCAGTTGTTTGTTCCAGATTCTTCAGTCTGGTTGAGTGGGTTGGTATAAACTTAGTTTTAAAGTCCAGCAACAGAACAGAAATGAACAAATAACTGTGATATTTGTGTCATAAAAAATTGGTAAAACTGTTTTCTCCTCTTCTTGACAGTGAGGCCACCCAAGTCACCATGCTGTATTCCCGTCAGGGAACAGCAGAGACCATTGAAGAAGTTGAAGGGGAGGAGCATGAAGAAGAAGGAGTAGATCCTGCATCTGGACAAGAACCTGACATGGAAGATTTTTGTGTGGATTCTGAAGGCGCTGCATACACTTCTGATACAGACATGCCCTCCTATTCTGCTTTGGATGGCATTGCTGATCCCCCTCCTTCATATAGCAAAGTTGTGAGCTTGGAGCTTTTCCCAATGGATGGTTCCCAAGATGGCTCCTCTGATAAAAACCAAATGATGGTGAGCCCAGATGAAAATCAGTCTATCAAACAGGAAGATTCTATACTTCCTCCTTTGACACATGAGCTGACTGCAAGTGAACTACTTCTTAACAAGTAAGATTCATAGAACAGTTTCCTCACTGGCAGGGCATGTATGTAGAAAATTATATTAACTGAATGTTCTATTCAGTTATGAAAATTACTTTGTGATGAATCTCAAGTATGTTATTGCAACTCACTGATGACATCTTTATCTTCTGAAATATACTAGTTTTAAGTTTAACTGTGTTTTCTTGAAGGCTTTCACGGCCGGGATCTGATGGTTGTTGTGGGTTTTTCGGGTTCTTTAGCTGTGTTCTGAAGGTTGTTCTTCCTGATGTTTCGCCAGTCTTTGTGGCCGGCATCTTCAGAGGCCTGGAGTAGGGATTCTGTCCATGCTCTGTTGCTGTTTGTTGGATAGTTGAGTATTTATAGCTGTGGGAACAGCTTTTGTCTTTTTTCAGAAGATACGGTGATGAGCGTGTTTTTTGTTGTGATAAGGAGGGGGAGATTATCTGTTACGGTGATTGATGGGTGCAAAGACCAGGGATCATTGCACAAAAAAGACCAGCTAGTGACACCCATATAAATATTTCCGCAGAAGTCCACATGGGCACTGTATATATATGTGAGGTGTGTGTGTGATCTACATATAATGGAAATTACAGCCAGTTGCATCATTCAAGGACAAGTATATGTCACAAAGCACTTTATGATCTAAATACTTCTTTAAGATGTTTAATACAATTCTTTGTATTAAACATCTGTATACATATATCGCTCAAATCCTGTTGTGTAAGTTAATGCAATGCTGATGTAGCAGCAGCAGCAATTTTTAAGACATTAAACACTTCCCATTTCTCCCCAGCAGTTCCCAAGGCCTTCATTATCATAAGGACATTGGAGGCTGTGGAATGAGAAAGGGAAATTTTAAATTACCAAAAATCACAACCACCAATAAAGTCAGCCTGGTGGTGGCAGTTTTTAGCAATTAGATTTCTCTCTCCTGATCTATGGCACTTCCTGAGGATGAAGGGGATTCCACAGGAGTCTCAAGACCTTTGGGGGATAAGTTGAAAGTGTTTCATTAAAAAAAATCATCATTGCTGATGATTTCATCAGCCTTATGTGGTGTAACTTACAACAATAAGATTTCAGCCATCATAACATGGTGGCGCTGTGGGCTAAACCGCAGAAGCCTGTGCTGCAGGGTCAGAAGACCAAGCAGTCGTAAGATCGAATCCACGTGACGGAGTGAGCGCCCGTTGCTTGTCCCAGCTCCCGCCAACCTAGCGGTTCGAAAGCATGCAAATGCGAGTAGATAAATAGGTACCATCTCGGTGGGAAGGTAAACAGCGTTCCGTGTCTAAATCACACTGGCCATGTGACCACGGAAAGGTTGTCTTCGGACAAACGCTGGCTCTATGGCTTGAAGAGCGGGATGAGCGCCGCCCCCTAGAGTCGGACACGACTGGACAAAAATTGTCAAGGGGAACCTTTACCTTTTTAACATGCAGACAGTCCCAGAAGTGAAACTTGATCACTCAGATTCTTTTGGTAGGATTCTAAAAACTGCTTTTAAGTGTGTCCATAGGCTTTGGTATCTGGGCATCCTATTTTCTTTGAAGTGCAGATAGCCAGAAGGCATCATCGATTACTTTGAAACAAATGATACATTGAAATATTTAGTGGATACTCCTAGTTCTATATGGTTTCTCATGTGGAGAAAGACTGATGTTTGAGAAACATATTGGCATTCCCCAAATTGAGTCTGTCAAATGTGTGGCATGATTCATTGAGTAATGTCTTATTAAGCAAAAAAACAAACCCTTCTAATCTGTTGATATGAACTGGTGATTTAGCTTTAAAGTATTTACACATCAAATCTTGTCTAACTTTTTTTCACAGAATGTTTCAGGATGAAGAACTGGATGAATCAGAAAAATTCTATGCCAATCAGCCACGGTTTTTGCTCCTTATTTATGCTCTATATAATACACTTGTAGCACGTTCAGAAATGGTGTGTTATTTTGTAATTATTCTTAATCACATGATCTCTGCCTCCATGATTACCCTAGTGCTTCCTATCCTCATCTTTCTCTGGGCTATGCTCTCTGTCCCAAGACCTAGCAAACGTTTTTGGATGACGGCCATAGTCTACACTGAGGTATGTTGTATATTGCACAGGCATTCTTTCAAGTTTACAGTTTTATATGAATGAACCTTCTCATCTTCTGATGGAGCTGTGTGGAGGCTGGATGCATGTGTTTTCTGATTTAAACTAACCATATTCTCTTACCTCCAAAGTACTGCATTTATTTTAAACTGCAGTTTTGATTTCTCATTCCAGCTCAGTAAAATGTGGTTTACATTAACTACAGTTGGTCATATATAATGGCAAACTGTTATTAGGTTATGAAAGAGTTGTTTGCCTGCACACAAATACAGCAATAATGTAGATGGGATATGGGAATGTTTGTAAACCCTGCCTCACTGCTCTATTTGTCTGGTTGTGTTATAAATCAGTATGGCTCTTCAGATTGTGATTGACCACAAGTCCCATGATCCATTGTCAGCATAACCAATGGTGAGAGGTCATGGGAGATGCATTGCAGCAACACAGGAGGGCCACATTTCCCCCATCTTTGCTGTACTGCACATGATTCAGGGCTGAAGCAAGCCATTTCCCTCTCTTCTGCAATATCACATTACCCCTCTGTTTTCCCCTTCTGTTCACTTCCTCAGTCTTACATAGTTTTCATGGGGACTTTTCTGGTTTTTCCACCTTAATGAAAATCAGTTTATTTTGATTGAACAGTACATATATTTCCATGTATCTAGGAAATCCTCTCAATATATAAAAACATTACCTTATTTTATACCAGTGGTTTCCAATCTTGGGTAACAAGGACTCTTGAACTGCTACTCCCAGAAGCCTTCACCACTAGCTGTGCTGGCTGTGGTTTCTGGGAGTTGTAGTCCAAGAATACCTGGATCACCCAAGGCTGGGAAACAATGCTGTAGACTGTTCCTACTATACATATGACCTGCTGAGTTCAGTATTCAAAGAAATGATCATTTCTGATAGGATGGTCTCCTCTTGGTAGCAGTCATCAGTTTACAGAGTCAGTCACCACATTCCAGTTATTACTCTCACAGACACATTATAGGAAGCTGGAATTCACAATAATTTGGGGAAAATGTAACTAAAATTTATTATGATTAGATCAGAAATGTATTTTTAAATAGACTACTTGCATTTTTCTCTCTTTCAGAATACTAAAAAGAGGGGTCACTCAATGAAGTGCTTAATAGCAGATTCAGGAAAAACGAAAGAAAATCACGTGTTTTAGTTATTTCTTGTTTTAAGGTCTTGTGATAGCTTCGAAAGGAGTATAAACAAATTCTCCAGCTATGATAGTTAATAGAATTCTTCTCTTCAGTTTTCTTCATAAGACAAGTTGTTGGAGTACAGAAAAATTGAAGCTTTATGCTGTGCTTACAGATTTTTATAAAACATTTCCTGGGCACTGTGCAAATCAAGAGGCTCAGCTAGATTAAATTTTATCATGGGTCCTCTTACATTTCTAGCAGTGTTTTGTTAGCCACAAGGGGACGCAGCATGCTGAGATACCTTGACTTTCGTAACAGTGCTTTATCATCTTTATGTGGAACCCTTGGAATTATAAGAAATGTTGTAAGTTGCATCCAGTTGAGTGGGCTACCGTCCATTATATCTTATGCCCAATAAAACCTGTCTTTAAATTATCACAAGGTTCTCTGAAATGTTCTTTCATTAACCGGAGGGTGCTCTGTCCTTTGTTTGTTTCTTACATAGGTGGCAATTGTTATAAAGTATTTTTTCCAGTTTGGATTTTTCCCTTGGAACAGACAGTTAGAGCTAAAAAAGGACAAACCTTACCATCCTCCCAATATTATTGGTGTTGAGAAGAAAGAGGGCTATGTGCACTATGACCTTGTTCAGCTACTTGCTTTGTTTTTTCATCGATCAATTTTAAAGGTATTTTCAAAGTAACTATGTATTCTGTTCTCTTTAATGTAGCTTTTGCATAAAGTGGCATGACTGATAATATTCAGAATTCTCATCATATCTAAATTAGTTACATTATGATGTAAAGAAAAGTTTAAATTCATAGAGATATGAATGTTTATACTAAGTAAAAAACTTTAAATGCAAAATTTTGGCAAAAGGAAATCAAATACATTCTGCAAGGGATGTACCTGAAATATAATGCATTCAAAGAATGTGCTTTTACTCACCTCTGTTTAGGTAGGTCACGGTGTAATGTGAACTCCAGACCCTTATACAGTGGGTCTCCCAGCACATCAGTCAGAGATCACAAAGTGCATGGAATGTGTGTGTGTGTACTATCATTGCTAGAATCCAAAAGACCATATGTGTGCACGTCCATACGTGTACACTAATACATGGTAGTACTGTTCATGATGTAGCCCCTTAGGCTGAAAGCAGCCTCTTATGCCCTAGGAACCCTGTAGATGGCGTGAAACAGCCTCCTGGTTTGTTGCCAGATACCTGCAGAGCAGCTATGAATTAGGCCCCAAAGAAATGTAATTGCCTGATGTTAGTACTGAATGTATCTGGATCTTTGCATCTGTAAGGTGACCACTCCCTGATTTTGCTGGTGTCATTACTCTCCTTGCTTTCTCTTTTTATTCTCTTCTTTCTCCTTTTGCTTTTTTCATTCTCATCTCCTCTTTTCTGCTTTATTAGTTTTGTCTTCAGCTCCCACAATGTCCTTGCATTGAAGCACCAGTGTAGAATTAAGCTGGAAAGAGTCAGAGATCACTTAACCACCCTGTGGGGACTAGTAAAGACTGCTCCACACATTGAGCAGTTCTCACCTCTGGTTAGACTGACTTTAAACTCCCCAGGCAGGGAAAGCACAGTGCTTTTGCAAGCCCTAGAGCCTCATGGGAACTTCTGCTGTTGATGCAAGAAAGCAGCACCTGGGGTTTTATCATCCACACTTTTTTGTCCTTATGGCTTTCAGTGAGGACCAATAATCCAAAAAGCAGCCAATTTTAAACTCAAATTTGTATGATTTTAAATGTGAAAATGCCTTAAATATGTCTCTATTTAGTGTCATGGATTATGGGATGATGAAGACATCGGAGACAACAGTATTAGTAAAGATGACTCTGATGATGAGTTGGCTGAATCAGAGAGGAGGGGTTCTTCTGACTCTTTGACATCAGTAAATTTGGCAACGTCTGTGGAATCAATCCATGTCCATTTCCCAGAGCAGCAGGCTGCCGTGCGTAGGAAGAGTTCAAGTAGTGGCTCACAGCTTTCACACAGATCCAGCTTTTCTTCTCACCGTTCAAAGAGAGGTATGTGCATAGTAACCGCTAAGTCTGTGAAAATGAATGGGATATACATACACAAGCAGTCTTCAATTCTATTGGTTTGACGTAGGAACAGCCATTGTTTAGGATGGAAAGTGTAATACATTAAATAGTATTAAATAAAAGTCTGAAATGCATGTTAAAACCAAGTATTGTAAGCATTCTTAAGAACGGTGTATTTCTATATGAACCTACCTGTAAACTACACTCTATTTATTGGGCTATCTGAATTTTTTCCGTCTGATGTGTTATGGGTGGAATATAGCCCCTTCAGGAGTTAACCTCTAGGCAAAATCCGGAGCCGGAGTCCCGGAGGCAGTTTGTGTTGTTGTGTCAACTCCTGCGACGTCGCTGGAACCAGTTGTATTGGCTCTTGCCTTTCCATTGGACTATTCCAGAAACGTGTGAAGAGGGGGGATTTGCTGCTTGGGTAACAGCCTATCCTCCATATGATTTTACCCAGGCTTTGTGCTCTGGAGAGGACACTCCAGCTCAGAGCACATTACCATAGTCTCTTGAGACTGAAGGATGCCTAAGAAAGATAGCCCCTTTAGTTACATTGCCCCAATTTTAGAATATCTTCCTTAGAGAAGTACACCATCAGTGCTCAGTTTTAGTCAGGGAGCAGCCCCCCTTTTTTAAATTTAATGGGGCTTTCACAATACAAAGTTTAAGGATGTTTCTGCTATATTTAAGTGTTATCATAATTTGGATTTCAGATCTCTTTGTGTTTTCCATTTTTTACTCTTACATTTTAGAAAGCTAGATAGAAATTCCCAAAACAAACAATGTTTTCATGCAAAACCATTTGCCTAACTGTTTCATTTCACAAAAAATATTTTTTTAATTGTGCTACATTACATTACTTTAGGAAACATAGGTTTCTAATCCTATGGTTGCTGAATAATGTGACCTCAGCAATTTCAGGAAAGAACAAAACAACAAGAAGAGATGTTTAATATCTCCCATGCTTCCCTGTTAGTGTCCTATGGGTGTCCTATAGAAACCCTCCCGCAGATATTTTGTTATTTTTTTCGCAGTGGTCCAAGAGTTAAAGGAAGTCAGCCATGAGGAAAATGCCCAAGTGAGTGACTTACAAAGAAAAAAACATCAGACAAGGGGAAGCTATTTCTTCCTGCCTAGTGCTTATCACTGAAAAAATGCTCAGCTTTGTATTCATAAACCATGGTATTCATTCTCTGTTTGCAGGGGCAAGTTTCTTGTTCATATACCTTTGGTGATAACTAGAGGAAGGATTTCTATGATATGTCATTTTTTTTAACCTTACCATATAGCTTAAGCTAAATTTGTGATAGAAGAATAATGTGTCACTTGTAATGATTCTTTCCCTACCTGTATTCTCAGGAAGTACCAGCACAAGGAATAGCAGTCAAAAAGGAAGCAGCGTATTGAGCATAAAACAAAAATCTAGGAAAGAGCTCCTTATGGAAAAGCTGCGGGAACAAATTATCATAGCAAAGGCATTTACAATTAAAAAGTGAGCAAGTGAAGTTTTTGTCAAGTTTAATGAAAGACCTCACCTAGTACTGACATATTTTCTGCAATGGGTAACTTGTAAGACTGTCTAGTGTTCATGTGGAGATTTCAACAACATAAAAAAAATTCCATGTTCTCCTCATTCTGTTAACTTTGCTTGCCTTTCTATGTAATACTAAAGGACTCACATTTTGCACTGGTTGGTGGTCTTAAATGTGAGTACTTTATTGCTATGTAGTGGGAGGGGTGTTCTAAAGAATAATTAATTGTTTATGTGCCATCAGAGTGCTTTAGAATTAAATGCACTTTCTTGCAACACTCTTCAGAATTTACAAGGTAAAGTGTACTCAGGACTGGTTTACTATCGCCTTCTTCTGGGGGCACCCAAGGACTGTGCAAGCTTGCCCAAGGATGCACCTAGGAAGGATACGTGTCCTCCCCCAACTTTCTTTCCCTATTAGCATAAACAAAGGAGACTTTAAACTGGCTAAACCATGAAATGTGGAATATATTTTCCCCCCACATTCTGTTCTACACTCTAGAAGTGCAGCTTAATTCGTGCAGTTATTTTTTACCCAAACATCTGTTTTAAATACTGATAAACAGATATTTTACTTGTGCATAGGGGCTCTGCAGTTTGTGCATAAATCACTGCTTGAAGGCCTCATTTCACTGTCCAGCTAATAAATACAGAATCCCCAGGGGATGGGGATGGGGATAACCATAAGTATTGTGTCATATATAATCAGTTAACTATTACAAGAATGTAATATACTTAATACACACATGCCACATTTTTGCAGAATATACAGCCACTCATTATGCAGTCATGGCCAAAAATATTGGCACCCTTGCAATTCTGTCAGAAAATGCAACCCTTATTGGCACCCTGTCTAAATTGTAATAAAAATATTTCTTACAGTTTAGACAGGGTGTCAATAATTTTGGCCAGTGCATTTTTGAGTTTCTGTGAGGGATTGTATCAAATTTGACTTTTCGTCTCTGTTTTTTTGTGTTGTTCCAGCGCAAAACAAAGAAATGAACATGTATCACAACATTTGCAACTGCAAGAGTTTTCAGAGAGAAGGGTTGCATTTTCTGACATAATTGCAAGGGTACCAATATTTTTGGCCATGACTATATACTCAGAAAGATATGATGAACATTAAGAACTCTTTGTATGAATTTGTGGTGTCAGTAGCATTACGTTATTTATATTCACTCTTATCTGTTAGCTCCATCTTATCGGTTCATTTTATTTACAAGCCCATATTTGAAAAGGAAAAAGAAAAGTGTACTTTAGATATTTCCTCCATAACAATAACAACTAGATGAATCATTGCCCTATTTAAATATCAAAAATAAAAAAACTGCAGAAGCCACTCTACTTTCTATATATTGATCCTTGAAACTTGCTACATAACTTGGGGAATGATACCAAAATGTAGTACATATACCTGCAATTCCAAGTGGCGAGTGGAGGTAGATTTCATAGGAACTTGTTCCACCATGCAGCTTTGCAAGTTTGTGATTCCCACAGTGCAGCAGGGCACTTTTATAAGGGGCTAAGAAGTGGCATGGAAACAGCATGGAGGTAAGAGAATTGTTCTACCACCTGCTGGTTTGCTGGCTCCCATTCCCATAATTCGGACTCGTGCGTGCGTGCGTGTGTGTGTGTGTGTGTGTGTGTGTGTGTGTTTCCTATTGAATTATGGAACTGGGAATTTGTTGACCTTGAACATCCTGTCCCTACTTTTTTTTCCAGTGCTACCTGTTGATGCCAGGGATTGAACCTTGGATGTTCTACATGCAAAGAAATTATTTTTAATAAATTAGAATCGCTTTTATAATGAAGTATGTCTGAAAGAGTTGTGGGGGAAATTTCATTTCTTAATACTAAAATTTTATTATAATAAAATACAAAATACCTTAGACCATACCTCTTGAGCACTTGACCAATTTGAAAACTAGCCTCCAACCCCATGGAATTTGCCCACCTCCATCCTAGAGAAATAAACTGCTTTCCAAACACTTGGAAGTAGAGGTCAATTTAAGACAAAGGATTAGGCAAATTTAATGAAGTTCTAAATGTAGTCAAGTACATCATTTTTTTTTATTGCATAGTATTTATGACTCATACATTGTTCTTTGTAAATAAGGCTATGTTTTCTGTTATTTCAGGACACTTCAAATATATGTGCCTATCAAACAGTTTTTCTACAATCTCATCCACCCAGACTACAGTGCTGTGACTGATGTTTATGTTCTGATGTTCCTTGCTGATACTGTGGACTTTATCATCATTGTGTTTGGATTCTGGGCTTTTGGGGTATGTTAGATGGAGGTTGAAGTGCTGGGATGTATTTGCTGTAAAAGATAATTAATGTGATAACAAAAGAGATTTTGCTTCTTCTATCTTATTGCCCCTGATTTTCTTTCCAGAAACACTCTGCAGCAGAAGATATTGCCTCTTCATTATCAGAGGACCAAGTCCCCAAACCATTCTTAATTATGGTACTAATTCAGTTTGGTACCATGGTAGTAGATCGGGCACTGTATCTGAGGAAAACTGTCATGGGAAAAGTAATTTTTCAAGTCATCCTTGTTTTTGGCATACACTTTTGGATGTTTTTTATCTTGCCTGCAGTGACAGAAAGGTAAATTGCTAAAGGCTTTTAACTGAACAGCATTGCATCCATTGCTTCCGAAAAGTAATGAATCCATGTGCAAATAGGAATTTTTTTTTCTTATGATTTCCACTAATCCGTCAACAGTGATTATGTTGAGCAAAAAAATAAAAGCGCCATAGATGATATGTAACAAGAATTGCCTTGCCTTTCTTGGATCAGGCATGAGCTATTTATCTTTTGAAAGCAGATTTTTTTTTTAAAAAAAATCCCTTTTGATGTGAGAAGGCATCCCATCCATTTATGACAAAGCGCCCCCCCACCTATGAAAGACAGGGATCAGGTGACCAGAATCCTTTGCCTTGATGCTAGTTACTGGCTTCTCCTTCCCAATTTGTTCCGTGCTTTTGATCAAGACAGGCTTGTTCTGCTTATTTCTCATAATCTCAAGTATTTTTTGCCTGATCATCTTTCTAGTTTGCTTTCTTGGTGATGTGAATACAGAGTGAAGACTTGTTTGGAATCTGACTGAAGTTTCTCTTCAGACCACTTTTACAGATGCAATCATAGGATCATTTATTCAGAACAACCATTCAGGCTTTCTAGCAATAGTAAAAAAAAAAAAATTGAATAGTTCTTTGTGGGTGCTCAGTCATGGATTTTTAAATCATGACTAGGAAAAAAAATAATGAAAATCATGGATCATGCACCCTGTCCTTCAGCAAGTGAATATTAATGATTTCTATAGGATTATGTAGCGGATTCTTTTTAATTGCCTATTCTTTCCAGTATATTGAAGCATCCAGAACCAAATTATCAATTTCTGCATGATGATTTCAAGCCCATCTAGACAGCTGTACCTTTGGTTGCCCTCTGCTCTAAAAGGCACTGACAAGTCTGTTTAAATTGCAGGAGTTTGAGAAATGGTGTGCAAAAAGTTGCTGTTAAGAGAAGAGAATGCTTGTAGTGAAAGGAGCTCTTGGCATTACAATCTGATTTTAGAAAGTGTGGGTGGGTTAATGCATTCATTGTCTTCTGCTTTATTTTGTATTTCAGGAAATTTAGCCAAAATACAGTTGCACAACTCTGGTATTTTGTGAAATGTGTTTATTTTGGGTTATCAGCATATCAGATACGTTGTGGCTACCCAACTCGAGTATTAGGCAATTTCCTTACAAAAAGTTATAATTATGTAAACCTCTTCTTATTTCAAGGGTGAGTATACACATTTTTATATATGTATATATAAACATATGCATTCTATATATATATATATTTGCTAACATTTTATGTATCTGTTTATCTGTATGGCTAACTATATATTTATTATGGAAAAGTTGAAAGCCACATGGAAAGAGGAGGACCAAATACTGTACAGGATGAATTGAATCAATAAAAGAAGTCACAGCTTTGAGTTTGCAGGACCCAAGCAGGACTGTTAATGACATTGTGCAGCCGTCACAGACATCACCTTTTGGAATTAATTCTTAGAGTTAATTCACTAATTCACTAAGAATTAATTCACTAATTCTTAGGGTTGCCATAAACTAGAAACCGCTTGATGACACATAGCAACAGTAATTTATTAATTAATATTTGTAGGCTTTCTTATTACCACCATACCTTCCTACCAAGATGAAAATTACTGTGCAGTCATTCTTGTATATTTGACATTAATGTAATGAATCACTAATCCTCAGTTTAATTAAATGGGGCTACGCAATTCAACAGATAATAATCTACAAACAGTAATTGCCATCATGTACCCCCACTCTACAGCTGAAACAGGTGTTGAAGCACTTCTGTTTATGTTCATGTTAAAATTTCTTGTGACAGTTCCCTCTTTTTGTGTGGCTGTTTCAAGATTTCCCCCCTCCCCAGTCTTGGTAGGAAATGTTTAGGGTACAAAGAGAGTTGCCACCTGTAATAGGAATTCTTTAAGCTCCCCTTCAAGTGTGTCAGCTCTGTGTGTTCGTTTGGGACTTGATGATTGAATGTTGAAAAGTATCCTAACATCTTAAAGGCATAGAAGTAAATCACTTAAAATCTTGCCTGAAATCTTTTGGCACAGTTACACCTGTGGAAGGCAAGCAGCATAACTTGTAGTGGTTTCCTGCTGGCAATTAACTCACTCCTGCTTGGATGTTTGGGTATATGCCTGCCTGGTAGCTTGGTGTGTGCCTAAAAATAAAAGTGAAAACTAATTGATTGGCAGTAAGAAGGTCACTGCAAGTTACACTGTTACGTCACAGGCATAACTAAGCAACAGGAATTTGGCCATCAAATGCACCATTATATTCGAAACTAACAATGACTCTTCATGTACTGTGATTTTTCTTTGGTTAGATTCCGTCTGGTACCATTCTTGACTGAACTGAGGGCAGTAATGGACTGGGTTTGGACAGATACAACATTAAGTCTTTCTAGCTGGATCTGTGTTGAAGATATTTATGCTCATATATTCATTCTAAAGTGCTGGCGAGAGTCAGAAAAAGTAAGAAATCAGTTTATTTACAGACTTTATAAAGAGTAGTAGTTCATATGGGAGGACCTTGAAGAAATTTAAATTTTATTTTTGAGAATCATGTTCTTAAAAAGAAACATGAACTTTTTGCTTATATACACATGTAAAGTTGATGGTGTATCAGACATTATTTTGCTCAAGTATTTGTTTTTCAAAGTAAATTTATAATTCCTTTTGTTTTAAAGTTTTGGACTCAATTCAGTTCCCAGTACCAACTAGATTATACCTTTATATTGTGGAACATATTTAGATATTGAGATTGTTGTTGTTGTTTAGTCGTTTAGTCGTGTCCGACTCTTTGTGACCCCATGGACCAGAGCACGCCAGGCCCTCCTGTCTTCCACTGCCTCCCGGAGTTGGGTCAAGTTCATGTTGGTCGCTTCGGTGACACTGTCCAACCATCTCACCCTCTGTCATCCCATTCTCCTCTTTCCTTCACACTTTCCCAACATCAGGGTCTTTTCCAGCGAGTCTTCTCTTCTCAGGAGATGGCCAAAGTACTGGAGCCTCAGCTTCAGGATCGGTCCTTCCAGTGAGCACTCAGGGCTGATTTCCTTCAAAACAGATAGGTTTGTTCTCTTTGTAGGCCTGGGGACTCTCAAGATCCTCCTCTAGCACCACAATTCAAGGATATTGAGATATCTCCCATTAATCCAGCAGTTCTGTTCTAAATGGGAATAGTAATAGGATTTAGTCTTTAAGTACAGATTATGTGCACACACTGATTTAAGAACCTGGCAAAAATTAAAATGGATAGTTCCATGAAACTTCAGGCTTTTAAAAGGAAGAATTGAAATGACTTGATTTTACTAAAAGAAATAAATATAAGAATTTAGGACCTGGGTTATAAAAGTTGTGAATAGCAGCTGAACCTGCTATTTATAAGATTTGAATGCCTGCAGCATTTTAGATGTCTAAAAATGCTTCTTTATTTACCTGAAACAGGAACTCTTAATGAAAGGCAGAACTGTTCAACATAAATCTGTCTGAACTCTAGGAGGTAGTTGGACCAATGCGACATTTCATCTGGGGTACACTCTAAATTGAAAATAATTGAAGCGATATCACTGACTTCAGTGAATTTGTTTGTTTTGTTTTTTAACCATGATTTATTTCTTATTTTTAGCCTAGACTCAGCAGTTTACAAGTACTGATAGTTCTTTGTCATGGTCTCTGTGCATCAGACACATGGGTTTGTCCTGCACATGCACACTGAGTCCAGAGATTGCGAGAGCGAAAATGAAAGCACTTTTATCAGGACTCAGGAGCCCTGGCCAGCCGCTTGTGGAGAAGATAGATGGGCAAATAGCAAGAGGTGGGAAGCAGCAAATGCCAGACCCACATTTCAAGAATTAAGTCCCAGGCTACCCTAGAGAAGCTTGGAGAGTGCAGGGAAAAGCCTTCTGCAAATGTAAAAATGCCAGGATTACTCATCACCAGAGATGATATTCCTGGATGACCAGCCATTCTGTCTGATGAGAAACACTGATTTCCTCAGGTTTGTGGTAAAACTGGTGCCCCATTACCAATTGCCATCCTGAATTACTCTTAGCCTCAAGGTTGTACCAGATTTATGTTGAGATATCAGGCAACTGGTACAGCAGCAGTTGGCCAGCAGTCAGTACATTTGACTAGTAACATCTGGAGCAGCCAGGGTACAAACAAGCCTATCGAGAGGATACTAGTGGGAGGTGGAAGCATCAGGAATAGGGCAATAAACCAGGGCTTGATACAAATGTACCCTGTTCAATGTGGCTGCAGCCACACAGCTCATAACATTCAAGAGGCTCTGAGGGACATGCTACAGCAGTGAAATCTAGCTACAGAAAGACATGGTATGTTTACCACAGACAATGGGCAAATATGATGGCAGCATTGCAGGTTGGGAAAATGAAAGGGGTCTGGTGTGTGGCCTACACTCTCAACCCAGCACTTCAGGGTGCTTTGCGGGGTAAGGAAGACACAGGTATACCTACTGTAACTGAATAGGCCAGATTGACTTTTTCACCATAGTGTCGAAGGCAGTGAGCTGTTGCAATAGAGATAAGAAAAACTAGGATTGCCACTGTACCACCAAAACCAGGATGTGGCAGCTCAATGGAGTTCCACTTTCTACCTGCTTTACTGTAAAGAGTGCTGGGGGCACTCCCTGATTTGATCCTGGAGGCTTCCATTTGTGTGGTTGCGCCTCTGGACAGAAGAGAGTGGGACATTATGAGTCAAGTGGTCTATGTCCTCCAAAGCTTTGAGAGTGTATCACAGGTCCCTAGCAGGAAGAGAGGCAGACAGGGGGTCCCACTGTTCCAGAGTTTGGTTGGTATGATGGAGGGCACAATGAGGGGGACAGTCTAGGTGGGTGGGGAATTCCATATAGGGAGAACTATATTTTTTCCCCCAGTCTGAGGTGGTGGCTCTGGTCAGCAAGCTAAAGGACCTGCTCCACTTCTTTGTGGAAGAAGAAGGAATACATTCTAGAAGCCTTCTAGGGCCCCCAAATAGAACTGCAAGAATGGAGGAAGCAAGAGGGAGGGCAATTCCCCAAACATCAGTTGTATTCTAGAGACCTGCAAGCCAAAAGTGAACAATCCCTTGTCTTAATGAGCTGAGAAGGAGTCTGTTTAGGGAAGTCTGGCCAAGGTGGCCGAGGGACTGCTATCCTGCCCATCCATTTGGAAGTATAGTACCGTCCCCCACCTTTAAAGTTGTAATGCTTACTTATTAACTGTATTTTCTACAATGATAGCCTCAGCAATAATTTAAAGGCCTTTTCTCAAAACTACTTCTTGACACCTCTGTTGACTCTCACGTGTTGTAATTTCATAGTTTATGGTGAATCATCTTCATGTAGCCACTGGCCTGTTCCGACTTGGCTTTTTACCATGCTCCTCTGCAAGCCACCTAGATTGGCGTTAGGGATGAATTGCCAAAATCTGAATGCAATGTTGAGAATGGCTGCTTTGGTTTCCAACCTTGGGTAACCCAGGTGTTCCTAGGCTGCAAACCCCAGAAACCCTGACCAGCACAGCTGGTGGTGAAGGCTTCTGGAAATTGCAGTCCAAGAACACCTGGGTTATCCAAGGTTGGGAATCACTGCTTTAGACTCATCATGCCCCATGCATAGAGGGAAGTGGAAGGGGCAACAGAATGGGTAAGGCAAGAAGGCTCTCCTTGTCTGTTGATAAAATGTGCATACTAAATGATTGAATAGCTGAGAGTCCAGGTCATTCTCAGCAAGCACTGAGAATTCCCAAAATCTGCTCTTATCTGAAGCGGTTTTGAAAATAAGACCCCATGCCTCTCACTTCTCCTTTCAAAGCAAACTGTTTGCTGAAGTATTAGAAAAGTGTTTTAGTCTAAATTGAAAGTAGATGGGCCACCTGATCCAGATAACTATATTTTGGGATGGATTTGGCTTCTATATTGAGGAAGAAAATTGTTATTAATAATGTTGAATCTTAAAGAGGTATATGAGATAGTAACACTAAGGAATCATTTGAGATATTTTAGTCAAAATCTAACTAAAATAGTGCACACAAAAGGGCAATGGCACAAGTGTTTTTCATGCTTGCCAATCATCTGCCAATCATTCCCAGGCATGCACAATACAGGCATGTCCAAGCCTGCAACAGACAACTGCAAAATTGCACATACTGCTCATTTGATTTTAGGTTAACACCACTGAGTACTGTGACGTTCACCCCTTGCCCCGGTTTCTTTCTCTCAACCCATAGGGCTCATGCTGGTGACGTTCCCTCTTTCTTTCACTGCCACCGGTGGGTTTCTTCATCCACACTGTAAAGGACTTTAGTCTGACACTGGCTGCCAACAACAGAACTTGTTTATTAAAGGGTATTTTAGGGTAATACAGAATCACAGATGGTCTTTATTCATTTCATAGAATCAAAATCATTGAAGTATCATATATTCTGCCACACATTCGATCACCTCATGTTTTATTTATTCACTTTAACCAGTTTATCTTTGTTAGTTACAGTTCTCACTCTTTCTCTGACTATATATCTCTCTCTGCAAACCTCTCTCCTCCTCTCTCATTCACTCTCTCTCTCTCTAATTGACTCAACTGACTTTCTGCCTCCGCCCCTCCTGTCCTCTCATAGGCTATGCAAATGAGTTCCAGCTATGAGTGACAGGTGTGACATGGGACATCCATCACAAATACCAACAGACTTCTGACCATTATTTGTGCACCGCCACAGAATGCATGAGCTTTGTCACTGTTGAACTCCCCTAGCTTTTACACAACCACAGAAAAAGTATAGGAGATAGAGGGAGAAAGGACAGTTAATTGGGAATTTTCTAAACCAGGTACAGTGGTGCCTCGCACAACGGGTGCCTCACACAACAATGAATTCACACAACGATGCCTTTTTCTGTTAAATTTGCCGCCTCACACAGCGATGTTTCCTATGGGGGATTTTCACACAACGATGTCTCATTTTCGTTCCTGTAAAAGTGTCTTACAATGTTTGGAAGCCGTTTTAAATGCTTGCAATGGTTAGCCCACCTCCTGAAACCTATGCAAACTGATTTTGGTGTTGTTCTGACACTTCGTTAATTTATGGTAAATTTTTGTTTTCTCCATTGAAAACCATTGAATGGTCTGTCTAATGGTTTCCAATGGAGAAAACAAAAAATCATCATAAATTAACGAAGTGTCAGAACAACACCAAAATCAGTTTGCATAGGGTTCAGGAGGTGGGCTAACCAGTGCAAGCATTTAAAACAGCTTCCAAACATTGTAAGACACTTTTACAGGAGCGAAAAGGGAGATCGGGAAGAGCTTTAAAAGGCAAACGGAGATCAAAGAGCCCTTTCCCGATCTCCCTTTTCGCTCCCAATTGGAACAGATTAACCGGTTTTCAATGCATTCCTATGGGAAATGGTGTTTCACAGAACGATGTTTCACACAACGTTGATTTTTTTGGAACCAATTAACATCGTTGTGTGAGGCACCACTGTACTTGGGTCTATCACAAAACACAAGGATAGTTGTGTTTTGTGCTTTCCAGAAAGTAGTTGCACTAATAATAAAATCTTTTGCAAAGTACTGACTTTTGCATCTAAATCGACTTCAATCCAGATTCCGGCCAAACTACAGTACAGTATATGTCTCTAGTACAAATGTACAGCTGCAATAGGGACTCAGACCACCAGGCACAAATAGGATTATACTTTCCCTGCTTGCTCTTCCTACCATTTCTACTCCTCCATGCTGTGTTTTTCTTTAAAAACGGGTGGTGGTGGGCTCCATAGATGCCAAAAGAGAATATTTTTCAAGAGGACAAGGAAGAAATTCTTTCTTACTTTCTTATGTCTGCTTTTGCCTCTTTCAGAGATATCCCCAGCCAAGAGGTCAGAAGAAGAAGAAGGTTGTAAAGTATGGAATGGGTGGCATGATTATTGTCTTGCTGATCTGTATCGTATGGTTCCCACTGCTTTTCATGTCTCTGATTAAATCTGTTGCAGGCGTCACAAACAAGCCACTTGATGTATCAATCACAATTACATTAGGAGGCTATCAGGTAAAAGGAAACCCAACTAACCTGTCACATTGTCCTTTTTATCTTTCTTTTGTGCGCTATTTTTCCTTAGCTTAAAGAGGACCTTGACAATAATGTTTTTCTTCTAAAAACAGAATGTACTGAAATGAATACTTCAGCATTGGGGTTTCTTTGTTTGTTTTCCAGCCTATATTTACAATGAGTGCTCAGCAGAGTCAACTAAAAAATATGACAGAAGAAGCATTCGAGAAATTACGTAAAAAATATAATGATGAAAATAATATTGTAAGTAATTTTTAAAGTGCTCCTGAATAGCCAATTTTGCTTCAGAAACTCAGGATGTTTCAGGGCTTGCCCTTAGCTGAATGACTAATTTAAAGATTGAAATATGAAAATCCAATGTCATTCCATATCACTAACATGTTTTCAGCAGTATATTAGAGACACATTCATGGGACATCCTTAGGGATATTACACACAGTCCAAACGCCAAAAGGAAGAAATTAAGGTACACTTTAAGCACAAAACATTTGGAAACAGTGTGAGGACAGTAATATAATGCAAGATTTCATAGTTGCTGTTGCTGAAATGGCAATCTTCAAGAGAATTTCCTGAAATTTGCTCATTTTAACCCTCATAAGATGGATTTGCCATGCCCAATTGCCACCTGACAGGACAGTTTGTCTTAAGCCTTATGAAGAACAGAATTTCCACACCTAATAATAACAGAAGGTATTTTCTTTAACCTGAGGCTTGCTTCCATGGCTCTGGGTCTCTGTTGTGATATAAGAAGGGCTAAGTGTTTGAGTGCTGCAACCAATAATTTCTCTAGCAAAAATATCTCACTGGTGTTTATTTATTTATTTATTTATTTGATTTATACCCTGCATATCTGGCCCACCGGGCCACTCTAGGTGTTTGCCTTCTGTATGTGAAAAATCCTGCTTCTCCTCTTCCCCTAAAGTCCATTTCCCATCCTATACATCTTGTTATCTTTTCCAACCTGTCTCTTCCTACCCTTTGGAGTGGAGAGGGATATATGTGTGTGACTGAGAAATAAAATCTTGGCAGTGAGGACTCCAGCTTGAAGGTAATAGCATACATGTTTCACCTTTCTCTCTGTTTTTTTAATGTTTTTAAAGGGTGCTTTACAGTTTCTAGAGAACTATGGTAGTGAAGATGTGACAGTGGCACAGCTGGAAGGCAGTTCAAATTCCTTATGGACTATCAGCCCTCCTAGCAGAAAAAATATGATTAAGGAGCTTGAGGCAAATAATCCTGAGTTTTCTTTGGTTATTTCATGGAGTATCCAAAGGTATGGCTTCAGTGCTAGCATACATTTATCTAGTGAGAGTATTCTTAGCTGCTGTGTTTCTCCCATTCTTGAACCTATTTGACATACTGTTTAGAACTGATTGCCTGCCTCTGTGTTTTCAGTTTATGAATTAACATGTCTGTTTTCTGGCGGTTTCAACTGCAAGGGCTTTTAAATGTTACTTTTTCTATTACACTTTCTGGAATCCCCAGCTAGCATGGCCATGTTGGCCAGAAAAGAAATATTTCCCTGATATAGAAATAAGTAACAATATTTACGTACAGTAAATTAAATATCTGCTCCAGAGTGTTGCGCCCCTTCAACATACCATGGGCGTGGCAGGTTCTTAAAGTAAGCCAAAGCAAACTATTGACACTGATTCTTGCCTGTGACTCAGACTGCTGATTTCTATATAGGGTGAGGGTGGTGATAGCCATTAAATCTGAAGAAGGGGCTGCCCAATGCGGCCAGCTGTTAATATAAAGCTTTTAAATGTGAATTATTTATTCAGTGTCTAGGGGCCACAGCGATAAATTTTAGGGCTCGCCTAAAATCTGTCTTCCAGCATGGACAGAATACATGAGGAGAGGCAAAATATTAGTCCCATCTCTATGCTGATATTTCTGTTGCCATCTAGACATGGAAGGTGACTTCCTGAAGGAGAGAGCACTTTTCCTCAGTGAATCTTCATGCAATGTGGAACATTTATTTTTCCCCCCTATTATTCTGTATCCTGGACAGCCTCCATGGATACAGGGCAGCTTGTTCTTCATAAAGTCACTCTTCACAGTGACAGAAGCAATGATGGAGGGGTTAGAATTGACACACATCCCATCCTCATGTGTTTAGACTACTTGGATTTAGAATCCTTGAAGAGGGCAAAAAGGCTTTGTGTTGGTTACATTCTCTGGACAGCTGCCTTCACCGATGGAGATATGACAATGTGGTGAGATCTAAAGCAAGCACATGCAACTGACTTTACAAAAGGACTGCCAGATTGTCCTTTTTTAGGCAAAGGGGCTGATTCTGTTCCCTAGAGGGCATCTACTCAGCACAGTTATAGTAGACGGATACTATTTTAATTGCCATATGAAGTGCTTTTAAAAGAAATGTGCTCACCTGAGCTACTGCTGAGTATCTCATAAAACTGGAATCCAAGGCTTCCATAGGATGGAGCCAAGCCATTAAATTAGCATCAATTTGATCTCTGCATAATGCAGATATGCTGTTTGTTCAGGGATAATTATCTAAGGTTCAATGATCTGAGACCCAGCTGTAAGTCTTTTGCTAACTCATGAGTTACACACACACACACACACACACACACACACAATTTTCTAGGTGCTACAGGAAGCTGTTAGCATTGATTTGTAAACAGCTGGTTTTCCTCAAAGTAAAGAACTCAGAGGTAAGAATTACAATAGCAGAAAGCAGATCCCATGTATGAAGGTTTTTTTTTAAGCTTTTGTCATACAAGCCACTGTTTGCACCATTGTAATTAAAAAAGATTCATCAGCTAGAGATTCCCAAGATTGAGGTATAATCATGCAGAGTCTATTGTCGAGTGAGAATAGCATTTTGAATCCAGCAGAGTGGGACAAATTGTGCAATACCTTTTGGTAATATGTTGATAGTATTGAATAGCCTGACTCCTATTCTTGGCTTTTTATTAAAGAAACCTCTCCCTTGGAGCAAAAGCAGAAATAGCATCAGATAAAGTATCTCTCAACCTGCCAATTGAAACAAGAAAAAAAATTGCCAAAATGATGAAAAATTCAAGTGAATCCTCTGTGTAAGTTGTCTTCTATATTTACTAATACTACATTAGTCTTTTTTTCTCTTTCTCTCTTACAAAATAAAAAATTACTTATTTGGGGAAATTAGATAAGAGTATTAACAATTCCTGTCAAGATTTTTTAATACCAGCGCTCTGTCTCCCTCCCTCTCCCTCTCTCTCTGTCTCTCAGCAAATGCAGAACTAGCTCTTCCTTTATTTCCATAGATTAATTCTGCTGGTTTTATTTATTTATTTATTTATTTATTTCATTTATTTATTTCATTTATACCCCGCCTATCTAGTCAATTGTGACCACTCTAGGCGGCTTACAACACACACTAAAAAATTAAACAAATAACATATCACAAACATAACATAATTTGCATAATTAAAAGATAGAATAATTTTTTCCCCAAAGATTGCAAGAAACAGGGTATATTATAGCAGAAAGAAAAAAAGAATAATTAAGAATTAGGTGGAAAGGGGGAAGGGGGAAGGGGGGAAGGCCTGCCTGAACATCCATGTTTTCAGTTGTTTCTTGAAAATACCCAGCAAGGGAGCTGCGCGAATGTCAGGAGGTAAGTTGTTCCAGAGGGGAGGAGCCACCGCCGAGAAGGCCCAGTTTCTGGTCTTTTCCTTCCGGGCCTCCCTCGGCGTCAGGCTCCTCAGCCTCACCTCCTGACTCGCACGAGTGACATGGGTAGAACTGGGTGGGAGTAAGCGTTCCGCCAAGTATCAAGGCCCTAAACCGTTTAGGGCTTTAAATGTAAGCATCAGAACTTTGAAGTCAACGCGGAACCAAATGGGCAGCCAATGCAGCACGGCCAGAATAGGAGAAATGTGATGGTATCTTCGCACTCTACTTAGGAGTCTGGCCGCCGCATTCTGCACCACTTGGAGTTTCCACATCAGCCTCAAAGGTAGCCCCACGTAGAGCGCGTTACAGTGGTCTAATCTTGAGATTACGAGCGCATGGACCAAGGTGGTGAGCGCCCCCACATTGAGATAGGGTCGCAGCCGGGCTATCCGCCAGAGATGAAAAAAGGTGGTGCGGACCATATTGGTATAAAAACAGCAAGAAAAACTAGAGTCTCAATTATGATTCTGTCATTGGATGTTATTCGTGCAGTTCTAAGTTTCAAGTGGTGGGAATGTTTTGTGATGTGACTGGGGATGTAATTGCTATGGGCCTCTTTGTCCATTTACACTCAGTCATCCTTATTCTTAGTGTTCTCATTCCTAGTCATTTCTACTTCCGGTGCCTATTGTATTTGAGCTCCTTCTTTCCTTGAACTCTGTACTTCTGAAGTAATGCATCAGGAGAACAGAGCAGGTGAAGAGACATTATTCCTACATAATAACAGATGTTATTATGGTTATGCTCACCATAAATATGATCAGTGGTATATCCATCTTCCTCGTTCGTTCATAACCTCTCTTACCTCCCTGCCACCATTCCTTCAATAAATTAGAGCTGTACTCTCCTGGTGGTGTGGGAACTCAGCATTTTGATCACATGCTGGTGTTACAGAGGATGAGGGGAGCTAGGTTGTTGCTATGTTATCATATGCACCTGACTATTCTGCTGACCACTCATGCTCAAATAGAAAAAGCTTTCCTTCCTTGAAGGGGGCAAGGGATGGATGATAGAGCCACAACATCAGTTGTGACTCTGAACTTGGTTCTGTTGCTACTGCATAAGGCTGTGTTGCCATTATGTTACAGTGGTGCTATGTCACAGTGCTGACACAGTGCCCTCCTGCCACTGACAACAGAACACTCCTTTCAAGTCAGTCTTGGTCAGACACAAGCCAGTAACTATGTGCCCCTAAGCCAGGCACAATATAGAAAAGCCTCCTCAATGCCATTCCATAGGCAGACCACTCCACAGGTCAGTAATCTAGTCCATAGGCCACATATCTGTAAGCCATTCAATACGGCTTTTGTCCATTGTATATAAACCCTAAAAACAGGTCCTGATTATCAGCATGTACAGGAATATCCATACATTGCCTGGTGTTTATAGGTAGTTGTGCCACATCATGCCAAAAGAGAGAGACAGAGGATTGGACACAGCAGGGAAACAAGTGATTTGAAAGCCAAATACAATAGTTGTCACCTCAAAAAAAGTGAGTAAAAGGAAAAAGAGGAAGGCTAATGTTTGGATGTCCCCCACTGTATGCATTAGCAGTGTCAACTGGCTATCAGGCAAATATTTATAGCTGTGCCTGACTGTGTTATTACTCCACTTCTTACTTCACTGCCACCCTATAGAGTTCTAAATGTGAAAATATCACCTGTGTTTTTGGTGTTGTGCTTCAAACATTGATTTCATCCATCCATTGTACTGTAGCATTCAGCTCATACAGGAACACATCCACAATGATTATGTGTACATGGACACTTTTTTTTGCATACTCTTTTTTCTTACATCTGAAAAATGTTTTAGAATAGGATGAATAATTAAATATTTGTTTTCAGGAAGGAGCATGTGCTAAGGAGCATGGTTAAGGGAAAAGGGTGGGGGGAGCAGAAATGCCACTAAACTCTCCATGTATTGGTGGGTGGAAAATTATGTAAAAGTGAAACAGTGCTGAGACCTAGAAATTATGATTGCTACCTTTTTAGATACAATACTGTAATTGTATCTGGATCAAAGTGTAAATGAACACTGATTACTATATCCTTTTCTTTTCTTTTGTAGGGTACTAAAAGAAGTATACCCCCATTTTGTCAAGGCACCTAGTGATTCTGTTGCAAAACCCCTGAAGCAGCTGTTAACAGGTATGCATTTTTAAAAGTAAGCTGTTTGCAATTTCCAACTGGGAAATATTTTTACATGTCCTTTGATTTTGTCACTTGGTGATCTAGTGTTTTATTTGGCAGTGGGTGGCCTTTCCCAGCTCTCTGATTCTTGACAAATTAAAGCAATGCCTCTCTTATTATATAATAGATTAAGTTGTTCCGATAAGTTATAGTCAAAGAAGAAGTATTAGCATGTTTCCTTTCTAGGACCGGTATCCTTGTACTGGCCCAGACTATTAGCTGCTCCACTATTAGGCTATGTTGTCTAAGACTATAATGAAAGTTTTCTATGATATGTTTCCTAATGAAGAGATTTGGAGACCTCAGAAGCTTGCACATACTTTTCTGCCGTTTTGCTTGTTTTAAAATGGCTGTTATATTTTCTGGAGGCGTTCTAATAGGTAATATCACCACTTTTGCTTTAATATTAATATACTGACCACATGGTTTCTTCCAATTTTCCTTCTCCTTTTTCCCTTGGTAGATGGGAAAGAAAAGAACATCACTGTTTCATTGTCCAGTAGTACTCATGTGGCAAATCAATCTGAACGGCGTGAGTGGTGGGTTCTAAACCAGACTAACAAGTTTATGGAACCAAATGGCACAAGACTGGAACTTATTGTGTTCAGTGACAAAGTTAGCCCTCCTAGCCTTGGATTCTTGGCAGGTTATGGGTATGTATGTAAGCCTCTTTTATTTACATTGGTGAGCTATGGTGCAAATGTTACTGAAACGAAATGTGACTGTTTCCAGTCTACACCCTATTATTGGGTAGAATGAGGTGGCTACCTCCAGCAGCAGACTTGTGGTATTATAAAAGGGCAGTAAATAATTAGTCACTTAATTTTGTATTATTATTGTACTTTTACTGCTAAGAGGTTTTTGTAAGATTGTCTACATAACATACCAGAATAACTTTGAATACTGCAGCAAAGAGGCTGGTCCTGTTCATTGTTTTCTAGAATGGGACTATTTCTATTTTTGATATTGAAAGACTGCAGAAAAATGCTACCAAAAGTAGACCCTCTGACCCAAAACCTGAGGCCTCTGGGCAAGAGATTCCTTTACTACTCCGGATGACTTGGTTTAGATTTCCAGAGATACTGTGGAGGTCAGAGAGAGCCCAATTAAGTTCTGCAGTCAATGCCCAAGAACATGCACTGCATCCCAGGGAATCTGGTATAATGGTGGTTGTATTTTGCTGCACTGTAC
Source organism: Pogona vitticeps (assembly GCF_051106095.1). NCBI lineage: Eukaryota > Metazoa > Chordata > Lepidosauria > Squamata > Agamidae > Pogona > Pogona vitticeps. Next base: position 180,139,083 of record NC_135786.1, read on the forward strand.
ATAATGTGTGCAATGGCATTTATAATCTCGTTAGAATGTGAAGCAGGTTCCTCTCTGCAATCTGTACTTCCTTTGGTAGGTTCACCTGGTCAGACTAACTAGTCTAGTTGGAAGGGTTCAGTAACATTGAGGCATCTCTGTAAATTATCGCCAAAACCCTTTTTGAGGCCCATTTTACAACATACAGTGCTCAGATAAATTGCAAAGCTCATTTCATTTTTGAAATCCCAGTTTTCAACAATTTTAACAACCATCATTCTTCATTCTTGCTCTTCTTCTCCTGCACCACTGATTTTAGATCACTTGTTCACACATCAGTATCAAACGTATGACCCAACAGAGAAACCTTTAACATAGTCAGAAATTATTCATGCATAGGTACCTGAGCCAATGGACTGGTTTGAACTTCCCAAGGAGAGGAAGTATGGCCTGTCATTTATTTCCAACTGTTAACTATGGTTAAGCAAGCCAAATACTGATGTCTAAAGTAGACCATAAGATGTAATTAGATGGGCATTTAGTAGGCTGTAGGGATGGATTGGTTTGTTCCTTTCTCCAGCAATCACATGACATAATCACTGGAGCAAACCAAATTAATTCACAGGGTGTTTCTACTCACATCTCTCTGAGCCCCTGTAAGGGGCCTCCACTTTTTGGTGTGGGCAGGATCGCTCTGGTTTGGTCAGTTTCCAACATGTGTGATTGGTGGTAATAGACCAAAAGCAAGGTTTCTTGCTGTCAAGCCTCCTTCCAGTTGGAATTTCTAATATCATGAAGTGGCTTTAAAAAATGAGCCACTTTAGGATATCAGCAAATATCACTTCCTCTGTTCCACTGAAGCCAAACCAAATTGGCTTGCTTGCTCCATTATGCTATTTGGATGTGAGGATTGCACCAAATAGGATATTGCACCTCCACCCCACCCCGTGACCTATTTAGCCTGCACCAGACTGCTCCAAAAGAGCCTGTCTGATTGCACCCTTAATCTGCATTATAATTCTTACTTAAAATTTTGTACAGAGATCAAGACCTTGTAGCATGTTTTGCCAGTAGTTTCTTCCTGATCAAAGCTATTCCTAATCTTAGCATGCTGAATTAGTGTTCGATAAGACCATGTTAAATCTTCCATGACATGGAGAGAGTACCACAATCCTCGATCTTAATGGGCAAATGTAAGCTTTTGGCAGAATCCTCTTCTCTGCACCTCTGTGGAAACCTAAGCATGTATAGCTGCAGTTGCACATTTTTTCTGCTATTATTCCTGCCTCTGACTTTCCTCCAGTATCCCTAGACATCTGGTTTCTACTGTGGTAAATTCTTTAAGGGTATATTTTTAAACCCATCTTTTTGTTATGCAGTGAGGGTTTTTTAAAAAAAGGTTTATCTCATTTATTATCAATTTCAAATTTTTGATTTCTTCTTGGTATTCATGCTTCTTTATTTTGTGCCTGTATTTATTCATACTGTATATTTCTAAACAATAGTGCCTTCTCTTTCTTCTTTTTCAGCATAATGGGATTATATGCTTCAGTTGTATTAGTAATAGGAAAATTTGTCCGTGAATTCTTCAGTGGGATCTCCCATTCCATAATGTTTGAAGAGCTTCCCAATGTGGATCGTATCCTGAAATTATGTACTGATATCTTCTTAGTGAGAGAGACTGGTGAATTGGAACTGGAGGAAGACCTGTACGCCAAATTAATATTCCTGTATCGCTCCCCAGAGACTATGATCAAGTGGACTAGAGAAAAAACTAATTGATCTCTTTGGAATTTTCACTGTTAATCAAGATGACTTGATCAGTTTGTTTTTAAAGCACAACATTCTTCTGAAAGTGAAGCCTTTTATAATTAGTTTGCATTTTTTTTGTTCATGGAGTCTACTTGACTACTTAGAAATCTATGCTGCCTCTCGAATCAAAGATGTTGAAAACACCTTGATTTCCACAGTCAGTTCAGAAAAATCAGAATATTCTGCTTTTACTTTCATGAACAAAATGTTTTGCATCCATGTCTAAGTTAAGACTTGGGCTTTTATTCATATTCTCAAAGGAAAAAGAAGGATATCACAGGTGAAATAACCGGACCCTCATTTTTTGGGGAAGGGATAATTTGTCTTGGATTGTGCAATATGCTGCTTTACATCACTGACTTTCAAGGGACACCAGTAGCTGAAGTTGCCCTTCTACCAAATCCCTTGCAATTGGGAACACGGTGGATATTGAATGCAGCTCTATTATGTGCGTTTTCAGAAATTCAGATCTGTTGAAGATTCTGCAGATGTGCTTCTGGAAGATGAATAATCGGTGAACATTATCATTAACTGCCTTATTTTATTTGAACAGTTACAGGAGACATTGAAAAACATCAATGACTTTACTCAGGAAAATCAAAACTGTCCAAGTTCAACTAATGGATAATGACTATGGTGAAATAATGTGATATTTTTCTGGGCCATTTTCACCAAATAACTGCTCCTAACTAGATGGGTATTTTAAAATAAAAGAAGACAGTTGAACTTTATGAGAAGGCTTTGAGGGCAACCTTTTTCTCTGCTCCCTACAACATACTTTCCTCTATTTTGACATTCTAATGTAATAATATGACTTGTATCTAGCATTTCCTTCCAGTGTTTCAGGTATACAATAATGTTTACATATAAAACTCACATTTTTATGTCCAAGATGGATTTTTTTAAGTTCCTGGTTATGAGAAAAGTATATATAATGATGTTGAAAACATGGGCTTTTCTTAAATTATTGTCCTTCAGAAGAGGACATTGTAGCATGAACATGTAGAGTTGAAATGCAGTTTTCCTTCCATAATTTCTCAACAGCAACAATGCAGAATGGGTAATTTATGCCAAGGGGTCATACTGTGCAGTTTTCATTTCATAACAACTTCAAATAAAGCACACACCACACAGTCATTTTAAAGGTACAGTATTTTGTATAAATTCTTTGTATAAATTAAATAGGTCCAAGTTGTGAAACTGTCAGTAATCACTGAAAAATAATCTTGGCTATCTATTCTATACAATAATGTAAAAGTTACTTAACAGGTAGATGAATACATGACAAATGAACAGAAAAGGTAAGAGTATACTTGTTTGTGCATTTCAGCCTATCTGTTAAAAACTGAAAAATGCAATGTGATAAGATTGTGACATCCCCACATCATCTGCCTCCATGAAAACACTGCTGGTATCTTTCTATACTGTGAAAATTAGGTCATTTAACACTATGAAATGCACATCAAAATAAACCACTTCAGCATATTGTACTAATAAAACACAGTGTTACTGAAGCTTGTTTGAAAATATTCTCCTAGAAATGAGAAAATTATTACGGTAAAGGTTTAGCTCATTCTATGAAAAGGTAACTCACTGAATCAATATAAACAATGAAGAGTTCTGTGGTACCTTGAGGACTACCCAATATATTGATGCATGAATTCTGTGCAGAACCTAAATGCATACAAAGTGAAACTTGTGTATACTGAAATCAAATGGACTACTACCCACCTTGCCTTCTGTTTATGATCTCCCCCACATCCCCCCACCCACTGTCCGCATGTCTCTCACTTGAAGATAAATCACCAGGCTTCTACTGAAGGCCCTCCATCCAATGTTAGGGCAGTCTCCTCCCCCTACCCTCGCGTCCTAGCTCACCCCATTCAGCAGGCTCTCCTCTGCCTCCGAATAGGCATGTACAAGGGATTAGGGCAGCAGCTCTGCGAAGGAGTGACATCTCAGTTGTAGACACCTACATTTGGACCCAGACTGATTTAGGTAGATGAGATTCCTGACTAGTTGGAGGCAGGGATTTTTGTACTGGCCAGTTCCTCTACTGACTGTTTTTTTTCCAATGTGTCCAACAGAGTGCTTTTTAGAAGCCTACAACTAGCTATTACACAAAGACAATACCTGATACTTGTTTTCCACCAGCAGCTGTGGTGAAGGGGCATACTGGCTCTGAACCTGGTACAGTATTCCTCTTCAGGTACAGTGGTTGTAACTGATGATAATCTATCTTCCGTTAATATGTCCGATTGCTCCTTTAAAGTGATCTAGAAGTAGTGGCAGTAGGTTTCACCATCTAATTATGTGTCTTGTCTGTCTTGAATAAACATACAGGCCAATTTTTGAATAAACTATCAATCCGTTTTCACTGAATGGCATTCAGTGCTAGAGTTACAAGAATGAGGGCAGATGCAGGCAGACATAGACAGCCCAGAACTGGAAGTGAATATACATGAACACTGGAAAGAAGCGACTCAAACAGATCTCTGTGTTTGAGAAATTAGACTTCAAAAGAATCTGATGCTTAATGGCTGAACACGAGTCACAAAACAAATTAAGTTGATTTAGAAACTGAGTAAGGTAAGAAGAACTTGGTTCTATGCTCTCAAACATTTTCAGCAGTCAGCTAAGTCATTTCCAACAGTCAGTTTCAATTAAGTAACATCAGTTTCTGCCCTGAGAGAAACACCTCACACACTCTCCACTTTATCCACACTTTGCAGCTAGATAATTTTGGGTTTTGATAGTTCTTTAATATTAAAACCTGCTACTCGCTTTCTCAGTAGTAAAAAAGACAATATACCTGTTTTTACCACTGATAAACTTTTACTCTTCCATACACATGAAGTTTTTTGTTAGAGGTGTATGTGACCAATTTAATACCCTTCAAAGGAAATGCTTTCCTTTGAACTGATAACAAAATAGGATCAGGTTTACCATTCAAATATGTTCTTATAGCAAAAGCAGAGAGTGGGTTGTGCATATCCCTTGTCTTCAAGGTGCTACGTACAGTCTGTAGGATAACATATTGGAAGTCTGGAAGGGTAGGCTCCATAAATCTTTGCATCTTCCCAAACCATGCTGCTTTTTCCTCGAGAAGACTCCTAGGTAGCATGGTTGAACTACATACAACCACCAAGATGGATTGAACTATTATCCTTAAATCACATTTGTAACCTTATTCAAGAAAAAATCATGCTTCTGCTTCTCACGCTTATGCATGCATGTTATTTATGAAGCTTAACTTTATTTATAAAGCAATGCATAAAGAATTAATTATATATTTCTTTTTTCTTAAAGAACAACATTGTGATGCAGCTCTGTAGGAATGGGCCTTGAATTTGTGCTGGGACTGTGTCCTGGAATATGTGAAGTAACAAATTCTATGCAGAATGTTTTTCTCTTGCCATTGAATAATCACAGTCAGTCCTGCCACACTTAGAATGAAGATGTAAAACTATAAGGTAGATGGCATGGCACCCAAATAAGCCTGAGATTTAATGACTATTTTTAGAAACTAACCATGATTCAAGAATACATGTTTTAGTTTGTGTAGAACCTTGTGGAATGTTCACTACAAAAAGAAGGTCTCAGCCATTCATGACAGAGTTACATTCCATGAAATCTGTGAGTGTAATTGGACATCTATAAAGAAAGCTGAAAGAGATGGCTTTCTTTGTGTTGGATACCATGATCCTTGTGCTGAATAGTAGTAAGCAGTCTGGTACAGGTCTTGGACTCAAAATAAAATTTATGTACCCAAAGGTGTGTACTGGATCTGTGTAGACATACTAGTAATTGTAAGAAAGACTGGTGCACACAATAGGTCTTTCCTGAAAAAGCTTGTAAAAGCTTGATGGTTTTACTTAGATTTCTAACTGATGCCTCCTAATTTCAGTTTCTTGCCATGTAAATAAAATTGTACATAACTGTAAAAATTACAAACCCGTTACTTAATGCTAAGGTTTAGTGCTTCATTTTGTTACCTGAAATGGCAGTGTGAAAAAAATAGTGGCAATGTGACTGGCAAAAAAACCCAAAAAGACGTTAAGGTTCTAATCTCCTTTGTACAATGCAATTATGGTATGAAAAGATCTTTTTCTTGATTAAAGTTTCTTTTAAAAAAAATAAGGGTTCTCTGTTGCTATTCTTCAACCACAACTGTCATCAGCCCAGCAACAAAAGCAATGCATGCTGCCAATAGATTTTAATTTACACTGCTGGAGTTATTGCCCTTTTCAGAGTGTTTACTGAAGATAACCAAAGAGCAGTGTATTGTGCCGATGTTGTTATGGCAGCTACAGCTCTTTCCCTTTGCTGCATTTCTTAGTGTCCTTTTCCAGACCATACTATGTGGTTTTTGTTTCCTTTCAATATTCTATCCTGCAGATATAGATATATAGCGTGCATTGATTTTTGTTTTGTTCTGTTTTTAGGACAATACAGCAACCAGCACATTGCAGAGGATGCAAGTTTTCAAATTATGCAAAAGCAAATTGCACTAAAATACAGTATTCTTATCATCTGCAACAGTCATTGAGCTGCAGTTTGTTATAAAGTGACTGTGTGATTATCATGGGTATTTCTTCCTCCCTCTGCTCCTACAATCCAGGAATTAATATAAGTCTTCATGATGCCAAAGCAACAATATCCACACACAAAGAAAGGTATTAGCATGTTCATGAGAACCCCCAAAATTTCAGAAGTGCACCATATGTCTTTCAGGGAAGCAACCCTGAAAGACTCTACGGCATTCTGAAACCCCTGAACATGTTGCGTCCACTTTAGGCCAACAGACTGACTCGGGGGGGGGGGTCCGCAGGAAATAGAAAAAGAGGAAGATGAGAAGATGGCATTCACTACCATGAAGAGAGCACATCTGACTGATTGGAACAGTGAACAGGATCAGTCCACAATGCAAATGTCCCTGGGGTTGGGGTGGGGGGAAATTAGCTACCGGAGGTACAACTCAGGGTGACACAGGGCTTCAATAGTGTCCCTATGTAGACATAGTTAATTGTGGAGGACAAGGTGTCCTTTAAAGTCGATGCATTGCCAAAAGAATAGGCTTGCCTTAATGGGCTCTCCAGCAATCATACAGTTATTTTCAATGCTTCAGCCAGCATTTGATTGCGCACTGCAATATTTTTCTCTCTCTCCCATGTCCAGAGGCTAACAAAGCTGCAGTGTGCCGGCATATATTCCGCTCACAGATGATTCGGTGCTTGCCATTTCCATTGTTCCAATTATTTAAAAATATTTTTAAAATACCAAGTTTTGACAGAAAGACATGTGTTATATATTTGTTGTTCCAGACAGTTTTTATTTAGGAGCCAGGCTGGAGTAACTGCAGGTGCTAGGCTTTTCAAAATTAAATTACTCTTCACGTCTTCAGGAATGGAAACATGTGAGAAGACCTGTAGCAAGAGGATGCCTCTCGGGCCAGACGTATGGATGAGACTAGGTACTTAGCGGGAAAGGCTCTGAGCTGTTTGCCAAGTGGTGTCTATCTGCAGGGGACTAAGTAGAGGCAGGGAATGGAGTACTGTAGAGTCTTAACCTTCTATCAAGGAACTTTAAAGTACTTTTTTTTCCCAGTGTCCGGTCTGATGCTATTAATTGCCAATGCAGCATGAGGAACTTGCAGCCTACAAACCTGATAACCCTACAGGACTTTCCCATCAGGCCCTCAAGCTTCTTCCCTTCTAGGAGAGGGCTTGGAACCTGGTGAATTGCTCTTCTTTTGAAAGCTGGTGAGAGGAGATAAGCACTTTTGTGCACAAGGGAAAGAGGACCAGGTGCTCAGGGAATAAGCCAGTCCTATTTATTTGTCTTTCCTGCTTCTGCAGAGATGTGTGGAGCCTTGTCCTGCTTCCATGTAGCTAGACATTCTATTTGTGCTCATGCTGGAACTTGATATTTTTGAATGCTGTTTCTACTCCTGGAATATTTGAATGTTATTTGGAAGTGCTGCCAAGTGATTCAGTCCTGTTTACTTCCATGTGAGCATGCAGAGTCTTCTCCTTATTTATAATTAGTCTTAAAAGTACAGTGGTGCCTCGCTTAGCGATCGCTCCGTTTAGTGACAAAATCGCTTAGCAATGCTGTTTTTGCAGTTCCCTATGGGGTATTTTTGCTTTGTAATGATCGGTTCCCTGCAATCATCACAAAGCAACCCTTTTCGCACAGTTAATCGGCAGTTTCAAAATGGCTGCCGGGGAAAAAAACATGGCCGCCCGCTGTTTTCTGGGACGTATTCCTCGCTTTAGAGGCAGCGGAAATGGCGATGCTATGGAGGATCTTCGCTGAATGGTGAGTTTTAAGCACATAGGAATGCATTAATCGCATTTTAATGCGTTTCTATGGGCTTTTTATTTTCGCATTGCGATGTTTTCGTTCAACAGCAATTTCGCTGGAACAAATTAATGTCGCAATGCGAGGCACCACTGTAATAGACTTAAATAGAGCAAGCCCAGTTTGCCCTTGGCCTTGCTCACAGGTAGGATGTCTCACCAAAGAACTTTGCCAAACTGAAATTTAACCCTTGAAGTGAAAACAACTTCTCACCCTTCTTCCAGATAAAAATCTTCTAAACTCTGCTGTGAGGAAACACTGCCAAATGCACTATGTAGGCTCTTAACTTATAAATTATAGATCTAGACATGGCACTCTATATTGTAGGGCAGGCATGAGCGACTTTAGAGGGTCCAGGGGCAATTTTCTACCACTATTATTTATTTATTTATTCCATTTGTATACCATCCCCATTACTTTCACAGCATGAGCACTATGAGCATCTGTGAGCTTTATTAATCATTAAAAAATGCAAAGAGAGAGGAAGATCAATTGAAAGGGGCAGCATTAAGGCTTGTGATCAGTGATTTGTTGATGTGATTAAACTGTTTCATGACTGCTTGCAGATACTGTTAGGGTGAAATGAAACAAAAAACCTCAGCAAGGTTAAGCTAAAACTGAGGTTAATTGTGAATGGCCAGAGCAGTGGCCTCTCCCTCTCTCACACTACCACAAGTGGTTTTTGCATTTTGCTAACCATCTGATGTGTGGGCACACAAACAAATGTGCAATGATTCCTACAACCCAGGTACAGCTCAACAGACAGATATCAAGGTCATGCCCACTACTTGCACTGTTTCCTGTTTATTCTGTCCAATGCCATAAAGGATTCTGTGTGACATCCAATAAATAGACATTGGCACCCTTCCTCCACCTTTTTTGTGGACAAGAATCAATTTATTACCATTAACATCCTAGTCTTTGGTTAACAAAAAATTATGCCAGAAAAAATGTATTAAATCATTACTGTTCCACAATACCTGAGTCTGCTTTAACTTTGCTTAGGATGCTCAGGTTACTACAGACCCATTAAATCCAGTTATGACCGCTTTAAAAGCAAAGTGTGCTGCTTATATGTTGGCCCATAGCGCTTAAAGCACTCTGGGCAGTTTACAACTTCATTATGCATGCTATACATTGCCCCCCCCCCCAGCGAGCTTGGTACTCATTTTACCGACCTCAGAAGGATAGAAGGCTGAGTCAACCTTCAGCCAGCTATCTGGAATTGAACCCCGGGTCGTGAGCACAGTTTTGGCTGCAGTACAGCAGTTTAACCACTGCACCAAGAGGCACTCTAAAATATGTTTGTTTTAAATTGTAGAACTGGGCTTTTATTTCAGGATAGTAGTCTGCCTTTTCTTACAAGTTCTGATAGAAGTAAAATTTGCCAGCTACGAAAGCTAGCATCCTTCCACACTCTGCGGCAGGGCCTGTGATCCCCATGCAGCACTTCAGGCACTCAAATGCAAAGCCTTGGCACCCTGTCGCCTCCAAAATCACTGCCCAGCCCCACCCCCACCCCACACACTGTCAATTAAGCAAATTGTGTTCGAAAAGTTCCCTTGTGATTTGCAGGGATTGTGGAGGGGTGCATTTGTTTGGCAGAACCCACACCTCTGGCTCCTTTATGCCTCCCAAACTTGTAAATTCTACTAGAGCATGCAAGAGGGCCTTTCAGTGTTGTTGTTTTTTAGTAGGAGATGTAGGGGGTAGTACTGCACCTCAAAGTTCAGTATGGTTTATGTAGTCCCTGGATGTCTAGAAAGTGCCTACCACCTCCTCTACAGCACTGGTTCTTAACCTTGGGTTACTCAGGAGTTTTGGACTGCAACTCCCAGAAGCCTTCACCACCAACTGTGCTGGCTGGGGTTTCTGGGAGTTGCAGTTCAAAAACATCCGAGTAACAAAGGTTAAGAACCACTGCTCTACAGCATCCTAGGAAAGACAGCCATTCAATTTTGCTTTAAGGAAAAGAGACCATGCTGTGGAAAGAGAATCGGGAATCTAACCATGTGCAGCCAAAATCTAGAAGGCTCACAGACAGTATGCAATCAATGCCTTCATGAGTTAAGGGATATTATGTAGCAACGCAGCATCGGGCTTCCAATTCACAAATTGCTTGAGCAGGGGGCAGGGGTAATTCCTGAGGTACTCCTCCAAAACCCACACATCATGAGACATATAGACAGGCAGAGATTCAGAGCAGTTTAAAGTCTTTATGAAAGAACAAAAGTTAGCAAAGCCTAAACCCAAGAGATCTGATTTCTAGACCTCGGCTGTAATGGATCTAACAATCTAGCATTAACTATTTGCCAAGATCTTGCTAAAATCTTGGCTGGTTTTACAATGTGAGTTTGAGAATCCAGTGTGAGGCTTGAGATAGGGGCAATCTGGCTCAGAACAGCGCTCTGTCTCTTTCTCCTTCTGTGCATGTATGTATGTGGATAGCCCAATCTCTTCCACTTCTTTCCCAGCTGCATCTACACTAGGAGTGAACCTTAAATGAACAGAGGTTACAACACTGAACAGAGTTAGAGGCGAGTGGGCCTACCTTTGTACAGATTGTCTGCCAATGAATCCAGCTTTTGGCTTAAAGAAGCTATCTTTCTTTGCAGGAGATGCTCAAGTCATCTGAAAAGTTGGCAATAAATGTCATGTGATCTAGTATGGTTCGCATGCAGGCTGAAAAAAAATTGGCCAGGGAAAATCTCCAGAATGTCTTTCATATTAAAATCACAGACAACAATTGTGAAGGAGCTGATTGTTATACTCTGTATAACTCCTTGGGGAAGTGCCTGCCTTCCCAGAACTCTTGTTCTATGTAGCTTTCTCTCAAAACTTCCGTATTTTGTTTGTTTGTTTGTTTGTTTGTTTGTTTGTTTGACTGACTGACTGACTGACTGACTGACTGACTGACTGACTGACTGATTTTTATTCTACCCATCTGGCTGCCAAGGCCACTCCGGGTGGTGTACAAATCAGTAATAAAACAATAACATAAAAAACAGAAACAATCAACTTCCTTCCACCAAAAATTACAGGGATTTATCACACATGGATCAAAACAGACATTACAGTTTCGGTAGGTGACATCTGCATGCACAATACAATTTTGAAAAATCAAACGCTGATTTACTTTGTCATTTTGCAAGAAATATGTGCCTCAGTTATGCTCTAAAAGCTAAGCTATGCTTTAGAAAGTACCAGACACTTAAAACTGTGGTTTGCTGCTTGTCCTTCATTCTTGTCCACACTCAGCAAAAATCACAGTTTGCACGCAAGGTATGATCAAGCCATAGTTTGTACTCCTGGTTTGCCACTAAAATACAATCAGAAATTTGTAACAGGAGGGAGAGGAAGCAGTGGGTACACCCAAATGACATGCTTGTTCATTCTGGTAATGCCAAAGCAAGTCCTGTTTCACTTTATGTAAGCAATATTCATGGGCATTTTCACATTTTCAATAATTCTATTGATGTTTGCATGAAGTTTGCTTGTATAATTTACTATGATGAAGTTTCAAGGTGCCTGCCTGTTGAGCAATCTGGCATGGGACCAAGACATGCACCTTGTTAGATATACCGTATTTTTTGCACCATAAGACGCACTTTTCCTCTCAAAACAAGTGGGGGGAGAAGTGTATGCGTCTTATGGAGCAAATACTGTCCCCTCCACGCCACCATCGCTGGCTTCTGAGGCCTCCGGAGGCCTCAGCAGGCCCCGTGGGGGCCTCCCCCCGGCACCATCGCTGGCTTCCGAGGCCTCCGGAGGCCTCAGCAGGCCCCATCGCTGGCTTCCGAGGCCTCCGGAGGCCTCAGCAGGCCCCGTGGGGGCCTCCCCCCGGCACCATCGCTGGCTTCCGAGGCCTCTGGAGGCCTCAGCAGGCCCCATCGCTGGCTTCCGAGGCCTCCGGAGGCCTCAGCAGGCCCCGTGGGGGCTTCCCCCCGGCACCATCGCTGGCTTCCGAGGCCTCCGGAGGCCTCAGCAGGCCCCATGGGGGCCTCCCCCAGGCACCATCGCTGGCTTCCGAGGCCTCCGGAGGCCTCAGCAGGCCCCATCGCTGGCTTCCGAGGCCTCCGGAGGCCTCAGCAGGCCCCGTGGGGGCCTCCCGCAGGCACCATCGCTGGCTTCCGAGGCCTCCGGAGGCCTCAGCAGGCCCCGTGGGGGCCTCGCCCAGGCACAATCGCTGGCTTCCGTGGCCTCCGGAGGCCTCAGCAGGCTCCGTGGGGGTCCCCCACCACCACCATCGCTGGCTTCTGAGGACCTCCAGGAGGCTTTCCACTGGTAAGGTGCTGCTTTTTACTTTTTTAAAAAATGTTCTGGGTGGGTTTTGTAGGGTAGATTTGGGCTGGGGGTATGTTTCTATGTTGCTTTGTGTTTTGGTAATTTTTTTTGCAGTCTCAGCATGGGACTTGCTCTGTTTATTTATTTTTACTTTATTTTTTTGGTATTTAAATATTAGTTGCTGCTTTTTACTTTTTAAAAATGTTCTGGGTGGGTTTTGGAGGGTAGATTTGGGCTGGGGTGTATGTTTCTATGTTGCTTTGTGTTTTGGTACTTTTTTTTGCAGTCCCAGCATGGGACTTGCTCTGTTTATTTATTTTTACTTTATTTTTTGGTATTTAAAAATTAGTTGCTGCTTTTTACTTTTTAAAAATGTTCTGGGTGGGTTTTGGAGGGTAGATTTGAGCTGGGGGGTATGTTTCTATGTTGCTTTGTGTTTTGGTACTTTTTTTGCAGTCCCAGCATGGGACTTGCTCTGTTTATTTATTTTTACTTTATTTTTTGGTATTTAAAAATTAGTTGCTGCTTTTAACTTTTTAAAAATGTTCTGGGTGGGTTTTGGAGGGTAGATTTGGGCTGGGGGGGTATGTTTCTATGTTGATTTGTGGTTTGGTACTTTTTTTGCAGTCCCAGCATGGGACTTGCTCTGTTTATTTATTTTTACTTTATTTTTTGGTATTTAAAAATTAGTTGCTGCTTTTTACTTTTTAAAAATGTTCTGGGTGGGTTTTGGAGGGTAGGTTTGAGCTGGGGGGTATGTTTCTATGTTGCTTTGTGTTTTGGTACTTTTTTTGCAGTCCCAGCATGGGACTTGCTCTGTTTATTTATTTTTACTTTATTTTTTTGGTATTTAAAAATTAGTTGCTGCTTTTTACTTTTTAAAAATGTTCTGGGTGGGTTTTGGAGGGTAGGTTTGAGCTGGGGGGTATGTTTCTATGTTGATTTGTGGTTTGGTACTTTTTTTGAAGTCCCAGCATGGGACTTGCTCTGTTTATTTATTTTTACTTTATTTTTTGGTATTTAAAAATTAGTTGCTGCTTTTTACTTTTTAAAAATGTTCTGGGTGGGTTTTGGAGGGTAGGTTTGAGCTGGGGGGTATGTTTCTATGTTGATTTGTGGTTTGGTACTTTTTTTGAAGTCCCAGCATGGGACTTGCTCTGTTTATTTATTTTTACTTTATTTTTTGGTATTTAAAAATTAGTTGCTGCTTTTTACTTTTTAAAAATGTTCTGGGTGGGTTTTGGAGGGTAGGTTTGGGCTGGGGGGTATTTTTCTATGTTGCTTTGTTTTTTGGTGATTTTTTTTTTGGCAGTCCCAGTGTGGGACTTGCTCTGTTTATATATTTTTATTTTATTTTAATTTTCAGTATTTAAAAATTAAGTGCGTCTTAACGTCCGGTGCGTCTTATGGAGCGAAAAATACGGTAATTAGTCACAGCAAATTACCCAAATCTTATACAAACACCAGTTGGATTCTGGCCACCATGACCTAAATGTTGGCCAAGCCTCTTTAAATGAAAATATAATTTAAAAAAGAAAAGGAAATGTCCTTTCCAGGCATCGATCTATCTGCAGCAGCAAGTCTTCATTTCTGGTAAATGGCCGAGCTTCACAACCAGCAGTTCCACCATTTCTATATTGCAGGGCCTGACAATGGCTCATCCTAACATCAACATCTCTCTGCAAGTTATCCGTTTTGGAACAGCCAGGTCTCAGAGCACTGAAGTCTCAGCAAATTACTGCTTTCCCAGATTGCCAGACAAAGAGACAATGCTCCAGATGGGACGGTGCTAGAGGAGGAACACTTTTCTTGATGTGGGAGCTGGCTTTAAAGCCTGGCACACATGTCCTCTCTTTTCCAGCTGACATCAGAGCTCACTGTGTGTGTTGCTGCTGCACTTGCAGGACGCTGCCATACCAAAAGGCAAGGAGCGAAGGGAGGGAGTGCATGTAGTTCAATTCATTGTGCCATGCTGGGCAACTCAGTGGTTTAGCTATCTAGCTGTGGAGCCAGAGGTTGGGAGTTCAATTCCCTACTGCATCTCCTTGAGAGGGGCTGCAGTTCTAAGAGGATGATGGTGACGATTTACAGCAAGATAGGGAATGGAGGACCAGCACTGTGAATTACAAGACTCGTGAGTGTAGAAACCATTATGGAGATGGAAGGGCCTGGGGGAAAAGCACTCCATATGGGCTAGCGGTAGCCTTACACAAACCCCAGAAATACTGTAGAGCCTTGAAATAACTCCTCACTCGTAATATGACCTGTCAGTTAGGCTGCATGGGACGCACACCCTAGTGGGAAAATTGGCAATCAAATCAGATGCTTAGGTGCATTTTGCTCCGTGACTGGCTATGAAATTTCTCTCCTGCTCACCCAGCTTTTCAGAGCAACATGACTGGGATAGCCAGCTTTTAGTCAGGTTCTGGGTCCATTTACTTAGATTTCACTTGTATTCATTTCCACAATCAGTTGGCCCAGAAGCAACTCTGGCCTGCTTCCCAGCCTTTGGTTGCCCTCCTCGTATAATATCACAAGGTCCCATCCTGTTCTCAGGCTTTGGTCCTGAAATTTCAAGGAACTTGATACTGTTGAAATGTCTAAGTTCAGACTCTGGCAAGAGCAACCTGTGCCTCATGCCCACTGTGCAAATGGAGGTGGGGAAACACTGACATTCAGTATCTACAGTTTACCTATACACATTTATGTTATGTATACAGTGGTGCTTTGACTTGCGACTGTTCCGACTTATGACCAATTCGAGTTACGACCAGCTCTGGCCGCAAAATTTTGCTTTGTCCTGCAACTGGAGCTTTGAGTTACAATTGGAAAAAAGACAGGGAATTCAAACTGCTAACTGTTGGTGGCGAAGAGGCTGCTTCTTTGTAGCTCTTTCGCCCCCGTGGTTAGTGTGTATGTTCGGAGGAGGCTTTGGGCTGCCTGGTAAGGTAAGGTGCTACTTTCTGCTTTTTAAAAACTGTTCTGGGTGGGGTTTGCAACATGGTTTTGGGCTGGGGGGTTATGTTTCTGTGCTGTGATGGGTCTTGGGGGTTTGTTCATTTGGCGGGGATTTCCCATTTCCGATGGGTCTTGCAGGGTTTATTTGCTTTTGGGGTTTTTTTGCATTTCCGATGGGTCTTGCAGGGTTTGTTTGCTTTTGGGGTTCCTCCCCATTTCTGATGGGTTTTGCAGGGTTTGTTTTTTGGGGGTTCCCCCCATTTCCTATGGGTCCTGCGGGGTTTGTTTGCATTTTGGGTTTCTTTTTTTCATTTCCGATGCATCTTGCAGGGTTTGTTTGCTTTTTGGGGGGTTGCATTTCCGATGGGCCTTGCAGGGTTTGTTTGCTTTATGAGTTTGTTTTTTCTTTTCTTTTCTTTTTTCTTTTCTTTTCTTTTCTTTTATTATTATTTTGCATTTCCGATGGGTCTTGCAGGGTTTATTTGCTTTTTGGTACACATGGCTTTAATTCTTTGTACAAGAAACAGTTAACTTTGGCAGCATTGCTAAGTAAATATGACTAAGTACTGTAGTTTCCGTAAAGCATGTCAAAATGCAATGAAGTAACAAAGTATCAATTTAAAATTCCCACAACAGTATTACATTTAGATGTTTGTAAGGGGTCTGTAGGGTAGGTTTAATTCTGAGAATGTTGGTATTAGTTGTTTAAAAATCTGAAAATCCAATCTCTAGACCTTATATGGAAAGGTAATGCTATGTTATTAGGCGATACCTGAATATGAAGTGTTTGATTCCACATCATGTAATCATGTTGAATCACTACTCCTCATTATATTTTACAATAATTATCTGTATGTGACGTCCAGGGAAACACATGGAGATTGATAAATCAGATTTTTATCTCTTGTCTTTATCAACCGAGAACCTAAAAATGACACTACAGGTCCAGATCATTTTTTCACTACTAAAGACCAAACCTGAAAGTAATTTCTGGAATAGTTACCCTAAATGTTTCCTCCCAGATGTATCTACTTAAAAGAAAGGAAGTGCTTTGTTAAAGTAAATATAAGTAGAACACGGCCAAAGACCCCGAAAAACACACAACAACCATCAGATCCCAGCCGTGAAAGCCTTTGGGAATACTTTAGATATAAGCAGGTTTTTATAGTTTGTTTTAAACTTTACATACTGGAATCTGTCCCATGATCATGGCACCCAGAGCAATGCACAATACAATAAAAACAGTGAACATGAAAACACAGAACGATATTAAACAGGGAAGCAACACACATATAAACAACCAACAGAAGGGATAGCTAAAACATTCCATATGTCCAAAAGTTCAGTTTGTCCCATAGCCACAAGAGGAACCAACCATTAGATGCAGAAGCAAGTTCCATGTTGTGGCTCTACTACCTATAAATTCATGAGCCAATATCTTAAAAAATTACAAGATTTGTCCTCTTTATTTGGCTTCTGTTGCAGAGTTTTTACCAGCCACACTAATATAATTGTCAAGCTTCAAACTTATAAGCAATCATTTCACCAAATTCCAACATTAAGAGGAAGGGTTCAAAAGAGTTATGGCACGCGGACAGTTTCAATCTATAGGTCTTTTGTTTACTTGCCTATCTCTAGTTAGGAATTTCTATAGGCTAGAAGAGATAACACAATCTTGTGACACTGGCTGAAATCCTGTTGCTTAATTACACATCCAGAATGCAAACAGTGTAATATTCAGACACTTGTATCTGTCAATTTGCAAGTTCCAACTGGGATTCTCAAGTGCTCACCAGCCAGTGGGTGTACCCCCTCCAGAGAATTTCAGCTAGAAGTAACTGGATATTACACCATTTGCTTTCTATTTATATAATTAAACAATAGAATTTCAGCTACTATAGGCTGAATAGAGAAATACCAACTATCTAAAAAAAAAAAAAAAGATTTTTGAAACAAAACAGCATTATGGTTCTCATACTATTTATGAACCATGCAGTCACAGGTCACGCCGCTGATCACCATAGCTGAAAAATGAAATTGGATTTCAGATTTGACACTTAGGTCCTGGATTTGGTGACTGTGTCAAAGGCTGATGTCAACAGCCAAATTGCCATTTGGAAAATGAAATGTTCATTTGGGTAGATGAGTCCGTATGTGAAATTTAAAAAACCAGAGTGAATCTGGTAGTCCACATGATGAAAGATTATGTGGAGACACCTTCACCTTTCTATAGAGATTACACTGTTATCTGGATTAGTATGCCAAAACTAATAGGGTACTATACAGTTGTTTCAGTGATACTGCGGTTCTCTTTGATTAAGCTTATCTTGACACACTTCTGTCTGGTGTCCAATAGCAAAAGAACAACCCAAGCCAAGGAAGATTCCTTTTGCTAAGAAAGTAATGTAAGCTAAAGATATCACTTCAAATAACTCTGTACATGAGAGTGGCAAAGCACGGCCCACAGGCCCACAGTGACTAAAACAACTTTGTTCAAAAAACGCTGTTGTGTCTTCTAGGGGTGGGAGCCCATGAGTGCTGGGGCCTTCTAGCAGTCATGGGCTCTCCAACAACACATTTTTTAAAAAAGCCAATAGAAGATATGAGTCCCCCCCCCAGTTTTATTAAGTGAGAAAATTTAAAAAATATATTGGGGGGTGAGGGTGCAAGCATCCGGTACAGTTCTTTAGTATCTGTGAAGTCATCCAAATTGCTATATTATATAGGTAGGTTAAATGGGAGAACATGTGCATGAACAGGTCATGGAAAAGAACAGGATCCTTGCCTTAAAAGTCTGCGGGTGGGGGGGGACGACAGGAAAGGCAGAAGGATAGCAAAACACATGAGCAAGGGTAGAATTATTTCAGCTACACTTCAGCTCAGTTATGATACAGGGAGTTGGGAATTGATCCAAAGTCTTCACAGAAAAACCTATCAGAATACCTCACTTCCTGCAAGATAACTACTTCCATGTCTTCAGAATCAAAGCCTTTAAACATACAGTTCTTCTAATGTACTGTTCTTACACACTGACTTGAGGACTTAATGATCAAAGAGCATGTGGAGGTTAACTGCTCTCTTATGACTACCTCATAAAATGCACTACAAACTCTAGCATAACTGCAAGCTGCAGTAATTCCTTCTCTGTAGCTGTTCCATTTGAAAGCACAATTACCTAAAGACATGGCCAGAGCTGGAAGGTGGGGGAAGGACATGCATCAATTCAATAGTAAGTTACTTGGCATCTCCTTGAGCGATGGAGCTCAATCAAACATTCACATCAAACATCCGTGTGCGCTTCTCCTTGGCTTCAAAGGGTACATTTAAGCACTCATGGCTGTAAGACAAAAACAATGTGATGCCTGACAAATTAGGTATGATGGGAGGAGGCACACAAATTGTTGGGATCACAGCACTGAAAGAATACTGTATACCTTTTCCCGTTTGGAAATGAAAGGAGACAGTTGGATAGGGGCTGCAAATTAAAATGAGAAAAAGGTACAGAACAGAGGGGCAGGAGTAACTCATTCTTCTCCCAACACTGCAGCCTTCTACCGTTAACTTGTAACAATAATGCATGGGAGACACAATGACAACAGTAACAATATTAACAATACTGGCCAAAATCCAGTTGCTTAGTGTGGTCAATCACACTAGAAAAGGCCCATTGAAATCAACTGGGATTTTGTGAGTCAACTCTGTAAGTTCCATTGATTCAAATGGGCCTACTCAAATTGTGATTTACTCTGCTAAACAACAGGATTTGGGGAGTTTTCTGGCACAACATCTACTTCCACACATCTGTAGCTGTTTGTGTGAAAGAACCACCAGTGCAATGAGCTCAGATGATTCAGATCAAATTACAGTGGTGCCTCGCATAGCGAGGTTAATCCATTCCGAATTAACCTACGCTATGTGAAAACATTGCTGTACGGATCAAAAAAAGCCATTGAAAAGACCGTTCCAAATGGTCAAAAACTCACTGTACAGCGATGTTTTCTGGGTCCGGCAGCCATTTTCGCGCCCTCGGTAAGCGAGGGGAGGGCGCGAAAACGCTGCGCGCAGCCATTTCGGCTGTAGCGAGACCGCAGATCAGCTGTTCGGCAGGTCGACAATGGCCACCGGAACAGCTGAAATGGCCGCGCACAGCGTTTTCGCGCCTTCCCCTTGCTTACCAAGGGCGCAAAAACGCTGCCCGCGGCGATTTCGGCTGTTCCGGCGGCCATTTTGGACCCGACGAACAGCTGATCTGTGGGTCGCAAAGCGAAGGTCGCTAAGCGAAACGCTTACCGATCTTCGCTATGCGAATTTCGGCCATAGGGGCCGACGCGATTCCTTCGCATTAGCGATCCCGGAAAAGGGATCGCTATGCGAATTCATCGCTATACGAGGCGCTTGTAAAGCGAGGCACCACTGTATATGTTTTATCAAACACAGCACGACACAATAGCTAATAAAGCAGTTCCTTCTCAATAAAGGTTAGTAACTATAGGACAAAGGCATTACCACAGTCAGGGGCATATGATCAGATATGGCTAGAATTGTACAGTTTTCTATATCACAGCACTCTTATCTTCACCCAAAGATACCTCTGGCCAATAGTTGGAATCAACTCAAAAAGAAGATAACTATGGGACCTTGCTCTCCTGTTTCTCTTCTAGACAAAATAAGCACACTGCTCCCACCAACAGTTTATATGGTATTAAAGAAAAGAAGATTTGTGAAGCATGTTCTGTTTACATCCATCAGTCCAAAGACTAATGGCTGCTCGGTAGTGTTACTGCAGTGTCTTGCAAGCTGATTTGAAAATCTCTTGGTAGAAAGACATCACATCAATATTTAGAGTGGCTTTGCATGATAATCTCTCCATAGCAGGACAGGAGAGCACGTACACCACAAATTATTAAAATTGTTCAACTGTCTGGACTGTATTGACTGAGACATAGAGACTAATAGCAGTTAACACTTTTTGCCTGAACTACAGCACCATCTTGTGGCAACAGCAACAACTTCACATTTGAAAGCTAAAATAGACCATTGAACAAGACTATCAAATAAGATCTTATTTTCTTCTGAAAGCAAAGCAGTCCTTCTTCGATTGTTCTCCAGCCCATACTTGACAAAAGTACTTCACTGTCCCAAGGCTTTAGTGGCAGACCTATAATTGCTTACACACACACACCCCCGAATCTCAAGCAACTACTAACACAACACAACACTAACACAGACATGGAGATTAAACCCTGCTACAGACCCATCTGCCAAGTCTGCCCCCACATTTATTTTGGCAATATGATTACAGGACCTAACAATGCCACACAACATCAAGGGCACCTTCAACTTTTCCTCAGTTAATGTGATATATGGCATTTTCTGCCATATTTTGCCCCTCTGAACTCTACATAGGACAAATACGACAATTTCTATGTAAAAGAATTAATGGACATAAATGAGATATCACAACTTGCAATACTCAGAAACCTGTCTCAAATTACTTTAATCTACCAAGACACTCTTTATTTATTTATTTATTTATTTATTTATTTGATTTATACCCCGCCTATCTGGTCCGAAAGGACCACTCTAGGCGGCTAGGACCACTCTTCCCAAGATATGAAAGTTGCTATTCTGGAAAAGAAACACTACATAACAATACAAAGAGAAACAGCTGAGAAAAGAATTGTAAATATGATGGACACTCATATAAATGGACTGAGTATCAGTCAAGGTTTTTTAAGTCCATTAAAAATGTAATAATTAGGCTGGTATCTACTGTTATCTTCCTTCACAACCACCACACCCATATTTCAGAATAAGGCTCAAAGGTATAGTCTGTCATTCTCTATATTGATACACATTGTCTGTGTTGGCTTTTTTTTTTTAATGATGTTACTGCTTACAGTTGGTCAGCTCTCTCTCTCTCTCTCTCTCTCTCTCTCTCTCTCTCTCTCTGCTTTTGGCTGGTTTTGTGTCGCTTTTGGAATGCTTACAGAACAGAACTTCAAAAGAACTGAATACCTATAAAGGTCATAAACAGAGATGGGCACTAACCACTGGTTCGTTGGTTCATCCTTTGGACAAACAAGTGTTCGGCAGTTCCCAGCCCTGCCTCCT
The DNA here is from genome assembly GCF_051106095.1 of Pogona vitticeps. NCBI lineage: Eukaryota > Metazoa > Chordata > Lepidosauria > Squamata > Agamidae > Pogona > Pogona vitticeps. Next base: position 180,160,593 of record NC_135786.1, read on the forward strand.
CTGGTGAGTGCCCACTCAAGAGGCAGAATCCTGGCATTCCTGCCTCATCTCCTCTGGGTGCTGCCTCTGAGTGGGTGCCTACTGGAGGAGGCAGGACTGGGAAGCACTGAGCGCTTGTTCATCCAAAGGACAAACCAGCATGAACCACGAAGCTAGCAGTTTGTGCCATCTCTAGTCATAAATCATTGCATGTGCAAAAGGCAAACTTATATCACCGTCTCTTAGACTCTAGCGTGAATACTTTACTGTGTGATATCTGTATTCCACCTCATATGTCTGAAGAAGTGGGCAAAGAAGATCCACAAATGTGTACATTAAAATATAAATCTTTAAGATGATACATTTTTGTGTCTTTATTTTTATTTTGTTTTTGTCTGGTATCACTATTGAAGTAGGTATACCAAAACTAGAAGCCACTTCAATATGTATAATCCATTACTATTCACAATACTCACTGCTGTTTCTGCAAACAAATATAAGGACTCCCCATGAATGTGCATCCTTAAAAGCCATTCAGTTACTGCATCTATACATAACCATCTACAACCCAGAGACAGCAACACTGTGCACATAATAACAACTACTAACAACTGCAAAATCTCTGGTTTTGCTCATGGCTGTCAATATTTAAATTGCCTAAATCTTCAATTCTTACTTGGAATATGAAAATAAATAAAATAGGGTTTCCTGCATGAGATTAATTATAGAAATCCATACCAATCTGGCTTCAGGTCTGGTCACTGGATGGACCTTGGTAGATAACTGGCACTTGGAACTGAACAGAGGCACTGTGTCCCTGTTGGTTCTACTGGATCTCTAGGTGGCTTTTGATACCATCCACCATGGTATCCTCCTGGCCATTTCTCTAGTATGGGAATTTCAGGCACTGCTTTTGAAGATGATTTGGAAACAGCAGGTTACTCACCTGTAATTGTAGCTCTTTGAGTGGACCTCTGTGATTCACACAGTGGGTGATCCGTGCCTGCGCGGAGCCTCTTCAGAATATTCTAGAGCTTCTGCGGTAGCGAAAAACATTAGAATAGACCCATCCTCCTCAGTTTAAGTACCTCAGCCCCATGACTCTCCCTTCAGTTGTGTCAACTGCCGCAAGGATAAAAATATTGCATGGCGTGACAGAGGGGAGGTCGGGTGGGATGTGTGAATCACAGAGGTCCACTTGAAGAACTACAATTACAGGTGGGTAACCTGCCGTTCTTCTTCGTGGCCTCTGTGAATCACACTGTAGGTGACTAGCAAGCTGTCTTACCCGGAGGCAGGGTGTCACACCAAGGTGGAAGCCAAAACAGCACATCCAAATGCCGCATCAGACTTCTGTCGAACATCCAGTCTATAATGCCGGATGAAGGTAAATGGTTGTGCCCATGTAGCCGAAGCACAGATGTTGAGGACAGGCACACCACGTAGGAATGTTGTAGAGGTCACCAATGCCCTGGTGGAATGAGGGTGAATAGCTTCACGGACCGGCTGTTGAACAAGCTGGTATGCAAGCAGAATAGTAGAGGTAACCCAGCGAGAAATCGTTTGAGAAGTGACTTGTAGGCCTTTGTTAGGAAGTTGATGGCTGACAAAAGGCATGGGGAAAATCGAAAAGGTTGTGTACATGACAAAAGGAGAGGGCCCTCCTGACGTCCAAAGTATGAAGAAGTCATTAATGGGTTGTGAGTGGTGATAGAAAGATTGGAGGACGAGTGGTTGAGAGAGATGAAATTGAGACAGCACTTTAGGAAGGAGAATTTGAGAAACAACTTTATCAGGATAGAATTGCACATAAGGATAATGATGGCGTAGGGCCGGCGAGCTGGATAAGACCCCTCTGAAGGTAAGTAAATGGAGATCCGCTGAAGCTAGTGGTCCTGGCCTGCAATGTGCAGAGCTGTGAGGCATATGTGGTGTGAGAGGCACCATCCCCTTAGGTTGACTGTCAAATAGAGGAGGCTTGGGGAGTGTGTGCCAACTTGTTTGAGAATGTAATACATGGTTGTGGTGTTTTCGGTGGCAATCTGGACCACCTTGCCAGTTAGAACGTTTCTGAATACTTTGCAGGCCTTTATCACCGCTAATAGTTCTAACATGTTGATGTGGAGTGTTCTCTGCGGGACCAATTGGCATGTATTTTGAGAGAGTTGTAATGCGCTCCCCAGCCGGTAAGGCTGGTGTAGGTTGTGACCTGTATTTGAGGACGTGGTTGCTGGAAAGGGCGTCCCACAGAGAGATTTGGGATGAAGCGCCACCATTGGAGTTGTGAGGCGAGTTTGGGAGTAACTCTTAAAAGAGTGTTGGGAGGATCTGTTAGTGGGTTGAAAAGTGCGAGAAACCACAATTGCAGAGACCTCATCTTCAGGTGTACGTATTGTATGACTGAGGTCATGGAAACCATGGTGCCCAGTACACGTTGGATGAGGATGGCAGGGACCAAGGTGAGGGGGGAGAAGCCTTGGAGGAAGGAGATAAGGTTTTGTTGTTTGTCGAGTGGGAGGAATGTGTGAGCTCAGGTGGAGTCTATGGAAGCCCTGATATAATGAATAACCCTTGTAGGGCTCACTTTTTGCATGTTGACCATGAGACCGGGATCGCGATGAAGGGATAAGGTGAAAAGGGTGTCCTGGCCATGCAGTAGGAATGAGCTACAAGAAGCCAGTCTTCTATGTATTGGAAGATAAGGATCTTTTGAAGTCTGAGAAAGGCAGCCACTGGGACCATGCACTTGGTGAAGACTCTTGGAGCTGTTGGAAGTCCAAAAGGAAGTCTTTTGAATTGGTAAGCTTGGGGCCCAAGTTGGAATCAGAGAAACGGTCTGTGGAGATGTGGAAGTATGGATCTCGTAAGTCTATAACTGAACCAATCATCTTTTCTGAGAAAAGGTAGAACAGATTTGAGGGTTACCATACGGAGAGTTCCAGAAAAACATCTACTTCTGCTTCATTGATTATGCAAAAGCCTTTGACTGTGTGGACCACAGCAAACTATGGCAAGTCCTTAAAGAAATGGCCGTGCCTGACCACCTTATCCATCTCCTGAGAAGCCTATATGTGGGACAGGAAGCAACAGTTAGAACAGGATATGGAACAACTGATTGGTTCAAAATTGGGAAAGGAGTACGACAAGGCTGTATATTGTCCCCCGGCTTATTTAATTTATATGCAGAATACATCATGCTGAAGGCTGGACTGGAGGAATCCCAAGCCGGAATTCAGATTGCTGGAAGAAATATCAACAACCTCTGATATGCAGATGATACCACTCTGATGGCAGAAAGTGAGGAGGATCTAAAGAACCTTGTAATGAGGGTGAAAGAGGAGAGTGTCAGTATCTACTGACAAGATACTCAGCACTGGCACTCCACAAGGCTGTGTCCTTAGTCCACTACTGTTCTCCATTTATTCATCGGATTGCACCAATAACCATCCCAGTAATAGGATTATCAAATTTGCAGACGATACTACACTAGTAGGACTTATCTCTGGGGATGATGAGTCTGCGTATCGGGACGAGGTATTACAGCTATCCTGCTGGTGCAAAAAAAACAATCTTTTATTTAACATCCAAAAAACCAAGGAATTCATAGCGGACTATAGGAAAAAAAGAGCAGACATTCAGCCACTGTATATAGATGGAGTTTGTGTGGAACAGGTGGTTGAATGTAAGTTTCTTGGGACTATCATAACAAATGACCTGACTTGGAGTGCAAACACCGCTGCGTTAATCAGGAAGGCACAACAACGGTTGTATTTTCTAAGGATTCTTAGAAAGCAACAATTGACTGAGAGTTTGTTAATCACCTTCTATCGGAGTTCGATTGAGAGCATATTATCCTACTGTCTCTGTGTATGGTTCACGAGCTGCACAGTGGCAGAGAAAAAGGCAATTCAAAGGGTGATTAAGACGGCCCAAAACATCATTGGCTGTTCACTCCCCTCTTTGGAAGAATTGTATAAGAACAGATGTAAGAGGAAGATATCTAACATACTGAAAGACTCCTCTCATCCGGGATATCAGCTCTTTAAACTATTACCATCAGGAAGGAGATTCAGGGTATTGAAAGCAAGGACAAGCAGATTCAAGAACAGTTTTTACCCAAGTGCAGTATTGAGTTTAAATGTGGGGCCATAGGTTTTTGGTGGATTTTAATTGCTGAGAGAAAACGGGGTATCTATATTTGGATGGTGAAAGTTGTGTATATTTTAACTTTTTTTTTGTAGTGTTGTCCAGTTTTACCTTGGGGAAGAGCACCTCATTTCGTTGCACCCACTTGTGAGCGCAATGACAAATAAATTTCTTATGTCTTATGTCTTATGTCTTATGTCTAAAGAACCTTGTAATGAGGGTGAAAGAGGAGAGTGCAAAAAACGGTCTGAAACTCAACATCAAAAAAACTAAGATCATGGCCATTGGTCCCATCACCTCCTGGGAAATAGAAGGGGAAGATATGGAGGCAGTGACAGATTTTACTTTCTTGGGCTCCATAATCACTGCAGATGGAGACAGCAGCCACGAAATTAAAAGACACCTGCTTCTTGGGAGGAAAGCGATGACAAACCTTGACAGCATCTTAAAAGCAGAGACATCACCCTGCCAACAAAAGTCCGAATAGTCAAAGCTATGGTTTTTCCTGTCGTGATGTATGGAAGTGAGAGCTGGACCATAAAGAAAGCTGACCGCCAAAGAACTGATGCCTTTGAATTGTGGTGCTGGAGGAGACTCTTGAGAGTCCCCTGGACTGCAAGGAGAACAAACCTATCAATTCTAAAGGAAATCAACCCTGAGTGCTCACTGGAAGGACAGATCCTGAAGCTGAGGCTCCAATACTTTGGCCATCTCATGAGAAGAGAGGACTCCCTGGAAAAGACCTTAATGTTGGGAAAGTGTGAAGGCAAGAGGAGGGGGCGACAGAGGATGAGATGGTTGGACAGTGTCACCGAAGCAACAACATGAATCTGACCCAACCCCGGTAGGCAGTGGAAGATAGGACGGCCTGGCGTGCTCTGGTCCTTGGGGTCACGAAGAGTCGGACACGACTAAACAAACGAATACGGAATTTTGTGGTTATGACATATTGATTGTTCTCTGAGGTCTAGAATAGGTTGTAAACCTCCGTCCTTTTTGGGGACGGTGAAATAACGAGAGAAAAAAAACGTTTTGTTGTATAGGTTCTATTGTGTCTTTGGTGAGTAAATTTTTTATCTCTTCTTGTAGAGCTTGGGATGGTGGAGTGATGATATGATGTGGTGGAGGAAGTTGATGGCAATGAATGAAGTATCGATTCTGGATTATGGATAGAACCCAGGCATCAATGGTGATGGATTGCCAGGCAGGTAAGTGGTTCCATAGGAAAGGAGGTTGGTTTGCGATCTCAGTCGGGAAAACATCAAACATGATGTTTGGGTTTATGGTCATTGCACCTTTGGATAGCTTGTTGGCGAGGTTTCTGTTTGTATTGTTGTTTAAAGTATGGTGTGTAGAAGGTCTGATGTTGGGATTCGTGTTGGAACCTCTGGTAGGAATTGTAAAGTTGCCTCCATTGGTTATATTGGGGACGCTGTTGATAAGTGGGATGTCCAATCTTTTGGCAGCAGAACGTTTCTTCTGAATGTTTTCACTGAGGGAAAGGCAGCATAAAAATATAAATGAATGATCAATGTCCAATACCAGGATAACAGATCTTATAAACATATCTCAGAAACCTCTGTTACATGACATCAGATTTTTAATTCAATCACTTAAGTATACCTATAATTTGAATATGTAGACAAACCAAGCTAACCATGATCACCATATCACCATAAAGCACACATACAGTTCATAACTTTAAGCTTTATTTAAGAGGTGAAATACATAGTTTCTTCTCAGAGAGGCTGAAGATACAGGGCAATTATAAATATTTTTTCATACTCTATTGTATCCCACAGAGGCTGGGCAGTTACAAAACACAGGGTTTACACTGCATTAAACACAGTTTACATAGCATCTGGGTGTACAGACAAGTTGTATTTAATATAGTTATTTACCTTGGACTACATTTTAGCATACTCATGCAAGCAAACCTGCTGCTTTGGCTCTTTAAAACTGGCATTATTTCCTAAATTTTTTTCTCCTGCATTTTGTTAGTCAAAGGAACTGTGCAGCATACCTTGGAAAATAAATACTAAATACATATTCGGAAAGAAGAAATTATTTAATAGTTTTTAAAGGTAGTTAAGACCTCAGTTACTTTTTTCCACCTAAAATAAGGATCTTAATGACAAGTATAAAGCCTGTGATTGGATATTCATTCAAAAAGAAACTATGTTCCTGAAATGTAAACAGTTCCTTTTCACAAGACAAAATTACTAGGAATGTTAATGACCATTTTTATGACCCCTCTCCTGTGGTATATTACTTCCATAGACATCTGAGGAGTTTAGGGATCCATGATGTTCTCCAGGAGTTATAATAGTGCAATATCAAGGCATATTTCTATTCAAAGCCCTCTTACATATATATAGATTGGCTGTCTGTAATTTCTATGTGTGGTATCAACCAAAATCCTGAACTTTTTCAGCTCCTCCAACATTTAACACATCTTGTTAACATATGCCTGAAATTATATGAATGTAAGACTTGTACTGGTGGGAGGAGAGAAGCAGGAGCAGATGCATAAGGGATTCAAAGTGATCTCAGCAAATAGTATGGTACCATTTCTCTGTAAAACAGACTGCAAATTTGACATTCACTGTAAAAAAGAATAGTCCAGCGGGTGATATATTTGTTGAAAGAGTCTAAATATACCTATTCTCAGAACAGTATACTTGACACATTTTCTGGATTTCTGCATTATTAATACACAAAGGAAAAAATATTTGCCACTATTTGTACACCAAGATTACAACTTTCTATATCTCAAGAAAGAAGTGCTAAAAATTCTACACCTAATATTTTTAACTTCCAAAGGGAACTGGGATTTTTTACAGTTGACCTAGAGCAGTGTTACATGGAACAAAAGCTAGATTGTGAAAATTTTTGTTTTTTTTTTTAAAAAACTGAATTGTGCAATCCTGGCACTGGCCCACAGATCTCCTATATACATGGCAGTCGGACATGTACCCTGTATATAGCTTCATCAAATAATGCGTTCACGTGGAAAAAGCCATATCTGCCATAGTTCAAGGTGCTTTCAGCAGCTTATTGATATTATTTTAAAATGCAGTATAATAATAACAGCACATAAACCTGAGAGATTAAGTGTCCCTTCCATGGACTCTAACCTCACACAGGGCTCATCTGACACTGGAACATAAAGCAATGGGCCCTGAAACCAGAGATACTTGGAGAAAAACACTGAAAATAAATGCCATCTTCCAAATGTGCTTCTCTTTTAAAGAAGACCATGGTACTCAAATTTGTCATTAAAGCAAATGCTCTGAAAAGACTTAAGATTTAAGACTGTAACCCAGAAACACTTTAATATGTATAGCCATGCTTTTATACAAGGACCCCAAAAGCTGACACATCACTATTATCTTTTCAACTTCATGATTGCACAGAAATAGTGGCAATTTGGGTGCATTTGGAATTGCTCACTAGCCAGAAATAGCTAGCCTGGTATTGGAGTAGTGTTAACTGGAATTAGCAGAGTCCACCTGCATATTCGTCATCTTCTTCATGCACACGAGACCCTGGAACAGCAGATCCATCTGCTTTGCCCTGGGGAGTAACTGGAGACTTCTTCTTTATGCCTCCTCCTGGGACAGTCAGCGAGAGACCAAGCTTTGCATACTAGCAAAGGATAGGAAGAACAAGAATCTCTGTGTCATTAAAGGCATATCCCAGTTATTTTGCTTGTGAACTAATGCAGAGGTATATAAATCAACTAAGTATCCTTACTTAATGGCAATATGGTCAATGCCAGCATTAAACTACCCTAAAGGTAAATGATTATGTTGAATAAAATACTGACCTAATATGACTGGGTCTTACATAATGACCACAATCTTCCTCACAGCTTAAAAATCTAGATTGCCTTGCTACGTCATACACAACTTTAGACAGTGGATCAATTGAAATCAAATCACCCAGCGGCTGAAATCCAGTAATAAGTCACAACTAGAACAGGCCTATTGAATCAACAGAGCTTACAGAAGTGTTGAATCACCAAAATCCACTGATTCAATTAGCCTAGTTGTGACTTACTACTGGATTTCAGCCAATAAATGTATTGTCCAGCAACAATAACCACTTGAAAAACCTTGGCTGTAATAACTGGATTTTTGAGTTCTTATTTGCTTATACAACCAAAACATTTCACCATCTTACGTTCTTTTGGTCCTCCAATAACAACAAATACATTTATTTTCCAAATACATAGAACAAAACTTCTGATTACATAAATATCGGAGGTAAAATAATGAAAAGCAGTGACCTACATATTACAAAACAATTAATACTTAGCTTGCAGTAAAATAATTACAGTGGTGCCTCGCTTAGCGAGTGCTTCGCTATGCGATGAATTCGCATAGCGAGGGGGTCCGGGCCATCGCTGGAGCATTCGCTCAGCGATGGCCCCTATGGCGATTTTTCGCTTTGCGATGATCGCTAAGCGATTCGCTTAGCGATCCTCGCAAAACGAAGCGGGGGAGAACAGCTGATCGGCGGTTCCAAAATGGCCGCCGGAAGGTCCGCGCCGCATTTTCGCGCCCTGCCCTCGCTTACCGAGGGCGCGAAAATGGCGGCGCTATGGGACAACATCGCTTAACGGTGAGTTTTCAAGCCATAGGAACGCATTGAACAAAGTTCAATGCGTTTCTATGGCTTTTTTTGTCCCGTTTAGCGATGTTTTCGCATAGCGAAGGTTAATCCGGAACGGATTAACCTCGCTATGCGAGGCACCACTGTATATTATAAACGAACAGACAAAACAAGCCAACGTCTATATGCAATCTCATTTCACAACAGGTTCCCCAAAATTTGTAAGACCGGAGTGAGAAAATTCCTCAGTACCCACACTTGCTTAAAACTCCAGATTTGGCAGGGACTGTGTATAAGACTATCATAGGAAACTGCCACATTCAAGCAGCATAGTATAATCTATTACCAGGCAGCAACAAACACTAAGTCCCACCAATGACCCAGTAGTTAACATCACTTTATCTTGCTCACAACTGGGAAATGAGGTTTCTTTTTCATTTTCACTTAACAGACATTCTCACATTTAGGATACTCATTGTTCAGAATATACACCAACTTACATCATTGTCCATATATTTAAAGAGTGGTGAATTGCACACATCGGACACCTGGTCCTGGTCTTGCTGATCATACCCTTCTAGTAGTTGCTCCAATGCTGCACAGTCCTCACTTTCTCTGAATCCTGGTATGCTGATACAATTGAAAATTCATTTAAAAATAGTTTTCTCAAAGTTAAGAAACCAGTTTCCAAACAAGGGACAAAGATTGAAAAGGAAGACCCCGAACCAGCGTTCAAGATATGGATGCCCCAGGATTTTCATTATTATCCCATTTGGGGTAAATTACCCCTGTTCCCCGACCACTGATCTAATGATACTGATGTGGAATATTTTTATTAATGCAGGTACCCCAGCATGTAACATGAATTGTTTCAACAGTGACTTGTCTGCTCTGTTGAATTTCCAGTACTAACCTGATTGTTTTATGCAAGCTATTAATATAACCTTACATATTATTACTCTATCATTTATCATTAGTACTGTGAACTGCCTCGACAATTTAACTGCACAACAGCCTAGATCAGGAATGGGTCAACTGAGGACTATGGGTCATACGTGACACTCTCCAGGACCTCTGGCTTCCAACCCCTGAAACCTTAAACAGTTATTTAAAAAAATTGGCTCAGAAAGTAGAAATGTAGGCCTATTTAAAATTAAAATGTTTCAGAGTGGGAGGAAGCAGGGACACCCTTCCAAGGTTCAAGGTGGTTGTTCCCCCCTGAGGGTCCACTGCTCTCAATGGTTGAGGTCTATGGATGCAGAGCCAGAGGTTGGGAGCTCAATTCCCCACTGTGCCTCCTCGACAGGGGATGGACACAATGATCCACAGGGTTCCTTCCAGCTCTGCAGTTCTAAGATTAAGATAAGGCAATTATGCCATGTTTGGGGGCTCTCAATATCCTTGGGCCATTTAGATCTCCTTTTAAAATTTTATACAGTTTTGGCCATTAGAGGGTGATTGTGGGGCCTTTTCAGAAAAAGTGAAGCCTCTTTAAAAGTTCTTTTAAAGGGCAGATGGGGAACAGGTGCACACTCCAAGATCCAGGCGTGGGCAGACCTCTGGAGATCCACCTCACCACTCCTTAAATAAAGTTATTTTAAAACATATAAATCAGATGCTTACATCTTACTTTCCCAGGCAGCAAGCAATTTTATAAGATTACAGATGTGTGTAACTTCATGTAAAGAAATATGACTTTACTAAAGACATCCTTCCCCACCTATTCTAAAATGTACTGGATAGTGGGAACTGCAATAAAGCACATCTAAAGGTCTAAGTTGGGGAGGATTACTTTAGAAACAACAAAATTGTGCTGTTCAGGGAAATGTGCATATAGCAACGTCCCTAACATGATATGAAAGCTTCAGAAATATAGATCTACCCCATTTGCAAATAAGAAAAATCACATGAAATACAATCATGTTTTAAATTAAAAAGCACTTAGGCAAAAAGGTGACTTACCTATAGCTTTCCCTGACACATTTTTCTGCAGCAACATAGTCATTTCTGTGAAGATGAACTAAGACCTGAGCAATCGTTTTCTAAAGAAGAAAAAAAGACTGATCATTCTATAGCAACAAAGCAGTATTTCAGAATAAACTGACCAGTGCCATATCCAGAATATGAGCCCACTGGAGCTTTCTATGGCTTAACACTGCAGAGATCTGAAGGTATATGATCAACAAAGGAGACACCATTGTTTTTGGAAAAGATTAATCATAACAGAACATTGCTCTTATTTAAAGGAAACTCTATTTTCTTCTCAAAACAGGGGAAAAAAAGAGAACAACTGATCCTATACCTTGTAACACGTTGGATAGTTTTCAATATCTTTATAAAGACTCTTTTCCTTCTGAAGAGATACTGCAGCTTCATCTAGTCTGGAAGACAAAGGATGAGAAGTGGTTCAGAATCAGAAAGCAGAAAGATTGCAACTAGATAATTCAATAACACAGAAATGAGTTGCCTCTGTGCAATTACAATGAGCGTATACTAAATTTTCAGTTGAACATATGTTTGAGAACCACTTGTTTAAAAATTTCATGGCGAAATGAATTAAGGTTCCCAAAACTAAGACTGATATATACAAGTAGCAAACCCATACTTGCATGATTCTTTCTAGTATAATTACATATGAAGTAAATACAGTGGTGCCTCGCACAGCGAGGTTAATCCGTCCCGGATTAACCCTCGTTATGTGAAACATCGCTGAGCGGGGGAGAAAAGCCCATTGGAACGCATTAAACATTGTTTAATGCGTTCCAAATCGGCTGAAAACTCACCGTTCAGCGATGCTTCTGGGGTCCGGCAGCCATTTTCGCGCCCTCCCCTCGCTGAACGAGGGCACGAAAATGGCTGCGATCAGCTGATCGGCGGGTCCAAAATGGCCGCCGGAACAGCCGAAATGGCCGGGTGCAGCGTTTTCGCGCCCTTGGTAAGCAAGGGGAAAGCGCGAAAATGCTGCACACAGCCATTTTGGCTGTTCCGGCAGCGTTTTTGTGCCCTCCCCTTGCTTACCAAGGGCGCGAAAACGCTGCACCCGGCCCTTTCGGCTGATCCAGCGGCCATTTTGAAGCCGCGGAACAGCTGATCGCCGGGTCGCAAAGCGAAGGTCCGTAAGCGAACCGCTTACCGACCTTCACTCTGCGATTTTCGCCCATTGGGGCCATCGCTGTGCGATCGCATTAGCGATCGCAAAAGCGTCCTCGTAGAGCGAATTCATCGCTCTACGGGCGCTCGTTGTGCGAGGCACCACTGTACCATGAAATCCAGTGTGGTGTAAGAGCTAGAGTAGTGGACAGAGTGTCAGGCTAAGACTCAAAAGAACTGGGTTCAAATCTCTACTCAACATGGAAAATCAATAGGGAAATGGCAATGGTAAACCGTTGCCTGAACAGCTCAGATACCTCACAAAACCTGTCAAATATGTCAGGCCACATTGCTGCTGGAAGACAGCCTATTCTCCACTTTTGCTGAACTGTTCAGGAAACATGAACTGCAATGCATGTCACATTGAATGGCACACGAACCAATTCTCCAACCAAAACAATGAAAGAGGAAATTTCCTATAGTTCTGAACCAGTTCTAGGACTTTTCCCATTTATACCTTTCTGTTGTTGTTTATAAAAGTTCTATTTGTGAATGTTTTAAGCAGATACATTTTTAAAAGATTCCCAAATGGTATAGAATGGGTTGTGAGGTGGAAAGGAAGAAATTTGTTCCTTTACAATAGTGATATTGTAGATATTGGCCAAAAGTTGCCCACTCAGTTCCAGTGTCAGTTACAATACATACAACTCTATAGGCAGTACACCAACGTCCAGCAATATGATTTAGTAGCTTACATGCTATGGAAACATAGCCATGGGGCTTTCAAAGAGAATGTCATCAGGACCATATGCAAGAATTCAGTAATAGTAGAGTACACAAAACCCACATCAGCCAGTAACATTTTGACCTCCCAAAGATTGTTTCAAAAAGTACTAAGATGCACACCTACGACCTCTGACTAAAAGTCTTGAAGCCTTTCCATACATTTCAACTGCTTGTCGTAAACGTTCTTCATTCTAGATGAAAAAGGAAAGGAAAGCATAATCAAACATTAATAGCTTAATTGTAAGGCAAATGTGAATTACTAGAAGTAGCTCAAGTTGAGATGTCTGCAATTTCTCCAACATCTCTTGGTTTTAGTTGCCTGTTTACATAGGGATCTCTTAATTATATTTTAAATATACCTCTACTACTTGGACAATCCAAATCATTTTCAGATTTCTCATGTTAAGTCACAATTTAGTACCATGCTTCCCTGAAAATAAGACATTAATATATTAATTTTTGCTCCAAAAAAACACATTAGAGCTTATTTTCAGGGGATGTTTTATTTTACAGTCATGTCATTTTCTAGTTTCTGCACAATGCTGCACAATGGTAGAGGGTGGGGTTTCACTTAACTAGGGCTTTTTGGGGGGTAGGGCTTATATTGCGAGCATCCTGAAAAATCATACTAGGGCTTATTTTCAGGTTAGCTTGACCAGAAAATGAAATTTTAGCTGCGATACTAAAATGACTAATACAGGAAAGGACCCAAGTTGTGTCCTACATGTTCAGAAGTACAATAAAGATGCGGAAGTTACTGATCATGAAATTGCAAGAGTCAATCAGAAGTTATTTCTGTCATAGCAGTTAGCCTACTCAAGCAACAACCTAGGAAGCTGAGATATACCTGCTTAAGCTCATACTTCAGTCTTTGCTCTATCTCCAAAGATGATTCAGCTGTTATTTTTCACATTTTAATTTAAAATACTTATGAAGCTAAATGTGAATAGAAATAGAAAAACAGTCTATTGGTAGTATGTTAAACAGACATATACAACTAGAATTAAAGCATGAATACTAAATAGTTACTGTCATGCCACATTGAAAAAAACAGCTTCTCATAAGAACCACTGAAAATCCCTACATAAACTAGGGCTTTCATGAAAGAAAATTCTTATTGTTTATGTCTGATGGGGTATATTCATTCCAATATACAACTGCCCTGTCTGATCTATGTAAATTAAAATACCGTATTGGCAAGTGATGGCATATATGGTGATTTACAAGTGAGTGAGTTCATGGAAGTAGATTCCTAATGTTAGCTCACATAATTGCGTTGACTATACCCCAGAGTAACAATTCTTGGAAGGTAGACTCTCCTTTGTTGGAGATGTCAAAAAATGAATGGATGGTTATCTGTTTTGGATGCTTTAGTTGTGGTTTTCCTGCATCAGCAGTGAGTTAAACTAGATAAACTAGAGTCCCTTCCAAGGAATGTTCCCACTAAGCTGCACACTCGTGTGCCTCTGCAGCGCTGCACTGGGGGTGCGCAGCCAAGTCAGTGTTGCCACCCATTAGCTTCTGGTCATGGCCAGAACCCCATGGCTCCCGAAAATTAAGAGGGAATATTGCTTCCAAAGCTACAGTTCTATGATGGTACTATTTGAAGTGTTAATTCTCATCAATGTCAGCCAAATCTGCTTGCCTAGGGAGTATTTATGCTTTCAAAAGACTTACCTCAAACACTGCTGCTGTCTGCTGATAGAGCTGAATAGCCTTGTCTGGATTTATATTTTCTATTACCCTGAAATAACAACATCAACACCATTACTTAGATATTTTTCTTCTGAAAGTTACATTCACTTGCATTATCTTCTGACCCTCTCGCACTGTTTTCCTGTCTTTCTCTTGCCAGTCCCTTCTCTATCTCTTCTTTTTCTCTGTAGACTTTACTTCAGCTAGAGATCCAAAAGGATTGTTTCTAAAGGGCTTCTGAAATAAGGGTGGTAGAACACTCATTCCAATTTAACTTTGTAGTTTTATCAACAAGGGAAATGAGGAATTGAACTCTATTTCAAACATAACAAAACCCTGGTACTTGGAAATTGCCTACTTACTTTCCAGCACGATCTAGTGCAATAGCTGCTGTGTCAGGGGTTCCATTCTCCAGGAACATCATGCTGGCTTTCTGAATGAGTTCTATGGCATCATGGTGTTGCTGCATCTCCTGCAGGAGGAAGAAAAAAGGCTCAGGTTTATTGGTAAGACTGAGAAATGAAGATTGCTCAAACATTTTCATTTGGCTATCACAACATCAAGCAATCATTAACATTTTAGCTAAACCTTATCCTTATGTTTCGGTGAGCAATTTTTATTAAATGTGAATTTCAAAGGTTCAAAGAATGTATTTTTATTTATTTATTTATTTATTGTATTTATACCCCGCCTATCTAGTCATTTCGACCACTCTAGGCGGCTTACAACATAAAGCATAACAAGTTCAAGAAAAATTTATAACAAATTAATTAATTAAATGATTCTGCAAGATGGGAAAAATACAAAATAAATCAAATAAAGAGAAAAAAAGGAAAGAGGACAGGAATTAACTGGAAGGGAAGGCCTGCCTATACATCCACGTTTTTAGTTGGTTCTTAAAAGTACCCAGCGAGGGTGCAGCGCGAATCTCCGGAGGTAGGTTATTCCAGAGGCTATTTAATACAATAGACCACCTGAACTGCATCACAGTTAAAAGATAATTCATTCAGCAGCTTCATACAATCATATCTATTAATGGTCTGGATATGCAAACTAATATGGGTGAAAAATATTGTGAAGTAATGTGATACCTTTTCTCCAGGTAATCTGCAATGGCCATCCAAATGCCTTAGGCATCATGTGGTAAACATGAATGTGCAAGACAGTCAGGACAGTCAGACAGCATTCCATTTATTTAGTGGGTTAGTCAATGTCTTTCTTTTAGTTTAACTCAACAAAAAACTCTTCTACCTACATTTCTATCATTCTATGAAGACTGACCCTGTAAGCATGGATTAATTGCAATCCATGTTACCAGACTATATCTTCCTTCCAGGAAAATATGCTCAAGGTCCAGCTGTTAAGAGTGTCTGGATATAAGTCTATCAGGTACAACTGATTACAGGCACTTTAACATAAGCATTTTGGCTTTCCTAAAACAAGCATCAAGCTTGTGCAATTTAATGACAATATATACAATCTGATGATGTCTATCCACTGGTGGAATGCACACAGTTTATGGAATGGATCCTACTTCTTCCCTTCAGCCTCAAAGTCTGCTTGGCAAGTCCTACAGAACAAAGAGATATCTGCTTTGATGGGTCGCAGAAAAACGTGGCAGTTTTCAATTAGAAAAGTTTAATTGGGAATATTTCAACAGTGGTTTCCAACCTTGGGTCCCCAGTTGTTCTTGAACTACAACTCCCAGAAGTCTTGAACTACAACTCCCAGAAGTCTTGGCCAGCATAGCTAGTAGTGAAGGTTTCTGGGAGTTTTAGTCCAAGAACATCTGGGGACCCAAGGTCAGGAACCACTGATCTAAAGACTACACTTTAAAACAAATAAAAACCTAAATGTGATGGGATTTTAAACAGTAATTCTACCAAACAATAGAAATGCACTGAAGCTTACATGAAATTATATTCTGGATTCATGACATGCATTTATCAAACTACAAGCTAAATATTATATAGAACGAAGTTTTAATGCTTAACGTAATGAAATGCCATTGTACAGAAAGCCTGAACAGAGTCATACCTTTAACATCATACCAGCTTGTTCATAAGATCTGTAAAGAAAAAGCAAGATAGTGCAGGATCTTCACAAAGAAACATCTCATGGCAAGCAATACTATGAGTTAACTGTATCATGCTGCAAGCATCTTTGGGCTGTTTCACAATAGGCAGAAGAGAAGACACATAGAAATTTACTCCTCTTTTCCATGAAAATGTTGCCAGTTTGTTAAGTGTTAGGAGAGGGCAGAATAGATTACCTTGGGAAAGGGTCTGTCTGTTTGTCTAGGATCCTGAACAGGAGCAAACCACATTGCAACATTTTTGTAGGTCCAACGTATTTTACAGTACAATAAAATACTAGCGCTAAAGGAAGATTTGGACAGCTAAAACATATTCTGGTGTAAATCAGTATCATAATATTTCCCAATTTTTAAAGATACATTTTCCAATAATGCTTCGTAAATTAAAATGGCAGTCATACTTACTTTGCAGCATGGAAGAAACTGGATAAAAGTAATTTTGAGTCAAGGACACAAACTGGAAAACACCTTTCTGGGCAAGTTCAACTATTTTAAAAAAGAGTTCATCTACAAAAACCAGTTGCACAGGTCAATGTTAATACATAAATTGCTCTAGGAGCAAACAATTTTGCTTTTCTAACCATGAGCTTGCTAAAGAAAAAACAACTAAAGTTAACAGCAGGATAACAAGTATATATCGTACATTACCTTGCAATTTTCTCTCTTACGTACGGCATGAGCAAAATTGAGAAGAGGGAACTCATTTTGTTAGTGGAAGACATTTTGGTGGAGAAGGGCCACTTTTTATAAGTAAAGGTAAAGGTATCCCCTTGACATTTAGTCTAGTTGTGTCTGACTCTAGGGGGCAGTGCTCATCCCCATTTCCAAGCCATAGAGCCAGCGTTTGTCCGAAGACAGTTTCCGTGGTCACATGGCCAGTGTGACTTGACACGGAATGTTACCTTCCCACCATGGTGGTACCTATTTATCTACTCTGCTTTGAACCTTATGTAAAATAGAAAATCTACTTGAAGTCTTCTCCACAAACAGCTGGATATTTGTGATTGCACCAGAGAGCAGGTAGTTTCTCCATTGATTCAAACTGAAACTATTCCACACTGCCATGCTCAAAGTTACTGTGGCCAATTCATAACCTGGAGGCAAAAACCCATATTTAGCCAGAGTGGTCCTTGGACAGCAGAGATACAGTATATTGCTGGGGCCACACTCAAAGCCTTATTGCAGAGTAATATTGGCCAGTGGCTGCACTCCAAAGGCACAGAATTTCAAGAGCTCACAGTCACTTTCATATCATAAAGAGGTGGCAAGACGGGGCTGTGTTATTTCATGATGTTGGGCTTCAGCCACCAGAATGCTGCAAGAATTCCTAAGGCAGAATTCTAGAATTTCCAGCCTACATACATAAATCCGCAGATCTCTCGATTAAGCCCCCTTCAGAGAACGGCTTTCAGGTTATCTATGCCCAATGGTGCCGCTATGTGTTGCTATTTTTAAAAAAACGAAAGCTGCCACAGTGCTTCCTGGGAGTCACAGTTCTCAAGTAGCCACCCCCTATAAGAGCCTAATGAGCAGCAAGACTACAACTTGCAGCATCCTCTATACCCAGAAGAACCTAATCCCCACTGGTCAGTCATGTGATAGTGAGGGTGGTTAACCAACCAGTGAAGTCAAGCCACATGACTGCCTTCAAATTTATTAGACACTTTCCACATGGCTGCTGGGACAAAGACTATGTATGTGGAGTCCACACATATTGGCTGTTACATCCAATATTTAAAAAAAAACAGACTTGAAACCAATTCTATGTACAGGAGTCCTGTTCCAATATGATGTCCAAAACACAGCTGTCTGTTAGATCTAAAAATACTACAACTGAGCCTATGAACAGACCAGATTAGCAGATTCTATCTAGCACAGACTTTGTCTGCATGGAATGCAGGTTCAAAATTGATCACACAAATCAAGCATGTTTGACTCCCTTTAAATGTAAATCTAATAGACATGGGCACCCTGCATTCAATTCCAGTTATCGGCTGAGTGGGGAGTTTCCCCCTCCCACCTCTGTGGTGCAGTTCTCGACTGCACAAGAAGGGAAGGAAGGTACAGCTGGACTACTTCTGCGATTGGCGTGATGACAACGGAGCCGAGCATCATGTAGAGCTTTGTAAGTGGCCTGGCCAGTTCTGGGGGTCGGAACTGGGCCAATGTTTTCCCACAGAAAAGAATACAAAGTATCAATGTCTAAAAACCAAACCACTTACCCAGCCCCTGTACAAGCTATATGTTCTTGTTTAAACCTCTACCAAAGAAGCCGTAAGACAGATCCAAAGACAACCATACACTTTTGCAATAGATGAAAAACTAATTTCAGCTCAACAAATTCTATTTTTAAACGTTGCGATAGAGGTAACCATTTATTAAAAGATACGCTTTGTTGTTTTCATGGCATATAGCTTCTCTATAATATGCTTCTTTTGCCTGATCAAACTGTTTGGCATTTTTAAAGGCAACAGCTGAAAAATTTTAAAATGGAGCATTAATATTCATTCTGTGATAAATATTTCCCATATATTACATCTCAGAAATAACATCACAAAGGATTTATTTCTTTAAGCTTTATTATCATTTACTTATTTAAAACATTTTTCTTGCTGTTTAACTCAGATGCTATCAGGACAACAATCTTTTTAATATTTGTATTCTCATAACAACCCTGTGAAGTAACTAACAAACCCAAAAGTACCCAAATAACTTCCTGGGTGAGTGGGAACATGAATGTCAGCACAAAATGGTTATGTATCAGATTCCCTCGAGCTTACTATTAATCCATTCACATTTCAAGCAATGTCATATACATGTTGTCTATGTGCATTAATAATGGTTCCCAGGCAAATTATGTAAGTCTTCTGAGTATCAAAACCATAGCTTTCTGGCTGCAATATTCATGCATACATCCTTGAGAGGTAGACCCACCCAACACAGTGGAACTCACCTCAATGTAAACATGCATATGTTTTAGGCTATGTTTTGGTTTTAAGAGATGATACAAGACTCTAACCCTAAACTCATACAGTGTGACTTCCATTACTATCCTGCTTACAATATAACCTACAGCCATATTTTACCCTATCCATTCAACAAGAAATGAATGCTACCAAATACATAGAAATATATTTTTAATGTTATGAAATATTTTGTCTCTGGAATGTTATTGTTGCTATACACATAAAAGTCATTCAGTAATTCCAAATGACATTTCTCTTGCCTTTTTCCATTAAATCAAGTGTACAACGAAGGCAGTGAAATATATCTGTGATTGTGAAAATGAATTTTCCATGTTTTGCACAACATACCTGCCTTTGAATATTCAGTAGCTGCACTATCATAGTCTGGTTTCCATTTTAGTAATCCAGTTTTCAAACTGAAATACAGAACAGTCCAAATAATTAGCAATGGCAAAAACAAGTTAAATCATTGAGGCACTGATCACCTTCACTCATATACCTAAGATATGACATCACTACAAATCACAGAAGTGGTGGTACAGTGAAGCCAAGGTCCACAGGGTCAAATCTCAGGACTTTCTGGCTAGCAGGGACTGTTATAAAATCTGTCATAATCACTTAGGCTCCTTGTTCCCTTTAAGTTTAGATGTAATCCACTCAGTAGCTGAGATAAAAATGGATTTTTTTTTCAAGAAACAGTATATAGTTGCAAACTTTCATTGTTGTAATATAAATATGTGGAAATGGTTTGATACTGCATAGGCAAATTACAGCCACCAGTTCCTCAAATGTTGCTATGTACCAATCTAATGGCCTGCAGGTTTGCTCTCTCCTTATAGCTATGAGGACCCTCACAAGTGGCATCTGCACTTCCAAGTTGACAACTACACAACTGGTCAGAAGAATGTTACAGAGCATCTTTTAAACACTGCACAACAGAAAAACAAAAAACACCAGGCTCAAGCACAGGCTGTGGGGGGACCCAATACTGTACCTCATAAGCAGCACAGAATGATTTGCTTTCAGTTTAATGTCTGACCTTTTAATTTAAGAAGTAATGTAGATATCCCCCACTTGTGTACTGCTGCCAATGCAGAGCCAGACAGTCTGGTGCGATGACTGGCCATATTCCGTTATTCAAAAGCAAAAGAGGAAAAAAAAAAACACTCCCATGAAATAAACCACACCCACTTGTGGGTGAAAAGTCATGGGTCAAGAAGACCATAATATTGTATATAGAGGAGCCACTGATCCGCTACGAACCTAAGAAATGTTACGAATATTTGGAGTTTTTTGGGGGCGGGTGATGACAGAAGTTCAAAGCAAGCGACCCTCCGTTTCCTCGCCAAAAGGGAAGAGGGGACTTTGTGACAAAACAAGGAGCGCCGCTGCGTCACCGGAGTCTCCAGCGTTGGTGCACCTGAAGGCAGAGGCCTCCTTGCACCCACGGCTACACCTCACTATTAACACCCCCTCTCTCTCTCTCACACACACACACACACACACACACACACACACACACACACACACACACACACACACACACACACACACGCCCCAGTCTGGGGAAGGCGTGGGCCCTAATTCAGCGGGATCTTCTACCGGCTACCGGGGGAGGCCAACCACGTCCCTCGCCCGGGGGCATCTTCGGCACTGTCACTCCTCAGGGGAGAAAGATTTCCCCCTCCCCTTCCCACAGGGACCCACCCGGGCATTTGTCGCCCGAAAGCGGCAGAGGCGGGTCAAGCAGTGCACCGGGGAGGCAGCTCTCCCTCCCCACAGGAGGCTTGGCTGGCTGGAGAGACCCTCGCTGGTTCCCGAGGGACTGGCAGGGCCCTCTCCGCTGCCCTTCCCCTGCCCACCCCGCCGTCCCTTCCCAAAGCCTCGCCGCTCACTATTTCTCCGCCTTGGCGATGTGCTCCAAGCCTTCGTTGATCTTCTGCGCCGCCATCTCGCCTGACGAGAAACACAGTAAGCCAGCCCAAGGCCGAACGTCATCGGAGTAAGGGGACCCGCCGGGCCCAAACCAGTGCGAAAGGCGCAGTCGTCCTTCCGAGGCCTGCACACTGCGCTTGCGCGAAGACCTGTTCGTCTACCCGGGCCGGTTCTATGTGTCGACCCTACGCGACGTTCTCTTCTGTCCTTCTCGGAAAGTGGAGGACGGGGGGGGGAGGGGGCTCGCTGCGGAAATGGCCCGCGTTACGCAGAAATGGGCCGCCTGACTGGCAGCAAAGGAAATAGTAGAGTTCTATATCTGGTGAAGAGAGCTGCGCTCTGAAAGCCTATGTCAAATAAGAATGGCTAGTCGCAAGACTGTGCTGTTTTTGCTGCGACGGACTAAAGGAGTTTGCGGGAGAGGATTTATGTCGTCCCGTCGTCCTGCCTTTTCCCTCGCATTCTTCTATCTTGTAGGCTGCATGAAAACAATAAAAACACCACGGACACGAATGAAATGTCTAGCCTGTTTCCATGGTTTTGAAAAAAAAATTCTCTTTCTGGCCACAATTCGAGGTGCTGGTTTTAAAGCCCTAAATGGCCTAGGTCCAAGCTACAGTATATGAAAGCCCATATCTCTCATTATGAACCAGTTGGTGTGTTAAGATAGGAGAGGCCGTTCTGTCGTCCCACCACCTTCACAGGTGTGTCTGACAGGGACAAAAAACAACCAAACAGCTGTGTAATCTTTTATTTATAAAACTGTTCTGATGCCACGGCACCATTTATGTGAAAAAGAGTGGGAAACTGTCCCTAAAAAATCCTCAGAGAAAAATTCAGTGTAAGTGCAATATTAGTGCCCCTGAAGAAAGCTGAACATATATTAGCCAAAAGCACTGGGCTCTTATCTTTGAATAAAATATTGATACCCATTTTTACATCCTGGGACTATCATGTCTCTTTGCTAGACAGTGTCTGACGGGGACACAGGAGAGCCTTCTCTGTTGTTGCCCCAGACTTTGAAACTCCTTCCCACTGGAGGCCAGGCTGGCCCCATCTTTGCTATCCTGCAAGCAGGCAAAGACTTTCTCTTCAGGAAAGCCCTCAATAACTAGCTACCTGTGTGTGATTTTTAGATAGATTGTTACGCATTACTACTTTAGCTGGATTAATAGTAGTACTTGTGTTTTCCATTTCTCAGATCAGCATGTAATAATATTTATATATTTACTCTTCTAAGCTTTAATATTGTCCTTTAATGATGTAAGATGCCTCTTTATACTCATTGTTCTTAGCTTTGAATAATGTATTGCCTTTTAATGATGTTATGCACCATTGTACGGTATACTCACTGTTTTCAACTTTAAATATTGTCTTCTGATGTAAGTTGCCTTGGGTCCTTTTCAAGGAGAAAGGCAGGGTAAAAATATTTCAGACCAACAAACAAACCTTTTCTCTGTCCTTGTCATATAAGGCACTATATTTGCATACACGGATCTGATCATGCTTGCTGTTCATTGAGTGGACAATGCTGTATGTTTTCCCATGGATTTTTCCAAGACAACTTAATACAATGGTGGTTGTGCAGGTTAGTGTTGCCACCAGTACTCTGTGTGTGTGTGTGTGTTTAGTCGTTTAGTCGTGTCCGACTCTTCGTGACCCCATGGACCAGAGCACACCAGGCCCTCCTGTCTTCTACTGCCTCCCGGAGTTGTGTCAGGTTCATGTTGGTTGCTTCGCAGACACTGTCCAGCCATCTCATCCTCGGTCGTCCCCGTCTCCTCTTGCCGTCACACCTTCCTAACATCAAGGTTTTTTCCAAGGACTCTTTTCTTCTCATGAGATGGCCAAAGTACTGGAGCCTCAGCTTCAGGATCTGCCCTTCCAGTGAGCACTCAGGGTTGATTTCCTTTAGAACTGATAGGTTTGTTCTCCTTGCAGTCCAGGGGATTCTCAAGAGCCTCCTCCAGCACCACAATTCAAAGGCATCAATTCTTCGGCGGTCTGCTTTCTTTATGGTCCAGCTCTCACTTCCATACATCACGACAGGAAAAACCATAGCTTTGACTATTCGGACTTTTGTTGGCAAGGTGATGTCTCTGCTTTTCAAGATGCTGTCAAGATTTGTCATCGCTTTCCTCCCAAGAAGAAGGTGTCTTTTAATTTCAGGGCTGCTGTCTCCATCTGCAGTTATGGAGCCCAGGAAGATAAAATTTGACACTGCCTCCATATCTTCCCCTTCTATTTCCCAGGAGGTGATGGGACCAGTGGCCATGATCTTAGTTTTTTTGATGTTGAGTTTCAGACCGTTTTTTGCACTCTCCTCTTTCACTCTCATTACAAGGTTCTTTAATTCCTCCTCACTTTCTGCCATCAGAGTGGTATCATCTGCATATCGGAGGTTGTTGATATTTCTTCCGGCAATCTTAATTCCGGCTTGGGTTTCTTCCAGTCCAGCCTTCCGCATGATGTATTCTGCATATAAGTTAATAAGCTGGGGGACAATATACAGCCTTGCCGTACTCCCAATTTTGAACCACTCAGTTGTTCTATGACCAGTTCTAACTGTTGCTTCCTGTCCCACATATAGGTTTCTCAGGAGACAGATAAAGTGGTCAGGCACTCCCAGTTCTTTAAGAACTTGCCATAGTTTGCTGTGGTCCACACAGTCAAAGGCTTTCGCATAGTCAATGAAGCAGAAGTAGATGTCTTTCTGGAACTCTCTGGCTTTCTCCATAATCCAGCGCATGTTAGCAATTTGGTCTCTAGTTCCTCTGCCCCTTCGGAATCCAGCTTGTACTTCTGGGAGTTCTCGGTCCACATACTGCTGAAGCCTACCTTGCAGGATTTTGAGCATAACCTTGCTAGCGTGTGAAATGAGTGCAATTGTACGGTAGTTGGAGCATTCTTTGGCACTGCCTTTCTTTGGGATTGAGATGTAGACTGATCTTTTCCAATCCTTTGGCCACTGTTGAGTTTTCCAAACTTGCTGGCATATTGAATGTAGCACCTTAACAGCATCATCTTTCAAGATTTTAAATAGTTTGGCTGGAATGCCATCACCTCCACTGGCCTTGTTGTTAGCCAGGCTTTTTAAGGCCCACTTGACTTCGCTCTCTAGGATGTCTGGCTCAAGGTCAGCAACTACATTGTCTGGGTTGTCCGGGATATCCAAATCTTTCTGATATAATTCCCCTGTGTATTCTTGCCACCTCTTCTTGACGTCTTCTGCTTCTGTTTGGTCCCTCCCATTTTTGTCTTTTATCATGTTCATCTTTGCGCAAAATGTTCCTCTAATATCTCCAATTTTCCTGAACAGATCTCTGGTCTTTCCTTTTCTGTTATCTTCCTCTATTTCTTTGCATTGTTCATTTAAGAAGGCCCTCTTGTCTCTCCTTGCTATTCTTTGGAAGTCTGCATTCAATTTTCTGTAACTTTCCCTATCTCCCTTGCATTTTGCTTCCCTTCTCCTCTCTGCTATTTCTAAGGCCTCGTTGGACAGCCACTTTGCTTTCTTGCATTTCCTTTTCTTTGGGATGGTTTTCGTTGCTGCCTCCTGGACAATGTTACGAGCCTCTATCCAAAGTTCTTCAGGCACTCTGTCCACCAAATCTAGTTCCTTAAATCTGTTCTTTACTTCCACTGTGTATTCATAAGGGATTTGGTTTAGATTATACCTGAGTGGCCCAGTGGTTTTTCCTACTCTCTTCAGTCTAAGCTTGAATTTTGCTATGAGAAGCTGATGATCAGAACCGCAGTCAGCTCCAGGTCTTGTTTTTGCTGACTGTATAGAGCTTCTCCATCTTTGGCTGCAGAGAATATAATCAATCTGATTTCGATATTGCCCATCTGGTGATTTCCATGTACAGAGTCGCCTCTTGTGTTGTTGGAAAAGAGAAGTTGTGATGACCAGCTTATTCTCTTGACAAAACTCTATTAGCCTTTGTCCTGCTTTGTTCTGAACTCCAAGGCCAAACTTCCCTGTTATACCCTTTATCTCTTGGCTCCCTACT
Organism: Pogona vitticeps; assembly: GCF_051106095.1. NCBI lineage: Eukaryota > Metazoa > Chordata > Lepidosauria > Squamata > Agamidae > Pogona > Pogona vitticeps. The sequence goes on from NC_135786.1 coordinate 180,185,915, forward strand.
TTAGCATTCCAGTCCCCTAGAATGAGAAGAACATCTTTCTTTGGTGTCAGTTCTAGAAGGTGTTGTAAATCTTCATAGAATTGTTCAATTTCAGTCTCCTCAGCAATGCTGGTTGGTGCATAAACTTGGATTATTATGATGTTGAAGGTTCTGCCTTGGATTCGTATTGACATCATTCTATCATTTTTGAGATTGTATCCCATTACAGCTTTTCCCACTCTTTTGTTGACTATGAGGGCTACTCCATTCCTTCTACGGGATTCTTGCCCACAGTAGTAGATATGATAATCATCTGAGCTGAGTTCGCCCATTCCTGTCCATTTTAGTTCACTGATGCCCAGGATGTCGATGTTTATTCTTGCCATCTCCTGTTTGACCACCTCCAGCTTCCCAAGGTTCATAGATCTTACATTCCAGGTTCCTATGCAGTATTTTTCTTTACAGCATTGGACTTTCCTTTCACTTCCAGGCACGTCCACAGCTGAGCGTCCTTTCGGCTTTGGCCCAACCACTTCATTAGCTCTGGAGCTACTTGTACTTGTCCTCCACTCTTCCTCAGTAGCATGTTGGACGCCTTCCGACCTGAGGGGCCCATCTTCCAGCGTCATATCTTTTAGCCTTTTGTTTCTGATCATGGGGCGTTCTTGGCAAAGATACTGGAGTGGCTTGCCATTTCCTATTCCAGGTGGATTGCGTTTAGTCGGAACTCTCCACTATGTCCTGTCCGTCTTGGGTGTCCCTGCACGTCATAGCCCATAGCTTCTCTGAGTTACTCAAGCCCTTTCACCACGACAAGGCAGCAATCCATGAAGGAGGCCACCAGTACTAGTGAAAATAAAATGACTGTATTGTTTGTCTCACCTGTTGAATAGAGCGTTGAATAGGCAGCTGTCAGAGGCGCCCTCTCAAGGCTGATGCCCTTAATACTTATTTGCCTGGATCATCTGCCCCTAAATCTGGCCCTGGTGATGTCAGTCTGTGCTTTTAAGCAGCAAGTGTATAGGGAAACACTGTGGAAAAGACAGCCGGCACTGGCTGTTGGCACTGAATCCCCTAAAGCTAGACCCAGAAGTGGAAGTACTGTATGTCATTCATGAGCACTTGTAAATGGCATCAGTGGTATGTCCTGGGACATATCTCCTTAAAAACAGCTGATGCGGAGATATCATTGAAGGAACCTAACAATAGAAAACTAACAACTGGAATAATTTAACTACATCTAGCAAACTAGCAATGCAAGTAAATGTAATGCAGTGAAATAGTGTTTTCTTACTTAAAATGCCCTGTCCTGTTATAATGTATCTCAATAAGTTATTTTGTAATAAAGTTTAATCATCTTATCTGCTTGCTTTTGGACATGTTCCCACCACTTTTGACTTGTCTGGAAAAATCAAGTGCATTGGGAGGTAAAGTGAGCAATTTTTTTGCTGATACTTTCACAGCTTTTTGGAAATTACTCTGATGTGGGATGAACTCTTGGTGACAGGCATAATATCTCACTTTATATACAGCTGGCAAATGAAAACAATATCAGAACATCTCTGTGACATATGGAGCTTTTATGTGGCAACCTTTTATTTTTTACTGCAGTTTCCTTTGGAAATGCTTAAAACAACTGTGTCTGTTTCCTTTCATTAAGTTTCTGTGTTCTGCCAAAAGAACAGGTCAAAGCCCATTAATTCTACTCAAAATTGCATTGCCCTACATAAACAACATTTGGATGGAGAAGGTTTTAAATCTTATTATCCACTAGAGAAATATAACATGGTACTAGTTATTACGGAAACTGTAGAGTTGCTTGGCGTTGACAGGAGGAAAAAGAAATCCTGGGATATTGAAGATAAATCAACTTACATCACATACCAAAAAAATCAGATTGTCATATGCTGATAAGTAAGCCTCAGTGGTGTCATCAAAGCTACCAACATGATTGTGAACAAACTCCGGGAGGCAGTGAAAGACAGGAGGGCCTGCTGTGCTCTGGTCTATGAGGTCATGAAGAGTTGGACATGACTTAAAGACTAAACAGTCCAGGGGCTCTCAAGAGTCTCCATCAGCACCACAATTCAAATGCATCAATTCTTCAGCGGTCAGCCTTCTTTATGGTACAGCCTCTCACTTCCATACATCGCTACTGGAAAATCCATAGCTTTGACTATGCGAACCTTTGTCGGCAAGGTGATGCCTCTGCTTTTTAAGATGCTGTATAGATTTGTCATCGCTTTCCTCCCAAGAAGCAGGCGTCTTTTAATTTCGTGGCTGCTGTCACCATCTGCAGTGATCATGGAGCCCAAGAAGGTAAAATCTGTCACTGCCTCCATATCTTCCCCTTCTATTTGCCAGGAGGTGATGGGACCAGTGGCCATGATCTTAGTTTTTATGTTAGTTAGATGATTGTAGCTAAGCTCAAAGGGAACAGGAAAGCAGATAGTATCACAGTCAGCGCTACTCAGAAAGTCCTGGGGTTTAGCTCTGTGAGAACTGGCTCCACCAAACCACCATTAAAATAATATTTCTATACAGGACACTCAGCAATCTCACTTTATCATTGTCTGCAAGGGTCTTAATTGTGCTCACTTTTGCAATGGAAGCTCAAGAAAACATGTGGTGCTTAGTCTGTGGAATAGAGAAATTTCACTTGATGCATAGTTTTGTTCTCTCTCCTTCATAAGCAAGAAAAGTATATTCCTGCCTGTCATATTAGCAGGTTATTGTTTGAGCATAGGACATAATATGCAGAATAGGGTAACATCTTCAGCAAGTAAAACAGAATACATCTTTGAAAGTTTGTCTACATTGCAACATACCCCATGATTTGCACCAGAGTTGAAACAATTAAAACTTATTCATTTCTCCACTACTACACAATGTAAAACTAATCACACAGCAGCCCCTACTTTTTTCAGTGTCGTTTGTATCTTTTTGTTCAGCTTATTTTATACTGATTTGGCTGCCATCACTTTTCTTTCTTCCTTCCTTTTGCATTTGTGATCACAATTTGGGGGTGGGTAGCTGAGGGGTTCCTATAGAGACATTGGCTGTGATTTCTCTAGTGGGGCACAGTAAGCAATTATCTTCACATAAGAGGTTTAAGCCATGGAAATGGTAAAAGTCATTGACATGATTGCCCCTAAACATCTCATCCCACAAAGTAGAGCCAAACTGGCCACCTGGTTTACTGGCTATGAAACACATGGGACATAGATTGGAGCAATGATGGCTGAAAACTCTGAGTGAATCTGATCAAACATGACCTAGGGTCCATTGGAAGTCCTATTCCATTGCAATGGATGCGTCAAAGAGGTCATTCTTCTTTGCCACCATTGTGTCTGCACAGAATTGCCCAGTGGAGCTTCTTTGAATGGTCAAGGACATGCTACATGCTAGCCCCCAGAAAGATAATGCAGACCACACTGTAGCATGCTGTGTAGAACTTGCACAACACTTTGCAGGCAGAATTGCTCAGATCTGCTCTGACTTGGATGCTGTAGCTGATTCAGGCCCTGTGAATTTAACTATGGCCACTGCTTGCCCTATGCTAATAGATGAGCTTCAGTTTCTGCAGCCTAATGATGTGGTCAGGACTCAGGACCCTTGGGGAAGTGAGGGATATCACGTGTCTGCTGCATCCTTGACCTTCCTGGCTCATAAAAGCTTCCATAAAGGGACTGGTCAAGTGGGTAGGAGGAGTGGTGGATGCTTCATTGCAACTGGGTAGGATTCCTGCATGCTTAAAGAAGGCAATAGTTAAGAAGGCATTATTTTAAAAGCCCTCCCACAATACAGAATACCGACAAGTATCTAATATCCCATTCTTGGGGCAAGTGCTAGAGTCGGTTGTGACCTCTCAGCTCCATAGGTTTCTGGGTGAGACAGATTATTTAGACCAATTCCACTCTGGATTCAGGCCTGGATAAGGGACAGAGACAGCTTTGGTTGCCTTTGTGGATGACCTATGCTGGGAACTGGATGGGGGATCTGTGACCCTGTTGGTTTTGCTGGACCTCTCAGCAGCATTCAGTACTATAAACCACAATATCCTCCTCACCTGTCTCTCTGGAATGGGACATGGGGGCACAGTTTTATAGCAGCTCCAGTCCTTACTGGAGGAGAGAACTCAGAAGGTGGTGCTGGGGGATTGATGTTTGACACCCTGACTGCTGACCTGTGGGGTCCCTCAGGATTCTGTTTTGCCTCCTATGTTATTTAACATCTACATGAAACCACTGGGAGAGATTGGCCTGAGTTTTGGAGTTTGGTGTCACCAGTATGCTGATGACACCAAACGCTACCTCTCCTTGCCCCCTAAATCTGTGTTTTGGCTCTAAACCAGTGTTTGGCATCAGTAATGGACTGGATAAGGGTGAATACTGTAAACTGAAACTTAATCCAGACAAGACAGAGGTGCTTCTGGTCAATTTAAATGCAGATCAAGGAATAGGAGTTCAACCTGTACTGGATGGAATTACACTGCCACTGAAACCACAGGTGTGCAGCTTGGGGGTACTGTACTCCTGGATTCATCCCTGAGCCTAGATGCCCAGATCTCAGTGGTAGCCAGGAATGCATTTGCACAATTAAAATTAGTGCATCAGCTACATCCATTTCTTGAGAGATCTGATCTGGCCACTGTCACACACATCCTAGTTACTTCCTGGCTGGATTACTGTAACTCGCTTTATATGAGGCTGCTGATGAAAAGTGTCAGGAAACTTCAGTGCGTCCAAAATGCAGCAGCCAGATTGCTGACCTGGGGCTGGTTACAGAGATCATATAATCCCCCTGTTACAACAGCTTATTCAGCAGCTGATCAGTTTCTGGACACCACTCAAAGTGCTGGTTTTAACCTATAAAGCCCTAAACGGCCTCAGTCCAAGCTATCTGTAAGACCATGTCTCCCACTAGGAGCCAGTTTGGGTGTTAAGATCATTAGGTGAGCCTTTCTCTCGGTCATACCACCTTCACAGGTGTGTCTGATGGGAACGCAGGAGAGGCCCTTCTCGTTGCCCCCAGACTTTGGAACTTCCTCCCACAGAAAGCCAAATTGGCCCCATCTTTGCTGTCCTTCCACAAGGAGGCAAAGACCTTTCTCTTCAAGCAAGCTTTCCCTCAGTGACTGCTTACATGAGTGACTGACCACATGGCTGGCTACTTGAATAACTTTTAGAAGGATTGTTATGCATTGCTGCTCTGACAGGGTCTTTAGTAATATTTGTGTTTACCATCTCTAAGAGTGGTATTTGTTTGTTCCTTTTTAATATTTGCATACTTATTGTTTTAGCTTTAATATTGTCTTTTAATGATGTAAGACTAGAGGCCTCTTTATACTCACTTTTCTTAGTTTTAAATATTGTCTTTCAAGGATGGAAACCACTGTTGTATGCTCATTATTTTCAGCTTTAAATATTTTCTTCCATAGATGTAAGCTCCCTTGGGTCCTTTTAAAGGAGAAAGGTGGGGTAAAAATGTTTTAAATAAGTTAAATAAAAATAATAAATGGTGGTTGACAAGCCACTGTAGCTGACCTGAGAGGATGAATAAAGGAGAGTGACAGTCAAGTGGTGAGGAAGAGGGTGATATTAATGGGTTGGGTCTATAATCATAGGGGAAATAGATCCAATGGGCAATAGGGAGGCGGACTCTTTCAATTGGGTAATTCAGTTCATTGGTGTGAAAAGCTAGAGAAATTTCTGTAGAGGAAACTACCAGATAACTTGCTTTTTAAAAACTGTAAAGCAAACTGATTTAATCCAATTTTCCTTCCCTGACTAGTCACACTCTTAGTTTCACACTCTGCATGCTACAACTGGCAATTAAACCAATTATTTATAACTGAAGGTCTGAAAAAACAGCAGAGCAGGTTTTGCATACTGTATTTACATTAATGTGTATTTGGTGGCTGGATAGCTCAATTAGATGGAGCACCAGGAGTTGGAGTTCAATTCTGCACTGTGCCTTGTAGAAGAGACAGCCTTTGTGGTCTCAGGTAAGATGCATGGTTCTGGAGCACCTCCAGAAGAAAGGGATGGCAAACCACATTTGAGTACTCTATGTGTAGAAAATTCTAGAAAAGGATGCCACAAGCAGGAATCAACTTGATGGCACATGATCATTAATTATATGTATTTCATAGCCTTTCCTCTGCACCTTGCTTTCCCTTTCCTTCAGCTTTTCATATGGCCAGTAACTTCACCACCCAGAACTGGCCCTCTACTTTTCTCTAAATACTGTAATTTGTGTTGATAAACCCCAGCTCCACTGGCCAATTTACCACTGAAAAGGGGTGAGGATGGAGTGTAAGAAGAGAGAGAAAGAACTGCAGGTCTTCAATGTGACTTCCATGAAAGCAAAACACAGAAGAGATCATCTGTCTGTCATCAATGAATGTGGGTCCCCCAGCATTTTATTTCCTTCTGGCATGGATACAAGTTTCTGAAGAGTTAGACAGACCTTATTATATGCTGCAACCAATGATTGGTACATAAGGATCAGACCATATGGTCAAAAACAAAAATAAAATCTCCTTCAAGACCATACATTTGTTTCTCATTTGGTAATTAGTAAAATTTCTGTTTATGCTTTTCATTAAAGACTGTAGTGCTTTAAATCCATACAGATGAGAACTCTTTCATTCTACAAGATATTTAGAAAAGCTCTGAGCATCATCAGTAGGTCTGCTGTCTTCTGCCAGCCCCTGCACTTCTTAGCATACTTGTTTTCCAGATAGCCATTAGGAGACTGTTACTGCTAGGAAGTAACTGTTTGACTCCTAACGGCAGTTTGAAATAATAGGGAAGCTAAGACAATTATTCTGTTGTTCCTACAAGCAATATTTTAACGTTGTCCTATCTGGAAACTTCCCAAAGAGTCACTTGGATCTAAACTGAGCATGTTGCCATGTGATTTAAATCAGTCATGCATTTGCTCTATACTTACGTAAAATATAGCAAAAACAGAGCTGAAAAGGAAAAGACACTGAAACAGAGGCCATTTTAATCCACATTGAGGTGGTTTTCTGTGAAAGTACAGGAATTATTGAGGGTTGAGGATGTGTAGATCTGGCAACAGTTAAATTCATTATCTTATTCACTTTAAACACATAGTCCAAGTCTATATTGTGCTGTGCTGTGTCATAAGGTGTAGTGAAAGACCCACTGAAAATCAAGCAGGTCAGGCTTAGTACAAATTTAGAAGAGGTGATCCACCAAATTTAGTCTGCTTTGTTTTGTGATTGGTCATTGGATATGAGCACAAGCTTATTTTGCAAATCTGAATGCCAAGGCATGTATCTCTGAGGAAATCACTCTGTAGGAGGAAAAATGGGTTAACTAGAAGTAAAATAGATTCCTCCTAATGTCATTACCGCAAAGAGTGAGGTCTTTAGCTTGGGGATACAACTGGACCCAGCGCTTACCATAGAAACCCAGGTGGTGTCCGTGGCCCGCTCCGCCTATTTTCATCTATGGTGGATTGCCCAGCTGCGACCGTATCTTGATGGGGGGGCCCTCACTACTCTAGTCCATGTGCTTGTAATCTTGAGATTAGACCATTGTAACACACTCTATGTGGGGCTGCCTTTGAGATTGATGCGGAAACTTCAAATGGTGCAGAATTTGGCAGCCAGGCTTCTTAGTGGGGTGAGGAAATATCAGCATATCTCCCCCACTCTGGCTGCTTTGCATTGGCTGCCCATTTGTTTCCGCATTGACTTCAAAGTGCTAATGATGACGTACAAAGCCCTAAACAGTTTGAAACCTCGATACTTGGCAGATCGTCTTCTCCCACCTAGATCTACCCAAATCACCCGACATAGCCAGCAGGGATGGCTGAGGGGCCTAATGCCGAGAGAGGCCCAGAAAGAAAGAACAAGAAACTGGGCCTTCTCGGCAGTGGCCCCTCGGCTATGGAACAGCCTCCCAACGGAAATCCATCTGGCACCCTTGCTGGGTGTTTTTAAAAGCCATTTTAAAACTTGGTTCTTTAGGCAGGCCTTCCGTCCAGTCAATTAACTGATTTTATAATTTCTCTTTAATAATCTCATCTTGGCAATGATTTACATAAATGTTAAAATCTGATGTTTTAAATGTTTTATGATATTAGTTAATGTGATGTGTTTATCATGTATGTAAGCTGCCCTGAGTAGACTTTGTCCAGGGGGGCGGGGTAAAAATCTAATAAAAGTAAAAGTAAAGTAAAAAAAAGGTAAAAAGACCACCCCCAGTTTGGTGGTCTTTAAAAACAAAATCACAGTTTGGAAGTGCAAGGAGCCCAGGGCAGATGAGGCCCTCGTACCAAGAGGGCACAAGGAAAGTTTATAAGCAAAAAATGGTCATTGATTTTTTTAAAAAAACTTATTTTTGAGTGTCGGGGAGTGGTTAGGCCTAGGGAGTGCTGGAAACCATATTTGGGTACTTAGGGGACTGCATGCAGCCGTCAGGCTGCACATTGCCCACCTTTTTCCTAGCATTTGTATGCATGTCAAAAAATATTTCTCCCCACTAGTCATCTGTTTCCAAAACCTGGGAGGGACAAATAATCGAGAGACCTCTGACAAAGCTCTTAAGTCATGTACACAAAAGGTGGTTCTTAAGGTGCACAAGCTCTGTAGTTAAACAGTTCTGCATTGATTGAAAGACTGGTAGAAGAAGAGGTTATGCTCAAACTGGCATTTCATGTGTTCACTATACAGTATTTAAAAATATGCCTTCTTTCATATAGCTAGATGTATAGGTTCTCTTATTTCAAAGGTGTGCTTTTCAGAGTTGTCTTGCCTTTGACAACCAGAACTCAGAGACTTTTTTTTTTGTCTTTCACCTTTCAATTACTCATACATATAAGACTATTTGTCTCTAAGGGGCCATAGAGTCAGAGACAGTTATGTAGAGTTCCCAGCCATGTCCTTTCTTTATCTCCTCTTTGTCCTCTCCAGTCTATTGCTTTATTACATATAGATAGTTATTTTAAGAATTCATTGCCTCCCATGCTCTTCTTTCATTTTTCTGAAATATCCAATTCATCTAACTACAATGTCATTTCACTGAAGATACTATATATCTTTTGATGATTCCAGACATGGGCTCCCTTTGCAAACTTGACATTACAAGGAACACATATTCTTGGTAACTAACAGGTTTTTGCTCAAATGATGCGATATTCTCAGAGATACATTCCTCAGCAATCAGGCATGCAAAGCTGGTTTCTGTTTACCTTCCAAAGATGAATCACAAAACAAAGCAGGCTGAAATGCAAAATACAGAGCTGAAGAGAAGTACCTACTTCGACAAACAGATGTCTTTTAGCACTTGAGGGGCCACCACTTCTAAATATGTGCTAAGTATATCATCTGGCTGGACCCTAGCATTATCTGACATATTCTACCTTTGCTACCCTCTTTATGTTTTGGCCCCTTTCCATTAACAAATAACTAATAAACAAGCTGGCTCTTTCATTGCTGGTTATGTACCATGTTACATGACTGGCATACAACTAGGAACGAAAGTGGCAACCCATTATTATGCAGCAATTTGCCAACATGATGTAAACAATTAAACTTACACCAGTTTACATTGCAAAAAGAATTCTGGACTATTTTTTTTTAAAGACAAAATTCCAGATTAAAAGCCTGGAGTGCTCCCAGTAACTTTGTTAGGAATGAGTGGATTTATTTATTTATTTATTTATTTATTTATTTATTTATTTATTTATTTATTATATACATTTGCTGAGTGGAAATAAATTAGAGCCAGTAAGGGGAGAGGGAAAATGGAAAATTGCAAAATTGCAAGAAGAATTAACATGGGAGAAAGAATATCAATTGAACATAGCTTTATGCTTGAAAAGTTGGCTTTCTAGATATATATTTTCCTTCTAGTTAGAAAGCATGCCAGTCTTGGAATTATTTGCTAAACAAAGGAAGAAGCAGAGAAAGAGAAGCAATTATCATAAATGTGCATACTTTTGTTTATACAGGTTTAATCTGAGCCAGTGCTCACCAGACCTGGTTCATCCCCAGCCTGGGTTGTTTTATTGCCTAGCTTATTGACGTTGCTTGGATTTTAACCATATCATTCAGTCCTTTAAAATAACTGCATGCTGTCGAGTCAATTCTGACTATGATGACTCTCTCTGGATGATTCTCAGGATTAACTAGGTAGAAAAGGCTCTGAAGTGGTTTACCAGGGACCTCAGAAAGAAGAACCAAAGGACTGCCATTGCTATCCCACAGCATATGTCACCTCAGGTTGTTGCCTCTGCCTAATAGTAAGATGAACCCAGCATAATCCAAGAGTCTAAAAAGGAAAATAAAAGTTGATTAAATTATGAACTTCAACATTGATAATGCCAATGTTTTCTTCATGGGTTTGCTCTCTTTAAATGGTTCAAATTATGTTTAACAATATTTGAATTTTTATGACAGCTTCATGAGAAAAATGAAGTCTGGGAACACTGAATTATCCAGAGATGGAGGAGTTTCCTAGCTGGACAGATGCCAGGAACAACAGAATCTGGTGTAGCTTTAGCTATGTTAAATCAAAGTACAGGGAGTGGGAGGTAAGCAATGGCCAGATATATTTGACACAGAATCCCGTAGAAGTTTCGCCATTTTTGTTCAGGCTGCAACTGGTTGATTCTACAGCATTCTGCCTTCTAAAAGCAATGACTGTGTTTTGTTCAAGGAGCAGAGAGAGTGTTCAAGGATATTGCTCTCATCTTCAAATAGATTTAGAGATCACCCGATTATGGTTTGCAATAAGGATTCTTGCTCCTTAAATGCGGGAGGGGGGGAGAGAATGGAGTCCAATGATGTCCAGCACAGAGATGGAAACAGGCCATCACTTTATGCATCTTGAAACACTCAAAAAGAGTTGGTGATAGTGGCCCAAATGATGATGGGTTCCAATTTAAAGTGGAAGGGTAATGACATGGGCAGGATTCAAAGCCATTGGATTCTATGTAAATAATTTCTTTTTTCAATAGATGGCTACACTCAACCCATACAGATTGCAATATTGTGCACTATAATCTGTCTTTTGATCCAAGAGGGGATGGTAAGAGGTTCACTGCTAACCTTATGGCTTGAGTGCTTTGACTGCTATACTATGACAGAAACAGGTGAACATCAGTCTGTCAGCTATTTCTGGTCAGAGAAAGTTGGGATAGCTCCCTTCATCACGTTAGAGTTGGGCACCTTCCCCTGTTTGGACCATGCTCACTCCTACATTGATATCATCCCTGCTGAGGTCCATTTCCAAGCAACAATATTTAAGGACATACAGAAATGGGATGTAAGGGAAGATCGTGGGAAGGATAACAGGCCAGTCCCTGGGTATATACATTCCACTTAAGGTCTCTTCTGAAACATGGAGTACAACTAGTTCTCTGACTGTTCTGACACTTGGACCAATCTTAGCATTTAAATAATGTTGATTTTAGTTTCTTCTTTGGCCTTGAAAATAATTCTCTTTCTCCTGATTTCCATCTTGATTCTCTTCTGGCTTTTTCTAAACTCTCTTTCAGATTGAACCTTCTGGATTTAAAAAGTTAAGAGTCCTACCTTAACTTTTTTTTGTTCAGTTTATTGTTATGAATGATGACGAATAAACAAATTGAAAGTCCATTAATGAGCCCTTCTTTGTAAAATTACATGTTCTAAATCGAGTTGTAACGTTAGGTTCAGATGTGTGCTGTACTGAAAGTTTGATTTTTCTTCCTATATTTCATTCATACTTACATACAGATGGGAGCGAATGGTAAAGAAAGGCAACATCTTCATTGGGCTAGCAAAATCTTGTCAGTGGGTGATACATTTCTAATGCTAAGTAGGAGAGGCTTCTTCTCTTTCCTCTTTAAAATTAAGAAAAATATGTCCTCTCATGTTTTAACACCTCCGTACTCTCACACCACATGGCTTCCTCAGAAACGCAAGCCTAGGCACACAAATTGTATTCTTAGCTTCCAATGACAGAAGTCACAGAACAAAGCAGGAATGCAACATACAGTGCTGGGAAAAAAGCACATAAAATAAGGATCAGACAGCTTTCACCATGTGAGGGAGCGCTACTTCTAAATCCTAGCCAAGTTGTGCTGTAGCCCTTGGTTGTAACTGAGTATTGCAAGGCACTATCCTTAAGGACAATAAGGAAATCCTTCTATATACATCATGGAACATATGTAAGGGAATAAAGATGCAGATTGTTTAAGCAGACAGCAATAACATCCCTCCTTCTGCTAATCTCTTTCTGGACTCTGTTACATTCACTACAGTAGTTGACCCTATGCAACTCATACTAAAAGAGTCTGTTTCTCCCTTATTCCCACAAATTCAAAGATTCAATGATAACATCAATATTGTGCTTCTTTATAACTGTAGTGAAAAGATGAATAATGGCATTAAAAAAGAGGCAATGAGGTTGTTTGCTTTTTCCTACTGATTCTGATTTTTTCAGGTAACTCAACAAGCTTCTACACATTCAGAACTATGTCAGCTAGACAATAATATCCTGCTACAGGATATTAGAGAAGCAAACAACTTTGTAAGATTAAAAGTGGGATTAGATGTGTAGGCGGGTACAAGAATAGTATCTGTAGCTACAGTATGCAGGATAAAAGAGACAGCCAATGAGCCTCTTGCTTCAGGGCAAAAAGTGAGCTATGGCTCGGTGCAGGAAAGCATTTCCTTTTCCACAAAAAAAATATTTTCCAACTAGCCAGGTGCCTTATAGATTTGGGATGAAGTGTCCATTGGGGGTCATGGCCAACATTCCAAAGGACTGTGATCCCATATCATTCACTCATTTCTCTATTCATTTCTTCAGCATTTTTGTATTCTACCTTTTCTTACATTTCCAGTAGACAGAACAGTGCAGAGTACTATATAACAAGTGATCACGGGATGAATATAATACATATCCTTAAAATTACAGCAATTCGATGAAGTATACTATTAAAAGGGGAAAGCACATTGCCTGTGCTATGTGTCATTTGCTGTGTTTGTGTGTGGTGTGTATGCATGTATGTTTGTGTGTTTTAGTTTTTTTGCCTTGACATATTTCTAGCCTGGCTGGAACAAGTGACTCTGGCAGAACTGGGTGAGAGAAGGCGCTCTGCCAGATATCGATGTCCTAAACCATTTAGGGCTTTATATGTAATCGTAAGAACCTTGAAATCAACACGGAAATGAATGGGTACCCAATGCAGGGCGGCCAGAGTGGGGGAAATATGGTGGTATCTTTTCACCCCAATAAGAAGTCTGGCCGCTGCATTCTGCACCATCTGAAGTTTCCACGTCAATCTCAAAGGCAGCCCCACGTAAAGCGCATTACAGTGGTCTAATCTCGAGACTATGAGTGCATGGACCAAAGTGGTGAGCACTCCTACATCAAGATAGGGACACAGCTGGGCAATCTGTGGAATGATGACACCTGTGTTTCTATGGTGAGCACCGGGTCCAGATGTACACCCAAACTGAGAACCTCACTCTTGGTGGTAAGAGTCACTCCCCCACCCCCCAAAAAAGAGGGCATTTCCCAAACCACTGATGTCTGGGACACCCACCAAAATTGACCTCAGTCCGTTCTCCTGCATCCATTGCTGAACGGCCACCATGCAGCATGAACAACTTTTTGCCTGTTCTTTGACAGCCGTAGAAGCTTAGAAATGACATGGAAGATGGGAAAAGGGTCTATTTTGCTTTATCCAAATCTGGGAGCTGATCTCTGTGTCCTGATCCCACCCTGGCTCATCTCACTTGTGATCCTGAAACTTACTTACCTCACCCGTACCTATGATCCTGCAAATATTTGTCATATCTGTGTTCTGATCCAGAGCTGACTTTCCTCACCTATGTTTCTGAGCTGACCATACCTACCTCCATGAAGACCTTGGTTCTCTGAGCAACCATGCTGTATTCCTGAAAGTAATTGTCTCTTTATTGTCCCAAGATCTGAGTGACAAGACCAAAATTGGCCAATAGCAAATATTCATCAAGTGAAGAAAGCAGTTGGGCTATCTCCATTTTTCTTCTTAAAAGGAAGGATGACTGCTCAAGAGTTTAATATGCTCCTCCCGGTGGACTGTATTGAACTCATGACAATGAGATAATGCAACAGTAATGAGAGAAAGACTGAAGGAATGAACCAAGGCATGGACTAGTCTTTTTTTACCAAAGGAATAGAATAATGATTGGACTGATCCATTGCACAGCCATTTCTAATTATTTATTATGTATATCCAGGGTTTGACATTAATTTAGGCTGGAACATTTTTGTATTAAGAAAATAATTAACTAAATAAAACAGCTAAAATGTTTTCTGCAATTTTAAAATTATTAATCTGTTCTAGAAGATAATGTCCCATTTCTGTTGAATGAAAATATGAAAAGATTATGAATTATAATGAGGGGGAAAGCAAATAAGAGTTGGGAGAAGTGAAAGAACTATGTTTTAATTCAAAACGATGGGACATTATTACTTTTGTCATATATCTTTCCCAGGACCACTGACAGAACAAAAAAGGCTATATGAAAACAAGATCATATGTCCCTTTTCACTCACTTTGCTTTTCCGTTTCCCAAACTGTTTCTCATGATTTCTGTGCTGAATGGTTGGAAAAACATTTTTAAAATGAAATTGTCTTACCTAGCCAAGCCTTTTTCATATGGTTCCACTTGAGGGCAGAATTTCACTTTCTTGAAGTACTGTATACTGGAAAGCCTGAGAATGTCCAAAATCTCACACTTACAGGAAAAAGATTTTTTTCTACAGCCCAACATTTCAAATACAGTACAAGGAATATATTGCATAAAAAGTTAGGTAGGGACTAGTCCTACCTGATAAAATTCCAGACTTAAATTGGTTTCCATCTTTCTCTACAGGATTCCACCCACACTGACAGGTAGAAGGTTCAAGAGTTATCTGGATTATGTTCAGATATTATTAGGCCTGTGTAGAAACCTTCTGATACTAGAATCTTTATAATGTCATCTTTATGGGTTAGTGTCAACAGCAGACAAACATCATTAAACAGATTGAAGTGATTTGCTCAGGCAGCAAGGTGCTGGAGGAAAAAGCTGAAGTGGCCTGTTCTGTAGCTTGCTACCTTCTAATAGGATGCTGTCCTATGAACAGCATTGAAGAAGGATTCAACTGCCAGTCAAGTTGGTCTCTGTACATGGAATAAAAGAGTGTGTCTTCCTCTTTGCCTCAGGGAGGACATGTGTCAGATCAGCCCAAGCCAATAGGCTTCTTCAGGCCATGCTGTAGTTTTTACACTGTGGAACTGGATTAATTTGATCTATTTCTGTGGTTTGTATATCAGTGCTTTCTAGCAGAAGTAATTTTAAGCCTGTTAGACCTACTGAATTGGGTGAGTCAAATAAATCCTCTGTGTTTCATTGGTTCTATGGGCTTACTCTAGCAGAGACTTATTATGCTAAAGTAAATTGTGTAAGGGTGGGTCCATTTGAATCAATGAACTTAGGGAGGAGTTGATACACCAAATCCCTATTGATTCTTTGGGCCTACTCTAGTTCAATTTACTATACCAAACAACAGAATTTGGGCCAATATACGAGAAAATGTTCATTCAGTTAGTCCACAACTAAAACTCTTCCTTGTATCTCAGCATGTGCATGTGAGGGGCAGATTCTGTTTACTGAATGATGGCTACTTTAAAATAAACTGCCTTAGAAAAGTTAATATTAATTCCCTTTTATCTTTAGAAAACAGATGGTATTGATCTGTACACATAAAAGCATAAAATTAAATGAGGCTGCAGTCCAAAGCACAGTTTCCTGTATGAAAACCCGTGGAAAATGCTTACTTCTAAGAAGAAATGCATAGAACTGTGCTGTGGATTAAGTTGCTTCTATCAACAGAAACAAAACAGAAGGCAGTGAAAACAACAACAACATTTTTAAGCAGTTGGCTAAATTTTATGGATTACTCACGTCTTTGCCTCCACATTATAAATTCCAGCAACTTCCAGTTTTGGAAAACAAAACTGCAATACTGTAGTCAGACAAATGAGTTATCATGGATAAAACAGTTGATTTTCATAAGCTGGTTATTATACTTTTGGATAAGCAACAAAGAAAACATGCCTTTTAGAAGTTGCAGTTCCATCTCTCAAATAACCTGGAAAGTACAAAAATTGCAAACATCATGGCATGAAATTAAAAGAATATGGAAGCAAGGTCAGGCCCTCCTCCTTTCCCCTATACTAATTTCAGCACCTGGAGTGGCTCCAAAATCTTTGGTTATCAATTTAAAACCACTCAAAAAGGTGTGTCTATCTGTTATATAATACCAGTCAATGTTTTTATAATTTTGATTGACTGTGCCTGGTGCTTTTGAATAACATCAGCAACAACAGCAGCAGCAGCAAGAACAACAACAGATAATATCAGGCACACAAAAATTAAATAACTTACAGGGAATATATCAAAAGCCTGTGGAAAATCTTAAAATCAAAACTAAATGGTGGAAATACAACCAAAGCCATAAGCACATGGACAGATCCAGTAATTAGATGCCTAGCTGGAGTAATAGATTGGACTCAAAATGAATTAGAAGAATTCGATCGGAAAACACGGAAACTAATAAACATGCATCACTCACTACATCCCAAAAGTGATACAGACAGATTATATTTACCACATAAAATCGGAGGCTGTGGATTACTGCAAATACAGGAGGTAGTAGAGGAGGAAAAAAGAAGCCTAAATAATTATTTCAGTACAAGCAGAGAAAAATTACTTAAGGAAGTGAAAATGAAGAATACAGTATTTTGAAAACAACAGAAACAAAGGCTCAATATAAGAAACAATTTGAAAATAAACAGTTGGAAAAATAAACCACTCTATGGACAATGCCTGAAAAATATTGATGGAAATCATGATGATAATTCAATATGGGCATGGCTAAAACTGGTGACCCTTAAGAAAGAACCCAATGGCTTGAACTTTGTTGCACAAGAACAAACATTCCAAATCAACATGATGAAAGCTAAGATCCAAGGAATTAATGCTAACAACAAATGTCAACTCCACCAAGAGAAAGATAAAACTGAGTCACACCTCATCAGCGAATGTTCCAAGATTGCTCAAACACATTACAAAGTTACACATGATAGAGTGGCAAAGTTAGTTCACTGGTCATTATGCAAAAAATATAACTTGCTGGCCTCCAAAAACTCATGGTAACATCAGGTAGAGAAGGTGTCAGAAAATGAGGAAGTCAAGATTTTGTGGGATTTCCAGATTGAAATGGACAGACACCTTGAACATAACACACAAATATAGTAGTAATAGAACAAAAAAAAAAAAAAAAAAAAAAAAAAAAAAAAAAAAAGGCCAACTCATTATTGCAATTCCAGGGGATGCCAGAGTTGAAAATAAAGAATTGGAAAAACTAACAAAGTACAGTGGTGCCCCGCATGATGATGATAATCCGTTCCAGCAAAATCGCTGTAAAGTGAAATTGTTGTCACGCGAAAGTAAAAAACCAATTGGAATGCATTAAAAACCAGTCAATGTGTTCCAATGGGGGAAATATCTGATTGTCCAGCGAAGATCCTCCATAGGGGAAGCCATTTTCGATTGCTGTCCTCCAGAAATAGGTCTGGAAAATAACGGGATACCATTTTGAAAACCCAACAATCAGCTGTAAAGATCGTCGTCAAGCGAAAAATAGGTTCCTGAAGCAGGGAACTATTCATAGTTAAGCGAAAATCGGCCATAGAAACATCATTTTGCGATCGCTATAGCAATCGCAACAAAGTCATCGTAAAGCAATTTTGTCGTCAAGTGGGGTCATTGTAATGCGGGGCACCACTGTACAGAGACCTGGCAATTGGAAGAAACACACTTCAGTGGTCCCCGTAGTCATTGGGGCGTTGGGAACAACATCAAGAAATTTCACACAGTACTATAAGTAGTTGCAGATCTCAGAAATCACACCATTAGAGCTACAAAAAATAGCAACATTGGGAAC
Organism: Pogona vitticeps; assembly: GCF_051106095.1. Taxonomy (NCBI): domain Eukaryota; kingdom Metazoa; phylum Chordata; class Lepidosauria; order Squamata; family Agamidae; genus Pogona; species Pogona vitticeps. The sequence continues at coordinate 180,203,905 of NC_135786.1, forward strand.
AGCATACATACAGATAATTAGTTTTTTTGTTAAAACTTGTATCTGTTATATAATACCAGTAAATGTCTTTATAAATTTGACTGTGCCTGGAGGTTTTACTACTACTACTACTACTACTAAACGGCTTGGGCCCTGGATACTTGAAGGACCGCCTCCTTCCATATGAGCCTACCCGGCAGTTAAGATCTAGCCAGGGGGCCCTTTTGAAAGAGCCATCCCTCAAAGAGGTAAGAGGGATGGCTTGTAGACAAAGGGCCTTTTCGGCAGCTGCCCCCAGACTATGGAACGCCCTCCCAACTGAAATCCGTCTGGCGCCGACGTTGATGACATTTCGGCGCCAGGTCAAAACCTTCCTGTTCCAGAAGGCTTTTAATTGAAATAACAACTGTGGGTCCTGATGATGGCAATTTTAATTGTATTTTAATTGTATTATAATTGTATTTTAATCATCTTATTGTATTGAATTTTAATTATTGTAAGCCGCCCAGAGACCTCTGGGTAGAGTGGGCGGCATATAAATAAAATAAATAAATAAATAAATAAATAAATACTACTACTACTACTACTACTACTACTACTACTACTACCACCTCCACCACCACCACAACCATATATAGTATATGAGTACAGTAAAGTTTTTAAAAAGCATATTAGAATCACATTTGCACCAAAGCTAGATTACTATTAAAGTGAAAGAAGGACTACCGTATATGCCGGCGTACAAGATGACTTTTTGGGCCCAAAAACATGCCTCCAATGGGGGGGCGTCTTGTACGCCGGGTGCACTGAATGACGCGGGGCCGTGCTGGCCAGAGAGGAAGGCGGGCGGGCGGGCAGGCAGGCAGTTGGTCTGTATGGAGGGAGGGAAGTACAGCCTGCCATGCCTGAGCGGCCAGAGCCCGCTGCCGGGCTGCCCGCCGCCCCGCGCCGCTGAGCCAGCATCGCGCTCACTTGCCCGCCACCCCGTTTCCCTTTTCCTCCTCCTCCTCCTCAGCCTCTTGCCTTCTTCCTCTCCCTCTCACTGCCTAGCCAGCGTGCTCGCTCACCCACCCCACACCATTTCCCTTTTCCTCCTCCTCCTCCTCAGCCTCTTGCCTTTTTCCTCTCCCTCTCGCTGCCTAGCCAGCTCGCTCGCTCGCCACCTGCCCGTTTCCCTTTTCCTCCTCCTCCTCCTCAGCCTCTTGCTCTTCCTCGCCCTCTCACTGCCATGCCTGAGCAGCCGCCGGGCTGCCCGCTGCCCCGCACCGCTGAGCCAGCCGCGCGCTCGCTCGCCCGCCACCCCCCATTTCCCCTCTTCCTCCTCCTCCTGTTGGGGGGTCATCTTATACGGCCGTTCGCCTTGTGCGCCGGCAAATACGGTACATACAAAACAATGAATAGAACTTTACTGTACTCATATACTGTATATCGTGTGCCTTGGGATGGATAACTTGTGGCCTTTCAGATATTGTTGGAGTGCAACTTCTATCTTCCCTCACTCTTAGTTGTGCTGGCTTGGGCTGCAGGGGGTCTCAGCTCAACAACACATGGAAAGCCACAAGTTGTTGACCTCTGATGAACACAGATATGGGCAGACCCTTTCGTGTGAAGAAATTAGGGGGAAATTCAAAGAAACATTTATTTTCAGATGAGCTTGCCAGACTTCCTTATCCTTTCATAAATACAAGCCAGCACATTTTAAAATTACATTAGTTAAAGGAGAAGAGGGGTGATAACTGATAACCCTTTGAAGAAAGACTCACACATTCTGAAATATTTGGAAATTTTATTATGGCAGCCTGCCAGATACAAAATAGTGTTTTCTGCCAGATATTTGACAAGTGGCCTTTGCGAAGTTCAGGCATTAGTGAGAGCCACTAATGCTTTGGGGGGGGGGGGTCTAGGTATTTTTTCCTAGACTTAGAAAAGAAATGCTCCTGTTTCTCTCAGGTGATAAAATCTCTCCAGAACATTTTTAGAGTTCATGCATGCTGTTGTTCCTATATGACCAAACTGGATTTTATGTGGCTTCGCTTGTTCATACCATATACCAAACTGTATATTTGGTAAAGGGAAGTTATGCTTTAGTTCAGCGATTCCTAACCTTGGGTTCCCAGATGTTCTTGGACTACTAGCTCTAGTGAAGGCTTCTGGGAGTTGCAGTCCAAGTATATCTGGGGAACCAAGGTTGGGAACCCCTTGCCTGCCTTGAGGTATTATCATGTCCTTTGGAGGCCAGCAGGGGGAGAGAAAGCAAGAGCCAGGCAACACCAAAATGTGAAGACATCTCATTAATTCTGTCATTGTTATCAAGACAGGTCATCTCAATTCATTGACATGGCTTGTTAAGTATCTGTAAATCCTGTAAGTGTTTGCACCTCCACTTCAAAAATGAATGAAAGAAAAAACCCCAAAACTTTTGTTGGGTGAATGGGTTGGGTTTTTCGCATTTTGCACAACATGCCTATGAGGAAAACAGTTTTTTTTTTTCTTTGTGAAGATAAGCAGACACATGGAGATCAAGCACAGGAAGACTGGCTGATTGATCAAAAGATAAACAATCCACCTAATGTTTCTATTTTTCAAGAGTCTGTGCAAAAAGGAAGCAGATGTCATAGTTTTGCATAGCTTTTGACTTATTAAGAAGACAACATGCCATGGAATAGACAAGAATGCTGGAAAAATAAAAGGCACTAGGAAAAGAGGAAGGCTGAATATGAGATGGAATGAATTAATAAAGGAAGCCATGGCCTTTAGTTTGCAAAACTTGAATGTGGATGTTAATGATGAGACCTTTTGGGGGTAATTAATTCGTAGGATCACTCTGAGTCAGAAGTGTTGGCAGAGAACACCACCATAGTTTTAGGTAATTGTGTCATATGCTCCGAAAATCACTTGCGAATGTGCAAACCCTCATCAAGATCAGATAAAAAAAACTGTCTTGAACTGAGGAGAAAAATCTGTGATGCTTCTCATTCCTACACATAAGAATGTGGCAAGGATTTACAGGTATGTGCCTAATTGTAGCTGTTGCGTATAGAACAAGGTGGAATGCAGCATTTTAATTAATCCTTGCCAGACAGCACTTGGTTCTGAACAGCTTCTTGAGTGAAAAATCCATCACTTGTTAAGTGAATTAATGATTATGTGCACTTGCTATTCCCATTTTCTAAGCTGAAATTGCTGTAATAAAAAAAATGAACTCAACAAGTAAGATAAATCTTTCTGTTTCATCTCTCCCTCTATACCACAATTATACTTTAGAAAGAATTTTAATTAAAAAAACCCCAGCAAGACAGTCAGTGTCTTTGAAATGATCTTTCATCCCATATCATCTTGACATTACCAAAAGTAAACCGTAGAGATCCCCCACTGATTCTTTTAACTTGCAACACAACGGGAGGCAATGTTCTGCTCAGTACAATTATTTCAAGCCGTGTAAGCAAAGAAAAGTAAACAATAAAACAATAGCAGAAGAGGAGCCTGGCGGATGATTATACAGCCAGAGAGAGGACTGCAAAACCAACAGGGAATTATGCAGAAATCAAAAGATCAGCCAGAGTTCTTGTCACTGTCAATTTTCATATTTTTCGCAGGAGTCAATTGATTAACCTTGTTAAAGTTAACAAAAATGTCCATGTCTTAAGCCCAGATTTCTACAGAACCTGTGTCTAAAGCTTTTCAAAGCTGACAGTACAAACAGATATGACTTCTTAATGGTGCTTGCCATTGAAAAGCCTGTACAGTTGATGAAAACATTAGTGTTAATCCACAACAGTTTACAGGGCAATCCTAAGTAAGGTTGAAAAGGCCTAAAGCTAAGAATCTGGTGATTCCTTCATAGCACTGTCAGAACACTGAAAAAAGGGGGAAAGGGGTTCATGTGTTTGGGCCAGGCTTTTCAGTCTCCTTTTAAATCCCCTCTTCAATTAAAAGTAAAGAAGGAGAGGTGAGTAAAGTCTTGGAATAGAGCACCAACATACACAATACTGTAAATTTGTCTGAACCAATATGTGGTTTTGTTAGAGGATGTGATTGAAAAACAGATAGATAAGCAAGAATGGATTTGCCAGCTTTTTATTTTATTTTGTTCCCGGTATCAGTATCAGGTTGCTCCTCCCTTCCTTGTTCTGTCAGGCCACTTCTTTTTCCTCTTGCTCCTCCATCTTAGTTAGAAAGGCAGGGATGCACACATCAAAACCAGCTACACGCTTCTGCAGTTAGGGTTAGAGATATTTGTTTTCTTGCACTTCCCAAAAATGGATTTATAAAATTAATCCACAGGTACTTTTCTTTTTGCTGTATTACTAGATCCCAGAGCAATTATTCTCATCAACAGTTGTTGCAAGCTCTGCACTAGTTCACTGTAGCCTGCAAGAACAAATGTTGAACAGTCCTCAGAGAAAGTATCTCAGACATCGTGGAGATGGGTTGGACCCCCTACAAAAAAACCTAGTGGCTCTGAATCCAACAAGGCTAACAGATGTCAGGACATTTTTTAAACATAGCTAACTATCATTATGGATTAGAAGAAAAATAACAGTTACTTTCCTCTTCACTACATGAATGCACCCTATATGCACTCTGTATAACACTTAATAATATCCAAGAGAATCCTAAATTTAGGAATGCTTTAAAATCAGTGATTCATCATTTCAAAGCAGAAGAGGTTCAATTGTGTGGGAAATCCATACCATCTCAGTGGCCATCCAAATATCAAGACCTGTTTCCAGCTGAATGATGTCTTCATGATTAAAAAAACAAAGATTAAAGTTCTGGATCTATTCTGATCCCTCACCCCATCATTCGGCCACTCATTCCAAAGTGTGCTGGTTAGTGACAATGTACAAAATTCTAATTCAAAGAGAGAGCTTAGAAAAGTTAATTTTGAATGTCAATATCCAGACTCCCTTGGGGTGAATAGCTTAGTAGTTTAGGTTTCTGGCTGCAAAGTCAGAGTTTGGGAGTTTGATTCCCCACTGTGCTTTCCTGATCGGGGCTGGACTTGATGATTCATAGGGTCCCTTCCAGCTCTGCAGTTCTAAGACTAGTCCAAAAAACTAACTTTTTAAAATTCAAATTGGGAGAAGAACAGTTTGAAATGTTGTCCATTTGTTGAATGGCATTTTTGAGGTGACAAGAGATCAAATCAATATGGCAACAACAGCACATGTGGACAGTAATGTTTTAGCCATGGGCCTATTTTAATAATGCAGGCGATGACAGAATCGGTGCTTTAGCCTAGGCTACTAAAACCATTCCACTTGGGTTTGGATAAGGTTGCTCTTCTTATGCCAGTTCTCATGACATTCAAGGGGTGCACAAGTTCAGTAGAAGCAGACTTTGCTGTGAATTTTCTTGTTGCTCAGCTGCTGTTTGGTAGACTAGGTCTGTGAAATGCAAGCTGCTTACCCCACATGGCCACAAGAGGTTTGCAAACTCATGAAAGCTCAGGGCATGTTCCGTACTGAAAGCTTGGCCTGGTTTCTGTTTTCCATCTGCTTAAACATTGGAGAGCCAAGGCAAAGACCCTGTTCTGGCATTCCCATCTGGCGGCTGCTGTGACCTCATATATCAGTGATGTATTTTATTCTTAGTATGCATATGCACTTAGTCAACTTCACTGGCCTGACTCAAACTTTTGGCTTGTTTTGCTATGGTTTGGCTGCATCTTCAAACTGTCTGGCTTGCTCAGCTCTAGGACCATCCTGTTTATAAAACTGCTGTGGTTTCTTAGCTGGACAACTATATGTTGGGATCTATTTAATAGAAGTTGTGTTCCCCATTAAATAAAGTGCTGCATGACCTTTAGTTATTTAACTGCTTTCTTTTTTCTGTAGCAATCAGTCTTTTTTCCTGTAGCCATCAATAAAAGAAGCAAAAATCCTCATGGTGGATTGAGAGCATCTGAGTAAAAGAAAAGAGTATAGGGTGATAGATTTGGGTTGAAAGAGAATAAAGATAAATGTGTGAATAGATGTTACAAATGTTTTTCATGTACAGTATTTATTTATTCCATTTCTGCCCCACCTTTCTCTCAACGCAGGGACCCAGAATAACATATGAAAAAACTAAAAGTAAAAATTGTAATACTAAGGTGTAATCAAACCTATAAATGCTGTTAAAAGATAAATTCCTTAAAGCAATTTAATACCTTTAAAAATAAATCACAGAAAGATTGAGAGAGAGAGAGAGAGAGAGAGAAGTACAGCATCAACCCGACCCACCCCGGTTTCCTTTTCCTGCAGCTTAGTTGCTAACAGCTTATTTGAAAAGAGATGTCTTTACCTACTGGTGAAAGAATAGTAGGGGGAGAGCTGGCCTAAATTATCTAGACAAGTAGTTTCACAGCCTGGGAACAGCTTCAGAAAAAGCTCACCATGTGCTTGTAAGGGCAACGGATCCAAAGAAGGCCCTCTGCTGACAATCTTAAAATCCCGTATGAGTTTCATACAATAAGATATGGTTTTTACTACTGGGTGACTGGAATGATTAACTGACTCAGTCAAATCTGTAAGGTGAATCATAAATATCTCAAGATACTGATACATGCCTGGTGAATGCTGGATATCTTAGTGGCGTTTAGCTATGGAGCCAGAAGTTGAGGGATAAGTTCCCCACTGTGCCCCCTTGACAGGGGCTGGACTCAATGATCAATAGGATCCCTTCCAGCTTTGCAGTTCAAAGGTTATGATGATGATGATGATGATGATGATGATGATATGGATGGTCCTGATTGTTGAAAAAGAATTATTATTATGATGATGATGATGATGATGATGATGATGATGATGATGATGATTGTGGTTGTGGTTGTGGTTGTGGTTGTGGTTGTGGTTGTATGAGGTGGTGATGAGGCAGGCAAAGGGGTACCAGGTGAGCATTGGCTTTTTGGGCCAGTCATGTGTTTGTTTGTTTGTTTGTTTGTTTGTTTGTTTGTTTGTTTGTTTGTTTATTCATTCATTCATTCATTCATTCATCCATTCATTTAATTCCTGCTACCTAGTAACAGGAATAAAAAAATGGGTGAGGCATCCACATAGGTGGAATTTATTCCAATGAACTGATTCCACATCGCCCCCCAAATAAACGGAACTTTGGCAGAAGAGCAGAAAAACTTGCCCCCTTGGCACAGTGCTCCACACATGCACTTACCTAGTGTGTGCACTTCAATTTAAATTGTGTTGTTTTTTTTTAGGATAGTGGTTTTGTGTGGTTTTTTTGTACAAGAACAAAGGGGGGGTTGTGAGTGGGATCAAGTCCTTACTATCCTTCTTGTGGAAAGGACAACAGATCAGTTCGAAACTATCCAAATGTCTTCTACTACCCGTGAGAAAAGTGTTGAAAAATGGTGGTTTAACACTGAAACAGCTGACTGAGAATGGTTTTTTCAACCACAGCTTATGTTTGTTGCTTTGTATACAAGAATTCTACCCAGGAGAAAAAATGATTCTGACATTATGATATTCTAAGCAAGTCCTGACAACTGAAAAAATAGAACAATTAACATTTAAGACCACCAGCGTCTGTGTGATCATTGCTAAACAAGGGATGAATGCTGTAGCCAGAGGGGAAAGAGTCTCTATTAACTTAAAATCAAACGAAAACAACAACAAAAGTCCTGCATTTGTGTATACAAAAACAATATGAATGGGCAAATGGAGTCAGAAACTGTTTCTTGCAAATACACCAACATTCTATCTTCCTATACATATATTAGTGAGGAAAACATAGGCTTTCAAAAGTAGTTGGCAAATATACTTTCCTAGAGAATTTGCTGGTAGAAAACAAAAAAGCCATGGTCTATGAGGTTTCAAATATTGTAATGGGATATTAATGCTGTACACAAATTATTAAGAGAAATTGCATATCCAAATGTGAAGATCTGGAGGACCTATCTGTACATGTGACACAAGATCCCTAACATGGTCTGATTTGGAAGCAGTGCCTATCCCTCAGTGCTGTGTGAATGAGTATCAGGCTTCTCATGATCCCTTCCCTTATAGTGTGGCCACAAGGATACTGGAAATTCCATGAGCTACCATTTTAAACTTACATTTACTGCTACGTTTGAACCTTGGCAAACTGTTTTCCTATAAACTAACTTTCAGATTAACTGCAATTTAGAATTTGGACATAATGATGACTCGTGTTTAATTGAAAATGAAACCAAAGGCTTCCAATATTCTCATCACAGTTATGCCAGGGGAGAACTGGCAGCCAATAAGCTTGAGGCTCATCATCAACATCTTAAAACTGCTGAGCTAGGAGGGACCCTATAGATCATTTAGCCCAGCCCTTGTCAATGGAGATTCAAACCTGCAACTTCTGGCTCCATAGCCAGAAGTTGCAGGTTTTCAACTTGAGCTATTTAGCAGTATGTACAGGGGTAAACCATAGTTTGCTGTTTAATGTTATATACAAATTAGGACAAAATTTGTGATCTTATGTGTGAAGGCCAGAATCCTGTCAGTAATTTATGCTTGCATAGGGGAAATCACATTAATCATGGCTACAAATCGCCACTCATTTAAATAGTGTTGCTGAGTGCCTCCTTAAAGAGCAGAAATGTGTCATAAAGACTTGTGTATTTCCCTTGTGCAATCATAAAGAGCCAACAGGATTCTGGCCAGTGTGTAAGAACTGAATCAAGTCACTGAGCTAGTACATACTTAAAGACTAGGGGTTCACTCCATATGATCTCTGCTCTGTATGTGAGACTGAATTTTTGCTAGCTTCTCAACTATACACAGAGATCAGTATAGTTTCCATGAATGTAGGTTCAGACATATTCAGACATTTAGATAAGTGCCTGGTAGTCAGCGAGTTGACAGGAGGTAAAATAAAAATAACTTGCACACACATTCAGATAGTCTAAAAGTGCATTATTCCCACTCATTTGAAAGCAGCCCAAAGTGAGAAGGTTTTGCATGCTGTTTATGCCATGGTTTAGATCACCAGTTTACAAACTCAGGGGCATGCCCCCAGGGGGTCATGATGAAATTCCAATGGGGTGGGCCAGATTGTGAGATTTTACATAAAGACGAAATACACTCCCCCTAAGGGACAGGGTCCGCAGCCTGGGGGTGCTCCTGGACCCCAGTCTAACTTTGGAAGCCCAGGTGGACTCGGTGGCCAGAGGTGCCTTCCCTCAGCTGCGGAAATTATACCAGCTACGGCCCTACCTGGACGAGCGGAGTCTCATGAAAGTTACACACTCACTGGTAACATCTCATATAGATTATTGCAATGCGCTCTACGTTGGGCTGCCTTTGAAGACGGTCCGGCGACTGCAACTGGTCCAGAATCAAGCTGCGTGGCTGGTGAGTGGTGGAGCCGCTAGAGATCACATCAAACCGATTCTGTTTAATTTACATTGGTTACCAGTTGCTGCCCGGGCCCAATTCAAAGTGCTTGTTTTGACATATAAAGCCTGAAACGGCTTGGGCCCTGGATACTTGAAGGACCGCCTCCTTCCATATGAGCCTACCCGGAAGTTAAGATCTAGCCAGGGGGGGCCTTTTGAAAGAGCCATCCCTCAAGGAGGTAAGAGGGATGGCTTGTAGACAAAGGGCCTTCTCGGCAGCTGCCCCCAGACTATGGAACGCCCTCCCAACTGAAATTCGTCTGGCGCCGACATTGATGACATTTCAGCGCCAGGTCAAAACCTTCCTGTTCCAGAAGGCTTTTAGTTGAAATAACATCAACTGTGGGTCCTGATGATGGCATTTTAATTGTATTTTAATTGTATTTTAATCATTTAATTTTTATTGTATTGAATTTTAATCATTGTAAGCCGCCCAGAGACCTCTGGGTACAGTGGACGGCATATAAATTAAATAAATAAATAAATAAATATTTTGGTTTCTCATGAAAAACTGTTGTAGTTTAAAATAACATTGTGCCATGTTTTTGTCTTTATTTGTGACTTTAAATTTTTTTAAAGGTGGTTGGATGATGGTAAGGAGCACTATAGAAGCTTGATGGTTTCTCAAAAATTAAAAAAAAGGGGGGGCATGATGCCAAAAATGTTTGGGAATAGCTTCTTTAGCAAATCCAGGAAATACAGTTTCAGCTAGCAATGACTTACATCTGTGTACTTAAACATCTCCTGTGGCACGCTGAGCGTGACTGTCCACAACACGCTGCTATTGTGCATGTTAACTTCTCGTAACCATACTGCTGTAACAAGAAATGTATGACTTCAGGCAGGATGCAGCTAATCACAAATAAACAATGTTTTATTGCCTCCAGAAGGCCAACAGGCTGAGCAGCTTCAAAGCCATCACAGCAAAACAATTGGCTTAGATATTATCTTAATGGTTGATTATATAAAAACAACAGCATAGTATTAGCTGAAATCTGGACAGATGGTGAACCTTTAGTGTACAGATATGTCCTTGAATATATTTAGGGGGACAACAGAAAATCAGAGATCAGAAATCAAATGAATGTATATGATAAAGGAGAAAAACTGACAGCCAGGTTAGGCTGGCAAGCAGACATGACAGAATAGTCACTGACAGGAATCAGTCGCCATTATAAAGGCAGCCAATTCATGAGAAGAATGTAGAGAATGGGAAGCTGCTTGTAAAGACGTCTCACATTATGCCAGCTTAGGCTGCTTTGGATCTTATATACAAGTTGTTTCATCTCAAATGATCAAGATTTTTTCTGTTCCATAAACAAAACTAAATTCTATGTGTTGAACGAATGAAGTCATTTACTAATCAGAGTGCAGGCGTGTCTCTCCTAAATTTTAGAGATAGGATAATGAGAGAGCAAAAGGACATTTCAAAGGAAAACACACTTTGTGTGTTTGGGTTTTCTCTACCTACCATTTATTAATTTTGAAGAAATCATTTGTCAACACATCATTTACAAGATAGCATTGAGTTCCACAGATGTCAAATACAGTTTAGTCCAATTCTGAAAACAGTGATGAATTGAGCAATAGGATGCCACAGCTCCAGTACCATCCACCCATCCACCCCCACCCCCACACAAATTATACATACAATTCTTCCACTGAAGCGTACAATAAATAAAATGCTATTGCAAAGTTTTGTTCCAGTACAAAGCCTCTTGTTTTCAGACATCCTGGCTAAATCTCAATTTTCTTTCTAATTGTCTAACCAGTACCCACAAATGCTTCTGCTGGTGAACTTCCATTTGGCTCAATTTTGAATTATCTATGCACTAAAAGAGATGCTTGACATATTTCATATGAATTCTGCATGCCAAAACTTCAAAATAACTTTCTGTTACACATTCCATTAATCTGATCTTTCATATGGCCCTGATAAGTGAAGAATGCATGTTTTGCTAAAGAAAAAATATTTTTGGCTGAATAAAACTAGAAAATGTTGGCTAAGTAATGAAACATGTTGTAAGCAGATAAATAGAAAACTGTTTCTGCAAAATACTTAAGATCTTCAGTCTTTTGAATGGATTTCCTAGCACACTATATTGAACAAACATGTCTTACTAAATTGTGTTTTTTACAATTATTTTTTTTGCAACAATGGGGGATAGAATTCTGCCAACAACAAAACAGGGGAGAAAATCATATGATGCTGAAAATAGATTATCATTAGAGATGGATATGAACCCTAGTTTGGTGGTTCAGCCCAGTTTGGCGCCACACACTCCCCGCTCCTGAAGCAGAGCATGAGCAGAAGCTGTTGATTCAATTTAGGGAAGATATACAATGTTAAACTTATGGAATGCGGGAGGGCAAATATGGAGTCAATCCAGAGTCAGTTGGAAAAGATGAAGGATGTTGAATCTACTGCTGAATAGTCAGTTTAATATTTATGTAAATCACACTGATTCGACAGGCTTAGTTGTGGATTGGATTCAGGCCTGAGAACTAAGATACGTAATGACCAATAGGTAGGTTAGGCCTTTAAAAGTATAACCCACTAGGCCCAGGTTTTCCTGGAATCCCATTCCTGATCTACAGTCATTAGGCCTTCGAGCAATTTAAAACAATATGCTGCAGCACCATTTTTGCCTACAATTACGTAACTGCTACATTAACCGTCACCCATGGTAGGCTCACATACTTTTCTCATACACGTTAGTTCTATTCCATTCCCCACAGGACTACAACTGTACACACAATTGTGTTCCGCTTGAATAACTCTTGTCCTTCAACTGTCTAAATGCTGTCATTTGATTATAGAATCCGGGAGGGCTAGTATATCTTCTTTCTTGGACTTGTTTGTAGTGGGCTAGAGAGGCACAGCTTTTTAAACCTCATCTCACAAGACAAGTTCATCATGTCTGCTGATCATTCTTGCTGTTTTTGTGGGTGTGAAATCTGCAGCTGGCTTAACAGCAGCCTATTGAGGGCATCACTTGTAACTGTTCTGGAGCAACTCTGTTCAAACCTCTAGTGTGTCTAATTCAAAATAACATGTTCCTGTAGCATGACCTACAAGCTTAAGCTATTAATGTATTTACTTTCAGATTAATATCGTGTGTAAAATTAGTAACGAAATGGAACAGAAATGGAGAGAAGAAAAAAGCAGGGAGAGAGGGGAAAAAGATGTGCAAGTTATCTGCCAATTTCTTTGCTGTGGGAGGATGTAAAAACTGAAAGCAGAGATAATATTACGTCCCCAGGGCATCAGACTCTTGGTGGTTAAGAGCACATGCCTTTGATAATCAGCATCAGTATCTCTTTCATGTCACTGAACAGAGAGTAGGGCCTCTTCAAAGAGCCTAATTCTGAAAGGGAATTATTAAACAGGCCTGACTGGGTTGAGCAAAGCTGGAAATTAAGAACCCTGAAGGGCAGGATTAGACAGGAGGTCAGCACTCTCAAGCCAGTCAAAGGAATAAATTAATAAGACATCTGTGTTGCGTCTGAGGTTTTGGAAGGTTGTCATAAACTAAATATTTGGGCACCTCTCTCTCTCTCACACACACACACAGAGAGAGAGAGAGAGAGAGAGAAGAGAGAGAGAAGAGAGAGAGAGGAGAGAGAGTATGTTTTCAGGATCATTAATTATTCTTTCTTCTTGTCGGAAAAACATAGATTAGTTGGTGAGTAGAAACATATTAGTGTTAGCTGATAGGCTGCAGAGTTTCAATTACATAACCTTCCTGTTCTTTCTTTAATCCTGATTTTTTCGTAATGTTAATCCTTTAAAAGATATTTGTCTTTTATGTGAGGCACTGGGACATTCAATACGGACATATAAAATAATCAGATCCTTGTTTTATGCCAGAAATCTGGTTTGGGGAATTTATTTCAGTGCTGAATTCTTCTGTAAAATGGTTGTTGTGGGTTTTTCGGGCTCTTTGGCCGTGTTCTGAAGGTTGTTCTTCCTAATGTTTCAACAGTCTCTGTGGCTGGCATCTTCAGAGGACAGCACTCTGTGCTCTTCTGTAAGACTACAACACTAAATTCTCTGAGTAAACAAATTCAGGACTGCACCATTAGATAGTAGCATGCTTTTAAATGAACATTTTTTTAAAAAAAAGGTTACTAGTATGATTTTATAAAATGCTTAAATGCATCAAAATGGACTTAAGTTGCACATACTACATTCCACAATCCTGCTGAGATGAATTTAATCCCATTTTGCCACATTAATGGCAATGAAACTTGTTCAAATGATTGAGCTACACTGTCTGTATTATAATTTTTTTTCCAGAGGGCTCTAGACAGCTGTTTGTAGTGCTTCTCTCTAGAGAGCCCACAGTCTCTTCAACAAGTTGAGAGATAGAGGGGAAATGAGAGAGAGAATGGTTCCTACCACCTGGAAGGAGCAATGGGACAGGAGGGAAAGTGAGCAGAAGGAAAGCCAGAATGAGCATAAGAGATAGACAGAAAGACCACAGAGAAAATGTGTGGTGACAGCCAGGAGAGAAGCAACAGAGAGAAGAACAAAGAACACTAGTGGGAGGAAAAAAAGAAATTTCTCCCCCTCTCATGTGCATGCCTAACCACAGAGGGCATTCTGCACCCACAGTGCCCAATCACCACCAGCTGGATCTATCTCTATGCTTCCAAAATGTCACAAAAGGCAAAGGACCCCCTTACCTCCTGCCCAAACTAGTGCAGCTGCAACCAGTCTGACAGCTCTCCTTTTAAAACATGTAACCACATATCCATCCCCCACTCCAAAAAGGTGCACACCATCTGAATGAAGCAATTCAGGTACTCAGAATGGCAACTCCAGATGTGCACAGCTGCCATCTTCAGATGTATTCATATTACCAGTGTTTCTCAGTTGGGTAGGTTAGCTTTGGTTTCATTTCTAATAACAAAATGGCAACGTTCCTGTCTTTGGGGGAGTTGCTGGTAACATCTGCCGTCCCCAGGCACTGGGTGAGAGACAGTGCCTGGGAGTATTTCTGGCCTGCACTCCCCTACCCTTCAGGACTGGGACCCTGCTGCTGCTGCTGCTGCTGCTTTGGGCAAACCCACCCCTTCCTCAACACCAGCCACCTGGCTGGGAGGGGAGGGAAGCTTTAAAAGCAAGAAGCCGGTGCCAGGGCTCTCTGAGAGCAACGTTCCTGTCTTCGGGGGAGTTGCTGGTAACATCTGCCGTCCCCAGGCACTGGGTGAGAGACAGTGTCTGGGAGTGTTTCTGGCCTGCACTCCCCCTACCCTTCAGGACCGGGACCCTGCTGCTGCTGCTGCTGCTGCTTTGGGCAAACCCACCCCTTCCTCAACACCAGCCACCTGGCTGGGAGGGGAGGGAAGCTTTAAAAGCAAGAAGCCGGTGCCAGGGCTCTCTGAGAGCAACGTTCCTGTCTTCGGGGGAGTTGCTGGTAACATCTGCCGTCCCCAGGCACTGGGTGAGAGACAGTGCCTGGGAGTATTTCTGGCCTGCACTCCCCTACCCTTCAGGACCGGGACCCTGCTGCTGCTGCTGCTGCTGCTGCTTTGGGCAAACCCACCCCTTCCTCAACACCAGCCACCTGGCTGGGAGGGGAGGGAAGCTTTAAAAGCAAGAAGCCGGTGCCAGGGCTCTCTGAGAGCAACGTTCCTGTCTTCGGGGGAGTTGCTGGTAACATCTGCCGTCCCCAGGCACTGGGTGAGAGACAGTGTCTGGGAGTATTTCTGGCCTGCACTCCCCCTACCCTTCAGGACCGGGACCCTGCTGCTGCTGCTGCTGCTGCTGCTGCTGCTGCTGCTTTGGGCCACGCCACCCCTTCCTTAACACCAGCCACCTGGCTGGGAGGGGAGAAGGGGCATTAGAACGGGTGTGGGTTTGTTCTTGTTTGTTTTAACTGTTAGTATTATTAATTGCCATCAGGTTGTATAAAGACCCACAGTGGACCTGATGGAACAGGAAGGGGGGAGGGCGTTGGAGGGGGCAGCCATTGAGGTGGTGCTGCGTAGGGGAAGGAATGGCGGTGGGGGTAGAACACGCCCGCGTGGGAGAAGAGAGGTTAGATATCTTACATCTATCCCCTCTTCTAGTCCTACCTCCAACCAAATGGTATCAGGCGACCATATCAGCAAACCCTCGAGCCACACGGTGCTGTTGATGAACGCCAGGTCAGTACAAAATAAAACTGCCCTCATCCATTATGTAATTCTGGATGAGGGTGCTGACCTGGCGTGCATTACTGAGACCTGGGTGGGAGAGGAAGGTGGTGTCCCCCTCTCCCAGCTGTGTCCTCCTGGGTACTCAGTCCAGCACCAGTGTCGCTCGGAGGGTCGGGGAGGGGGAGTTGCTATAGTCTATAGGAGTTCTATCTCCTTGACCAGGCTTCCTGTCCCTTTGAGAGGAGGTCTTGAGGGCCTGTATTGTGTGTTGGGCTTACGAGACAGATTAGGGATTCTGTTGGTGTACCGCCCACCCTGCTGCGTACCAACGGTCTCCCTACCTGAGCTGACGGAGGTTGTCTCGGACCTGGTGTTGAGGACTCCCAGGCTGTTGGTGCTGGGAGATTTCAACATCCATGCCGAGGCTGCCTTGACTGGGGCGGCTCAGGACTTCATGGCCGCCATGACAACCATGGGGCTGTCTCAATGTGTCATCGGCCCGACACATGAGAAGGGCCATACCTTGGACCTGGTTTTCTCAACGGGACTGGAAGGTGGTGATTTGGATGTGGAGGGGCTGGTTGTGACCCCATTGTCATGGTCAGACCACTTCCTGGTCAAGTTCAGTCTATTAGCTTCTTCTTCCCTCTGCAAGGGTGGGGGATCGATTAAGATGATCCGCCCCCGGAGACTAATGGATCCGGATGGTTTCCTGAATGCTCTGGGGGATTATCCGTCTGATATGGTCGGCGCTCCTGTCGAAGCTCAGGTCACCCTATGGAATAGGGAGATGACCCGGGCGGTTGACACGATTGCGCCTAAGCGCCCTCTCCCTGCTCGCCGAGCCCAGACAGCTCCTTGGTATACTTCTGAACTGCGGGCGATGAAGCGAGAGGGGAGACGGCTAGAGCGCAGGTGGAGGAAGTCCCGCTGGGAATCCGATCGAACACGACTTAGAGCCCATTATCGGGCCTATTTCGTGGCAATACGGCTGGCGAAACGGCAATATTTCTCCAGCCGCATTGCTTCCTCAGAATATCGTCCAGCAGAGCTGTTTCGGGTGGTCCGGGATCTTCTTCAACCGGGAAACCTGGTGGAGGTCCCGGACTGCTCATCAGCTCGCTGTGATGAGTTTGCTATTCATTTTGAGGAAAAAATCGCTCAGATTCGCAGTGGGCTGGACTCCACTGTTACTGCAAAATCGGAAGATGTGTCCAGTGTGCCGTGCTTAGGTCAAACTTTAATGGATGAGTTTCAATTGTTGAGACCCGAGGATGTGGACAGGGTGCTTGGATCTGTCCGTTCTACCACCACGCCGCTCGACCCTTGCCCATCTTGGCTAATTGGAAGATCTGCCAGGGGGGTTCGCACTTGGGTCCAGGAGGCCGTGAACGCCTCTCTGAGAGAGGGAGTGGTCCCTACCGCCTTGAAAGAGGCGGTAATTCGACCACTCCTTAAAAAGCCTAACCTGGACCCAAGGCTGGTGGTCAACTACCGACCAGTGGCGAACCTCCCTTATTTGGGCAAGGTGTTGGAGCGGGTTGTGGCCGGGCAACTCCAGGCGCTGCTGGATGAAACGGATTTTCTGGATCCATTTCAATCGGGTTTCAGGCCGGGTTTTGGTACAGAGACAGCCTTGGTCGCCCTGTATGATGACCTTTGCCGGGAGAGAGACAGGGGGAGTGTGACCCTGTTGATACTCCTGGACCTCTCAGCGGCTTTCGACACCATCGACCATGGTGTCCTTCTGGATAGGCTGGCTGGGTTAGGAGTTGGGGGCACTGTTTTACGGTGGTTCCGCTCCTTCCTAGCTGACCGTGTCCAGAAGGTGGTGCTGGGGGACAGTTGCTCTGCCCCATGGCATTTATGTCATGGGGTTCCTCAGGGCTCGATACTGTCCCCCATGCTGTTTAACATCTACATGAAACCGCTGGGAGAGGTCATCAGGAGGTTTGGGCTGAGGAGTCAGCAATATGCTGACGACACTCAGCTCTACCTCTCGTTTTCCACCAATCCAGGTGAGGCGGTTTCTGTGCTGAACTCGTGTCTGGACCTGATAATGGACTGGATGAGGGTTAATAAATTGAAACTCAATCCAGACAAGACGGAAGTGCTGTTAGTGGGTGCTTCGCCGGACAGGTTGGAGGGCCATTTCCCTGCCCTGAATGGGGTTACACTCCCCCTAAGGGACAGGGTCCGCAGCCTGGGGGTGCTCCTGGACCCCAGTCTAACTTTGGAAGCCCAGGTGGACTCGGTGGCCAGAGGCGCCTTCCTTCAGCTGCGGAAATTATACCAGCTGCGGCCCTACCTGGATGAGCGGAGTCTCATGACAGTTACACACGCACTGGTAACATCTCGTATAGATTATTGCAATGCGCTCTATGTGGGGCTGCCTTTGAAGACGGTCCGGCGACTGCAACTGGTCCAGAATCGAGCTGCGCGGCTGGTGAGTGGTGGAGCCGCTAGAGATCACATCAAGCCAATTCTGTTCAATTTACATTGGTTACCAGTTGCTGCCCGAGCCCAATTCAAAGTGCTTGTTTTGACATATAAAGCCCTAAACGGCTTGGGCCCTGGATACTTGAAGGACCGCCTCCTTCCATATGAGCCTACCCGGCAGTTAAGATCTAGCCAGGGGGCCCTTTTGAAAGAGCCATCCCTCAAAGAGGTAAGAGGGATGGCTTGTAGACAAAGGGCCTTTTCGGCAGCTGCCCCCAGACTATGGAACGCCCTCCCAACTGAAATCCGTCTGGCGCCGACGTTGATGACATTTCGGCGCCAGGTCAAAACCTTCCTGTTCCAGAAGGCTTTTAATTGAAATAACAACTGTGGGTCCTGATGATGGCAATTTTAATTGTATTTTAATTGTATTATAATTGTATTTTAATCATCTTATTGTATTGAATTTTAATTATTGTAAGCCGCCCAGAGACCTCTGGGTAGAGTGGGCGGCATATAAATAAAATAAATAATAATAATAATAATAATAATAATAATAATAATTTGACGACATTGAGTGATCATTAATAAAACAATTTATCAGCCCTGTTTGTGACATTTCCCCTGGTATAACCCCCTGGTAGTGTAATAGTTATTAGATGATGTAACTAATAAAATCAGACATGGGAGGAAAACAAGAGATGCTATTTTTCACTATTGCATTATGCATTGAATTTTTAGCAATTGTTACTAGTCTATTCTGCTTTGCTTTGAGCACACTGAGATTAGTGTATCCAATTTTAGATACTCCAGTTTAAGATGAATACAAACAACTGGAATATAACCACAGGAGAATAACAGTGATGCTAATTAGCCTAAAGGACACAAATATTAAATTACTTGGGAATGTGAAAAATCAATAACAGACAGTAAAGACATGCCATGATAACTATCTTTTAATATTTTGCAGGATATCACATAGATGGTAGAGAATGTATTCCGTTTTACTTCTCAAGAAAGGAACTGAACCAACAAATTCAAAATACAAAAACTTGGCAAAGTTAATTGAGAAATGGGGGGCTAAAAAGAGGACATAACATTGTGGGATTTTAAAGACTATCAAATGGGCTTCAGTGAGATCTTTTGTGGATCAAAATTCACTTTCAGGTACTTTCGACTAAACCTTTGGAAGAATTTCCTGTAGGTGCAAGATGTTTGGCAATGGAATAAACTGTCTCTTTTGATACAGTCCCTTCAATTTTATGGTACACAGACAGCACTGGTCGCACTGTTGGATGACCTATTAAGAGAGGCTGATAGGGGCAATATGTCCTTATTGGTCCTCCTCGATGTCTCACCTGCCTTTGATACCGTCAACCACAGTATCCTCCTGAGGCAGCTCGCTGAGTTGGGGATTGGTGGCTTGGCGCTTGCCTGGCTCCATTCCTTCTTGGAGGAACATCCCCAGAGAGTACAGCTTGGAGAGAGTGTCTTGGCCCCGTGGAGCCTCAATTGTGGGGTTCCGCAGGGGTCAATCATCTCTCCAATGCTGTTCAACATCTATATGAGGCCGCTGGGCAGGGTCATTGGGAGGTGTGGGGCATCGCCATCTGTACGCTGATGACACACAGCTCTACATCTCCTTTTCACCTACCTCAGTGGAGGCTGTCCTGTACTGGAATGGATGCAGTTGAATGGATTGAGGCTGAACCCGGACAAGATGGAGGTCTTGAAGATGGGAGGACCTTCCATCAGCGGTATAGGTCACTCCCTTTCCTTTGGGGGGACAACCCTTGCCACAAAGAGTGAGGTCCACAGCTTGGGGATACATCTGGACCCGGTGCTTACCATGGAAACCCAGGTGGCGTCCGTGGTCCGTTCTGCATATTTCCATCTATGGAGGATTGCCCAGCTGCAACCATATCTTGATGGGGGGCCCTCACTACTCTAGTCCATGCACTCATAATCTCGAGATTAGACAATTGTAATGCATTCTACGTGGGGCTGCCTTTCAGATTGATGCGGAAGCTTCAGGGGGTCCAGAATGCGGCAGCCAGGCTTTTAAGCGGGGTGAGAAAATATCAGCATATCTCCCCCACTCTGGCTGCCTTGCAATGGTTGACCATCCGCTTCCGCATTGACTTCAAACTGCTTATGATTACTTATAAAGCCCTAAACGGTTTGGGACCTCAATAGTTGGCAGATCATCTTCTTCCATCTAGATCTACCCGAATCACCCATCATAACCAGCAGGGATGGCTGAGGGGCCTGACGCCGAGGGAGGCCTGGAAGGAAAAAACAAGAAACCAGGCCTTCTCGGTGGTGGCCCCTCGGCTGTGGGAACACCCTTCCAACCGAAATTCGGCTGGCACTCTCACTGGGTGTTTTTAAAAGTCAGTTAAAAACTTGGCTATTCAAGCAGGCCTTCCCTCCAGTCAATGAAGTGATTTTCATCCTTACCTCTTTCTCTTTCCCTTATAGTATGGCATCTTGGTAATGTCTTGGTCGTAATTAACTGTTATAATTGTAATTTTAATTCTAATTTTTAAGATGTTATTTATGTGATATTGTTGTCTTTTATTTGTAAACCGCCCTGAGTAGACACAGTCTAGAGGGGCGGGGTAGAAATCTAATAAATAAATAAAATAAATAAAAATAAAAAATGCTCAGCAAATCTTCTATGCCCTCTAGAGAGCTTGGAAGCAACTTGATCATCTTTTGAGGGGGCCCACTGCCTCTGTGAGCCCCATACGCCTCTAGTTTCTTTATAGTTCAAAGACATTTATGGTCACCAGAGGGCGCATGAGTTTCCCCCATAACATACATTTTCAGCAGAAACAGAATCAAAATTCCTATAGCTAAACAGAACAGTAGGAGGTTGTAGCCAATATAAAGCAGTGGCAGTCAGTGCATTTAACAGTTAGGATGAAGCCAGGTAGCCCTTATTACCAGGAAGATATTGGTGACTGTCCTACATACCGAGTAGACACAGTCTAGAGGGGCGGGGTAGAAATCTAATAAATAAATAAATAAATAAATAAATAAATAAATAAATAAATAAATAAATAAATAAATAATACTGTATCTTCTTTGTCTCCCTGCCATGCCCTAAGTATCTTGGATCAATGTTTTCCATGGGCATTTTGCACCAAAAGAAAAGCCATCTATCCTGAGCTAAATATTCCTTCTAGCTTTGTTTCACATGTTTGGATAGTCAGGCAGAGCAATCAGTGAAGTCAGCAAATGGAGTTTGTTTCCTGAGCTCTATTCATCCTTACACGGTATTGGCTTTACAAGAAGGATAAGCAGTGACTCAAGAGATGGCAGCTTTAACTGGGGATACTAATACTATCCAGATTTTTAAAAGTCATCTTAGGAACTGAATGTCTGGAAACTAATTTTTCATGTGTACATTATAAGACTTGATTTTGCTTTGTTTAAAAATCTTTACTGTCATCTGTTCCAAAAAGGCTGATTCTTGGCATTTGTCATTACAGTTCTTGCAGTTCATGGCACCATCTTGAGAGAGAGAGAGAGAGAGAGAGAGAAGCTTTTTCCTTGCTAGACAGGCTGCTCTTTTTCTACAGTAAGAAAAGCAAAACTTTGGCAAGTGGCAATAGAAAAGGAAGACTTTCATGTTATTGTTGTTAAGAAATCCCAGTTGAATTACAGGGCATTGTACATTGTTTTCAAGGTACCTTCTAGTGACTTAATTTAGTTTAGTGAGTCCTGTTTCCTGACCAAGGTTAACCATTGAGAAGAAGAGGCTGTTTTGTTACCTTCACTATTCTTCTGGTTTACACCTTTTTTTTTCACTCTAAATTTAACAAAACCGTATGAGATATGTACTGTAATGTCATTTTCACAGGATTTTCACAGTATCCCTTTTATCTGCCTGTTGTTTTACAGTTTCTCAGGTATAATTTTCTATGAGAATTTTGTTTCAGTTATTTTTACGTAAGATTTTATAAATACATATATTTTCACATTTGGGATAGAAATAATTCAAGATTTTAAAAATCGTTTTTGAAACCAAAAACAACTGGGTCATTTAAATCCAGGATTTGGAATGAGGACTTCTTAAAAGTTTGGGTTTGAATCCTTGAATAAAGCCGTATTAGTGCTGAATGAGGGTTGGCACCTCTTTTTCTTCTATGACACACAAGTAAAATAAAATCTTTTCCACACTGGGAACAGTCATTCAGTCTGGCAGGTGCAGGGGGGGGGGGAGAATTTGCTGCAGTTTTTTTTTTTTTTTTAAGAACTTACGAAAATTCACATACTTCTGTCAGGAAGCTCCTGAGAGTTAAAAAATTAAACTGTGAAAGAAAGTAAAGTTGACAAGTTTCACCAACACTTCATCTACATCCATTTCAACTGCTTCTACAATTCAGGGGTCAATCCAGAATTGACTTTGACAATAAATGTGGCATGTTATGAGAAGCTGAAACCACATTAGTTTTCCAGCATCACAATGCCTGCAGTGCTTCACAATTGAGCAATTAGAGTTATAAGATTGTTTTTATCTCCCAGTGACCAATCACAAAATAAAGCAAGTTAACTTTCAAACTACAAGAAGCAAAAGGGTCTTGAGTTGTGCTGAATAGATGTTTTTCATTACTTAACGATTTCTGTACCTGGAATTTTTTCATCTACCCACACACCCACATATGTGTGCCTGCGTAGACATATATGTGTGTATACAGACACACACACACACACACAGAGAGAGAGAGAGAGAGAGAGAGAGAGAGAGAGAGAGAGAGAGAGAGAGAGCTATATTTGTATACACATATATTCATACATGCATATATGGAGAGGAAGGCTCTTTAATATCCCTAACACTCTATTTTTAAACTCCTTCTTAACATCTATCTCTAATGTCTAGCTTTGCTTTAGCTGTTATTGGCAAATTAGTCACCCTGCCCTTTTCCTCCAGCCTTTTCTCCCAGTGAGGCAGCGAACGGGAGCTCCTGTGATTTGATCTCTCCGTTCTCTTCAGCCTTTTCTCTAGAGAAGACAGGTGATAAAGCAAATGGAGAGATCTGTAAGTCAGGAGTGGACAGACTCAGTTGAGCTGAGGGCCATTTTTCAGATTTGTTGGTAGCCCAAAGGCTGCAAGGAGAAGGAGCATGACCAAGATATGATTTTGCATATTT
Organism: Pogona vitticeps; assembly: GCF_051106095.1. Taxonomy (NCBI): domain Eukaryota; kingdom Metazoa; phylum Chordata; class Lepidosauria; order Squamata; family Agamidae; genus Pogona; species Pogona vitticeps. The sequence continues at coordinate 180,226,996 of NC_135786.1, forward strand.
AATATTTATTCTTTCTTTGTTTTTTGTTCAAGGTTGCCACAATGCTATTTTACTTTATTTCATGCTCACACGAAAAGAATCACAGAAGCCACAGTTGCTAATCAATAAGGTGCCAATCTCAAATCAGTTGTGTATTTGGTTATGCAGCTGGTCATTTGCACCTACCATCTCATCAATCAGACAATGCAATGTCTGTGGTTTCTCTTGTGTGTATGCAAAAAACAAACAAAACAAAAATAAAAACAAAGAAAAAACAAAACTAATGTAATTCTGCTTCATGAGTTCCTGTTTATTAAAACATTGGTTTAATGTTAAAAAAAAATCTTTTTGACTAAAAAAACCCCTCTGCCCTGTGGTGGTTCAAAATTAAAATTAATTTGCAGGTTTGAGGAGCCCAAAGGAGACCTCAGAACCGGTCAGAATTATCCCTCATGCCGTGCAGATGACCCAAGAGGACTTTCTCACTAAATTTAGAATTTTCAAAAAATCTGAATTTGGGCAGTTGGAGTCAGCCAGGGAGGTCCAGATGTACTGGAGGACTGGTAAAAATAAGCAAGGGGACCACACACAGTCATGGTTGACATTCTGCCCACCTTTGATATATGTTGTCCTCCCTCACATGGCCCTCCAACACTGAATACAGCCTGGACCTCTGACATCAATGTTTTTAACATTACATTTGTGTAAAGACAAATAGAGGTAGGTTCTACTTATACACACATTCTTATTTGGAAATATACAGATCACATGTTTAGGCTTGCAATTATTGGACTTCCCATGAGAAGATCACCTGAATCCCCAGGAAAGCAAAAGAGTTGAGATTATTTGATCAAAATTTATCTAGTCTTCTTCCCACATTGAAGTAGTAGTAATTATGGAGTTCAAAATATCATCTGCTTTGACTGAATTTAGTGAAGCAGGACCACCTGTTCACCAGTGTAATATACATCTGAAGAAGTGGGCTAGAAGTCCATGGAAGCTGATGCCAGTGTTTTACGACAATGCAAGAGTCTTCATTCTTTTTGGTGCAACATATGACTTTCCTAGATGGGTGAAATTTCCTCCATTCTTTCCCCCTGATCACAAAGTAGTGTGGGATTCACTGAGATTCATGTCCAAACTTCACTTTAAAAGACCACTCTTCTTAAAATTACTTCTCTTGGAGACATCTTAGGAATCCTTTGAAAAAGTTGACTATTATTTAAAAAGATAATATCAGATTTATTATGTTATCATTATGATCTTTCCCTTTCTTGCCCGTGAACATCCTAAATCAGGGTATGATCTTTTAAGCATTGCTCACCTTATGGAGAGTTGTGTGAGATTACATTCACCAACTCTATTCAGGAAGTCTATTTTTATTCAACTTCAAATCCCAGAATGTTCAGACACTGGTGATTTAAGGTCAGTTTATTTGTCAGATCATAAGCTTCCGGCCAGGCTCACGTTTATACTCGGGCCAGGCTGTAAAGCTTGATGGCTTGCTCAGAGAGAATCACAACCTTCATTGTTTTCAGATAAAACTTTCACTGCTAAATTTAGATGGTGCATGGTGGTAGTGAAGAGGTGCAGTCCACAGTGGGTTTCAGATAAAGAATTGTCTCCTGGACATGCCAAAGCCACCTACAACTACTTTATTCTGATCACAGCAGTTTGTGAGATTAAAAAACAACAACAACAGAGAATGTGTGTGTATGAGAGAGAAGTCAAAGTTAACTCATTTTAAGCACTTCTGTGCACGCCACCTACAAAAAAAGTTTTGTGTTTCTAGCCTGCCCGATGCTAACTGTATAAGTTCAGGATTTCTGAGAATGGCAGACAAATCCTTGTTGCATAAAGTTGGATAGGCTGAAAGATCTTTATTTTCTGCAACATTAGGGCTCGCCCTGTTTGCCTTCTTTAAACAGTTCAGTTGCACATTCATCTATATACTATGAAAGCAATCTCCCACAGCATTTCATTTCAATCCTCATGTATACTAGGAATGTACCATATGTCTTGTAATAAACAGCTTGTCTGAATGATGATTTTTAGTGAAAACTGCATGATTTGCCCACCACTATTAGTTACTACTGCAATGCTATTTTTCCTACTGCTGATAGCTGAAGCACTAGAGTGGCATTATGACTCTCTGGTTCTGTATCGAGGAACACCCATCATTTCCACTGTTCTTTCAGCAGTTAAGCCACTGTAAGTCTATCCATGAAATGTGGTTTCCTGTTGAGCAGTGGACCCTTCCTTGCAAGAGGCATGATCAATAGTTAGTTGAAAGCAATGGAGGTCTTGCTTGTCCCAGACGAAAACTTCAAGCCTAATAAGCTGACTGTTACTGGTTTATGAATGTGACCTTGAAGGAAATTTATGATCTAACAAAGGAGCTGACCTTAGATCACAGATAATCTGGCATTCTGTGAACTGAAATTGAATGAAATAGTCTTCCTGCACAGGGCTGGTGAGTACAATCCATCAAGTACATTCCCCTGCACAGTTCTTGGTAATGTGAGTCATAGATCATATCCTTATTTAAGGTGTTCATATTCAAGAAGGCAGCCCATCTAGGAGAAGGAAAACTCCAATTTCAAACCTCCACTGCCTTGTGGCTATATCCACTGATGGAAAAGGCTTCAGGAGTTAACCTTGAGGCAAAATCCTGAGCTGGAGTCCAGGAGGCAGTTCATGTCATTCTGGCAACTCCTGCGACATCGCTGGAACCAGTTGTATTGGCTCTTGCCTTTCCATTGGACTATTTCAACGATGTGGAGAGGGGGGATTTGCTGCTTGGGTAACAGCCTATCCTCCACATTATTTTACCCAGGCTTCGTGCTCTGGAGAGGACACTCCAGCATTACACACAGTGTCAAAGCAAAATCAGGGAGCTGGACAGTGACAGATTGTATTTGTCTTCAGTGTGGAAGGGACTGTCACTCTCAAATTGGCCTTCTCAGCCACACTAGATGCTGTTCCTCCATACAAAGTATGTTACCATAGTCTCTCAAGACTGAAGGATGCCTACACATTCAAGAAAATGGTCATAGCAATAATACATCAAATTATCTGCACAATGAAGTCTGCTGGATGCTGTTAACATTATTTTATTTCTATTTTTGTTCTAATTTTTGTATGACTTTTTTTTCTTTTGCTATATTGTTGTACAGTATGTATTGTTCTGTGATTTCAAAGTTTTAACTTTTAAGTTTTAACTGGCCAGGGTAGTACATGCACTAATGGGGAGGTCCATAAACAAACAAACAAACAATCTTTTAACTTCCTTTTTCAAGCTGGACTCTAATTCCATTAAACTATATCTAACTACTCTGGTGCACAATAGTTCTGCCTCACCAAGCTCAGATCCCACCAAATTCCATGGCCCAGTTTCCATACACATGCAAATTGTACTTATCTACTGCTCATTTGATGACTGTCACCTAAATATGTAAACAATCCAAGGGAGGGGGATCAGTATGCTGGATTATGTAGAATCTCCATGGAAAGGATTGATGGAAAATTACAAAGTTGATTCTGACTTCTGATGACCCTTCTCAGGGTTTCCTTGGTAATGATTTCCCAGACACTTTTTCTGGGGGTGCTCTGAGACTGTGTTCAGCTTGCCCAAGATCACACAGGCCGTCTCTTCTGCTAGGAAGCACACCGAGGAATCGAACTACCAACCTCCCAACTCCACAATCTGGCCCTTCAACACTGTCCGCTATCCTGCCATTTGGCAGGTATAGAACTCCTTGAGATTAGCTCTACACTCAGTAGAATTCTTACAGATTGCTATGAGTAGATTAGTCAGACACACGGCTTTTGCTGGTAGACTGTCTTAACCTGTTTAGTTCTATGTTCACCACTGTTTCTTACATGATCTCTATACTCTTTCTGCTCTTGTTCTCCATCAGCACAGTTTTGTTTGGGGGTGTGGACAATCAAAGATGGCTGGCTGACTTTTCAAATGGCTAAGGTTAAAACTGCTTAATGCTATTGAGAAATGGGAAGCTTCAGGTTCAATGTTCCTTGCCACTCATCACTGGAGGGCAAGGGTGGGAAATTCTGCATTTCTTTTGAATGGTTGCGAACTGACACAGTGAATCAGTGATGTTTTGACAAGGCTTAAAAAATTCAAAGCATCGCTGATATCTTAGCAATAATTAAAAAGAAATACAAACTTCTCTCTTGGCCCACCCTTCAAAGGAGAGGCAAGTGGAAGTTTCCAATTAAGCAACTTTTACAAGGTGACAGTCTTATTGATCTCAAGAAATATTTATCTGAGAAGATCTTGATCATGCTAAACAGGGTCACTTGACATGGGGTGTGGTTTCATGACATGAAACCTCCAGATCCTTGCATGTAGGTGCAAGAATTGCTCTGTACAAACAGAGGTCTAACCTTATCCAGCCTTAAGGAATCTTTTTTGGTCCAATCCTGCCTGCTCCAATTTGGCTGCCTAGTTAAGCCCTCTGTTCCCAATGCCTGCCTAAGTTTGTGTAGAAGGGCCTCAGAGAGATGGCCAACCTAGCCTCTGCCAGTAAGAAGTTTGTGAGTCTGGGAACAACCAAATGTCCTCTCTCCTGTCATCACCAAACATGCCTCTGAAAGGGGGAGGGATTGAGAGAAAGACCTTTTCAGCAGATCATAAAACCTGGCAATCATGTACAGGAGAATATGTCTTTCAGATAGCCTGGACTCAGGGCATATGGCGCTTTATAGAGCATAATCAGCACTTCTGAACTGCCAGTTCCAAAAATTAACCAAGACTTCAACAGCATAACCTTCTAAGACAACAGGAAATTCCTCAAGAATATTTATTAAAGTTTTTTTTCCAATTCTTTTGTTTGGTCAGTATTAAGACATATTTTACAAGTTGTGAAAATCTGCCAGTTTTTCCCCACTTGTAAAACTAAGGAAACAATATGGTTCACCTACTTCTTAGAAGAGTACAGATTAATTGAGTATGATGCTACTTAAGCTTCCAAATGGTCCCAGAACATTCCAGGAGCAGTAACTTGACTGGAATAATTGCCAAAGTGGAACAAATTAATTTTGATCATCACCATGACAAATAAAATATTTATCTTTTCTTTCTTCCCCACTGCACCCTGGTCATTGCATTTTATGTGATGCAGGCTGTATTTCAGAACTGTGTTTTATTTTGGTTAATACTGATGCAGCTTTCTCTCCAGGCAAATAAGTTTTGGAGACTGTAGGTCTGTGACTGTCTCCAGCAAATGGCATATAAAACTGCACTTATATAAAGATTACACAGAGTTCAATATTAACACAGTTTAAAGAAATGATTGTAAATTGGGAATGGTTCCTGTTTAAATCAGTTAATGCTGTAAGAGGTAGAGTGGAACCATTCTGTAATGCAAAGGCGTCTTCCAGAGAAAATGTCCCTTGTTAGAAAAGGAATCAAAGATTTAAAATGATAGTTTTCAGCTGTTGTTCAATGAGAAGCTAATGTTCTTTCTTTTCTTTTCTTTCTTTTTCTTTTTGGAAAGTTAATACTCTCTCTTTAATGGAGGTGGGGGAGGAAAGATAATGAAAACATATAGTAAACTTTGGAAGGCAGTTTCTCAGAATATTTTTGCTTTAAACGTTTAGCTTCCTATAGGCTACCGGCAACTGAGTCTCATCTAAAGTAGCAATCATTAATACACAAGGCAACAGGAAAGGTCATTCAAAGGTCTTATTTATATATAGCATGGGCCTGCCCCAACTGATTGGCTCACATGTATAATAAACTGGGAAAAAGAACCTTGACTCAAATAAATGAATGTAAGGCAGCAGAAGGAAGATTTTGTCATTTTTCCTGGAAGCCAGCCATATGTTGAGGTTAGAGATGGACCCCAGGATATTCTTTTGCATCACATATGCTACATAACTGATGGACTGAACCTTGGATTTTGTTATGCAGTAAATAAACAATTGTGGGAAACATTATAAATACCTCCAGTGACAAGCAGATTTGTCAGGTTTTGTGGATAGGCCGACTGTTCAATATGTTTAAACCTAAATTCTCAAGTCAAATCTTGGCATTTGATAGGCGTGTTTTGCATTTATAAGGAAACCAAGAAAAATGAAGAAGGCCAAAATATGCTCAATAGAGGTGAGTAAGCTGTATCTCAGGATATCTACAGAGTCAGTAGACAACATGATTCTGGTGAATTCAAGATAAAAGACAGCTTGCTGCTGAAGAAGGTTGTGTGTGTGGTGCAACTCTCATACTAGTATCACAAAAGACAGAAAGCATGGCAAAGGATAGCTGGCTATGGCCCCCTGGCTAGGACTATCTGTGTATGTTGTGGAAAAGTATCATTGTGGCATTCACCCTCGTGACCGTCAAGATTCAGACCACACAAAGGCAAACAATCCCCTCTTTTACACTGCTGCCACCAGGTGATCACTAAATCACCATTACTTCAGGAAAATGAAGATTCAGGTCCACACTTCAAAGTCTTTTAAATACTGTGTAACTTTTGTTTATTTATTACAGAAATTGATAGTGATTCATGAATATCTTCTTTAGGTAAATTTATTATTAACAATGCCTACAATTTTTGATTACCGTGCAGGGAATCCTTCTGCAACCCCCAGGGAGACCAAGAGATTTCCTGGAGCAGCAGTAGGAAGAAATGCCCAGCTCTCTGCTGCTCTTGTCAAGTTCAGCTGCTTATGCTGGTCAGTTCCTAGTAGTTGTTTGAATGGCTATGCAACCATTAGTATGCAATCATTTAAAACTGACCAGTGTAACTGCTTGAAATTGACAAGAAAAACAAAATAGTCCAAAAATCTTTTGAAGGATAATACTTCAGGCACAAGTGCCAAAGGAACATCAGACTTAACCTTGCACAGACAATCTGTGAGAAGAGCAAAAATGATTCTGTTTTGAACTTCAGAGGGCAGAGCAGACATGACTGTACAGTAATATGATTTGCTATGCTAAACAGGATTTGGGCCAATGTTTTCTTTCATTTTCTTAAGATTGATCTATGCATTGATAAGGGTTTCTTGTGGATAACAGCATCATTTTTGTGTAGTTTCTAAGAACAAACTCAGGACATTTTATTGGCTGGAAAATCCCATGACAGGACCAAGAATCATATAGATGGATAATCCTAGTCTCCAGACTAATTTAGGTTCTCATGTTTTGTAGCTATCACACTGTCAAGATTGCAAGAGTTGTATGAATAATTGCATTAAAATGGTGTTGAAATAATTGATTTGTATTACATATACTACATAACACTGCAATGTACTAACATGACCAATAGGAAAAATTTGCAGATCCAGTAAATTGCTCTATCTTTTTTTTACAATTGCAATTATTTACACCCAGTGTAACCTGCTGGCTTAGCAACCATTAATTAAAACAATAACACATCATGGTGGCAGTTTGTCAGATTCTGATTGGCAGGAATTGTATTTTGCAAGAGTTGTAAAAGGAACAGAAATTTCTATTATAAACTGTCTGATGGTGCATCAAGCCCGTATAACTTACTGGCTTGGCAAAAGAGAATGTTGACACTTAATGGGAAGAAATTAGGGTATAAACAATGACCAGAAAATATAGGCCGGGGCAAAGAGCAAAAGATGACAGGAGAACATCATCAGAGGGGAAAATACTTGGGAATTAAGATTAAAAAATAAATAAATGCTGATATGATTATATAATTGCTTATGCTCTAATTTATTAATTATATTATCTGGTAGATATGACTTAACTGAAAGTTAACTTTCTCTAACTTATTATACTTTTCTAATACTTCTTATATTATTATTATTATTATTAAGCTTTTGTAACACTTTAGCTGACATCTTGTTATTCCACTCTGAATAATAAGAGTTTTATTCATACTATGTTTTGTTAGAGTACTCACTTATATTTTCTGTTCAGTTTATTAAGCTCTTATAGTAATATTCCTAAAGCGTTGTATTGGGTTTTGTAATTACATATTTTGAATAATCAATAGATAGAAAACAATGTATCACTTTTTTTAAAAAAAAACCTGCTTATATGTGCCTGTTCAATAAAAGGAAGGAAAGTAGAGATTTTCTTGGACATTCAGTTTATCTGTCTTGTATGGGGCAAAGAAATATTCAGGATATTCAGAAGAAGGGAGTAGACTACAAAGTATTCCTCTGGTTGATATTGGAATTAACCCTACATGGGATAAGTACCAGCTGTGACAAAAATGGGCTTCTAATTCTTTCTTTGAGATCTATCAAGTTCTACAGGATTCTTAAAGTGGTGTCTCATTGGCCAATTACTAAATAGTATGAAGTTGACTAGACAGGGTTTGGAAGTAGGGGAGAATTAGGTTTAGGCCATCCAAATGATGCTAGTAGAGATAGTTCAGGATATAATTTGCATTGTCCCCACCCTTATACAAATTCTCATTGTCTGAAGTAATGCATCAGTCAGAACATTGCTTTATCCTATTGGGGAACACATACTGTTTGGAAAACTGAATACAATAATATACGGTATATATCTGAAGAAATGCACATGAAAGTTTTTGTTCTAGTAAGAGCTCAAACTTGGCTTGATTGAGCAACCACTGCATCTGGACTTTTAGAAAACATTTTGCAACTAGTCTGTACATTGATGTGGGACACAATAAATTTTACTGTGGGACTCTGATGGACTGATCATAAATTAACATGAACAATTCACTCACCCCTGGTTCTCAGACCTGTCTAAAAATTGATCAGCCACTCGCTTTGCCATTTCAACAAATGGTATGAATTGGTATCTCCACCAGCTAATTTTTCAGTTAAAAGTTTCCAGGACTAAATGTCAGCATGGAGACCTAAATAGAGGCAAGTTAGACTGGACATCTGGATACAGATCAGTTATCTTTTTTTAGAAAAATGAACTCAGAGAACATCTGTTTCACTTCAAATATCCAGATGCAGCTACACCACTGCTTTCTCCAAACATCTCTGATCTCTTTCTTCAGCCAAACCTTAAACAAGATGTTTACAGTGTGCTGCAGACATTATTTCCACTTGTACTTTGTTGTGCTGCAAGGCTCTAGATCATTCTAGTTGTTGGACTATTACTACTCTCTGTCATGCTGTTTGGGGCTAGTGAAAGTTGGAGTCTAACACCAACTGTAGACTTACTGACTTCCCTGTCACTAGGCTATATGGTTATCCTCCTATTTGTGTGTGAATCCAGTATTAATAACAAATTGTTGTTGTTTAGTCATTAAGTCGTTTCCGACTCTTCGTGACCCCGTGGACCAGAGCACGCCAGGCCCTCCTGTCTTCCACTGCCCCCCGGAGTTGGGTCAAATTCATGTTGGTAGTTTTGATGACACTGTCCAACCATCTCATTCTCTGTCATCCCCTTCCCCTCTTGCCTTCATACTTTCCCAACATCAGGGTCTTTTCCAGGGAGTCTTCTCTTCTCATGAGATGGCCAAAGTACTGGAGCTTCAGCTTCAGGATCTGTCCTTCCAGTGAGCACAGTAATAACGATTACACAGAACATTTCTTTGGAGTCTGCAACAGGATTTTAATTGGGTCAAAACCTTTTGCCCAATCCACTCAATGCATGTTTATTCAGAAGAAAGAAACAGTAAAACCCTCTTCAGAACTTCTAATCTATTTATATCCCACATGTGAGGAGATGACTCTTGCCCCATCCCCATCTCCACTTTTGTCAACTCCTACATGATTTTCCAGGGTCCTATTTCATGTAGAAAGAAACCCAGAGATAGCAGGGTTTTTCTTTCCTCAGACTCACTGCTCTCCAAAAATATAACAGTATAAGTTCAGTAAATATAAGTATGTAAATGCATATCTTCTGGGATTGATTCCAAACCCCCTGTGGATACTGAAAACTGTGGATAATAGGGAATACTATTATACCTATTTGTTCCCTATTATCCATGGTTTTCTGTATCTACAGGGGGCTTGGAATCAATCCCAGAATATATGGCAGTCCTACTGTATACATATATAAACATATAAACAGGTAAAGGTAAAGGTTCCCCTTGACATTTAGTCCAGTCGTGTCGGATTCTAGGGTGTGGTGCTCATCCCCATTTCCAAGCCATAGAGTCAGCGTTTGTCCGAAGACAGTTTCCATGGTCACATGGCCAGTGCAACTAGACACGGAACACCATTACCTTCCCACCATGGTGTTACCTGTTTATCTACTCGTATTTGCATGATTTCAAACTGCTAAGTTGGCAGGAGCTGGGACAAGCGACGGGAGCTCACTCTGTCGCATGGTTTTGATCTTGCAACTGCTGGTCTTCCAACCTTGCAGCACAGAAACGTCTGTGGTTTAACCCACAGCCACAGCCACACACACAAACACCGTTTTTTTTCTGGATTTTTTTCTTTTAATATTTTTAAACCATCGATAAGTGAAACCTTGGATACAGGGGTCCTACTGTAATGACAGATGACACAGGACAAGACTGCTCCTCTCTTTGTGTGAGCTTTCAATGGGCAAAACAGGTTTAGAATTGGAATTTATGGTGAGGGGAAGGAAGAGATTGCAATTCAATGATAAGAGCTTCTTTGTTGCCCATCACTGATGGCTACAGCCTTTTTACAGCCCTTTCTCAAACTACTAACAATTGAAAGTAAGTTGAAAGGCTTCTAGTTTTATGTATTCTTCTCAGACAGTTATGTGCAGCTGAAGGCACTCTCCACTGTTTCCAAGAAGCTTTGAACTCAAGAACAAAATGAGTTGTGTATTATTTTCCTTCTGTAGAATTCTTTTGTTCAGCTGCTTTTCTTGGGTTCATGTTCCAACATCAACTAACAGCTAAATGTTTCCTGTGTAGCCAACAGAACCTAGTAAGCACCACGTTACTTTCTATAAATTCAAAAAAATAAGAGACAAGATTCTTGTTAACTGCATTTATTAACTGAGATGAATTAAATAGCTACCTAACTTTAAGCCTAAGAATACACCAAGGCTTGAAAAGACCTGGGTTTCCTCTCAGTTGGCAAAGAAGGCAGGTGACAATGTTTCTCTTTTCTACCACAAGGTGGACTTAAACCAACAGTAACATCTAGCAGTATATTGTGGGAACATTTCTTGTGCTCACTGTGTATGCCGTCTTAAAAACAATTGGTTATCAGCTATTAGTGATGGTTATCAATACAGGCCAAGCCCTTTTCTTTTTCTTTTTTTAAAATAAAATGTTTGTATCTTTGCGAAGTGAACCCACTAACAGCACAGTGCCCCACATACTTTCTGAGAAATAAATCTAGTTGAGTTCAGTGGGGCTTTACTGCTGGGGTGAAAAAGTACACTAAAATAGCTTTAATAATTTCTAACAAAAATCACAATGTGCAGAACCAGCACGTGAGCCAGAGGCTAAAATGTCCTATCTTGAAACAATAATCTAATCCAGGAATGTGGGACTGATGTCTGTTCAGATATGATTACACTCCAGTTTCCATCAGCCTTAGCCAGCCTAGCCATCAAAAGAGTAACAGTTCATCAATATTTGGAAAGCTGCAGGTTCCCCATCCCTGATCAATGGGTGATCTAAAACAGGTGGGAACAAGCTGCCCTCAACCCTTCTCTAAATGGTACTCTGCTTTTAAACCTCATTGGACCTTGTTGGAAGATGGGATTAGGTGAACTGAAGGTAGGTAAGCTCTCTCCAACTCCTGCTTGCCTCAGACTGAATTGGAAAGGATCCAGGTTCTTCTCCCGAGAACCAGAAATGTGGCAATGAAAGGATTCTCCATTGATTAGGTAAACCTAAGGGTTTCCCACGCAGCTTGAACCCCTCTCCTCCGGTCTCCTCTCCCTGCAGTCCAGGGGGCAACAGTTCCACAGGCAAAGCAATGGAGAAAATACCTGCCAACTGTCATGTATTAGTTTAGTATTACAGCAACTACTACTGTAGTCTGTAGTTTCCAGAGCTATGTAGAACTGTTTCTTAGCCAGGAACAATTAGGCATTCCTGAGTATCAAAACTGATGCTGCATAATCTTGCTAAAGTCAATTAATTTCAATAGTTATTTTGAGAAGCGTTTCAGTTCTACATGTGAAACGTGGTTCTGTTCCCGAGGGCTTGCTCAGAGACTTCAATAGTCTAACAAGACGAAGATGTTACAGAAAGCTATTTGTTTACTATTCCAAACAGTTGGATTATGTTTATACTTCTAGAACTCCATAATGAATCCAATGCAAAATCATGCACAGGGTAAATTGTGTTTTTTTAACAAAAATATACAAATAGATTATTAAACTCCTGTTAAAATATCTAAAGAAAAAAATGCAATCAAGTTGAAGAGAAGGTTGCCTTTTATAGGATGCTGCATTGAACAGACACAGTGTAATCAACTCCAGTCTTTCTTCTGTGCTTTGCTTTCAGAAAGCTGCATGTCGATGATCTGAATTGGTGCCAAGCGGAGAAAACTTTAGTCCTTACTTTGCTTTAAAGTTGACCATTTATACTGCTAAATCTGCACTGACTTGGTAGTTTTTACAGGCATCACAGCTTTATATGACTGAACCACGTTTTCTTTTATAAAAGAAAAAGAGAAAGAACTTTCCCACATGTTAAATTTTTGGATCAGCTATCATAGTATCTTGATTCAGGTTGCTCCACATTGGAAAGTGTTCTGCAACCCAATATTTCTTTTTATTGATAGAAGGAATATGTGGATAGCAGCTAATATAAGCAGCAACATCTACACAGGATGCACACTTTCAATAAGATTTCTGATCTGGATTCTAAAAATTGAATGGACATATGTGCTGAATATTCAAAAAAACTGTGGGAAATGTCATTTCCCCATAGGTGCCAGCTGGTAAGAAAGTCCCACTGTTATACCATTCATTAACAATGGCAGCAGACATGGAACAGGAAAGGATAAGACTTTGTATAGAGGAATTATCAGTGTCAAACTCTCCAAACATCTAAATAGAGTCACTGAAATAAACCTAGGCCCAAACTTCAGCACTGTCTAGGGATGAGGAGAAAATGTGTTTGGTTTGTATTTTAATACAAATTATGTATGATCATAATTTCATATTCAGCCCCCCCCAAGCATCTGGTTTATGAGTGTTGGATACTGTGCTTCTATATCCATGATTCAAAACACCAGGAAATGGTATGATATTGCTGGACAATATCGTGCCTTCATTGCCAGCAGGAAAAAGAATGCTAAACTTTATACAGCAAAGGGCAGCCTGAATGTTGATGACACCAGTGTTAGCAGGAAAGATGGTCTACTGCTATTCTCTTTTGTTCACTACTACTCACAAAGAGACACCAAGCAGGGGAAAATCCCAGAACATGACTTTTCCCCCACCATCATTTAACCAAACACAAAGCAATTTTCAGGGTAGCAATATTGGATCATTTCCTGATGTTTTGAATCATGGATACAGAAGCACAATACCCCACATTCATAAACTGGGCATTGGATTTTTGGCATGGAGTGGTTGCTCAACCAAGCCAAGCTTGAGCTCTTATTAGAAGAAAATGAATGAAATGAGGCTATCCTACCTTGCACTTACAGTGAGAATACACAACTGGCCAGAAAATACAAGATTGCTGGGAAAAGTTGCAGAGGCGGGAGGACAGTAGGAACAGAGGAAGAACTGATATGGGAGGAATTAACTCAAGAATGAAAGCCAGAGTGGTTAGCCTGCAAGCCCTGAGCAGGACTTACTGGAAAAGACAATGTGGCTAGGAAGGGGAGTAGGCAGTAGGAAGGGAGAATCACCGAACAGAAAATTCAATAAAGAAACCCACTGCTTTTGGCTTGCAACATCTGTGCAGAGCTGTTAATGATACGACATTTTGGAGGTCACTACCACCTATAGTCACCACACATCAGAAGTAATGATGCCACATAAAATCTTTGGATTTTTTTTAAAAAAATTACCAGGCAATTGTATAGTGATAACATGAGTGGAATGGTTGAGGCACCCAACTATCAAATGGAGACTAAGACAGAATATAGGCATCAAAGTTCTGCTAACATTAAATAAGCCCATCTCCATGGACAAAATTCAAAAAGTTAATTTAGAGCTCAAATGAATGAGCTTCTGTGTGTTTGTCCTCTTTTTTAAAAATAATATCTATGTTTGTATTTTTACAATCAGACACAAACCCCCCTTGCAAGCATGAATACCAAATAGCCTGCTGGGCTTGAAAAGAGTTAAGAAGTTATCTTCCTGGGAATCAGCTAATTGGGTCTTGTCTCCAGACTTGGAGCCAATTTTCCATTTAAAAACATATGTCAAGGGAATGGTCTCAGAAATCCTGAGAGAATGTTTACTGTAAATACTCAAGGGCAGGACAAACACAGCCGCTGCTGTGCTTTTGTAATGCATAAATATTTTGAATATGGCGTACAAAATTGTCTGCTAATTCCCTGAACATGCATGGCAAAATATTCCCCTTGCTGCAGGACTGTTATCCCTTTAATAATAATTTATTTTCATTGAACGTCTATACACTGTCTACACATACAACGAAATTCATTAAAAAAAACACTCAGAGAGTTTGTTTAAAGCAAACCCAGCTTTTTTTTACTCTCACAACTTCTTTTCATATGGGTTGGGACCTTTAGTTGCCTTGCAGCTCTCCAAATATCTTCCTTCCCTGCCCATTTAACTACAGTGTAGCCTTTGACTAAGCCATTTTTCCTGGCAAGCTTGTACCATGCATGTTCAATGTTCTAAGAAATACTGTTTCATTTGAAAAGCCTTTTTTGAGGACCAGAATTTCGGCCCTACAACCTGGATTCTTTCCCAATAAAGAAGAGTGAGTGAGGCCAACAGTTCTCTTTCATGAAAAGCAAGATTAGTCTTTTCAGTTTATGTGGGCTATTTTAAATCTGTGGTAGCTTGGGGTCGCCTATTTCTGAATAGGGTTTAAAACAGTTTTACATTTAAAAGATTGTAGTTTGAAACCCCTTTATCCAAACTTACCCAAAATTGGCACTAAGAGCAAGAGCAAACTGTCTACTACAACTGTGACAAATACAGTGCTGATTCAAGCCCTAGTTTAAAAGTTATATATTTTTTTGTTTTGCGCTGCCCCAATTTTTAGCATTACTTTATAGAATGTTGATTTGCTCTGCCTCACAATATCATTGATGCATTCCCATGCACTTATAATTATAAGTAATGTACTTTTTGGATCAATACATAAGCCCAAACTCTGTTATCCTTTAAAATGTTCACTTTTCTGAATTTTTCAGTAGCATTCTCCATTCAAAGAAAAAAGAAAGGAAGGAAGATGCAAATACAAATGGCAGGGAGTTGAGTGACCTTGTGCCTACTGTCAAAATCAGCTGGCCCAAAAGACGTTCTGGCCTGCCTACCAACCCTTGCCTGTGCTGCCCCTGCAACAAGCATCCTTCTTCTGACATCACAAACGCCTACTCCTTTATCCCAAGCATTGACCCTATAATCTCTGCTTCTTCTTGAATGTTGCTGACTTGGCATGAAGCTCTCTTTTTTGGTAGAAAAGTAAGCATACAAGTTATATATTTCCTCCTGTTCCACTAGTTTCTACATGCAAGTAATTTGTTATGGGGACAAATTGCATCTATTTAACTAGCCTAGTACAAAGCTGCAGTGCTTCATTTGGTTGGAAATATGAAGGAGCTTCGAGTGTTTCCCATTGGCAGAATTTCAAGAGTTCTATCATAGTCCAGGCTAAAATGAAAGGGCAAAGTATTGTTCTTATATACAGTAAACCCGAGAAGAGAAGGTGTATCTGAACAAGGTGTATAAACAAGCATTAACCACAGCTCTGGAATTACATGCCCATCTGAACCGCAGGTTAGATTTAATAGCCTTTACATGCCTGAAACTTTGAAATGATAATGAAATGTTCACTTCATCCTCCACTTTCCATCCAGGTGGTCATTTACATCCATTTGAAGGCTGCATTAGTCAATAGTTGGTGCAGCTATAACAGCATCTGAACTTTGGCAAGGAAGACAAAGCCCAGGGGATTTTGGAGATCACTCATTTATTGGATCACCATAGGTTGGAAGTGACCTGGTGGCACCATAACAACATCTTAAGTATATTGCCTGTACTGCATATATTTTTAAAACATGATTTGAAGATGTAATTCTAATTGAAAGTGCTAGAACCAATTGCAATCACATACAGCTGCTCTTAAGTATAATTATGTATAATATTCAGCAGTTACTGTATGAGACAAAGTGAACATTGTATTTTGAAGCAACATACTGAAAAAGTACGAAGTAGCATAATCTCCTTCAAAAACAAGCTGAGATATGTTTGGCATCCTTTGTTAGGAGAGTTCTTGGCATACAGAGCTAAGGAATATTATATGTGCCTCCAGCTTAGGCTTAATCAGCTGGTCCCTGTCCTTATTTGACCCAAAGAACTGGGTGTGGCAATCAAAAAATCTGCACAGTAAAAGGAATTCCAATGCAAAATGTTTATTTAACTCATATTATGCTACACACTTGCCCTTTTTCCTCCAAGTATAGTAAAATAAATAAATGAGAATTTTCTTTTTTTTAAAAAAAATTAATAACATCTAGGACTGACAAGTATGGGTCAGTTTCCATGACAGGTTTTCCTCTAAAATCTTTGAAGTAGTGAAAATTTTGGGAAGGGGAGGGAGAGAGGTGATGAGCAAGATTGATATGGAACATGATATTCAGTGCCTAATTAAAATCTGACATACTGTATGTACAGGCATAAATATTTCTTGTCCTGAAAGTAAAAAATTGATTGGAATGTCTTTGCATCATTTTCCTTATTACTTAATGGGAAATATATATTATTATCTATCTATTATTATATATTTGTATCCCACAACCTTTTATCACATTCTGGTTCAACTGAATGAAAGGCCTTACAAAAATGCAGAATATCAATGGTGGATCAAATTCCTTTCACTAGCACAAAAAGATTAATTTAGCTGATTACATTTTATTTTTATATTCTTAATGAAACAGAAAGACAAAGGATACAATAATGTAGTAGAAATTTCTAAAGGATTTACAGCAAAATCCTTTATCTGTTTATTCATGAATTAGTCTGGCTGCATTCAATGATGCTTACTTACAAGTAAATTGGTGTATGATTGTGGTTGGGGAACATGGAAAATTCCAATTCCCAAGAAAGGAGATGCAAGGAGTGCAGGAACTATGGAACCATTTCTCTAATTTCCCATGCAAGAAAATTGATGCTCAAGGTATTGCAACAAAGCTTTTGCCTTATATGGAACAAGAAATGGCTTATGCTCAACAAATCATACGGAAAGCTGGACTAGATCCTGATGAAGAGACTACAATCAGGAAATCAGAAGACTGAGTTTCAGAAGAGAAGCAATAAAGGAATTGGAAAAGATTATCAAGTATAAAGATGTATCACTGGAGACCAAGACCAAGATCATCCACACTCTTTTATTCCCTATCACTATGTATGGGTGTGAAAGCTGGACAATAAGGAAGGCTGACAGGAATGAAAATGATTCATTTGTAATGTGATGCTGGAAAAGAGTTTTGTGGATATCCTGGACCAGCAGAAAGATGAACAAGTGGGTCCTAAATCAAATCAAGCCTGTACTACAATATCTCTGGAAGCAAAACTATGGGTGTCCTACTTTGGGCAACTTGACATCAGATAACAACAACAATCTTTACTGAGGCTCCCCCTCTCTTTTGTTGATGTGTTATTTTGTGAATTAGTTTTCACTTGACAGCAGAAGCTTCAATCTGATTCCCTCAACCCGTCACCATGTTGGTTAAGTGATCTTAACTCAGTCTGAGCTGAATACATGTGCTTTGGACTGAGAAATATTTTACTTCCCATCAAACTACACTTTTGGTGAAAATTGTTTCTCTCTCTTGCCTTAGACAAATGGATGGCCCAGCACACACAGAACACTTAATTCATAACTTTGTCCCTGTAATTTATCTTCTGTCTAATAAAATATAGACCCAGAAAATTCAAGGTTGTTTTTCTCTGTGTCTGGAGATAGATTTCCAGTGTGGGATTTGTAACCATGAACTGAATTTTCTCCTTCTCCTATTTCTCCTTTGCTGATTGATTTTGTAAAGAGGTATGGAACGACTTGTTTTTTTAGGTCATCAAATTCTCAAAAGCAGTTCTTTGTTCGATTGGATTAAAATCTGAATTGAAAAAGAATGTCTGTGTAGCTGGATGTATAGGGCACTCACCCCCATATTTGAAAGGCAAACGCATCAACAAACACATAATCCCAGTTTGTAATCCAATGCTAAGAATTAAAACATAGTGGCAACTTTTAGCAATCATAGTATTATTGGTAGTAGCAGAAGGAGCTGGAGGAGGAGAGGAGGGGCAGGAGAGAATAAAAGGAGTATGCAGAGAGTCATTATAGCCTCCTCATTCATTGCCAATGGCTGTTTATTAGTTTAATATATAGTGATACCCTCACAAGTGTTTCCCAACAGGTGCTTGGATTTTATGATTTAAAATGGTTTCCCACTACCATGCTATCATTGTCTGTATTTCTCAGGGAAACAAGCAGTTATCCAATGTGGTGAGGCCCTGCAGCTTCTGATTCATCTCTTCTAGTGGTAGAACATTTTAGCAGCCTTGCCCTTTTTTTCTCTGTCCAGTCTCTCTCTGTTGCCACCACATCTCCCTTCAGGGCTGCACCCCATTTTCCCACTCTTTGACCCATCCCTGGGTGCAAGCTCTGTAGCTTTTTCCTTCTTCCTCAACTACAAATCATGCATTCTCCTGAAATAGCAAGATACCTCCCTGTCACCAACAACTGGCAAGAGCATATAAATGACTAAGAATCCCCCATTCAGTCATCAGAATGAGGCTAGGTCCCCTGGTTCTTAAATGTATCCATGTCAATACTGTGCATTTAGTAGACTGGGAAATCGTCCAAGAAACCCAGTTATTGCCCCAGTGAAGCTGACGGTAGATATATCTGAAAAGCAAAAGTGAGCAGACAGTGAGGGTGCTGGAATGAGTTTGCACTGTATTTACCATCTGTTTCCTGGAAGGTACAGAGCCATCAGATTAATCAACATTTATAAAAACAAACAAAATAAAATCACCATGCTTTTAAAATTCCTTGATTTTTTTCTGAGTAAAGAAGCATGGAAGGAACTCCTTTATTCTTCTTTTCATAATATAATTTAATGTGGCAGACACTTTAGCCAGTATAAGAGCCACAGCTGGGAATGGTCATATAATGGTTTCTGGACTGTATAACGCCAGCCAGAAATCTGTGCCTATCAGCCATCAGGCACCTTTTAAGAAATCAGTTTCATATGTCCTGTGTAAAAACCCAGAAGAGCTTCAACTGTCCTATATTTTGTGTAACTTTCCTGAATTCAAGTGAACTCAATGATAGCTTATTATTTAGACATATACGTATATTATGATCCTCTAAGGTAGGAAGACTCCAGATTTGCAGAGTCTGGTTTGTATATTGGGGACCTATTATGGTGGACTGGATAGAGTAATGGACTAGGATTTAGGACGTCTGAATCTCACTTGGCCATGAAAACTCACTGGAAGGTGGAGTGGGTAGAACCTAAATGTCTCACTTACCAGTGACTAAGTTGGTTCTGACTTGATGGTACACAACACAAGGTGGGGAGAATCCAGGGCTACAGGATCTACTTTGTATTTTACTAGAAACCCAAGATGTACTTACAGCCCAAAGCCAGTGCAAAAACAGTACTCGGGCACATGATTGTATGCCAAGAATTTAGGACCAGGGATAGGGCACCTTAGAATACATGATCCGCCCAGAAATTTGTACCAGCACCAAACTCAGAAAGCCTTTCCCATTAAAATCTTGGTCTCAGTTTTTCACCCTGAAATCTAACAGAATTGAATACTGATGGCCCGACAGTCTTAATTCCTGAATAAATCAATCGTCTTCAGTTAGTAATAATAACTTTTCATATTGATTTCAGTGTAAGTTTGAAGTTTGTCTAACATGTTCTGGATCGTATCTATCCGCTCTATTCTGAGTTCCTTCTTGAAAACAGGAGATTATATAGAACTGAATACACTGTACTGTAGCAACAAACAAGCAAAACTTCTACAAATAAACAGCACCACTTCAAAACAGAGCCAAGCAATCTCAATTACATGTGAGGAAGCATACAGAGCATACTTCAAACAATCAGTCCAGTTCTGTCTGATGTGAATAGAAACTACATCAAAGCTTTCACCTTAAAAAACATTTTGAGAAAAGATAGCTCTTTGTCATTTTGTTTAAATTTATTGGTATCCTGTGTAGCCGCAGGAGCACTAAGCAGATGGCCTTCTTAGTGGTTCACCACAAATTTCATAATACAAACCCAAATGGTGGAGGCCAGCAACTGGTCACTGTGTGTGAAAACACATGACCTTGAAAGCAGTATAAACCTTAATGCAGGATATTAATGCATGTTAAATCTAGGACTCAAAGTGGGTGAGCGGGAGGGACCCACTTCAAACAACCCCATTGCATATACTGTATTGTTACAGACATATATGAAGCCAGACTTTCTTAAGCTAATATAAGTCCAGGATGATCAGTTCATCCATGATATTAAGGATGAATTCTTCTGACTGGCAGACATCTCTGCCCTTTTTTTGGTACAGAATATCCCTTAGGGCTTGAAATGCACAACATTCATTTAACAAAGAAGGAGCAATGAAATAATTTAGGTTGCCATTTGAATTTGTAGAAGAGAGAATTACAGTTTACCTAGAGTTAACTATGAATTGATATGAACTGAAGTTGGGGGGGAGGGGTCTCTTGGGATTTTGATGCACAACCAGTCAGCGACTTGTTCCTGTTGCAGGAATCTCTTTTGTTTTGCCCTTCTCTTCGCTTACAAGGATCACATAATTCTGTTACAGCACCTCTACTGGCTGCCAGTCCATTTCAGGGCATAATTTAAAGTACTGGTTTTGACCTGAGAGAGCTTTAGACATGGGTCTAAGCTCTCTCAGAGGCTGCACCTTCTTATATGAGCATGCCTGGGTTTTAGGATTGTCAGGGGAAGCCTTTCAGTCCTGCTACCCTCACAGGTATGTTTGGTGAGGACAGAGGAGAGGGTCTTCTCTGTCACTGCTCCAAGACTCTGTCCTTCTGCAAGCAGGCAAAGACCTTTCTATTTGTGTGGGCTTTCTCTTAGTGACTGGATACGTAACAGATTCCCCCCCCCCCGAGCTGTTGTGCTATTGGTGTTTTCAATGCATTTTAAAAACTGATTTTTTTTCTACTAGTGTTAATATTATATCTAATTCTTTTAAAATACTATAATAATTTATATAATTTTTAGCATTTAAAATTGTTTGTTTTAATACTGTAATACTTTAATACCACCTTGAGGCCTCTCAAGAAAAAAAGTGGAGAACAATTATTTTCTTTCAATCAATCAATCAATCAATCAATCAATCAATCAATCAATCAATCAATCAATCAATCAATCAATCAATCAATCAATCAATCAATCAATCAATCAATCAATCAATCAATCAGTTTGTATTTCTACAGAAAACGCTGTGGCATATGTGTTCAGCAGTCTCTCATCAAAAGAAAACACACACACACACATATATCGAATTCATGACTGCTTGTGAGTGGGGAGTGTAGAGTATACACATATATTTGTCAGGATAGCAGATTTAGTGGGAAGGAGAGAGATACACATTCTCTTCACGTGGCAGCCACCATTACAGAGCTGCAGAGGAGCATGGGAGGCCAGGCCACTGCTCTGGCCACAACGCAGAACCCAGGTAAGTCTGGGGCCATCTTTCTCTTGCATTTGTTGCTAAATCTTAAGGAAAGAGGTACTGTTCAAAATGTGTATGTATGTATGTATGTATGTATGTATGTATGTATGTATGTATGTATGTATGTATGTATGTATGTATGTATGTATGTATGTATGTATGTATGTATCTATCTATCTATCTATCTATCTATCTATCTATCTATCTATCTATCTATCTATCTATCTATCTATCTATCTATCTATCTATCTATCTATTTATTTATTTATTTATTTATTTGATTTTACCCTGCCTATCTGGACTACCAGACGACTCTAGGCGGTCTGTTCTTGTGAGTAGTTCCAATTTATTTGCTGTTATTGATGTCCCAGATTCACATGGCTGTTGATGTTGAAGCCAGGTTTGCTTCTTAGACTGAGGTACTGTTTGTTTTCAACTCCTCCTCAAGTAGCAGGAAGGGGAGAATATCCTTAAAGGCTTCCTTTAAAAGTGTGGTTTTCAGTTGTCTTTTAAAACTCTGGAGGAAGGAGGCCTGCCAGATATCTAACAGGAGGCAATAGCATTTATTTCTGTGTACTTAGAAATAAATGCTATGGACAAACACATGCAGCCAAAACTCATTCATGTCATCTCTGTCCAAAAAAAAGGAACAGCATCTTAACAGGGGTTCTTTGAAAACAGAAAAGCAGCAAGGAGAGGTATTTAAACTAGACACGGAACGCCGTTACCATCCCACTGAGGTGGTACCTATTTATCTACTTGCATTTTTACATGCTTTCAAACACCTAGGTTGGCAGGAGCTGGGACAAGTGACAGGAACTCACTCCATCACGTGGATTCGATCTTACGACTTCTGGTCTTCTGACCTTGTAGCACAGAGGCTTCTGCGGTTTAACCCACAGTGCCACCACGTCCCCTTACAATACAAAAGAGATGTCCTATGTTTTCAAATCCATGAACCTTTGATTATAGTTAAGTGCTTTATCCCATCCCAGTGCAAGTGGGGGGGGGGGGGAAATGAGCTACCTCCCAGCATTGTAAGCAAAGATAAATTTGCCTCTAAATCATGTTAATTGTAAGACAATTTTATTGATGGACTTTTATTGATGGTATTATGTGGAAAGAACAAACTGAAGCTTTGTTCTTTGTGGGGATTCCTTTCAGCTATTACATAGAGCTGCCCAATTTGCCTTCTATTATTATTATTATCATCATCACTGTTATTTTAGTAGATCTAGCATTTAAATTATCTTCAGCTTTATTAACATAAAAATTATAGATTCTCTTCAATACTGTTTTCTGTCTTTCATGGACCAAGTGATTCACCCAGAGATGAAGATAATTCCAAGCAAATGTTGGATTTTATATCTTCAAAAATAGGGTATCAGCCTTGGTTTGCTTCATTTTCCCAGCATCACAGGAGTACTTGTGCAAGCTGGTCCCCCTCCTTTTCCCTCCATTGTCAAGCCTTTCCTCAGGACAATCTATCTGAGACCTCTTGTAGGCTGGCTTCCTATTTTCCCACTCCAGCATTGCAGATGGAGTGTCTCTTTCAAGAGGCACTGGATGGGCAGCTCTTCTGCTCCACATCTGGAGATGAGGGATTTTGCCTTGCTCTGAATATTCTAGACCTGCAGCTTCCATCATTTTTCACTACTGGCCATACTGGGAAGGGTTGATTGAAATTGCAATCCAACAGCATCTAGAGGATCACAGGGTCCCCACCCTGCTTTATAGAGAGTCTGTAACCTGCTGGGCCTATTTATTTATTCATTCATTTAAAATATTTTTACTCTGCCTTTCTCCTTAAAAAAGGCCCAAGATGCCTTACATCATTAAAAGACAGCATTTAAAGGTAACAACAGCAAATACACAAATACTAAAAAAGCTCAAACAAATATCATACTAAAAACAGTAGACAAAAGCAACACTAAAGGAACACCAACATAGATTAACATGAATATTATCAGGCCAGTATAAATAAAGTGTCTGAGCACTGGAATTTCAGATTGCAGTTCCTCTGTAGCCAAAAGAATCTCCCCTAGAGATTGGAATAAGTGCATCAAAATTAGCCAATCAACAACTTTTTAAGAATAAACTGGACTGAGAAGATGAGTGCTTAATTCAGTTTTTATAAAGCACCATGCAAAACATAATTTGTATCTATGGCACTAGATAACGGATGCACCATGGATGGGCGGGTGGGGGGAGATATTCCATTATCTTCTTTCTTTCTTTCTTTCTTTCTTTCTTTCTTTCTTTCTTTCTTTCTTTCTTTCTTTCTTTCTTTCTTTCTTATTGTGCTATACGGCTGCAGTGGTAACACCACATTATAAAATTCTCTCATTTGACTTCGTTAACAGATCTATCAAACTTCCATTAAGTGTAGCTACATGTGAAAAAGTGTAGAAAAGACATAACTTATTCAGGTAGATGCTTAAGTCAGATACAGCATAATTTGAAGCTGTATAGCACAGAAAGAAAGAAAGAAAGAAAGAAAGAAAGAAAGAAAGAAAGAAAGAAAGAAAGAAAGAAAGAAAGAAAGAAAGAAAGAAAGAAAGAAAGAAAGAAAGAAAGAAAGAAAGAAAGAAAGAAAGAAAGAAAGAAAGGGGGGGGGAGAGAGAGAGTACACAACTAGTCATACATGCTGCTCTCCATAACAATTAAAAGACCTTTCCCATGCTCCTTCAGACTTGGTTGTTTTAGTCCAAATTGTGTTTTGAAACAACACTTCACAAACAGCAACAATTACAAACACATGTCCTGAACCAATCCAAGGGAAAATTACTCGAGAGGGGGATGACATTTGTTGAGTAACAGTGTTGTTAATGAAAGGAGCTCATGCCTCCTCTTTTGGGGAAATACATTTTCAGAGCATCAGAAGCCAATTCTCTCATGCAAATAGCTAATGAAATCCATTAGGCTTTCCTAGTATGTAGCAATGAATGTTGCATAACCAAAAGGAGAACACTTTGTGTGAGAACATGTTTTGAACCAAACAGAGTTGAGGCCGGCAAATAGATGTGCAGAACAGTGCCTAGCATAAGAAGGTTTTCATTACAAAGCAGCAATGCTTTCAGAGGATAAGATCCATTAAAGCAGTCGTTCCCACCCGTGGGCCATCGGATATTCTTGGACTCTCAGAAGCCTTCACTATGATGGCCAGGATTTCTGGGAATTGTAGTCCAGGAACTTCTGGTGACCCAAGGTTGGGAACCACAGAATTAAAGCATGCCAATTCAGAGAAAAAAACTGCTTTAGAGCTATATTGTTTCTCATACAATACTAGAACCAGGGGACATCCACTCAAATTGAGTGCTGGGAGAGTGGGAACAGACAAAAGAAATATTTTCTTTACCCAGCATGTTGGTAGCTTGTGGAACTCCTTGCCACAGGATGTGGTGATGGCATCTGGGCCTTTAAAAGGGGATTGGATGGATTTCTGGAGGAAAAGTCCATCACAGGTTACAAGCCATGATGGGGATGTATATCTCCAGGCTTAAAAGGAAGGTGTTTGTTTATTTGTTTGTTTCGTTGTTTGTTTCTGTACTTGCCATCTAGGTACCTCAAAATGGCAGATGCAGGGAAGGGGTATCAGGAGACAGGTATCTAGTTGTCTCATGTGCTCCCAGAAACATCTGGTGGGGCTACTGTGAGATACAGGAAGCTGGACTAGAATGGCCCTTGGCCTGATCCAGCAGGGCTCTTCTTACATTCTTATGAGATTAAACAAATAATATGACATTTCCAGAAAATGGATGGGAGCAATTAATGAATCTTGTAGACCCTTCAACTGGCAGGCTATAGAACTCCAAGTCTACAGCATGAGAGATTTCAGTATGGCAGAGAAAAATTCACCAGCAGAGTCTTCTCCTACTACTGCAGCTTCGTTGGAGTATCAGCAAAATTTGTTGAAAAATTATCTCTTACTAAAGAGGATGAAATCTTGTTGCTTAGTATAGTTAGTCACAGTGGATAGGCCCACTGAATCAGTGGGGATTTGGTGAATCAATTCCTTAGTAAACTCCATCGATTTAAATTGGCCTACTGTAGTTGTGACATACATCAGTGTAGTAAATCACAACTTGATTGTGTCTGTTTGAATTAGGGGCACATTCAGAGAAGCTGACTCACCAAAGCCCCACTGATTTAATGGACCTACTCTTTGTGCAACTTACTGCACGAAGCATCAAGATTTTATACAGAAGCTTTTGGAAATGAGAATCTACTTTGCCAGATCCTCTTCATAAGGGTTCCAGACTCCAAAACCTTAAAGGACAATAAAGCTGTGTATTGTAAAGGCGCCTTGTGCCTTTTGTCCATTGTGTCTTTTCCATTTTCAGTCATTCTTCTGGCTCAATGGGAGAGTTCTTGCGGCTACAACAGTCTGTATAACAGGAATGGGGAAAATGTGGCCCTCTAAATGTCATATGACAACAACTCTCCTCAATTTTAGCCAGCAAAGCCAAACACAGAGAGATCAGAATGGAAATGCATGGTTCTCCATGGACTGACTGTACAAAGTAAAACAACTTCTCCCAAGCCATTCTAGCTGGATCTCTAACAAAACCACACCCACTTACAAAGGACAAAGAGTTACTATTGAAGTCTGCCTCTTAAAGAGACTACTCCTGGGTGTAGTCACACAGTGTTACTCAAACTCAATTCCTGTATATGTGCTACACAATGTTTTTTTTTCTGGGAAACATATTTGAGGATCAGACACATCCCACTAAAAACAAATACCGAATGAGAGAATAAGAAAGCACTCACAGAGAGACAATCCCCCAATTTTAACTTCTTATTTGCCACTCTACGTTCTCCACTTGAATAAAAAGCATAGAGACATCATACCTTCAGAAACTGGTGGGACTGATAAATAGAACTACAACATCCATGTCTAACAGTCACAGTGAAAATGTTGCCAAAAAGAACAAAAATTTTCAGCATTAAAGTCAATAGGACTTAACACTGATATCTGTCATCAGTCATAACTACATATACAAGTAAAGCTTTTGTGTTTGAAACCAGACATCTTCAAAGAGAGGAATCCAGGGTATAAAAGTCTGTGTCCCTTTTCTAAGATGCCTTTGGGCTACTTAGTGACTGTTTACATTCCATTCTCTCAGCCTGTATTTACTTTCCCATATTTTCAGTTCTCTACTCTGCATCTCAGTTGAGAGCACTGATAATCCCCCATCCAAATGAAATAAATTATAAGAGGCAAATACTGGTAATTTCTGTTGCTTGAAAAGAAAGGGAGGGAGGGGCAAAAAAGCAGCCCAGCATATGCTAAATCTGAAATCTATCAATGTACAAAGTACTGTAAAACTAAGTTGTTCCTCACATTCCTTGAGTGAGAAAGAAAGAAAGAAAGAAAATTATATTATAAACGTCAATGAATTATGTTTATTCTTTTGCATGTGAAAATACCAAGAATGCCAACTACAGTAATGTATGTTAGAGAACCAATATACATAAAAAATTGATGCCTTTCCTAGTATAGTAACTTTTAGCTCGGTGACTTTGAGCATAGACCTATATACATTTCCTTCACGCTTGCATGTTGTGCTCCACCATGTACGGCCAGTGGACATCCTGACTGAGGGATTCTGGTTTTCCAAACTCTGCTCTAAACAATCCCAAGAACCAAGGGCAGCATGAATGCATTAAATAAGTTCATAAGCACTGTAGGCACACCACAGTTATTAAGGAATCGTAAGGATATATAGATCTCATATATGAAGAATAGTAATGTGACAGCAGGTTACACCTAGTTTCTCGTTCACATTACATGTAACAACAGGAACAGATATGGTACAGTGGAGAAAAGGTTGAAGATAGATGTGGTGATGCGATTCAGATCTTCTACTCCGTATGGAAAAATAGAGCTACATGAACCCATGCTCAGGCTAACAAAGTGGTCTACTTTGGGCTTATTTCATCTGAATGACTGTATCCAGTTCTGAACATCATAGGTCAAGAAAGAGCCAACAAACTGAAATGTGTCCATAAGATGGTACTACATACAGTTTGAGTCTTAAAGACCAAGCTGAAGGATGTGGATATGTTTCATTTTAAAAAAGAGACAATTATCTGAATCAAACAGAAATACAGTAATTGTTCAGATTATCCAGGAAGAATTAAGTGTAATGCAACAAGCACTCCCTATTTACTGGAGCATGCAGTGAAGTTAATCTATCATACCAGCTTTCCCCTGGTGCTTTCCTGGACTACCTGGCCCATGCTAGCTGAGGATGGGGGGGGGGGTTGTAATTTGTACCAGGCTGCACTGTGTTATGGTATACCCCAGTAACAGCTTGTAGTAATAATAGGAAAATCCTTCAGTATTGGTTGGTTATATCCCAGCCTTGATTCATTAGTTGTTTACTGCAGGTTGTTAACAGAGCCAAGGATCTGCTTTAATTCCCAGCCAGAATGTTTAAATACAATACATCATCAACAGGTAATTACTCACTTTGAAGTTTTCTGCTCCCTCTCCCTGTACCCTCCCTCAACGCTGAGGTGAAACCTGGGACTTTAAAGCACTATAACAGATTATTTCCATCAAGGCATAAAAGCTAATAATACAAATGTCAGGACGTTAATTCACTTCCCTTAAACACAAAGGATGACAAATCATTTTTCTTCCTTTTTCTTCCTTTTCCTTTCCACTGCAGCCTTTTGTAATTTCTGATGTTGTTTGTACTGATAGTTTTAGCAGGTATTTTTTTTCTTTCTCTAGACTGCATCTGTTGAATTCAGTGATACTTTATGGTTTCTAGCTCCTGGCTTGTTATTTAGATGAACCATGATTGCCCCTTTGATCAGGTCCCACCCTTTTGTTCCACTACCATCCAAACTCTTGATGCCACATTTTAACTAATGTGCTGCTTGTAGCATTCAGCTTTTAGAAGATTTTTTAGCTAATACTCTCACCAATAAAATAAAATAAAATAAAATAAAATAAAATAAAATAAAATAAAATAAAATAAAATAAAATAAAATAAAATAAATGGAAGACTTTTGAAAATGTTTATAAATCACAAGTTAAAATAGTAAAATATAGCACTTAACGCAAGTAATCAGAAAATGCAAAATAACTTAAAGCACAGGTATGACCCTATGGATTTACAAATATTGGATTCCAAATCCCATCAAACCCAAATAGCAAAGTGATGGTCGGGCACATGGGAATAGTTCAGAAACATATGGAGGGGCACAGTTTCCCCACTCATAACTTAAAGCATATGTTTCATTGGCTAAAGCATTTTTTTAAAATGGAACATTTAGTATATTAAAAAAGAATGCCTAATTTTAGTTGTGTTCAAGCTCATATAACAAAATGTTCTAAAATAAGTTGTTTGGGTAATGGCAAAAAACACACAAAAATCCCTCATTTCAGCATATCAGTGTGGAATAGATACTCAAAAGGGAGGGGACAAGTTCTATCATCAGCACACTATAAAATATTCAAACAACATTGAGTGCCTTCAATTTTATCTATATTCCAGGGCCAAGAACCATTTAGATGAGGAATGGGAATGTGCAGCTTTCCAGAGATTGTTTGACCACAGCCCTCAGCCTTCTTCATTGTTGGCATTTGTTGATGATAGATGTTGTCAACAATCTCTGGACTGAGCCAATTCTTCCACCTAAATCAACATGCTGAGAACATTGGTATGGTGCCCCTCTGCCCTCTTTGAAATGGTGTTGGCTTGCTTAAGTATTCCTTTCTCCATCTTAGTAAGGAAATGGAACTTCAGACATTATAAAAGGGGCATATATGCTTGAAAGAGTTAGCACCAACAAAACAAAACAAAACAAACTCAAATATTGTAGTATCAATGTACAGCACTTACATTAGTGTAAGCATTTGTGGTTTACAATCTGCTTCTTCAAACTATCTGCTTTATCAGAAACAAATCTGAATTTGCAATCCTGTCAATCAGGTGCGGGCAAAGTGTGGCCCTCCAGATGTTTTTGAACCAAAACTCCAAGTATTTCCCATCATCTGCCATGTTGGCTATGTCTGATGGGGAGAGAGCAGTACAACAATACCTGGAGGGTGCTAGGGAAAACACCTTAGAAGAATGTCCGTGAGCAAAACAAACAGCTTAATGAAAGGATCCAAAACCAAGAGTTATTTTATAAAGAAGGAAAAATATTAAAGGGGAAAGACCGAAGTGGAGATAAGATTAAGAACATGCAGCATGTCCTCATTCTGGAAGGACCTATACATTATTTACAAAGGAAAAGCACTTATCTTTGTGTTCCTTATCTTTTCAAGCAATTATTTTTAAAACTCACAGGCTTCACATGCTACTACAAAGATGCTACCTTCTGCTCTTTTCCTCAGCAAGTTCTTTCGATTGAAGAAAACAGTTGGCTTGAGTTCTAAAAACTCCAGATAAAAGCTTTGATTTTTTTTAAAAATTAAATTTTTACTGCTATCTGCATTTGATATGTCAGCCAAATTGTATCCGCTCAAACGGCATCAAAAAAAAAGTCACATCAAAGGGGAGCTCCAGCTCATAACCTATAATTACGGAATTTATTGCTCACTGACACACACCCGTAAGATGCACCTGTTTCCCAATGGTCTCTACTGGCCTACCTCCGGCTAAAACAAAGGTACTTGTTTTTGAAGTGGGATGAAACATCCCTTTGAAAACGGGTCTTTTATTCCAAGTAAGTGTTTTTGGAGGGTGGAGAATATTGACAATAAAATATCACTTGTGATAAGCTTGAAGAACATTTGTGAAAAGGGACTCCTGACTTGGTAATAAAAACTGAAAGTACTGAATGTTTTAAAGTTCTCCATTTTCATAATTTTTTTTAAAAACACACACACACACCACCCAATAACAGCTTAACTAATCTGATTTGGCATCTCACTACTACTTGATTGAAGTTGCAATTCTGTAGCCACTTAAATGGTGTGAAGCCCCATTACATTTAAGGAGCCTTACTCTGCAGGAGACATCCACTGCTCTGTACTGGAGTTGCCCTTGTTCCCTGTCTGCCTTGTGGCAAATCAAGACATAGGGCCCATGTATGGATCTCAACACCCTAGTCAGGTCAACCGCTCCAATTATCTGCCAGGCTTGTGCACATTTTACCTTCAAATAAAAATGGCTGCCATTAGAAGAACCGCTTGTAATGTCCATTTTGTCAGTAGACAAGGAAATATTTGGTAGGAGCCATTCTTCTTGTAAGATGGTGAAACACAAGCCCTATAAGCAGAGCCAACTATGGTATTAACTGTCTGTAGTGATGGCGTGGGCAGGGCAATCTGTGCTTGATAGACCAAAAACTGCCTTGCTGCCTAAATCTCTTCTCTCTCCCTCCCTCCCACCCCACCCCACATCACATTTAATAGAGTGATTTATATGTACTAATAAAGTGAAGCAGTGGAATGTTTCCAGATGTCCACAACATTAGCAGGAAGAAAACTGCTCTAATTCTGGTGCTCTATCAAGCCAGCATCCTTTCCTTATTAATTCATTCATTCATTTCAAATTATGGGGAAAGAAGTTTGAAAAGGGGTGGGTGGGAATGAAAATGTTTTGACAAATCCTTTCAAATCACATCAACCTCTTTTCCCCAGTGCTTGGAAAAGTTATCTTTTTGGACCACATATTTCCACATCCCTCCACCAGCAAAAACCACTGGTCAAACTATTTAATGCAATAGGTACATCCCTTTCATCTCCAGGGGATTCCATAGTGCCCTGCCTTCTATGAGTGACAGTCATCTGCTCTGACACACGAAGAGAGTCAGTTATTTACACACAGACTGTCTTCTTGATTTCAGCAACAGGTCCCCTGGACACGCAACAAGAATGCACACATGTGGAGCTGCCCTCATGGCTAATAAAAATCACAGTCAGGGAGCTCACTGCAAGCACCATAAAAAGGTATACTGCAAGAGAAAATCAGTCAGCAAGAGCAGATTTCTCCAGTGGTCTTGCTTGTCAAATGCAGAACCTATAGACAGCCAAAGAAGCAGCATCTCCAGTCCATATGCTGAAGTGGCTGGAGTGAAGTACCATCCAGAACCTCTGAGGAATGCAATCTAGTAAGGTGCTCAAGAGTCTGCAAGGCAAGAGCAGAGAAAGGATGGCTTGGGATTCACACTTACAGGAAGAGAGACTAGGGATGTAACAAAAATTCACTAACCTCTTCAATCTCATTTACTTTAGGCTATTTTGAATCAACAAACTCCTTGATGAAGGATCTTTGAGTTCTGTAAGAGTGAGAAGAGGAGCACTATTTCTGATCAATGTCTGCTTAATTAATTCATTCATTAAAGTTTTTATACAGCCCATCTAGTGGCTAGGCCACCACTCTGGGTGATTTACAATATATAATAAAACTATAATAATAATAATAATCTAATAAAACATTGAACAAAAAAGCCAAACAAAGATGAAATAGATGGTGGCAAAACAGAGACCAGTGGTTCCCAACTTTGGGTCCCCAGGTACTCTTGAGTCAAAACTCCCAGAAGCCTTTCCACTAGCTGGCCAGAATTTCTGAGAGTTTTAGTCCAAGAACCACCTCGGGACCCAAGGTTTGTGCAAAAGCTGAGCAAAGCAGGTGTTCTTTCCCTATGGGAAACAAACCACACACCGCAGGCTGACACCTCCAACTGTTCTTATCCTTAAACTTCCATGCAGCAATGCAGCAGGCATCATATTGTACAGTTTACTTCCCATTATTTGCGCTGTATGGAATCCTGCTACATATTTATGCAAGTGTAACTCCATTGGTATAAATTTCAACAGCACATTGCTGCAAAGTAAGAATCAAGGCTGTATATTGTCCCCCAGCTTATTTAACCTATATGCAGAATACATCATGCGGAAGGCTGGACTGGAGGAATCCCAAGCTGGAATTAAGATTGCCGGAAGAAATATCAACAACCTCCGATATGCAGATGATACGACACTGATGGCAGAAAGTGAGGAGGAATTAAACAACCTTGTAATGAGGGTGAAAGAGGAGAGTGCAAAAAACGGTCTGAAACTTAACATCAAAAAAACTAAGATCATGGCCACTGGTCCCATCACCTCCTGGGAAATAGAAGGGGAAGACATGGAGGCAGTTACAGATTTTATTTTCCTGGGCTCCATGATCACTGCAGATGGAGACAGTAGCCACGAAATTAAAAGACGCCTGCTTCTTGGGAGGAAAGCGATGACAAACCTTGACAGCATCTTAAAAAGCAGAGACATCACCTTGCCAACAAAATTCCGAATAGTCAAAGCTATGGTTTTTCGTGCAGTGATGTATGGAAGTGAGAGCTGGACCATAAAGAAAGCAGACCGCCGAAGAATTGATGCCTTTGAATTGTGGTGCTGGAGGAGGCTCCTGAGAGTCCCCTGGACTGCAAGGAGAACAAACCTATCAATTCTAAAGGAAATCAACCCTGAGTGCTCACTGGAAGGACAGATCCTGAAGCTGAGGCTCCAGTACTTTGGCCATCTCATGAGAAGAAAAGACTCCTTGGAAAAGACCTTGATGTTAGGAAAGTGTGACGGCAAGAGGAGAGGGGGACGACTGAAGCTGAGATGGCTGGACAGTGTCTGCGAAGCAACCAACATGAATTTGACACAACTCTGGGAGGCAGTGGAGGATAGGAGGGCCTGGCGTGCTCTGGTCCATGGGCTCACGAAGAGTTGGACACGACTAAATGACTAAATGAACAAAACGAAGAATCAAGGTAGATATCTGGTATCAAACATGAGTTAAATGACTGCTGTGCAATAGCAAATGCCTTCACTGAATTCTTGTGGTACTTAACTGCTGAAATGTACACTGACTGAAATACACTGGCAAGCATAACTAGCAGGATTCTGGCCTTTATTTCTACTGCCTGCTCTACAGGCGGAGGTCTCCCATTGGGATAAGACTCTGGCTAAATTATCTGAAGTGAACAAATTTTAAAGCAAAGTAGGAAGATGAAAGAATAATCAAGTAAAATGGGACTTTTTGGATACAGGACAATTTTTCAGTGACATGTATACCATCATGTATACGAAAGCAAAGCTAGTAAATGACATAGACAATACTATTGAATAGGCAGCTTCTAGTCAAAAAGAGTCAAATCATTATAACATTTTAATTTGTTTTTCATTTTTACTTGTGTTTTGTATATGTATATAATTTTAAATTGTGCAGTGCTCTAATACAAATAAAGAAGAACATAGTTTTACTTCATCTGTGGAAAAAAAATCACCTTTCTTGTTGTCTTCTCATGTCAAGAGTGCCACAAAATGTTTCATCAATGAAGTTAAAGTGAATAATATTGTCTTGGGGGGAAATGAGACAAATGGGGTTTTATGTTCCTGAGAGAGAGGCAAGTTACAGTTCCAAATCTTGGAGACACATTAAACATGAATCTTGCAGGACCTTGGACAGATCATAAGGATTAGACCACTTGTTCTGAAAAAGTTCCAGCACAAACTGAGTTCATGTAACTCTCTTGGCCTTGATATATTTGCCCTGGCTCTGCAACTTTGCAGTTGAATGGCGCCCAGAGTCCCAGGCCAGAAACATAGGAGGCCCATAAATAGAACTGAAAGCAGTTTAATGCTGCAGAGAAGTGACTAAGGCAGTCTGTGTTTGTGAGATCAGATTTCAGAGGAAGCCTTTGCTAAAATCCTGAAGACCAACCCCCACCACAAACATACACATAAAAACACATGCATGCACACTAATTTGCATAATCCAAAACGAAGAAAAACTGTGGGAGGTGCCTCCTGCAGTCTTTCTGAATGGAAATACTGAAGCTAATTTGAAGAGAAAGCCTCACTCAAAAATTAAAAATGTAATATTTTAGCTTCCAGGTAACTGGAAAGCCATCCTTCCACCACTGCATTACCCTTATTGGCAAATAATGAGGCTGATGTGATACACAAATAAACATATATTGTGTCTGTTTCTCTTATATTTAATACTATTATTCCTGCAGATTGCCTTTCTGACTAGCTTATATGACAAATTATTGATATATTGAAGCAGCCTAACAAGGTTTAAAAGAGAAGAGAAAAGGTTGGCTTGATGACTAGTCATTTTCAGCCACCCCCAGTGAAAATGCTATACTGCAAAATATCAACATTATCAAAACTCCAGTGGATAGCTCTAACTGCTTTGCTAGCACCCATTCAAATGCAAACAGAGATATACATCATTTGCCATTGCTTTATTCTCTGGGCAACAGTTTCAATTAAATCCCAAAAAGATGAAGTCACCATGATACTTGACTATAGGCTGTGCAAATAACCTACACCCCCCCAGCTCTGTTAAGAGAAAAGGGGGGAAATGAGTCTCACGTAACCCCATAAATCATTCAGTTGACATTTGCCATTCATGCATACCATGGGCTAGGTTATTTCGGGTAAAGATTAACTAGATATTGACCAAGGCTTCTCTGATGTTGGTAAAAGTAAAGCTCTCAATGTCTACAATTAGACATATTAGAAATGAATGTCTACAGTGAAAATTTTCAAATGAGAAGGGGATTTTTTTTCCTGGGCAAATGTGTTCAAAAGAAAGATGGATGGTTGCCCTACAGGTTAAAATAACTAAAAAGGGTGTATTTTGTGCAGGAGCTACTTTGTTGTTTTTGAATAACCTACAAATAGAGATTCATATTAAACTTAGGAAAAAGTGTTCTAGATGGGGAAAAACCCTGCTATTTGTTTCTACATGCTATCAAGCTGGAGGGAGATGTAAGCTTGGAGGTAATGATACATGAAGGGTTATGCATAAAAAGAAGAACAGCCAAAGCACCTCTAATATTAATATTTTTAAAAAGAGAGAAGGAAATAAAGCAGACTGCAAATCACACGATTTCTAATGTCCGTATACAATTGCCACGAGTATGGGAAACAAACAAGATGAACTGAAAATCTTAGTTTAAGAGGGCAAATATGACTTGATAAGGACAACCGAACCTTGATAGATCATTTTATGACTGGAATGCAGCAATGTAAACACCTTTCTCTTCAGGCAAGCCTTCCCTCAGTAACTAGCTACTTGTGTGTAAATTTTAGATGGATTGTTATGCATTACTGCTTTGACTGTGTTTTTAGTACTACTTGTGTTTCCCATTTTGGTGTTTTCCATTTCTCGGAGTGGCATTTAAAAAAAAACATTTCTATACTTATGGTTTTTAGCTTTAATATTACATTTTAATGATGTAGGATGCCTCTTTATAATCATTGTTCTTACTTTTAAATATGTAAATTACCATTGTATATACATTGTTTTCAGCTTTAAATATTATCTTTCAGTGTTGTAAGCTGCCCTGAGTCCTTTTCAAGGGGAAAGGTGGGGCATAAACAAACAAACAAATTGAAGGATAGAAATCATTCAAAAAGAACAGAAAGAATAGAAAGAGAGATGATGTAGCAATATATGTCAAAACCACATGTTCCTGCATAGAAATAAGAAGGATGAGCTTGATTGTCCCATAGAGAGCCTCTAGACCTTCCAAGAAATTCCTGATTTGTGTGGCTGATAATTTTCTCCTACAAGTGCATGATGAAACCGAATATGAGCCATCAGTGCAATGTGGCTGCAAAAAAGGCATCCTATTTTAGGATGCATTAACAGAAGTACAGTCTCCAGATCCTGTGAGGCATTAGTTCCCCTCTATCCAGCATTCATTAGGCTTTAAGAAGGATGCCTACAAACTGGAGCAAGTTCAGAGGAGGGCAAGAAGGATGATCAGGGGACTGGAAATCAAATGCTATGAGGAAAGACTGGAAAAACTGGACATGTTTAGCTTTGAGAAAAGAAGACTGAGGAGAGATGATATGAAGGCACTTTTCAAATGACTGAAGCCTTTCTATTCTCTGGAGTCAATTCATGATTCTGCAGTTGTCTCCTTTAGTAAATACAACTTTGCCTTCAGTGGAATTATTTTACTAGCTGATGTTCCAAATTCTGGGATGCTGACAGGGAAATGTTACAGTATTTTGTTCACGGAAATCTGTTTCTTGGAATTTCTTTCTTTCATTCTGGTTGTATCCCGGATAAGATGGGATACAATAAGAAATATATCAAGAAAAAAACTTATATTGTGCTTATTGTTACATTCTCCTGGCATTGCGCAGCTAACATTCAGTTTCTTACACACTAATGTACTTGGGAAACTAGTCTTGAAGGTTTTCTATAATGTGCAAGTGGTTTTCACAGATTGTAGAAGGATAAAGTATAAATGAAGCGGAAGGGGGGAATTAGAAGGGTGGACGTTGAAATCTATTGCAATAGTTAATGGTAATAACTGCATTCTTTATTTTAATTACTTGGTAATTTGAAATGACAAAAGAATACAAAGAAAGAAGTGTACAAAATGTTTCATATGGAAGCAATTTTAATACTGAGTGAACAAAAACAAGGACCATATTAATGGCCAACACAGTGAATCAGAACTGGAATGGTCCATTTGCATATACAGTAGGTTAGTAGAAAAGAAAAAAGTCGTATTCCTGCAATTGACTGCTTGCGTAGATGCCTTTCAAAAGCTCTAGGCACAATCTAAATCATTTAGACAAGCTATAATGCCAAGATATGACGAGGACAGTTATTCTCTGGTAGTGAAGAAAGCGGGCAATGTTAAATTATATAAATCCCCATTACAGCAGCTCTGCTGGCTTCCAATCCATGTCTGGACATAATTGAAGTGCCGGTTTTAACTTGTAAAGCCCCATCTCTCCCTGTGAGCCTGCCTGTATATTAAGATAATCAGGAGAGGTCTTTCTTTTGAAAGTTGCTATAGATATCAGATTGACTGTAGGCCATGACATGTGCATTCTAAAAAACCTGAACATAATCCTTGAAAATGACACCTGCTTTACAAAAACAGTGAACAGTGCAAGTGAACAAAATGGTCTATTTGCTAATGTTGTTGTTGTTGCTTCCTTTACAAAGCTGTGTTCATGCTTCTAAAAATAATGATTTCCCAGGTTACCATGTGATATGGTTCCACACAAGGAGTCAAAGCAGTGTTGCCAAGGTGTGTTTTGATGGCTCAGTGAGTTGAATATCAGGCTGCAGAGTCAGAGGTTTGACTCCCCACAGTGGCCCCTGGAAGAAGAGCTAACTTGTGTAGCTTTGGGCAAGTTGTACAGTCCCAGGTTGTCCCCAAAAGAAGGGAATGGTAAACCATCTTTCTGTACCTAGGAAACCCTAGAACTGGGTCACCATAAGTTGGAAATGTCTTGACTGCACACAATTAGAGCACATTCAGAAAACAGATGTCTGAGCAAATGTGACATACTCCTAGATTTTTCAATGGCTGTTGGTAGATATGAGGTCAGGGTTGTATAACGCAGTGATTCCCAACTTTGGGTAACACAGGTGTGCTAGGACTGCAACTCCCAGAAACCCCGGGCAGCACAGCTAGTGGTTAAAGCTTCTGGGAATTACAGTTCAAAAACACCTGGGTGATCCAAAGTTGGGAACCACTAAGACTTAGATGATATGGGTTCA
This sequence comes from Pogona vitticeps, assembly GCF_051106095.1. NCBI lineage: Eukaryota > Metazoa > Chordata > Lepidosauria > Squamata > Agamidae > Pogona > Pogona vitticeps. The sequence goes on from NC_135786.1 coordinate 180,265,237, forward strand.
AATCCCTACTCAGCCATGGAAACTCTCCAGGGGGTGCACTTTTTAAAACCACTCTTTTAATATCTCACATACCTCAAAACCCTATAAAGTTGCTGTCCTCTGAAGATGCCGGCCACAGAGACTGGCGAAACGTCAGGAAGAACAACCTTCAGAACACGGCCAAAGAGCCCGAAAAACCCACAACAACCTATAAAGTTTGCCATAAGTCTGATGTGACATCATAATATAATATTGGTAGATAGATTAGGATAGGTTCAGAGAACACTGTAATGCAGTTTCTGGTTACTATTGTATCTGGTAGGATGACATAGGGCAAATTTCTATGAATTTAAATCTTTTTCAGTCCTCTCTACTAACACTTTAGCTGTGTTCCGGGAGTTTAGGAGCAAAAAAGTTTCTTGGTGCAAATAGCATAAGAAAAACTTTCATGAGGCAATTACAGATAGCCAAGATACAGCTATTTTGCCAAGAAGTGACTTCACTTTCAAAGAAATGCAGACATTTTAATGCAAATACAAACTCTGAAACAAGCAAGGCTTTGAAATGAAAAGGAACTTTGAATGCCAAGCAAAAACCAAGTTCAAAGCTGGAAAATGAGATTGTCTTATCCTCCATAAGGCACTGTCAGCCAACAGAAAAGATACAACATTTAACAGAATAAAACAAGCCCCTGCCTATAAAAATAGGGCCCATATGTCAGCCACATTTTTCCTGTCTTGACTTATGAACTGTAATCTACAGATCTTTTTAAAATTCTTCCAGTAATGTATTCTATGCTGAAGTTGTTTCTTAGCCTCCACTTGCTTGTCTCAAGTGGAGGTAAAACAAGTAGGTTAAGATCACAGTCCAGAAAGTTTAGATTTTTAAAGAAACTACAGTTCCCATCATTCTCAACTAGTATGACTATAATTCTTTCTGGAGATTCTGGGAGTAGTTATTCAAACCCCTAACTTTTCCAAGCCTTGGTCAATCATGTCAACAGAACCTAAGAACTGCTATTGCATTAAGAGCAGTAGTATTGTACCACTACTGATTTCCACAGGAACACACTCCCCATTGCTTCAATGCTATATTTTCCTCCCCAAATATATTTCGGTATGAAAACATGACAATGTTATTTAATTGCTATTTATATCTAGCAGATTTCGTCCATGTGAAACAATATTTGTTATTATCTGTAAAATATGGCAAAATCCTTCCAAAACTTGTCAACATTCATTATTGTTGCTGTTACTAGCTGTTCTTGTTTTGTCTGTTTTCCAGCACTATATCTGGATGGCCTTCAGAGATCAAAGTGAAATGTTGCTTTTTATTGAAGGAGATGGGTGGGGAAATTCTGAGTAAAGCTGGTTTCCTGTGATTTATACTAAGGACACCTGAAAGGCAGCAAATTTAATTAACTTTCTCACCAGAAGAAATAAGTATTGCTTTAAAGGTTTGCAAATCCAATACAAATAATTTCCTCCTATTATGTTGCTTTCCATTTCAATTCAACTTAGAATGCAATCTTCTAACAAGGATTTAACTTTGATTGTTTAATGAAAGATAAAAGTTGAAAGTGCCAGACATGCAATGTTAGAGGGACTGTGAATACTGCTAAATAAGATAATATTTAATTTAACTCTTCATTGAGAAGTGATGTCAGAGAATTAAAGAAAAAAATTGTTTTCATCCAGCTGGCCCATTATCTTTATAACATGTGAATTGCTATGCAGTGTTTCAGGTTCTTACTTCTTAATTTAGAAAAAAAAAATCAACATTTTTCCTTGTAAGCCTTTGAATTTACTTCTACCACTATTAGAATGACAGACAATTGAAAAAACATGCACATTAGGCATCAAGGTGATCCTGCCAAGTGCTAATTAAAACTATGAGTTACTCATATCTACAAATGCTTACCAAAATATTCTTCTATATATTTCATGTGAGAAAGGAGGATAGAAAAACAATACTTTGGGGGTTTGGGTTTTTTTTTATTTCGCTTGAAAAGTGATACAAGATATCACATAGAAAATATAATAGTTCTTCCAGTAGTTCTCAACAATGAGCAATGAATAAAAATGTGTTATACCAAGCACTCTGTATTCATTACTTGATTGATTACATCCAATAATCCATCTGAACCATAGTTTTCCCATAAATTAGTCTAAAACTTTATTAAAAAAAATAAGTAGGATACATATTCAGAAATGTTTCTCTTTTGGGCTACAGCTCCCAGAATCTCCCAGCCATCTCTGGCTGGAGGACTATGGGAACTGTAGTCCAAAAAGCTAACATTTCCAAGCTTTGAGTAGGACAGATGTAAAGTTTTGGAAATAATGGCTGAAATCTTGAAATCAGCTAAAACTAATTTTTTTTAAAAGAAATAACACATTTCTGATTCACCCTCAAAGGTCTTAAGGCTCCTGTGGAAAATCTTTCATTGTAGGGAAGCTGTTGGGGGTCATAGGGCAGAGGAAGTGTTTCATTTCCAAAACTCGCAGTTGGTGGTAAAGTCATCCCGGTAGCACTGATTTTCAGAAAATAATGTCTTCCCTTGACCTGTGGTTCCCAATGACTCCCCCCCCCCAATGAAAGTGATTCCATGGCAGCCTTGGAACCTTTAGGGTGGAGATGTGGCATTTATTTTTTTTATTTCCAAGAAGAAGAAGAAGCAGTCATGGCTGATGATGCAGCATAACCTATGGAGCATGGAATCAGCCAATAATTAGCCCAGTGATGGTGCACTGCTTTCCCTTCTTCACTATTAAGAGTCCCATCTCACTCCATCACAGGAGCAAGGGGTGTATCTCTGAAAGAGAACAATACTAAAGAAACCCCCTTTTCTATTACAACACCAACATTTCATTTTCGGCTCTGTGCACTTTCTGACAAAAGGAATATATATACACGTCTCCTTAAAAATAGACAATTAGAACCAAAGTTTGGAAAAGTTTTTTTTTTCAACACCAATTTCCAAAGTCTCTTATCAGGATTGCCAGTGACCATGCCAGCTGGAGAATTTTGGGAACTGCAAACAGATAGGCAGGCAGGGAAGGATGACTTTTCATAGCTTTGAATACAACTAAGTCACATTCTATGACCCAAATCCTCACCTAGCTGCTGTTATGCCATCTCCCCAATCCCTAAAACCTGCTTCAATGTATATTAGTATTTACAGGATGTAGCTAACTGAGGTATTCACCTAGAAAAATTGTGATACTGTGGAGGCAGAAGATCACATCACCATAGAAATATTGGTCAAAGACTCTGAAATAGTAGCAGTGCTCTAATCAGAACTGTGAAATCTTATCAGGAGCACTGTATCCTGTTCAGTTTGAGTAACATGTTGACACTTTGAAAAGGATTCAGAGGAAAGGGGCAAAGATAATGGTCACCATCCAAGAACAGACCTCTTCTGGTTCAACAAGATGCTCCAGCAGAATCATAAGGTAAACAATTCCCCTTGCCCCTTATATGGCCCTGTGCCCCCCACCCCCAAACACCTGAGCCAGTTTCCAGGCAAGCCAGAAGTCTGCACAGGGAGAGGGGGAGAAGGTTCTGGTGACTGACCACCAACATAAGGTTGGACTTAGGAAACATAATTTATGAGTGCCTCTCATAAATTATAGTCAGACACATGGAAGATAATTTTCATGCATGTTGCTTGAAATAAATAAATAAAGCCAGGAACAAAATGCTGATAATCTTTGTACAGTTATAAAAATGAAGTACTGCAACTTTCTGTCTTCTCCAGTAAAATATGAAGATGTGAAGTCATGAGATTAAATTACAGGGAAGTTGTTGTTTGGTTGTTAAGTTGTGTCCGACTCTTCGTGACCCCATGGACCAGAGCACACCAGGCCCTCCTGTCTTCCACTGCCTCCCGGAGTTGGGTCAAATTCATGTTGGTAGCTTTGATGACACTGTCCAACCATCTCGTGCTTCCAGTGAGCACTCAGGGTTGATTTCCTTCAGAATGGATACATTTGATCTCCTTGCAGTCCAGGGAACTCAAGAGTCTCCTCCAGCACCACAATTCAAAAGCATCAATTCTTTGGCAGCCAACCTTCTTTATGGTCCTGCTCTCACTTCCATACAACACTACTGGAAAAACCACAGCTTTGACTATGCTGACCTTTGTCGGCATGGTGATGTCTCTGCTTTTTAAGATGCTGTCTAGGTTTCTCATTGCTTTCCTCCCTAGAAGCAGGTGTCTTTTAATTTTGTGGCTGCTGTCACCATCTACAGTGATCATGGAGCCCAAGAAAGTAAAATCTGTCACTGCCTCCATATCTTTCCCTTCTATTTGCCAGGAGGTGAGGGGGCCAGTGGCCATGATCTTAGTTTTTTTGATGTTGAGCGTCAGACCATTTTTTGTGCTCTCCTCTTTCAGCATCATTAAGAGGTTCTTTAATTCCTCCTCACTTTCTGCCATCATCTGGTAACATCTGCATATCTGAGGTTGTTGATATTTCTTCTGGCAGTCTTAATTCCGGCTTGGGATTCATCCAGTCCAGCTACAGGAAAGTAGGTTTAGATAAACTGTTTGGATAAGTTTCCTTACTAGTAGAATAGTTCATAAAAAATCTGGCTAACCTAAAGTGGTACATTCTATATTGCACAGGTGGGAATAACAAGGGTCCAGCCACATGTGGCTGGATGGTTCACTCACCGATCCGCTGCTGCTGCGGATGCCACAATTCTTCCAATGGCTCCACAGATCGCAATCGTCAAGCCACTCCTGGCAGGAGGCAGGAGGACAAGCCTCGCTGCAAAGTCAAAGAGTGGCTTGCAGATAAGAATATGAATACCCGCATCTCTATTCTATATATATATTGGTGGTGGCTGTTTCAATTTATACACTACCCCATTATGTTACTCTCTGGGTGATTTACAAAATGATTATGGAAACACTCTTTGCCCCACCCACCCCCAAGCAAGCCAGGTACCCATTTCACCAGGTTTGGAAGGATGGCAAGCTGAGTCAGCCTTCAGTTTGTACATTGATTGAATGCTTCTAATACATCCACTGGGGATCCCTTGGAAGTTAAATATCTAGTCTTGGTGCATAATAGTGGGCTGTTGGAAACAGTTTCAAAACCATGAATCCATTTGTGATAAACAGTAGATATTGCTGAATTTGCATGGCTCGCACCCACACAACAGTTCCTGTCCTCTTGACATAACATCTACAATGTATGAAATCATCATACCGCAATGGTCCTCAGCCCCCCCTCAAGAGATCTGCTTCACTTCATTCATTACAGTTGCCAAGAACAGCAATGAAATCACAACAGACACTTTAAAAGATATAACAAGAGAAGAAGCAGGATGTTGCTCTCGGTGACAGCCTTGTGACCTCAGTAACATCTAATTCCAGCCTCAATTTGTTTTCCTTCTCTTTCTTCCAGAGATCTTTATACTTAACAGTGCATGGAGAAAAAAAAATGTGAAATGAATCAGTTTAGAATTGAAAGAAAAAAAGTCCATCCACAAATTAAAATCTCACATGACTATCTTGATATACAGCAGGAAGAAATTAGATTATATTACTCTCCTCCAACTGTACAGTTTTATGACTCTGTGTTAACAATCATATATACTGACCAGTGAGTATGTTCTATTGAACGCAGTACAACTTGCATCTAAGTAAATCTCTGCTGGTTGCAGTGTGAACCAATTAGATACATCTACAGTGGCTTCATTGTATTCAAAGTTTTCTAAAAGGTATTTGCATGCACTCATCTGAAGATAAATTTCAGGAACTCCTGCACTTATGACATATGTCAAATCTTGTGCATCAGTATGAATTCATAGTCTGTGATGTCAGTTCTTTGCATGGCTGTGATAGCATTTAGATCTGCCCTTGCACTTTGTGAGAACGATGGTTCCTGCCTGATCAGTGAAATTCTGACTCCACCAAAGACATTTATATTTCTCAGCATGGGAAACACCCTACGGTTCACTGAAACTCAGTAGATTTTTCACTCTTTTTGAACGGCTATGGATTGGCTCTGGTTTCGTTTGTTTCTCCTTAGTATCTCTGCTAAACATTTACCATCTCCCTACACATATTTTATGAAAGAACTGAAGTACATATGTGGGAAAAACTATAAAGAGTTGGATCTGATGAAGTAGCACAAAATCTTCTGCCACACACAAAAAAAGTGTTAGATTTTGTTACTACAGACTAAAATAGCAGCTTTCTTAGATGTGTGCATGCGTGCATGCATGCATGCGTCTGCGTGCGCGTGTGTGTCTGCTGACTAAAGGATTAAGTTAATATATAAAAAATGAATGGTGACCCTGTCCCCTGTCATCTGTTAATATCTGTTAAACTTTCACATGGCATGTAAATACACCTCCCTGAAAGAAAAATGATTATTCTTGGATAAACAGGAAGATTTTCAGAAAACCCCAGGGCTGCTGGCAAAAGAGGTGTTTGTAGCTGAAGTAAAACTGTTCTGCTGTGGCACAGTGAACTATAAGAGAATATGAACCATAAGATAATTGAACATTGTTTAAATCCCAACCATGTTACAGATTAGCTTACACTACATGACGTTTACATGAATATTCTTTATTGTGAGGGATACATTAATGAAAAACCTTATGTTCTTGTATAGGCACCTGCGATGGCTTTATTATTTATTCATCTTTTAAAATATAAGGTACTTTAGGGGATTTGCAAAACAAAAAACCTAGTATAGCATCCATATTGAAAAACCATAACAATTATTAACAGTAGGGGCAAAAGAACTACATAAGAATAGATGCATTCATTGTACAATTAAGTTATTTTTAAATGTCAGTTCCAAAGAAACCAAATGTGAGTTTAGTAACTGGTCAAAGAAATGTCCAAAATAATGTCACATCAGATGCCTACTTACTTTTGCTGCTATTTCTACTGCTACTACAAAGTAGTGGGGGTGGGGAGCCTGCTGTGTTTTTACTCAGCAGTAATAGAAGCTTTGTGCTAATATTAGCACTCAGGTACATGGAACTAAAGCATTCTATCCATTATTAAAACCCTAAAACTGCACAATATTAGTTTAATAAATCTTGGAGCACAATAGACCTTTTGTTTGCTTAGTTACCATGACACTGTGCCATTGTAAAAGTCACCCTTCTGATCAAATAGGCTGTCTGAATTATAGATGGCAGGGCAGTTTTCCAAAGAGTACAATCTTCTGTGTGATCAACATTGTGTTAAGGGATGCTTCACCTCTCAGAGATTGTTCCCCACCCTGGCTGAAAGAGCCAGACTATTTTGTAATGGCAATTTTAAGCTCATGTGTAATTTGTCTCTGAACTCTACTTCATCATCACATAAGATGAGAAATGTTAGCCATGTGGTGTCAAGGGACACCATTGCCCTAAGTTTGCTAAGTGTGTGAAGTAAACATGAAGGGGGCGTACTACCCTGAAAGAGACTCACAAAACACATTAGAGTGACAGTTTGAAAAAAGGAAGAGGCTGCTCTAACTGTGTATTAACTGTGAGGGCACGGCTAGAGTGCCACTCTCATTGCATATGGCTAGCAACTGAATTCAGCCTACATAAAACCACTTTGTCCATTCCAACAAGGGCCAAAGACATCAGGTCTGCTTAATTTGTGGGGTGGATTGTTTAAAATATATGTGGGACATTGTTGTTATTACTTTTTAAAAATTCCTAAATCAAATGTGACCCCAGAAAGTTCAATGAATTGAGGGGTATGTGCTGGTGGACCTATAGTTTGAATTTACCATGTCAATCAGTACTTTTTAAATTATTGGTTTTTCCCCCCTGTTCTTTTATTTGTAATCTTTGGCTCTTAGCGGTTAGAAGAACACTTGGGATTTTTTTTTCTTCCTAAAATCTTTGCTGTGTTATACATACCCCATCCGAACATGCATTTATTGCTAAGACCGGAATCAATTTGGTAGCCCAATTAAAGCAAACCCACTAAATCAATGAGATTTATTTAAGTTTTGACCACCATTCAGAAACTAATTGTATTCCATTTTGGACTAGCAACCAAATTTAGTATTTTATATATCTGACACAGTTATTGTGCATTTCCTGCTTTACCTCTTTTTAACTCTGGACATGCTAATATAAAAGTATCTAGACATTCTTTTTTTGAGAATGTGCTTATTAGCAGAAGTCCCCAATAACAGCAAGTAGCCCTCAAACATTTGGCATACTGATCTACGTATGCATGTTATTAGCATAGAATCAACACATTCCAGCTATGGGCACCAAAATGCCCAGTTGATACTTGTGGGCTTTTAATATGAAATCTGTTCAATGCTTTTTAAATATTAAAAGAATTTATTTTTTAGCTTTTAACTTTATTTTTTTTTTAAATTCTGCAAGCCATCTTGGATCCATTAGGAGGAAGTCTGCACATAAGTATTTTAAATAAATAAAAACAAATAAAACAATTCAAACTATGAACAATTATTATGTGGGTGTCATATTAGACTAAATGAATAAATGAATTTTTAATATGAAAGGGCCACAGTTGGTCAAAATGACAACAGTCTTCCTCTCCCTCTCACTGCCATCCCCTAATATTGAATAACCATAAGAACGTGGAATTTGCTAAGCAACCTGTGAAATAACACTGACATCTGTGTTTTAAGGCAATATTACATACCTTTGGTTATGGCTCATGCTTGTCCAATGAAACTTCTCAAGCATGAAGTCATTAGACTATGGAAAGAGAAGGTCTGCAATCTGAAACAAGTGAGAGTTGAAAGGAACATACCTACATACCATCAATTATTGCAACTAATAAAAATGAATCCAGTCACTTCTGTTTCAAAGAGTAATATACAAGTGAAGTAGCAGTTGGCACTAAAAAAAATAAGGTATATACACAGCATCATTAGAGAGGGAAAATGTGATCCCCATATGGTTACTGTTGATTTCAACATCTTGTTCTCTAGAGTTATTCAGGCTGTGCAAAACTCACAAAATTATTTTTTCTTCCAAAAGTTACATTTCCTTCAGCTCCAAATAGTGGATTTCAACAGAACACCACCTGTTCAAAAATTTGCCCAACTCTATAACCATTCTCCAATACTTTCAACAAATAACATAGTGTGGGCTTTTTAAACCATCTACACTGATCTCACCATCACCACCATCACCTCTTCATTCTGACACTGGAAATTATTTGTAATGAAGTGCTGAAAGCAAAAGGCATATTCCCTTAGAGCAGAACAAGCCAAGCAATATATGAATTCTGATTTGCTTCAACTGTGTTTCAAGCAAGCTCTGGAGAATAAATATATAAAGCAAATTCCCACCCTGCACGCATAGCTTATATCCTTACAGATTACTTCCACTGGTACTCTTCTCCCACCTGAGTTTACATTCCCTAAGGGAGTTTCCTGAAGACAAAAGCATCTGTAAGGCTAAATGAGGGGAGGTAAGCCACTTGCAGGTACAGGGTTTAGCACTGCTTGCCTGCATACTTCTTTTTCCTCTTCAGAATAGTATGTTCTCCTTCATGTGATTGGGGCAGTTCTGACATCAAATTGCACATAAAGAGAAACACGCATTTCCTGCTTTTATAGCATTTCCCTTTGAGACAGTTCCTTCAAACCATAATTAGATTTGCTAATAAAGCCTGTGCTAATCCCCCAAATGAAAAACAACAAAAAATAATATGGGATGTGAAGAACTCATACTAGATCAATCAGACATCTTTTATTTTTTCAGAGAGCTCCATTTCTGTTGTTGTCCTAATTATATTGCCTACCCTGTGGCTGAGTTTAGATTAATAGATCTGCCACTATCACATCTACTTTGCCTCCAGAATCCATGAATAAGAATTCTTTTTACTTTGATCCTACAAAAATTTTAGACTTCATTTAACTTTGTGGGCCCATCTTTTTTGCACAAATGATGCTTTTTTAAAAAAATGACAAAAGTACAGTTCCAGGGGATACTCAAGCCGTTCTCAGTTATAACCAAATCATATATATTTACTATTAGTAGAAAGGTGTGCTCTAGCCCATTCTACACATAGAGAGTCACATAAGAGGAAAGCCTTGACTATCTTGGTACTTCTGCTTCCCAGTTAAAACCCTGAAAAATTAGCATCTCAATTCACATGGAGAGTCTGCCCAGATAACCAGGGATGTTGGCAAGGCTTTGGGTCTGAGTCCCAAATCTGAGTCTGAGTTTTTGGTACCAAGTCCTGAGTCCCAAGCCTCAAGCCTGAGTCCCTATTAAAAACAAGCATTTTTTCCACCAGAACAAAAGGAGGATGTGGATGGGTTCCAAGTTGTGAGCTGAATCACTGGGAGGGGGGAACCTGACTCAAGTCCAAGTCAAGTCACTGGTGTGACTTAAGTCTGACTTAACATGACTCAAGTCCCCATCACTGCAGTTAACAGAGCCTCTTCTCTTCAGACTTGTCACTCTGCAGATGTAGGAAAATGGCAAAACTGGAAAGAGAGGGAAGTAGGCCTGGAGCATGTCCTTCTGTCCATGACAACTAAACATCTGAACATAAATAGATATACGTCTGATAATCAATAAATCACCATAAGAGCTGGTGTTCTGTTTTGGCTGAGATGAAGACTGTTGCATTGTTTCAACTTTGACTGTTCCAAGGCTACAAAGAGGTCTGCAAGCTCTGGTGTGAGACAATATTCATAATATCCATAATATTCAAGCCAGGCTTTTACCTGGATTGAGAGAAGAAATGGTAACTGATAGGATTGAGATCTTGATTTCATGTAGAATCTGCAAAACATCTGCCATAGCTTGGCATTCTAGTTTCAAGAACCTTGATTGTTACATCTACCCTGTTTCCCCCAAAATAAGACCTAACCTGAAAATAAGCCCTAATATGATTTTTCAGGATGTAGATAATATAAGCATTACCCCCAAAATAAGCCCCAGTTAAGTGAAACCCCACCCTCCATCATTGTGCAGTATTGTGCAGCAACCAGAAGATAACATGACTGTATTTGAATAAATGTAGATTGTTGTACATGAAAAAAATCCTTTGAAAATAAGCCCTAATGCATTTTTTCGAGCAAAAATTAATATAAGACCCTGTCTTATTTTTGGGAAAACACGGTAGTTCATTCTTTGGGGCTATCTGTCTTAAACCAAACCTTTATATTATCTTTGTGCAATGAATAGTTTTGGAGAATTCAAAATCCCACCTTATTTGCCAAATTTTATTGATGCACTAAAGGCATTGTCCAACTTAGAACTTTGCTTCCACGGATGGAACACACAGTTGCTTCTTTTATTTGGTGAACTAAGAAAGGTGAACAGAAGACATGTCAGCTTGTGTGTCCCTATATGATGAAAAATGAGAAATGCCCACAAAAAAAGACTAAAAATATGGGGACTGACAATGTTCACCCTGTCTCTATTTTCTACATTTCCAGAGTCTCATGCAATAATGGAAGCTTTCTACTGTCAGTTCACACGTGGATAAATTCAAAGAACAAAGTGAAAGACATGAAGATGGAAAAAGGTTTCATGAAATTTGATACAACTCTTCAATGGAATGAAAGGCACTGGTAAAACCTTTGATGGCAGGAGAAAATTACAAACACACAGGGAAAAACACTCAAATAGGAAAAGAAAAGTTTACAGAGTTGAAAGAGGAGTGGCAAGTTAAATTAAAAATGAGAATAAAAAGGAGAGGTGACATAAAACAGAAGACAAGTTAGAGGGTGTCAAAGAACCAAATTGAGCTCATGAAGGAAGCTTTGCTAGAGCTGTATGGAGATCTAAAGAGTAGGAGTGCAAATGCAGTGATTAAAAGACACACAATAAAATGAACCAAAGAAACTATCCAGAAACAAAATTAAGCTATAGGAATTTTTTTCTTAATCACATGAAGAAGAAATTAGAAAACAAAGGCAGAAAAAGAAGGTTTGGCTGCATTCTGCCATCTCAGTTAAAAGCCAGAAGGCAGAGCATTATTTATGTGGAGGTGGCAGGCCAAATTAAATGTTGCATGTCCTTAGTACTGTTCAAGGAAGGAGACAGAAAATGCACCAGGCTTTTCCCTTTTAGTCTCGGCACAAATTATTACAATAATTCATGCAGGTTTAGTAGGGTCAGACCAAGATGCAGAGCAACAAATGTCAAGATGAACAACAATACCAAATGTTAGACTAATTATTTTGATACCTGAAGTAGCAAATCCCATACAGTATCTCTTCCTTCCATCAGGTCAGTTGTACCATGAGGATGAGGCTGCAATTGCGTTGAAAAATACTTTGGCGTTTGCTTGATAATTAGCATGGGTAAATTTGAAATATTTTTATGACTGCATGACAGAAAGGCCAATGTGAATCAGGCCAGTCCTTTTTGCTTCCAATATGGAGGTCTTTTACAGAAGCATTTAAAATGAAGATGAAAGGGGCCTATATGGCCATTAGGCCCAACCCTTGCACAATGCACAATGACATCCCAATTCAGAAAAGTTCCTCCCAGGCAAACCTCTTAAAGGCAACATAGGAGGTTGAAAAATAATTCCTACACAGTGTTAGATGTACATGGGGTAATTAGCCATTCCCCATAATACATTAAAATATATTGACAGGAAGCAGAGCATTGTGGCACTTCATCCAAAAGGTTGGTAATGTGTAAGTTGTATCCAATGGAATTATCATGCACAGTACATTGTGCAGATCATAACAATTCAAGAAATGGAAAGAGGTAAAGGTTATGAGAGTGCTATGTTACCATAGAAGCAAAGTCAAATGTGGAAAAAGTGAAAGAATGGGGTACATTTTGAAAGGGGAAAAAAGATTGGCAGTAAGATAGAGTAACTGTCAGGCAAATGCAGGAAGAGAAACAACTGCTTTAAGTTGCATAAAGTTAAACAGTGAGGAAAACCAAATAGCCAATAATAGGACAAGCTGCCCAGGGATTCCATTTTTCTTGGAGGAATTTCTCATTCATTTTCTGCTGGAAGTTTTCCAAGAGAAGCTGGCCAAGCAAGCTGAGATACTTTCACTCATAAGGCTAAAGGCACTTTTGAGCCTTTTTTAAAAAAAAACACTATTTTTGCACATACAAATGTTGCCCATGTAGGAATGAATGCAGAAAAGAACCAGATTTAAATAAAATGGGCAGTCTATGTTTTAAATCCAAATTATAGATGCAGGATATGCAAAAAGCAACAGTAATAATACTGTTATCTCCTCCGGGATCAGGGAGAAAGTGGATCTAGATGACCCATCTCTTTACCAGTTTACAGCATATGACCATGTGACAGTAATAGGTTGCATTAAATCTAATCATATAATAGATGTACTGTGTGGAAACTTGTCAGAGCATAATTGTTTACCACATGGAATCTCTGGCCTCTGCCTACTGTCAAACTTGCAAAGTAAAAATCCCCACTAATGTAGTCAACACTGGATAGCACCAGTGCAAGTAAATTTGCAAGCAGCACTGTAAGCATGTAATATATATTCTGCAATGATTTGTGGAACAGACACTCCATCGGATACCAACCTAGAACAACTGCTGTAAATTTGTAACCACTAGTATAACAGACCTTGGCCTAGTACAGATATGTACATCTCTGACTATAATATTTTCACTTTTGAATTCAAGCCCTCCTTGGGAGAGAGAAAGAGAGAGACTGAGACAGAGATAGATGGCATGGCCCAAAGAGTGAAATTGTTAAAAGGTATGAGATTGCTACCCTGATACTTTAAAATGTTGATGCTGAAAACAACATCTGTACTCTAATAATTGTCTCCCCACAATGTTGACTAAAGGACCATCATGATGAAATCTTAGGGTGTGACTACTTAGTATGGGAAATGTGAATTGACTTGCATTCTCATGCTGTGAAGTTGCACTAGGGAATTTGGGCTTCCCCACATCTCTTTGCACTAATAGGCCACACAGGCAGAGAGCCTTGTCTACAGCTCTGTTTGTAGCCCTGCAGGTGGCACTGTTACAAAGGAACTATTTAATAAGCTGTAAACAAGGGTTTCCTTCCTTATTTTCTCTTTTTTGTTGTTGTTTTAAAGAAAAGTCTTGCCATTAGAAAGAAGCTTGCTCTCCATTCTTGTCTCTGTTTTCACTCTTATAGAGATAAGGGGTCTTGTACTATTAATGTTTTACTGGTTTCATGCTTTTTTTTGTTTAATCCTCCAGTATAGTGTATCTGGAAGCTGAGTCATGGCCACTGGACTTCTTTCTTGTTGAAACATTTTGCTACTCATTCAAGTAGCTTCTTCAATCTGGGAAGATTTGGTAAGAGATCCCTGATATATCTTCCACATTGGTTTAACTTCCCCCTTGTCTGAATAGTCTCATTAGAAGGACAAAGGATGGGGGTGAAAATCCCACTTTTGCAGTCCTTCTCCATCCACTGTCATGGGTCATTAACAGTAATTAACAGTGGTCTTTCTGGCCTGTGTGGTCCTAATCTTTCTGGGGAGGGATGAAAGGGCAGCATGATAAATAGGTGCCATTGTATCTAAGGCCTCCACTCTTGTTGAGGGAGGGATTTTCTAAAAAAAAAAAAATAATTCTAGAAGAAGAGTCACCACAGAAGAAGAGTCTTGCCCATGGGTAGAGGCTTTGCTCTCTGTTCCTATGAGGGTGTGCTGGCATGGCAGTTTTTTCTGCATCAGTTCAAGCAATCACATGTCTGAACCAATGCAAATTGATCCATTTTAAAAAAAAACATAGTAGCCCCAGAGATGGAAGCAAAAACAATAAATGGGCTGATTCACATTTCCCTTTGTGTCATGTGGCCAAAAGGGGAAATGGGCAAATTAGCCCACATCAAACCCAGAACATTTCCTGCATTTTTAATCCATCCTTTTAGATAACACATAGAAAGTAGGAAGAATAAAAATAATAGTAGAATTGTGATGTTCCCTTTTCATCTTGCTTTATGAATGTTGTGCCAGAACTTTACTTTTCCTCAAATAACTGTGGAAAAAATTAAAACATGACTTAAATCTATGTAAAAACCATGAAGGGAAGTGATTGACATGGAAGTCATTGTAGGAAACCTCCTAAATATCCCACAGAAGAAAACAGAAACTCAGAAAGTACACAGACTTTCTTTTTCCTAAAGAAGGATGTATTCTACAGTGCAGAAGAGGTTTCCCTCACCTAGCACCCTCCAGTTGCATTGTACTTAAATTCCCAAATTTCCAAGGACCAACAGCGATGCAGACTGTCCGCTGGATCACATTATGTGAAACACAAGAGGCAGACAGAACCAGCTGCCCACCTCTGCCCTGCCAAAATAGAATGTCTGCTTCTAAAAGCTAAGAAAAATAATTCATCAGGACACTTTAAAGGAAGAAAGGTGTTTTAAGTGCTCTTCTCAATCCATCTGAAATTAACACTGAAATCTGATCACTTTGGTCATCAAAATTAAAATGGAATAGGTTGAAAGGAAACAGCCAATGCATTCAAAACAATTTTTCCCTCCCATGAACACAGGGCTTGCTTGAATATGTGAACCTTTCCTTATGCTGAACTGACATTGGCTCCTCGTGACCTCAGCTCACAGTAGGTGCTAAAGAGCAGAGGTTTCTGCAGGAAGTTCAGGGGTGGTAGAATTGTTTTGATTCTGCAGCTGAAGAAAGGCTGCCAGGATCTTGCAATCAAGCTCTGGAATATTGTATTTGTTTTTATAGTGTGGTCATTATTTTTCTCACAATGTGGTTCCTGAAAACTTTGAAGTCTTTTGACTCTTTTAGCCTCTGGATAATGGCTGACATGGCTTGTTTGCTTATTCATGATACTGTCTCTCTTCCAGGAGAGCCTTTGCTGGTGTGATATCCTGTTTTATACAATCCTATGCCACAGCTAGAAACTAACAGCCAGGAAGCCATAAAACACCACTGAAGATCTTTGTTTCTGTTTCTGTGGCTCAGAGATGGAAACCATCTGTGATAATTAATAAAGGGGAACAAATTTTAAACCTTGGCTGTGATTTGTTTCTGAGGCTCAATTCATACATCATACTTCCTGACTTACACGCTTGTGGATATGGACATAGATGCCATAAAGGATAGGGCTATCGGTGGATTGTAGTGTGAGTGCTTATTCTATTATAACTACAGAGACTACATATTGCTGTGTGCATCTGTGTTCCAGACATGTGCATTTAAAGGAAAAAATAAAATGATACTTCTGGAAAACTGTAGTGGCACCTCAATTCAAGATATGAGGGCCTTCAGCAGAGGCTCTGTTGTGTCTTTGAAAACATCCTGAGAAGCTAGTTTGGTGAGTGCACAGCACATCATTGTGTGGCACTTTAGATGCTGTTGATTTACATCAATGATTCCCAACCTTAGGTAACCCATAGGTGTTCTTGAATTGCAGTTCCTACAAGCCTCCATCACCAGCTGTGCTGGCTGAAGTTTCTGGGAATTGCAGTCCAAGAACACCAGGCTACCCAAGGTTGAGAACCACTGATCTAAGTAGAAGTCTGCAACCTTTTTTTCATGGACTCTGAACAATCAAGTAGGTCTAGGCTCTTCTAGACTTTGTAAAGATATGTTCAATGATGCCTTTAAGGAAAGATTAGACAGTTGCAGCCCTTCAGATCTTTTGGGGCCTCAGTTCCCATCACCCCTAATCAAGAAACTAGAACCGTAAAAGAGAAAAGGGCTTCAGAAGAAGAGAATAGCTTGAAGACAGAAATCCTTCTGTATCCCACTCCTTAATACAATAGTTCACTGGGTGTCTTCTCTGACCCGTTCCTCACTGAAGAATAAGAATATCATAGTATCCCTCTTTGGACCATGGGTCACCATAGAACATTACAGATCTTTAACATCCATGGACATTAATTCAGTATTGGTGGCTAGGATTGCCTTTTGCTATGGCTCATTCACCAACTGTAATTGTGCCTGAACAAGGCAGGTCTAGCCTTTCTTATTCATCTGTGGATGACATTTTCTCTAGTTTGCAGTTGTTTCATAGAATTATAGAACAGTAGTTGGGAGGGATTGAAATGGTCATCTAATCTAACCCTTCCTGAGACAGGAAATCCGCAGCTAACACATGCCTGACAGATGGCCATTCAACCATCTGGCAGGCAAGTGCTAGACAGGTAGACAGATAGATACAGTTTGAGTTAAGTTGGTTTTGTTAGAAGCAACGAGTTTTATATGAAAGAATTCCGTGCTGGGTTAGAGTCAGTATGAGTCTGAGAACTGTGGTGGAAGGGGGTGGAGAGAGAGAACTTGCATAAGGTAAAAGAACAAGAGAAATAAAGTAGAAGAATTTTCAGTGAGTACCATGAGGTACCAGTCCCCCTCTATTTGGTTAGGCCTCATCTAGAGTACTGTGCCCAGTTCCAGATACTGCACATTAAGAAGGATGCCAACTAAGTGGGACACATTCAGGGGAGGACAACATGGATGATCAGGGGACTGGAAACCAAGCCCTATGAGGAAGGACTGAAAGATCTGGGCATGCTTAGCTTCAAGGAAAAATAGGCTGAGGGAAAATACGACAGCACTTTTTGAATATTTGAAAGGTAGTTTTACAGAGAAGGAGCAGGATCTCTTTTTCATCATCCCAGCATGCAGACATAAAATAATGGGCTCAAGTTACAGGAAGCCAGATTTCAGCTGAATATCAGGAAATACTGATATGGACATATCATGATGGACATATCATAGCCCAACGAAAGAACTACAAAGAAGCGGCAGTGGTGGTAGGGGGTTTCCCTGCCTTTTTCCGTTCGTTCCCGGAGTCTGGTTGGGAAGCAAGCAGCGGGGATGGAGCCAGTGCGGGGAGGCAGGAGCCTGGGAAATTCACATAGCCTCCCTGCTGCTCCTGCCTTCCCGCGCTCCTGCCTCCCAGCCGGGCCCTGCCTCCCGGTGCTGGTTCCTTCCCCACTGCTCGCTTCCCATCCAGCAGCTCACCCAGCATTCCCTACAGCTGTGTGGGCCCCATCACCAGCGGAGGAAGGCCGGGTGAGCTATTGGATGGCTCCCCACCAATGGTGGTCTCGGCGGCGGTGGGGCCCGGGCGGCTGACCATGGCCGGGAGGATTGAGATAAGTGTGCCACTTTTTACTGTTTTGGGTGGCTTTTGCAGGGTGGGATTGAGCTGGTGGGGTTTTGTATGTGTTTTGTTTTGTTTTTTGCAGCCCCCGTGGCTTGTAGATTTTTATTTTTATTTTGGGGGAGGGGTTTTTTTTTTCTTCAGCCAGAATGGATTAATGGGTTTTCAATGCATTCCTATGGGGAATGGTGCTTTGACTTACGAACATTTTGACTTACGAAGACCATTCTAATACAGATCAAGTTCGTAAGTCAAGGCACCACTGTATTTACATGTTTTTTTTCCTAACCTGAGTGTTGTAGGAGATTTCTGTGATATGCATGTTTTAAGATAAAATATTTTTCTGTGGAAGCCATCCGGAGAAAGTTTTTGCCCTCAGTGATAGCATATGAGATTTTTAAAAGAAACAAAATTGTCATAGGCTCCATGCATCCTGCCATCTCCCCTTCCAGAACTAGTTGCACTAGTTCTCATCTTTTCATCGTGCAAGTGGTAGAGATAGTACATTAAACCCACAAATACCTGCTGTATATGTTCAGGCAGAACAAACTTCAAGCAGCCTGAGAGTGGGAAATAAAAAAAAATCTATGGCAGAAAAGAAATCTGGAGAATGCACCATCTCCCCTTTCATTTTTTTATTTCAGTACCCATTCACCCCCAAACAAGATGGAAGAAGAGGATTTTCCTATTGCTGGCTGTACAAAGTAAGCTACACCATAAACATGGTTGGGGGGTGGGGAGGAAAAGCCTTGTTGAGTTGAGGGGGAAATAATAAGAAATATGTATTGCCAGGCCATTTAAAATAAAACTTCTAAAGCCTCTTTAAATTGTAACATCTTGAATAAAGAAATGTGCTGAATTATGTAAAAGCAGGCAGGAAGCCAACATCTGGCAACAGTAAAATTGTTTTGCAGGCAGGCAGTTCCTATACAGCGCAGACCTGAGTCCAGCCTGCATAGAATATGAAGCTTGTGAAGATGTATGAGAGCTCTGGTTGCCAGAAGGATAGCCTGGGCCTTGAGTGAAAATTTTTCTGTCATTTGATCTCCTAACACTGCCAGCTGAGATGAGTTATGCTTCCCCCCACCAGGAACTTCGAAAGAATTGTTCAAACCATACACTCATTCCTGCCGAATTGGAAACAAATGCCATGGCCGCCCTGTCAGGCTTTGAAATCAAATTCGCCCCAGCTCTTCCTAAACTTCTGTGGAGGAAACAAAGCTCTTTCCTGTGTCTGCCACTTTAGTCTCCGTGGACAGGCTATGCCCCTCATCTCCTCCTCCGCCACCACCAACAGATTGCAATCTTTCATTCCAGAAGGCCACATCACAGGCCTGCCCCATGTGTTAACTATATTCTGTTTGCTGCCATTAGGTCATGGCACACAAATGGAATCTCCTAATTAAGCCCAGAATACCAAAAAAAGAACTCGGGCCCTGGAGCCTCCACTCATCATACTGATGCTTCTTAGTTCTTTTTCTCCATCTCTAAAAAAGTCAGCCAGGACCAGGACAGATACTACTTTGATCCAGATCTTTCAAGGTCCCAGTTTGAATGCCTCTCCAGTGTACGCATGCAATTTCTTGCCAAAAAGTGATATTGCAAAATATCAGTTCATTGAAGACGAAAGGGTGAGTATTTTGCAATTATTCATGCAGGAGAGATGTTTCTCTGCTCATTCCACCCCACTCATTCTTAGAGCAGAGTTCTGATCTGGATTAGGAGCCCTATGGTTATTCTGTAGTAAAAATTAAAAAAGACCTGCCCCTTTAAAGTCATGTCTGCTTTGGCTTCTAGCATAGTGGCTGCAGTACAAGCACAACTGGCATTCGTACGCATGTCATATGCCACAAACGTTTTTGAAATAAAGCTAGATTATTAAAAGCTAAGCACCCAAAGCAGTCTGCCTGGATGGGTGTGTGTGTTGGGGAGGAATCCAAATGGCGACCATGGAAATTCTGAGATCAATCTGACACTTTTGCTTTGTCTCCAAGTCTTTTTTTTTCTTTTTTAAGAAAACTAAGTTCTTTCTGCCCATTTATGAAAGAATTTATGGAGGCTGATGTGTTCTTTGTTGAAAAAGAAACCAAACTTCTCACCCATTCTTAGATGCAATCAATCATTTAATCATTCAGTGTGGGCTTTCATGCACACACTGTATGGAAAAACTGGCAACCATCATAATCCCATATATAGGCTATCCCATAACCGGCCCACTTGAAAGCTGGAGAAACAATGCCATGGCATTTGATAATTTTTACAACAACTGTTTGTGAAGATTACTTCTATACAAATAAAGATGGCCCAAAGCTGCAGTCGCATGTACTGTTATGAAGCAATGGAAAGAAGGATAACCACCTCCACAACTGAAAATAAGTGCTGAGAAAAGGAGAACAAGGGATTGGAGGGCCTTCCCTCAAGAACCAGGATATGTCTCGTATGGTTTGCATCTTATTCCAGAGTACATTTACAAAAAACACAGTTGGTTCCTGTTAAGTCAACAGTGGAATAGCTTCACAGACATTTAAATTTAGGAGAATCCTTGCTGATATCTCTGTGTGAGAGTTTTACTTTCAATGTCTGGCTGCCCTTTTGCAAATAAGTAGTAGTCCGGAAACATTCAGAATGTAGAATTTCAAAGCCACACAGTTGAATCTGCTCAGAAACCAACTTGTTTGACTTTGGTTAAGAAAAACACAGAACTGTATTGGCTTTCTATGTTTTTGTTTCATTTTACTCAGGAGACAAACATAGTTATCAAGACAGTCCAATAGTAAATGCCTGCCCCAGTGGCAGCAAAGTTTTTGTGTGATATTCCTCCCAAAACTTAGGTGAAAAACAGCAGTATGTGTAAAATGTGGAGAGAAGGGAGAGGCAACCTCTTTGCAAAGGGGTAGCTGTTCCATAAAAAGCAGCATCACTCTGAGTGCTTATTTCTTAAGAATGTGCCCTGCAGGAATCATAGGACTTCCACTTTCATCTGTGGCAACATCAGTCCAAAGCATTTCTATGGCTGTTCAGAACGAGTGGTCATTGGTACATCAGTTCCACGAATCAAACTTTCGGGGATGTTTAAGGGCTAACCCTGAGGCATCAGTGACCAATAATTGGACTTCTGCCATTTCCAGTGTGGCTGCTAGTCCAATAATGGATTATGGAAATATTTCTATGGTGGGGAGATTTGAGACAGGCAAGCAGGTGGTGAGGAATTTTGCTTACTTGCAGTGTGTTTTTCCCTCTGCTTATTTAATCAACTGACTAAATAGCTTGTTATATTCAATTCAGTACTGTTAAAATGTGTACAGTATTACATTCATGGGTACAGTTGACGAATGACAAGAATGACAAAGTATGTGAGCTGAAGCAGTTACAACAGGACTTCTATGAAGACAATGATAAAATAATAAATGTAATTTTATAAAATTGATTAAAGCATAGAATTGACATAGTAAAAAGATATACAGTGGTGCCTCGCATAGCGATCGCTCCGTTTAGCGACGAAATCACTTTGTGACACATTTTTTGCGATTGTAAAAGTGATCGCTTTGCGATGTTCCCTATGCAGGAATTTCGCTTTGCGATGACCGATCATCGCAAAGTGACCATTTTCGGCCAGCTGATCGGCGGTTTCAAAATGGCCACCGGGAAAAAACACGGCCACCCACTGTTTTCTGGGACGGATTCCTCGCTTAAGAGGCACCAGAAATGGCCGTGCTATGGAGGATCTTTGCTGAACTGTGAGTTTTAAGCCCATAGGAATGCATTAATCGTGTTTTAATGCATTTCTATGGGCTTTTTATTTCGCATTGCAACATTTTCGTTCTGCAGCGATTTTTGCGGAACGAATTAACGTCGCAATGCGAGGCACCACTGTATACATAGAAGGTGTCCGAAAACAATGCCCAACCCACCCTAGCATAACTATTTTAGGAATAAAAGCTGCAAAGCACTAGTAGGTGCATTAATCGCAAACTCACAATCTTGTATCTCCACCAACATTTTGAGCCAGTTTGGACTACAGTTACTGCATACTGAAGGCTATAATGAGTCATCTATAAAAGGAATCCTTTTTCTTATGTTGACTAATTATTTCAGGGAGGACTCAGATCCACTCTCCTAGTCCAAGGATGGCTTCAGCTCTCCCAATCAGGGATCCCTGAGTCCATTATACCCCTATGGTCATTTGGAAGAACAGCTGATTCCTGTGGTTGCTTGGGAAGAAAGATCTACCATAGTATGGAGAAATGTTAGCATTAGACCCCCTGGTGTATTAGAAAGGGAACTTTCTCAGAGTAAGGTTATAGTGAGGCTGCCGGTATCTGTCCAATAGTTTCCTTTGGCCATCCTGAAAGACAGGCGATTCATTTGTGAGGTTGAAGGAGCCGACCATCTTTAAGCATGTAAATCATTGTGGATAACATTTAGCTGGTGGAACACATCTGGGCCCAGAGTATTCTAACCACCCCAGTAATAGGATTATCAAATTTGCAGACGACACTACACTAGTAGGACTTATTTCCGGGGATGATGAGTCTGCATATCGGGATGAGGTATTACAGCTATCCCGTTGGTGCAAAAAAAACAATCTTCTATTTAACATCCAAAAAACCAAGGAATTTATAGTGGACTATAGGAAAAAAAGAGCAGACATTCAGCCACTGTATATAGATGGAGTTTGTGTGGAACAGGTGGTTGAATGCAAGTTTCTTGGGCCATCATAACAAATGACCTGACTTGGAGTGCAAACACCTCTGCGTTAATCAGGAAGGCGCAACAACGGTTGTATTTTCTAAGGATTCTTAGAAAACAACAATTGACTGAGAGTTTGTTAACCACCTTCTATCGGAGTTCGATTGACAGCATATTATCCTACTGTCTCTGTGTACGGTTCATGAGCTGCACAGTGGCAGAGAAAAAGGCAATTCAAAGGGTGCTTAAGACGGCCCAAAACATCATTGGCTGTTCACTCCTCTCTTTGGAAGAATTGTATAAGAACAGATGTAAGAGGAAGATATCTAACATACTGAAAGACTCCTCTCATTCGGGACATCAGCTCTTTAAACTATTACCATCGAGAAGGAGATTCAGGGTATTGAAAGCAAGGACAAGCAGATTCAAGAACAGCTTCTACCCAAGTGCAGTATTGAGTTTAAATGCAGGGTCATAAGTTTTTGGTGGAATTTTAATTGCTGGGAGAAACGGGGTATCTATATTTGTATGGTGAGTGTTGTGCATATTTTAACTTTTTTTGTAGTGGTGTTGTCCAGTTTTACCTTGGGGAAGAGCACCTCATTTCGTTGCACCCACTTGTGAGTGCAATGACAAATAAATTTCTTATGCCTTATGTCTTATAAAGGGTGTGCGTGAGAGAGGGAGGGAGGGAGAGAAGAACATGGAGAATATTACACAGCCACTGTGCACATGGTTTTGTTTTGTTTTGTCTTATGTTGTAGGAGGGTGAAATGAGAAGTGGATTCTAACTACTAGTAGTGTTGGCTGGAGGGTGTGTGTGATCAACAGGGAATCCAGGTGGTGGAAAACTAGCAATTCAGTATCACTAAATTTGCCCAATCCATATGCAAATAATCCCAAATAATCCTCAGAGATTAATGGCTATAGACCAGAGTGTAAATCCATTGGTTTAGTCATGATGAACACTGCTGTTATGGATTGTTAGATGTATTCTCTATAACTCTCTGTGTAAGCAAATATTTAAATTGGAAATTGTGCATGAAAAACAATAATAATCTTGACATGGAGCATGTATTCTGTTTCAGAGATCTTGCAATGATTTCTTACAGCAATAGGCCTTATGAATATACCAATGCATTTCAGTGGCTATTTGGTGTACTCAGTTTATCCTTGTCATCTCCATAGATTTAGAATGCCATATTTGAAAAGGAACTCATTGTGTTACTCATCACCCAGGTTGCTATTATAGTTTCTCCAACTGTCTATTTTATTTATTGCACTTTGTGTTATTATCATATTGTGCTGAGGTTACAAGCAGATCTGAAAAACTCTGAGTGCCTCTGATTCCACTGCACCTTGGAAATAGTTATAGAAATACAGGTGACTAAACCAAAGAATACTCTACCTTTTTTTTTAATTGATAAGAGAACGGCATAAAACCTAGAAAAAATTCCTGTAACCTGAAAAAGAAAATGCTCTTAAAAATACCTTGAAATGCATTTTAAAGGTAGCTTCTGAAACTAATTAGGTATCACCTGTTCTGCCTAAGAAGCTTAGTGTGGGTGTTACACCTGAAAACGTTATAAAAGCTCAATGGTTTGGGTATCTGGCTGTGGAGGCAGAGGTTGGGAGTTTGTTTCCCCACTGTTCTTCCTGTGAGTCAAACTTGCCCTACTCACCACAGCCTGTTCCTCCCTGGTTGTTATGGTCTCTTTTGTTTGTGTGAATATTGTGGAGGAATGCTAGAAGAGTCTCACTGCTGGCATATGCCTCTCCCAGGACAAAGCTATTCAGATAAAAAAAGAGTTCCTCAACAGTGTTAATTGATTGATTGGTTGGTTGGTTTAATTTCTACCTTGACATTCTCCCTGTAGAGGGACTTAGCTGGAACAGTTACAGTTTGGCCCTCAGCCAGGTAATTTTCAGGACAGCAATAGTTACTTTTGCTATCCTCCCCTTTTATTTATTTTTAAGCTCTTAGTAAGAACTAAGATAGTGACAGGGAGCCTGTGGCCTTCCAGATACTGTTAAACTACAACTCCCATCAACCCAAGCCAGTATGGCCAATGGTCAGGGAGCCTGACAGCTATTGTCACACCATAGTTGAAGGTCCACCAGATCCTCCTTTCTTGAGCTGAGATAGGATTGGTGCTTTGGTTATCAGGATACATGGGAGAACGGATCTGTTCAGAGGGTTGGAAAGAGACAGAATGTTTCAGAGAGGCCCGTTTCAACCCAGCTCAGATCACTGCTAGGGGAAAGTAATGCTGAGGCTCATCTAGAAGAGCAGTTTTGAGGAGATACATGCAACAGAGTCTTTCTTTGCCTTCTACAAAACATGTTAAAAGAAGTATTTGAAAACAGTTTGGAATACTGTACTCATGAGAGTATAATTTTATTTTACCAACCTATTCTACAAATCAAAAGTGGGGGAACAACAAATGTTATGAACAGCTACTCCTATCATGCCTTGCCACTGGCCAGGCCAGCTAAGGCTCATGGGAAGTAGAGTCCTACAGCCTGTGGAGGGCGACAGCTTTTCCAGCAATGCAATAAATGACTGCATGTGGTTTAAACTTTGGAATAGACAGGCATGTCTATCTCCACAGAAAGTGAACCTTTTGGGAACCAATTTTAAAAATTGAACAAGAGGGTGTTGTTTGTTTGTTTGTTTAAAGCATGTATATGCTATCCTTTTCCTAAAGGATCCAGAGCGGCTTACAGTATAAAAAGAAACAGAGTTTCTTTTTATAAATCTAAAATAATAAATTATTACAATATTTTAAAAGGAATTAAATAGACATTACTGTATATTAAAACTCATAAATAAAAGCAATATTAAGAGAACAAGTAAAACAACAGAATACCATAACGCCTTTAAAGAATCCTCTTAGCCAACCAGTCATTTAAAGGAAAGCCTGCCTGAAGAGAAAGGTCTTCATCTGCTTGTCAAAGGGCAGCAAAAAGGAGGCTGGCCTGGCCTCCCATGTGAAGAAGTTCTGATGTATTAGGCAATCTGCGCAGATGAAGAACAAAGCTCAGTAGAACTTTAATGCCTTAGAACACGTACAAATCTTTTCTGCCCTATGGGAACACCCACCAGCTCCCCATCCCCCAGCCAAAAAAGAAAGACAAGTAGCACTTTGCCCTTCATGGTTATCTGTGCAATCTAGCATTCTTATTTTTGTACATTTTCCGTTTTGTAAGGGAGGTCATTCTCTAAGGTTTCATTTCTATTCAATATTGCTGAGGAGAAATGAATGTTCCTGTTGTCCTTTCTAGTAAATTACATTCCCAACATAGGAAGCCATGCTGGTTTCTGTCTTTGCAAAACTGAACCAAAATCATTAGAAGCAGATGACTTCATTTCAAGACTGGGGTACCCACAATATTAGAGGATACCAAAGGTCTTAACCTTGTGACCTTCAACACAGAGCTGCAATGCTAACTCAGTTGAACATCTGTGATACATTTCTAAAACCATTCGGTGGTTTTTAAATTACATCCCCTTGATTAAACAAGTGCCCTTACTGGTCCAACGAACTGAAAATAAGACTTTTGACAAGGAAATATTTGCCTTAATAGTTCTGGAAAACAGTAAGTAATAGTTGAATGTTTGCAGTAATTTGTCATTTATTATTTTAGACTGATCTCACACAAACAATTAATTAAATACTAATCAGATGATACCTTCTCTAGAAGTTGGTAGACTGTACTCAGGAATTAATAATGCAACTTCTTTCATAGTGAACCTGAAAAAGTTCTCTGAAATGCTGGCTGAAATCTTTTTGCTTTAATTTACCCCATGTAATCAGAAACAGTGATTATTCAGAAATTAAACAGCTTCCCCACGACAAAAGAGATTCCAAGAGGGACCTGGGAGGATCAGAAATTTTTAATTTCTGAAAAAGTGTCATGGCTGATAACATTACCAATCTTATATGGTGTATGCTGCACAACTGGATTTCAGCCAGTGTGTTGTGCCAGTCTGTCACCCAACTGAGTTGACATAATAAAACCCAAATATTAATGACAGGATGTAGAAACTTACATTTCTATCATCACTGCATCTGATTTCCTTGGCCACAAGCCTTTGAAAGCCATAATTACACACACACACACACACACACACACACACACACACACACACACACACACACACACACACACACACTTGAACATACATAATCACACACAAAACACTGAATACACAATTACACACAGAGACACACAAACACACTGCAGACACATAATTACACACACAGAGAGATTTCCCTGCAGTACTACACAAGGGTAGTAGCTTAAAACTACTCCTTAACTGCAGAATTTTAAGGAAAGAAAAATGAAAGCAACTAGTGGGGTCTATGTATTTTTCCCTTATCTCTCACCAGTTAAGAAATATGAAAAGTGGGTGCCACTTTGTGCCTTTATGTCAGAGATTTGACACTAAATAAAAGGAAACCAAATCCATTGGTAATTATTTCTTTCTGGCTGCTCAGTGCATTTTGGTGAAACAGAAACAGCTATACTTTAACATCTTATTTAGCTTTCCCCTTTCTTTCAAAATGGATATTCTTGAGTTTCTGCCAAAGAATGATAAATGTCAGATTCAGCAAAAATATATATATGTACACACACACACACACATACACACACACATATATATACAGTACATATATATATGTACGTGTGTGTGTCTATATATATACACACACACATATATGTGTATGTGTGTACATATATATGTGTGTACATATATATGTACGTGTGTGTGTGTGTGTACACACACACACACACACACACACACACACACACACACACACACACACACACACACACGTAACAATGGAGCAGTTTGCTTCACAGCTATCCTTCTTATAACTCAGGTTGTAGTTCTTTATCCTGTTGCCAATCTTGTAATACTAGGTTAAGAGTGCTGAGATCTGGGTTCATTGCAAAGTACTCAGGCAATCACTTGACTGCATCTTTGCCATTTACAAATTAAACCAAATATAAATCAAATAGAATTCAACACAAAACCTAGTAATCAGGGGTTGTGGAATGTAGGCCCATAACGTGTTTTAGACTTCATCTTCCAGAAGTCTCAACAAGTGCGGCCAATAAATAGTAAAGGGCTGTGAGGTTTGTGGTTCAAAATGTAGCAACCTACCTCTTTTAACATGCTAAAAGCTATCTGTGAATCATTCTCTGACTAGCTTATTAGATAAGTTAGATGTCCAAGGTCTTCTCTGAAAACTGTTAGCAAAATTTTAAACACCCAACTTTCTTCAATCAAATTTTATAAGCACAGACCTCTAGCTCAAGTAAACCATGTAAAAAAGTTATGAGTTGCAATTTGCATTCAGGTAATCAATCAGCACATTCACTATTCATAGCAGGAAAAGCAAACAAAATGTTGGGTACAAAAATGGTCCAGTTGATTAATTTTAAGAAGGTGAGGTGAGGTTGGTAAACTGAATGGCTAATATCACTTATAATATTCTGAACATTCTTTTAAGACTTCACAGTTATATTGCTCAATGTATGAGTGGCTAGAGCAAACAAATAAGGTATACAAATGAGACATGATATGATATGAACAATTTGATGCATATCCAGTGTACATGACAAATGGCAATGGAAATATGTTTTTATGTGTTATATCCCCACTGATACTAGCAGAAGTTCATTTCCCACTACAGATCTTTCATTCATTCATTCATTTAGTATATTTATCTAATTATGTTTCTATGTAACTGTTCTCAAAACAGTTTTAAATTTAACAAATGTTAAAATAAATCAATAAATGGTTAAAAGAAGATACAACATTTATGAACATATACAAAGCAACAGCAACCATCAGCCTAACAGTGTAGTTCTCAAAGATATGATATAACATAATGAAGTTACCTTTTTCTAAAGAAGACAAACAAGTGATCTGAGAAGCAGATTTTCCAGGGATGGCATGTATTCTACAGGTCTGGCATTACCACAGAGAAAACCTTATGCATGGGCTAAGGCCAGGAATTCTATCAGGCTACAAACCTTCCTTCTTATGGGTGAATATAATCTCTATCTCTCAATTCAGTTTATGTTTATTTACTCTTGACTACTGTTGATTGGAGACACCTCTCCACAGAAACCACTGTCCTAGATCAAATACAATATTGGTTATCAGCAGTTTACTAGTAATATAATCATACTCTGTATGTCCTTGTGATTCTCAGTGGATTCTTATATACATTAATGAGCATGGGAGACCATTAGGAATCATGCAGTACAAACTAGACATCTAGAAAAGCACATCTGCCCTTTGACATTTTCAGTGAGAGAAAGGTGGGATATAAATAAAATAAACAAACAAATAATAAACCCATGATTCAGAAAGCAGTGGCAGTAGTCTCCTCTCCTCCTTGCCTAAGTCTCCTCTCTTCTAGCACCAGTTATTTCCCAAGGCAATTATCACAGTTTCTATACTCAAATTAGGACAAAAAAACCAAACTGTTATGAATCACATTTTAATGCAAGCAAGAGGGATAAGAAATACACTTCATGCCCAATAGTTCACGGCATTTTTTCCTACTTCACTGACATACTGCCCAAGTGAATGATCACATCCCATGTATTACCAGCAGTATGGTGCAGGAATGGAATCTATCAAGCTTTGTCAGTCTAGGTATAGAGCACTCAGAAGAGTCTTCCCATTTTCTGCCGGAGGTGCTCTGAAACCATACAGATTGTCCAAGGCTACATAGGATGGCCCTTCTATTGGGAGGCCCAGTGGAGAACTGACCCAATTTCTGGCTCCATAGCTAGATACTTGACCCACAGACCTATACAGAGGTTTGGGTACAAACAATTACCTCCTAAAGAATTAGCTTGTCTTCTGACTATGGAAAGAAGTGGCCTGAAGAATGATAATACACTGCTACTGCATATTTTTACTTGTCAATTTGGAAATAATGACACTAAGTGGTTGTGTAGATCTTAAGAACTGTCAACATTTGCATTAAAATCATATTGTTTTGTTTTGTCATTGTTTTGATTTGATTTGATTTGATTTGATTACGAAAACTTCCTTCCTGATCCTCATAGATAGACAATTCTTTTAATGTGAAAGAACATTAAATGCTGCATAATGTCAACATTAAATTATAATGCAGCACAAGTTTGCATTTTCTTTCTAAAGTAGCTTTAGGACTGTATGTTTTTTTAAAAATGAAGCAACAAATTAATCTACCTAATCTACCTTCTAACCCAGTCTCTGGCTCAAACCTCTTGAAGGAGCCTCTGTTATACAGGTGCAGGATCACTGGTTTATAGACAGTCATGCTGTTCGGAACACCTATGTAATCATTGCCATTCCTTAAATTCAACACATACTTTTGCTGCTTTAGGTGTACACTACTGACAGTGGCACTTTGTTGATTCACATATACGTCTTTGGAGAAGTCCCAATAAATCATTATCAAAACATAACCTCTTTTAGAGGTTACTTGCAGAAAACAGATATTTAAAGAGCAAAAAGAGTTTATTCTTCTCACAAAAAGTTTAGAAAACTGCAATTGCACAGCATGTTCTTCTAATGAAGAAAACAGAAAATATGCCACTTTTTTAAGGTTAACCTTGGCAAAACAAAATACTGTATGTAAAATGGTCATAATTTGTATTGTCCCCAGATGTAATAAATAGTTCAGTCATCTTATGCTGTGAACAAACTTTTCAATATAGGATTGGCTGAACTACTTAGGGGGCTTCACATTATCCTTCTCATCTGTTCCACCTTATCTTGTGATCCAGGTCCGATAATTCCTGCCCTCCCTCAAAAATAACAGTGTTTGGTGAGAAAGCGAGATGACAGAGAAATTCTTTATTTTCATGTGAGGGGGAAAGCATGACTGCTATCTTTTACATACGAGTTAAACATAGGCATTTATATTCTGAATTTATTATTTGTAATACTACAATACTACATTACTGGAGTGGGGTGGGTGGGAGGATCATTTCGCTTTATATAGTAACATTTATTATTTTCTGGAGCACAAAGGGTAAAGAAACACAGAGAAACTGAAGAAGTAAAAATGAGCAAGAAAAAAAAGAAGTAGTATCTTTTTCTGATACTACATTTAAACACACAATAGGGGCCCTGCATCTGCAGGGGGTTCATTCAATGACCTACCATGAAATATTTGAAATTACAGATAGAAGTGAATCCTATATGAATCCCACATACAAGGAGGTGGGACAAAAACAACAAGTCTCAGTCCCTTGTTTGCTGTATACAGGGCTTCAGTAAATTGCAGATAAATGAAATTGCAGATACAGATCCCGTGGATACAAGGGTCCTACTGTATAATTCAGACAAATACTGCAACACAAACTTCTTTCTTAATTATTACTTTGTGCTTTATTATGGTTTTATACATTTTTATTGTTCTATAAGCCTTCTAACTATCCTGAAATCATTTCATTTCTAATCACCCTGTCCCATCATATTATATCCAATTCACCCCCTTTCCCATTTTTATAATTATCTTTCTTATTCCAATAAGAAATAAAAATTATCTGAGTATTCTGTCTTTTCTAAAACTGAGATTTTTCCATGTGGCTTCCTCCGTGCTGGCTGCATATATTCTGTCAGCATTTGGATTTCCTCACATAGGGATGCCAATTCTCTGCAGAGTGATGGAAAAGGGGAAAATGTATGAATCATCCTGAAGGATTCCAGACATGATGTTCTTCTTACCTTTTAAAGTATAGGGACCAAATCCAACACAATATTGGACATCCTTAGGTCTTTCTCAATAACTCTGGTTATTGCTGTTGGCTTTCTGTTCTCCTCCCTCTCCACCAAACAGACTGTCTTTTAAAAAAATCACATGCTGATGGCTTCCCATCCTATCTCCTCCTGGGCCTTGCCTTGCATAGTAAGAGCAGCACTGGATTAATCAACAAGATACGCAATATGCATTGCTGTATTTTTAGATATTAAACTTCCTTTGTTCCATACACTGCCCTCGTGTACAGTCAGATATGCACACAGAGGCAGCCATAAAAGGGGCAAATGAGACTCACCTTTCTATCAACCCCATACCACAACAATGAGATTCTCAATTTAGGAGATGGTATAGTGATTATGGTGATGATGACATCACAATAATGTGATTTCCACATTAATTAGCATAAAACTATATACTAATTTATGTTTCTAGATGTAAACTTTAAGAATGATTATCATAATTTAAACAAAAGTAAAACGTTTCTGACCTGAGGAGGCCTGTCCCGATCTCCTTCCCTTTATTTCTGTACCTTTAAATCAGAAGGACTGTAATGTACTTCAAACAGAGGACATTTTCATGAAGAAGGGCTGTCCTTTTATAAAAGAAGACACATGGCCGCCAAATATATGGCGGCTCCAGTTTACATGCTATTTCACAGAGGAAGGGAGCTTATCTAATCCAAGACTAACCTTAGCTAAATAAGAACACAAGTTAATTTCAGTCACTTGTGGCAGGCAACACATTCTGTAGGTTCACATGGCCCACTGAATGGCAGACAAGAATCTGGCAAAATCAATGGGAATATAGCAATGGTGAAGTTGCAAAAAAAAGCCTCTTTCCTGCTCAGAACAAAGCAATGTTCCTAGGCACAAGGCAATCTTTCCAGTATCCCACCTTCTCACACAATCTACCTGGGATTATTAATACATGTGGTGGCTCTCATAGGTCCCATTACAATTCCATTGGTGAAGTTCTGTATTGGTGAAATGCATAGCTTGGCAAAGAAAATTTTTTTCACTACAGCTGATAGAATGTCCTAGTCAGTGTGGCCAGCATGAACAGGATGAAACAGACATTGGTATGAAAGTTCTATATGACATTTGAAAGGTTGCCTTTTCAAGGCCTATTCAGCCAGAACTGAGGTTCAGGACCTACTTTATGGATGCTTATCTATAATAAACCACTAACATCAATTTATAGTCATTTTATGAATGAAGCCAAAAATAATTTACTTGTTTTCTCTCCCACAGACGAGTCCACTTTGTTTACAAGCTGGGTGAAGTCACTCTGTAGATTTGGGGACCATTTGATACTCTCTGTACCGTCATTACAAAGATATTCTTGTTCACATCAAAGATACCTGAATCCTACTAGAACAAAATCCATTTAAATGTCACAGTGCAACCTCTCTTTAGATGTGTGGTTGCAGGTCTGTTTGCACTTAATCTAATCCCTGAGACAAAAAGGCAGAGCATTTGAACTTTAACACTGGCAAACTTCCCAACTCATCTTAAAATGCCAGAAAAAACTGGGTAGAAAAAAGAATCTCAGTCAGTTTATAAATTACAGTTTCAAATAAAAATTGAATTCAGGTTTACAGCTCAGATATTTTCAAGCTGTGAGGAAGGTTGAAAAAGTGAATGGAGATAGCCTTCAGGAAAAGTGCACTGTGATATTCCACACAGTAAAGCTGTTTAAACTGGTGGTAATAATGAAGTACTGTATAAACCATTTGTGTGCAATATTGCTGTTATCCCATGGAAAAACAAGTAGGAAAATGGAGAGCTGAAAATAGCAGGTGTGTGTTTTGTTAGCTCATTTTCTCTTTCCTTATGTACATAATAGCTACCTTTGATTTTGTTGACTTATTGTTGTTCTTATTGCTTCCTTTTTAAAGGTTTTTGTGTATCATCTTGGAAAAGTTTCCTCTAAAGGATAATTTATAGTGTTTTTAACAATATATTAAATTTTAGTAAGAAGCAACCAACCATCAATTTCTTTTTAGAATTTAAAATGCTTTTTCCTGCTGTTTTTTGGTCTTCCTCCTGACACATTATTCTGTCACCTTTAAGCTGCAGAAACAACACTAATAAACTACCAGCTGACATATGATGCTTCAAAACAGACAGCTCCTATTGCTACCAATCAAACGACACAATGAAGCTATTCCATACCTCCCTCCTCAGCAGGCTTTCTCCAAGAACTTGGAAAAAGTCATGAGGAAACATGGGAAGCTTCCAAATGGAAAAGGGTTGTGCTGGAACCCTTCCAACATGCTGTGAATAAATCACAGGGGTTGCAGAACAATTGTCTCATTCTTACCCTAGATACATCCCATGGTCATCAGTGTCAGAAACATGTTAGAGCTTGGATATATACATTTAAAAAGAATGAATATAAGGACATGCTGATGTCACCCATAGCTGAACAATGGTGGTACTATGCTATGGAAACAACATCTTTATATCCATTGTTCTTAAGAACATCATTCTACTTCTGCTCAGTTATGGATGACTTCCAGCTGTCCTATTCATTCTTCTTAAAAGTGTCTTTCCAAGCTCTGGGGTGAATCTCACAGGGATCCGGAGGCGGGGCTCACTCTTATATTTGGGGGCATCCAGAACCCAACCCAGAACCACCCTCAGTTCACCATCCCTGTGAACAGAAGCTCCTTTCATCACAGAGTGAAAACATTAGATACTAATAGGAGTATTACCTAGTTATGCATCATATAGATGCACATCAAATCCACACATATGTTTCCCAGGATGATGGGGAAAGGCCCATGTGAAAGTGAAATTGGCCACATTCAAACACTCCTAGATTACTATCTATTTAGAAAGAAAAGGAGCAATGGAAGATGTATGCGACCTTACAGTATCAATGAGTGAACTGCAGGCACTTTTATTTTGAAGGAAAAGTATCAGTATATGGCAGAGTAAATCTATTCATTCCTTTGAAAAGGAAACGTAGGCGCTCCATTGATGAGCCATCATACCAGAGTCAAACAATTGTCATCAAAACCCACAATGGGCATCAACCAGTATGAAGGATGTTATGATGATGGAGACACCATATTCAGGAAGAAAAAGGGAACTTCTGAAGAAGAGGCTTTTAATCCATGAAAGCTCACACTGAAATAAATCTGCCAGTCTCACGCATGCCACAATAGTTTGCCTCTCCCCCTGCTTTCCCCCTTTAATTTTGCCTATATGGCAAGTGTGAAGTAGATATTGGTGAGGGTGCCTCTGGCAGCCCATCTAGCCATGGCCCAGGTGCCCAAGAGAATGGTATGCCTGCCTTGTTGTGGGGAGGATAGTGCAAGCTAGAGACGAGTACTGGGCTATTCAAACCGAGGCATTAACTGCTGGAGTGGCAGAGTGGTGCAGATCGAAGAGAGGCATTGCCTGCCGAGACAGCAAGGGAGGTCCCTCTGGATGCACATGGGGAGTGAGCTAGTTGAGAGGTGACACATTTAAAGGAGGCATTTGAGGAGAGGAGAAGACGAAGCAAGTTACAGAAGAAGCAGGATCCCTGCTTTTGGAGAAAGAAGAGGGAACCTGGGGAGACACTCAGGAGGAAATGGCATTTCGGGTGGCAGAGAAGGAAGAATGACACCCCCCCCCGAGGAGTGGATTATGTTGTAAAGGAAGGTCCCTGGACCAGGGAGCTGGTTGAACTAAGACTGTCTAAAGGGTAAGGTACAAAGCAACAATCCTCCTGTCCTTCACCTCATCCATATTACTGGGGCAAGAGCAGGCAGAGCTCTAGGGAGAGCCAATGCCAACACAGCTGCATCACCGGAGACAATGGCACCAGAAGGAACACCTATGTTGTCTTCAATAGAGGAAGGCCTCTATTGCACATGGATCCTTACCACACAATCTTCAACCCTGCTTTTTCCTGGCTCCTTGATTGTGTGGAGAAGCTCCACACATACAAGATACTTTCTTCATGGTACAGACTGATCCTCTTCATATGAAAAGACCGATGGAGAATGTGATGAGACTAGAACTGTCCTTAGCCCACATTTCCACTGCCTCTCAACTCTTTTTTTCTACAATTTTCCCAGTGCCTTAATAGGACTAGTATCTTTGTGAAAGGGGCATGTATACATGTAGTTTTTTATGGGGGGGTTGTTTGTTTTCTTTTAACATGTTTTATATGGTTTTTATATTTTTTTTATCTGTATGCTTTATATTTTGTAAGCTGCCCAGATTAGTGACATGCTCACTAAATGGTCAGGGTATAAAATTTAAACAAACAAATAAATAATAAATACAGAGTTGCCACATAGTCTTTGCTGTTCCACATCTCATCGTGTCAATGCACTTTGTTACCACTGTTTGATCCTCTGGCTCAGACCCAATGTCAGTCTGTTGGGGAAAATTGCTACATTTAAATCAGAAACCACATGCAAATAAGCAGTGGTTGGGGATATTGTTTATGCAAGATACAACATTCTGTATCTGTGGAGCAGGTTTGCAATACATGAGAATTACTCAGCAATCCTGTGTGATCTTAGTTTGCATCTCTTGACACTGAAGCATTTACTTGCTAAGAAGTCAGTATCTCTAATGAAAACATTTTTTGTTTTGTTCTGTTTTGTCATTCAATTTTTAATTATAAAAAGATTTGTGAGGCAGTTTTCAGGGAAGGTGTAATGATTCATTGTCTCACTGTTGTCCCCTCACTCGTCTTTTTATTTCCTCCTTTTATCTCTATTCTGCTGCCATCATGCCAGGCTGCACTGGTTAAATAAATCCCTAATTCACTCATTTGTGCAACTCTAATCCTTTTATTTCATAAATCTTGTTTAATCCACAGGGCTTCCTTTCATCTTCTTAACTGTCAGCTGGGTCCCTACTGTTTCCTATCAACAGCTCCTGCAAATCTTGTATGGGGTTCTTAAAAAAGAAGTTTTCAAGTGTTTCATTAGATTTGACCCTAACTATTCCAGACCTGTTAAAAGGCTTGTTATTACTCTCTCCTTCTCATTTTCTTTCTCTCATGAGCAATCTCACTCTCCAGTGATTTATACTTCAGCCCAGTGTTAATCAAGTTTAGGAAGATTTCAGGAACAGTGCCAGTTTTCTTAGAAAGCACTTGAAATGCTGGCATTTGACAGAAAAAAAAGGGGGTTGCTTGTGTAATCTTGAATAGCGTATCCAAAACATATCAATAGATAACAGAAATTTCATGAAATCCATCCATTTTAATTACCTGGTCACTAAAAACCTAAATGAAAAAATCCTTGCGATTGTGAAGGGTAGTAATACCTGCGCCGCCCAATATCATCCAATTGGGCTATTCTTTTATAGCGTTCTTTGTCCAGCTTTCCTTGCTGCAGTACAAACTCTGTAGGATGATGAATTTAAAAAGGGAAGCAGCCAGTTCAAAATACAATCATGAACCTCTTGTTTAAAAACAGTTTGCCTTCCTCTTCCTGGCCACATACTGCTTTTATTACAGTCACAAACAAAAGCAGCGATAGCCGCAAAACAAATCTGAAACTCCATTCTAAGGTGATACTTAATTATTTTTTCTAAAAGCGCAATGCTTACAAGTCAATCAAACAGCTTTATATATTCATATTTTTTTCTGATTCACATCACTAAATAATATAAAATAACTGTTTTACATTGCAAAATAATAAACAAAATTTGAGGCAGACAAAGGATAGTTTAGTTCAGGGCTTCGCCAAACTGGAGCAGGCTAAATAGGGTTGTTTAAGGTCATGTAGAGATTGGTGAGACTCTTGCATCCATATGGCACACAAACCTTATTTGCCCCACCTACCTTTAAAGGGAAATAAACGAAAAAGGATCCCCCTTCTGTCTCATCTACCTTCCAAGAAGGAGCTTTCTTTTTAAAAAAAATTCCCTAAAAGGTATAGTGCATCAGTAGTGCCTTAACCAGGCTTTAAAACATACACACACACCCTTTGATTCCTCCCTCTCCCCCTCCACAGAGGAACAATGGAAGTTTTAAATTTTCTGGCATCTTTAAGTGGCTAAGCTGTCTGATTAAGCCACTTAACAATACTGGGAAATTGAAAGCAGCAAGCCATCTGCTTTGGTTTGGTCCCAATGATTCCATATATTGAACTGAATAAAACTGAGATATTGTACCCAGATCTAAAAGAGAGTAGGGAGGAGCCCAAAACATGCAGATAGAATTGCTTTGCGGATGGGCTGGTTCATGCTGACATTTATGTTGTGTGGTCACTTGGAAAAAAAGCAAACCAGCCTATCCTCAGAGCAACTCAAATAGTGAGACACACCCCGATCAGGTCACACCGTTATGTTATGTCATATTATGTTATGTTTAATGTTTTGCAGGGAGAGATTATAGTTCTCAGACTATTTCAGCCAGTACAGCTGTTTTTCCAAGTGGACAGAACAGGAAGGAAAACAACAGTGGGTATTTTAACCAAAGCAAAAGCCGCTATGGAGTACTAAGGTGCTAATTTGTGCTGTTTGTATGAACTATTAAGGCGGTATTCATCACACATTATACAGGAAATTGTCCAAATGGAGATGCTCACATTCCTTTAATAGAGAAACATTTCAAACATATTTCTAATAAATTCTTGGTGTTTAGAATATTAGAACATAGTTGCTAAGAGGAAAATGTCATATTAAATGCAAGAAATGTTAGCTGGTATATACAGACATGACTGGGGAGATGGGCAAATGAGAGACTTCACTCAGTGGGGTCAGAATGAAATGAAAGGCCAAAATACAGAAAGTGGTAACTACCTTAACAACAGTCATTAACAAACAGTGGTAGACATCCTTGCACTGATGAATTCATTGACACAAGTGGGATAAAAAAATCATTAATATGAGGAAATGCTATGCAGAAGCATATGTTCATTTCTATAGGGGAGCCTTCTCCAGCATTCATAAAAGACAATATTAAAAAATGGAAAACATGGGGAATAAGTAGTCTTTTCTTACCATAGTATACATTTTTGGCTTTCTTATAAAACATTAAATTCACATACACTACATAAATCAGCTTAATGCATGCAAATTTTCAGCTATCTTGGGTAAGGCTCAGTGTATCACCTGAAATTTTGGCTGCTTGTCCAAATTAGTTTCACACATAATATTTTCAAGGGTTCACTCATCACTGTTGATTTGGGGAAGAAAAATGGGCTGATATGACCATCAAATAATGTTATCATTTTCAAAAGTGCAAACTGGTGGATCAACAGACACTTGTCCATTTGTTAAATTTCCACATTATCAGCGCTCTAAAGTTTTGAAATCCCTCTTTAAAATATGTTATGACCATCTGGATTGCTTCAGTAGAAGCATATAATGCTTGAACTAAACTTCTTATCTAGACAGGACTGAGAAAGCATGGAGTCAAACCTGGAACCAAAATGTATATTCTGATGTATAAAGGCACAGTCCAGATAGACTTATTTCCTTTCATAGTGCATGCATGACAAAAGCACCATTCAGTACCCCCCTTTTTAAAAAGGTGGGCACTAACACAGCTTGACCCCTTCATGAATTGCTGCCTTGTCATGGCGAAGGGGCTTGAGTAACTCAGAGAAGCTATGGGCTATGCTGAGCAGGGACACCCAAGACGGACAGGACATAGTGGAGAGTTCCGACTAAACGCAATCCACCTGGAATTGGAAATGGCAATGTCACTCCAGTATCTTTGCCAAGAACACCCCATGATCAGAAACAAAAGGCTAAAAAATATGACGCAGGAAGATGAGCGCCTCAGGTCGAAAGGCTTCCAACATGCTACTGAGGAAGAATGGAGGACAAGTACAGTACAAGTAGCTCCAGAGCTAATGAAGTGGTTGTGCCAAAGCCGAAAGGACGCTCAGCTGTGGACGTGCCTGGAAGTGAAAGGAAAGTCCAATGCTGCAAAGAAAAATACTATATAGGAACCTGGAATGTAAGATCTATGAACCTTGGGAAACTGGAGGTGGTCAAACAGGAGATGGCAAGAATAAACATTGACATCCTGGTGCATCGGTGAACTAAAATGGACAGGAATGGGTGAATTCAACTCACATGATTATCATATCTACTATTGTGGGCAAGAATACCGTAGAAGGAATGGAGTAGCCTTCATAGTCAACAAAAGAGTGGGAAAAGCTGTAATGGGATACAATCTCAAAAATGATAGAATGATGTCAATACGAATCCAAGGCACAATGTTCAACATCACAATAATCCAAGTTTATGCACCAACCACCATTGCTGAGGAGACTGAAACTGAACAATTTTATGAAGATTTGAAACACCTTCTAGAACTGACACCAAAGAAAGATGTTCTTCTCATTCTAGGGGACTGGAATGCTAAAGTAGGGAGCCAAGAGATAAAAGGAACAACAGGGAAGTTTGACCTTGGAGTTCAGAACGAAGCAGGGCAAAGGCTAATAGAGTTTTGTCAAGAGAACAAGCTGGTCATCACAAACACTCTTTTCCAACAACACAAGAGGTGACTCTATACATGGAAATCACCAGATGGGCAATATCGAAATCATATTGATTATATTCTCTGCAGCCAAAGATGGAGAAGCTCTATACAGTCAGCAAAAACAAGACCTGGAGCTGACTGCGGCTCTGATCATCAGCTTCTCATAGCAAAATTCAAGCTTAAACTGAAGAGAGTAGGAAAAACCATTGGGCTACTCAGGTATAATCTAAACCAAATCCCTTATGAATACACAGTGGAAGTAAAGAACAGATTTAAAGAACTCGATTTGGTGGACAGAGTGCCTGAAGAACTTTGGACAGAGGCTCGTAACATTGTACAGGAGGCAGCAACAAAAACCATCCCAAAGAAAAGGAAATGCAAGAAAGCAAAGTGACTGTCCAACGAGGCCTTAGAAATAGCAGAGAGGAGAAGGGAAACAAAATGCAAGGGAGATAGGGAAAGCTACAGAAAATTGAATGCAGACTTCCAAAGAATAGCAAGGAGAGACAAGCAGGCCTTCTTAAATGAACAATGCAAAGAAATAGAGGAAAATAACAGAAAAGGAAAAACCAGAGATCTGTTCAGGAAAATTGGAGATATTAGAGGAACATTTTGTGCAAAGATGAACATGATAAAGGACAAAAATGGGAGGGACCTAACAGAAGCAGAAGACATCAAGAATAGGTGGCAAGAATACACAGAGGAATTATATCAGAAAGATTTGGATGTCCCAGACAACCTAGACAATGTAGTTGCTGACCTTGAGCCAGACATCCTGGACAGTGAGGCCTTAGAAAGCCTGGCTAACAACAAGGCCAGTGGAGGTGATGACATTCCAGTTGAACTATTTAAAATCTTAAAAGATGATGCTGTTAAGGTGCTACTGCTGGACTG
The DNA here is from genome assembly GCF_051106095.1 of Pogona vitticeps. Taxonomy (NCBI): domain Eukaryota; kingdom Metazoa; phylum Chordata; class Lepidosauria; order Squamata; family Agamidae; genus Pogona; species Pogona vitticeps. The sequence continues at coordinate 180,306,078 of NC_135786.1, forward strand.
CAAGGAGAACAAACCTATCAATTCTAAAGGAAATCAACCCTGAGTGCTCACTGGAAGAACAGATCCTGAAGCTGAGGCTCCAGTACTTTGGCCATCTCATGAGAAGAGTCTTTGGAAAAGACCTTGATGTTAGGAAAGTGTGAAGGCAAGAGGAGAAGGGGACGACAGAGGATGAGATGGCTGGACAGTGTCTGCGAAGCTACCAACATGAAATTGACACAACTCCGGGAGGCAGTGGAAGATAGGAGTGCCTGGCATGCTCTGGTCCATGGAGTCACGAAAAGTCGGACACGACTAAACGACTAAATGACGACGAACACAGCTTGAACTCTTTTCTCAGACAGATTCACTTTTAATATGAGAAACATTTGCTGTAAGAGAACATTCACTCTTGCACTTGTAGTCTGTAGTGATTCAATCTCAAGATGACTTTTTCTTCAGCTTTTTCTGGATGCCTTTGGAGGTGGGGGAGAATCACTTCCAAATCCAAATCAGTTGGCTTGAAGATTTGCAAAATAAATACGGTGAAAAGAAGCTGGTCCCCTCTTCCACCCAAAGAAGATCATTCCACCCTGCATCACCAACTGATTTTAAATGTAAAGAGAATGTTTCAAAAGCTTTTACTGTGCAGTACTGGAGCAGAATAATTGGAATTCATGGGAAATAAAAAGCAAATCTTCTTTGGCTCAGTGAGTCTCATGTTTTTCCAGATCTGTGTTTTTACTGGTAAAGATGTAATATTACAAACGTGGCCATCATGTTTGTGTGGGACTAGTTTTCACCTAGTTTATGTTTGTTGATACCCTGTATAACATATAAAATAGTCACTTCATCCATTTAAAAGTTCTTAATGCAAGCAGGCCCAATTTGGGGGGAGGGGGAGCAAGGTTGTTGGCTCCAGAACTGGACTTAATAGCAGAACCTAACCCCAACCAAGGGTACATGACTATCATGCATTCTATGAATTAAAAAAAGTTTTTACATGCCATTCTTTACATTAAAATATAAGGTGAATTATAATTTTACAATATAAATACGGAAGTACATAAGTAAGAAAATGCAGTATGATAAAACATGATATGATATGTTTGTGTTCATTTCTCTTTGGTACTCTGATTAACACTAACTGCATGCTTCTCTATGCAGTTTTTACTATTCCAAATGACTTTACTGTCCCAGAAGACAGTTTCAAGAATTTCGTCTGAACATCGTTGTCTACTAGACACATCAAACTAGCCGGAAACAGAGGAAGAATGGCAGGATTTTCTTGTAAATAGAGTACCACTTTGCAGCTAGCTGTGAAAAACCTAATTCACTGCCCTCTCTGACTCTCATTCTCTTGCTCTCTCTCCGCCACAGAATCTCATGCAAGGTAAGCTTTAGAAAACAAGCTGGCCAACAGTCCTAATACGGCAGAATGAATGGGAAACAAAGGAGACAGATATGTCCAAGGTGTTTTCCTACGAGAAGAAATGATGGGTAAATGGCATCCTAAATTTAAAGCATGTGAATTAATAAAACAAGTTCAAATCAGATAATTTAACATTGTTGTTTTTTAAATGTCTTTCAGTCCACTGCAGAGTTTACCATTTTTTGGATTTAACTGTGCTTCCCATCCACTGTGGAATCAGTATGAACTTTCAGAGATATTCTGGAAATGTCCTGAATTCACATATACTGTACCTCATCTATTTCCCTGGTGATTCTGCCTATACTGACTACGTCTTGCAAATGCAGAAATACGCTGCATACCCCAGTCATAAGTGAGATGAGTATGAGTTTCCACATGTCATTCATCAAACAAAGTGCTGAGCATACATTACTTATGTGTAAGGTGAGCTCACATTTGAGGCCAGCAATTATGTTCCTAGCACTTTTCCATATTGAACATAGTGCCTCTGCGCTCAGCTTATCCATGGACCCAGTGTAAGGGCAACCTGATTTTTCACAGGAAGGAAACAAAAAGACTCGCATGGATCTTTGAGATGTAAATATGTATTTATGCACATACTTAGAACTCCATCAATTGAGTTAGGAAGCTGCCAACAGAAATGACTCTTTCTTGAAAAGAGACAGAAATCTGATTGTGAGTGTGGCATCTGAGTACAGGATTTCAGCCCAAAAAGGTCTGTGATTTTCACCAAGTATTCTCAAAGTGGAGGATGGATATCATTAAGGAAAGACAGTCTGAAGTAGAGATGATTCTGCATTTATCACTGCATGGCTGTGCACAAGATTCAAGAGTTTATTGTAAAAGATTTTTTAAGTATTTGTGGCTTATCTTGATACATTTTCTCCATGCAACAAATTGCCACTATAAACAGTTTCCTTCATCTTCTTGGTATTTTTGTAACTTGCAAACAAAGAAGTCTGGTTTTACCGCTTCCTGTTATTGTTTTGAAAATCTTTTCACCCTTTTTATGGACGTTAAACTAAAAATATGGCACCTAGGTTGTCAGCAGAGTATCTGTCCTGTCTGCAGTGTGCCTGTTGCCATTCCTTCTTAACTTCTTGCTACACCAATTAACCTGTTTGGCAGGAGGCCATTACTTTTTCGTATGCGTAGAAATTTTCACTTTTGAATGTTAGATCTAGAATATATCCAAACTGCAGAAGTAACACCATTTTAAACTAAGGAAACCTTATTGAAGCCTAATATTTACAAGCTGAGCAAATGGGTTTAGTCAAAGCTTGAACAATAATTTCCAGAATCTGACAGCCAATATGGCCAGTTGCAATGGGCATGCTAGCTGAGAGTCTTATTATTCTCACAAGGAATTTTTTCGTGCTGCATTTATAATCTGTGGTTAAAGTTGTCTTCTTTGAAATTAACCATACCTAGGACTAACCACCGTTGTCCAGGTGCGAAACAGTTAATCAAAAACAGAAGTGAAAGCTTATGAGCTTCTCCTTGTTAACTACATCTGGGGGACAAGAGGCAAGATAATGGTGGCCATCCCAAATTCGCTGTGGTTGAATATAACATTCAAATGCAGCCATAATTCTTTTACAGAATGGTCATTAGCCTTTGTTATAAATATTTAAAGCTGGCCCTCTTCCAGATGAGTTCATCAGCTTGTGCTCAACGTCCTTCAGCAATCATTTCCTATGAGTTGCGCAGCTCTTCACATAACAGATGGAAGTTTATCAGGACTGTCAAATCAAATATCCAGGCTCCTTTATATTTCGCCTTGGGTCATAGGAGGAATATTCTTCAGTTTGGTAAGTCTGTCAGCAAATTCTCTCTTACCAAATCTGACATTGCTAATTCCAGCCCACAGACATGCTCACAGTAGATTATATCCAGCATTCACACTTCCATAGTTGTAAATGCAGATGTAGCTAAATCATTGGCAAAAGTATTTATGTATGTTAAAAATGTTCCAGTATACACATTATATTTTGCTGCTGTGTTTTTAAAAATGTAGCACAATGATGCCTGTTTTGCAGCATTTGTAACCCAGCATTGATCTAAACTTCCAAAGAGTCCAAATGTTGTAAAGGAAAAAGAAAACACTTATTCATAAATTTAACAAATCCCCACAGACACTTTACATTCAACAGACATTTGCTTGGGTGGGTTTCTACCTGGAATATTGAGGATTCAAACTAAAACCTTTAACACCCAAATATTTACAATATTTACAAAATTTAAAGCCTGAAAAAGCAAAAAAGAGTGAGGTATGCCTGCACAGCAATGGCACACCTCAATGAACTTGGTGCACAAGCAGACTTCCACATATTTAGCCACAGACTAATGAGGGACAATGCACTCAAAAGGCTGGCTGAAAAATTGCTACTACTGTATTCAATTTAGACAAGGCTGAGTCAGAGGAGTCGGTCAAATTCATGTTGGTAGCTTCAATGACACCGTCCAACCAACTCATCCTCTCTCGTCCCCTTCTCCTCTTGCCCTCACACTTTCCCAAAATCAGGGTCTTTTCCATGGAGTCTTCTCTTCTCATGAGATGGCCGAAGTATTGGAGCCTCAGCTTCAGGATCTGTTCTTCCAATGAGCACTCAGGGTTGATTTCATTTAGAATGGATAGGTATGTTCTCCTTCCAGTCCAGAGGGACTCTCAAGAGCCTCCTCCAGCACCACAATTCAAAAGCATCAATTCTTTGGTGGTCAGCCTTCTTTATGGTCCAGCTTTCAATTCCAGACATCGCTACTGGAAAAACTGTAGCTTTGACTATGTGGACCTTTGTCGGCATGGTGATGTCCCTGCTTTTTAAGATGCTGTCTAGGTTTGTCATCACTTTACTCCCAGGAAGCAGGTGTCTTTTAATTTCATGGCTGCTGTCACCATCTGCAGTGATAATGGAGCCCCAGAAAATAAAATCTGTCACTGCCTCAATTTCCCAGGAGGTGATGGGACCAGTGGCCATGATCTTAGTTTTTTTGATGTTGAGTTTCAGGCAGTTTTTTGCACTCTCCTCTTTCACCCTCATTACAAGGTTCTTTAGTTCCTCCTCACTTTCTGCCATCAGAGCGGTATCATCCGCATATCGGAGGTTGTTGATATTTCTTCCGGCAATCTTAATTCTGGTTTGGGATTCTTCTAGTCCAGGTTTTCACATGATGTATTCTGCATATAAATTGAATAAGCAGGGGGACAGTATACAGCCTTGCCGTACTCCTTTCCCAATTTTGAACCAATCAGTTGTTCCATATCCAGTTTTAACTGTGGCTTCCTGTCCCACGTATAGGTTTCTCAGGAGATAGACAAGGTGGTCAGGCACTCCCATTTCTTTAAGAACTTGCCATAGTTTGCTGTGGTCCACACAGTCAAAGGCTTTCGCATAGTCAATGAAGCAGAAGTAGATATTTTTCTGGAACTCTCTGGCTTTCTCCATAATCCAGCGCATGTTACCAATTTGGTCTCTAGTTCCTCTGCCCCTTCGGAATCCAGCTTGTACTTCTGGGAGTTCTCGGTCCACATACTGCTGAAGCCTACCTTGGAGGATTTTGAGCGTAACCTTGCTAGCGTGTGAAATGAGTGCAATTGTATGGTAGTTGGAGCATTCTTTGGCATTGCCCTTCTTTGGAATTGGGATGTAGACTGATCTTTTCCAATCCTCTGGCCACTGTTGAGTTTTCCAAACTTGCTGGCATATTGAATGTAGCACCTTAACAGCATCATCTTTTAAGATTTTAAATAGCTCAACTGGAATGCCATCACCTCCACTGGCCTTGTTGTTAGCCATGCTTTCTAAGGCCCACTTGACTTCACTCTCCAGGATGTCTGGCTCAAGGTCAGCAACCACACTATCTGGGTTGTAAGGGATATGCAAATCTTTCTGGTATAATTCCTCTGTGTATTCTTGCCACCTCTTCTTGATGTCTTCTGCTTTTATAAGGTCTCTACCATTTTTGTCCTTTATCATATCCATCTTTGCACAAAATATTCCTTTAATATCTCCAATTTTTTAACAGATCTCTGGTTTTTCCCTTTCTATTCTTTTTCTCTGTTTCTTTGCACTGTTCATTTAAGAACTCTCATTTAAGAACCCTCTTGTCTCTCCTTGCTATTCTTTGGAAGTCTGCATTCAGTTTTCTATAACTTTCCCTGTCTCCCTTGCATTTTGTTTCCCTTCTCTTCTCTGCTATTTCTAAGGCCTCGTTGGACAGTCACTTTGCTTTCTTGCATTCCCTTTTCTTTGGGATGTTTTTGTTGCTGCCTCCTGTACAATGTTATGAGCCTCTATCCAAAGTTCTTCAGGCACTCTGTCCACCAAATCTAGTTCCTTAAATCTGTTCTTCACTTCTACTGTGTATTCATAAGGGATTTGGTTTAGATTATACCTGACTAGCCCTGTGGTTTTTCCTACTTTCTTCAATTTAAGCTTGAGTTTTGTTATAAGAAGCTGATGATCAGAGCCACAATCAGCTCCAGGTCTTATTTTTGCTGACTATATAGAGCTTCTCCATCTTTGACTGCAGAGAATATTATTATCAATCTGGTTTTGCTATTGCCCATCTGGTGAGGTCCATGTGTAGAGATGCCTCTTGTGTTGTTGGAAAAGAGTGTTTGTGATGCCCAGCTTGTTCTCTTGACAAAACTCTATTAGCCTTTGCCCTGCTTCATTTTGAACTCCAAGGTCAAACTTACCTGCTGTTCCTTTTATCTCTTGACTCCCTACTTTAGCATTCCAATCCCCTATAATGAGAAGAACATCTTACTTTGGTGTCAGTTCTACAAGGTGTTGTAAGTCTTCATAGAATTAGTCAATTTCAGCCTCTTCAGCATGGGTGGTTAACTTTGATTAATGTGATGTTGAAAGGTCTGCCTTGGATTCGTATTAAAATAACTCTATCCTTTTTGAGATTGTATCTCAGTACAGCTTTTCCCACTCTTTTGTTGACTATGAGGGCTACTCCATTTATTCTATGGGATTCTTGCCCACAATAGTAGATATGATAATCGTCCGAATTGAATTCGCCATTCCCGTCCATTTTAGTTCACTGACGCCCAGGATGTCAATGTTTATTCTTGCCATCTCCTGTTTGACCATATACAGCTTACCAAGGTTCATAGATCTTGCAGTCCAGGTTCCTATGTAGTATTTTTCTAGATTGGATCTAAACTTAGCCATAATAATGCTATCCTTGACTTACTTATAAATGAGCCTGGATCTCGCCCAGTCTTTTAGCTCAGCACAGCCATGGTAAAAACATCCTCATGGAAAGGCGCAGAACTTCCTTGTTCTAATTCAAGCTTCAAATTATTTAAGGGTTTTAAACGTGGCCTCTTGTGTTTTTTCTCAAGGGAAATGCATTTCAGAAATTGAGAAATGATTTTACATCCTACATACAACTTTGTGAGAGGGGAGAGAGGGAGGGAGAGAGATTTGATGTGTAGGTGTTTCAGAAAATAAACACCCTTTTCTTCTTCTTTGAGTAAATTGTTGGAAAAGGGAACAAAGCAAAAAGCAGCCAAGCAAAAGTGCACACACCCATGTCTAAGATAATATTATTTATATCAATGTGTCAGCATGTTCAAAGAGCAAGACTCCTAACAAACTGCTCTTTTGTAAGAGCTGGAAAGGAGAGATGTTATATTATTGCAGGAGGGCATCTACTTAGAGATACAATTGCTGAATAATTATCATAAAACCATATTTACATTTTCCTGCTCAACACAAATGTGTTTGGGGCAAAATATCTGCTTTCATTTTCTTCTCCCTTCCACTGAGCCTTGAAATTTGGTCATGTCAGACCAGTTGATTCTATAAATTTGCCAGCTCAAGTTTTAGAATAGCTATAGGTATGGTATACATAATACATTCAGCATACACAATGTTAATTTTGGCGTTTTGAAATTTCTTTTTCCAATTACACTTTGGAAAAAGTCAGTTCTGCACTTGAAAAATATATGCAGACATTATATGTTGCATACTGAGTTGTGCAACTTAGCACACAACTGATAATGCCTATGGAGAGTTCCTCTTCTTGTTACATGCTGTTAGGTTGGAACTGACTTATAGCAATCCTAACAGGGTAGGCGAGATATTTAAAGAACGGTTTTACCAGTCCTACTCCCCTAGTTATTTTCAACAGCCAAGTGAGGATTTGAACCCTGTTCTCCAGAGTCGTAGTCTGTCACTCTGTCCACTAAACACACTGGGAATCCATGGAGAGTTCTTAACTTACAACAAATTGTATCTAAAGGTTGTGCTACTTGCATAACTGGCCAACACGATTTATGTGTGAAGGATAGCTTGAAGAGATGTGTATCACTGCACAGATGGCAAGGAATGTGCACCTCACAGCAGAATCAGTGTCACCTGTGTCTGAGAAGGCTGAGAAGGCCAATTCGAGAGTGACAATCCCTTCCACAGTGAAGACAAATACAATCTGTCCCCTGTCCAACTCCCTGATTTTGCTGGATTAGGGGCTGCCTCTTTGCCTCGGCCTGCTAGACAAGGGTCTCTTCAAATTGGGAGAAGCCATGATGCACCGCCTGCCTCCAGGCTGAATACTCAGATATCAACGTTTCCCATTTGTTGAGGTCCATTCCTAAGCCCTTCAGATCCCACTTGCAGATATCCTTGTATCACGGTTGTGGTCTCCCTCTGGGCCTCTTTCCCTGCACTAATTCTCCATACAGGACATCTTTTGAAATCCAGTCGTCAGCTGTTCTCATGACATGCCCAAGCCAATGTAAATGTTGCTGTTTCAGTAATGTATACATGCTAAAAATTCCAGCTCATTCTAGGACTACTCTATTTGGAACTTTGTCCTGCCAGTTGATACCAAAAATGCATCGGAGGCAACATATATGGAACATGTTCAACTTCCTCTCCTGCCATGCACGAAGGGTGCAGGACTCACTGCAGTACAGCAGTGTACAGTGGAACCTCAACTTACGAACTTAATCCGTATTGGAACGGCATTTGTACATCAAAACATTCGTAAGTAGAGGCAAAATTTCCCATATGAATGCATTGAAAACCATTTAATCCATTCCGGCTGTTTTTTGTTCTTATGTCGAGGCGCTGTTCGCAAGTAGAGGCATTCGTTCTCATAGGAACTAATGCAAAGCTAGTTAATCTGTACTCTACCACTAGGGGGAGAATTTTTTTTCTTTTTTCTTCTTTTGACCTAAGATGAACTTAGGTCAAAAAAAGGGCAGGAAAGGAGGGAACACCTTTTAAACAGAACACTTTTTTCTGTTCGTAAGTCAAAGCTCCGTTCGAAAGTCAAAGCTAAATTTTGCGAAAGGCGCAGTTCGTAAGTCAAACTGTTCATAGGTAGGGACCTTCAGGACACCAGCTCTATAGACCTGGATCTTGGTGTATGCCATCACATATGGGCTGTGTGGCCTGATATTATTTTGAAGAGAGATGTAATTGCTTCAGGCAGAAGATATTGAGAGGTGGAAACAAGATGTTAGTGGGGAGATATGTTCTGTGGCCTCCTAAACCAGCCTTCTGCCTTCAGATGTGACAAAGGATGCTGTTTCTGTCATCACTGTTAAAAGAAATTGCCAGTCTAAATAGCTTTTATACATATGAAATGGATGGGGGCATCTTTTCTTCTTTTCCTGGAGCAGCCAAACATCTTGGGGCAGCCCTGAGTAGTATTCCTCTTCAGATTAGTATTACCACTTTCCATTTCCACCACCCGCAGCATATGCATGTCAACACAAGATGATACAAGGTGAAACACAAAGTGTTACAGCACATTAAGAATATAAACTTTGGGGGTAGATGGGATTTTTTGTTTCTCACAGAAAGGGAGACAAACTTATAATTATTAAATGATTCTCTTTATGTAGTAGGAATCCAAATATTTACATCGTTCCTCTGAACTGCCATGATCAGTTAATGTTGACATTTTAATGCAAGTGAAATAGCCAAAAGTAGCAATTTTAATACAATATTGGGAATGAGATGACTTTTAAAAATGTGTTTGCAATGATCTTTTGGATTCTGCTCAGTTTGTTGATCTTAGACCTGGAAATTGTATACCACCTTTTTTTTTACTAGGAAGGAATGCAATTTCATTCACAATTTGTTCAGGGAGTACCAACTAAGAAATTCTTTTGTCTACGATTTATACTATTTTCTTCCTTCAGTTTCTGTTTCACGAGTTTTGGATGGTTCCAGTGGTAACAGTTCCAGGCCTTCTGACAGGATTCTTAACTTGAAAGCTATTTTATGTTGTCAGGAATATTTCCACATTAAACTTCAGTAATGTGGAATGCACATAATATTCATGAACTGAATGAATCATAGTCCACAACTATCCCTATTTTGCAGGATAAATATAGCTCTCATATTTGTAGCCAGGTTATAATTTCATATCTCATAGCAAAGACACATAAAATAATTCAGTAAAATGTTGTTGACTTGTCAAATCATAAATGCAACACTAGACTCAATATCAGGAGCCAGCATTTGCTACATTGCCAGGCAAGCATGGTGTGGTGGGTTCAAGTCCCAGCTCAGCTACAGACTTCCAATAGCCTTCAGCAAATGCTTACCAAGTCATTTCTCTATGATCACGAAAGTGAGCAACTTTATGTTCTTGTAGCAAGGAGTGTTACTTCTTCCAAGACTTACAGTTGTGAAGAAAAAGATTGTAGACACATATGTTTAAATCCAAAAGTTATACAGGTATGCAAAAATTGTAAGCTTAAAATACTTTAGTCTTACTCTAAAATACTCTAGGCTCATATAGCTATGCAAAGTCCAGACAAGAACTTTAGTTATGTTTGAATCTAAAATGCAAAAGCATTAAAACAAGGCCTACAAAGGCAGAACATTCATCTTTACAATATTTCATTTAAAAGTAAAAAAAGCAGTATAATTCCAAAAGCTTTAAAAGCTTTCTTTGAAATACATTAAAGAACAACAGAGTTCTTATAAGACAAAATACGAAAGCATTACTTAGCTCTAAGCATGTTGTTAACATAAAGAAAAATACTTTCTCACAAAGCCTTTAGCCAGTTATTATAAATAGTTATGTTATGTCCATGGCTATCTCTTGGCCACTGTCAATCCGGCTACATCTTCTGTTCCCTTCAGATAGAATGCCTCTACATTATATATGTGTGTGAGAGAACTCTTTATTTATAATGTAGAATCATAGAAAAGTGAAGTAGGAAGGGCCCTACAAGGCCATCAAGTCCAACCCCTGCTCAGTGCAGGAATACAATCAAAGCATATCTGCCAGGTGATTATCTAGGTTTTTCTTGAATGCCTCCAGTGTTGGAACACTCACCAACTCCTGAGGTAACTGGTTCCACTGTTGTACTACTCTAACAGTTAGGATGTTTTTCCTGTTATTCAACTGAAATCTGGCTTCCTTTAACTTGAGCCGATTGTTGCATGTCCTGCACTCTGGGATGATCGAGAACAGATCTTCCCCCTCTGTATGATAGCCTTTCAGATACAGTGGTGCCTCACAAGACGAATTTAATTCGTTCCGCGGTTAAGGTTGTCTTGCGAAAAAATTGTCTTGCAAAACGCATTTTCCAGTAGGGATGCATTGTAATCTAATTAATATGTTCTTATGGGCAAAAAAAGTCAGAACAAAGTCAAATTTGGTTTACAAAGGGTTTATTAAGTGCTCTTTAAAGCCATACATATTGTGCAGATGATTTCAAACATTTCAATCAAAAAACTTTAACTTTTTAAACATAATAGAAAAACATTTAAAAATCAGCAAACATGAGGCAGGAACAAAAAACGGAAAACATTTGTCTTGTGAAACACGGCCATATGAACATTTGTCTTGCGAGTCATCAACCCCATTGCCAAAACCATTTGTCTTGCGAGTTTTTTGTCGTGCAAGGCATTTGTCTTGCAAGGCACCACTGTATTTGGAAAGTGCTATCATATCACCTCTCAGTCTTCTTTTTTCAAGGCTAAACATGCCCAATTCTCTCAGCCTTTCCTCATAAGGCTTGGGTTTCAGCCCCCTGATCATCCTTGTCACCCTCCTCTGAACTTGTTCCAATTTATTAGCATCCTTCTTGAAGTGTGGTGTCCAGAACTGGACACAAGAAAGTGAGGCCTAACCAGTGCTAAATACAGTAGATGGGGACTAGCACCTCGCGGGATTTGGAAACTATACATCTATTAATGCAGCCTAAAATAGCATTTGCCTTTTTTGTAGCCACATCACACTGTTGGCTCATATTTAGCTTGTGATCTATAACAATTCCAAGATCCTTCTTGCTCATAGTTTTGCTGAGCCAGGTGTTCCCCCCCCATCTTTTAATTGTACAATTGGTTTCTTTTTCCAAGGTGCAGTTTTTGTACTTATCCCTGTTGAATTTCATTCTGTTGCTTTCCACCCAGTGCTCCATCCTATCAAGGTCATTTTGAATTTTGATTCTGTCTTCTAGGGTATTAGCTATTCTGCCCAATTTTGTATCATCTGCAAATTTGACAAGTATTCCCTGCACTCCCTCATCCAAATCATTAATAAAAATATTACTCATGCCATTAATCATCACCCTCTGAGTACAATTCTGTAGCCAATTGTCTATTCACCTGACACTTGATCTATCCAGCCCACACCTAGTTAGCTTGTTAATCAGCATATTGTGGAGCACTTTGTCAAAAGCTTTGCTGAAGTCAAGATATACTACGTCTATAGCATTCCATCTGTCTATCAGGTAGGTGACCTGATCATAAAACAAGATCAAATTAGTTTGGCAGGATTTGTTCTTGACAAATCCATGTTGGCTTCTAGTTATTACTGCATTGTTTTCTAGGTGCTTGCACAATGACCACTTTATGATCTGTTCCAAAAGTTTGCCTGGGATTGGTGTCAGGCTGACTGGCCTGTAGTTCCCAGGTTCCTCTTTTTTGGTCCTTTTTGAAGATAGGGACAACATTGTCCTTCCTCCAATCCTCTGGCACCTCCCCCATGTCCCATGATTTCAAGAAAATGATGGATAGCAGTTCTGAGAGTTCTTCAGCCAGTTCCTTCTCTTGGATGCAGGTCATCTGGCCCTGGGGGTCTGAACTCATTCAAGGTGATAAGATATTCCTTGACTATTAACGCACCTCTCAATTTTAGGAAACGCTGTTTCCCTTCTGCATGCATAACAAAGCAACAAGATTTCAGACAATACATGCTAGGCAGATTTATACCTCCCATAACATATTTCTCTGCAAGAGCTAGTAAACCCATATAAAACAAAGATCAAAGGTGATATGTGTATATATCATCTATAAAATGTCTGAGGTGGAAAATATTTTTGGTATTACTGGCCAGTTCCCAACTGACCTCTGGAAACAATACACAGATACCAAAAAAGTCCACACTATTTTCAGTTCTGTTCCATAAATGAAATTCTATGGAGGAACTAATTAAAGTATCAGTAAACAACTGTGTTATTTTATTCTCGAGACCTGGATGATGGATGAAAAAGTAAACTTTACCATTCTAAAGGAAGCATACATTGATATTAGTCACCACAAAGTGGGAATTCATTCATTCATTCATTCATTTAAAATATTTTTACCCTGCCTTTCTCCTTAAAAAGGACTCAAGGAGGCTTGCATCATTAAAAGGCAATGTTTAAAGGTAAAAACAATAAGCTTACAAATATTAAAAAGGAACAAATAAATAGCAGTCTGAGAAATGGTAAACAAAAGAAATACTAACAGCACATTCAAAGCAGTAAGGCATAATAATCCATTTAAAAACACAGTAGGGTGTGTGTGTGCGCGCGCGCGCGCACGTGTGAACATATGCATGCATGTGCATACATATACTTAATAATGTCATTTGCATACGTTCAGGTTCAATGGACTCCCTGAAAGTACATTTTCATTTTTTTCCAAAGGGAGGTTTGCCAGACCTTTTTCTAGAAACTTCTCCGTTCGTTGATCTTCTAGCTGCTTGAATTTTGGGTTTGCTGGTTTTGCCTGTTTACTTATTGCTTGCGGTGTTGCTGTACATTTCACCACACAAAAAAAAAACAAATTTAAAAATAAATAAAAACAAAAGTATTATGGTACTTTGGAGACCAATAGATTTACTTCACTGTGAGCTTTTGTAGATTACAATCCACTTCTTCGGACATATACACTGAGGAAACTGGAAGGAAGTAGATTATAATCTATGAAAGCACACTCTGAAATAAATCTGTCCATATTTTAAGGTGCCACAGAACTTTTGTTTTTATTTGTGTTGTATTTTCATTATACATACCAACACAAGCGAATATGATTACCTGTTTGAAAATGCAAATTATATTCTTCAATTTTTAGTTAAATTATTTCTAGTTTTAATGTGTTTAAAGGCAAATTTGGTGATGCTGTAATTAATACAACATAAGGGTTCTTCCATTGAAAGAACCTCGTTCTGCAGACTACATAATTTTCTCTTCTAGAATAGTGTCTCTTCATTGATGCTACTGTGATGTGAACCATATCAATAGTTTATGCTATATCCTTATAAATATTTCTGCAAGTTTGTTTGTCCTACAAAATATCTGTAATGGTACCCTGTTTCCCTGAAAATAAGACTTAACATGAAAAGAAGCCCTAGTATGATTCTTCAGGATGCTTGTAACATAAGTGCTACCTCAAAAATAAGCCCCAGTTAAGTGAAACCCCACCCTCCACCATTATGCAGCAACCAGAAGATGGTGACATGACTGTATTTGAATAAATGTAGATTGTTGTACATGAAAAAAATGAAACACCACCTGAAAATAAGGCCTAATGCCTTTTTGGAGCAAAAATTAATGTAAAGACCCTGTCTAATTTTCGGGGAAACATGGTAAGAGCTAAACATATGAACTTTTGCACAGATATTTTCATATTCCCAACTTAAAAAACACCAAGTGTCTTAAATCTCAAAATTGGTTCCTCCAGCATCCCATTAGTTGTTCCCAAAAAGTGTCCAAAATGGTAAGAGCTTTGAAACCCAAGCAATTAAATGGATACTGCAGATTTCCTAACTTAAATAACTAGATTGGTTGTATCTCAAAATTTATTTCCCCCAAACCCCAGTTGGGCTCACTGGTAAGAAAGAAATTGACCAGTGCGAAAATAAAGAATGGAAAAGAAGAAAGATCAGTGGGATGAGTATTGGATTTATGGGTTTTGAGCGCAGGCGAAGCTGCGTATATTTCCAAGTATTCAGGCATAACGCACACAAGCACATGACCACAGAGACAAAAAAATCATGGTTAGCATACCAGATTCTGTGCATATCCTTTATAAACAGCAGTAGCATTAATGAGAAAGTCAAATGCTGCTCTTACTGCAAAATGATAACAAACACTGTCATTCAGAAATTAAAAAGAGAAAAAAGGGAGCGTGATTTTAATGATGCACCACAAAAATATTTCAGATTCCCACATTTACATCAGGCCCAATTTATCCTGTATCCAGAAGCAGAATCCATGAAAATTGTACAGCTGTAAATATTTAGGCAAATTTTATAAATTTGTATAATGTGCATAATTTATTCTAACTTCAGAGATCAGGTTACTCTGAGGTTTGGCAGGGAATAAGATATCCAGGAAAACTGTACAATAACTATAAACTGAATAAATAGGTGAAACAGAGCACGATTTTTATTGGTCTGTTTGTTAGGACAGTAATCTTTCAATTTAAAATATCAAGGAGACAATAAATATAACCAAAAAAGGTCATATAACCATCAAATATAATAATGATTGGCATATTTTACCTTCTAGTCTTTGGCAGCCTGATTCACAGGACGTAGAAGGTACAATTGCACTTCAATACATTTCAATAAATATTTTGTTTTTCTAAGAGTAGCATCATATTGCTCAGATGCTCAAATCCAGTTTGATTCCCCTCTGTGTCTCCTGGGAGAAGAGCCAGCCTGTGTAGCCATCAGCAAGCTGCGCCGTTGCAGAGCACCCCCCTAAAATGGGAATGGTAAGCCACTTCTAATTATTCTCTCGCTAGAAAACCCTGGAAAGGGTTACCATAAACCAGAATCAACTTCACAGCATGCAGTTATTATTATTATTAATTATAGCTGGGCAAGGTATCAAGAGCAACATGAACAAGAAATAGGTAAACTATGTTTGCCTAGCAAAAAGGCATATTAGCATTTAAATTGGGGAAATTCCAGGAAGTGGGGGGGAAGGAAAGGAGATTGGCAGAATCTGCACATGCTTCCAGTATGTGAGAGACAAGAATCCTAGTAAAACTGATGAGCTCTATTGATTTCCCAAGATGGAGTTTGGGGATTTTAAAAATGAAAGCCAGAATGACAAGTCGGCAATATAACAGGAGGTTTGGTTACACTCGAGGGTTCATTCTCACAGTGGGAAAGTGACTCACCCCTAAGAGGCAAGAGTAACAATTCCTATTAACTCAGGAAGTTCCAAGGAGACAACAGAAGGAACTGATCTGAGATTAGACCCAGATATGCCTAAAGACTTTTAACCCATGCTGTCTTATTGTTCTCATAGCCCATAAATGCATTTCTTCTTGACTTGTCATCCTTTAAGGCAGTGGTCCCCAACCTTGGGCCTCCAGATGTTCTTGGACTTCAACTCCCAGAAATCCTGGTCAGTAGAGGTGGTGGTGAAGGCTTCTGGGAGTTATAGTCCAAGAACATCTGGAGGCCCAAGGTTGGGGACCACTGCTTTAAGGGGACAAAAGAGGCCAAATTTTAGCCAGGACCTCAGCTCACGAGTAAGTACCATTCGCTATCAGATTCATAATATGCAAAATGTCCTGAGAATGTTTAGCTTCTGCATTCTCATTTCAACTCTTATTTATTTATTTATTTATTTATTTATTTATTTATTTATTTATTTATTTATTTATTTATTTATTTATTTATTTATTTATTTATTTGTTTGTTTGTTTGTTTATTTATTTATTTATTTATTTATTTATTTATTTATTTATTTATTTATTTATTTATTTATTTATTTATTTATTTATTAGGTTTTTATCCTGCCCTTCTTGACCATGTCTACTCAGGGCAGCTCACAATAAAATTATTCATAACACAATTAAAACCATGAATTAAATCAACAATGTTAGTATTGATCAAGATGGAAAATAGAACAAAAGACTAAGTAAAAGTAAGAGTCAAGTATTGACAGGAGGGAAGGCCTGCCTAAAGAGCCAAGTCTTTAATTAGCTCGTTAAAACACCCAGCGAGGGTGCCAGGCAGATCTCTAATGGCAACCTGTTCCAAAGCCGAGGGGCCACTGCCAATAAGGCTCGGTTTCTTGTTCTTTCTTTCCGGGCCTCTCTCGGCGTCAGGCCCCTCAGCCGTCTTTCCTGGCTATAGCGAGTGACTCGAGTAGATCTAGGTGGGAGAAGGCATTCTGCTAGGTATCAAGGTCCTAAACCGTTTAGGGCTTTATATATCATCATTAACACTTTGAAATCAATGCGCAAATGAATGGGCAGCCAGTGCAAGGCAGCCAGAGTGGGAGAGATATGCTGGTGTTTTCTCGTTCTACTAAGTAATCTGGCTGCCGCATTCTGCACCATTTGAAGCTTCCGCATCAATCTCAAAGGTAGCCCCACGTAGAGCGCATTACAGTGGTCTAATCTCAAGATTACAAGTGCATGGACCAGAGTGGTGAGGGCCTCGCCATCAAGATAGGGACGCAGCTGGGCAATCCGCCACAGATGGTACTAGGCGGAGCAGACCACCTGGGTTTCCATGATGAGCGCCGGATCCAGATGTACTCCCAAGCTGTGAACCTCACTCTTTGCAGCAAGAGTCACCCCCCCCCCGAAGGAGAGGAGTTTCCCAAGCCACCAATGGAGGGGCCACCCACCCTCAGGATCTCCGTCTTGTCCGGGTTCAGCCTCAACCCATTCTCCTGCATCCATTGCAGTACAGACTCCAAGCAGCGCTGAAGGGACTGAACAGCATCCACTGAAGTAGGTGAAAAGGAGAGGTAGAGCTGTGTGTCATCAGCATACTGATGGCATGAGGTCCCACACGCCCTGATGACCCCACTCAGCGGCCTCATATAGATATTAAACAGTATTGGGGAGATGATCGAGCCCTGCAGAACCCCACAATTGAGACTCCACGGGACCGACACACTCTCCCCAAGCTGTACTCTCTGGGGGCGGTCATCCAAGAAGGATTGGAGCCAGGCAAGTCCCTCCCAGGAGGATATCATGGTCGACGGTATCAAAGGTGGCGGAGATATCGAGGAGGACCAACAGGGATATTTTGCCCCAGTCAGACTCCCTCAACAGGTCATCCAACAGTGTGACCAGTGCCATTTCTGTGCCATGGCGCAGCCTGAAGCCTGACTGGAACAGATCCAGGGCATTGGTTTCATCCTAAAGAGCCTGAAGCTGATCGGCCAGCACCCTCTCCACCACTTTGCTGAGAAAGGAAACATTGGCGATGGGGCTACAATTGCCAGTATCGTCCACCACCAAGTTCGGTTTCTTCCTAATAGGCCTAATGAGTGTCTCCTTGAGGGCTAGGGGGACCTTGCCCTCCTGGGGAGACCCATTAATTATCGCTGTGGCCCATTCCATTGTTATAGGCCTGGCTGCTTTCATTAGCCAGGCCGGACAAGGGTCAAGAGATGAGGTGGTGGCCCGACAGCGATCAAGCACCTTGTCCACCATATCTGGCATCACAGACTGAAAGACTTCAAGTCTCATCGGGCAAGACGGACCACTGGACATCTCTGCTCGATCCACTGTATTAAAAAAAGGAGAGAGGTCCTGGTGGATGGCCTCCACTTTAGATTTTAAAAATGCTGCAAATTGGTCAGGTGAGATATTAGTAGGAGACCATCATCTAGACCAATTTCGGATATATCGCGAACTATACGGAAAAGTTCTGCCTGCTGATTTGAAGCTTCGCTTATCCGGTTAGCGAAGTGTGATCGTCTAGCAGCCCGCACCTTGTCAAAGTAGTGGTTAGTTGCGATCCTGACAGCTATCTTATTATAATCCATTGGTTCCTGTTCCCAACTGCACTATAGCCATCTCCTATTTCACTTCATAGCTCACAGCTCCTAGTTAAACCAGGACCCTGGCCGAGCTCTGTGCCAGAGAGGGCATTTAGGAGCGATCGTGTTTACAGCCCTAGTGGCGGCAGCAAGCCAGCCATCAACCAGAGCCTCGACAGGAGCGCCAGACAGATCAGCCGGAATCCTTTTCATGGTGTCCTGGAATCGTAATGGATCCAGTAGTCTTTGAGGGCAGACTATTAAAATAGGTCCATGCTACGTGCAGGGAGGGAGAGCCACTGAGAGGTTACATTTTGTTAGGTGGTGATCTGACTATGACAAGGGAACTGAGACAAGGTGAGTCACCATCAGAACACACTCACTCTGCTCAGTGGAGAACACCAGGTCTAGCATATGACCGCCCACATGGGTGGGGCCGTTGACATGTTGGGACATGTCCAAAGAAGTCATGGTTTCCAAGAACTCAAGAGCTGGACCGACATTCTCTGCCTCCGCATGGATGTTGAAGTCACCCAGGACCAAACGTCTCAGGAACTCCAACAGTGCCGCAGAAACAAAGTCCACCAGCTCCAGCAGGGAGGTGGCTGGGTTGCGGGGAGTGCGGTATTATTGAGCATTGATATCTCTTAAGTGCTCAGTTATAGGAATGGAAGTAAGAGGGGATCAGCTGAACCCAGAAGTCAGAACTTTTCCAGAAAATTAGCCAAACCATATTCCCAGGAGATGCCATTGTAAAAGATTAAGAGGGCAAGACATCCCTGCCCTTCCCCTGTAGCTGAGTCCTGAAACCACACTCATTGGCTCATAGTAAGGTTTTATGACTACAGTTATTTATTTCAAGAATCCTTGGCTTCAAGAATTGTAGGAGTTGATAAATTTTGATTGGCCCATGGTTGCCAGTAGAAAACTTGTATCATCCCAGTATGTCATACCACTGCCCTCAATATGCATCTATGAAATTCAGCATGAGAACAAAGAGGAACAGAACTATTTCTGCTGATGAGAGGCAGCAGAAGTATGCAAGTTATTCATAAATTGTCGTAAGTGTTCAGGGAGGTCCTCCAGTATTTATGACAGAAATATCTTGGGAGAGGAAAGATAATTTAAATCCTAGTTTTGGCTAACTAGAGATGCAAGGAGTCATGGCTGTCACCTCAGTACTTGAGAACAAAAGATAAAATGTCTCCTTTGTCCCCTCCCAGAGAGGATCAAGAAGGAAATGTGAGAAAGAAGAGAAAATATTAACTCTAGCAGACAGTTGAAGGAAGGTCAGCATAAGTCAAAGCAAGGGCTCATTTACATTAATGCAACAGTTTGAAATATGTTTCAATGTAAATTTAAATCAATTCCAGTCATGTTTTTGAATTACAGTTTGTGTTCTGTTGAATCAAAATTTGATCCTATGTTTTTGAAGGGACACCCTCATCAGATGTGTGTGCACTCTCTCTCTCTCTCTGTCTCTCTCTCTAGCCCAAGGCTGGAATTCACAGGGCGGGTGGGTGTGTATATGTGTATACCCTGCATGTACACACCTGGAGGAGGGAAGTGCAATATATGAAACAGCTGAGCAAGTCAGTGCTAGAGAAGCCTTTGCAGGCCTTGTGAGTACTGGCATGCTCAAGAGAGCCCTGCAGTGATGGGCAGCTGACACACACCACAAATGTGCAAACAAAACATCCACATGCATGGCTGGGGCAGAGGACACAGACGGAATCTGGCTAGCTGGAGGGGGGAAGAGAGAGGTGGCAGCGGTGTTTTGCCTGTCTGCATTGCTGCCTGTGTTTCAGCTGCCAGTTCTGAGGTTTGTATGCTGGCTTAGGGAAGAGATGCCTCCTTGGGTTGATCTTATACATCCCCCCCCCCATTTGGGTGAGCGAGTGAGTAGCAAGGAGCTCCTCCCACCTGCTTGTTGGCCAGGCTTCTCCCCCAGCCTCCAATTTTAACACAACAACAGCAGGATCAAGTGTCTGATTAATGCAAGCAGTTTTCACATAGGGAGAATCAATTTATATGAGTTGATTCTATATCTGCATTTAAATAAATGAACCTCTGCCAGGAAACATGATTCCCTGTTAGATTAATCCACTCTGACACATGTGTCATGTATTTACCCATTTTTAGAGTGATTAAAAAAAAGACTAAACCTGAATTTAAAATTTTATTAAAGCAATGTAACCCCCTTCCAAGTAAAGGATAGCATAGGAAACCTGAGAAGGGCCTTTGCAGTCCATCTATTCGTCCTCATGCAAAGAGATGCATCTTATTCCATGTAAGCTAGGTTATACTCAGTCACCTTAAACAAAACATAGTGTGTTACTAATTCTGAAATAACTTCATTATTATTTGGGGAGAGGTAAAATGATATGAGAATAGCTTAAATCCTGTATGTTCTGGCAGTTAAAGTTGTGTGAACCAAGTGTGCTAGGCATTACATCCAGGCAACCAGCATTGTTCAATTAGATTGCACTGTCAATCATGCAGCTCCTGTATTATCTGTTTTGTGAATAGCACTTCCACTCTGCTGTGCTTCTCCCTAACACTGCCACAGCGTTGTGTTGTGTACATGGAGCTGCACAACAGAATTTCAGCCAATAATTTAAAACTTTAAAAAATTAACTCCAAATGCTTCTAAAATATTTGTAAATAAATATTTGATGAATAATAAAATAATGTTACTCAGTATAATAATAAAAATATATCATTGATCTTTTTGCCTTGGTGAGGGAAGTAAACAACAATTGGAAGGCATTTCGAATAATGCATAATAGGACCATAGCAGCACATGGAACTGAGTGTCATGTTTAAATCAATCGATAAAAGGTCAACAAGATGATATGGAGGAAATGCTATCAGCAATATTACACATTGTATACTTTTAAGATGAGCCCTTCTCTGGTTTGGGGACCTGGTGGCTGCATTTATTCTTTAGTTAAAGAATAAATGCAGCCAATGTATGACTTCTCTATGGCTCTCCAATGTATGACTATGGCTGTGAGCATTGATGTTTCACTTATCTCTGTCTTTTAGGACTTCAGAAACCCTGATAACATTTGTAAGGATTCTGCCAACTTCGGTTTATATTTTCTCATAATTCAACACTTTTTTATGTCTTTGGTTTTCTATATTTTATGACTTTTACCAGAAGCCTTGGGGACATCACAGGGATTCTCTTAACTTGGGAATATCTTTTTTTCTCATGAAGAAACACAGAATTGTTATTTTTATGGCCCTGATTTTCTATGTTTATTTCCACCAGTGACTCAAGTAAACAAACTGACTCTCATACTGCGTGGGGGATAAAAATCTAGCTTCCCACAATGACTGAGCATCCTCTGACACAAATTCTCACCCATCCCTTCCTGTTCTATGTGTGTTAGTTAGTGCCATCAACATCATATTTCTTGTGGCATGTGGGGGGGCAGGACAAAAATTAGTAGGTCTTTCTTGACCATTTTGAAGTCCAATGTGTTAAATAGTTTTGGTTGGTAAACTGTTATTTTAAAGAACACATTGGGCTTTGATGGTTGCTATGGGATTTAGTCTCAGAAAAAAGACAAAAGATCTAAGAAATGCCTTTTTAATTTTCCTCATCCTAGAACAATACAACATGTCATCTTGGCCTAAGTGGATACACATGTCTTAAACGTAACAGATTTTTACTTAATATAAAATGTTACCATTTATACAAATACATGCATACCTTAAATTCAAGAACGTTAATATACTTAAATCCCAACCAAAACTAAAAGGAACCCTGTTATTTCCCCCAACTCAGTTCAAAAGGAACTAGCTTCCTTTGTCTGGTACACTTTTGCTAATGTAAGTGACATTTTTGTTTTTTAACTTAAATAGAATCAAAAGGTTCTTGAGTATTTTAAAATTTCCACATGTTGCTTTTCAAGAGCACCAATAGCACAGCAAACTCGACATTATCTCTTTGATCAGTTTTAAAAAGTGTATCAGAATCATTTTCCATTTTTAATTAGATACTCATGTTACATATTAAGAGAAACTGAACATAAACCTCAGTCTGACTTATGACTGGTACCATAATTCCTTTATTATACAGTGGTGCCTCACTTAACGAGCACACCATTTAACGACGAATCCACATAGCGATGTATTTTTTGCAATCGCTAATGGGGTCGCATTGCAATGTTTTAATAGGCAAAACATTGCATTGCGATGAACGGTAAGCGTTTCGCTTACCGATGTTCGCATTGCAATGTTTTGGGAACAGCTAATCAGCGTTTCCAAAATGGCCGCCGGGAGCAGAAAATGGCTGCCTGCAGCGTTTTCGCACCTTGCCCTCGCTTACCAGGTGGCGAAAATGGCGGCCGGATGGAGGATTCCCCACATAGCAGTGAGTTTTTCCCCAATAGGAACGCATTAAACGGAGTTTAATGCATTCCTATGGGTTCCCCCCTGCATAGCGACGAATCCGGATAGCGACGTTAATCCTGGAACGGATTAACGTCGCTATGCGGGGCACCACTGTATTTATCCTTTATCCACAGATATAAGCCAATGTGTCTGTCAGAAGCTTACTGATTGAGTTATAATCAAAATGCACAGGGTGGACCACAATATTTTGTTGCCTGAGGCAAAGCAGCAAAGAGCACCTCCTCTGCACCTCAAACTAATGAGAATGAAAGCCATGGCTTTTTGCTACATGAAGGAGAAGGTCCCACTAGCACCTCTTCCCAACACCAGTTATAACAATATGACAACAGATGACTCATGGTCTCCTGAGAACATCCAAAATCGCTTACCTGAAGTGACTGTCTCATGCTCTCTAATGGGAAGTCTGTCCCAAATACTGTTTTACACAGGACAGGAGACAATATTACATCACTGTCACACAACTGTCGCCATCATAGACAAATATATTCCACAGTGTTTCTATAAGCCATATTTAGATTAAGCAGAAAGGCATCCTCTCTTCACCTATGGATGGATGGGCATATCCTTCCAGTAAGGAAGGTGATATGAAGACCAGGCAAAAGACAAAGAGCATAGCCTGTACTTCCATATCAGAGTTCTCACACTGGTTTTACACATTAGGGCGGAAGCTGACAAGAAAAGGTCAATATCGCGCCAATGTCTATGACACTTTGTAGACATCTTGTAAATTCCTAAGACACTTTGACAACCATATTTTGCTTGTCAAAGCCACGATGCAGGGCAATCACAACAGCAATAGATGAGAGTGATTGCATTTTTCCTAGTATAAAATATAATTGGGATTAGGAATATGTGATATCTTATACAGAAAAGCATTCAGACTGTGTGAAACAATTAACACAAGTACTGTATATTTAATGTTAAGAACACCAATATGTGAAAATATGGCATCAAGTCATCCCTACCTCACTGGCAGGCACAATAGTTTTTATCAAGCACCTTAGACATACTTTCTACCAGCTTCTTTCACAAAGCTTCCAGTATTGCAGGACCCCTGAAACAATCACTAGAAGGGATAATTATGGCAGGAAATACAGTGGTGCCCCACTTGACGACGATAATCTGTTCCAGGAAAATCACTGTTAGGCGAAATCGTCGTCAAGCGGGGAAAAAACCAATTGGAATGCATTGAAAACTGGTCAGTCACCAGGGCAAACAGAGTATGCCATCTGTGAAGCCCTTATCCTCTGCCCTTGCCAACAGGATTCTAGGCCTGGCCACTCTAATTGTGTTGGTGTTGTGAATAGAGTGAAAGACTAGAACCTATGACACATGGGTGTGAATCACTGTTCAGTCATGAAAACTTTGAGAGGTGGAGTTGGAACTGGTAAAACCCTTCCATAAATATCTCATTTACCTTGAAAGTCCTATTCGGGTTGCTATTGTTTGTTTGTTTATTTATTTATTTATAAGTCAGTCACAACTCAATGGCACATAACATGCAACATATCTCCAAAAACTTAATTAACAGTAAAAGAAAGTAACAGCAGAAAAGGCTTATAGGCTGGAGAGAGAACTTCCACAGAGATCCCCATCAATTTTAGGTGATGATGGCTTCCTGAAAGTTTAAGGTGCTAGAAACCCTATCCATGACCTATATGAACACTCTGATGGCTCCAGACTTTCTCTGGAGCAACATTCAAATCTGCTTGTCATAGGTATCTATATTTAACTTGAACTATTCCATGCTCCATTCAGAGCTCTTTATGGTGCTACCTCCTTGTCTGATTCCCCCCCCCTTGCCAACTCCTCTAGGATGGGGTTAAAGGAGAAGTAAAGCATGTCAATTTAACCTGTTTTATTCTGGGCTGATTGTCTGCCAATCAGCTACTTAAATCACTTGGACACTGCTGCTAGCTTCCACAGTTTTAGGCAACTGGTGCATTGACAACCTCTAAGCCAGCCTGCATCAAACAAAATGGCTTCCACATGTTGGGGGCTTCATTTTTCATCTGCATTGCAACAGGTCCACAATGCAAGCTATATGTATGCAACAGCTCACTGGAGAGATTTACATCATGTGTTCTTCTTCTGTGCCACCTCAAAACATTTCTTTTGCTATTCTACATTAGTGAGAAGGGGCAGATGGTGGCCATTCTACACAGGAAACAGGTGTGGAGTAACTTATGGATGCAATCTTAAGAACTCTTTATGTGGTAATCATTTTATGAGAAGTATGCTTAGTATGAAGACGGAAGGCTAGTTAACATTTTATACAAACACCATGGGACTACTGCTAGCAGGAATTTCGGGGATCAGACTGCCTTTTAAGTGGGATCTTGCTGCTGCTGTTTTTATCCTCTTCCAGACTGTACTGTAATATAGGTTTTACTGGAATTTGATTTGTTTTTATTTAATACTGTTGAGTAAGTAACTCTGTACACATAAAACTAGTGGTTATCAGCCATGAACATTAATCTTCAATTTAAAGTTTCCTATTTACGCAAAGAGAACAAACCTATCAATTCTAAAGGAAATCAACCCCGAGTGCTCATTGGAAGGACAGATCCTGAAGCTGAGGCTCCAGTACTTTGGCCATCTCATGAGAAGAGAAGAGAAGACTCCTTGGAAAAGACTTTGATGTTGGGAAAGTGTGAAGGCAAGAGGAGAAGGGGACGACCGAGGATGAGATGGTTGGACAGTGTCATCGAAGCAACCAACATGAATTTGACACAACTCCGGGAGGCGGTGGAAGATAGGAGGGCCTGGCGTGCTCTGGTCCATGGGGTCACGAAGAGTCGGACACGACTAAACGACTGAACAAACAAACAAAATTTACGCATTCAGATTCCAAGCTTCCAAAAGGATCCCTTTTAACTTGGGAAGCCTTGAGAGCCTCTGAATTAGGGGGGAAGTCTTTAATGCCCCAAAACTGCTGCCACTGGTCTCAATACTATTGTATGCATTCCTAATTTTGAATCAATCAGTCAGTAAGTCAATCAATCAATCAACCAACCAACAAATGAATCAGAACATACACAAATGGTATCATGAGACATTTTCTTACACTACTGGATTCCAATCCACTGTTTCCATAATAACATCTTGTTTCTGACACCTCATTGACAGTGAAAATAATACACATCAGTTTCCCACATAATGTTTTGCCCCCTGCCTCCCAAAAAGCACAGGACTTTTTTTTTTCTCCAATAGGTTACATTTCCCACAAGGGAGAGTTCACAAAATGGCAATCATTAAACAATTTGCTCAGAAATATTTGCTCAATAAGCTGTTTTTATTGGGGGAAAACCTGTAAAACAGTAAGTGCCTGAAATTGGAGTCATTGTTTATTACTGTGCACATGACACTCACCTGGAAGGTGTGCTTCTGTGTATTTCTGTAAGTGTACCTCCCAAAAAATATATCTGGGAGGCAAAAATGTCCCACATTAAAGGATGATGATGTTGTAGCTAATTACATTTTTTAAAAATCCTCATACTGGTTATTCAGTTCTAAAGCACAGATTTTTTTCATTTTTCTCATAGATGTCTCTGAGGTCAATAATTCCTGTATGAGTGATTTGAAAGTAAGGGAAGGTAGTAACTGATGAGTGATGGGAAGGAGGTGATCCTGAATGGAATCATTCTGAGTTGTGAATCATGATGTATTTTGCACAATTACCATTTAGACTTTTGATGTTCTGTATTCTGAGACTCTGAAGTATCTTTTCCACATTGTTTTTTGAACTGAAAAGTTTTTCAAAGCTTTAAATGAGAAAGCAGCTTCACAGCAAACCTTACTCATGGCGCTTTGCTTTTGCATGTTCCCCCTCCCCTGTACATCACACCCACAGGGCGGGAGGAAGAAGAGACTAGTGCTACAGTCACTCCCTCACCCGCAGTCTTTACAATGTCTGCAACAGGGAAAGCCCAATAGAATCCTTCCATTATGAAAACTTTGTAGCCATCTTGAGGCATATAGGGGGGAAAGCCAGTTTGGCAGCCAATAAGTTGGAGCAATTTGAATCATCCTTGTACATCATGCAGTTTTTTTTTTAAAAATGCAACCTTTTTAGTAGAGTAGCAAATTTCATAATATTTGATCATGTAGCTGCTCTCTAAGAGCTGCTGCAAGCTACCAAGACAGGCAATTGCATTGTTGCTGCTATGTTGTATCCACCATTCTCACTGCTTGGAGACCTGAAAAGTTACTGGAAGCAATTTATTAGAGAATATTTAAAAATGGGATCTGGAAAACTGATTCTCTGCAGAGAAATTCAAGACTAGCGATGTTTATGAGGAAACTATGGGGTCTGGATGTGGAAATATGAACATCAGTGAAGCCTAAAACACAAGAAAGAGACCAGCTTGGAATGTCCTCTTCACATTGTATTTAGTACAAATAAAACATAAACCAATTATTCTAAATGTAATTCGGACCTTCTAGTGTAAGTGAACTGAAACTATTCAAAACCAAGCAGGTTAGGGGTCTAATCCCAAATTGAACTACTGATTCATTATATGGTTTCAGGCTACATACTTATCGTTCTTGGGCCTTAGTCAACACAGCTGGAAAACTGAGTTGGAAGCAGTGCTTTGTGGAAAACCAGATGCGCCATCTGAGCCGATATGTACTCAAAAACAAAGCAGAAGGAACACATGCTTTCTTTAAAGCTGTAGCTTTAGTCAATAAAAGTGTGCTGTGCTGGGAATGCAGAGCTAATCTCCCACAGAACATAAATCATAAATTATTATTTAAGAGAACACAAGGAAAGCACGTGAATTAGAGAGCAGTTAAGAACAAAGTGGATTTGTTCAGTACTCAGGGTTAGATTTTGGAAGTATTTGTGCATGCACTAAAAAAAACCACTCTTGCCTTGAAGTTTCACTGAATTGCACATCAGCATATAGTTTTTGCAGAATCAAGGTTTAAGACCACTGGTCAAGTGGCAAAAATGGACAGAAACAGATGGAATGGCGGCAGTGTCAATCTGTTTCACCCCCTATCATAATTAAGCATAGATGACTGGAATGTCATGGGGGGAGTTCTGGAGAAACGTGTGAGCTGCTTTCATCACTTTCATGATTTAAATCCTCTTAGGTAGGATGAATGCCTAGAGCTCAGTTGATCCCAACAGCACATCTTACTTGACTGGTTCTCCAAAAATCCACACAGTTGACGGGTGGACTTCAGAACCAGAGAAGGTAGTCCTTGAAATGCTGTTGGGCTACAACTCTCATGTTTGGAAATATGGGGAAATCATGTCCAGCAGCATCTGTGTGACTCCACATTCCCTCACCTATTAAATGTCTCTCTCTCTCTCTCTCTCTCTCTCTCTCTCTCTCGTGTGTGTGTGTGTGTGTGTGTGTGTATTTGTGTGCTATTTCTTCAAGCGCACTTCTTTTACTTTTTGGGTCCATCTAGATTACATGTTCAGTTTACATTTAGATGCAAATACCCTTTAAGTGGCAAAAGTTTGGTTTTTCTCATTCCTTCATTTTGAAAACAAGCTTCTTTGCTTTGTGATTATTAATTAGGAAATAAACGGGTTTAATTTGCAAGCCTTTTTGTCCCAGCACACTGGTTTTTTACTGGAAGAAAAGAAATGGTATCAGCTATTAAATGTAAGCTAAGCTTCTTGGCTTGTTTAATTTTTATTTGTCTCCTCAGGTGTCCAACTACAGTAAGGTAGAAGAAGAGTCTTAGAAAGGCAATTGCTTTTTCTTCCACTGAAGGCGCAAAGAAGGAGCTCTTCAACAACTAACTGCTCCTTTACGTATTAATAGACATCGCACTTTGATGACATTAGTGAAAGCACAAAAGCGACTAGTGTTGGTAGATGAAAACTTCAAAAACTCCTCATCCCCTGTGGAGTTCTCATATTCTTGCACAAAACAGAACCGTGGCCTCAAGACTGCACAAGCTAGTGCTGGCATCAGAAGCTACACTGTCTTTCAAGCACAACTGATTTCTATATAAATAGAAATATTTTGTATGAAGCCCTTAACATTGGGGCTGAATGCACCACAGTGGTGACAGTCTCTCTGATTTCACTTTAAACTATCTGGGCAAACAGTTTAAAGCAAGAATGTCTTGTTAACAATTGAAGATTGCTGCAATCTTCTCTCTTAAAACAAAACGATAACATATAGGAATAAATAACAGTGGGGAACACAAAGGTTAAAGATAACACATAAACACATGAAAAAACAGCCATCTGAAAGTGAAACATTCTGGAATCCTGTGAATTTTAATTTAAAAAATGTAACTTTTGCGGGCTCTGTACAAATTACTGCCATACTGGTGGCGGGAGGGGGGGGAAGCTTGCTGTAAAGTAAGCTGAGGCCACGGATCTGTAGTGAATGGCTAAGGTTTACCTCATTTCCCTTTGTTGTTGTTTAATCATTTAGTCATGTCCAACTCTTTGTGACCTCATGAACCAGAGCACACCAGGCCCTCCTGTCTTCCACTGCCTCCTAGAGTTGGGTCAAATTCATGTTGGTAGTTTCGGTGACACTGTCCAACCATCTCATCCTCTGTCGTCCCTTCTCCTCTTTCCTTCACACTTTCCCAACATCAGGGTCTTTTCCAGTGAGTCTTCTCTTCTCATGAGATGGCCAAAGTATTGGAGCCTCAGCTTCAGGATCTGTCCTTCCAGTGAGCGCTCAAGGTTGATTTCCTTTAGAATTGATAGGTTTGTTCTCCTTGCAGTCTAGGGACTCTCAAGAGCCTCCTCCAGCACCCAATTCAAAAGCACCAATTCTTCGGCGGTCAAGTCTATATTATATATATATATAAATATATAAAACTATGCATATTGAAATGCTTTTCAACCAAACTATG
This sequence comes from Pogona vitticeps, assembly GCF_051106095.1. NCBI lineage: Eukaryota > Metazoa > Chordata > Lepidosauria > Squamata > Agamidae > Pogona > Pogona vitticeps. Next base: position 180,335,753 of record NC_135786.1, read on the forward strand.
TGGCAGACGAACTATCAGAATATATTTATGTATTTAAACTTAAATTTTAAAGCAGTTTCATCCCACTCTACCACCAGAAAGTTTCCTGTGGGAGCTTTCATATTTTTATTAATGCTGATGGAAACAGGCAGCCATTCAGGTAAGTGTTTCACCCAAGAGCAGGCCACATGGATTCAAATCCGCACATTTCCTCATGTTTATGTTTATACAGAGAAAGACACAAGACTGATTGACAGAAATAGTGGGAAATGCCACAGGTGTCTCAAAAGTTGGGAAAACAGAAACCTTTGGAAGACCAAAAAAAGCATTTGAAAAGTTACCTGGAGAGCTGTTTGGAATGAGGAAAAAAGGGAGGTAGGAAATGGCTCAAGTGTAGCTTGTTGCTTGGTCCCTTACGTTTGCTGAAGCTTGGAGATGGTTTCAGATCCATTTCCTCTCATTTAAAGTCTAAGCTTTTGGTCTGGAGTTTCCGTTGAAGAACAATAGACTTGAGGGCTGTTGGAAAGCCAAACTGATAATGCTAAATAACCAACACTTTGATGTCTACTCAGAAGCACTGTTTCTCAATGTTCCTTCCTCTTTTCCTATGCCTAAGCATGTGCTGGTTTGGAGATTGCTAACTTAGGCACGCTTGCTGTCTCTGGGGAATTGGACTCTTCAACCAATCATACACACACACACACATCAAGCATTGTTCTCAGTTCATAAGAAAGGAACTTAGACCACATAGAAACAAGTGTGTGTAAAATCATTTAATAGAAGTTCCATCATTACAAAACATAGACCAGTAGGAGAAAAAAAGGCACTAGATACGTAGATGCATAAGAAAATTATCATGCATAACTGAATAAACACCATTAATATTTCAAAATTAATGTATTTGATTAACATAAAGACCAAAATTTCACATAATGAATAAACGTGTGTGTGTGTTAAAACACTATTTGGTGCAGGATCTATCTCACAGAAATCAAAATGTGTATCATTCTTATTTCTGCATTGTTCGGTAGGCAGCAGGTGGTTTCATCCTTAGTTCTCCCTGGATGAGCCACACAATAAGTATGATGTTGATTAGTTGAAACTGCTAATCGAGTTATATCTTATGTTGAATGTTTCAGCTGCTCTTTTCTCCAGGTCTCTTGTAATCTTTGAAGTGTTGCAGTTACCAGTACTGCAAATCCTGTCTAAGTGAAAAGCCATTGTAGGGTTGCTATGGAATCTCTTCCCTCCAATATCCCCACACTCGGTCCTGTTTAAATTAAGTATCTGAAGGAGGAGAGAGGCTTATTCCCCATTTGTAACCAGTTCAAGTGGGACAAAGGATCTGTGTGGCAAAGGATTAACAGGAAATGAGGTGGGCCCATAGTGCCAGCATTGTGTCTTTTTAATCTGAAAATCAAAACTATACATCCAGTGATCCCATTGTACCAGTGTTGCAAGACACTAAGAATGAAGTTTTCCTTTGGGGAAGAAAGAAAGAAAAGATCACATTCAGGCTGAATGCATTATTCTCATGATAAGCTTCTTCCAGCATCCTTTTGAGCATCGTATTCTTTAAACATGGACAAAAACTGAAAATCTTATTAGGGTCGTTCTAGGATGCTTTTTTTAAAGAGGCCCAAAATGTACCAATAACCACAATTCTGGGATTCCTAGTGGCACCTGGAATGCAATGTAATGGCTTAAAGATACAGTCTGTAAAGTATTTCCTCCAGAACAGTCTAGTTGAAAGCAAGGTTTCAGCATTGTAGCGTGAGTCAGCAACACAATATTGAAACAAGGTATATGGTGGTCACATCCTCATGTTTCCTAATAGCTGCATGTACAGGAAACAACTTGCATTATAGTTTCACATTTTTTAGATCTTGTGTTTATTCCCAGGGATGTAGGTTTAGGATTGCAGCCCATATGTATTATAGAAAGATGAAAACAGGGTAGATATCGATTACATATTTTAAACAGAAAAACTAAAGATGCATTTCATTGCTCAAAATAAAATGTTCAAGAACTCCTGGGTACAAATTGATTTGTACTTCAATAACAGCAACAATCACACACACACACCCCTTTCTTTATTAGCAAAAATGTTGATGTTATACATACAACTGTGTTTTGATCTGGCTGCTCAACTTTTCCTCAGGATGGGCAGGGGTTGAAATTCTCAGAAAGCTAACTTACTGTCCTTACAGAATCTGTGACTCCTGAAAAGAACAAGTTTTTTTCTTTGGCAAAGCTGCATGCTTAACAGAAAACACATGGCTAAGTTCAAATTAGATATGCAGGAAAGTCTTGGTAGAAGAGCAACTCATAAAAAGGCAATACTGTGTCTCTTCTTCCAGCTGTGTCTGTCTTTTGAAAGAGTCAGAAGGAGCTCTCCAGACATTTTTCCTATGGTGGGGATGGGGAGTGTGTGGCCTTTCGGATGTTGCTGGAATGCAACATCTCCCATCATCCCTCATTATTGACTATGCCCATTGGGACAGATGGGAGTTGTAGTCCACCAACATCTGCAAGTACCACTACCCAGTCCTCCCCTATGGACATATGGAAAAAATATTTCCATGATCTCTTACTCATATGCTGTCAAATTTGGACGAACTTACAGTGCCCCTAATAGGGCTTTCAAAGTAAGTGAGATATTAAGGAGAGTTTTACAAGTTCCACTCCCCCAGTGAGCTTCCATGGCCAAGTGGGGCTCACATCATATGAAGCAATACTTTTCATTCGACCCAGTTTTTACAGGGTATATAGTTGTGGCCTCTGATCATCTGTACTATGGTATTCTTGATAATTGCATATAGATACAGAAAGTCAAACAACGAAAAAAACTGAGAAGGTAAAAAATCAATTCATTTGAAATGTGTTGAAGGAAAGCTTATTTGATACCATGGACTAACCGAATAATAAATGGGTTCAAGATGAAACCAAGCCAGAGTTCTCTCTAGAAGCAAAGAATGATTAAACTGAGAATATTGCACTTGGGACATATAATGAGAAGACAAGACCTGCTGGAAAAAACAATAAGGTTATGAAAAGTTGAAGGCAGCAGGAAATGCTGAAGACCAATTTGGTTTGACCAATAATAAAAGACACAATCTTCAGTTTTCCTGAACTGAACAAACCTATTGATGACTAATTGTATGACAATAATTGATAGGGTGCCATAAGTAGGAAATGACTTGATGGCAGACAACATCAGTAATAATCAAGGAATAATGTAATTAATGTTCATCAGGTTAAATGTATACTTCTTCTAAAATTGCTATAATAAGTGTTACAGTTTTGGCTCAAGGGTGAGGAACCTGTGTAGCTCCAGACATTACTGGGTGCTATTTTGCATCAGCCCCACCCAGTCTGGTCAATGGTGGAGGATGATGGAGGCTGTCACTCAGTAGCATCTGGGGGTCACACACTGCCCACCCCTGTAGTATTTTTGCTCCATATCTGGGTGTTAAAAACTGTCTGAATTTGTGGTAGTTATGATAGCAGTGCAAAAAGGGGGTCAGTTTAGTTTATGGCGAAGAATTAGGAATAATCATTCAAGATTGTTTGGAGTGAATCTATCTACTGTTCAAAGAAATCCATCCAGGACTGTAGCGGTCACCTTGTCATGCATATTCAACAGTGCATATGCATGAACCAATAGGGAGCTGTTGGGAGGCGGAGCCAGCTACATAGAAGCGGGGCTGAAGCAGAAAGTGGGGGAGATAGAGAAAAAAGGAGTGGAGAATTTGAGAAGATAGAGAGACAGTTTGGGAGTTTTGTGTCAGAGAGAGATTTTAGTGAGTGAACAGTCAGAGTGTTATCTGTATTAGTTATGTATAGAAGATGTTAAAGAAATATACTGAACACCTTGTGCAACTTTAAGAATGTGCTTAAGAACTATTCATGAAACAACTTGTAACCAATAAACCTGTTCTTATTTCAAAGTTAAGTACTGAATGGACCTCAGTCTTTCACAGTAAACATAGCTGGTAAAGAGATCAACTGGTGGCAGCGTAGTAAAGGACGTGGTGGGTGCCTGAGACTGGGTACATAATCTAGGTACATGCAAGAGGCACGTCAGAGATTGATGGTGAGTGGCAAATGGTGCTGAGTGGTACTGAGACAAGTGGTGTTAGCTTGTAGGACAGTCGGTCGTGACAAGGACAAAAAGGATAAAACCTAAAATTAAATATAGAAACCACAAAAGCTACTTCCATGTGTGCTAAAGGTCAATGAAGAGGCACTCATGTTTAAACACAGAAAGAGTTTAATTCTAGTTTTCAGTCCATATAGAGGTTATGCCAGTTGACAGCTGAATGAAAGCCACAAGTGCAACTTTTGTGGCATTAAGGCTGAATATATCATCAGTTGTGGTGATTTTTCAGAAATTAAAATTTCTGACTCCTCCTTCCCCCAAAGGTTCTAAGTCTCCCTTGGGATCCCCTTCATTGTGGGGAAACTGTTGGAGGGGGTGGCACAGGACATGGAGGAAGTCTTTAATTCCTGAAAATCTCCACTGTTGGGATGATTTTAATTTAGGATCCTCAAGGGGGGGATTTTTAATTTCTGAAAAATCACCACATCTGATGACATCATCAGTCTAAATGCAGCATACACTGCACTACAGTACTGGATTTAAGCCACTATATTTTCAATAGAATCATTGTAGTTCTAGTTGTTGTTGCCACTGCTGCTGCTCCTGTTGCTGCTGTTAAAAAAGCACTGAAGGTGATTATAACACACTTACTGCACTCAATGCACACAGTGGTCACAGTATAAGCCCTGCTTAAAAACATTTGAAGTTCTTCAAAAACATATACAACCTACATATTTATATGGGTCACCAAGTACAAATAAAGAAGGGGTGTCTGTACTTTGAGAATTACATAGGAAATAACATTTTTGTAGGCAGTTTCTTCCTCATCCCTGCCAAAATCCCTGCCAAAATTCCAGTTCAAAACAGGAATGAAGCCTCTGTCACATCACCTTCCAAAGACAGGGAAAGTTACTTTTCGGGGCTGTATAGCTGAGGGATTCTAAGAAATACAGTCCCAAAGAGTAATTTTTTCCAATGTATTTGCAAAGGCTTTTCCAGTCTCTGTCACTTTCTATTCCTAAAAGAAAGATAGAAAGAGGGAAAGAAGGCCCCAACTAGCACAGTGACTGTTTGCTTCCATCCTATATATTTGAATTAAATTGCTGCTGAATCCTCATTAAAAGGCACATTCTACCATCAGGGTGTTATCAAGAAGAAAGTTAGAAATACAGTATATATAGTTTACAGAAATGTCCTGTCACATATGCTAGCTTGAACATCAGGTGTAAAAATGCATAAGTAATATGCTTGTGTGATTTATGTGATCATATATTTAATATAGTTGGATTATATTTAGAAGATATGAATGTGCAAAATTTAATCACAATTTTGGTCTGAGCAGAAAGTTTACTACACTGAAAGGACTTTTCAAATAATTCTAGGAAAGGAGCATTCCTCTTTCTAAACAGTAGGATATTTTAAAGGGCACACGTAGAATAGAAGGGCTATGGACAGATGATTAATGTGATCCTACACCAAAAGAAAGATACTTTTATATGTCATTGACCTGTGGAGGTCAAAGGGATTATAGGATTGTTTGAAGTTCAGGAGGAGTGGACTGAAGAAACAAGAGGGCTTTCATGCCCGATGAGATGTTGTGGTAGAGATTTCAAGAGCAGCTAACATATTTGTCTTAACCTTTCAGGTGAAAAAAAAAGCCTCTTAAACAATAAAAATCTCAGTCTGCTCAGAATGTGGTTCTTGAAATCCATCAGAAAACAACTGCCCTCTTTAGGGAGTGACATAAAAGGAAACCGTCACAATAGACCTACTTTTCTCGAAGCACAGACCTGGTTCAAAAGTCTGAGAGAGGGGATTAAATAGGTGAGAATGTACATACTGGACAGGTGGCTGTTGGTTGCCATTCCTCCCGTGCTTCTCCCCCCCCACACACACACCCAAAAATATTTAGCTGGGTGCCACCTACCCACTCTTCACACTAGTTGATTCAAAATTAACTCAGCAGCCAAGCCCCTTTACTGTGTCACAAGCAAATTGTCTTAAAGGACTATATCACCACAACTATTAGCTGCTCAGTTTTTAAGACCTTCTGGGGAGGCCTTTCTTTCAGCCCCATCACCGTCACAGGCTAGCTGGGTTAGAACATAAGAGAGGATTTTCTCAGTGGACTACTCTCCCACCAATTAATGCAAAAAGCAGTAAAGCACACAGAATTAGAAAACAAGGAAACGGTATGAGTTCAGTGCCACCTACTCAGTATAAGTGAGCCCCTCTGGTGCTCAAGAGCACAAGAGAAAAAAGACAAAGTAGCAGAGACATCCAATCACCAAAGTAACCAACAACAATAGAACACCAGGAACAACAAGAGAGCAATGCCCACTGAGCCCAATGGCATGTTTGCACAGTCACAAAGTTCATCACACTGGTCCACAAACAAAGAGAAGCATACAAAACAGTCCTCCAAAACCTACCAAAATATAACCTTTAACAGAATAAATACGCATGAAATTAACCAAGCTCTATATATATTATATAGAGCTTGGCTATTATTCATTTCATATATATATATACATACACACACACACACACACACAATCAATTAAACAGAACAAGCACAGATGGAAAAAATATCAAAATGAAAACCTCGTATATAGCCTTCTCTCCCAAAAAAACAAAAAAGCAAGCAAGATAATAAAGGCAAAAAATAAAAATACAAAGTGTCCTCTAAAAAAAATGCTAGAACATGGGGAAATTTCTCTCCTAACACTTGATCCTTCTATTCTACCAAGCAAGCAGCATCAGAAATAATTTGAGAAAGGAAAAGACCTAAATAAATAAATAAATTGGTCAGGCCTTCGCAGTGGCACTGACTCCGTAGAACCATCTCCCAATGGAGCTATGCCTGTTCCCCTCCCTGCTAACATTTAGAAGCTTTCCTCAGAATGAGCCTTAGAATGGTCTCCTTTAAGAGGGAAAGTAAGTGTCCCTCCCAGAACACAGCATTGGTGACATATGTAACCCATTCCCTAGCTGACTCTTTAGCTGATTTTAGGAGCCATGATGGGCAAGGAACTAAAGGGGAGGTGGTGGCTTTGCAGCGTGCAAGTGATCTCCTTTCTTGTGCAAGTCTCTTTAGTCAGACTTGTACAAGTAAAAGTTGTTTACATTTCAGTGACCATTCCAACAGTAATCACGCTTTTGTGTTTAATGAGTTTTTCCACCACTTCATGGAGCATTGTTTCTAGACAGAGAACCGTCATTTCCAGAGAAGTATGGAGACTCTGAGACGATCTCACAGTTACAAATGTATTTATGGCCTGAAAACCAGTAAGCTAACTGGTAATTATGGGGCATGAGAAAATCACCATGCACTATCAACAGTAAAGGAATTTTCTGTCTTAATGACTGATTATCTGTAATGTAAAGTTTTGTTCTTAGTACAGTACAAGAAATAATAGCTTAATGCCCAGCCTCAAACATCTGAGATAACTGTGGCAAGTTTAATATAAGTAACAGAAGTTTCCAATCTACTCTGTCATAAGTTTTGAAAGAGAACAAGGAGGGAAGGATAAAATGTGAATTGCAAACTGACCATGGATCTTTATTGTAGTAGGAACAGTGGTGGTTGTGCCTATTGTGGCTGGTGATGCAGACATGACAGCAGTCAGTGACGGGTGGGGACAAGAGGTGAAATGCAGAGACAGGATCATATGGATATTCATAAATACAGGTACACAAACATACAGAGGCAGGCAGGTGTGCGTTCCAACACTCTTTCACTCTCCATTCATTCAATCTACTGATCATTTAGGAAGCAGAAAAATACATTTTGTTTCAAATTAGAAATGTATCTACCTACTACTGTTCCTTCCTTCCTTCCTTCCTTCCTTCCTTCCTTCCTTCCTTCCTTCCTTCTCACATATACCAGGATCCCCAAAGAACCACACAACATAACTCAGTAACCATGCAAGTAGCCCTACCTCTGTAGCTGGCCATCCATTATACATTCCCACATAGGCAGCAAGAAAAAAACAACGGACTGCTTGCATGGTGGCCCTTACACGCTGTTTTCTTTAGCAGAATTTTGATAATAAGAGAGTAAGTTTGCATGTTCATCAGGACAGGAACACAAGCTTCCATCTCTGCTACAAAGTCAGGCAGGAGAAGACTGGTTTGGCAGATTCTAAACCCAAGATTGAGCAATATGGGAGTTGTTCAAATGGAACAACCACCACCAATTTCCCTGTTAAAGCTCAGCTGAATCAGTTGCAAAAGCCTATCTATTTTGTACACCGTTAGCAAGTTATTTCTGTTTTCCCCAACAAATAGTAGAGAGAAGCATTGAACCTGGTTCTCTCAATCAACAGAAGAATTCGAAATCAGTAGCTGTCTGTGATGCTTCTTGTTTCTCTTCCACACATTAATGCTGTGTTTTCAACCGCTATAAACAAAGGCTCTTTCCATATCCGTCAGGAACAAGTGTTGGGCTAAGGATATCCTGCTTCGCACTTGCCTTTTCCTCATGTTCTGGAAAGAATTTAAAAAGCCCTTTTATCTGTGACAACAGATATATGTTTACAGATTCACGAGTACATGTTCAGAAAAATGTTTTTGATCAGAGACATTTTGTATGAACATTTTGTTCAGATTTTAATGCAAACTTGTCTAACTTGTCACTCCTAAACAGACCACACTGCAAATATCCTTCAGTTTTTCCACTTCCCTGCATTTTTAGGTGCAATCATCCAACCTAAAAACATATACATTAGCAATATAAACCATAATACTGTGACATTCACCCCTTGCCCCGGTTTCTTTCTCTCAACCCATAGGGCTCAACGCTGGTGGCATTCCCTCTTTCTTTTACTGTCACCAGTGGATTTCTTTATCCACACTGTAAAGGACTTTAGTCTGACACTGGCTGCCAACAACAGAACCTGTTTATTAAAGGGTATTTTAGGGTAATTCAGAATCACAGATGTTCTTTATTCATTTCATAGAATCAAAATCATTGAAGTATCATATATTCTGCCACACATTCAATCACCTCCTGTTTTAGTTATTCACTTTAACCAGTTTATATATATATAAGCACCACACTTTTATCTTTATTAGTTACAGTTCTCACTCTTTCTCTGACTATATATCTCTCTCTGCAAACCTCTCTCCTCCTCTCTCATTCACTCTCTCTCTCTCTAATTGACTCAACTGACTTTCTGCCTCCGCCCCTCCTGTCCTCTCATAGGCTATGCAAATGAGCTCCAGCTATGAAAGACAGGCGTGACATAGGGCATCCGTCACATACCTCCCCCTAGGAAAACTTTGTTTCATGGGGGGGGGGGACCTTATAGTTTACCCTCATGAACAATGCAATTAGACAGTACACAATTTATCCCAAACATTTTCACAATACTATGCTAAATATTAAATATATTTTACTTATAGTTTGTTTATGCATGTTTTCTATTATTACTTACTATTATTATTACTTACTATTTTGAGCAAATTAAACTTATTACTTTAACCCAGTCAATACAGTTATCACTTTTTGTCTTGATTACACTATTACAGCTCACATTAATTTTACATTTATAACACTACTTATCATTAATTCAATACAACATTACTTTTTAATTAATCTCAACTTTAATGCACAAACAAAATGGTTTATATAACATTACATTTTACTTTTTTTCCTCCTCCATCCATCACTCCTCTGGTCTCTGAGATAACGCGTCAGCCACCACGTTGTGGGTTCCCTTCACGTTCCAGTCTTTGAAATCAAAGTCCTGCAAAAGTAGGGCCCATCTCATCAGTTTGTTGTTATTGGCTCAAATAGTTCTTAGCCACAGAAGTGGGGAATGACTGGTGCACAGTACAAAGTGTTGTCCCCATGTGTATGGCCTCAGTTCCTGCAATGCCCAAACTATGGCTAGGCATTCCCGTTCAGTCATCAACAAGTGTCTTCCACCTGCCTGCAGTTTCTTGCTCAGATAGGTCACCGGATGATTGTTTCCGTTGTCATCTGCTTGGCTCAACACTGCTCCAAGCCCGACGTTAGATGCATCAGTGTAGATTATCAATTCCCTCTGGAAGTCTGGGGCTCTTAGGACAGGACTGGTGGTTAGCACTGTCTTCAGTTTGTTAAAGGCATTCTCGTATTCAGCTGTCCATTGAATTTTCTCAGCTTGTTTCTTGTGGATTAGGTCAGACAAAGGGGCGACTATTTCGCTAAAGTTTGGCACAAAGCGACGATAATAGCTGGGTAACTCTAGAAAAGCTCTTACTTTTTTTTTCTTAGAGGTTGGTCTGGGCCAATGGTCAATAGCCTCTATTTTGGAATCAAGGGGTTTGATTGTGCCTCCCCCTACTACATGACCTAAATATTTTATTTCTGTATTTCCTAGATGACATTTCTTTAGCTGTTAACTCAGCCTCCTGTAATCTCTGTAAAATGATTTTAAGGTGGATTATATGCTCTTCCCAAGTCTGGCTATAGATCCCTATGTCATCTATGTATGCTACTGTGAAGTCTCTAAGCCCCTGTAAGGTTTGGTTCCTAAGTCTCTAAAAGGTCGCTGGTGCATTTCGTAATCCAAAATTTAAGACCCGGAATGCGAACAAACCAAAAGGGGTACAGAAAGTGGTCTTTTGTTGATCTTTGGGGTCTAGACCCACTTGTCAGAACCCTTTAGTCAGGTCAAAACTTGATATGAATTGGCATCTTTCTATAGTCTCTATCAAGTCATCTAACTGAGGCATTGGGTAAGCATCTGGCTTAGTGACGTGATTCAATTTTTGATAATCTACACAAAAGTGGATGCTTCCATCAGTCTTGTCTACCAGCACTATTGGGTCTGCCCAAGGGCTAGAAGAAGGAATGATGACTTTTTTCCTTTAGCATCTCATCTAGCTCCTTACAAACCTTGGCGACATATGGCCCCATTACCCTATAAGATGTGATAGCAATGGGAGGTGCATCCCCAGTATCTATTTTATGTAATACCCCCTTAGCTACACCAGATTTGTTAGAGAAGACTTGCTTGTATTCTTGCAGCAAGGCTCTTGCTTCATCTTGTTGCTCTGGTGATAGAGTAGGGCAAATTTTAACTTCCTCAGGGTTGTACTGGGTTCACCCCTTCCTTCCCAATATTATATTTCAGGTTTTTCATTGGGCGTTACTTTGTTTCTCTCAAAACTTTTATTATGTGGTACCTGAATGTGTGTTCATGCTTCAGCTACAAGGTGTCTGCAAGCTCCTAATGCCACTTCATTCCCTGCTAACATTTAGATTGTTGTGTGGGTACTAAGAGTACTATCTTCCCCCTATTCATAGACATGTGAATTTTGGTTCACTGCATCTGTTCCCTTTATCAACATCAGAAGTAACAAGATTGTCACATCTGGATTTGATTAAAAGCCACTTCTTGCTTAAACAGGTTCATGCCCCCCCTTCAGTGAACTTTAAATGGCCAGGTATATTTGCTGGAGGCAGCGTGATCAACAGTTTTTAAGGTCATCTTGTTTGGAGAGGGTGACAGGTGTCAGAAAAAGTCCTGAAGAGGGTCTTGGGCCCACCAGCTGTCCTGTTCTCTCCCCTGGTTTAGATGCTGGAACACTTGTCATTTAGTTTTTTGCAATCCTGATGCATCTTCTTCAGAGAACAGCAGAATAAAATTTTGAGAAGTGGTCCTCAATGGTTCTCCATTTGTGGGATGCTGAAATTGCCTAGATGAGGTATACAGTTCTCATAACAGGAAGATTATTTCCTGTAATACTTCAGCACTATTTGTGTGTTTAAAACATATGGTAGATATCATAACAAAATGTTTACAAACGTATCAATACCCTTCTTGAGAAAACCAATCTTTTTGTGTTTCTATCCAGATTGTTTGACAGAGCAGTTGGTAGGATGTGTGATGTGAAAATCTCAGATTTAAAGCACAACCCTGTACTTGGAATCCCATCTGAGATTTTGTGGAAGATTTACCGCAACATCCCAGCATTGGAGGGAAAAATGTTGGCAGAAGACCTGAGACACTCCAACAGAAGGTCTGATGTGGGTAGAATGGGGCACACAAAGAAGGAGCATGCTTATACATTTCCTATCATCCTCCATTGCATGCCCAGTAGAACATGAATTATTACACTAGCTTAAGGGCTGGTACAAGAAACGTCCCTCCCAGTTATATCAGTGGGATGGAAATCTTTAAAAATTTAAAACTTGTTCATATATTAATTGTCATTTTAAAATAAATATTGGCCAGAATAGTTACACTTACTGGTATAACTCTATTCGCATAAATATTGATGAAAGTGGGAGTAGGCATTTTTTTGCAGCACACCAGTTGCATGATAATTCATGGTGCAATAATGAATGCTCCCACTAACTTCTACATTTGTGTTGATTCACCACTTAAACCTGGACAAAGTGCAGCCCACGGGCCACATATGGCCCGCGAGCAGCTCCTGTCCGGCCCGCTGGTCGTCGTTCAAGCACTTGTTTCAAGCCCAAGACGGACTAGATTTCTCTCACTGAACAAGTTGAACATCAAAACCATTTATAGCTTTTTGGCTAAAGTTGATCAGTTGCCTATCTTTTATTTTTAAGTAAAGTTGGTTCGGCCCCTGAACACAGTTCAGATTTTTCATGTGGCCCCCTGTAGAAATTAATTGCCCACCCCTGACTTAAACTTATGTAAACTGAGTTACACTGGCATAAATATGAAATAGGATTCTGGTCAATCACAGTGAAAAGTTTTTTCACTTATAGTGAAAGTTTGGATTTGATTTGATACAGAACCCACTTACTTGTGTGTTTAGCACTCCTTGGTATATATTTAAAAAACCCTCCCCTTCAATACCACATTTCAAATGAATTGACTTTTTCCCGTTAGCTTCTTTCATTGTCCAGCTGTTGGGAACACCATGGTCTGAATCACATTATTAACTCTAGTCTCCAATGACACATCTTTATGCTCAATGATTTTTTCATATCCCTTCATGGCTGCCCTTCCATGTATCAAATTCTTTTTATTTACTTGGTTGCAATCTCTATTCTGATTGATAATTGAAGCAAGTTTCTTCATTGTCCCCATTAAAGTTATGCAATTCTTCTGCAGCATTTTTTTTCTTTATATTCAGTTGGAGCGTGATTTTGGATTTTCTCCTTTAACTTTCATCAGTAATTGGTTTAGATCATTGCTATTTTCTGCATTAATATTGTGCCATCTGCATATCTCAGATTAGTGATGTTTCTTCTCCTTTTCATTCCCCCTTTATCCTGAATCTAATCCAGGTTCCATATGAAATATTCTGTGTATAAATCAAACATTGTTTCTGTAACAAACTCCTACATAGAAAATCATTACAAATGTATACCATAAAACCCAAACAAAACTATTTTTGAAAATAACAACCTTTTCTAACTATGGATTTTGCTTTTTGTTTTATTTGCACTGATTTTAGAAATCCCTCTTGAGGCCCAAGCCTTTCCTGTTTCTTTCATTAGACAGAGAAGTGGTTCACACTCATTGAAAAGCCAGAATTTTCATAACATTCAGCTGGAGAGTCCTTAGCCTGCAGCAAGAAGTTCAAAATGCACTTAGGAAATAGGATTTGAGTGTATATTACTATGGCTTAACACATTTATTACTGAGCATCTGTTGAAGTATTATGGCCAAATTGCGACAGAACTACTGGAAACTTGTAGCCTAATTTATCCTGAAGATAAGGCAAGGTTATCCCAGCCCATATTTTACATATTATTTTCAGTATGCCATATACTGAGATGAATGCTCACTTCACCTTCAATAGAAAGATGTTTTTAAATGGAGTATTGCACCTTCTTGCTTTGAATCTGTTTTTGGTGTTTCTTTTTTTCTTTCTTTTTGTGTACTATTTTTGTGTGATATTTGTTTGATTCTTTTTAAATTTGTATACTTACTGCTTTAGCTTTTAAATATTGTATTTTAATGATGTAAGTCAGCTTGGGTCCTTTTTTAAGGAGAAAACCAGGGTAAAAGTATCTTAAATGAATAATAAATAATTCAGAATTCCAGTCAGCTGTTATCAATGACTTTATTGAGTGCCTTCATGTGAATCAACTTTCAAATCAACGTAGGGCCAAACTTATATTACAGATAGTTATAGCTGAGATAGCTGAGATGTAAAGATGAGACTGACCAATGAGAAATCAGGCACTTGAGACATTCCTTTTTATAAGGATGGGCAGTCTATGACAGATAATTCTCCCCAGCCCTCCATCGTCAGAATCCGATATGTAGTCCCAGCTAGAGAAAGGCCCATCAGATTAATGTGATGTGCACACAAATTGACTCACCATTCAACAATAACTTCAATGCAACTAAAAAAAGTGTGCTGCTTATATACCGCCCCATAGCACTTCAAGCACTCTCTAGGTGGTTTACAAGTTAATTGTGCAGGCTACACATTGCCCCCCCCCAGCAAATTGGGTTTTATTGACCTTGGAAGGATAGAAGGCTGAATCAATCTTGAGCTGGTTACCTGGGATTGAACCCCAAGCAATTCTAATTGGGACTATCAAAAGGACTTAAGCCTGTTTCTAAAATGGGACAAACAGCAGTTGGTGGAAGAAATCTACATTTGCAGAAATAAGCTTTGTTCTATTGCCACATGATGTAAACCCAGTTTCAAAATGTGCAGAACATTTCTCAGACATCTGAGGTCCAGTACGTACTGAGAATAGAAACTGCTAAACATTTAACACAGTGATTTCCGATTCTGGGTAGCTCAGGTGTTCTTGGACTGCAATTCCCAGAAGTCTTGACCACCAGCTGTGCTGGCCAGGGTTTCTGGGAGTTGCAGTTCAAAAACACCTGGGTTACCCAAGGTTGAGAACCTCTGATATAACATGATAAACATTATGTGATACTGGGTATCATTATTATTCTATCATTGTTTCTTACCACATGCAGAATAAAATGAGCCCATGCACATGGAAGGAGACTTTAGCAATAGTCTGCATGGACACACGAAGTCAGCATAAGTATTTGATATCTCACACCAAGTTATTCAACTGGCATGCAACACCAATACTGCCTATGCCAACTTCTTAACTAGTGGCCATTTACATCTGAGATTTTGTCAATGGACTTTATGCCAGTGGGCATAAACAATAGGATCCTGGTCACTAATAAGTATCTAGGAATCATTTCTCATTCCCTTTGTATTGGCCATTCTTCCAGTGAGCTCTGAGCAGGACTTCAGCTACATAAAACCCTCACGAGAAGGTCCGCCTATCCAGTAGGCTTTGAAGTGAAGTGGAGTTGAACCTAACTTTATATAACATTTCAGACACCCTAGCACATTCCCCCATAAAAATCTTATTTGAGCTGCTGGAATTTGCTTAATTCAACTTGGCTGTCAAATATTTGTGTCTTCTTTGTTCCCATGCCTGGGATTCCATGTCATTAAAAGGGGGCTTTCCTGACAATCACAGGCTCCTTGACATTTGCTCTCTTATTTTTTCTTGTATCAGACTTCTGTTCCATTTGTCTGTATACAGCACTGCCTTTCACTTTTTCTTGCACTTTTGCTTGCAGTCATATTCTCCTGAATCTCTTCTCTCTCAATTGTTGGCTCCTTGGGACTGATGTGTATATACCGGTTCTCCTGCTTCCCACATGCAAGTGTTCTCAACCAGCCAAGAATACTGAGTTGCCCAGTTCATTTTAACATAAAATTCAGGCTAACATTATGGCTGCAGTGGCTGAAAGAAGTGCCACAATGATTATGGATATTCTTGGAAGCCAAATGTATCATGATCATTTGGTTCACACACTGATGTCCCCTTGTACTGTATTTGGAGATGGATCATAGTTAGGAGGGATTCAATCTTGGAATTATTTTAAAGACTTGTTTTTTGAAAAATGTTTTCTAAGTGTTTTGAATCCTCCAGCAGCTTTCTGCTTATGCCTACCCTAGGCACCATAGTCCTGAGTTATCTATTCTTGCCTTTCAGCTTAAGACCTGATTTTGTCAAAATCCTGACCACAAGACATCACAGTGACTTTGTGGTTTTTTTTGGCAGTTATGGTTCTTGCATGAAATTTCCCTGTAAATTGGTAAGCCAGTTCTCCTAACTTGCTTATGTAATGTAATGCTTCAGCATACATGTTGGTTGAATCCTAAGAACCATGGATGAAAGAAGTTCTTGGAAAGGTTTTATTATGTCCCCTACCAACCCCAGCCTCCCATAAAACCCTTCTAGAGGGATTTTTTTGGGGTGGGGGGAGGCGGGTGTCATCTAGAACATCACCAAATGAGGTTCACTGCTCTAATAATTCAAATTATCTCTGCCCAATTTGGGGTAATTTCTCCCTTCTATAACAGCTTCCACATGTCCCATCCCACATTCTTCAGAAAATCCCCTCAAACACCTTGAGAAACTTTTCAAGAAGATGGTAGGAGTGACATGAAAAATCTATTTCCTAGAACTTCCTTCTGTTCACAGTTTGTAGGTTCCAAGATAAAGATGGAGTCTGCTACAAGACACTTGCCTTGCCATCTGAATTCATCTAGGGATGTGAGAAAGGCAGAGCACAGAAGGAGAAAGAAACATGGAAAAGAACTGAAAAATAAATGTGAAAAGTGATGTATATGTAGGCTTACAGGGCATGAAGTCTTAGAGACTGAAGCAAAGACTTGTTTGGAGGAGGAAAAGATTATAGAACATTGCTCCTCTGGGAGTTATGTGTATTGCAAGATAGCCTCCCTGATCCAGTATCTTCAAGATACTTCCCTATCCAGTAGCTAAATGACTTGCCCTGGGAGGAATTGTGGCCCAATATCACCTGAGGACCACAGGCTGACAAGGGCTATTTTGTGATATAAATGTGTATAAATCAACTGGCTCTCCACATTTTACCTCTAGCTCTGGAAATGATAAACAATCTGAAACATTAAACATGCCTTCCCCCACATATATTATGGTGACCACATTGCTCAGATAACAGCATCTTCCCTCTAGTACTCGTTTTAATGCCCACACAAACTCAGTTGCCCTTTCCCCTAGGAAGCTGGGCTGAGGGCGAAGGCCAGGTCTGTTTGCATGGATGCCTTGCTGAGTTTTTTTTTCCTGGGCTTTCTTTTTGTCTCCTGAGCACATGGCCTGGGGGTCTAGGAGTGGGACTTCCTGATTTAAAAGAGCATGTCCCAGGCCCCTGGACCCTTTCCCCTAGGAAGCTGGGCTGAGGGCGAAGGCCAGGTCTGTTTGCATGGATGCCTTGCTGAGTTTTTTTTTTCCTGGGCTTTCTGTCTCCTGAGCACATGGCCTGGGGGTGGGGCCTAGGTGTGGGACTTCCTGATTTAAAAGAGCGTGTCCCAGGACCGCGCGCCTAATGGCGCGTGAAATTCTCAAATTTTATATCTGGCCTTAATATGGTAAATAGGAAAGGCAATGAGATTTGCATAAGCCGGGGAGTCAGGAAAGTTTTAAGGATCAGATCATACTTTTGCACTATTAAAGAGCAGGCCAGGTAGGTGGGGCTTGTCAGCCATGGAAGGCAGCCCATCTAGGAGAAGGAAAACTCCAATTTCAAACCTCCACTGCCTTGTGGCTATATCCACTCATGGAAAAGGCTTCAGGAGTTAACCTCGAGGCAAAATCCGGAGCTGGAGTCCCGAAGGCAGCATGTGTCGTTCTGCCAACTCCTGCGACGTTGCTGGAACCAGTCGTATTGGCTCTTGCCTTTCCATTGGACCATTTCAGCAACGTGGAGAGGGGGGATCTGCTGCTTGGGTAACAGCCTATCCTCCATATTACCTTACCCGGGCTTCATGCTCTGGAGAGGACACTCCTCGATTCAGAGCATGTTACCATATTCTCTCGAGACTGAAGGATGCCTATGGATGGAAACTCAGTTAATCTTTCCAGACCCTTCCTTTGCCAAATGTCAGATGTCACCAGAGGTTGAAAATATCTGCTTCCAACAAAAGCTTAAAATACAGTTTCTGTAATTGGGTATATGATAGATTTTTATTTTTAAAGGCAAAGACATATTTAGGCTTCAGAATATTACCCATCTCAATAAAATCAAAATGTTAGGAATCTGACCTATGAAACATTTCTGCAATAATGAGTTCTCTGCACAGCCTATATGAGAACTATGTTATAAATGGATATGACAATGAGCTTTTCTTGAACCAGACAGCAGAGTTACTGTATAAATAAATTTGCAACAAGGTGCTAATAATTACAAGGACTTCTTCTAATGGGAAGTAATTCATAGACAGATTCAATCTCCATGGGGGGGGGGAATGTTGGAATAAACTGAATCTCTTATCTTTGGAAAGAAAAATCCCAAAGGAGCAAAAAATGAAATTATAATGGAAGCTTGCAGAGAAAACGGGCTCTAACCCTTCACCATTTACAATCCCAACCCAAACCCTCTTCTTGAAGCTGCTATTTGCAGAGCTAGGGCAATCCAGTTTGCTCCCTGGTGCAAAGAACCAAATGGCACCTGCTCCCATTCCATGGACAAAAGCAGACTACACTAGCAATCAAATATTCCTTCAGCACTGCTGATGGGGCAACATCTTTCTCTGCCCCTGAGGGCAGGAGACTAACTTAGAAGACATAGAGTAGGCTGGTTAAAACACTGGTGTCAGTTGCATCCTTGCTCTGCCTATTGGTAGGCTCTGCCTGTTTGTTGCAATTCAGAAAACCTGAATACTTGGGGGCTTAAACTCATATGTTTTGCCCTCTCTATACCTAATAGTGATTTGGGGAGAAATTTAATTTTGGCAGGCAGGCAAAAGGTTAGACTTCCCTTTTTCTCTACAGCTGCTGGTATCCAAATTTGGGACTGTATGGGTTTTTCTCTAACAGAAAAAGTCCCGTGTTCAGTGTGTAGACTCCAGCATGGTTGTTTGTCTCTGTTGCTTCAGTTTGGAAACTATATGCATGGCTTCAAAAATGACATCACCACAAAATTTATAGTTTCTATAGACATGCAAGAGAAATGTTGCATGTGAAACAATTCTAGTGTTATGTAATCTGTTTGTTCTTTCTGAGTGAACCAGTAATCTAAACACAATTTTGCAGAAATTCAGCAACTTTTTGTCCTCCTCTCTTGATAAACACGCACTCTCTGATCAGGAAATACCAATGTTCATAGGTAGAAGAAACTATGTGGGTGGTTTGGGATTGATGCACCCATGCCTCTGGGGGGAACAGATGTTGCCACTGATTCATTTTGCAAGCATGCAAGCCAAAGCTTACATCTGTGACAAGTTACATAGACATAGTAAAAAAACAGAGCAAGGGCAAAAGGAAAGACACAGAAAGAAAAGCATGTCAGAAAACAAAAGCAAGATGCAGCTGAAGACCTGAGATCTACATGGATTTGATGTTAGTAAGGGCTTCAGTGACTTGCAATAAGGTATAAAGTGGTTTGCTGATATGGCAGATTCTTGATTATGATTTGTCCTCCCACATTTTTACATACTGTATAGATATGACTACAGAAAAATTATAGGCGAATCATTCTATGTTTCCAGAAGCCAATTATACAGGGTGTGGTAGCAGAATCCTAACTAAACACATGTTTATCTAAATAACATATAAAAAACAGGAAAAATATTTTTGTATGCTGAGAATATATTTTCAAAATAAACACAATCATGCCCCAAAACATATACCCAAGCATTGCAATTACCCACTCATAATAAGATAATTTAAAATACATATAATATAAATGGTATCATAAGAATTAGATGAGCTGCATAGTTCTCATTGAATAGTAGCATATTATTTCCATGAAGCTGATTTTTAGGTGCAGCACATTATATCCACTGAGCAGTACCAGTAATTTGGAAATAATACTATGCCATGGCTTTTACTTGTAAATCTAACACTTGAAGAATAGTTATTTTAATATTGCCTTCAACAGTGAGGAATTTCTATGTTTAGTACCTAAGAGGGAGCTTATTTTAGCTAAGTGCATCCTGTTAGGTTTATTACATCCCATTATAGCAGCTGTCTCCAGTACTGTTCCTATTCAACCAGTCAATCAATTCTATAGTTGTATCCTGTTCACAGAATACTGAGTAGCTTCACAATAAAGACACACATGCTCATGCACACACTCATACATGCACACGCACACACACGCACAAATCCAGACAAATCAGAAATACCAAAATATCAAAAGTATAGCAATAATTAAACTAAAAGCAGTTATCTGAAACAGTAAACTGAAGGAAACAATTTTTTTAAAAAAAAGGTGAAAATTAAGTGTTTAACTATTGTCCCTCAAAAGATTTCAAAGTCATCTGAAAAAGGTCCATAGTTTCAATCATACTTTGGGTACATCATGAGAAGGGGAAAAAAGGTAATAATGCTGGAAGATTTTGAAGACAGCAGGAAAAAGAAGAAGAGAGCCATTGACTCCCTAAAGGAACATACAGGTTTGAGTTTACAAGAGCTGTACAGGACTGTTGAGGACAAGACATTTTGGAGATTTTGGAGATGTCTCATTCATAGGGCTGCCATAAGAGAAGATTTGATTATACATAATAACATCAACAAATGGAACTACAAGTGCCATAGTTTTCACTTGATCTTCTATGCACTTTCAGTGGGATTCTTCACTAGATCTGCTAATTTAGGATGCATAGACTTAGAATATGCATAGAACCATACTGCATCCATATCTACTTAGGATGTGGGACCAGCCCTGATCCCCCTGCTTGCAAGACTATGTTGTCCACCTCCCCGAGAGTCAGGGCGAGATTCCCAATCCACAGGACTGGGCATTGGCAGTGGAGACGTGGACGATTCCTTGGAGGCAGAGTGGGGATTTAAGGAGAAGAGTGAGATGGAAGAGGAGCACTTCTGGGCTGACACTGTAGATTGGGAAGTGTTCAAGACCCAATAAGAGCTGCCATTACTTTAATGTTTTACAGGCAGCAGGGAGATTATCCATTGCAGGGATCCCAATGTGGGCATTGAGAGGAGTTCCTGGTGCTGAAAGATAAAGCAGAAAAGATGAATAGATCGAGATAAGGCAAAGTGACGCGAGGCTAGAAGGCTGGAAAACCAGAGATGGGCATGCAGCCAGCAGAGGAAACAGCAGGGGCAAGTGGCCCCGTAGCAAGAACCTCCTGTTCAATCTACCTGACACCATCCTACCTGATGCCAGTCAGC
Source organism: Pogona vitticeps (assembly GCF_051106095.1). Taxonomy (NCBI): domain Eukaryota; kingdom Metazoa; phylum Chordata; class Lepidosauria; order Squamata; family Agamidae; genus Pogona; species Pogona vitticeps. The sequence goes on from NC_135786.1 coordinate 180,356,986, forward strand.
CAGCCCTCCTCCTATGCGTCCACCCTCTGCACCTCATTATTTCACCAAGCCCAGCCACATCCAGACAGACTTTGGCCATGTCTCCAAAGAGGATAATTGCTCCTACAGTGCAGCTGCCACGAGTGGTGGCTATGAAGGAGTAGCAGGGGAAGGAGCCCATGCTATGCTACTCCAGGGGCAGTTGAATGCTAGTATCCAGTGCCCTTGTTGTGACATTCCTTGTTTAGCCCTCCTGTGTGGGGTCCTGGAACTGGTGGAGGAAGCAAGGCTGCACTCCACCCAGTAAAAGACTGTCGTGAGGTTTTAAAAGTTTATTGTTGAGCCACGTTGGCTTGTCAAGAAATTGTGTTGCTCCTATAAAAGAACTTGTTCCTGCAAGTATTTGTTGTGTTATGATGGAGGGGGCTATGGGGCTTCTCACAAAGGGTTTTACAATTTACATACACTGTTTTGATTAAATTCCTGCTACCCTAAAAGGTAGACAATTTGTGCCATTTCTACAGCTCGCCATTTCCTAAGAGAGCCTTTAATACAAATATTTTTATTTCTAAAGTCATCATTTTCACTGTGGGGGCAAAATGACAAAAATAATATTGGGGGCAGCAAATCTGTACATGTTGTGCCTTGCTTTGACATCTTATTCGTATCTGGACGATCATTACAAATCTTAAAATAACATTTAGATGAAGGAATAGGGGATTTAAGATAGGATATACTAGATACTGTACACATTTCCCCCTGAAACATTGTACTGAAAACTCTTTCCTCTGAACAAGAAATCTTATTGTCAAAAACTGTTGCCAGCATTACTCCAACTAAAATGAAATTAGACTTGTTTGGGCAGAGAACCTGGAGGACTGGAATCTGAATCATCAAAGTCAATGCAAGATGGGCTTTTTTTCATATGCTTTTTATTGTGGTTAAACAACTGCTTAAGTCTTTAGAAGAAGCTTGTTAGTGTCCATGTGGATATAATTTGAATGTCTTTTTAACTTGCTCATATTTGCATTTTGACATTTTAAAAGACAGCGGTAAAGCATGAAAATAAACAAGAGAGGAATGAGACCATAAAACAAAGTGCAGTTGTTTTCAGAAAAGCCAGATGTAGTATTGTGGATTGCAATGTTATATTATTGTACATTTATTAAGAAAGAACAGTACAAAGGAGCAAGGAATGAACATGAACAGTTATTAAAAGCAATAAGTGGTTAGAAGTGCTAAAATTCAGTAATTCAAGTATAGAGACAGAGATAGCCTTAAACAGGAAGAACAAACCCATTGCCTTAATAAATTACTCCAATTAACAGAAAAAATGAAATAAGAAATAAATAGTCTTTTCTCATTATATTTGCTTTTGTGTGTGTGGATTAAAATCAGCATAACACCTCTTATTCTACTATTAAAAACAAGTGTGATCCAAGGAGTGGCAAACTGTACTTGAAAAGCCTATATTTATCATGAAAGTATTGTGTGGTCCTGGATAGGATTCATATCCGAGCCTCCATGACCTGAAAGATTAGCAGGGATTGGGTCACTATGAAAGCAAATGAGTTGAACTGTGTACAGAGGCCTTAGTTCAGCCAATAGTGTGGCAGGGTTAGTTGGGATTACAAATATGTAAGAAGGAAAAGATGAAGAGAAGAGTAGTTTTAATAGGAGACTCCCTGTTGCGTGGGATTGAAATTGAAATATGCCAGGATGATCCATGGACTTGCCAGGTATGCTGTCTCCCTGGAGCACAGATTAGGGATGTGAGAGAAGGACTGCCATCATTCATAAAACTCATATACCTTCCTTCTCATCCATGTGGTAACAAATGACAGAGCTGAGAGCAACTCTGAAAAAATCACATCAGACTTCGAAGCTCTGGGAAGGAAACTGAAGGACTTTGGGGCCCAGATAGCTTTCTCATCCATGTTACCAGTACTCAGAAAAGGAATAGAAAGGGAAAAGAAAATACTCCATGTGAATGACTGGGTATGAAAGTGGTGCTGATGTGAAGGATTTTGTTTTGGGATCATGGGACTAAGCTTCCTGGAAAATGGACTGCTAGCAAGAGATGGCTTGCACCTCACAAAGACTGGGAAGAATGTGTTTGGCCACAGCATGAAGAACTTCATCAGGCTTCATAAGGAAGGCTTAAAACTGAATTGGAAGGGAGAGGGAGAAACAAGCACAGAGATAAAAATGGACGAAACCCTATGCACAATAAGAGGAACGGATTAAACAGTTCAAACAATAATAATATTAACATGAATGATAATATTCATTAAAATATACAAAGAAAGCAGACCACAATCTCTGTTGTCTATATACGAATGCCAGGAGTATGGGAAACAAACAAGAAGAACCTGAAACTTTAGTTCAGGAGGGCAAATATGACTTGATAGGAATAACTGAAACTTGGTGGGATGACTCCTATGACTGGAATACAGTAACTGAAGAATATAAATTGTTCGAAAAGAACAGAGAGAATAGAAAGGGAGGTGGAGTTGCAGTATATGTTAAAAAATATGCATTCCTACACAGAAATACAGGAGGAGGAGGTTGGAGGTCCCAGAGAGCATCTGGATCAATCTAGTTAGGGCAAAAAACATAAGGAACATGGTACTTGGGGTCTACTACCAACCGTCCAACCAAGGAAAGGTCGCAGGTGAAACTTTTGAAAAACAAATTGCAAGGATTTAAAAGAGAGACAATGTAGTAGTGATGGGAGATTTCAATTATCCTGATATTTGCTGGGAAGCAAATTCTGCCACATACGTCCCTTTCAGGAAATTCCTGGCTTGTGTGGCTGATAATTTTCTCCTACAAAAAATAGAGATAAAAACTAGAGGACTAACTATTCTTGACTTGATTCTTACCAACAGAGATGACTTAGTGGAGGAAGTGGCAGTAAAGGGAACTCTGGGCGGGAGTGACCCTGTTCTAGTAGAATTCTTGATTTGAAAGGAAACTAAAGCAGAGTGTAGCCACACATATATGCTGGATTTTTTAAAAGCCAATGTTAATAAACTCAGAACAAGGATAAGTAAGGTCCCATGGCAGGAAATCCTAACAAGAATATGAGTCCAAGAAGGATGGGATCATAAAAAAGGAAATTCTAAAGGCATGACTTTAGAATTCAGTCCAATTCAGTTTTAAGCCTTCCAACAAGAAAAAAAAAAGTAAGAGACAGCAAAAAAAGGCCACTGTGTCTTCAAAGAAACCTCAGAGAGAACCTGAAAATAAAAAAAGATACATATAGGAAGTGGAAGGAATACCAGGCCACAAAGAGTACAGACAAGTATCAGGTGGATACACAGTTGGCTACAGAACCGTACTCAGAGGGTGATGATTAATGGTTCCTTCTCAAACTGGGAAGAGACAACAAGTGGGGTACCCCAAGGCTCAGTCCTGGGCCTTGTGCTCTTCAACATTTTTATTAATGACCTGGATCAGGGGGTGCAGGGAATGTTAATCAAATTTGCAGATGACACAAAATTGCATGGAATTGCTAATAACATGGAAGACAGAAAAAAAAAATCAAAATGATCTAGATAGGCATGGGCACTGGACTGAAAACAACAGAATGAAATTCAATGGTGATAAATGCAAAGTACTGTACCTAGGAAAAAGAAACCAAATACACAGTTACAAGATGGGGGATACCTGGCTTGGCAATACTATGAGCGAGAAGAATCTTGGAGTTGTAGATCACAAGCTGAATATGAGTCAACCATGTGATGTGGCAACAAAAAAGGCAAATGCTAATTTAGGGTGCATTAACAGAAGTCTCCACATCTCACAATTCACTAGGTCCTTTTGACACTGGTTAGGCCTCATCTCCATTCCCCTATGGGGAACCACAAAGGAAAACTACCAGCAGGACATTTTAGTTTGGATCCAAAGCAAGTTTTTCTCATTTACATTTTGTCAACTATTAGTCTTTATTGCATTAAATTCTGTTTATTTCAGGTTGACCCTGCATGAAAATAACTTGCAATTGATCCAGCTTACTCTTTGCTCAAGCAGAACAAATAGCTAAATCTTTGTCGGTTGTTATATAGGCAGAATACATGTGTACAATTAATTTCCTTTTACAGGATTCTCAAGCTAGAGTTAAGGTAACTCAATATTAGTGTCATATAAGTCTTTCTTACACAAAACTATTAGGGTTAGCCCTTCTCAAAGCAGTAACTGTGAAATATTAATTGTTTTAGTTATTATATCCCCCATCTCCAAACATCTAAGGGGGTTACTTATTATAATGCATATTATGTGTGTCTAGATATTCAGTGTGGGGTAGCAGATGGAGTGATGGACTAGGACTCAGGGTATCATCATGCGCTGGGCCATAGGAACTCAATGGGGGTATGGTAAAACAACTTCTTAAATATTTTACTTACTTTGAAAAACCCTATTGAAGTTGTTATAACTCCTTACATCCCTACACTTGATCTTTTCATTCTTTCATTGTATCTTTGTCTGATGTCTCAGCTGTGAACATTCTGCTTCAGTTGACTTTGCTCGTAATGACTGTGGTCTTCTGGCAGCATTCTCCATCTCATTTTGTGAAAAATGTTTGTGGCTGGTTCTGTCATGTCCTACTCAGGCTGCCGAAACTATGGAGGATGTCACCAGTCTTAAAGGATGTATTATAATATTCATTTTAAATCATTATCCATAACACATATACACATGCTTGCACATAAACACCTTGGCGATCTGTTTTGCTCACTAGGTGGTAACAGAGGCCATTTGTATCCCATTCTCACCGTTCCTAGAAAGAGGATTTCAGGGTATGGGAACAGAGAGCCTTCTTCTCATCTCCTTTCCAAGGTAATCCTGGTACAGGCTACTCCTTTCACATTGCCTATCAGCAGCAGGGAAAAAGCTGTCTACATGAAATCCTCAGGGGGGTGATGTCAAGATATCTCATGGGACACATCTAACTTGCAGTTGTACAAAGTTGATGTATGGTAAGTCTACAGGCTGTGCAATCTTGATTCAAAAGAACAAGCACAGACTTTTTTTTTCATTTAAATCAGATCTTACTAAGAAAACCCATTAGGTTCACCATAATTTGGAAGTGACTTGACTGCAGCGAACATTATGATTATTGTATAAGATGCCATGTATTATTCTTGCTTTCAGTCGTTGCTTATACAGTGGTGCCCCGCATAGCGACGTTAATCCGTTCCGGATTAATCGTTGCTATCCGGAAAGATCGCAATGCGGGGGGGGGAACCCCATAGAAACGCATTAAACTTCATTTAATGCGCTCCTATGGGGCGAAAACTCACCGTTATGCGAAGATCCTCCATAGCGCCGCCTTTTTCGCCGCCTCGGTAAGCGAGGAAATTGTGCGAAAATGGTTGCAATGGCCATTTTGGGCACCCAGTGGCCATTTTGGAACCGCCAATCAGCTGTTCCGCAAACATCGCAATAAGAAGATCGGTAAGCGAAATGCTTACCGATCATCGCAATGCGATGTTTAGGTTATTAAAACATCGCAATGCGATCTCATTAGCGATCCCAAAAAATAGATCGCTATGCGGATTCGTCGTTAAACGGTGCGCTCATTATGCGAGGCACCACTGTAATAAATACATGATGTTAGTTATATCCTTAACTAAGTACATTTCCTTACATGGATGTTCATGGGAGGGCAAGGAAAGGTGCTTTGCAATGTGTGCTGAGTGATGAACTGAGTCCAACAGTTTAGGACCTCGATATCTGGCAGAACGCCTCCTCCCACCTAGATCTGCCCGTATCACTCAATCTAGTTAGGAGGTTCGGCTGAGTAGCCTAACACCGATGGAGGCCCGGAAGGAAAAAACAAGAAACCGGGCCTTCTCGGCAGCAGCTCATCTTTGGAATAACCTCCCCTTAGAGATCCGCATGGCCCCTTTGCTGGGTATTTTTAAAAGCCAATTGAAAACCTGGCCTTCCCTCCGAGCACCACTTGATCTATCTTTTCTTTTTTCCTTCCATTTTGAATGATTGTTTATTGCTGTAAACTGTCATTAAATTTTAACTTGTTGTAAGCCGCCCAGAGCAGTCAATGACTAGATGGATGGGATATAAGTATAATAAACAAACAAACAAACGGACGGACGGACGGACGGACGGACGGACGGACGGACGGACGGACGGACGGACGGACGGACGGACGGACGGACGGACGGACGGACGGACGGACGGACGGACAGACAGACAGACAGATGTGTGTGCTATTTGCAAGAATTATGCTAGCAAACTGATATGCTGCTTTGCTCTTTGCCTAGACAAATTCCTACTGGGTACTCCTGCTTTGTAAATAATCTCCTGCATCAAAGCCTCCTTCCTGCCTTTGTGCCTCCCACCATTAGCTCTCCTACCAATGGAATGATATGGTTCTTCTTTGGTCAAGGCTTCATAGGAAGGATACAGTGCTGAACATACTATCTCAGCAGTCACTCAGTCATGGATCCTTGGCTTCTTAAAACAAATGCTATTTTCAGGTTGGTTTACTTCAGCTTCCTCTAAAATCTTTCATCTCATCAACAACACAAAAATCAGGTCCAAACCAATACAATGCCATAATTAGGTTGTCTGAAGTCTTTCTGATTCTTGAGGCCAAGAACTATCAGTCTAGCCAGAAAAAAAAAAATACTGGAGAACTACCTCTGGAACTGCCTTCTCCATTCATCGATCTCTGTTAATTTTCTGTTTTTTCCTGGTTTGTTTTCATTATCTGCTATCTCCACTTATTATTATATATCACACTTCATCTCAGGAAATGCTACAAAAGTCCTTTTACTGTACTAACATCAATCAGACATTTCTGACCAATGAATGCCCTGTGATTCCCTCAATACCTGTTCATTCAATGACCATAAGCCAATGAGAGCCAATAAAGTGTTAGTAAATAGCCTCCCAAAATGTAATCTTCTGAATTCCTCTGATATACAAGCTGAGAGGCCTAATGACAAACAAGGGTTACAACTAGACTGGAAAGATGAATCGCTCCAGTTTTATTCACAGGCCTATTTTATGTTTCTGTTCAGATTAGGTGATCATAAAGGTGTTTCAAGGTTGTCCCCATTGGCCCCTCAATCCAATGTGGTTCAATTCACACTACAGCCCAAAGCCCCCCCTTTGAGCTTTAATTGTGCCCTCTGATGATCTTGGCTCTCCTTTTATAATTCATTGTAAAGCCAGTGGGCTGTTCAAATTATTCCACAGCATCAGGGGAAAGGGACAGTTTTCCAAAGTTTGTCATAGTACACAAACACATGCAAACATATTGTAGAAACACAGCATCGTGCCGTTGTTTGTTACATTTGTTTCTATTTCAGAATGATTTTCACCTTGTTGTTGGTCTGTGCAGAGGTGATCTAATGCTAAACGAATGTATCCATGTAAAGATCTGAGGATCTAGTACTAAATATATTTGTTTTAAAATATATTTTAAAAGACTTTGGGATGACTAGAGTGAAAGATTGCAGGTGTGGCAGTTCACACTGCCCAAAACATCACATCCAGCTTAGTACCTCACTAGAATACCACCCACAGTCATCCCTCCATCCTTTTGGAGAACAAAGCAACGGACCGGATGTGGAAAACACTATTCGGATAGCTCTGACTTTAAAAAAGGTAAAAGTCTCCCAGTGGCAGGAAAAAAACCTCCACATCTGAAGCAAAAAAGGGCTGGTTTGTTTTGTATTGGCCTTTGCATCATGTTATCAGTGTTAACAAGTTTGAATTTGTTATACTTCAGCAGCCACTTCTGTGATATCTGCCACTGTGGTTGCAGCCCAAGGCTTATTCACAGCCAGAATAGTACCATTGACTCATAGTTGGATACTATGCAGTATCCAAAGTACTGTAGTCATCAAACTTCTTCTAGAAATGACCTTTTTATCACTCAGAGTGATAGTTATTTGCATGTTATTATTTCCTATGAAAACATATTCCAATTATTCTAATACTAGAAAGACTTTTAAACTAACATTTTACCTGAGATTTTAATTATCTGCAATTCTGTTGTGTTCAATGGGGTTTTCATTCGTTTAGTCATTTAGTTGTGTCCGACTCTTCGTGACCCCATGGACCAGAGCACGCCAGGCCCTCCTATCTTCCACTGCCTCCCAGAGTTGTCAATTTCATGTTGGTTGCTTCACAGACACTGTCCAGCCATCTCATCCTCTGTCGTCCCCTTCTCCTCTTGCCGTCACACTTTCCTAACATCAAAGTCTTTTCCAAGGAGTCTTCTCTTCTCATGAGATGGCCAAAGTACTGGAGCCTTAGCGTCAGGATCTGTCCTTCCAGTGAGCACTCATGGTTGATTTCCTTTAGAATTGATAGGTTTGTTCTCCTTGTAGTCCAGGGGACTCTCAAGAGCCTCCTCCAGCACCACAGTTCAAAGACATCAATTCTTCGGCAGTCTGCTTTCTTTATGGTCCAGCTCTCACTTCCATACATCACGACAGGAAAAACCATAGCTTTGACTATTCGGACTTTTGTTGGCAAGGTGATGTCTCCGCTTTTTAAGATGCTGTCAAGGTTTGTCATCCCTTTCCTCCTAAGAAGCAGGTGTCTTTTAATTTCACGGCTGCTGTCTCCATCTGCAGTGATCATGGAGCCCAAGAAAGTAAAATCTGTCACTGCCTCCATATCTTCCCCTTCCATTTGCCAGGAGGTGATGGGACTAGTGGGCATGATCTTAGTTTTTTTGATGTTGAGTTTCAGACCGTTTTTTGCACTCGCCTCTTTCACCCTCATTACAAGGTTTGTTAGTTCATCCTCACTTTCTGCCATCAGAGTGGTATCATCTGCATATCGGAGGTTGTTGATATTTCTTCCGGCAATCTTAATTCCGGCTTGGGATTCCTCCAGTCCAGCCTTCCGCATGATGTATTCTGCATAAAAGTTAAATAAACCGGGGGACAATATACAGCCTTGCCGTACTCCTTTCCCAATTTTGAACCAATCAGTTGTTCCATATCCAGTTCTAACTGTTGCTTCCTGTCCCACATATACAGTAGGTTTCTCAGGAGATAGACAAGGTGGTGAGGCACTCCCATTTCTTTAAGGACTTGCCATAGTTTGCTGTGGTCCACACAGTCAAAGGCTTTTGCATAGACAATGAAGCAGAAGTAGATATTTTTCTGGAACTCTCTGGCTTTCTCCATAATCCAGCGCATGTTAGCAATTTGGTCTCTAGTTCCTCTGCCCCTTCGGAATCCAGCTTGTACTTCTGGGAGTTCTCGGTCCACATATTGCTGAAGCCTACCTTGTAGGATTTTGAGCATAACCTTGCTAGCATGTGAAATGAGTGCAATTGTACAGTAGTTGGAGCATTCTTTGGCACTGCCTTTCTTTGGGATTGGGATGTAGACTGATATTTTCCAATCCTCTGGCCACTGTTGAGTTTTCCAAACTTGCTGGCATATTGAATGTAGCACCTTACCAGCATCATCTTTTAAGATTTTAAATAGTTCAACTGGAATGTCATCACCTCCACTGGCCTGGTTGTTAGCCAGGCTTTCTAAGGCCCACTTGACTTCACTCTCCAGGATGTCTGGCTCAAGGTCAGCAACTACATTGTCTGGGTTGTGCGGGATATCCAAATCTTTCTGGTATAATTCCTTTGTGTATTCTTGCCACCTCTTCTTGATGTCTTCTGCTTCTGTTAGGTCCCTCCCATTTTTCTCCTTTATCATGTTCATCTTTGCACAAAATATTCCTTTAATATCTCCAATTTTCCTGAACAGATCTCTGGTTTTTCCTTTTTGTTATTTTCCTCTATTTCTTTGCATTGTTCATTTAAGAAGGCCCTCTCATCTCTCCTTGCCATTCTTTGGAAGTCTGCATTCAATTTTCTGTAACTTTCCCTATCTCCCTTGCATTTTGTTTCCCTTCTCCTCTCAATGGGGTTTAATTCTTAGTAAATACGCAAAGCATTGCAGATCCTAAAATGTTCATTATAAAAACAAACAGGTCTCTTCTTGTTCATAGAAAAGTAGCAATGATAAAAAAAAGTAGTTTGGGCTAGATTAAATATATTCTCTAAGTGAAGAGCATTCTTTTGATCATTCCCCTCCTCCCCTTTTTCTTCTCTCCTTTTGTAGGACTGTGTACAACCATACGATTCCCATCTCCTAATCCCAAATTTTATAATCTCAGGAAAGCTGTACGAGAAGATTCTTTTGACTACTGAGTTCAGATCTGTGTTAGGGATATAGGAAAGAATGGAGAGCGAGCGCTATCCTTCCTAGTCCCCTACCAGAGCTGTAATTAGGGTTGAGCAACTGGGCTTCGACCCAAGGTGCTCAAATATATTTCTTCTAACCCATGCCTCCCTTTACAGAAGGCAAGCTGTTCCCAGAATCAACATCTCCATCGCATACATGTTCAGATTTAAATATCCCACCTAATTCTTCCATTCTTCCTGCATGTGACCCAAGCTTACGTAATAGCAGCAAAACCCCAGGTGCCACTATTGCTAATTACAGCTGTGAACCCAATACATTTTGCAGAGGATAGTAATTGCATGTCAGCCAAGTAATTTGCATTATTTATTGATTACATCTCTCAGCCACCTTTCAAAATAGCAGTCTTCCTGGCACAGTGGATAAAATGAAATTCACAACTCCATACAGAAACATATGGAGCAATAAATTATAATTATTTTAAACCAATTTTAAAAGTTAATCATGATTTAGTCCCATTAAAATCAATGGGAACTGACTTGATTTTTTATTTCAGTGGAACCGATATGTTAAACCTAGTCTGGATCCAACCAAATATGATCCCATGATCTAATTTTCTTTGGAATATCTCTCTCTCGTTCTCTCTTTGTGTGCATTTATGTGGTCAGAAATGTGGTGCTAAATCTATTACTTGTTAAGCTTAGTATTTATTGTAGAATGTGAATGCCTCTACTGAGTCGTCACATGAAGTTATTCTGAAGTGTGGAAAACCACTGCTTCACTCCTAAAGATATTTATGTCTTGGAATGTATACTTTAGACTCTCAGTAACAGTTATAGGGCTGTTTGTAGAAAAGGGCACAAGTGTTTATTTTATGATAAGGTTTTTTAAAACTCAAGATTTTCAGTTTTAAAAAAAATCAGCCCCAGACTTATACGATCAAATATCACAGGTGTTGAGGGAATAACACTGATGTTATTTAAGGAGGATGAAGAAGTTGGTAAAAAAAAAGAGTGCTTCAAAATAATTATTGTATTGATTTAGAAACTGGTTGGAAAGAAGTTAATTAACTACCCCAAGTAGAGTCATAGCACTAACTTTAATTAATTCCTATTGATCAGAGAAACAGTTTTTTGATACCATTCAGATTTTGCTCTGTTGCCCCACGTGTCATCTACATTCTCAGCTCATGCAATGAATTGAACAGGAAAGACCCCACCTTCTTTCTTTACAGAAAAACAAGGTTGGAGGGTTTGGGGACACAGTTGGCCCAAAGCATTTTGGTGCTAGATGCAACAAACAAAATGACACTCTCTTTCCAATCCATCTAGTTCATATGTGTCAAATTCAAGGCCCATAGGCCAAATCTGGCCCACTGGACTGTTTCATGTGGCCCTCACAATGTTGCCTGCTACTGCACAGCATACAATACGCAGGCACTTACTCGGCCACCCATAATGCTCCGCAAAGATGCTGGGAATCTGCCCAGTGGGACTTCTAATCCCAGCATTCCAAGCAGTGAAGAGTCAGAAAGTGTAACTACTTGGGCAGCATACAGAACCTTGGGAAATGTAGTCCTCGCTATTGCCCACTCCTGTTCTTACGGCTCCCAGCGAGGACTGTTTGATGATGTCACCTAGCAGTGGCCATCTCCGCCTCCTCTCCCGCGTCAGCTATGGAAGCGAATGTGGAGCCAGGTGATAACAAGGGCCGAGGGCTGTGGCAAGCATGAGGGAAGGGTGAGAGACCTCTGTGAATAATTAACAAAATAAACATGGGTAGGGCTGTGGAGCAGGCATCAACAGGTGTTACTAAAACTTACTTTTTAATAAATTGTACAATAGTTGTACACTTGAATATCTGCTTGCCATTATTTCTAGACTTTGATCATAGACTTTTACTTTCAGAGCTAGTTATTGTACACTTACTAAAATCAGTAATTACTAAAACCAGTAATAATCCAATGAGCAGGATTATATTTAATATGATAAAGCATAGATACATTTATGTAGTCTTACAGATACAACCAGCCCTTTGAGGGCAACCATAATGCCGATGCGGCCCGAGATGAAATTGAGTATGACACCTCTAATCTACCTCATTCTTCAATGCTGGTGATTGGAGACACTCTTCTTTAATACACCTGAGGCATCAGACTAATTTAGGCATCCCAGTGATGTGTCATAGGTGAGAACAGCTAAGCATTTCATGAATAACAGCCAGAAGAGTGTCACATCTGTTACCTGGGGTGATTACCTCATTATACCTAATAGGGAGAGCATTATATGCAGTCCCTGGCTGGTTGCCCAGCCAAAGACATTTTGCTCCCTCAAGTAGAGCAGCCAGTTGTGTCCTCCAGTTACTCACATCAAACCCAAGCTGGAGTCTCTATGCCAGGCAAGAATAATGGAGCAACAACAAATCTAATGGCTGACAATTAGCTACCCTTTCATGACATCCCCACATATGTTGCTTAATGTATCTGTCACACTCTACCTAATTCCAGGGCTGTTCTTGAAGAAGATATTTTGAAGGGGTGGGGAAGGGTGTAATGTAGTGAAAGACAGCCTTAATCTGCCCTCTCTCACACAGCCATCATGGTGGATCTAGATGTGATGGTAGTCCATAGGTCAAGCTATGCATTACAGAGAACACGTCATTAGAAAATAGAACTCCTTAAGTGCTGGAAGTGTACTTGTCAAAGAGGAGCTTTTCTAGTAATTTGCAAATTACCTTGCTTTTTTGTGATTGTTTTTGTTACATAAACATGAGTTTCACTGGCAAGTTTGATTTCTTAAGCATGAAGGTCTGCAGGAATCAAATATCTGGGACACTAACATGATTTTAGCTTTTAATGCCATGCTACCTGTAATATATACATTGGTAACCATAGCTCTCTGCTGAATGGTATACAGAGAATGTGTTCACATAATGTGAATTGATAGTGAATAGGTCAGTGCTGGCCTGACAGTTAGGGAGAGTGAGGCGGCCACCTCATGTGGCAGAGGCTGGGAAGGAAACAATGCCATCGACCCAAGCACTGCTCCTGTGACTTTGGGCTATCCCCAACTGATGTAGAACAGAGCTGTCTGTGTACAACCTGTTCTTCATCCCCTATGTTCTGTAAGTGCTGAAGGAGGACGTTGTCCCCATGCAGAAGTAAGAATTAATTGCTAGTCCAGATGTTACTCCCTGCATCTGGGATGCAGGGAGTAACATCTTGTTATTTGCTTTGTGTAGCACAATGCGTTGGAATAACCCTGCATGGTTTACCAATTATCATGACATCACTCATAACAAACCTGCAGCTATAGATATGATCCTATATATGATTCAGATACAGTGCAGACAGGAACTTTTCTGTCCCAAACATTTCAGACTGAAACCTCCATTTTGCAGCTTCATTTTGGCAAGGGAACAGAAGCACTCACTCACTAACCACATGCATTCCTTTAATCCTCCACTTTACTGAATCTTATAAGACAATTTTTTGAATTAAAGCAATGTTAAAAGGGTACATCTAATGTTCATTAAATCCAGAAAAGTTTCTGAAAGAGCATTTCAAAACAGATGGTTTATTTTAACTTCATAAAAACCACGCTGTCTAATCTTGTGACACAATCTATGATTTATGCATAAAAGAGTTTGGCTTTTAGGATATGGGGTGAAGGAGGGAAGGAAACACAGAAATGGTATATAGCCAGTCTCTTCTCCTAAAATATGAAAAAGAAAATACAATTTAGATAGCATGGTAAATTGCGCCCAGTTTGTTATTGTTTTTCTCCAGCTGAAATAATTTACCATCTGTCACACATCAACAGATAAATAATTTTTTACAAAAACATATTAAAATGTTGTTTATTAGCATAAATCCTGGAATTAGCTTTAATTGGTAACATTCAACAGCTATCCCTTCACTTTATCAAAAAGAAACACATTTTAAACCTTATTTGCTTTAATTTTCTGTTTATTTCTTTTTTTCATTTCTCTGTTCTGTCTGGTCAATTCAGAATGCTAATTTTGTACTGCAGTCCCATATACATTTACCTGAAAATAAATTCAATTGAATTAATAGAGTTTATGGCGTTCCAGCATAATCCATAAACTGTAGGGTGTGATATGGAAAGTGACTTAGTGAGAAATGTACATCATATACTGTCAGAATACCATGGATATTCAATAAAACAACTCCATTTAATGTTATATCACAGTCATTTAAAAGTGTTTCTTGTTTTATGGTCTCCCTCACAAAATATTAATTACTGTACATTTATGTTACTAATTAGGAAGTGTCCTCTTTTTACTTCACTGAGACTGTGGTTCTTTAACTATCTAATGCTTCACCTTGACTTATTCCTCTTTATTCTTTTCCCCCTACTTTTAGTTTTCCCCTTTGTTTTTTAGCTAATAAACAACCTCTGCCCATATAGGGTAGAGCTGATACTCTCCTCGGTGATGGTGCTATCACAATTCCCCAGGTTTCTATACTTTTAATATGAAAAATACATAATTATATTAAAATTTACATTGGACATTCCCCTCCAATACATGGATAATTTAACAGCATGTACTATGCTAGAAAGTGCTACAATTAATGCAATTTATGGCATTCCATCATATATATTTTGCTTTTTAATGTAGATATTGGATTCCAGATATCACAATTATAGTTCTAGTAGTTTAGGCAGATGCTTTCACTAGTAAGAGACACATTCTCCAAGTAGTCACAAACACATCTTTGACACATTCACCCTAAACCCAGCCACTTCCTTACTTGTGCTGCTAGTTTAGGAATTTGTGTAGGGACAAGCATCCTCCAGCCATAAGCTATTTTCTGCAAGCTTCAAAGATAATGCCAGCTAGCAGGATTGGTGATGAAGGGGGTATCTGGCAGTAGCTGTAATTTAAAACAGTAACTTTCCAAGCTCCACCTAGAGTCATATTTTCTCTGAATATGATGGTCCATTTAGTTACCATATTTGATCATCTTTGATGAAAAACTATCTTCCATGACTTCCCCCAGTATTTAAAAAACCCCAAAAAAACAAAACCTAACTTAGAAGCCCACATTGTGTGACAGTAAATTCCAAAGGCTTGCCATGCACTCTATGAAGTAATACGTCCTCCCACCCATATACTTCATATTCATATTTGCCTAGTAATTTCTATTCATAGTTCGACTGTGAACTCTTAGAGGGCAGATATATCAATGAAGAAGGAAGATATCTTGTAAAACTGTTCAAGAAAATGATGCATCTCTAGCAAGAACAGACAGAGAAACTTAAAACACTGGAGTCCAGCCAAAGGTGATTTTGGCAATACACCTTTAAAGAAATGAATATTAATGCACCCTTGCGGCTTCTCTTCAAGAATATTAAATAAGGACTTTTTTAAAAAAAATCTGTGGGCATGTGTCCCACAAAAGCTTGTTCTGTATTACTTTGCATGGCAACAGCTTATTTCTGATACTTTTGACTTATGTACAAAATAAAATGAGATTTTAATGCAGTATTTCTGGGAGAAGAATGTAACAGAAAAATGCATTTAGAAAGGGTTGGATCCAGACTTATTTATCAGATGGGAATTTATCTCACGTTTGGAGGCATTTTTGGCATGGTCAGGATATAGTATTTTCTGGTGAGTACATGACGTGTAGGCAATTGCAAACCAGCCTGGCCCTTTTCCATGACTATCCAAACTTTTTTGAATCACGGGCCAGGGCTTTTTAAAAAATTTTTTTAGAGCATACAGGATCACTCCACTGTAGTTTAGTTTCTGGTGTGTGTAAGCATTGGTGTTGAACCAAATCAGCACTTTATCCCGTATGCCACTTATGCATATATGTATTTTAAATCCAGCTTTTTCCTACTCCCTACAGAGGAAAAGACAGGAGACAATGTGGAGGAAGATTTTTATTTCTTAGTATCCAGTGCTGTCAGTTGGGTAGCAACCCAATTCAGTGGCATTCCACTTACCAATAAATTAAAAATTCCAAATTCCAGATTTCTCCTTCTCCCCCATGGAGGAGGAGACAGGAGAATACCTGTAGAATGGCCTCTTTTCCTCCTATTTTCTCCTCTTCCCCCATTTTTCTTTTTCTTTCTTTCTTTCTTTTTAAACAGCACTGTCAGTTGTGTGGCAAGACAATGTGATGTGTGATTTACCAATAAATTAAAACAAAAATCTCCCAAAAATCTTCTTTTTGGAAGGGCAGGGCAGAAGACACAGGGGCATGGAGGTGGAAAGGGTGGAATGGGCTAAAAATAGCAAGGCTTTGAGATATGGTGTGGTTTCTTGTCCCAAAACCACTCAGTGCTTGCATGTGAATGCAAGGATTGCCCTAAATGGCATATTGCATTTTGTAGCAACCCTATTTAGACTGATCCAATCAGAGATAACGTCTCTGTCTACCCAACCCTAACTCATAAATTTGCTCTAGTACACGTGTAACACTGGATCCAATTGCTAAAATGTATTCAGGTGTATTTGTGGCTTCAATTCTAGGCACACTTCATGAAAAGCCCAAATAAACTTGGTGGGTCTTACTTCAGGGTAGGCATGTGTAATGCTGCACTGTAAAACTATTATTGATATTTTTTTGTTCACATTTATTGCATTATGAATTAGTGACCAATCACAACAATAGATGGTAGTTGATCCAAAATAACAAAAGGATAATATGCATATTGGGCTCAATTAAAAATTGAAAAAGGTTTGAGATGTTTCCATTATGTTCTGCTTTTTCTTCCCTTACTTTTTAAAGTGCTGTTTCAAAAACTCAGATGCTTGGTCACTGCTTTGTGAATATTTTAGTTAATCCTAAAAAAGCTATTATCACAATATATTACAAGGTATTCTACGCACTTAATCATGAGTTTATGGATAAGATGTGATGAGTCTTACAGTTGTATGGACAAGTAGTTTCAGATATCTGATTATTGGCACTGCAGGTAAGGTGCTTTCTGCAAAGACCTGAAGGAAAAGTTGGATCTTGGATTAAACTCTTGGTATCAACACTTTGTCGGTTTCAGCAACAAAGAGAATAGATATCCACTCAATCATGTGTGATCGGTACAGAACTGTAAACATTAGATACTTATGAAATTGGCAAGGAATTAAAAGAGACATGTTTTGATCTACCAGGCTAAAAAAAAAAATGTCCTTTACAGGTGTGATTCTTGGGGCAGAAACATGTTGGAGAGGTGTTACTGAGTTAGTCTTTTGCATTTAAGAAATCAGTTTTCAAAAGAATCAAAAGACAATGAAGTCCTAAAAACCAATTACAATGCAAATTAAGCTATTTTCTGCAGGCTTTAAAATCCAAGGGAAGTTCCAGCTGTCATGCACATGCCCCCCTCCACAGCCTTTGGGGTCCTCTCTTCAAAAGATAGGTTATCTGTAATGTTTTTCCCTAAGTATCACTTCATATCATCTGCCAAAGCCAGTCTGATACATTCTGAATGAAACCCCAGATGCTCCTTCACCTTTATTCATGTGATGTACAACCCACCAGGATGTTCTCTTCTGCAAGCCCTTTATAAATAAATGCAAACCATCATTCTTTTGCAGACTAATTTCTTCTAGAAAGATCTTCTCTGAAAAAAATATCATAGTAGATTATGTCCTGGAGTTAATCATATTTTGCTTCATACAATATAGCACGAGTCTCAAACTTGCAGCCTGGGGGCCATTTGTGACCCACGGGAAGATAGTTTGTGGCCCCCACCTTAATATGAAAGTTTAAGGAGAGGGAGCAGCATCAGCAGCACCAACTTGGCAAGTGTGGGGCTTCCTCCCTGCCTTGTAGGGGCTGGTTCCCACCTGCCCCCCAAAGCACCCTTGCATCCAGAAGGGGAGCTCTCTCCCTGCCTGGCAGTCTTCTCCCTAAAAGCAGAAGCCCCACCCACCGCTATTTGGGGTGCTATGAACATTGTTGTTTTCTTCCTGCTCCGCGTGACCCCTCAGTGCTAGCTGGACCCTCTTCACTAGCTGATGCTGATATCTGGTACCTCTTGCTGCTGCTTAATATTCACTTCCCACAGTTTAATCTGGGGGTCCAAGAGGGCTGCTAGAACATACTCTTCCTCCTCCCACAAGGAGGCAAACCTGTAATGGAGCAGGTCCTTTAGCTTGCTGGCCAGGGCTATCACTTCAGGCGAGAAGTGATAGCCCTATGGAATTCCCCATCCACATAGATTGTCCCCTCATTACTCCCTCGATCATGCCAACCAAGTCCTGGAACACAGGAATCACCTGGCCAAAAATGTTTAAGGACCTGTGTTGCACTCTCAAACCTTTAGATGACATAGACCACTTGATTCATAATGTCCCACTCTTCTCTGCCTGGAGGAGCATCAACACCAATGGAAGCCCCCAGGGCCAAATCATGGAGTGCCGTTTGCTGCCCTAACACTCTTTCAAGCAGGTACAAAGTGCAGTTCCATTGAGCTGCCACATCCTGGATTCAATAGTGCATTGGCAAGCCCAATTTTTCTTACTTCTACTGGAACAGTTCACTGCCCTGGGCACAGTGGTGAAAATGCTATGCCACCTTTGGGCCCATTCAATTATAGCTGGTATGCATGTGTCTTCCATACCCTGCAAAGCATCCTGAACTATTAGGTTGTGAATGTGGGCCATTCATCACACCCCTTTCATCCTCCCAGCCTGTTGTGCTGCTACCACGATAGCCCTAATGTCTATGACAAACAGATCTTGCCGTATGTAGACTTTTGCTTTCTGATCTATAGGAGTAAATGGGACTCCAAGTATTAAGAATAATTATTACAGATATTCAGAACTATCAAATTTGGTTTTGGACATATTCGGAACTGTAAAAATGGAATTATTTGAAGAATTCCAAATATTTCTGAATCCACATGCACTGACCAAAATTCTGTTGCTTAATATAGTAAATCACTCTAGAGTAGGCTGCTAAATCAATGGAGATTTGTTGAGTCAACTCCTCCATAATTTCCATTAATTTAAATGGTCCTGCCCTAACTGCAACTTACCATACTAAAGTAGTTTTTTTAGCAAAAATACGAAGATGGAAAGCAGAAATGTAAGGGGGAGAATGAAGAGGAGGAGGACACATGAGATAGTTAAAGATTCACATTGCGTCTGTGAAATAAAAAGAGGACACCCTATCAGAAGGAATGCTCTCTTGCATCCTTGCAAAGTACTCTCTCCATTCTAGGGGACTCAAAAGTAGAATAGTAGGCTATGTGCTTTCCATTGTGATCACAGCAGAACTTGGAGACATTACTTTTTGAGTCTACATACATGTACATTTTAGTCTATTTTACCCCCCTGAAAAATGTCTCAGTGGCCACAGCTTGTAGCAAAGTTGGTTAGAAGATTGTTGGAACTGTAATTTTAAAAAGTAATTATCCTGAGTTCTGGCTCAGAGAACAACTACATAGGTTCTCATTGCTACTGACATGAAAATACCAGTCCCTTTTTTCAGTTTGTTATGGGAATCACAGCATTCTGGAGCATGTGGACAGACAGTCAACTTATATTATACCTAACACATATATCCGTTTTACTTTCCCTCTTATTTTTCCCCAGTACGCTGTTTGTATTTGCAATAAAAGTTCAATTTTTAAAAATGCTGCAAACTGTGATAGAATTACCATTGCCACAACACCACATCTGTCATCCCTTTTTACTTATCTAAATTCTTCTGGACCAATGATACTCCATAGGTAAAGGTAAAGGTTCCCCTTGACAATTTTTGTCCAGTCGTGTCCGACTCTAGGGGGCGGTGCTCATCCCTGTTTCCAAGCCATAGAGCCAGCGTTTGTCCGAAGACAATCTTCCGTGGTCACATGGCCAGTGCAACTTAGACACGGAACTCCATAGACCCAGATAAACTCCCCGTGATAGCAAGATCTGGATATGATCTGCAACAACTTAAACAAGATATCATCTAATGTGTTTCTTCTTCGCTTTATTACAATTAATGGAAAATATTTCTCAAACCAGAGAGCAACAACTAAAGAATAGTAGAGGTCCCTTTCCCTCATTTGTTGTAATAAAGAAATAAATGACAACTAGTGCAATAATGTGTTCTTGAAGGCTTTCATGGCTGGGATCTGGTTGTTGTGGGTTTCTCAGGCTGTTGGCCAGAACATGGCCAACACAGTGACCAACTAGTGTAATACTTGGGGCACTGGACTAGGACTATGAAAATTCAGGATAGATTCTTCACACAACCATGAAATGTACTAGGCTGACCTTGGGCCAGCCTAATCTACCTTGCAAGGTTGCTGTGAGGATAAAATGAGGGTGAGAAAGAGCTAGGCGTTCCACCTTAATTTACATAATTAAGGAAAGTCAGGATAGAAATATAACTAATAATGATAATGTTTCATGAGGTAAATTCTGACTTATGGTGACCGTTTTTGGGGTTTTCCAGACAGAGAATATTCAGAAGTGGTTTACCATTCCCTTCTTTTGAGGAGAACCTGGAACTGTGCGGCTTGCCCAAGGCCACACAGCCTGGCTCTACTCGCAGAAGGTAGAGCGGGGGAACTGAACTCCCAACCTCTGGCTTTACAGCCAGATACTTTAACCATTGAGCTATCAAGTAAATAACTCTAAGAAAATGGGACTGGAATGAAAAAGTAACAAAGATTAAAAGGCAAGGTCTAGAGTGTGTTGGTTTTGAAATGTTCCATGTAATTTAAAGATCATTACTGTACTTGGCTTTGATTGCATTACCACATTGCAATGATAAGAAACCATCAAATGAGCAACATTTATGCAGCTGGCAAAGAATGTAATCAAATCCCTTCTGTTAATGACAATGCAACAACTGATGTGGATTTTTTGCAGTTTATCATTCCTAAAAGTGAGGGTGTTGTGGTCCATAAAGCAGTTAGAAGTGGGGACTTAAGCTAAAAAAATGCCACTGAAGTTCTTTCAGGGAAGTCCAGAATATATGGCCTTCTAAACCTAATGAAATGCTCCAGTTAAATTTAGGCACTCTACCTTACACATCAGTGAAGCTACTAGTGCATTTAGGGGCTGAAATAGCTTTAGAAACAGGATTTATCTGCCCAGGCATGTTTTGCAAATCTATTCATCTTTTTTATTATTAAAAAAAAACTCCTTAGTGAACTTTTAAAAAAAATGTTATTTGTCCCCAGGTCTGTTCTTGGGAAATACCCAGACTCAAAGTGCTCCTGAACTCAGACTTTGAGATGCAATTATGTCTTTGGTGAGACAAAGGATATAATGCTACACTTCAAAGAGACATGCAACTCATACAGATAGTTTTATAATGCAACAGACTCTAACTCACATTGAGTTTTATTGCTGCTTGTTTCCTTGTATCTTGTGGTTTCAGCTGTGCAAACCTGAGCTGTTCCATCAATCCAACATACTCATTAGTTAAGGAAAATTATTTCAACAGTATTCATTTATTTTTTGTGGCTTCATTATTCTGTATAAAAGAAATCTTGCTGCATCAGAAAAATGGTTCATCTGGATTCACTTGTTTACAAGCTTTGCAGCTGAAAATTTCTTGAACAGTTTACTTAGAGAGAAGTGTTGCCCACTGAATTCTTAGGTTCAATCTTCCTTAACTAAATTAGAACTTGACCAAAAAGTTAATAAAACAATCTTGTGCCAAGCCATTGTTGCAGTTTAGGTAATGTATGGTTATCCTGGTTCTACATCATGGATTCCGGTTACGTAATCTGACCAAAAACAATTATTTAAATGCAACTGCCATCTCAGAGTAGAGACATTGAATCCATGGGATTTACACAGTTGTTAATTTGTCATTCACTAATTGATTCAATGGATGTAATCAGATTGGGACTGTCAACTGAATTTAAGATCATGATCCTACAAAAATCTATACTCTTAAGGTTATGTATTTGTGGCACAGAAATAATGTAGGATTTCCACAACAACATGCAATGTCTGAGTCCACTGTTAATGGCTGATGTTCAGAGACTCATCTTCTTGCTTAATTGGAATAGCAAGTACAGTAGAATCTCTGTATGCATGGGATCAGTATTCACTGATCCAAATTAGTTTCAGCTAGAAGTTGCAACCAATTTATCCGGAATATGTTTTTTAAAAATTCTTTGTTCCAAAGTCCAAACATTTATTTCTGTCAGCAGAGGTGAGTAAATTCCAGAAGTCTGAAGACCAATTTTCAGCCCAAAGAACCTACAAGGCATAATAACTGTTCCCAGGAGTGGAAATAACTGTTTTTGGCCACTTTTTTCTAATGAAAGTTTGTGGGTCACGGACGCATGGTGATTTCTGCTAGGTCCAGAAGGGGAGACATGTGCCACCAGATTTTCACCCCAATTTAAAGCATTTTATCCCACATTTTCAACTGAAATTGTTTTCAAACAAGCTTATGGCTCCAGTTTACAATCTAGGAGACATGACATATAAAGAAAAAGGAATGAGGACAGAAGAAGGTGCTCCTTTGACTTGAAGTTCAAGTCAAGGGAGTGCCTTCTTTTCTCCTCATTCCTTTTTTTTTTTACCTTTTGCCTCAAGCCAGTAATTTTTTAGATTTCAATTCTTCCTCTTCCTCCTCTTTTTTTGGGAGTGGTGGTGAGGACCTGCCCACATGTTCCCAATCCTTCCATTCCATCCTCATATATGACTTTAACCAAATATTTTGAATATTATCTTTTTGCTCTCCAGTAGCAACATGTCTCTTCCCAAATTCTGGTCCCAAACTTACATTTTTAGGAACTGTTTTAATAATATCACCCCAAAAACTCACAATTCTCAGTAACGTCTTATTCTGTATTATTGGGACCACTGTCTCTAATACTAATACAACCAGCTCTTCATGTTTGGTTTTGGTATACATGAAATTTCAACACACATTTGCAGGTGAATGAAGCCATTGTTTAACTGTGATTCTAATATCATTAATCTACATTTTCAAAATTTCCCTATGATCACATCATTTTATTAAAGATGAGATGGCATGTGCCTGCTGAGTCAGTTTCACAGTTGCCTTTCCTATCCTCTTTAACCAACATTTCACAACCATCATCATGTGCATTTTGTCAATTTTAATTTTCCATGCAGAAACACTGTTGATAAAAGAAGACTGTTGGGTGAGATATTCTTAGCATGCATCTGTCATCCACTCAACAGACACAGATACACATGGACATCACCAGATGGGCAATACCGAAATCAGATTGATTATATTCTCTGCATCCAAAAATGGAGAAGCTCTATACGGTCAACAGAACAAGACCTGGAGCTGATTGTGGCTCTGATCATCAGCTTCTCATAGCAAAATTCAAGCTTAAACTGAAGAGAGTAGGAAAAATCACTGGGCTAGTCAGGTATAATCTAAACCAAATCCCTTATGAATACACAGTGGAAGTGAAGAACAGATTTAAGGAACTAGATTTGGTGGACAGAGTGCCTGAAGAACTTTGGATAGAGGCTCGTAACATTGTACAGGAGGCAGCAATAAAAACCATCCGAAAGAAAAGGAAATGCAAGAAAGCAAAGTGGCTATCCAACGAGGCCTTACAAATAGCAGAGAGGAGAAGGGAAACAAAATGCAAGGGAGATAGGGAAAGTTGCAGAAAATTGAATGCAGAGTTCCAAAGATTAGCAAGGAGAGACAAGAGGGCCTTCTTAAATGAACAATGTAAAGAAACAGAGGAAAATAATAGAAAAGGAAAAACCAGAGATCTGTTCAGGAAAAATGGAGATATTAGAGGAACATTTTGTGCAAAGATGGACATGATAAAGGAGAAAAATGGGAGGGACCTAACAGAAGCAGAAGACATCAAGAAGAGGTGGCAAGAATACACAGAAGAATTATACCAGAAAGATTTGGATATCCCGGACAGCCCATAAATTGTGGTTGCTGACCTTGAGCCAGACATCCTGGAGAGTGAAGTCAAGTGGGCCTTAGAAAGCTTGGCTAACAACAAGGTCAGTGGAGGTGATGGCATTCCAGTTGAACTATTTAAAATCTTAAAAGATGACACTGTTAAGGTGCTACATTCAATATGCCAGCAAGTTTGGAAAACACAACAGTGGCTAGAGGACTGGAAAAGATCAGTCTACATCCGGATCCCAAAGAAGGGCAGTGCCAAAGAATGCTCCAACTACCGTACAATTGCACTCATTTCACACGCTAGCAAGGTTATGCTCAAAATCCTCCAAGGTAGGCTTCAGCAATATGTGGACCGAGAACTCCCAGAAGTACAAGCTGGATTCCGAAGGGGCAGAGGAACTAGAGACCAAATTGCTAACATGCGCTGGATTATAGAGATAGCCAGAGAGTTTGACTGTGTGGACCACAGCAAACTATGGCAACTCCTTAAAGAAATGGGAGTGCCTCACCACCTTGTCCATCTCCTGAGAAACCTATATGTGGGAGAGGAAGCAACAGTTAGAACTGGATATGGAACAACTGATTAGTTCAAAATTGGGAAAGGAGTACGGCAAGGCTGTATATTGTCCCCCGGTTTATTTAACTTTTATGCAGAATACATCATGCGGAAGGCTGGACTGGAGGAATCCCAAACTGGAATTAAGATTGCCGGAAGAAATATCAACAACCTTCGATATGCAGATGATACCATTCTGATGGCAGAAAATGAGGAGGAGTTAACGAACCTTGTAATGAGGGTGAAAGAGGAGAGTGCAAAAAAACTGTCGGAAGCTCAACATAAAAAAAAAACTACGATCATGGCCACTGGTCCCATCACCTCCTGGGAAATGGAAGGGGAAGATATGGAGGCAGTGACATATTTTACTTTCTTGGGCTCCATGATCACTGCAAATGGGGACAGCAGCCACAAAATTAAAAGACGCCTGCTTCTTGGGCGGAAAGCGATGACAAACCTAGACAGCATCTTAAAAAGCAGAGACATTACCTTGCCAACAAAAGTCCGCATAGTTAAAGCTATGGTTTTTCCAGTAGTGAAGTATGGAAGTGAGAGCTGGACCATAAAGAAAGCTGACCGCTGAAGAACTGATGCCTTTGAACTGTGGTGCTGGAGGAGGCTCTTGAGAGTCCCCTGGACTGAAAGGAGAACAAACCTATCAATTCTAAAGGAAATAAACCCTGAGTGCTCACTGGAAGGACAGATCCTGAAGCTGAGGCTCCAATACTTTGGCCATCTCATGAGAAGAGAAGACTCCTTGGAAAAGACCTTGATGCTGAGAAAGTGTGAAGGCAAGAGGAGAAGGGGACGACAGAGGATGAGATGGTTGGACAGTGTCATCGAAGCAACCAACATGAATTTGACACAACTCCAGGAGGCAGTGGAAGACAGGAGGGCCTGGCGTGCTCTCTGGTCCATGGGGTCATGAAGAGTCGGACACGACTAAATGACTAAACTAACTAACTAACTAACTAACTAACTAACTATCTATCTATCTATCTATCTATCTATCTATCTATCTATCTATCTATCTATCTATCTATCTATCTATGCACAGATACGCGCACATGCGCGCACATACATACACATGTTGAACAGTGAGAGAAAACTGGTCTTTGTGTTACTCATGTTACATGTTGTCAAGTCGAAGCTGACTTATGTTGTTTGTTGTTTAGTCATTAAGTCGTCCGACTCTTCGTGACCCCATGGACCAGAGCATGCCAGGCCCTCCTGTCTTACTTGTATTACTTTTGGTTTTATTTTTGCTTCTTTTTTCCTCTTTTTTTGTTATACAAGCTAGCACGGCTACCTCTTTGAAATGAAATTGCTTGCTATCATGATGTGCTGGGTTGAATCCTCCATCTATACAAACACCACCTGTTTACCTTTTTTTTAATGTATTTCACATACCACACATTTTCTGAGTGGTTAACAACCAACATGTACAAATTACAGATAATGCAATTTTAACAGTTTTATGCTCTCTTGAACTCTCACTTCACAGTTACTTTCAACTTTCCCTCATGGTATCAAAGACTGATTACATGGGCTGTTTTGCTTGCTGTTCTTAAGACAACAATCAGACTATGTCTTTCCTTCAGCATATTAGCCTGCCTCCAGAGCTTTCCTATCCACATCTTCCCAGCCCTGCCAAGGGGATTCTACTTTTCAGGTGCAGGTAAGAATACTTTGGTTTGTATCAGTTCCAGCGGATGTGATTGCTGGAACTCATCAAAAGCAAGCCTTCCTCTTTAATTTTCTGGCTAGGGCTCAGGAAGGGAGGCCAGGCTCTTGTGAAGGAGTCCCAGGCATGCCCAGAAGCCACCTGCTGGCTAGCATCCCATGGAACTGGGCTGTACTCAGCTGGACTGAGACAGGCACCACCCTGTGTGAAGCCTGACACTGCAAGTGCATTCGAAGAGTTGATGATTAGTGGATCCTGCAATTCATATTAATTTTCACACCTAGAACATTTTTACTGACATATGAATTAAGTGATCCACCACTAAGAGCTGTATGAGTTTGTCTGCAGAAGTCTTCTGCATACAGTCTACATATAGAGGAGGAAAAAGGCCAACCTAGTGTCTTGGAAGCAAAGTTCATTTCCTGGCAAAGAGGCAATAGCTACCTACCTGGGATTGGACTCCCTGAATTCCCATGGTATATATATAGGGAAGTCAGGGAGAAGCGAACAAAGTTACTCTTGGGGACTGCAACTGATGGACTATTCAGACAGTAAGGTCAGTGTATATTCTGTGACTTTTAGTGCCCCAAAGTAATAATTAGAGATGGAGACGAAAAACCAAAATGGTGCTTCGTCTTGGTTCGTGAGTCATCAAACTTGATGATCTATGAATTGACCCCCAGTAGCCTGATGAACCATGAATCACTTCATTGGTTTGTTGGGTCATATATTTTTTTAGACAGCCTGTGGGGCTATCTAATTTTTTTTTTATATAAAAAGCCCCGATCCCCACAGCCTGCCCCTACCCCCTTCCCACTGCCGCTTACCTTCCCAGCTGCCTCCTCCTGCTCCATGGCAGCTTCTTTGGAAATAGAAGCTAGATTGCTGGAACCGCGGTTTCAGTTCCAGCAATCTAGCTTTTGCAAAGAGCAGCAGGGAGGGCTTCCCTTTCAGACTGAGGCGATTCCACCCGCTGTCATGCACAGACAACGGAAAAGGGGGATTGCTTCAGTCAAGTTTCCCTTCTCTTCCTATGCCCAGGTGAGCATAGGAAGAGGAGGGAAGTCTCAGAGAAGCCTCCCCCCACTCTCCACTGCCTTTGCAAAGACAGTGGGGCTGGGGGGGTTGATTGGGTCCCACTTTCCTTCTCTTCCTATGCCTGCCTGGGCATAGAAAGATGGGGGGGAATTTGATAGATGACGGGACAAATATAAAAGGATTATATTCATTGCTTCATATTTGTCGGGGTCTCTGGACCTCAAGAATACGAAGCAACACATATCTGGTGAATCAGCGATATTCACTAAATATCGTGATTTGTTTTTATATTAATCCCCATGTCTAGTAACAATCAAATGAGATGAAAATAAATTTTTCCAAATTCTGGTTTATTGTAGCTGACAGTGTTCATGAGGGACACTTGGACTACAAGTTGCTTGCTTTGAGTCTTACAGTCACTGGGTGTCTCTGGAGTTCCTCAACAGAGTACTGTGAAATTGTAAAATTGTATTCTGCAAATTATGTGAGGTTAAGGCTGGATGGAATCCTGTGGGCTATACAGGTCTGTTATTTTGAGCACTTTAAGCAGGGAGGTTTATTCTTTAAAAGCTACTGACTTAGACCTTTGCCAGGACTTAGTAATAGAATCCCTTGTGTGGTTATGTTCTAAATAATTAACAACAAAACTGGGAGGGATGGGATGTTTCATAGAAGTGTGTTATTTCACTTTTCAGTTCTTTAATATGGTGGCTAAGTTTTTTCCCTTGGAACTTTTCCAGGTGTGAGCTGTAAAAAGACAAGGCTGAGGAAGGTTTGTCCAGTTCTGTACAAACGATTAGATAAAAATTTATAAATAACATATTTTGCAAATTGAAGTACATAATTATATTAAAAACATCAAATATGGATCAACTGAATGTGTACTGGATAAGAATTGTTTACATGATTGTAGAATACAATTGCTGCTACAAAGAAATCCCCAATTAGTTCTGGCTATTTCAAGTACTGCATGTACTATTGGGGGGGAGGGGGCATATGCTTTCCTGATATAATAGGCAAAGAGGCCCTAAGGGGTTTGTTTTAAAATAAGGAATGCCTCATAAAATACAGGACATCTGGCATTCCTAGGTTCTGTGAACCAGTGCGGTTCAGTTCTGCGGGAACCTCTAAAGTTGTGAGAATGACATATGTAGAAAAAGGATTAGTGGCAAATGGGGCTCTGTCTTCCTGACATATGAATATGAAACCACCCCCAATATTTTCTCTGTAAGAAGTGAACAACAGTGAGTGAACCACTTCTCATGCCTTGAATTGTCCTGGAAGTCATTGCTCAGGTGGTCTGATTAAGGTTTTCTAAAGTTGTCTGACAGGTTCTGACATTTTTCATCACATCCAGCACTTTGATGTGAGACAAAGTAAGAGAAACCTTAAGACTACAATTTTTATTTTGTGGTGAAAGTGGTGAGGAGAGGAAATCATGGGTCACATTTTCTTTCCTTGTTCTGGAGCAGATGCGAGAAGAAAGAGGGGGAGGAACCCCCCCTCCAGCCAAAAGCCCCTTGGAATTTTTCACTGTCTTGCTTCCTCTGAGTTTTATTATTTCTTCAAAGCACAGATGTGTACAAACAAGAGAAAGCAATGCCTGCTTCTGTCTCCCCTTTCTTGCTTATGTTTTGTAGGCCCTGGGACAAAGAGGATTAGGCCCACATGGCAACAAAGAGGTAGTGTGCTTGCAAATGTTTACTGCTCACTTGTCCTCTTGCTAAGGCATGTGGCATAGAAGGTAGTCACTGCATGTGTAGCCAACTGATTCTCCAATCCACTCAACCCAGTCTTTCCCTCTTCATGATGTGCCAGTTGTGACTCTTCCCAAAGAGCCAAATTTTTCTTGCTCTGCAATGCAAAAGTAAGTTGAGTAAGGACCTAACTAGGAGCTTTACAATTAAAAGTGATAAAACATTGTTCCTCCAGAGACAACATTCTTCAAAGCTGCCAGGTTTGCACAATTAACATGGAATCGAAGCCTGTGCTTTGTTTGAGACCATTCAGCAAACAAAAGTGAGTCTAAACATGCAGCTCATGAAGCTGCAAGACCTTATTGGAGAATAATAAAACATTATTTGTTCTTAGACTGTAACTCCCATCAATCCCAGCTAGTATGATTAGAGATAAAGAACCTGTTTGTTACATGCCAACAACCTCTGGAGATTCTCAAGTTGTCTAACCTGTGCTACTAGATTGTGCCACTAAGTTGAGGAAGAACTGGAGGCTATTCACTGATCCTCCTAACTGCATATTGAAGAATTGTCAAGCAGAATGTTTCTCCAAGTACCTTCACTTACTTGCCTTCTTTTGCTGAGTAATGTAAGGAGTTTAATCAGTTGGTCCCCACTGAAACAGACCACAACCAAAGTATAAATTATTAAAAAGTGGCAATTCTGGAAGAGGTATCCGTGTTAGTCTCTGTTTTTGGCCTGATATTGTAGAATGCTTGTCAGTAGATGTGCGTAGGCCATCCGACTATCACAGCAGATTTGACACTTGCAGTTTGCAACTTAGCTTGTGCTGTTTCAGGATTTGTCTCTGGAGAGACACCTGGGCTTTGTTTCTGGGCATGACTGGTTAGTCACAAAGATCTACATAAGTGGTCAGGGAACAGGGGTGTCACGTTCCCGGGGGTTACAATAGCCGAAGTCCGATAAACCAGTCCAACGTCAGAGATACCAAGAATGCAAAGCCAGAGTCCCGAAACAAACTTACAGAGTACAGTCCAAAGTCAAAGTCCAGGGTCAGATACACAGTCAGAGTCCAGAGTTCAGAGTACGTAGTCCAGGGCCAAGGTCCAAAGTCCAGCGCAGTCCAGGGTCAAGGGCCAGAGTTCAGAGACAGGAACAAGAGACGTGGATGCCAGCCAAGGTTTTGACTCCTTGCTTCCACGAAGTTTCTGGCTTCACTGAAACTTGTTTTATACTAAAACAGCTCCTTGAGCTGTTGGAAAGCTCTCTATTCTGCTAGTACTCAGAACTAGGTGAACGCAGGTCCCTGTGGAAAGCCTTAGAGCGATCCTCTGCTCTTCTTGCCCTGAGTCTTTTCCGAAGCCTGCCCCAAAGCCTGTCTGCTGTGGAGGGAGAACCTGGAGGCTGCTCAGCTGTTTCCGATCTCTCCACATTCTTCTCAGCCACAGTTAACCTTTCTGGGTCCAGATCTTCAGAAGCACTCATGACAAGGGGTTAATTACCCCAAATGGGGTAAAAATGAAAATCCTGGGGGTAATGAGCAGAGCACACACACACACACCACCTCCTGCAGCCAAGTCTCAAATCATAAGCCACCTATCCCTGCTACCTTCCTTGATTGAAGCACTTGTAAATCAGTTCTTTTAGAGATTGGAGATAAGGCTGCTTTATTGTTTACAGCTGTAGAACAGCCCGAGCAGTCAATCCAGTTTGTGAATGACTACTTCCGCCAGAGGTGGAAAGCTTCAATTAAGGCGGGAAGGAAGGTGCGAGAGAGGGATGGATGGATTCATCAAGCTTGTTTAAAGGTAAGATTGTAGAAAATTTAGGAAAAGGGGAGGGTGGGTGTGAGAGAGAGACTGACTTTCATAAAACCATGAAAGAAGGATGTGACTGTAAGGAGAGAAGGCTCCAATTAAGGTGAGAAAGAAGGTGCGAGAGAGGGACCGGCTGATTTCATCAAGCTTGTTTAAATATAATGAAACAGACATACTGAACTGAAGCAACTGATTGCTGAAAATTGTGTGTGTGTGTGTGAGAGAGAGAGATTGAGAGAGAGAGAGAGAGATGCTCCTGATCCTGCTTTGACTGCAACACCAAACAAAAGGTCTTACAAAGACTGTGGCTTTCTTTATTGAGTCAATCCATCTCATGTGCATTCTTCCTCTTTTCCTGGTGCATTGCACTTTTTCCTGCATTACTACCTTTTCCAGTGAGATTGTCTTCTCATGATGCCACTGTAGTACAATACTCTTTGTTTGGTTATTTAACTTCTAGTGAGAGTCCACACTTAATTTCCTTTACTTATCTCTCTGACAAGACATGCTATCTGTAAAATTCTTTTCCAACATTATATTTCAAATAAGTGAAATGTATGTATACACTTTATGTAGTGTATAAAATGTGTATTAAAAGTCTGCACTCCTATACATAACTGCTTTTTTGAGGGTGGTTTACTTTGGAGGAAACAAGTCCAGGATTTCAATGTACTTAATAAGCTTTATAAATGTTGTTGTTGTTTAGTCGTTAAGTCGTGTCCAACTCTTCGTGACCCCATGGACCAGAACATGCCAGGCCCTCCTGTCTTCCGCTTCCTCCTGGAGTTTGGTCAAATTCATGGTGGTAGCTTTGATGACACTGTCCAGCCATCTCATCCTCTGTTGTCCCCTTCTCCTCTTGCCTTCACACTTTCCCAACATCAGGGACATTTCCAGGGAGTCTTCTATTTTTATGAGATGGCCAAAGTATTGGAGCCTCAGCTTCAGGATCTGTCCTTCCAGTGAGCACTCAGGGTTGATTTCCTTTAGAATTGATCGGTTTGTTCTCCTTACATTCCAGGGGGCTCTCAAGAGCCTCCTCCAGCACCACAATTCAAAAGCATCAGTTCTTTGGTACGCAGTCTTCTTTATGGTCCAGTTCTCACTTCCAGACATCGCTACTGGAAAAACCATAGCTTTGACTATGCAGACCTTTGTTGGCAAGGGGATGTCTCCACTTTTTAAGATGCTGCCTAAGTTTGACATCACATTCCTCCCAAGAAGCAGGCGTCTTTTAATTTCATGGCTGCTGTCACCATCTACATTCATCACGGAGCCCAAGAAAGTAAAATCTGTCACTACCTCCATATCTTCCCCTTCTATTTCCCAGGAGGTGATGGGAACAGTGGCCATTCTCTTAGTTTTTTTGATGTTGGGCTTCAGACCATTTTTGTGCTCTCCTCTTTCACCCTCAGTAAGAGGTTCTTTAATTTCTCCTCACTTTCTGCCATCAGAGTGGTATCATCTCCATATCTGAGGTTGTTGATATTTCTTCTGACAATCTTAATTCTGGTTTTGGATTCCACCAGTCCAGCCTTTCGCATTATGTATTCTGCACATAAATTAAATAAGCAGGAGGACAAGATACAGCCTTGTCGTACTCCTTTCCCAATTTTGAACCAATCAGTTGTTCCATAGCCAGTTCTAACCGTTGCTTCCTTTTTCACATATAGATTTCTCAGGAGATATATAAGGTCTTCAGGCACTCCCATTTCTTTAAGGAGTTGCCATAGTTTGCTGTGGTCCCCACAGTCAAAGGCTTTTGTGTAGTCAATGAAGCAGAAGTAGATGTTTTTCTGGCACTCTCTCTCTTTCTCTGTAATCCAGCGTATGTTAGCAATTTGGTCTCTAGTTCCTCTGCCCCTTGAAAATCCGGCTTGTACTTCTGAGAGTTCTCAGTCCACATACTGCTGAAGCCTACCTTGCAGGATTTTGAGCATAATCTTGTTAGCCTGTGAAATGAGTGCTATTGTACTGTAGTTGCAGCATTCTTTGGCACTGCCCTTCTTTGGGAATAGCATGTAGACTGATCTTTTCCAATCCTCTGGTCACTGCTGAGTTTTCCATTGATGATGATTAAAAAGTAGCGCACTGGTCCTTTGATGTTGGGCTGTGGCACCAGTGTGGGTGACATGACCTTTAGCCTGGTTTGTTCCTTTTTGCACACCACACACAAAATGATTAAAGTGGTAGGAAAGGCCCCCCTAAATCTACCTTGCCTGTCTCTAGCAAGCACATCATTGCTAGCATCACTCTGGCAGCCACTGATTATGATCAAATCCTCTGCGAGCTAGCAAATATTTAATGCAACTTGCTAGGCATGTTGGACACCTTACTACTCCCTATACCACCCCATGGCTGGTGTGCAATTTGTTCCAGCAAAAACAGGGTACACCGAACTAGCAGGATATATCATCAATATAAATGGCTGCCAGGCTATGTACTGAACTAGCAGGATGCACCACATTTGGTGCATCCTGCTAGTTCAGTACATAGCCTGGCTGCCATTTATACTGATGATATATCCTGCTAGTTCAGAACACAGACTGTATATACCAGGGGTCTCAAACTCAATTTACCTGGGGGCCGCTGGAGGCAGAGTCTGAGTGAGGCTGGGCCATATCATATTTTCCGCCAAGTGGAGCAAGAGACCAAGGAAGCCGCCCAGGAGTTTCCTTAGCCCAGCTGGGGCTCTAAGGAGGAGGGGCGTGCAAGCCCTTGTTGCTGGCCACGACCCCTTCCGGCTCATCTTCACTACCGCCACCAGCAGCAGCAGCAGAACGAAGAAGCGGAGAAGGAAGGGAGCACCGGCAACTGCCTAGCAGGGGGAGGAGGGCACGACATAAAAAAAAACACCTCACAGTATCGCCTTGGCAAAGGAGAAAAGCCCCCATCAGTACTCACGAAATTAAATAGAATGGGGCGGGTCCCCCCACAGGTGCGCACATGCACACACACACACACACACACACACACAGAGGTCTGGCAACTTTCCTCTGAGGGCCCCCCTCAAAAAAGGGTGCACTCAGCAGCAGCAGCAGCAGCAGCTACCCCCACCATGACAGAGGAGCAAACTTTGCAAGGTGAGCCCAGGCAGCCTCCAGAGCCGAGGCTGCTGAAGCAGGACGAAGATGATGATGAGGAGGAGGAAGCATCGCTGGGTGCTGAGGTGGCCGCTGGCTGGGCTGGTACTGGGGGTGCCGAGAGAGAAAGAGAGCTAGAGATCCGCTTCCCTGGAAGAGGCGGTGGCGGCAGCTGCTGTTGCCAGCTTGGAGGCACTCTTCAAGACCGGGCTGGGAGCGAGTTCCGCTCTCAGGCATCGCTTGGTGGCAGCTCGGGCGCTCAGGAAAAAGGGCTGGCAGTGCACCTCGCTCGCCGGCTCTACCCCAAGACAGCGCCTCTTGCACCCTCCATCCGGAACTGCAGCCTGCCAGCTGGCAGGCTGCAGTTCCGGATGGAGGCTGCAAGAGGCGCAGTCTTGGGAGAGAGCCGGTGAGCAAGGCGAGGCTTTTTTTTTTACTCTTGACAGCAAAGGACATGTGGTCGCTTGGGGGGGCATGCAAGGCGGGGGCCACAAACTATCATCCAGCGGGCCACAAATGGCCCCCGGGCCGCATGTTTGAGACCCCTTGTATAGATTCAATAAGATTTTGAATTCAAATAATGTATTATTTCCTTCCTTTCAAATCAAGGGGGTAATGTCGGTATATATAAATTGGGGGGGGGGGGAGGTAAAAAAGTTCCCTGATCCCTGATCTACATGAATCCTATCTCTGGAATACTAACAGATTTCAGCATTTAAAGAGACATTATCTGTAACATGAGTTTGTCTCCTAGAAGAAACTGAGAGGATGAAGTGGCGGCTCCTCAGGCAGAGCCTCTTAAGCTGCACTGCCCAGAGAATGATGGTAACTGAGCAGAGGTGCCTGCAGTTTTTATTTCTCTGCACACCCAATCCTAACAGCTGTGATGCCCAATCAGCAAATGAGAAAAACTGGGAGCAGCCACCATCTTCTTTTACTTCCATACCTCCCCCTACCTGACCAGAAATAGCAAACCTCAGAGGAGACAGATGAAGAGTTGGGGGTATATGGGCTCTTTCTGAGTAGGACGAAAACCTTCCTTTTTTCAAACTAGCCTTTGCAGCAATGCAGGACAACGGAAACGCCATTTACTGTGCTCTGCCGGTTTGCATTTCATTTCATTGCCCTCATTCTAAATTACACGTAAGATCGCCTCACGCACCCCTAATTCGTTTCCTCGAATACATGTTCAAGTCACGCACAGTTAGGCCCTAACTTGTTTGGTACCCACAACGGCTAGAGGGAGAGCTGAGGCAAACAGAGCACTCTGGGCGGGAACCACGCCATCCTCCCTCAAAATCTCTCTGGCCTTTGTAGTCTCCTTTCATGTACAAGGGTATCCGATTTCGGCGAGCGAAGAGAGCCCCTCCCGCGCCGCCGCCACACACCCCCGACCCCTCTTCCTCCTCCTCCTCCTAGCGCTGCTGGAAGGGGAAATATGAAGGGGAGTTGCTGCTCTTGCTGCCACCACCAGTGCTGCAGCTCAGTCAGAAGGAGGAGAAATCTCAGGAGGAGACGCGGAGGAGAAGAAAACGCCTAGGCAAGAAGGACGGCCGCGGCCGCCCAAGGCGGGATCTGAGCCGCAGCAGGAGCAGGAGCAGGAGCGGTGGCCGCAGCAACACCAGCCGCCGCCGCCGCCGACCCAGAAGTTGCTGAGGGCGCAAAGGACTGAGCAGCGCCAGACGCCTCGGCGCACGCCCACAGTTGGTCGGCGCAGCCGGCATGGGGTGTGCCGCCTTAACTTGAAAGCTTTGGGTGAGGAGAGGAAGCTGGTGGAGTTTAAGCCTCGGGCAGCTACACGAAGAAGAAGCAGCGGCGGCGGCGGCGGCTGGAAGCCCCTTCTCTCGCTTTTTGCTGCTGGCAGAGCGCTGCCGTGGTTTGAGAGGAAAGAAGCGCGCGCGGGGGGGGGGCAGCGGCGTTTGTGCTGGGAGTGTAATTGCGCCAGGTGGGACAAGACACCCCAGCCGCGCTCCAGCCCGCCCTTCATCTTCCCTCGGGGCTTTTTCCCCTCCCTCCCCGGGGTTTGTGTGTGTGTGTGCGCGTGTGCGCGGGGGCGCGTGTGTGTGCGTGCGCGGGGGGGGGGCGTCGGTGGGTGGGATTGCTGGGGTTACAAGGACCTTCGAAGCTTTGGAAGAAAGGGAGTCTGAAAAAGAAAAAGAAAGCGTGAAGAGTAAAAGGAAGGAGGAGGGAAAAAGAAGGCGGCTTTGCCCGAAGAAGCTGTTGGAGAGCTGGAAATGTCCTGTCCCTGTTGCAGTCTGCTGAGGTACCTGTTCCTGGCCCTGCTTTTGCACGGTGAGTCTAGCAGCTAGAAAGGAGAGGTGTTTTTTTTGTCATGCGGTTGTTAATTCTTCTCTTTGTGAACATATGAGGAATGATAGCGACAGCAGCAACAATAATAAAACTTCTCTCTTGAGAAGATTGGGCACTGTCACTGCCAGGTCTCTTGCTTTATCTTTGTAAATCACCATGTGTGTTGGTAGTACATAAAAAAATCGTGCTTGCATTTTCCTCTGTCATTCTACCCTAGACCGACAGCTGTTGGCAGCCATCCAAATATGTATTTTACCTATTTTATTTTTAACTTTATAAATTGCCACAGACAATGTGGCTAGCTTGGTACTGTTACTCACGTCTGCATAGAAGGAAGGTATTCCTGGGAACTGCTGAAGAACACACATCGCTGAACTGTCTGAAAATGTAAAATTTTTATGGCCTGATTTTGAGATTTTTGCAGTACATTTCTATAGGTAGGAATTATTTAATGTACGTACAGATGTATTTGCTGCAAGTTATTTCTTGTGATTACTGGTCTGTTTGGTAAGATAAAGAATTGAATGTAATAGTTATGTATGAGGGAAAGCAGATGTTTACTTAATTTGCTCTATGTAAGCTGTATGATTCATGTCAATATCATCCCACTTTTGGTCCATACAATGTATGGAATATGCACAGAAAATGCAACTTCCTATGCCCCCCCAAGACTGCATACACATAAGGAAAGTGTATATGATTTTGCATGCATAGGACCTGGAAAGGTGTCTAAATTTCATACTATAGGTATAAACCCTTTTTTCAGCTTTAGTTGTTTTGCTCTGGAACAAGAGCAGTGCATTGCTATCACAATTATTGATCACTGTAATATTAAAAACAGCTACAAACACCTTTATGTACCTGTGCATGCTCCAGTTGTACATATGTCTGGAAAACCTGCCCATAACAATAGTTCAGCTGCACCAGATCAAGGATCCTTGTATACTAGCATCATGTTTTCAACCTTGACTAGCTATGAGGTCCACAAGGAGGTAGTGAAGGAAATAGGCCTCCCTGATAGTTTATTTCCCAACAGGGAGGTTTCAGTTTGATAGACCAAGTCATCATTGATTTGTCAAATCCACTTGTAAAGCCCCCTGTGTCATATTTTGTCTTGAATCTTTTGTCAATTAATTTATTCAGGTAGTCTGGTGTTATGAAAGGGGAAAAAGCAAAATACCTGTCCTTGCCTTCCACACTAGTCATACTCCACCTTAGTTGTCTTATTTTCTCAGAGAAATAGCTTATTTTCTCATGAAAGATGACTTAAGCTCTTGGATCATTTCATTTCCTTTTTTGCACCTTTTCTATCCTCTGAGTTGGGATGAAAGAGAACTACAGAATTGCATACATGAGAACAACAAGTATTTATACAAATCCAACCTGTTACTGGCTGGCAACCTGTTTCCTAGTAAATTTTAGTGTGGAATTCATCTTTGTTTACTGCTGCTACATACTGCATTATGTTGATGTTTTCATTAAGCTAAACATGAAACATCTCCTGGATAATCAACTTTTAAATTTCATTATGGTTAGATTTTTCTGCCCTATGTGTGCATTGTTTCACTTTTTATTAAGACTGATCCTTGCTTGCTATTTTGATTCCTGTGCATGCATAACAGTGATATTTTCCTCAAAACCTAATAGTCTGCCTTTGAATTTCTTATTCTGAATTATATGGATTAATTTACAAACTTGGTCACAATTTGCCCTTGACTCCAGATCATTATGATCTGATTCCTTACATCTTGCTGTGATTCCAGATCAGCATGAATGTTAAATATTCCCAGTATTGATGCTTGAGATTCTTTCTCTTGTGACTGCAGTTAAAGTGATTGTCTCTTTTGCTTCCTCTTTAAGTGATTACTGAACTGTAAGGAGACTAACCTGCATCTTTAATTCATTACTGCTTAGATTACACAAAAGCCTTTTCTAAAATTATTATATCGTCTCTGAAAAACACCTATCTAATGTCTGCTGAATTGTTTCAATCCACATCTGATCCTTTGGAGAATTCTAAAAGGATAGTGGAGCAGGACATTCCTTTGTAGGAACCATGCTGAATCTTCCAAGCAAAATTTGTTTTTCTATGGTAGTTCTAGATTCAGTAAAGCCCAGCTCAAGTATGCTATAATGATTTTCACTTCCAGCGGTTGAGATTATCTGACAGCTATGACTTGATATTTGCTCTAAACTTTATTAGAGCAAAATCTAATGTATGCACTTACTTAGAGGCTAAAGTAAGTACATAGATCCTAATCTAGGAACCTAGCATGGAAAACACAGAGAGTAACTCACCCCATCATTGTAGCATGTATTCAGGGATCAAGGGAGTTATAGTTCAACAATATCTGAAGAATCTCAGGGTTCCTCACCTACGTTCCAAATAGTCTTTGATCACTTCAAAATGTTACTGGGAGACTTATGTTTTTGTTTTGTTTTTGCCTGACACGTTACTGGGAGACTTACTTTTACTCCTAGATGGTGATCCAGTATGAAACAAATTGGTAATAGACAGAGCTGGAATAAATTATTTTCTTATAGATGACAGCTGTCAGAATCCTCTGGAATGGTCACTGTGTTGACTGGAGATGCTGGCAATTGTAGCTTAAACAAGTTGATTAGGCTGATATGACTCTACCCTAAATGCATCACTGACTTTTAGAGAGGTTCAATTAACATAATTCAGTTTTTTCAGTGGCAATTGTGGTGTCAGTATCTCAGAAAATGTAATTGTGTTATTCAGATACTTTAGTTAGTTCTGTGTCTAATTTAATGCACTACCAGTATCTAAAATTTCAGAAACTCATCTGTACCTTTTTTAGAATATAGAAATTACACCTTCCCGTTTGCTTGGGCAGCTCAGAGTACACAAATACCATAGAATAAAATAACGAAGATCATGTGCTTTCTGTTTATCTTGTCTTTTTATAGACAAAGAGAAGTTACACATCAAAGAGTGTGTTTATTCCCTCTCCTGCAGCTCACTATGCAATATGTAGTCTGTATAAATATGTCTGGTTAAGACAGACCTGCGCGGACGCCAAGGTGTTCTTTAAAGTTCTCTGATCTGGATGTCTAGAAGTCAAAACGGAAGGTTTGAGGTTATAGGCCAAGTAAGGAGAGAAGGTATAATTATAGGGTTAGACTCACAGGCTCATCTGCTTAGAATTACAGAGCTGTTTTAAACTTTGGCTGAAATGTGAAACAAATCAGGGCCAATAGTCAGATCAAACCAGCCGCTGCCAAGCTGAAATAATGGGGAGCTTTGTCTGTCTCCTTGCAACCCTCCCAACTATAGTGTCATCAAGTGGGAACTTAAAAAAATGAAGAAAGGAAAAGGGGAGGAGAAAGGATCAATTTGTGGAGGCCATAGTCATTTAACACGGGGATGAAGAACCATGGTGGAAAAGCATTGCCCCCTTGGGCTCAAATTTGGGCAAACATTCATTATAATACTTGCAAAAGGGAAAAAGAGGATGCATTTCTGTTTCTGGGCATCTGTGGTGAAAACATTCTACTGGTGGTACTTCCCAGTAAGGAGGAATCTAGCATTGGGGAAGATTCCTTTTCTCTGTCAGTTCTGCCATCACACATAAAGTTTATCACAAGGTTTATCATTTTAGTTCCATTTTTACTTATAAATCTGAGTGTTCATGTAGAATCTTAACTCTTCTCATTATCTCATCCCAATTCCTTGTTTCCAGTCAATGTCCTGAGCCCTCCCAATTTTGTGTCCTCCACATTTGGCAGAGTACAATGCCCATCAGATCCCAGCCATGTGAGGTCCTCTGGAAACAGGGTTGGAGAAGGCTGCTCTTTCCTAATGCCAGTAGTCAGATCAAACCAGTCCCTGACAGAGGGTAATCAAGGTGACCTTTGACAAACAATGGAGGAGTCCTCTCTGGAACAATGTTCCATTACAAAATCATGCAGTTTTTCTAATGTGTGACCTAAATGTACCATTGTCTAAATTAAATGCAATATATTTTTTTTTACTCTCTGTGATATATTAGCAATTGTAGAAATTGCCAAAGCATAGTTTTTGCAGCTTGTCACCATCAGTTTGCTTTTTGTTGCAGCAAAAACAACTAAATGTTTTGTGGTACCTTAAAGACCAACAAATTATATTTGGCATAATTTTAGGTGGCAGTCCACTTCTGGTGGAATTGTAGTCATTTTCCTCCTGACGATTTCTGTTAAATAGAGGACTGTAATCCTAATTAAGCATATTTATTAAGGAGAACTTTGCAGGACTTTTGAATAGACATGTTTACGATCAAAGTCTAAAATTCTTAATGAATTTCTGTGTGTGTTCTTAATTACATGAAACCAAAAGTTCTTGGCACTTTTTAGAATTAGGTCTGTAGCTGGCTGGTTTTGGGCCTTTTTTTAGTATTTTGGAAGATGTACTGCCTACAGAGAACTGCCTAAGCCTCTCTTTACTTAGAGAAAGTAGTGTAAAAAAATTCAAGAAAACATCTTGGCCATTTTGGTCTTTAGGTTTAAATTAAGTGCTAGTCCCAATTAGAGAACTACAGCTGCTAGCAGGTAAATAGCCAAGAAAGGTTACCGCTTTTATTACCTGTTTGTGATTCTTCTGGTCTTAACTGTTTGGCTCCTGCTGAGTACAGGATGGATAGCTAATAAGACCATTGAGTCTGATTAGAAGGGCCTTTTGCATACTTTTATTTTTCTCAGTTCTAAATGTATAGCCTTTATTTTCCCCCTTCTGTGACTTGTCTTCCTCATCTTCTTCAGTTCTCTTTTGAATTCTTGCTGGTGTATTGGCATCTGTAAAAACTAGTGCATAGAATTTGGCATAACGGTAAACCTGTCTGTACTGCATAGAATGATTGATCTTGGATACATTGCTTCTGCTAAGGCAGACTGAAATGGGATTGGCTTTTTAGTCTGCAGCGTTGGAAACTGACTCTCATTCTTTACTCATTCTTAACCCCAACCACCTATCAGTATTGAGTAACAGCTGAATAACAGCTTGAACATAAATGCTGCCAAGATATTTAGTTCATATAGGTGTAGAGTTTGGGTAAGTTGCTTACATAGATGACAGCTCCCCATATGCCTCAGCCTGTATGTCCAGGGATAGTTATGTTGGTTAGGA
Source organism: Pogona vitticeps (assembly GCF_051106095.1). Lineage (NCBI taxonomy): Eukaryota > Metazoa > Chordata > Lepidosauria > Squamata > Agamidae > Pogona > Pogona vitticeps. The sequence goes on from NC_135786.1 coordinate 180,398,326, forward strand.
AATTCTGAGATTTGTCATCCAAAAGAGTAACTTTTTTCAAAATGCTAGCTGGATGGCATTGGTAATCCAGGAGTGTGTTATGCTTGTGAACATAAATAGGCAGTAAAGCTCTAACAACTTTTTTGAAGTCAACTTTAGTTTGCCGACCTACTGGAAATATTGCTTTAAAATGCAGTTGAGTCAAGACTCAAATGTATACTCCTCTTTATATTTATTTCTTCATAATATATCTCAACATAGGAATAGTTTTCAAAAGACCCTAATGTCCATTTGTCAGCACGGAACGTTCTGAATGTCAAAGGAGGTTTGCATCTGGAACCTGTCCATTATTGTGGTTTTCTCTGCTTATACAAAAAGCCACAAAAGTTTTAGATGTCAAATGTTAAAAATATTTCAGCTCCAGAAATTCTGAGGAACAATAAAGTAGATTCAATCAGTTTGGCTAATTTAAAATAGACTTGCAGACCTTCCATATGAGCATATTTTGTATGTAGTAAGTGGATATTTGTTGATTCTGTATTTTATTCCTGAAGCTACCAGTCATTGCAGTTGTACTGAGTTCTTCAGTTACCTGACATGCGGTGTTTCAGTTTACAGGCATTGCTATGCCTTTCTCATATTGCTGGGCGTGATGTCCTTGTGTGAGTTGTGCATATTGTTCCCGTGTGTTGTTTTATGTGATGATAAGTGCATTCATTTCTAAGAAGCTTAATAAGTAGAAGAATGCAAAAATGTAGCCAATATAAAAATCAGGACTTAGATATGATTCTTAATTTCTTACATATATTTATTAAAGCAAGTTAATAACAGTTTTTGTTGACATTTTTATTTTATTTGTTTATAAATATTTTATTGTGTTTTTTCTGCTTTTCTATCCATTGCAACCAGAGTGATTTATTACAATATATTCCATTCATTTAATCTTGTCTTATACTCTCAGACATAATATTAATCTAATCTGTTCTACTTAAATCGATGTAGATTTCATCCAGGTATAAAGAGGTTCCCATTTATTATTATCCAGCTTATCATTTAGTGTATCTGTCAAAATATCCATTTTTGCTGGTTCCAAAATCTTCTTTGGAAAAGCAAATGAAAAGATTTATTTATTTCTTTAAATAAGGAGACAGATCTAGTTATATTTTCTCATAATTGTCACAGTTTGCTGCTGACTTTAGTAGCCTATACTGATTTAAATATTTAAACGTATGTATGAATGTTTTAGATCCATGTGCTAAGTGATAGAACTGAGTAATACTCATCAAGATATACCCCAAGTTGAAAGTCAGGCACAAGCTACTACATGTGAGTAACAAGACCAAAAAAATTAAAAAAAATCTTGGCAATTCTCCAAATAATGTGTATTGGCATGCAATTTCTTTTTCACAGTATGAGCATATATGTACATCCTTATTCATACTTCAGAAAATGGAAAGGGATTGTTGCATATATTAGGTATTCATGTGGATGTGTGTTTGCATTTCGTTATTGCCAGAAATGAATTGCAAGCAGAGTGCATGACTGGTCTGATCCATGATCAGAAACCAGAAATAGGGACCTGATACTGGGAAGTGAGCCAGCTTTTTCTCAGGGAATGGTTTCTGCTGATATCAGTGAGAGAAAGAAAAGAAGCGGCACTTGAAGACTGCAAAATGCCAAATGGCCTAAATTGATGTGTTAACTGCAACTAGACTAGACCCATTGAGTCAGTGGGATGATTGTAAGTGTTGATTTACCATACAGCAAATAACTCAATGGGCCTACTCCAGTTGACGCTAGCCTTTGGATTTAGGCTGAAATCTCCTGATGGATGTTTTGGAGACCTGTGTGTCTAGAAAGCTGGCAAACTGTGCCTCCATTGTAACTACCTTTTCTTGTCACACTGCTTTTTTTTTTAGTTTGTTCCAGAGGCATGCATTAGAGTTATCTGCATGATCAATTGACACTAATCCTATAATGCAGTATATAGGAACTAATATATAAGTTCCTATAATATATAGGAGCTTACTACCTTTTACTATACTGCTGTGTCCCATTCTTGCATGCCTAAAGCAAGCAGTTCAGCAAGCAGTTCTGCAAGACCTTACTCCTTTTGATGTTCAGTGACTAAAGTAGGGCTAAAAACAGAAACATCTGCTTGGCAGTGAGACATAAAATTCTCTGTTGTAATTATATAACTTTCACAATGCAATTAGGATAGCTAGTGGAAAGGTTATCTAGCAGTTTCCCACATCAAAAGTAAGACCAATGTATAGTTATTTAATTTTTTTGTCAACTGAGTAGATAAGTAAAGTCATATCCTTTAAGTACATTGCGTCTTATCTGTTGGAAACCTTTTAAAACTTCTGACATATTTCCACTTAAAAAGTATATTGCAGAAAATAAACTTTCATGCACATGTTTTCATGTGAGCTCAGTTTGATGAATCAGGGATAGCAATGGAGCAGGTCCTAACTTACTTGGATGGTAAATGGCGTCCTATGCATTTTTAGTCAGAAATAAGCTTATTTATAATTTATATCCCGCCTATCTGGTAGTGTGTTCATTACAGTTACTCACTAGGATGTGTGTTGCAGCTCAGCAACCAAAGTCCTATTGGCATAAATTTACACTGCAGAAGCCAATGATGTCATCATCGGGCACCAGTAAAATTTAACTTAAATTAATCCAAAAGTTTCCATCCTTCTGTTTCAGATTCTGAGGCTCCCTAAGGCTCCATTTTGCCACAGGGAAGCCATTGGATGGTGGTGTGTATGTGCGCGCACTTTAGTTGCCAAGATTCATATCCATTGGTCCTGACAATGATGTAATTCGTCTCTGCCAGTGTATATTTACACAGGAGGCTTTTGCCCAGTGTATATATGACCAAGGTACAGTGCTCTATCCAAGGCCAAAAAAAATTGGGAATTCCTTCTCCTCTCCATCCTGCTGTAGCCATGTGTAGTGTCAAAAAACCTTGCTCCATAAGTTTTCCCAGCCCTCCTAAGTACTGTAGACTTTTAGACTGCACAGGACCCTGTGGAGGGGAGAAGGAGTTGGCAATTCAAAAAGAAATAGCAGGTTCTAACAAAAGTACACAATCAGGTTTTAGTGTAAAATTTGATCTACACACAAACATTGGCTGAAATTCTGTTGTTTAGTGTGGTAAGTTGCAACTGGAGTAGGCTCAGACTTACAGAAGAGTTAACTCACCAAATCCCCAATGATTCAATGGGCCTACTCCACTTGCAACTTACTACACTAAGCAACAGGATTTCAGCTGTTACGTCTGAAAATGGATTCTTATATATATATAATTTAAACGTGTTGGATTCCCACTAATTTGAAACATTTTAAATGGAAGTTCTGCACTTTATGTTTCATGAAGGTGCAAGACTTTGTTAACATGCCTTCAGCACCATTTCACTGGTTGGAATCCTACTGATGTGTATGGTTTGTATAACCTGTCATTGCTAATTGCTGATTGAGGTGCCAGGGAACATCTTGGTTGGGCAGCCAGGTCCGTTATTATCCTTGTAACTGAGACCTGCCTCAATACCTCATGAATTAGCTGCAGTTAGCAGTGACAGGTTATGCAGACCTTATGTGAACACCAATAAGATTTTGGCCATTGTGTCAGAAGTATCACTGTGGGAGGAAGAAGAGATAAGACTAGTCATTGATATCTGTTAGTAAGCAAGAAAGAATATAAGAAAACAAATGATGGTGTGATGAGTAGCTGAAGTTTTCATTGCCCACGCAGTAATGAACTGAATGATGATAGCACTTGAATAGCAATGAACATACAAAGAGAATTATAATGCATTTCCCCCTTGTTTATATTAATATCCCATGCACTCATATGCTAGCAAGAAATGGAAATGCTATAGGCAAATGGAGAACATCTAGAGAGAACTAGACCTAAATTCTCAAAGGCTATTAAATAATGGGGGACAAAACAACTGGACTGTCATTTTAGCAACTGAAACAAAAAGAAATCTGACCCACTCTCACACACTGGATTGACAGGCAGGGCTTCCCTATTGGCCATGATCTCACAAGGAGGTGCAGCAAGTCATAGAAGTGTAAAATATACTCCATGTATTACTGTTTTCATACTTGGTAGCAAAGTGCACCTGTTGGATATACCAACTTGCCTAAGATCTTGCACTTCAGTCATTCCTATAAGGGAATACTGATCATGTGGTATGCTATAGGCTCCACTCTCTATCTCCAGTTTTATTGCTCTGAACACACAGAGAATGCCAAGTCTAAACAGGAGTGCCTTTTCCAGGGCTCCACTTCACATGGTGAGACTCCATCATGGGTAGAATGGTAAAACTCAGCACACTCTGCACATTCAAGTCGACAGGAGTGATGACAGAACGGCTGGGACTAGAGTGTGTGTGAGCAGGATGGATAAAAATCAATGATTTTTAAAAAATTGAATTGATCTGAATCACGATTTAAATTAAAACTTGATTTTTAAAATTTAAATCAACAAAATCAAATTGATTTAAATTAAATCTATCCTTGTGGTATGTGAACAGTTGAACAGGGCTTGAATTGATGGCTGAGCTGGTATTTGAACTCAGATTTCAATCTAGATCTGTATCTACTGAACTGCACTATTGGTCCAGTTGAACTATTGAGTGTAAGAGAAAAAAGGATCCCTGCATTCTAGGCATTATGTTTTAGTATAGCTGTAGAATGGACAGGTGCAAGTACAGAGGAAGGTCGAACTACTGTTTAATTCCGGGCATTTTTCATTTTTTTAAAAAGATCTTTGAATTCTACACAAAAGTAGTGTGTAAAATATATATACCTTTTAATGCCAGTAATCAGCTTTCCTGGGATATTGTTCTAAAATCATGAAGACTGTAGTTTTGTGTATACTTGTCAGGGAGGAAGGCCTATTCAGTTCAGTGGAACTTACTTCTTAGTAGCCACCCTTAGAACTGTGTTGCAAGTGTCCTAGATGACACTAAATGAATTATAAATGCCCCACTCATTTCTTAAGCAAATATTTTTTTTGGCATCGTAGATAAAAGTTTGTGGTGACCTTAATTTTTAGCAAGAGTATGAGCCGTCAGAGCAATGGTTCTGATCATGAAAATATCTTCGCCTATACTAAATATTAAGAAAAGAGGCTGAAACCAAAGCTTAGTATATGCAATATGAAGTTGTGGGATCTGGATGTTCTGTAAATATAACTCGCCACTGGGGATCGTGCTTAATAATAAAACCCCACATCTAAGTAACCTTGAAGAAGTAAAAAGCTCAGTACTTTTGAAATGATAATAGAATATAGTTATTGATAAGCTTTACTTCAGACTTCCCCAGGTATATGTTTTAGTTGTCCCAAAAACCTTGTTCATTTTTAATTGCTCAAACTCACCAGAACATTCATATCTTCTCTTTGATTTCTCAGGGCTGGGAGAAGGTTCTGCACTTCTTCATCCAGACAGTAGGTCTCATCCTCGATCTTTAGAGAAGAGTGCATGGCGGACCTTCAAGGAGTCACAGTGCCATCATATGTTGAAGCATCTTCACAATGGAGCCCGAATCACTTTACAAATGCCTCCTACTATTGAAGGACATTGGGTTTCCACTGGGTAAGGATACTGATTAACAACTTGGTCATATTATAGAAAAACATGACCCACTGAGCTAAAATGCTTTAGTAGATTGGAAAAATAATGTTAGAGGCATTACATTGTCTAGCATACACACACGAAAGAGATGCTGCACATATGCTTTGTTGAATAGACACTTTTCCTCTAGCCTGTATCCACAAACTCATGCCCCAAAAAGCTTTTATTTTATTTATCTTCCAACAACACTGCATCTCTCTATTGCCTGAAGCTGTTTTTTAAAGTGAGGAATGCTTTAAAAGCAATTTATGTTACTCCACAGAGATTGCTATTGAGAATGAACTGGCTATGTCACAGCCTTGGCCACAAAAAAAACCTTGCACAATTTTGTTATGAGAGTCTGTGTTTTAAACAGTAAGACATTCTAGGTAGTTCTAGTCTCCCTTAGAAACGACAGTGTAGTTGAAAGCAATTTGCCGATCCATTTGTTGTTGCATGTTACAGTATAGGAGCTAGTGAATAAATCCTTGGCTTTATGCTATGCCATGTGGCATATATATAAAACCAGGTTAATTAACAAAGTGAAATTATGATAATTTAGTTGATGAGTCCAAGCATGCATAAGTGCTTATCTAAGATCACAAACTTTCAGTGAGAAGGCAGTATTTATTTTGTAGTCTCAGTTTGCAGTTTACAGCTGTGTACTCAATTATTTTCTTAGGAAGGCTCTTTGGGGATATAAGGTTCCCTTCAAGCCCAGTCCTGCAGTTCTTATTCAGACAAAAACATCACTGAGGTTAATGAGAATATAGAACTTGAATCAGCAGTAACCTTCACTTGGATATTTCGACACATTTCAAGTTCAGGGAGAGATTATGGAAGCCTACACCTTTAGGGATGGTATTTTCCATTCCTAGAAAGTAAGCCAACAAGTAAGGGTTCAGTTTATGAACTATTTATATTATACAACTATTCCTGTAATTGTCAGCTTAATTTTATGATTTCCTAAACCTGGAGAATGTTTATTACTCTAGTTGCAGTAGATCAAGCAGGTCCATTCCCTCCTTTGGTTAATGTGCAAGTAGCAATATCTCTGAAGGTTTAACTTTATGAACAATGCCATCACACCATGGTGAAATGGGGAATGGTTCATCTGAAATCTGTTGAAAACATGAGAATATTTTTAAATGAGCCTAGAGAAGATATTCTTTCTCTAAAGACAATAAAACTCAAGTCACCCAGCTTTAAGAAAAATTGAGTCAATATTGTAAAGATAGTCTCAGACTGTTTCTTGAACAAATTTACGCTGCCTTTGAAAAAATCTGAGTGATTGTCAGGTATGTCCATAGGGAAAAGAGAAACAGATAATTGTATAATGTTTAGAAATAGCCATATCAGCCTTGGAAGTACTAGGAATAAAAAGGGCTACATCTCTAAGCACTACATGTGAAAAAGAAAGGCAGTCAGCAATATTTTATGTCACATATATAGTATACAGCAGTGGTCTCCAACCTTGGGCCTCCTGATGTTCTTGGACTACAGCTCCCAGAAGCCTTCATCACCACCACTGCTGGCCAAAATTTCTGGGAGTTGAAGTCCAAGAACACCTGGAGGCCCAAGGTTGGGGACCACTGGTATATAGTATGTCTATTTTATTTGTCCACCATCTTTCTCTCATTTATTTAAAAAAAATGTTAAATAAATAAAACAGAAAAGTATATTTTAAAAACAAAATTTAAAAGTTAAATAAAAGAGCCCTTAAATTTTATTTTCTTTGGTTACAGATGTGAAGTTAGGTCAGGCCCAGAATTCATCACAAGATCCTACAGATTTTACCATAATAATACATTCAAAGCGTACCAGTTTTACTATGGAGGTAACCGCTGCACAAACCCGACCTATACCTTAGTTATCCGTGGTAAAGTACGCCTTCGCCAAGCATCCTGGATTATTCGAGGAGGGACTGAAGCAGATTATCAGTTACATAACATACAGATCATCTGTCATAGTGAGGCAGTGGCTGAAAGATTAAGTCAGCTGGTGAACCATACATGCCCTGGATTTGTACCGGAAGATAAACCCTGGGAGCAGAATGTGAGCTATGATTTATGGAGAGAAGAGAATGGCTATGAATGCACCAGAGCACTGAATTTTGCTATGCATGAACTACAGCTTATCCGTGTAGAGAAACAATACCTTCACCATAATTTAGATCACTTGGTAGAAGAGCTGTTTCTTGGAGACATCCACACTGATCCAGCTCAGAGGATGTATTATCGACCATCTAGTTACCAACCCCCTCTGCAAAATGCCAAGGTATGATTTCATTTTAACTTCCAACAAATGTAAACTGTATTTTTATTACAGGTAATATACAAAGTATCTGAACCAAACAGTACCATGCAAAAGCCTAACGTTGCTAACATTTTCCTTCACAACTTTGGCCCAATACTCTCATACTTCTCTCTCATCCCTGCTGCTGCTGCTTCTTTTTTTCACTCACAGAACTTCCCATTCTTCCAGGGTCTGTCCTATAGTTTTCATTGCTTCCTCTTCACAGTGTTACAATTTTTTTCCCTTTTCCTGCACCTCACAGATCTTGCTTGTTTTGTATCTTTTGTCATTATGTATCTCCTTCTGCAAACTTCCTCCACCTTTATGGGGACAAGCTATATCTTCTTGTTGTAAACATTTAGTTTAATAATAAAGATGCAACAACATATTCTACCTTATGTGGTGTGAAATAGATTTTTGGAAAAAAATACACCTTTCCCATGCTTTCTTCCTAGCCCACAGCCCTCCAAGATTCCCTAAAATGTGACAACTTCCTGATAGTAACAGGAAAAAAATATAGTTTATCTTTCCTTCAGTGCCAGGCCTATTCTTGTTGTTTAATCAGATACTTTGTTTTCTACATTTTATTAACAGTGAAATCTTTGTATCTGGAGGTCCGATACAAACATTTTAAGGCCACGACACTTGTGTGGTCTGCAGCTTCTTGTAAAAATCACAAGAAAAGACCTACTAAAAAAACTTTTCCCAATTTACTAATCTTTAACATTTGCAGATTCAGCATTTTATTGTTAATGATGGTTGTATATTTTCCACATTTTGTGTACTTTATTTTATACAATTTTACTTCATTCTTCAGTGGGAAAAGTTCCCAAAATGGCTTGTGCAAGATCTATAATAAACAAGATTGTTCATGACTGCAAGTTTTCAGTACAAAAGACATAACCAAAAAAGAAGAGAATGAGAATATAATTGGGGGACGAAAGCAAACTCATGGTCTAGTTCATAACATTCTTAAAACTTGAGTGAAAATATTTGAGGGAGAGACTGAAAGTGTAATGGAACAGTGGAGTGACTCTGCCCTGAAGACATCTACCAGTGGTGATTGGCTGAATTTCTAATTAGTGAAAATTATATATATTCTTGTAGTGGCATATTTTTTGTATTCCTAAAACAAAATATAGGTCAATGCTGTTAAAAGAGCTATCTTAGTGTGTAGCAATTGTTTATATGCACTCCAAATACCTTCAAGATTTAAGTTATATTTATATCTTGAGATAGCATCTATTCAGTTGTTTATGGGTGGGACTTAGACAAGCCTAACCACAGAACGAAAAATTGTCTGATCATAAGATGAAATAGGCTGTAACAAAAGGATGTAACAGATTAGTCAGGATTCATTGATATGATAGCATAAATATGCCATCATAAGTTGCACATTCACAAGTTTTGATCAAAGTACGGCCTGCCAAATGTGGCCTTCAGTATTGTTGGACTACATTAGCCATAGAGGTTGGCTACACAGGAGTTTATCCTGATTTGTAGCCCCATAATGGAACAAATGGCATCTCTCTAAAAATGTTGACTACAAATTGTTCTTCTTAGAACATTCAAACCTGTCCCCTAATGGGGACCACTCTGCCCCAGATTGGTCTAGGATTGGAGTTTACTGTTGATTGGGAACAGTTAGGATTGGTAAACATGGTTTTCTTCCTGCATGGTCACTAGATTGCTCCAGTGTGGGGTTAGTGTGTGTGTGTGTTTCTCCTACATGTCAGTGGTAATGAGTAGAGATGGGTATGGTCTGTCCATGACTGCGGTTGGCATCGTCCATCCTATTTCAAAGTCAAAGGGGGCATTTTAGATTTAATTGTATTTGTTTTTATTTAAAAAATACTTTCCCACTTTTGTGCACCATATATTTTAAGCCCTATAAAGTTTAAGGCTGAAGATGATATCCTGGTTTTACAGCTTTGCCTTGATGCACATTTATTGCCTGCCACTTTTGCAAAGTTGACTTTGCTCAATATCTATCACTTGAAGAGCAATAGTATAGTAGGAAATAATTTTTTTTAAAAAAAGAAAAAAGGTGTTTTGGAAATGAAGAAAGCCAAACGGTCACTTAGGGTTCTTCAGCAATGAAATGGAAGCAGGCTGTTTCCCAACTGGCTGACAGCTATTACAAAAGAGAAGGCGATCAGCATGGAGCAACAAGGAGAGGGACACCTTGTAACCAAATGGACCAAAATGGAGTGATCTAAGGCAAACACGTGGTTGAATAGCTTGCAAGTACAAAAGCCACAATTTCCATGTGAATGGAAGAAGTCTAATCAAGAGCGATCTAATGCAGTTGACCTGCCTCTGCAGAACCGTACTTTGCCAGTTTGTGCCTTACCTGATCTGGATGGAATGCCTTCTGTTGAGTCAGGTTTGCTATTGTCTAATAGGATTGATGCAACTGCAGCATGCACACCCTACATCCCATGCCTACATCCCATGAAGTAGACTGCAATACCAACAGCGCTGTGCTATAGACCCTAATGTCCTCCCAAAGAAAGAAGAGGGCAGGCCTCAGGGTTTAGTGGATGTGACATAATGCTATTTGCCTTGGGCATCAAGACTGCTAAATGCAACTCTGATTGTAGGCCAAATATATACTGAGAGCGACAGTTGCCAGTCCCTGTTCTGTAGGTACCAAAGTGGGAAATGTTGATATTAACAACAGAAAGATAAAATGAAACACACTAAATACAGCGGTACCTCGACTTACAAACTTAATCCATATTGGAAATGGTGCTTCGTAAGTCGAAGCACCATTTCCCATAGGAATGCATTGAAAACCGATTAATCCGTTCCGGCTGAAGAAAAAAAATACTCCCAAAAAACCTGCAAGCCACATAGGTACGCGCTGGGGCTGCAAACAACAAAACAAAACCCAGGAGAGAAAGAGAGCCTCAAAGGCTTGCTGAAGTGAACAGGGCCAGGGCCAAAGACCAGGCCGGGAAGCGCTTGCCTGCTTGCCTGCCTGCCTCCTCCTGCTCCTCTGGAGCTTCCCTCACTCCGGTCAGCAGCCACAGCTTCCTCCCCTGCTGCCCAGAGGAAAAAAAATAACAAAAAAAAAAAACATAAAAAGAGGACAGCAAGCCCAGTCCAAAAATACACACACAAACACACTCCGAAGCAGAGCCACCAAAACCCACTCAGAACAGTTTTTCAAAAGGAGAAAACAGCCGCTTACCTCCCTGCACACACACACACACACACAGGCTCACTCCAAAGCAGGAGGCTCTCCCAAGCCTCCAGCTGCATCACACCCTATAACTGCCGAAAGTGCTACAGCACAAAGAAGCAGCCTTGGTGCCACCTACAGTTATAAAGTTGAATTGCCCGCCTTTTTCCCCTGCCTGTTTCTGTTCCTAAGTGGAAGCTCCGTTCACAAGTTGAAGCAAAAAGTTGCGACCGAAGCTATTCGTAAGTTGAAATGTTCGTAAGTAGGGACGTTCGTAAGTTGAGGTACCACTGTATATCCAAACAATCAAGCATTAATAGATCATCTGCAAAAAATAATATAATAATAATATTTATATTGCGCTCTATACCAGAGCGCTTTCCAATTGTCAAAAACAGTTAAAATACAACCATAACATAATTACAATGATAAAAAACATACAGTAAGCAATTATAATTCAATAAGGCAATAAACAATCAAAATAGCTATAATAACAATATAATAAAGTACTGTACAGTAATTCTATCCCAATAATTGCCTATTTCGATGGTCAACCCCTATGGTTCCAGGTTGAACAAGTAGGTTTTTAAGTTTCATTTGAATTTGTCCAACTCTGGTTCCACATGAAGGTATTGCGGAATGGTATGAGAAAATGCTCTAAGTCTGGAGTTAGTTTAAAAAATAGTTTACTTTTTTTTGGGGGGGGGAATAGCAGAGGATGGATGTGGTGCCATGGTGCCCTCTTTTCTTTGTTTGAAAGCATAAATGTTCTCTTCCTTTGTTGATGGGAGATTATGGTAGCACAATCTTGGGGCTACCATAATCTCCCATCAACAAAGGAAGAGAAAGCAACAGTTAGAACTGGTCATGGAACAACTGAGTGGTTCAAAATTGGGAAAGGAGTACGGCAAGGCTGTATACTGTCCCCCAGCTTATTTAACTTATATGCAGAATACATCATGCGGAAGGCTAGACTGGAAGAAACCCAAGCCGGATTTAAGATTGCCGGAAGAAATATCAACCTCCGATATGCAGATGATACCACTCTGATGGCAGAAAGTGAGGAGGAATTAAAGAACCTTGTAATGAGAGTGAAAGAGGAGAGTGCAAAAAACGGTCTGAAACTCAACATCAAAAAAACTAAGATCATGGCCACTGGTCCCATCACCTCCTGGGAAATAGAAGGGGAAGATATGGAGGCAGTGTCAAATTTTATCTTCCTGGGCTCCATGATCACTGCAGATGGAGACAGCAGCCCTGAAATTAAAAGACGCCTTCTTCTTGGGAGGAAAGCGATGACAAATCTTGACAGCATCTTGAAAAGCAGAGACATCACCTTGCCAACAAAAGTCCGAATAGTCAAAGCTATGGTTTTTCCTGTCGTGATGTATGGAAGTGAGAGCTGGACCATAAAGAAAGCAGACCGCCGAAGAATTGATGCCTTTGAATTGTGGTGCTGGAGGAGAATCCCCTGGACTGCAAGGAGAACAAACCTATCAGTTCTAAAGGAAATCAACCCTGAGTGCTCACTGGAAGGACAGATCCTGAAGCTGAGGCTCCAGTACTTTGGCCATCTCATGAGAAGAAAAGAGTCCTTGGAAAAAACCCTGATGTTAGGAAGGTGTGACGGCAAGAGGAGAAGGGGACGACCGAGGATGAGATGGCTGGACAGTGTCTGCGAAACAACCAACATGAACCTGACACAACTCCGGGAGGCAGTAGAAGACAGGAGGGCCTGGCGTGCTCTGGTCCATGGGGTCACGAAGAGTCGGACACGACTAAACGACTAAACACACACACACACAATCTTGGGGCAGCACTTTGTTTCCTGTTTCAGTTAGCGAGACTGCTCTAAGCTCAGAGCTCCCCTGAAAGTGAATAGCACCGGGATATGCTGCTGTGTATTTTCCTGACACTCTCCAGTTAATTCTTCTCCAGATTGGGTGCCATGTAGATTTTGTTGCCTTATGTCTCTGTAGGTTAGATATCTGGCTATAGCACTCATCAGTCCTAGTTTTCCTAGCCAATGGTGAGGAATTATTGTAGGACCACAACCGCCAACATCTTCGATGCCTACTTATATAAGTATTAGGTTGAATATGTGTCATGAAATCTCCTGGAAATTAAAGTGAAAATACAGGGGGTGGTTAGTAAGGGAAGAGACCTTTTATTTTAAAAAGGTAATGTTACTGGGAAGAAAGACTGCTGGGAGATTGGGATGATGACCATCTAGCAATACTGAAGAGCAGGGCAGGAGCTGAGAGAGTTAGTTCAGAATTAGTAGACCCAGGGACGATGTATGTTTCATTCCATATGTATTGACAACTAAAAGCACACTGCCTCACCAGCCTATCTAAATTATATACACATGAGGGGAGAAAGGGAGAGAGATGAAAACACTGTTGAGGTTTTGAAGTAGGGCTGTCTGTACATCTTTTCTGATATCTCAAAAGAATGCACAAAACCATTGGAACCACATTTGAGATTTTAGTTGTCGTCAGTTCCATCCAGATGAATGCTTAGGGTCACATCTAGTTAAGAGTTATTTGCACTCTTTTTGAAGATTTTTCACAGTAACAAGTTTAATGTGATTGTTTAATAAGCTACCACTATATGGACATATGAAATATCTATATCTGTATATCAAACAAGAAATAGATTTCTTATCTTTTGAAATGTATTGTTTTCTTCGATTCTTTAAAGACAAACTTTAAACAAAACTTTCTTAAATAAGGGATACTGTCTTTATTTGCATGTTTTAGAAAAAATATAGATCATTATATTTTCATGACAAAACAAGAGGACCATTTATGTATTCATTATTTACTTATTTTATTTACATACTGCCTTTCTCCCCATAGGAAACTCAAGGTAGCTAACAATGAATTAAAGCAATACAGTAAGACATAAGAACTGCATGGCTTGAATAGACACAAGTTCATGTAGTTAGTATTCAGTACCTAGGAGGGAGATATGTTACCATGCTTTTCTTACATGCAGGAATAATGGTAGCATAAACACTGAGACAATACAACTTTGTTTTTACAGAGTTACAAACCTTTCCCTTTTAATGTTTTCTTTTTCTAATTGTTGGTCCATAGGGGCCCAGCTGAAAATGAGCTAAAGTTCTAAATTGGGTTTAAAACCACCAGCCTCCAACCATTTTAGATACTGGACATTAGGCATAAACAGAAACATTAAATTCACTTGTTTTTCTAAGCTTTTGTGGTCACACAGTAAGCTGAGTGAGGAAATCTGCTCTGAAGTGAATTGGGTATATCATACAGAATCTGCCTGGCAAACCTTGCTTCATTTCCTCTTTAGTCTTATCTGAAATATAAAAACATAGTTAAGATCATTAGCTTTCCATGAAGAACAGAGTTGATGCTTTTTTAGTTGATAAAGCCACAATATTAAATGTGGAAGCCTCACTCTTATTGGTAAATAAAAGCAAGTGACTGCTGAATTTGTTGAGAATGCTAAGACCAATTAGAATTGGATTTATTCCATACTCTTTACAGCACTTTAGTTAAAGGATGATAAATCAAAAACCCCCAATGAAAGCTGTGCACATCTAAGCCAAGCTTCTAATCTTCTTGAATATCCAAAGGCCCAAAGTTAGCTCAGGCAGGAGACCTTACCTTCTATCTGTTTTTTTTTGGGGGGGGGGGGCTTAAAGCAAATATAATTTCTTTGCTTTTAAATAAAACTGCTCAGAGATATGGGTATACAATGTGGTGTATGGGTATACAATGTGGTGTAGTGGATAGGGTAATGGGTTAGGATTCAGGTTAGATTCCCCAGTTCTGCCATGGAAACTCACTGGGAGGTCAAACTGGTAAAACCATTCCTTAAATACCTTACTTGCCTTGAAAATCATATTAGGGTCACTATAAGTCAATTCTGACTTGATAGCACATAATAACATATACAGTGGTGCCTCACATTACGACATTAATTCGTTCGAGCAAAATCGCTGTAGAACGAAAACGTCGTAAAGCAATTTAAAAAACCCCATAGAAATGCATTAAAACCCGGTTAATGCATTCCTATGGGCTGGAAACTCACTGTCCAGCGAAGATCCTCCATAGCGCAGCCATTTTGCGAGGAATCCATCCCAGAAAACAGCGGGTGGCCATTTTGTTTACCCGGCGGCCATTTTGAAACTGCCGACCAGCTGTTAAAAAATCATCGCTTTGCGAGAATCATTTCCCGAAGCAGGGAACTGATCATCGCAAAGTGAAATTCCCCCATAGGGAACATCGTTTTGCAATCGCTCTTGCAATCGCAAAAACATCAACGTCAAGCAGTTTCGTCGTTAAACAGAGCACCCGTCTTGCGGGGCACCACTGTATATACATACTCATACATACATACATACATACATTTTTATATATTTCTATCCTAAACGGGTTCATAAACCTAATGTTCCTACTGTCAAATCCATCAATTTTCTCATTTCATAGACTTAACTCTTTCAACTGCCAACACTGAAAGGATGGAAGGATATGTGTATAAGAAAGGAATCCTGCAGCTGAGTCAACTTCACCTGACCTTGAAGCACAGAAAGGCTGTGCATGTTTCTTTAGCAGTCTGATCCTAAATATGTATGTGAGACAAGAGCAGCCTAAGCTAGTTCATTAGCTGTTCATTTCAGAGCAGGGAATGAAAATTAAGGGTTACATGGAATCTGTCAAATGCCCATGTAAGGTTTGCATAACTTGCTGAAGCTAACCACGGCTAAATTAGAAGGTGCCAGGGCACATCACAGTTGTATGAGTGGCCATGGGACTAGGCACAAAATAGAGATGCACCTCAGAATCTTGTCAATTACCTCTAGTACATTACCCATACATTAAGTGAATACCAATAGAAGTTGGCCATTAAATAGTAAGTTTTGCATTGGCATAGCTAGTTTTATGATTGCTGTGAATTACAGTAGTATAGTTATTCAGTGCAGTGCAGTGGAAGCCTGAAACTGCTGTTTGTTATGGAGACATCAAGCTTGGATGGGCACAAGATAGATTGCATTCCACCAGTGGACCATTGGTGGACAGCCTTGGGAGCTGGTTCTTGTCTAGAATGGGAAAATTCATTAAAGTGCATCTAGTGTCCAGGAAGCAAATGTAGTCTAGATCAGTGGTTCTTAACCTTGGGTTACTCAGGTGTTTTTGGACTGCAACTCCCAGAAGCCTTCACCACCAACTGTGCTGGCTAAGGTTTCTGGGAGCTGCAGTTCAAAAACACCTGGGTAACCCAAGGTTAAGAACCACTGGTCTAGATCACTGAGTTTAGTACATTATTTGTGTTTTACTTGCGACAATGAGCCTATGTGAGCTTTGAACGTAATGTGAACTCTTTATGTTGACACACCACTAATAGTAATAGAATTTTTTTTCAAATGGATTCATCTAGGAAGAATCAAGAAAGGAGGGTAGACATACACATCATAATTTTGCTCCCCAAAATTCCAATATTATGTTGAGTTCTCTTCTTCTGTAATATGAAGTACATATTGGTCTTAACCGACCAGATAGGCAGGATATAAATAAAATAAAATAAAATAAAATAAAATAAATAAACATACATACATACATACATACATACATACATACATACATACATACATACATACATACATACATACATACATACATACATACATACATACATACATACATACATACATACATACATACATACCACCTATCTGGCTGCAAGGCCACTCTAGGTGGTTTACAACACAATAAAATAATTACACTTTAAAAATCAAGCAATGATTATACAAAGATCAAAATAAAAATAAAAATATACAATCACAAATAACCAAAACAACATCAGCATTGTTCTTGTTGTTTAGTCGTGTCTGACTCTTCATGACCCCATGGACCAGAGCACGCCAGGCCCTCCTGTCTTCCACTGCCTCCCTGAGTTTGGTCAAATGCATGTTGGTAGCTTTGATGACACTGTCCAACCATCTCATCGTCTGTCATCCCCTTCTGCTCTTGCCTTCACACTTTCCTAACATCAGGGTTTTTTCCAGGGAGTCTTCTCTTCTCATGAGATGGCCAATGTATTGGAGCCTCAGCTTCAGGATCTGTCCTTCCAGTGAGCACTTAAGCTTGATTTCCTTCAGAATAGATAGGTTTGTTCTCCTTGCAGTCCAGGGGACTCTCAAGAGCCTCCTCCAGCACCACAATTCAAAAGCATCAATTCTTCGGCGTTCAGCTTTCTTTATGGTCCAGCTCTCACTTCCATACATCACTATAGGAAAAACCATAGCTTTGACTATGCGGACTTTTGTTGGCAAGGTGATGTCTTTGCTTTTTAAGATGCTGTCTTGGTTTGTCATCGCTTTCTTCCCAAGAAGCAGGCGTCTTTTAATTTCGTGGCTGCTGTCACCATCTGCAGTGATCATGGAGCCCAGGAAAGTAAAATCTGTCACTGCCTCCATATCTTCCCCTTCTTTTTGCCAGGAGGTGATGGGACCAGTGACCATTCTCTTAGTTTTTTTGATGTTGCGCTTCAGACCATTTTTTGCATCCTCCTCTTTCACCCTCATTAAGAGGTTCTTTAATTCCTCCTCACTTTCTGCCATCAGAGTGATATCATCTGCATATTGGAGTTTGTTGATATTTCTTCCGGCAATCTTGATTCCTGCTTGGGATTCCTCCAGTCCAGCCTTTCGCATGATGTATTCTGCATATAAGTTAAATAAGCTGGGGGACAATATACAGCCTTGTTGTACTCCTTTCCCAATTTTGAACCAATCAGTATGTACATATCCAGTTCTAACTGTTGCTTTCTGTCCCACGTATAGATTTCTCAGGAGATAGATAAGGTGGTCAGGCACTCCCATTTCTTTAAGGTCTTGCCACACTAATTTAGCATAGTACACCAAACATTATCTTGCCTCTGATAGCAATAGCTACTAAAATGTACTAGGAATTTTGAATGATTTCTTTTAAATCACTGCAGTCTCTGGTCATAAACAAGTTAAGGAGTTAACTAGGAAAAGTACTGATCAGCTGAGTTTGTTCTTACAGAACCCTGAGACAGTTGGAGGTGAAAGTATTATGATGTGGTTAGTAGGTTCTTCAAGAATATGAAAAGTTTCTTTTTATACACAATGAGGAAAAATGCTTTTGAGGCATGATTTTTTTTAAAAAGCCTTAGATTTGTGAATGTATTCATGAATACAAATAAAAGTGGCACATACACAGTATGTGCACAATAAACTAAATATTTGCTTCTCTTTTTGTTTTCAGCATCTGGCACTCATTCTTCATTGAAATTTGGTAAATGTTTGCCAGAATCTTGAAAAATATATTTGTAGACAGGGCCTAGAATCCTAGTCACAGGCGATTAATGCAGTTTTGTACAGAACTAAGCAGAGATAGGGAAACTTGTAAACTTGGACTAAAACATCCAAGTTGGAGAGACATGGGTCATGTCTGGTTTAAAACAACAAGGTTAATTCTGAGACAGGCTTCTGTTTCTTCGCATCTTACATTTTTTGTTGAGCCTGGGTGATTAAACAACATAGTGAAGGTAGACAGATATGGGAACAGATGTACAGTACTCATATAAATCACTGAAACAGAATATTGAAAATAAATTAAGGTCTGAGAAAACCTGTTTGATCTGTTGGAAGCAAGATATGGGGCTAAAGACAAATACAAAGATCAGTTAAAAATCAGTTCCAGAGACAGAAACAGATGGTACAACCTACAAAACAGAACGAAACAAAATTAACCCAGGAACACTGTAATCATTGATGCAAATATGTGGCTGATTTTGTTTCCCCAACTGATTTTCTCAGTTAACCTGACTGTAACATAATTCAGTCCTTCAAAAACATAAACAAATAAACAAATAAGTCTTGATCATCCCAGAGTGTAGGACACAGCTTGATTTAGGCTGAATATCAGGAAAAACCTTTTAACTCTTAAGAGTAGTACAACAATAGAATCAATTGCTTTGGGAGGTGGTGAGCACTCCAATGCTGGAGGCATTCAAGAGAAAATTGGACAACCCATCTGTCAGATCTCCTTTGACTTGGGATTCCTGCATTGATCAGGGGTTGGGAATCTATGGCCTTATAGGCTCCCTCCAACTCAATTATTCTATGATTTTCTTGCTCTAAATTTCTGAAACTTGGGCTATCAATTTTTTTTTCTCTAACATCATCTCTTAGTGCCATTACTTTAAAATCTGATACAAAGTCCATATGCTATTTGTAAGTTAGAAAAACATTAACATTTTGCAGAGTTACTTCCCCAGTGAGTTGCCTTATCCTTGCCTCATATATGAGATCATGGGAAAACCTGCTAGTTATCACCTTTGGCCAAGGAGAGATTGTGTCCATTCATTGAAGTGTCCCTTTGGAGTTGAGATATCTGGGTAGTAGGGCACTGTACTGGGAAATTGTACTAAATGTGCATTAATGTAGTTTGGATATGGCATCAGCTCGACAAGAGTACATGGTGAAATTAAGCTTTTTCCATTTGTCTTAAAGATTGCTACTGACATCAAATGCTTTACAGTTTTTCCTTGGATTCATAATGAGGCAGTTTGCCTAAAAGACAATGATTCTAGAATCACTATGGTGGGCCTTCAGTATGCAGCAAATAATAATCCTGACCTGACATGCCCCTCCTTGCCATTAGTTATTTGTAATTGTTACTGAATAATTTTGTGATCTTAAAAGTTCACTGTCAAGTACATCTCTTAAAGCTAACCAAAATCAGCTGAAAATGAAATAGTTCCCTTAGTGTTTCCAACAGACTAGATCTGCTTGTTCTTATATTTTTGCAACATTATCATCTTTATAAATCAAAAGAAATCTCAGTTCTTGATCTGGAAACTTTACCTGTCATAAATCAATAAATTTCAATGAAGGATTAGATTAGAAATCAAATAGTTTCACTAAGTAGGAGTATTGTCATTCAGCAGTCATATAAAACAATGATATACCACAAAAAAAATTTAGGCAGGAAAATTTCAGGATAGGAAAAATAAAGTAAGAGAGTGTGTGTATGTGTGTGTGTGTTGCCTAGAGAACTGCCTACTGTAAATAAAAAGTGAAAGTTAAAAGTATTGGGCTCCAAGTCCAAAAAGAGAGAGAGAAAGCAATCCATCTACACAGGTCTTGGATTTGGCTTTTCTTCCTCTTTGGCTCACTAAAACCGGAAAGGGAAGGATAAAGAAGAGCTCAAAGCCAGCAAAAAGGATAAGGAAGAATATTTGTTCCTCAGTTTGATTCTGGTTAAGAAAAGATTGATCAGCATTACGGAAAGGATACAGTTAGCATATTACTGTTTTAGAAAAAATGAGTACCAGAGCTTCATAAAGCTTGTAAAACAGAGAGGGACTTTTTCCTTAAAACATTTTTGTACTTTGATGCTGAAAGATTTAGTTCGATGCTTGTTTTTCATTCAGTGCAGTTAGGGAATAATTAGTCACTTAAAAATCTATATCTTGTACACTTTTTAAATCTGTTATATTATCTCTGCCTTATTTCAATGAAGAGATTTCCAAGCATGAATATAATGATTGATTTAAAAAGAGAAATTTAGATGAATATTTAGGGCTTCAGGGGTGATTACGCAAATTACCTTCATGTGGCATGGGTGTTTTTTCCCCTTCATATCCCTGGAATGGGAATATTAAGTTGATTAAGAAGAGGACTGATGACATGATATTCAAGAACTAAGAACAGATGCTATATTTTGCTTACATTATAGTATGCCAGATGCCCCATTCATTCCTAGATTCCATCTCTCTTTGCCTAAAGTAACCAAATTACCATTCATCTGTAAACACAGAATAAATAATAATTACCTTTGAACTGCAGAGCTGGAAGGTACTCTATGGGTCCATTGAGTCCAGCCCCTCTCAAGGAGGCCCAGTGGTGAATTAAGCTCCCAAACTCTGGCTTTACAGCCAGAGACTTAAGCCACTGAGCTCTGGGACACAGATAAGTTTTTTCATGTTCCGTTCAATATTACAATTCCCGTTCACTCTTTGTGGCAGAAGCAGGGTACCCCCAACACTGGCACACCACAGATACATAGGAGCAAGGAGGAAGGATAGCATCCTATCATGCTCTTGAGCAATGGAAGCAAAGAAGACACCCCTACCTGACTCTATGATGTGGGGACTCTGGGTGGACCAGGATTGCCTGGTCCATGAACAGGACTTTGCTCCACAGATTAGAAGCAGGCAGTTTTTACTTCAGTCCATTTGGGATGTACAAAAGTGCTGCCCAACATGCTTAAACCTTATTCTTCACCAGAATTTCAACCCCTTCCTCATAGGGCACTGAGGTAGGCTTGCCTATTGCTCCTGATGTAATCCTATGTGGTTTACACAATTGCTATGATCCGTTAAATTTTGTATGGATGAAATACTTATTCTCTGTTCCTTTCACAGTTTTATGGAGTGATGATAGATATTGTTAGTGGTTGACATTTAGCTTGATCCAGTTTTGGATGGGTGAATAGGCCCTAATTCTTGAATTCTCTGTGTCCAGGGATTTATGACTTGCTCAGTACAAGGACAGTGTTATCAGACTTATATCCAGGTGACAGCAGTCCATGAGATGATTGAGGAAGTAGCACTGATTTTTTGTTATCCCATGCTTTCCCTGCAAATGTGAAGCTCATGGGATTTGACTGGTCCATTGACTGGTAGAGAATAATCTGATGTTTGGATCTCTTGGCTTGTACAGCTCTGCAAATTTAGCTAATAAAACCGTGGCCACATTTTATCCATCTGAAATCTCATATGGGGTGTTTTCTTACCCTGTTTCATACATACCTCTTGGATCACGAGCTGTGTTAACTGGGTCATAAACTGTCACAGTTTTGAAAGTGCTTTTGCCTTGGAAATGGATTCCTAACTTCAGTGCTTTCATTCCATTGCCAGGGAAGAAGACTGAAGGGTGGTGTTTTGTTATTGTTATTATTGTTGTCTGGTATCTACCTGAGATAATTTTATGCAGCCAGTCAATCTGTTTCAGTTGTAGTACTACTTACGAATGACAGTCAACTTTTCTTGCAAAAGGAAACTAGGGGAAATGCTAGAATTACACAAAATGTGGGTGTTACTTATTTTGAGAAGGATTTTTTTTCTGCATAAAGAGCTCCTATAGAGGGATTTTCTTTTTTAAAAAGTAGCCATGTAATCTATGAGTAAAAACAAAATTCTGCATTGGGTAATAAATACCGGTACAGTCGTGCCCCGCTTAACGGTTACCCCGTATAACAACGAATCAGCTTCACAACGATGTTTTTGCGATTGCCCCTATGGAGGATCTTCGCTGGATGATGAGTTTTCAGCCCACTGGAACGCATTGAACAGTTTTCAGTGCATTTTAATTGGCTTTTTTATTTCGCTTTATGACGTTTTCGCTCTACAGTGATTTCTCTGGAACGAATTAACATCGTTAAGAGAGGCACCACTGTACTAGATAAATGAAAGCTAACAATGGGATTTTCAAAGAGGTACCAGTGTTCATCTGTTTCAGCATGGATAACAAAAAATTTGAGAAATCTTATGGTACCTCAGCTACTAGTGGATTTATTTCCCTGTGAGCTCTTGTGGATTACAGTCCACTTTCTCATATGCATGGAGAGCAAAGTGAACTTTTTGAGTCCTCCAGAACTCTTGCTTGCATAGATTTTATACAATTTGGAGAACTGAAGAGGAAGCCAATAGCCCCTTATTTTTGCAATGTCTATGCCTGAAGAAGAGTTCTGGAGGTCTCAAATGCTTGCCTTATAATATGTCAGTAAATACCAATATTGTCCAGCTGCAGATTAGAAGGGGAAATGCCTTTTTCCCCCCTCCTGAAAATCTACGTAAGTTGTCCATGCTGACTTAAGTCACTGTCAGAAAAATCCTATACACCACAAAAAAGGTAAAGGTAAAGGTTCCCCTTGACAATTTTTGTCCAGTCGTGTTCGACTCTAGGGGGCGGTGCTCATCCCCGTTTCCAAGCCATAGAGCCAGCGGTTTTTTTTTGTCAGAAGACAATCTTCCGTGGTCACATGGCCAGTGCGACTTAGACACAGAACGCTGTTACCTTCCCACCAAGGTGGTCCCTATTTATCTACTTGCATTTGCATGCTTTCGAACCGCTAGGTTGGCGGGAGCTGGGACAAGCAACAGGAGCTCACTCCGTCGCGTGGATTCAATCTTATGACTGCTGGTCTTCTGACCCTGCAGCACAGGCTTCTGCGGTTTAGCCCACAGCGCCACCACGCCCCCCTGTACACCACAGTGTATGACAAATTCATACCTTCATTTATCCTAATGAACATTCTGTGCATTACTAATGCATTGCCCACCATCTAGGGTAGACCCAAAACTAATTCATTTCCCTAACTCAACTTAAACCATAAAGAACACTACAGGAGATACTGAGACATGACTTTGGGGTTATGTGGTGTTCCATTGTCATTTGGCACTACTTTTGACCTCAAGCAAATGCTTTCGTTGACTGTGGTGTGTGGCCAGCTCTGGACACATTCCCAAGCCATAGAGGGTGCTTCCATATGGGTGGCTGCTAGCACTGCCAGCCTAAAGACATTGTGCAGCTGGTCTGTTTTTCCTCTGTAACAGATTTTGTGTAGTAATTTTTTTTTTTTAAAGAAGCAGTAGGAAAAATGGCAGAAGTATAATGTAAGCCAGGGATGCTTGGATTCCCTGTAAAATTATGAAAACGAGACAAGGCAATTACACAATGAAAGTCCTATCTGAAAGTTCTGGTAGTAAGCCTGTGCCATTAGAATGGCAGGAGCCAAAGGTACACGAGTCCAGCTGCTGCTTCGATGGTAAGACTTTCAGGCTGTTGGCACCCTCCAGTGCATCCAGCTCTCCATCCGGACCACAGTGAGGAGGTGCACTCTGAAGTATTTGTATACTGTGAGCTGATAGTACATGTCTAATTGATAAGATTTAATTATGAGGTGGTTCTACAATATAAGGAACATTGCTTCTTATTTTTATGTCAGCTTTTGTCAGACTTTCTCAGAGTCCATTTAGTTTTATTATATTTTATAATATTTTATTATTTTATTATAAGTCATTCTGGTTACATATTTTGAATCATTTCTATGTATCTCAAGTCAAGACAACAAAACATACACAAGAAAAAGGTATCAGGAGCAGAGAGGTACTAAGTTGGCATTCTTTTACTGGAAAAAATAGATGTGAATTTGAGTCAAGAATACAGTGGTGCCTCGCTTAACGAGCGCACCGTTTAACGAAGAATCCGTATAGCGATCCCTTTTTGGGGATCGCTATACGGATCAGCCCCAATCGCCGCACTCGCTTTGCGATGATTGGGGCCTCCGGCGGCCATTTTGGAGCCGCCGAACAGCTGATCGGCGGCTCCAAAATGGCCGCCGGAGCGAAAACATCGCTGGAGGGGTAAGTTTCCACGCTTATTGGAACGCATTAAACTAAGTTTAATGCGTTCCAATAGGCTTTGCTTACCCGCACAGCGATGTTTTCGTATAGCGAAGGTTAATCCGGAACGGATTAACCTCGCTATACGGGGCACCACTGTATAGTGTGGTGCCATGTAAAGTATCTGTGTGTGATCTCTGCATCTTATAAAAACAAACAACGTCTAAAATGAAGAACAATTGCAGAGGCATGCTTCAAACTCTGTATATAGCACCAACATAAATTATTTTATTTAATAACCCATTGTGAAGTTCTTAAAATGGTTCTGAGCAGGAATTAAAATGACACATGAGCCATGAAGCAGCAAGACCTAAATAAAAACTATTGAGAAGGACAACTAGTTCTCAGTTTGTACATTCCCAAAGTGGAATACCTCTGTGTAGTTCAAGTATAGTAATTACAGTTTCTCCAAAGCAACCTCTCACATCCACTTGGTAGCCTCCAGATGTATGTCTGATTTCAAAGTGTGCACAAAGCTGTACTTCCATTTCAAAGCTACACAGAGGGTGGGCATCTGCCTGCTCTAGATCTGTAAATTTCTAATCCTGCCAGGGGTATCCCAAATTCTAGAGAACCATATCTGTGCAAGTTTCTGGTGTGCAGGGAATTTTAACACTATGTAGTTAGTGTTCTTGGTATATTTCTTGACTTGCCAATCTCTGCTGAATTGCAGTATTAACAATTACAACATTTCTTGATATCTAATTATGGCCTTGAAGCCTGGAGAGGTTCAGCCTCTGCTATGCCATATGCGTAGTTGTTGTATCAGAATTTTTATAAAGAAAGAAACCTGCAAAATCTGTTTGTAAGAATCTAATGTTGGCCAGTAAGTATGAGGTTGGAGGAAAGTATGGAAAAATTAGATTGCCCTATTTTGTCTGATCAATTGAAATTTGCTAATTTTTTGTACTAATGGTGTTTATGACAACTCTTATTTAGTAGTTTTGTGGACGCCACATTGACTTGATAAGTCTTTGTTCAATTGTTTAAATATATGATCGGGCTATGCCTAGACACAGTCTCATTTTGGCAGGAGGTTATTTATTCATATTAGGTTTATGCTGGAATAATATTTGAAATTTGCAGATGTATATGTTTTGTTAAATTATATACCTGTTTCTTGGACATTAACTAATGATTGATGCAAATGAATTCTGTGCAACTCTTATGGTGGCTAATCAAGTGCAGTTACAACGCTGGAAGGATAAATACCCACTTTCTGTTAATCAGTGAAGTGAGGATATTACAACTCTGAACATTTGAGCAAGTGGCACATAGAAAACAACTACATATGGATACTTACATTTGATCTGCTTTCACTGCAGGTTTTAAAAAAACTGCTATTGCTATATTCTTTGCTCTTCCTTCCTTCCTTCCTGTTTATTATGGGGTGTTTTGTGATTTGAGCATAATAAAAGAAAAGAAAAAGAAGATCAGTACCCGAATATTTAAAAGATCATCTAATTCAGTACTGACCCACCTCCCAACCAGGAAGGTTCTGCTTGCAGTGACCAGAAAGCTGTGTGGCCTGCCAAGTTACCACAGATTTCAGGGCTTTTCCAGTAGTGACACACCGTTTCTGAAACTCACTTGCTTGAGATATAGTTGGTTTCCATTCTTCTTCATCAGCTGAAAACATATACAAGTATTATTCAGCAAATAATGAAATGTCTTATTTTTCTTTGTTGCTTGTTTTTATTGCTTTTAACTCTATTTTAACAAAAAGTTGTAACCTGTGATTTTAGGAATTTGTAATTTATTATTTTGAACTGCACATTTTATGTGAATTGTTACCTACCCTGAGTTCTTATGAAAAAAGGCAGGATATAAATCAGTTTTAGAGTTCACTAACTTATAGGGTCACCATCAGTCAGAAGTGATTTCATGGCGGATAACAACATAAATCAGTGTGGTGGATACTATGTCCTCCTTTTATGTTTTTCCTTTGGTCTAGTGATCCAAAATATAGCTGAGATTAAAACATAGAGGTATCCTAGAAAAGTTAAACATAATTTTGTGGAAGTGCAAGATAGCGAAGATGCCTTATATTGAGTAACTATTGGCAGTCAAGAAAAGATTCTAATTCTGTTGCTACTCTAGAGCATGAACTACTGTTGTTTAAAACAGGGACATTTGCCTACTGCATAACCATGGAAAAACTAGTTAAGTGGTTCTTTGCAATCCTGACATGTTCGAACACAGTACTTATGATAGGATTTTCTAGCACAGTTAAATGGTTGTTAGCTCTGTCACTTGCCAAGTTTCTATCAGATTTAACTAGGTTTGTTGGTTTCATTTCAGAACCATGACCATTCATGTATAGCATGCAGGATCATCTATCGGTCAGATGAACATCACCCTCCAATCTTGCCTCCAAAGGGTGATTTGACTATTGGACTGCATGGCGAATGGGTGAGCCAGCGCTGTGAAGTTCGTCCAGAAGTGCTTTTTCTCACCAGGCATTTCATTTTCCATGATAACAACAATACATGGGAAGGTCACTACTACCATTATTCTGACCCAATCTGCAAGCACCCCACTTTCACTATCTATGCCAAGGGCCGTTACAGCAGGGGAGTACATTCTTCAAGAGTGATGGGTGGAACAGAATTTGTGTTTAAAGGTAAGGGCATTTTTTTAAATATACTCCTGGCATTTTCTGAACAAGACTGGGTGGAGATCACTGCAAAGGTGTGCTCTATGCCTCCTTAAAGCAATGGAATGGGTGCCACACCAGATTCATAAACCAAATATTCTTTACCTAGAAACACTTCTACTCCTGAAAAAAAAATTTTAAAGGAAAATAAATTTCATAATAGATTGCAAACAACACAAGATGTGGAGGGATTAATACTGCACCAGTTGCTCATATATTTCTATTTTTTAAAATCTACTCTAGAGGACTGTATCTGTACTAATACCAGTCATAAAGCACCTTATACATGCCTTCTCACAATGGACTATATTTCTGTGATACTCACCCTTCCTGTCTTATACCACAATACTGTACAGAAACACACTTATTCCAAGCCAGTCGGGGCAGATAATGGAAAACTATAGGAAACATACCTTAAAAGAGCTATACAATCTAGTTATGCTAATGACAAAAATTCAAGCCAAATAACTACAGTGGTGCCCCGCATAGCGAGGTTAATCCGTTCCGGATTAACCTTCGCTATGCGAAAACATCGCTGTACGGGGCAGGAAAAGCCTATTGGAACGCATTAAACTTAGTTTAATGTGTTCCAATAGGCGCCAAAACTTACCCCTCCAGCGATATTTTCGCGGTCCGGCAGCCATTTTGGGGCTGCGGACGACCCGAAATGCCCCCCCGCAGCGTTTTCGCGACCTCGGTAAGCAAGGGGAGGGCGTGAAAACACTGACGGGGGCCATTTCGGGTAATCCGGTGGCCATTTTGGAGCTGCCGATCAGCTGTTCGGCGGCTCCAAAATGGCCGCCGGACGCCCCAACCGTCGCAAAGCGAGTGCGGCGATTGGGGCAGCTCCGTATAGCGATCCCCAAAAAGAGATCGCTATACGGATTCTTCGTTATACGGTGCGCTCGTTAAGCGAGGCACCACTGTATATGAAACAATGAAATTAAATTCTAAAGTGGAGTAAGCCTACTCGTTGATAGCCAACGAGATTATGCAAATATGAAATGCATCAGTGACATGTGAATAGATAAAACAACTCAGCTTTTGTGGGGGACTTTAGAGGCAGCCCAACAACAAACTGTTCTTAAAATGAAGTAATCAAATTAAAATGTTTATGGCAATTCTAAAATGAAATGTACTTTTTAAATGGGCAGGACAAGGAGTCCTTGTTTGTAAACAGGGGATGGGTGGGGAAAGAATAGGAAATGCTGCTAGAGCTGGGGAAACAAAGAGCCTTCATTCCTGACTTCTCTATCAGATGATGCAGTAATGAAATGTAAAATGAATGCTTTGTTTGTCACTTATATAAAAACATCTTGGCTTCATAATCAGCTGACTGACTTTTTAGCCCCAGTTCAGAAACTACAAAACAGACTGAAACATAACATGGTATGCTTCTAAATAGCACTCCATCTGTATTGCTAATGTTAGGCAATGGTGCCTTAATGTGTTTTAGGGTTTGTTGAAAAATGTTCTATAGATTTATTATCTTGCTAGATCTGAAAAGAAGCCAGTTTTGGTTTGTTTCAAATTCCCTTTGTGTAGGCCTGTTTGGTTCAGCTGGAAGTCAGAACTAAAATGATTTAATTTACTTTTACTTAAAACTATTCAATCTCAGGATCAAAACTTGGTTGATATAAATCAAGCTTGTTTCTTTAAAGTGCTCAGTTTTATAGATTATCCATTCTTCAAGATGTTGCACACATGAATCCTTAAAAATGAGGATAATATATGATGGTAATGGAGCTGACATTTCTGAGGTTTTTGCTTTCCATTTGGAACTAGTTACTTCATTAGCTTTGTAAGCAAGTACATGTTAAAAGACATAAATTTATATTCTGGCTATAGAACAACTTTTAAATGAAGTTTGAGTGTCATTTTATAGTATCCTCTCTTCTTTATATTGTCAAGAAAACCAACTTTTTAAAATTTGCAGGCTTGCCTGGGGCAGGCAGTTTGTGAAATACAAACTTTCATCTCTGACTCTCCTGTAGAGAAATTGGTCCCTTTAGTGGAGTGTATTTCCCCCCCCCACTTCCCCTTTAAAATCTAATTATGTATAAATCTCAAGCCAGTATAGTTTGTTGAGCACATTTCACAACACAGTTTGAAAGTGAGTGCTACAATTGTGCAAAACTTATCGAATAATTAGCAATAATTAAGTCAAAATACTGGGCCTCAGTTTTAGGACAACTCAACATCTAGTAGGAGTTTCACACCCTAATACTTGTATAGCATATTTTATGATTCCGTTTCACTTTTCAAAAAGAGAAATCAATCTTATTTTTAAAAATTAAAAGAAAACCCCCACTAAATTTCAAAGAACTGGCCACTAACCACACCTCAGGTTTGTATTCTGTGCATGCATACCTACATGTGGGATTCTGTACACAGGCTGGTGATGCATACATTGCTTCTCCTGCTAACTTAGGTGACAGAGCTGAGCATGTAGAGAAAGAATCATAGTAATTACTTATTTGGGAGCAGAAGGTTGAATTTAGGCCACTCCAGTCCCATATCCTGCTGAACAGGTAGCTGTTACAAATTCTTTTCTGATAGAGCTTCAGTCCTATAGCTCCAACAGTTACATTTGTAGAGTTGAGAACCAAACTGTACTTTACAAATATCGGAAGTTCTAAGGTATTTGTTTTATACTGACACTTTAAGTCTAAAGGAGAAGCAGCTCTGGTCTGGCACTATGAAGAAATCTGAATCTGGAACCTGTTCTCATTTCCCACTGAAAATCCCCACACCAGGTTGCGGTTTGTCCCCAGACAAACAGCAACCTGATATCTATAATAGATGGCACCTTTAGAACATATGGCCTGGTCATGGGAATTTGGAGGGAAACCACTTTATGTACTGCAGTGCTGTGTCTCTAGATGAGAGAAGACTGCAATAGGGCCTCATCTTTGATATAATTTCCTAAACTAAATGCACAAGGAAGTCTGGGCAACAAGGCCCATCCCTCTAATTTGGTGATTGTTAACAGATGGGGCAACTCCAATTTTGGACAGAATTCTCCTCCTCATAAAAGTTTACCCAGTCATATGTTTATTCAAGTCCTTCTACAAAAATGCATGCCAGAAACCCATTCTTAGAGAATTTCCATGTGTGCACCTATGACGTTCCTAACAAAAGGCAGAATTATATGATTACAAACCCCAGTCTTATTAAAACCAAAAAGAAAGGAGAATGTTCTTGGTTTGTTGAAATATTTGGTTTTTTTGGCCAAGAATTAAGTATTCAGTGGAGCAGTCACAATTGGAAGTTCACTGCCTTCCCAGGTATAGGAAGCTCATGTGCACATTTTATTTACAGAAGTTACATCTCCAAGAATCTCCAGCCTTTATCTTATATTGTAGCCCAGCTGCAAAAAAGAAATTGTGTAATAAATACTTCAGTGACAATATCCATTTATTCGTAGTGTCTCTTCTACTGATGAGACTATACTGTGATTTGCTGTAAAGGACATACAGCAAACTAAAAAATGAGAAGTGAATGGCACAAGGGCAAAACCCACACAAAATTCAGTTAGTTGTCGTATAGATGCAAGCTATTTTTGTGTATCATGGGGTAGAGTCCTTTTCAAATGCAAGGACATGTATAGACACTGTTGCATTAGAATGGAGTCACACATTTCCACAAGCATATATTGTGTACTAGGGGTGCTGCAGTTTGAACAGGCTTGTGGGAAGAAACTAAAACTACTGACATGAATGGTACTTTGTGTAATAAGAATTCTTGAACTGTGATAAAAAGTACTTCAATCCCACTACACATCTTAGTTTTCAGGAACAACGTGAGATATGGGCCCAAAAAGGTTTGCCCATCTATAGGGAGGGCAAAAGTGGTGCCCTTAGATGCAGAGATTCCTGCAAATGGTCTAGGAAGCAGTGCTTTCTTCTCAAATTGACTTTGTTTAAGGCAGCCAATGTCACCACATTGGCTACAAGATCCCCGACTTGCTGCAGCTAGTTAGTCAAGGAAGAATGAAACATTTGTTTGAAACTTTGCCTTGTCTGTAAGTTTCTCTTTTGTTTTCTTTTTGCCTCAAACCAGTGAGTCAGGCAAACATTTGGCATAGTTCTGAAAACTATCTGAATTTTCTGTCAACCAAATTAAAAATTAAATTTATTTTTAAATGTGCATTCTTAACATGTACAAAGTTAATAATACAGTGGTGCCTTGACTTAAGAACTTAATCCGTATTGGAACAGTGGCTGTAAGTCAAAACGTTCTTAAGTCAAAGCAGCATTTCCTATAGGAATGCATTGAAAACCGATTAATCTATTCCGGCTGTTTTTCGTCCTTATGTCAAGGCACGGTTCTTAACTCAAAGCATTAGTTCCCATAGAAACTAATGCAAAGCCAGTTAATCCATACTCTACCGCTAGGGGGAGAATTTTTTTGAAAAAAAATCTTCCTTTGACCTAATATGAACTTAGGTCAAAAAAAGGGCAGGGATGTTTTTTTTTTGTTCGTAAGTCAAGGCACGGTTCGTAACTCAAAGCATATTTTGCATCTAGAGCTGTTCGTAACTCAAAACGACCTTACGTCAGGGTGTTCGTAAATCAAGGCACCACTGTATAGCCAAGCAGAGAACAACAATAAGAACAACAACAGTCCTATGGGCATTTTAATACTAAGGAAAACCAGTGTAATCTCCTGGTGTTTGCAAGTACTGAGATTTAAAAACAAGTTTGTTCAGTACATAGCTAATGTGTGGCATTTGCTGTCACAAGACATGCTGATACCCACTAACATAAGCCTTTTCTCATGATCATACGGCTTCACATGCAGTAAGGCTGCCTAGTAAGATAGGGTTTAGGCTGTGTGGAGCTCTGTAACTACATCCGCTTGAACATTGTAGCTCATTTTCAGACTTTTTCCAGCAACACATGGAATTTGGGTGTTGAATGGGTGGAGCTGGAGCACATACCCCAGCTCCCTCTTACAGGCTCATAAATAATGGTGAATAGGGTTTTAGATGCTTCAGGAAGGGTACTGGACAGTTACATAGAAGTAAGCTGTTTGTTAGCCATGGAAATTTTCAGATTTCAAGGTAGTGTAACTTTTAAAACTGTGCTCAAGGAAAGTAACAGCAAAATAATTGTTCCCTTCATACCCTCCTGGTAGGCTCCAGAAGCTGTCCAATTCGTCACTCTTGGCAACAAAATGCTAGATCAAATGTGACCTAGATTATATGAAGCAGGACTCCTTTCATGCAAAAACCACAGTCCATACAAGCAGTTGCAGTCTTGCAATTCTGCACTGACTATGTTTTTAAACTAGGAAAGTGCATTCAGATTTAGAAATATTCAGAATTCATTGAATAATACTGTATTTTGATAGTTCCAAATGCATTTGAATCCAAATTTAATAGTTCCAAGTAATAATTCCTAATTTTCAGAGTCCCATTTACTCCTATAGATTAGAAAGCAAAAGGCTAGTTTTCTGCTTGCTAGAGAAAGAAGTGAAAGTGAAACTTATTTCTCAGGCTTACTGAAGTACTTGAGAAATGAAAAAAACTTAAAAGACTGTCACCAAGGGTAGTAAGGACAGAGAACTCAGTGTCTCCTGGCTGGGGTTGTCATGAGTTTTCCAAAGGAGGGGGGCTAGAGTGAGAGAAAAACCTGGAAATGATCTCTCTCTGTACCAATGAAAACTAGAAGCCGGCACAGATACCAAAAGGTATGTTTTCACATTGGTTCTTTCCAATGGAAAGATGAGAATAGGTGCTTATAAATCCTCTGGGACACTGTCTTAACAAGCACAGCATGAGTGTCCTCCAGAGACATCCCCCCAGAGGGAAGAACATGGCAGCGGCAGAGATAAAGGTGTAGACACAGGAGCCCTGCAAACCAGTCCCTTATCTTACTGGGCCGAGAGTCCGTTTAGGGAGGTCTGGCCAAGGGGGTAGCGGGACATCTGTCTTGCCCACCAACTAATGGCCCCAGTGAGAGTGTTCTGGCAGGCAGGGGACATTTTTAGGCCACACCACTTATGCCTGGAACCATATGTGAAAAAAAACCCCTTCTTTTCCTTAAGTTTATCCTACCATTGCTGGGCTTCCCTCAGTCGTCTTTAAGTAAGAATGAATGGCACAATCTGTTGAGAGTACTGGGTATGCCATACCGTACTTCAGTCTGCTGCCCCCTCCTTCTGGTTTTATCCTTCCAACTGCTACTCCAAGATTGTGCTCACTCAACTGTACTGTGTCCCCTACTGTTAGCATAGTTCCCCACCCACCATGGGCTATCTACTGCTCCCATCTGCCTGACAGTGCTGCCTGGGATATTTGCCAACTCCCCAGTGTGACTCTCCTTTGCTTCCCCAATGCTGCTGGCATTTCCTGCTGGCGTTCCCAATCTCCAGGGTTCAATCAGTAGGCCCACTGCATGTATTCCCTAATACCTAGGCACTGCTGGCTGTTGGTATGTACTCTTTTTTTGATACTATCCCTGAGAAGGTCCTAGAGGATAGAGGGAAATCCTTGTTTTCCTATTTGTGTTTTGTTTTTTTTTAAAGAGGAAAATAATAGCTATATAGCATTTATATTGACTGTAACTGAGTTCTGGATATTTGGAACTTTCACATTTTAAAATTTCAAATTCCAAATCCGAATTCTGAATAAAATGTTGGTGCTAGTGAACATCTCTATTTTAAATCACTATTATCACTCCACGGAAACTCACTCCAGTTATTCTTCCCAGCAACACTATGAAAGCCCACTCCAAAAATAAATGACACACTCTTCTGTGTCAGTGGGAGTGCAATCTTCCAAAAATGTATGAAGCCATTCGTGTCGGGATAGGGAACTGTAATCCTTCAGTTGTTGCTAGACTGCAACTTATTTTCAGCCCTAACAATGAAGGATGAGGGGACCTATTGTGCAAAAACATCTGCAGGACCACAGTTGTTACCCCACTTTATTGAAAAGGGCATCTGGTTTCAGAGTGTAATTAACATCTTTTTTCTGTGTTTCAGTGAATCACATGAAGGTAACTCCCATGGATGTAGCCACAGCCTCTCTACTGAATGTCTTCAATGGAAATGAGTGTGGAGCTGAAGGATCGTGGCAAGTTGGGGTGCAGCAAGATGTAACACACACCAATGGCTGCATTGCTTTGGGGATCCGTCTGCCTCACACAGAGTATGAGATCTTCAAAATGGAACAAGATGCCAAAGGGAGATACTTGCTGTATAATGGTCAGAGACCAAGTGATGGATCCAGCCCAGACAGACCAGAAAAGAGAGCCACTTCCTACCAGATGCCATTAATTCAATGTACTTCATCAGTCCCAGTAGCAGATGGAATACCAAATGAAAATAAATTAGGATGGTACAGTAGTAGGGCAGCACGATGGAATTTCTGTACATTTGTTTTGACCCTCATGTTAGCTTTTTGTACTTTGCCACATGCGAACATTCAGAGCTAGAAGTGCATTTTGAAATGACTCTTAACCAGAGCAGTGCAGAACTTGGAATACATGGGAATGGAGAAGGGGAAGGGCGTATTTTTCAGACAGCCCTTTTCTTGATGCACTTGAATGCCTGAGGACTGTTACTCATTCCGCTCCACCCTATTTGAATTATAAACAGCTCTCATTTGTTTCTGCTTTGAACTTCATCCAGTCTGATCCACAGCCTGATGTGACTGCACAACAGTAATTGCACTTTAAAAATGCAGTTTCTTTTTAGAAACCATTCTGGGATGAACTGTAATAATTTTATGCAACCTTTCCTCTGTCAACTGTGCTATTGCAGTCTTTGCTACCTACCAACTCAGTTTCCTTTCTACATTTAATTACCAGGAATTATGCTTTTATCCTATTGTGTCAATATTGGTGAACCGAATCATTGTTAAGCTACAGTGTATATATGTATATATGAAAAACCCAGCCAAGGATGTATCTAAATACACTTTTATAGATTTTACACAAATTATTAAATGTTCTTTAGAGACAAGAATGCTGAATTGAAAATATCTCAAATCTAAAATGGTAATTTAAATCATTTTATATAAAGATGTTGAACTTTTTGAATTAAAAATGTAGAGTGATTTGTGGCACCAACGTTCTGATATTGTTGCTAAAGGCATGATAAATTCACCGATTTTCTGGTGACTTACCACTGGTTATGATCAAACTTTTAAAAGCAAGACAAAAGTGGGGAAATGATAATCTCAAATGGAAAGACGAGTGTAAATTACCTTCCTCTACGTTTTCAGAAAAAGGCTATGTGGATAGAATGCCTGCCATATGCAGTATGCTTATCTTGAATCATGTTTTACTAGATGGGACAATTTAGTGAGGCATCATCAGGGCTACATCTATACCTATAAATGTCTATTTTTACAAGATGTTTTTGTTAAGCATTCACAATAAGTTCTGGTTAAGAATTGAATTTTATAAGCAGTAGGATGTGCAGCAAATTGCAAAACATTTTTTGTTTCAGCAAATGTGCGAAACTCTTGATTAAGTAAGATTGCTTTCTCCTCTACAAATGGGGCAGAGTGGTACACTATTTTACATGAAATCTGTAGTAGCCCGTTAACATAATGCCTTAGTGACAAGGCTTGGATATGTAAAATCAAACAATACATTCCCCACATTGTTTTAAAACCAATCACTTGAAAGCCAACTTACTGCTTTTCTTTCATGTGCATGCATTTACATAAATGCACAGGTGCATTTGTCTATACATAGGTTACTGACATGTACCAATGGGGCAAGTTCAGTTTCAGGAATGGAAAGTAACAGAGTATGGCCTGAGGATATGCCAAGCTGCCATTCTGAGGAGTATCACAGGAAGTGTTTTCTTCTAAAATTACTGCACAAACATCAGCATACAGTGTTCATACCACCAGGTAAGAATCCTCCTTGATGATCTTCATTGCCTATTTCAAGAACGACAGACAATGTGATCTGAGCATCTTGTTTTGCTATTTGCCAGTATATACTAACATTACATTGTTTTTTGAAAAAAGTGAGAATGAAGGAACTCTTGCAGGATTATACTACCATTTAGAAACTAGAGCTCTGGAGATAAGAGCTAGTTGCAAGGCAAACTTGTAATCATAATATAATTTTCTATGCGAAGATGAATTAGAATAATTTGATTTTACAGCTCAACATAATATTGGAAATCCAAGGCAAGAGTCATAACTGTAGCAGCTATGTAACATGTATGATTTTGAAATATTCATTCAAAGGCTAAGATGAAGCATAATTCAAAGACATTTTTATATCAGAAAGCAGTTGATGTGTTACATTCACATTGCATAAGGCTCAAAGACCAAGAAATTAAAATTAACTGAAGGAGTTCCCAAAAATTAAGAGAAAAGCTCCTTAATAGGTTTGTGCTTATTGTATGAAACTTCATCATCAGTTAACAGAAAGAAGTCAATGACGTGAGAGTTTGTTTATACTGAAGTAATCAAATCTAATGGAGGCAAAGATCTATGGTTTCAATTAAAACATCCCGACATATAATAAAAATAATAATGTGCTGTCAATTCTGACTTATGGCCACCATTTCCAGGGCCTTCTTAGTACAGAATACTCAGAATTGGTTTGCCATTCCCTTTCTCCGGGGACAGACTCAGACTGCAGCTGGACCAAAGCCACATAGGCTGGCTCTTCTCCATGGAGGCAGTGTGGAATCAAATTTCCAGCCTCTGGCTTCATAACCAGATACCTAAATCACTGAGCTATCCAGCCAATCTCCAGATACCCAAATTTGCAACAACTAAAATGAAAATCCTTTGGACTACAGATTCTGTGACTAGCTTGCTACATTTGGATGAATCCTCACTCCCCAACTGCTACCATGCTATAAAGCAGACCTGGGCAAAGGGCAGCCTGAGGGCCACATACGGCCCGCAAGCCACTCCTGTCCAGCCCGCCAGTCGTCGCTCCAGTCCGGTGTTCAAACACTTGTTCAAGCCCAAGACAGACTGGATTTCTCTCATTGAACAAGCTGAACATTAAAACCATTTATAACTTTTTGTCTAAAGTTAATCAGTTGCTTATCTTTAACATACTGCAAAAAAAAAAACCTCTTTAGTATTTGTGAAGATTAACAAGTTTAAAATAAAAACAATCATAACATCACTGTTTCATTTTATTTTTAAGTAAAGTTGGTTCGCCCCCGAACGCAGTTCAGATTTTTCGTGTGGCCCCCTATAGAAGTTAATTGCCCATCCCTGCTATAAAGTGTTAGATTTTTAATGTGGTGATATATTTGCATATAAACCAGGGAATTGTTTTTAATAAATATTTTATTTTTGTAAACTTCATAAAGCTTTTTCTTCCCAGCTTCAATTTCTAGTTTTAGAGTACCTGGGAAGTTTAAGCCTGTGTTGAAAATATTGGATAAATAAAGAGTAAATGAAACTAAAATTCTTCAGAATCCTATCAGTAGTGAATGTTTTTATCTATTGGACAATTGTGCGCCAAATGAAGCATTTTAGTTGTAAACATTCCTATTTTCAAAAAAAGAATACTGGTTGACTGATAATATATTGAACAATTGCTATTTTTTCCACAATCAAATATCAGGCCAGCTACGTTCGTTCGTTTAGTCATTTAGTCGTGTCCGACTCTTCGTGACCCCATGGACCAGAGCACGCCAGGCCCGCCTATCTTCCACTGCCTCCCGGAGTTGTGTCAAATTCATTTTGGTTGCTTCGCAGACACTGTCCAGCCTTTTCATCCTCGGTCGCCCCCTTCTCTTGCCTTCACACTTTCCTAACATCAAGTTTTTTTCCAAGGAGTCTTTTCTTCTCATGAGATGGCCAAAGTACTGGAGCCTCAGCTTCAGGATCTGTCCTTCCAGTGAGCACTCAGGGTTGATTTCCTTTAGAATTGATAGGTTTGTTCTCCTTGCAGTCCAGCAGTAGCACCTTAACAGCATCATCTTTTAAGATTTTAAATAGTTCAACTGGAATGTCATCACCTCCACTGGCCTTGTTGTTAGCCAGGCTTTCTAAGGCCTCACTCTCCAGGATGTCTGGCTCAAGGTCAGCAACCACATTATATGGGCTGTCCAGGATATCCAAATCTTTCTGATATAATTCCTCTGTGTATTCTTGCCACCTCTTCTTGATGTCTTCTGCTTGTTAGGTCCCTCCCATTTTTGTCCTTTATCATGTTCATCTTTGCACAAAATGTTCCTCTAATATCTCCAATTTTCCTGAACAGATCTCTGGTTTTTCATTTTCTGTTATTTTTCTCTATTTCTTTGCATTGTTCATTTAAGAAGGCGTGCTTGTCTCTCCTTGCTATTCTTTGGAAGTCTGCATTCAATTTTCTGTAGCTTTCCCTATCTCCCTTGCATTTTGTTTCCCTTCTCTTCTCTGCTATTTCTAAGGCCTCGTTGAACAGCCATTTTGCTTTCTTGCATTTCCTTTTCTTTGGGATGGTTTTTGTTGCTGCCTCCTGAACAATGTTACGAGCCTCTCTCCAAAGTTCTTCAGGCACTCTGTCCACCAAATCAAGTTCCTTAAATCTGTTCTTTACTTCCACTGTGTATTCATAAGGGATTTGGTTTAGATTATACCTGAGTGGCCCATTGGTTTTTCCTACTCTCTTCAGTTTAAGCTTGAATTTTGCTATGAGGAGCTGATGATCAGAGCCACAATCAGCTCCAGGTTTTTGCTGACTGTATAGAGCTTCTCCATCTTTGGCTGCAGAGAATATAATCAATCTGATTTTGGTATTGCCCATCTGGTGATGTCCATGTGTAGAGTCGCCTCTTGTGTTGTTGGAAAAGTGCTTGTGATGACCAGCTTGTTCTCTTGACAAAACGCTGTTGGCCTTTGCCCTGCTTTGTTTTGAACTCCAAGGCCAAACTTACCTGTTGTTCCTTTTATCTCTTGACTCCCTACTTTAGCATTCCAGTCCCCTGTAATGACAAGAACATTTTTCTTTGGTGTCAGTTCTAGAAAGTGTTGTAAGTCTTCACAGAACTGGTTAATTTAAGCCTCTTCAGCATGGGTGGTTGGTGCATAAACTTGGATTACTGTGGTGTTGAATGGTCCGCCTTTGAGTTTTCCTTTTACCATGCTATATATACTGTGTTTGATAGTATCCATGGTTTTCATGGGGGGGGGGCTCAAAACAAATCCCCAGCAGATATGGGAGTCCTACTGTATCAAGAGCTCTTTCTGAAAATAACTGCCCTACTACAGTCAAGAGATCACAATCCAGCAAGTTCAGGTACCCTCGTAGAAGATTGTCACCTTTTGTGTCTTTCAGAAACTACCAAGCATATCTTTTTTCAAGCTCATTGAAGTTTTAAGAACGGTTACATATATTCATCACCTTATGTTACTAATAAATTTAAAAGAAAAGAGGGGTTACTTACCTGTAACCATGGTTCTTCAAGTGGACCTCTGTGAATTCAAACAAATGGGTGATGTCAGTGCCTGCGCTGGACTCCTTGGAATATTCTATGGCTTTAAAAGTAACAAAAGTTGAACACTGTATGTTGCCCCTATTGCACATGCTCCACCTGCCCGTGCCTCAGTTCCATTTTTTACCCTTCACTAAAAAAAACTCTGAACTTCAGATAATTAAGGAAAGTCATGGACTGTGGGGAGGCTGGGCTGGATGTGTGAATTCACAGAGGTCTACTTGAAGAACCATGGTTACAGGTAAGTAACTTCTCTTTCTTCTTCATGGCCTCTGTGAATGCACACAAATGGGTGACTAGCAAGCTCACTTACCAGATGGAGGGATGTCATGGCAACAACGAAGTGAAAACAGTTGTCCTGAAAAGTGCTTCCCTTTTGGCTCTGAGGTCCAACCGATAATGTGACACAAATGTCAATTGAGTGGACCATGTGGCCGCCCGGCAAATGTCCTCTATAACCATACTACGTAACAAGGCAGTGGATGTAGCCATGGCCCTTTGTTGAGTGTCCTTTCAAGTTGTCCGGTAGGGCTTTGCCAGCTAGCTCATAAGCCAAAACAATAGTGGACACGCTCCATCTTGAAATTGTCTGAGAAGATGCAGGAGAACCCTTATGTGAGCCATGAATGCAAACAAGTAACTTGGGAGAAGCACAGAGCTCTTTAGTTCTCAACGTATAAAAAGATAATGCGCTACACACATCTAAACAATGGAGCATGCGCTCAACTTGAGATGTAGGGTTTGGAAATAGTGTTGGTAAGATCAAAAGTTGGTTAACATGGAAGCTGGAAAGAACCATAGGGAGGAAGGAGATATCGGGGTAGAGAATAACCTTGTCCTTGAAAAATTGCAAATAGGGTGGATCAACCCTCAGAGCGGCCAGTTCACTTGCTCTTCTAGCTGAAGTGATTGCCACCAAAAATGTTTTGAAAGATGATAAGCGAAGATCACAAGAAGCCATGAGTTCAAAGGGTGGATGAGTAAGGGCATATAATACCGTCTGCAACGACCACTGCGATAACGGAGGTCTTGTAGGAGGACACAGATTATGAAGACCTTTTAAGAACAATTTCAAAGTAGGGTGGGAGAACAAGCGTGACAAATCCGAGCCAAGGGGTTGATAGGAAATGACTGCTGAGATATAAACCTTCAATATAGAGAAAGATAAATCTTGATCAAACAAATAACGTAAGTACATGAGAAGAGTCTCCAAGGATACTGGTAGGGGCTGTAAGTTCCTGGAATTAGCAAAATGTACATCTTTTCCATTTGTAAGAATACAGAAGCCTGGTAGGTTTCCTGGCCTTGTCTAGGACTTCTCTAATCATGGAAGAATTCTCCACGCTGTCACATGTAGGGAGCCCAAATCTGGGTGGTAAATTTGTCCTGCATTCTGCATGAGGAGATGCGGTAACAGAAGCAGTTTGAAGAATTGGGTCACCACCAATTTGAGCATTGTAAACCATGGTTGTCAAGATGACATTGGCCGGTGTATGATGAATTTTTATCAACATCCTTTGGAGTAGAGGAATCGGGGGGAAAGGTAGAGGAGTTCTTGTGTCCACTATACCATAAATGCATCCCCTAAGGATGCTTTCCCCTTGCCTGTTCTGGAGCAGAACCTGTTGCATTTTGTGTGGAGTGGCAAACATGTCTATCATCGGGCGTCCCCACATTTCGCAGATCATCTGAATTGTGTGAGTTCACTTCCCATTCATGCATCTGAATAGTAAAGACGACTTAAGGCATCCGCTACCTCATTGTCCTCCGCTGAGACATGTATGGCTATGGGAAAAATGTGACACTTGTAGCACCACTCCCACAGATGGATTGACAGATAAAGGAGGGACATAAAGCAAGTGCCCCCGTTTGTTGATGTAGTACATAGTCGTGGTGTTGTCTGTGACAATCTGAACCCCACGACCCTGAATTAGGTGGTAGAACGCTCGAAAGGCCTTGATGACTGCCCACGTTTCTAGGTGATTTATATGCAGGTGTTTCTCCCGATTGGACCATAAAGCGTGTATCCTGTGAGGGCCTCAATGTGCTCCTCATCCTGTAGGACTGGCATCTGTCATCACCTGGACAGTAAGTTGCAGCGGTCGAAACGGGCATCCTACAAGAAGATGAGGTTT
Source organism: Pogona vitticeps (assembly GCF_051106095.1). Taxonomy (NCBI): domain Eukaryota; kingdom Metazoa; phylum Chordata; class Lepidosauria; order Squamata; family Agamidae; genus Pogona; species Pogona vitticeps. The sequence continues at coordinate 180,440,107 of NC_135786.1, forward strand.
GAAAGTCCACTATTTTAGTTGTTTTGCCAGCTCCATTGTGACAGTAAGGCGCTTTGATGGCTTGTCCCTGAGAGGGTTGAATTTTGCCAAGTATCAGGCTTGGAGAGATCTCATCTTGAGTTTCGCATGTGGGAGAGCAGCCGTTGTTGATGCCATCAGTCTTAGAAGATGCTGAGTAAGGTGAGCAGTGACCTTGGACAAAGGGTGAAAGTGCCAAATTGCATGACGTATCTTTCAAATTCTTTCTGGGAGAAGAAATATGCAAGCATCGACGGGGTTTATGCGGGTGCCGATATAATCTACCATCTGAGATGGTGAAAGATGTGATTTTGCCATGTTTACTTTCAAGCCTAAATGGAGGAAGAATTCGGTGTCTGCAACGGGCTTGTGATGAGATTCGGAAATGATTAGCCAATCGACTATGTAAGGGAAAACTATGATGTTGTTGAGATGAAGATATGGTGTCACAGGTGCCATACACTTTGTAAATGTTCGTGGAGCGTTGGAGAGGCTGAATGGAAGGACGCAAAAGTGATAAGCAGAATTGTCGAAGAAGAAACGGAAGTATCGTTGATGACGCTGATGAATGGAAATGTGAAAGTAAGCATCCTTTAGATCTCTAACAACAAGCCAGTTTCCTTGATTCAAAAGGTGGATGATGGATTCTAGGGTGTTCATACAGAATCGTCGTGGATGCAGGTAAGTGTTTAACTTCCTTAGATCTAGGATAGGTTTGATCCCTCCATCCTTCTTTGGAACCGCAAAGTAACGTTTGGAATATCTTGATCTGGAACTTGCTGAATTGCTTGCTTTTCTAGTAAAGATGCTATTTCTAGCTCTAAAGCCAGATTGTACAAGGTGAATTTGACATGGCTGATAGGTGGTAATTCTATAAATTCTAGGAGATAACCAAATTGAATGATGTTTAGCACCCAGGAGTCGATGGTGATAGAAGACCAACTGTTTAGAAATGGAGCTAATCTTGGTTGATGAGTGAGAATGAGAGTACTTCTCGCGAGGGAGTCAAAGATAATGTTTTCCTTTCGTAGCAGGACAGTAAGACTGTCTCCATTGGTTAGCAGATTGAGATCGAACAGGAGGAGAAGAGGAAGCTTGAGAACATCTACCATAGGCTTGAGATTTGAACGGCCAGTAGGGTGTAGGCTGCTGATATTGCTTGGGCCACTGGTGTTTCTGAAATCTAGGTTGTTGCTGAATGGTGTATGATTTAGCTGTTTTCTTAATTTTGCATAAATTTTCCATGGTTTCATCAGTCTTATCATTAAATAATCCCACTGCGTCGAAAGGAAGTTCTTCAGTGCGTGTTTTAGCATCTTCCATTATGCCTGATGAGCACAACCAAGCATGTCTCCTTAGTGATATGGCCGATGTCACTGATTTAGAAGCTACATCCGCTGAGTGTCTTGCTGCTAATCTTTGATGTTTTGCCACTGTGACTGCTTCTGTACATTGAGTAATGTGGTTCTGGTATCTTCTGGGGCGCTCTGTAAAGCAGGAAGTACTCTTGCCCAAAGCTGTCACTGGTAAGCACCCATTGCGGCTTGATAATTGGATACTCTTAGTAAGAAGGTAGCAAAAAAAGTACAGTTTGCGGCCCAAGATGTCTAATTTTCTCCCCTCCCAATTAGTAGGGATAACTTTAGCTTTTCCACCAGATCTGGAGATGTTGGACTGTACAATAATGTGTTTGGTGCTGGATGCTTGAACAGAAAATTGGTGTCAGAGCCATGTATTCTATAGTGGTTCTCTATTTTTCGAGTGACTTGCATGGATTGTGGAGGTAAGGACCATGATTCTTTGATGTGGTCCATCAATGCTGGGATAAAGGCAAGGCTGAGAGGTGGGGATCTTTCTTGATTGATGTCGTCGAAGACCAAGCCCTGCTTAGGTGGAGGAGGTTCCTCTATGTCCAACTGCAAAGACTTGGCCATTCTTGACACAATTTGTGCATACGATGAAAAATCTTCAGGAGAAGATGGGTGAAGGTCTGCAGCATCTGATTCAGGAGTTCAGCTATCAATAGGAGAAACATCTGAAACATCTGAAAAGTTAACTTGTTCTAATTAAGATTCAGACATAATAAAAGACTCATCTTGAAGAGAGGGAGATAGCAAAGGTAAAATGCATTGTTACTCTGCTTGTGCACTGTAGACCTAGATGCTTGCTGCACAGCTGTTGAACTGGAGTGATCCTGAGAGACCACAGTAACAGGTTGGTCATCTTTGCCTGAGAAACCAAAGGATATTGGGTATCCCTAACCTTGCCAAGGTGTTTCGATGACTTGAGTGGTGCATGGTACCTTTCATAATACAGTGGGCCCTAGACTTACGAACTTAATCCGTTCTGGAAATCCATTCGTAAGCTGAAACGTTCGTAAGTTGAAACCAAATTTCCCCATATGAATGCATTGAAAATTAATTAATGCATTCATAAGGGGGGAAAAAGGTCAGAAACTTAAAAATAAATAAAAGAAAGCCACTTACAAGGCCTTGGTAGCCCCCAAACTGCAGGAAAAACAGCACCAAACAGCTAAAAGCCGAGAGCCTGGCAGCCATTTTGTGCTCATCTCCGCTCCTGTCCCCCCTCCCCGCCTAACAGCTGATCAGCTGGCTCTTAAGAGGCTTCCGGAGGCTTGCTCAGCACCTAAAAAGGCAGGCGAATAAAGCTCCCCCGCTTTCAGAAGCCTCCCGGGGGCAAGGGGAAAGCAGCAATTTTTATGCCTCCGGAAGCCTCTTAAGAGCCAGCCGATCAGCTGTTAGGTGGGGAGAGGGGGGGAAGGAGCGGAGACGAGCACAAAATGGCTGCCAGGCTCCTGGCTTTTAGCTGTTTGGTGCTGTTTTTCCTGCAGTTCGGGGGCTACAAAGGCCCGGTGACTGACTTTCTTTTATTTATTTTTAAGTTTCTGGCCTTTTTCCCCCTTAGCTGAGAGGTGTGGAGTGAGGGGGCACTTTTTTGTGTTCGTAACTGGAGGAAAGTTCAAATATTGGGTTCCCTATTTCCCTATTGGAGCGGTTTGTAAGTTGAATTGTTCGCAAGCAGGGCAGTTCGTAAGTCGAGGGTTGGCTGTATACTCAATATTGATGTTGAGGTGGAGATGGGGGGAGGAGGAAGAGGACAAGGCATACACATATCTAAGCCTCTTACGAGAGTGGTGTTCTTCTAAATCAGAATGGTCAATGATCTCCTCTTCCTCCTCTCGATGTTGACGATGATCCCGTTTTTGGTCAACCTTGACATATATGGGATTGTCACGAGTAGATCTGGCTCGATGTCGAGACGAACAGGGAAGCAACACCACCTTATGCCGAGAGGATCGATGTCAATCCAGAGAAATGTTTCCTCTTCGACGTTCTTTTATGGGGCGGAGACGTCTGGTCCGAAGTTTCAGACCTGGAAAGGCGTACTATTGTGGCCCGCCCGGCAGAAGCAGGGCTTGTACGGGCAGAGGCGTGACTAGACTCAGCGTCATCGTTTAGGCAGCCAGGGCTCAGTGAGTGGCACGGTGCAGGGGCCGAAGCCTGAGCCTGTCTGGGCAGAATTGATGGAGCTCCCTCCGAGAAAGACTCTCAATCTCGAGAAGTCTTCGAGGATAGGGGACAGGAGAGACACTGAGACTGGTTGTATGTCTCGAGGTCTATCCGCCTTTGATGGACGCTTGTCCTTTTTATTCTTATCTGTCTTCTTATGTGGGCTTTAGACGCCGAGGTCGACATCGATGTGGAAGACTTCTTTGACACCGTCCCCGAAGACTTTTTTTGTGCCTTTTTGGATGGTCTCGAGGGTGGTAAAGCCTGAGGGTTCGGCGTCGTGGCTTTGGGACGGGGTGTGGAAGCCAGTGTAGAAGTCGTTTCCGTAGTGCCCGGATTAGAAGATGATAAAGTCTTGTCCCACAGAAATAATTTTAGCCTCTGCTGATGAGCTTTAAGAGCAGCTTTTGTAAATTTCTTATACTCCTTGCATGACTGTGGTTTGTGTCCTTCTCCCAAACCAAAAAAAAGTCATGCCCGTCAGAGAAAGGGAGTTCACGGGAGCAAGAAACACACCTGCTAAAAAGGCCCAATCGGGACATAAGAAGTAATCGCTTTAAAGAGAGACGAAAAGGGGGGGAGAACTCACAACTGTCAGCGATAGTCACACAACTGTCAGCGATAGTCAGTACAGTCTGTGTCAAATCCGAAAATTTCAGTCCAATCAAAAACAAGACAGAATCGCCAGAGGAATAAGGAGTGGTCAAGAAACACAGTCCAAGATTGTCAACGTAGAAGCAATGGATATCCAAAATAAGCAGTGGGTAGTGAAAATTTTTAATGATCCGAATCAAAACCAGGGGCAACAGAGTAAAAGAGTTTCCAATAAACACAGTCCAAAGTCAAAAGCCGAGAGAATCAAACCAATTATATGAAAAAACAAGGCGCTCTAAACCGCAAAGTTCCTAACACAAAGGCAGTAAAATGGAACTGAAGTGCGGGCGGAGCATGCGCAATAGGGACAATGTACAACGTTCAAGTTTTGTTACTTTTAAATCTCTAGAATATTCCGAGGAATCCAGCGCAGGGGCTGACATCACCCATTTGTGTGCATTCACAGAGGCCACGAAGAAGTGTATACTAACACTTTCTGTGCAATCCATGCATGTTTTAAAATACCATGTGTACAAATATATGTATTTGCATAAAAGAACAAAGGTATGTGAGGTAACCAGATGCCTCCAAAACTACAATGGAAGAGGAGTTTTTTAAAGTATGCAGTCAGTTCATAGCAAAGTTCTAGGCTAAGCAATATCTTTTTTGAATCACTAGAACACTTTGAATTCTTCAGACTTCTTCAGCAGATAAAACTTGTAAAATTTGGGGTTTAAACAAAGCTCCAAAACTGGACCAGATGCAATGGCTCATGCAGTCAGACTGCCAGAAAGGCAAACTGGAGTTCTGGATTCTTTACAGGACAGACAAATAAGACATCAATTTACAGGCTCTCCAGCTCACTGAAGACCCAACTTTCTCACTGTCACCATCACCACAGATATGCCAACTGCCCTCTCATGCAGGAGTCTGTAGTAGGTTTCAAGCAGGAAAAACATGGAGCTCATGTCTCTCTTTAATCAGAAAAATAGCCCTTTTCCACTTTTGCTGACAATTCAACCTGAAGGTTAAGAGCCTTAAACAGGAATTAAGTGTAATAAAATACTGCCATCTAGTGGTAGTATAGAATTCAGAATAAACCCTGGTGTAAATTCATTCTGAAATCTTCTAAGTCATGACACTCTCAGGAAAATGGAGAAAATAAAGAATACAATTAACATGGGGAATTACTGCAATCACTAATATACTGATACTGAAAAGCTAGCTTTTAGATGTATTATTATAAAGACACAACAAATCTAAGGATACTGGAAGTACAAGGAAGTCAGGTTCTGGTCTGAGTTCCACTGTTAAGTAATTTCTTTTTCAATAGCTCTCACTGAAAATGATCACTCACCTGAGTAAAAAACTCTTCTCACTTAATTATGTATATAATGCTATATGACAGGCTAAGAATACTGAACATAAATTAGGCTAAATCAGAAAATATGGTTATTTACCCAGTTTGGGGGGTGGGATCTGGGGTCATTTCAAGCTGCCAAATATTTTCTAGGTAACTGTTCTGGTAGAGGAGAGTAGATAGAGTAATTTCCCCCCAAAATGCAACAACCTCCTCAATTCTTTCAAGCTTGTATACAGATTCTCAAGCTTGGGTAATTAGAAGATTTATGAGAATTTTCAGAATGAATAGGTAACATTTTTAACTCTCAAATATTCAAATAAGAAAACACATGTTGCAGTATAGATTACCAAGAAGACATACTGACATCTTCTATCTGCAACAAAACTACATTTTCAAAACTGGTGCTTTCAGTAATTTAAACCAAATTTTAAAAAACACAAATGCCAATGCCACACACAGAAACATAATGCAGCTCTTAATTTTATCACAGAAGATTGTTCTGAAAACAAAAACAAAAAACAAAAAACAAAACAGCTTTACATTGCTCTGTAGATGCCCATGAATGCTCTTCAGAAGCTACTATATAAATGCTAGAAAGCCTGGAAAATTAAGTCTTTAATGACAATATGTTCAAGATATCCCTTTGACTCCCAGTCAAATGGTTCACTACAACAGGCAACAAAAGAATAAATAGAAGCATTAGTCCCATTGTAAAGTTTGCTATATTCATAACAGAAGAAAAGCCAAGTCAAGAAGCTACTGACAATTTTATTATTTGATTTGTTATTTTGGGTGTTAATTCATACAACCAAATGTATTTTATGGTTACTATCAAAAATAGAATGCTTTTTGCATGAACATAACTTTTGTCAACAGCTCACAGGCTTGATCATGTACACTCCCAAGAATACCCGAACACTACTGCAGAACTGCGGGGACAGTACCACATGGGTAAAAAAATATGCTATTCTTCTGACATTCTGATAGCATAATAAGGATATCACCCACTCTTGGTTTTGGATTTTGTTCATGAACCAAATGGCTTTTTTTCTTTTTTGTCAACATTTCTGCGGTCCAACACTATTAAAGCTTCAGTGCAATGCATCAGCCTCAAGTTGTGGCCAGTTTTGTTTTCAGAAAGAGGCATGCATTACCTTTCCTTCACAGTTTGCGTTGCTAGGTGCTATCAGTTACCTGCATATCTACCAGAATCTCATTCAGCTTGCAGTCTCTATCTTGGGTCTCAGTCAACTGCATACATCATAATTGTAACATTTTCCAGAATTTTGCACTTCTTCCCCCATTCCTATTTTTTTGTTCCACATAACAAGATAAAGATTTCTGAAGAACCTGGATATGTCCTTACTTTGGTGAGATTTTAGCTGGTCTTTATAAAGCAGTAGATTGCTCCCCTCCTGGACCAACAGAGTTTCAGAGGACAACTGGGAAACTGGTAGTAATACAAATTATTCAAATAGCCATCTTCTAAGAATCACGACATGGTACAGAAAGCATGCAACTGAAAAGTGGATGAAGCTGAAGGCAAGATTACTTTTAACAAATAAAAATAAGTAAAATTTAAAATAAAGATTTTAAAAATTGCACCAAACACCCTACAAGTGTTAAATATCAAAGTGGTTGAATTCAGTGAGCTTTAAAGTAGAACAGCCTTTTAAAAACAAAACAAAAACTAATTCTCATTAATAGTGATCTGGATTCATTCAGTCTAACATGTTTTGCACAACTATACCAAAATGAAATCTTATTTATTGAAAGACAAATGAATAACATGCCATACTATTTTAAATGTTCACTAAGACTTTTGAAGTTCAAATCTTGTGAAAATGTAACTTTAATAATGTGTTATTAAGATAGCTAGCTATGTGTGTGCAGGCTGGACCTGGAATCGTTAAGACGTTTTCTACAAAGAATTCTCTTCATTTAGAGAGGATTTCATAGTTGTCTGAAACGATGATCAACATAAACTAACTGTCCTGGCCAGGTAAGGAAAAATCCAACTAAAGAGGTTTCAATTCCCTTCAAAGCCCCTGTTGTGCAATAGCAATGCTACTGAAGAGCAACTGCTACTTGCTTGGTTCTAACTTCTGTTCTGACGAACTATAGCTTCATACTGCCCACTTTTACAGTATTAGTCTGCCACCTAGTGTACTACCAGTTCAGGGATTCTGCAGTTGTGCACAGCAAAGATACATGTACCAAAATATCCTGGGAAATACAATATAGAAATTCTGAGGATGACATGGAGGCTATATTTAAAAATGAAGAATGGAGACAGTAAGAGCCCTTCAATTTGCTTTAAAGGCAAGGCTTCAAGGGAAAGCATTTGTGTGACTTGTCCATCACAAAATCCCTTTTTTAAACTGATTAAGCAGGACTTAGGTAATACTGTACTTTATTATGTTGTAGTGAATAGAAGGGCAGGGATACTTTATTCTCATACCAGTTCATTCATTAGCATTTTTAGGACTCCTACATAACTGAAATTCACAATATTTTCCACAATAATTTGTTTGCGTAAATACTGTACCTACTAAAGCCATGTTACGGACTCTAAATATTAAGACATGTGTAACCCAGGCTGCAGCCACTAATAATACACAATATACATAAAACTTAACTTGGGGACAGGTCTTTCACAAATTTCAAAACACTAACTAGTAAAGAGAACAAACCTGCCTCATGTATATGTTCACAAGTAATCAGGCGAAGTTCCAACTGTTTCGGTATCAGACAATTTAATCCATATTACATAATTTCACTGAATACAGTTGATATAACCCAAAATCACTCCTGAGAGCAAAATAGTTTAGCATTACATTTTATATACAGTTATGAAAGGATTATTAGAAGTTAAAACTGCATCATATAAGCCAGAGCACCTCACCAAACATATACTGGTTATGACACCCAAACGCACCATGAGTTATTCAGTAATATTTATGCTTAAAGCATATGCCTTGTTAAACAGTCTAAACCAATCCTCATAAACTAATTCTCTATTTATGATAATCAGACTATAGACTTTGGAACTTCACTATCTTTGTAGCATGAGATCATGCCTGTATCAGAATTCTTTGTAACACAGCTTTTCAATTCAGTCAACTTTTTATGAGCTTGAGTTTTGCCTCCTATTTAACCCTAAAATGTGTAGCCATTACTGCAAGACTATATATATATACTACTTAAACAATAAATGTGTTTTTGAGGTTTTCCTCCTCATTACAGAAATATTAAAATGTATCCAGAAGTTACAGCCTGTACATTAGTCCCCTCCCCCTGTAATCTTCCAAAGATCAACTTCCTTTAAGGAATAAATGTTTTCTTCTGATGTACCATTCATGAACACCACAGTATAAAGAGTCTTCTTGGGTTTAAAACTGATGTGAGTACCAAATCTGAGCTTATTTTCTTGCAGTCACCGCAGTCAGAGAAATTTTGAATGCAGATACCGGAACACACACGGGAAAATGTCTGTATTTGCATGCTTTTAAGTGAAACATCAAGCAGTAGCTTGCTCATTGTCTTCTTTGCAAACTGTGAGATGTCTTATAAAAATTTAGCATAGAGAGCATTGGTGGTACCTGATGTAAGTACATCTTCCATTAAAAATACCACCAGAAATCAAAGGCAACCAAGGATGTATATTTTTGCTGGAATATTGTTCAGCTACACAAGATTTAACACACTTAGCTGCATCCTATCCAAGAATATACAAAATGCTGCTTACAGTTACATGTGTTTCAGAATGTCAGTTTTAAAATAATACCCTTTGATGGATAATGGTTTAAAAATAGCTCTGTTGTGCTTCCAAAATTATCTAAATAACATAAAGAGCAGAAATAAAACAAGCCACATGGTTAAGTGCAAAAAAGCAGTTCAGATCCAATAAAATAATTTTTCTAGAATACTGACAGTAGGCATCACTAATGAGCAACTGTGCCAAGACATTTGCAGGTCAAAGCTTTATTCTCTTCTCACAAAACTAAATGATCAAAATTTACTCAGCCAGTATCAACTTTGGAATATTTATATAAAAGAAATGTATGTAAATGTTACATAGAGCATTAGGTTTAAGGGACATTTGGACTAAATAAATCTGAACAAAAGAATAATGGGGGCTTCAGAAAAATAAGAGAAGTTCAGTGAAGCAACAGAAATACCAGCAAGCCAAAAAGTACTTTAAAAGACAATTTTAAAATATCTGCTTTATGTTTAGTCCCTGTCCCAAAACCAATCTTATATGACCCTTCATTTTGCTAAAATCCAGAAATCTCTGTTGCTGATTTAAACAACATAGAGAAGCCAGTTTCTTCATCACTGGCACCAGCCCAAGGTACAGCTAGTGAAATTAACAATGTTCTTCTGTGACAAGAAGCAGATTATGTATAAAACATGTTAGAAAACCTTTCTAAAAAGAACAATTCACAGAAACAAGCTATCCAGCAGGGAGTCTGTTAACAGTTTTATTATTTTGTATGTTAAATACCATGGGACAGGGCTGTAAGGATGACAAACTTTTTCAACAACCGCCTCACAAGGGATAAGAAATTCTGCATGATATAGCAAAGTAAGGTAAATTTACACACTAAGAGGAACCATTTCCCCACAGAATGCATCATCATATTTCTGAACAACCGGGAAGAGCATTCTGATAATCATTTTCCAAGAGGCCAAAGCAACAGATAAAATTTTAAAAGGATTATTAAAATAACATTTACAAGACTTTGAACAATTTTAACTCTTATTAAAACCACAGAAAGAAAGAACTATTCATTATTTATGAATTTCATAAAGGACTGAATGTGCAACTGACACCTGCTATTGATGAATTAATATACAATTTTGTCCAGCAGCCGAACAGTTTATCTTTTTACTGTGTTGTCTAACCGTGCAAGATCATTAGAGGCAAAGCCTGCATGATGCTGTACACAAATGGTCATTTAGGCCATACTACCAATGAAGTGGTAGGTAAATACATTTTTTTTCTGGCCAAGAAAAAAAAAGGAAGCTGCATTCTGCGTGCTTCTCTTTTTCTCCCTCTCTACAAGATAAATTTCCCTAAAAAGAATCCAATGAAAATGGCTGCAATTACAACAAGAAGTGAGGGAAGAGGATTGGAGCCATTATCCCGGAGGGCCAAGCCTGATGGTCCAGGTTTATCTGAGTGTGCCACTTTTCTCAGCCTCAAACCTTCATCCTGAAAATACATGGAAGAAATTCATCAATAAAAAAGTCATCAAAAGAGAGAATGTGAGATATAGTGAACTGGGGTATTTAAATGTTTTAAAGATTCTTGATGATATCATACAAATGCATTTCTATGTACACCACTTATCTGTAAATTCTGTCAAGACTTAATACAAAAATGAAGGCAAAAGTGTTGAAAGATACTAAACCAAAGCACAAAGAGGAAGAAAAAAAATCCCCCCATATGCAAAAATACTTTTTATAAAGACTCACTTCCAAAAACAAGAAACAAAAAGCTCAGCTCTTTAAAATGTTCAAACAGTCTTGGTCATTATTATGTTACCCGACTTAATTTAGGGATTCCAAATTATAGAGAGAATGAAATACATGACCTCCTAGAAACTAAGATTTCCACAGGTTTGTAGCATGTTCAGAAATGGAAAAAAGCCCATTTGTACTCTGCTTTGAATAAAGAATACCAAGGCAAGGTGCCCCTTCACCTTTTTCCTAAAAGCCTCTCCTGAATTTACATAATTTTCTTGGAAGAGAGTAGACTGAGGAACCAGGGTGCCTCTTTGAGGACCTGAAAATCAGGCAAAGTCTTTTTTTTCCTCACTGTTCTTCTAACTTGGTTCTGTAATGTTCAGCTTTCAAGGGTGTTATGACATAGGAGACAATTATGATAAGAGATAAAGGACAGAATCTTACAGACTCCAGTCTATGCTGATTCATTAGCCAGAGGAAAACCAGAACAACATTTTAAGAACACACAGTTTTTCATCTGTTTCAATAAGATCCTGATTCAACAGTCTGGACTGTAAACCACAGCCTCCCAGTTCCAATGTCATAAGGCATCACTTTACATCTTAGAAAAGGATGAGATGTTAGAGCGAACTGATGTTTGCCAGTTGTTGTTCAAAAGTTACTTCATAAAACTTCATTATGTAAACGATAACTTGGACTTCAATAGCTCAAACAGAATGAACTTTACACACGTAACCTCCTCATCTTTGCTACTTTCCTAGATACCTCAAAAGCTCATTCTCAGACTTAACGGATACTGTTGTAGACTGAGTGATTGAGTGAGAGCAGAAGTAATCACCCAAAATCTAATGGAAGCAAACTGTGTAAATAGAGCCCTAAATATACCATAATTTGGCAGTTCAAGTAGTAGAACCATAAAATTAAAGCAGACTGCAAAAAGTGATGGCACATGGAAGCAGACATTAAAGGTGAGCTCATAATGAGAAAGCAAATCTCGTAGGAAAAGACAATAATGCTAGGAAAAGTTGAAGGCAGCAGGAAAAGAGGAGGACCAAATATGAGATGGAGTGACTCCATAAATTGACACACAGTCTTGAGTTTGTAAATTACTGCTGTTGAGGGCAGAACACTTTGGAGATCTCTCATTCATAGGGTTACCATAAATCAAGATCAACTTGGTGGCACATAATAACAACATAGGTGTCTTGACTAATAAATACCTTGGTAGTAGTTCAAAGAATGTTGACAAAATTAAATGACTTTCTAAATTTCTTTTAAAAATAAGCAATTTTTGAAATCTCTTTTCAAAAAACAGAGAGTGTAAAATATGTATTTGGCAGTACCAGATCAAAAATTAAATTCTTGAGAAATACATTTATCTGAAATACATTTATCTGGTATTACGTGGATTTTCTGAACAGAAAGGCCAGTTTGGAAGTTCAATTAAGCTTAGATCAATGTATCTCATATTACTTTACAGTGGTGCCTTGCTTAGCGATCGCTCCGTTGAGCGATGAAATCGCTTAGCGATGGGGTTTTGGCCATCGCCAGAGCGATCGCTTAGCGATGGCCCCTATGGGGAAAATTTGCGATGTTCACGGGGAAGCGATCACTGCAAAGCTCCCATTTTCAGCCAGCTGATCGGCGGTTTCAAAATGGCCGCCGGAAAACAAAATGGCCGCCCGCTGTGTTGCCTCGCTTTAGAGGCACTGAAAATGGCCACCGCAATGGAGGATCATCGCATAAGGTTAGTTTTAAAGCCCATACAAACGCATTAAACAAGTTTTAATGCATTTCTATGGGCTTTTAAAAATCGCTTAGCGACATTTTTTCTGGAACAGATTAACGTCGCTAAGTGAGGCACCACTGTACTTGGATTTACTGTAACGTGTTCAATGGGGGGCTACTTTTGAAAATGGTTTGGAAACTTCAGCTGGCTTGAAATGCTGCCATCAAGCTGATAACCGGGGTCAGTTACAGGAAGCATATAACTGCTATGTTACCCAAGATTTTCACTAGCTGCCAATCTCTTTCAGAAGCCAATTCAAAGTGCTGATTATGACATATAAAAGCCCTATACGGCTTAGGCCCAGGCTATCTGAAGGACTGTACAGAGGTGCCTCGCTTAAAGAGCGCACCGTATAACGATTAAATCGCATAGCGATCCGTTTTTTCGGATCGCTAATGCGATCGCACAACGTTGTTCCCATAGGGAAAAATTCGCTTTGCGAAGACCGGTAAGCGTTTCGCTTACCGATCTTCGCAAAACGACCCCCGCTGATCAGCTGTTCGGCGGCCAAAATGGCCGCGCGCAGCGTTTTCGCGCCCTCGTTAAGCGAGGCGAGGGCGCGAAAATGGCTGCCGGCCATTACGAAGCTTCGTTGAACGGTGAGTATTTGGCCCATGGTTTAATGCGTTCTAATGGGCTTTTCTGTACCGTTTAACGATGCTTCAGCATAGTGAAGGTTAATCCGGAACGGATTAACCTCGCTATGCGAGGCACCACTGTATCTCCCATACCAGCCTTCTTGGCTCCTAAGATCCTCATGAGAGGCCCTTCTCAGTGTCACGGCCTTCACAGAGGGCCTCCTCCCTGGCTGCTCTCAGGTGTGCCCTACTTTGGAAGGCAAGGTTGGTCCCTTTCCTCTTGTCCTTCCAGCAACAGATCAAGATGTTTCTTTTTAACAGGCTTTTAAACTACACTGAGCATTTAAGATTGACTCTTCTGTAAATCTGCACATAGTATTTTTAATTGTGCTTTTAAAGAATTTAAACATGTTTTAGATAATTATTTTATACTAGTCTATGTTTTATTTTTTAAAATTGAATAATGTATTTTCCTTTTTAATTTACTTGTATTTTACTTACTGTGAGCTACCTGGAGTCCTTCTATAGGAGCTTCGTGGCGCAGTGGTTAAACTGCCGTACTGCAGTCAAAACTGTGCTCACGACCCGGTTTTCAATTCCAGGTAGCCAGCTCAAGGTTAACTCAGCCTTCTATCCTTCCGAGGTCGGCAAAATGAGTACCCAGCTCTCTGGGGGGGGGGGGGATGTGTAGCCTTCATAACTAACTTGTAAACTGCCCAGAGAGTGCTTGCAGTGCTATGGGGCGACATATAAGCGGTATATAAGCAGCACGCTTTGCTATGGGAAACAGGTGGCACAAAAATTATTCTCTCTCTCTCCTCTGTCAAATGTGTTTAAAAACAATTTTACCTTCCTGATAAAGAAAAATCTGTCAAGTTAAATATGTTCTAACCAGGAAAACTGTAATGGTTTTGAGAAATCCAGCTGTTCATTATTCTCAGAAAAAAGAAAATGAGACTGAATGTGCAACAAGGACTCTAGAACTACTATGGTTTAAGAAATTTAACAAACTATTCTGCCCAGTCCAATTTTACTGTTTAAGAGCAAGTATCCCAGCTTCATGAAACTTACTCTCAGGTGTCTGTTTTCCTCTGATAGTTTCACCACATCCGCCTGAAGTCTTTTGCATTCTTCGACTAGCTTCCTTGTTTCAGTGTCATTGAGCGAAACACTATGTGGCTTTGGCACTGGACCATCTTGTTTAGCTGTGTTGAGCACTGGAGCAGATTTACTCGCATCTATGTCATTCTGCAAAAATTTAAAATACTGTTTGAAAAATACAACTCTTTAATCAACATTCGTATTAAAAATTAAATATTTTATTTTCCAAGGTAACAAAACTCAGGGGGGAATAAGTATTGTTAAAAGTAGAAAGTTAGCAAACACATGTTGGAAGTCTTCAAAGAGCCAAACAGCTAAAGAAGTGGGGGGGAGGAAATACAACATTTTTTACCTTTTCTCCAGCTCATTCTAAAATTACATTTTCTACAGATATAACAATTTTAAACACGAAAGAAAGATTGCCATAATCTTGGCATTTCTGCCTATGTACTTGAGAAAACAGAAATGTCTCTCAGTTTACATACTATTCTTTTCTGATCATGCTGGCCAACTTTGCTATCTTTAATCCTAGTCAAGACGTAATGCTAAACTATGGTTAACTTTGAAGAGAGGAAGCAATTACTTCCTTGTATTGCAAGACAAAACACCATCCATGCAGGTCTTTGGATCATTGGTTTACTCACAAATAAGATTTACCCAGTATACTCAAGTGTAAAGAGGCAACAGCAACAGCAGCAGAGGACTGCTGTTTGGCAGTTTCTTTACTGGCCCTACAAGTATTCCATGGTTTGGCACCCCGCCCCCTCCAGCAGGCAACCATTCAGAGGTAGTACCCAGAGGAGGCAGGGCAGGGAAGCTGAGCGACCAGTAAACAAACTGCCAAAAACTGGCAGTTCATGCCCATCTCTATTCATGTTTATCAGCACATCCTGGTGCATAATCAATTTCCTCTTGAACAAGTGCATACATTTTTCTATTTCTTCTTCAGCATCTGCAGAAGGAGCACAGACATGAACCACGGCTATACACTTTCATGAAATCTGGCTGGTCAGACTGCTTTGCTTTGTCTCACTTTAGAACTGCACTGTTGCTTGAGTTTATCATTCCCATAATAAAACTTTGCAATAATTTGATTTGTAATTATCCTATTTTCTTCTCTTGATTTGTAATTATCCTATTCCAGTCCACTTACTTCACCTACCCAAATTACTACATTTATATTTTATTTCTTGTTTTACAATTTCAAGCATAGTTTGATTCATTTCTCACATTCCATATTACCACTATGTACATTCTGCACTGTGCAGCTTTGGACTTTCCTTTGGCACCGGCACACATCAATAACTAGCTAATTCAATTGCTTGATTAGCAAGTATTTTCATAGTTATCCTTTACTTTTCCCTAATAGATGACTGAATGCCTTCCAACCTAGGAGTGTCATATTCCACCACAACCTTTTGCTTTCCTTTGAATTATCTCGTCGTAGGACTTTCAAGGTATAAATATTCAGAAATGACCTATCATTGCCTTATCCTAGACAATGTGTTGTCTATAGAAGCCTTTCTACTAGTGTCATCTTCTGCTACTGCTGCTCACTGTAGCTGCCCTTCAAAGAACGATCAATTCTCCTCTTCTGATAAAACTATTAATTCTTTCAGGTAATGGAAGCATTTTAATCTGATGCATTGGCACTGACCATTCTGTATTAGGTTACCCCAGACTTATAACAAAGTTTAGTCTCAGGATAGCATTGCTCTTATCTTCCTTGACACATCCAAACTAATCCACTATGTTAAGGTGTGCACTGAAGAGGGGAGAAATTTATGTTTAAACATGCTTTTCAAAAGCCAGGATAGGAGGCTAAGTTCAAAAACAGTTTATATCCTGGTCTGGTCTAAAACTGCTACAACATAATTTCCTGTTCAATACTAAAGTTCAATTAAGAAGGCCTAGTTTGCCTTCAATATGTCACAAGAAATGGAAAGGCTGTTTGCATACCAATGAGGCCTGTTCTTGTATCAACTTCTTAACCTAAGCCTTTATTATCCAATCCAATGATATCCTGGCAACTCTTCTAAATGTCAGAGGGATCTGATCCATGAAAAACATTGCAGTGAGAACTGTTTATTAATATATATTATGAATAACAAAATAATTAATCCTTTTGATAAGTTCCGGAATTTATGTGTGAATCTGATTTTAGCTGCCTTACTCTGTAATCTGATTTTATATTTCTTTTTTCCCCAATAACAAAGGCTGAAATTTAGTAATGTAAAGTTACTCCATATTAAATTTAAGACTCCCTCTCCCACACCACCCTGCTGTATCCAAAGATTTCTCCAGGACCAAAGGGAGCCTAAGAATCTTGGGGGGGGGGGGGGATGGGTTGTAGATGACTAATGATCCATATAGATGACTTCAGTTGTGAGCTGAAGGTGACAACCAATGGTATTCAGTCATTTTTCTGTATCTGCCCTGTAGTAAGCTGATTCTGGATACGTAAGTCTTGGCCTGTTCTTTAAACATCTAGTGTTCAAGACACTACCATGTTTATGCCTTTTTTTAAAATTTTGTTTGGATATGCTTGCACAGACTAACATGGCTATATGTTTGAAAACTTCCTGGGAAAATGGTAATTGTATCTATTTAATAAAAGAGCTATATTATTTTCTACATGCACCATATTTTATGGGAACTGGATACTCTGACACTTATTTTGGTGTACACTTTACATGCAAAGATAAGTCTTGCCTGAATCCCATCAGGGTTGGCTGGATGGGTGTATTTTTAGGTGAAAAAAAACTTAAACAGATCAAATGGATGCTCTAGGCAGAGCCAGAAGTGTGTACGAATGCCTCCCGTACTTCCTGGACTCTGTAGTTGTTGGAGAAGGAAAAGACAGAGTTCAGGTCTGTTATGAAAGGGGCACTGTCCTTATTTTCAAGTTATAGAACAAAAAGCAAATAACTGTCTACCTTAAATAATTAAAGGTAAGCAATAATAACACAACATGGTGATAAAAATGGGACAGAACTCCCAGCCCAATTCACCATGGTGAATATCATTTTTGATACCTTAATATTCTCTTTCACACCACTGCTTCCTGAAACAGGAAAGTGAACACAGAGTACTCTAGGCTCACAAATAAATAGAAATTAGTTAAGTCTAACAAATCCAACTCATTTCAACAGGTATACTCCAAGAGCAACTACTATTAAGTTTATGCCATAGTTTTTATCTTTTCCCAAGTCCTCTAAAGCTGCATGTATTTGACACCACTACAGAAACCATGACAAACTTTTCCTCAAGCGTACTCTCTGTGAACCTCCAAAGAGAATTCTGGCCCACACATAATGTAGTCTAGTATTCTGGTCACAATAATGAATTCTGGTCACAATAATGACCACAAGAACTATTTATCATGAGGCTAGACAACTGAGAGAAAAGGAAGACACAGAATCCCCAAGAACAATGTGCTGTAGAGACAAGAAGACAAGGATCTAAGAAGCACAGACAAAGGCTACAATGTGATGGAAATGCAACTGCCAATCCTGGAAGTCACTGGTATTTTCCAAAACTACTGCACATTTAAAATTAGAAGCCAGTTCAAAACAATATTTATATTCCTGGAATCTTAGAGTTTCAGGGGATTTAGCAAGTCCTTCATTAAACATTAAGAAGCTGTCCTGCCTCTTGGACTAGCACTTCCCAAAGATTTCAATATTCTCAGGAGCTACACTGATAATTCTTAACTGAAACGTCATAATCAAAGTCACATGTAACTCAAATGCAAGCAACCCCTTTTAATTTATATAACCAACTTATTTCAGTACTGTTCAAATACTCGCACACCTACTAAACACAATTAAGTGTGGCAGGATTGCCTTTAATCCAACACTGATGAAATTGTATGATTGCCATGCACTTTCATATTCAGAACAGTCACTGTTCCCAAAGACTGCATGTGACTCAAGAATTATTCAATGCTATCCAATCTCAAATGAGAAATATCTCTCTGTGCCTCTCTGAAACACAGCCCTATGTCTGTTAAAATGGACTGTCTTGCACTCAATTTACAAGCAATATGACTTCGAAGCTCCAAGACTACTCTTCATAGGCATCCTTCAGTCTTGAGAGACTATGGTAACGTGCTTTGTATGGAGGACTTGGAACCGTGTCTAGTGTTTTGAAAAGGGTACTTTTAAATTTGACAAAATTAGCTAGGGACATGCAGGCCCAACAGATGCCACATTTCAATCCAGAAGTAGTTTGGTGAAGCAGTTACAAACACTGAGTGTTTATGGGCTAGAAGAAATGTCATAAAGTGTTGGGGTTCAAGACAATACTTTTGTCTAAAATATTTAGATTAAAAATTGAGGGTAGTCTTATACATGGAAGGTGTAAGAAAGTGGAGGGGGAAAGCAGGAATCATCAAAGCGCTTTGATTCTTGCTTTCCCCCTCCACTTTCTTGTGAGGAAAGTGCTTTCTCTCTCCACTTTCTTGCGAAGAAAGAAATTTTGAGTAAGAAAAGTGGGGGGGGGATCTTATACATGGGGTTGTCTTATACACTGAAAAATACGGTAGTTACACTGATGTATATCTGCACTGAGCAGGGAATTGGACTTGATGGCCTTGTAGGCCCCTTCTAACTTCACTTTTCTATGATTCTATGATGCCAAACTTTCTTTCTTTTTCTTTCTTTCTTTCTTTATTATATTTTTACCCCACCTTTCCCCTCAAAAGGACCCAGTACATGATATCTTAAAATACAAACCAAAAAGGAAGAAACAAATTTATTTTTATAATGCAAATTAAAAATGAAGAAACAGACTTGGCAAATAAAGTCACAAGCAATTTTTTTTTACTTACCAGCTTATCATTTTCATTAGGCATTTCAAATACACATCTCAATTTGGAGTCCATTAAATCTTCAGGTTTTGCATCTTTCCACTATGGCAACAATGAAATCACATTAAAATATAACTACCTTACTCAAAATAGTTGTAAGAATTTTTCATAACATGCAAACTTTGCTTAGTACACAGACATTAATAACATGATACAGTAGGATCAGGAAGTAAGAAACCTAGACGTGACTCCTTCAGACATGCACCTCACTGTAAGATTTCAGGAATCTTACTGGCCTGGTTTGGATACAAATATTTCAATGTATTAAGGCAAGACACACTAGTCTTGTGTCTACATGCATTGCTCTCTCTGTTTCCTTCTCATTACATCACAAATTGAAGCACCGTGGCTACCTGGATGATTAAACCAGGAAAGCCACAACTGTGACATTTTTAAAAAATATGCCTCTCTTCTTCCATTCTCTAGCCACTCCATTCCCACTCTCAGTCAGTTCATCCTCCCCCTGCCAATATCCTATGTCTGTTGGGTGTTTATGACACTGCTTTTGTGGGTTTCCTTACATGCTAGTGTTTCTTGTCAAATTTTGAAAGCATTCTATAAGCCTTGGGTCTGGCAATATCTCCTCTTTATGTTGTTTTCACTATACTTCCATAGACAAAAGAAAATTTAAACCAATGATAACTGACCCATTATAAGAGAAGATATGCCCCACCAGATGAGTTAAGGGTAAACATTTAAGATCCCCCTTCAACCTGGCACACTGCCTTTAGTAGGAGTAGCTGGGAGGGATCTTTCTGGCCTGAGCTGCTCCTTCTCTACCTCTGAATTCAAAGAGAGTTCCGCCTCTCTGCTCAGTGTTTTCCCCTCTATTTAGTCTGCTGAGATCTGTTGCTGAAAGCAGTCAAGTTTGCCAGTTTGCTGTTTGTTCACAACTGTAAGAAAGAAAATGTTTTTTATTCTTTCTACTGTACTACTAATGTCTCAGAGTGAGTTACTGAGATTATAAGTACCAGTTAATGAGAGAGAAAAAGAAGTGGACAATTCTGAGGAACTTGAAGCTATTCCACTCTGTAAATCCCTGCACACCTGTAGCAGAACTTGAGGAATTTAGCCAAAAATTCAAAATTCTGAAACAGATTATGGGTCCTGAGACCAGAGAAACAGAGAGGTAGTTAACAAGTATTTTCGAGTTTTATGTTTGTTGTTTTCCAAAGTCTTTGTGATTCCCCCTCATCCATAACAAAAAGCACCTCATAATGGTCTGAAGAGAAAGAGTTGCTGTTTCTTTTCTGAGATTGCTAACCAAAGTTGGTCAGAAAGAGGAAAAGAGGAAAAATGGATTTTGATTACAGCTAGTCTTTTTAAAAAAACTTCCAGAGTTAACATGTCTAAATTTCTCAATGGAAAGAGAGGCTGCAATTTAACTTCAGAGCTTTAAAAGTGCATGGCTGTTTACAAAGACAAAGAGCAACAGAAGCAAAGGCCAAGGTTAAGTGAGAAGATGAGGATTCTTATAACAAAAGCAGTAATTTCAAAAAAGCCTCTCAGACAAACACACACATACACATGTATTTGTGACTGTGAAATTACCAAAGAGATCCTTTTCATACATACTATTGCCAAACGAGGTGGCACCCATTCTATATTTCTGCATCTGTTTTTTCCTGTGTGTATGTCACGCTTTACATTTATCCCTGTCAAACTTTGCTTTATTTGTTGTGGTTCAAATCTCGTCTGTCAAGGTCATGTTTTGTCTCCCGAAATATTAGCTGCTTTTCCAAGTTTTGTGTGATCTGAAAATCTGATCAGCAACCTTTTCACTCTTTCATCCAAATTATTTATAAATATGTTGAACATCACAAGGTCCAGTGAAACATCTGGCACCACACCTGCCATTTCTTTCCAGGATGACAGGGAACCACAAGTTAGTATTCTTTTAGTAGTAACAATGAATTAGTTACAAACTCACCTGACAATAGTATCAACTAGCCCACATTTTAACAGCTTGGACAAAAGAATACCATTTTATTTTCTTCCTGGACATTTTTCAGAAAAGTGCCATTACCAAAAATGTTAATAAGAACAGAATGCATCTATTCCAGAAAACAGTACTTCTCAAAAGATCCTGCCTGAGACAATGGTGTCAGTACTCTATACAAAAGCTTACAAGGCTACTTTTCCTTCACTGTTAAAAAAAAAACTATAATATTACACTTTTTAAAAATGTGAATTATGTAGTTTTCCCCTTAGATTGAACTATATTCGTCACTAGGCCAGGTTTATGGCAATAATTTGCAGTAAGCCATGGTACAGTAACTACTGATTGTCACAAAGGTACTACTTATTCACTGAAGGAAAGAAAATGAGCCAAATTCCCCTATATAGTTTTTAAATGAAATATACATTTACACCACACTTATGCTAGCACAGCAGAAATCAGGCATACTCTAAGAAGTGTGAAACATCCTAAAATAAGCTTAGGCAATCTTGTTAAAAAAACTATAGGAGGGCTAACCTTATTAGCCTGCTAAAAACTGTAATCTAAGGCCCTCATTTACTTACCACAGCTTCCATATCCGTAATGTTTGGTGGGGCAAAGATTGTCTGTACCATAAATTTGTGTTTACTCTTCTCATTTGGATCATAGTCAAAAGGCTGTAACATGACTGCACAAAGAAAATAAGAATAATACAAAGGTATGTGATTGTTGAAACATTTGAAACTCAGAATTAAAAAAGATTGACTGGGATAGTAAGGAGCACAGTTTTAGCAATAGATAAGATAACTGGACCGGGATCTCACTTGAAATGAATTCTACCTTTTATTATAAATGTGCTCTTTTTAAGAAGCTGTTACACCCCCAATACTGTGAATATATTTTACAAATTATTTCCAATATTTTATTTTTGCCTAACAACTTGAGCTCTGTAATTTAATGTCAGTAGTTACTTAAGCCACTGTAAATCAAAACATAAAAACCTGAAAAACATAGATATAATCTGCTACAAGGCTATTTAATCATTCTTATTCCATGGGATGCTTACAGGGAGAAAAGAGGTACCCGGTCCTATACATGAGAGAGCAAATAAGGGCAGATACACTATTATTCAAATAGGAAGGATATAATTAACAATCACCAGAAAGAGGATTAATAGAACTCCTCTTGCTTGTTGTTGGTTTTTAGGGCTGTTTGGCTGAAAAACCTAAAGCCCGAAAAACCTACAACAACCATCGGATTCTGGCTGTGAAAGCCTTCCAGGGAACTCCTCTTCCTCAAGTGTTTGCAACATACAATTTGGATGCAAGGGGGCACTCCGTAGATATGAGCAAGGGGTCTAGTGACCAATTTTTGGCCTCTTGGATCTGCCATGGCTACCTTTCCCTTAACATCGGCTAGCATTAAAATTCAAGGAATTATTAAACTACACTACAAAGGCCAACAGACCATCTATGGTAGTCCTTTCTAAATATCGTGGTGCCTCGCATTACGATGTTAATTCGTTCCAGCGAAATCGCTGTAGAACGAAAACATCGTAAAGCGAAATTAAAAAGCCCATAGAAACGCATTAAAACCTCTTTAATGAGTTCCAATGGGCTTAAAACTCACCGCCCAGCGAAGATCCTCCATAGGGCGGCCATTTTCGCTGCCTGTCTTGCAAGGAATCTGTCCCTAAACACAGCGGGGAGCCATTTTATTTACCTGGTGGCCATTTTGAACCCGCCGATCAGCTGTTGGAAAATTGTCGTTTTGCAAAGAATCGGTTCCCGAAGCAGGGAACCGATCATCGCAAAGCGAAATTCCCCCATAGGAAACATCGTTTTGCGATCACAAAAAGTTCATCGTAATGCGATTTTGTTGTTAAACGAAGCAATCATAATGCGAGGCACCACTGTATTCAAAATTATATCATAGAACTTTGGGATGCGGCTGTCAACAAATTCAAACAGAGGTCTGACTCTTTTGTTAAGGGTCCTGCCTTAACCTCTCACAGCTGAACCATTATACCATTTCCACACATTTATGATCACTTACAACTTAGAATACGCATGCTTTTCCTTTGTAGATACAACAAAATCAACAGGAATAAGTTGTGACTAATAAATAGACTACACTAATTTCAATCATCTATTCCAGTGGTTCCCAAACTGTGTGTTTGGGCGCTGCCAAACCCAACCAGCAGCATTGCAAAAGCTACAGAAATACTTCTCAGACCGGGCTTATTCCCTCCCTTCTCCTCCTTCACCCAAAGCATCATATTGGGGGAGCTGTAGCCTGTGGCCAGTAAGCCATGGGAGCCATGAGCTGAAAATGTTTGGGAACCACTGGCCTATTCCAACCCCCCCTCCCCCAATTCTGGATTTAATTAAACCTTTTTGTCTGGAAAAAAAGGTATCAACTTGGAAGGGTTTCTGTTCTTGTAGGAAAAACAATGGTGGTGCTATTTCCAACAGAGCAAATCTCACAAGGTAAAGGCATGGGAGAAATTCTATGGCAGATCCAGGACAAATCTACATGACTGCCAGTATACTGCAGTTCATTTGGAACTTAAAATTGTTCATTTAATGCCATCATGAAGCAGAACGTGCACAGTAGGCCACAAATATCAGATATATTTTTAAATGTTGAAAAAAAAATTCACACTTTGAATAACAGCCTGTTGATAAAGTAAACTGAAGCAAGACAAAACTATCATTTAATTATGAACTTCCTCCTAAAAGTCTTGTAGCTTCTGGAGCAAGCTTCTGGAAGAGCCCAGTATTAAGATATTTAATAATTTTACCTGATACAGTTACAGATGATCCTGGATCAATAATTCCACTATTTGGCCTCACACAGTACCGGCGAGGTGCTGTAGTCTTCACTTTAAAACATACTTTTCTGTCTGATGGATTTCGTAGTTTAAGATTTGTAGTGACTACATCTGTGAAAGGACCTGAAAGTGTTCAAGATGTATTTTTAGAAATCAGTTTGTTATTTTGTGTATAAACTTTAAAAATCATTCAACAAGCAAACTAATAGTTGGCAACAAAACACCTGGAAAATATTTTTAGAGAGTGTGGGTGCAGCAAAGAGTTGGCAGTGTAAACAGACTGCTGTATATCACTGGTTCTTAACCTTGGGTTACTCAGGAGTTTTGGACTGCAACTCCCAGAAGCCTTCACCATCAGCTGTCCTGACTGGGATTTCTGGGAGTTGCAGTTCAAAAGCATCCGAGTAACAAAGATTAAGAACCACTGGCTAAGGTTACTTCTTCGGAAGGGCTTAATTGCATTTCAAATTCAAATCAATCAAACCTTTTTTTCCTGAAGGGGTGTGTGGGTGGGTGGGTGGGTGGTCCGGGGGGGGGACTGTCGGCATGTGACTGGAATCTCTTTTCCTTTATATTCAGTTTTCAAACGTTCATTTTAGAGAGGAGGCTTGTGTTTCTCAGAATTTGGTGGGTGCTGGATCCATCATTCCTGGTGTGTGTGTGTGTGGGGAGGGGTGCGTGTGCGTGTGTGTGTGAGAGAGAGAGAGAGAGAGAGAGACTGAGACTTAGTTGACAGGGCTTTTCTATTTGGACTTTTTTGGCTTCTCTGCTACAATGGGTCGGGGGGGGGACTTTCCAAATTACATTATACTGAGGGGGGCTTTGTTTAGGCAGGCAGGTCACATTTTAGTAAAAGAATTACACCATCATCATTCTAAAACTAAAAGTCCAAGGTGAAGAAGGGTGTGAAGCTACACAGGCTAGGTAGCAGCACTGTCATCACGACCACCACGTGCACAACCACATCTATGATAACCAGTGCCACTGTCCCTCCTCCAGTGGCCTTGAAGGCAGGCAGGGAACCAAAGCTTCCAGAGGTGCCAAAAGAACTGCCACTCCTCTTCCTAGAGGATTCTGAGGAGTTACTGGTTTCTAAAGATCCCCAGTCCAATTTAGAACCAGTGACAGCAGGGCAGGCTTCACAGCCCCTCCCCACTGTCCCCAGAGCCATCTGTTCCCTCCTCCCAGACCAGCAGCACCCTGGGACACAGAGTTCTTCCCAGGCCAGCAGTCAGGGGCGGGCAATGGGTCCTCGTTTGGGCAAACATGGCAGAGGGGCCCTGTGCGATCATTTCACATCGCTCAGCAATGACCCACGGCTGGCACACTGCAATACCTGCCTTGGGGTGGTCCCTGAGGGGGTCAGACTCCAGGCATCTGTCCTCCACTGCCCTCTGCCAAAACCTGGAGAGGCACCACCCAAGGCTCCTGTCCAGGGAAGGCACACTGTCTGGGAGAGGGAAAAGAGCAGCTCCAGGGGAGGCAGAAGGAGGCACCTCCTTTCAAAAGGGCAGTCACAGGGGTTTCTGGGGATGGGAGCATGAGGCAGGCCACGCTCCACGAAGTGGCACCTCTTGGGTCTGTCATGACTCTCAGCCGGCGGTCAAAGGGCAAGGCCCAGCAGGCAATCACTTGTCTTGTCACTGAGACGATCGCCCTGCTCGGACTTCCACCGTCCATCGTGGGATCTCAAGCCTTCTGCCAGTTGCTGGATTTTTTTTTCCCCTGGTACAACCTCCCCTCACAGAGAACTCTCAGTTCTAGAGTGCTGCCCTCACTCTATGACTCTGTGAGGGAGATGGTGCACAAGGTGCACAAGGTGCACTTCACAGCGGGCCTGTGGAGTGGACGTCAGCACAGCTACCTCTCGCTCACAGCCCACTGGTGGCAGCCAGAGGACTTGAGTAGTGACAGGACATCGGCAACAGGGCCACAGGGGGAGGCCCTTGACATGCCCCCAGGTTACAGGTCCATTCAGCTGCAGGCATGGCACATAGAAGCTCAAGTGATGGGGAGGAACATCACTGATGAGTTCCCATCCACGCTGCAGGAGTGGGCACCTGAGGAGTAGGTGACCAGTGGCCACATGGTCACAGATACTGGGCGGAACATGTTGGTGGCATTGAACACGGTGGGCTTTGAGGGCATCATATGCATGGTGCACAAATTACACCTTGTGGTGTGCAATGCCCTTGGCCTGCACAGCCACGTCAAGCCCGAGTGGGATGCAGGGCCCCAGGAGACGCGGGCACTCCTGGAGCAATGCCACCAACTGGTGGACCACTTCTCCTGCAGCCCGAAAGTTGCCCGCCGGCTGCGTGAGAGGCAGGAGGAGTTGGGTCAGGAGACCCACATTCTCCTGACAGACCTGCCCACCAGGTGGAACTCCACCTACACCATGGTGTCCTGCCTGGTGGAACAGAAGGCCATTTTGGAGGACATCATGTCTTCCATGCCCATTTTGCTCGTGGGGGAGAGAGGTGGGCATCAGTGCCACGGATTGGCTGGCCCTCTCCCAGATGGTGGAGGTGCTCAATCCCTTCCTGGAAACCACAGACATCTTGTGTGGTTATACAGCAAGCCTGGGGCAGGTCATCCCCCTGATTCATGCCCTCGATCAGTCCCTGGAGACTGCTTTGGCACCGGAATCCTCCCTCCTTCCACGGACCATGGCTTTGGTGAAGAGGTTGCAGGCAGGTGTGCAGAAGTGACTCCATCCTGTCTGCAGTGACAGAGCTTACCCCATGGCCTGCCTGTGTCATCCTCAAATCAAGGGGGGCTTGGCAGCAGGCACCTCAGACCTCGAGGAGTGGAGAACAGAGCTTTCCACTGAGGTCCGCAGGGCATTGGGGTCACAACGCTTGCATGGTGAGACGGGAACATCAGGCCACGAGGGGCAGGGTGGTTTGCCAAAACCACAGGGAAGGACTTCACCTGGTGAAGGTTCCATTCACCACCAACATTACTGAAGCTCTGTGGTGACCTTGGGACTTGCCTCAGAGGAAAGACAGTTGGCCGAGGAGGATTCGGCATTGATAATGGTGCGGGAATATCTGGCTGAGCCCCCTCAGCCCCACCAGTCAGATCTCCTCCATTACTGGGCTAGGAAACTAGTCATATGGCCAGATTTGTCCAATATGGCCATGAACCTCCTTTCCACCACCACCCCGTGTCCAGAGTGAGCGCGTGTTTTCCCATCTCGGAGACATACTCCGACCACGCCGCTTGCGTTTGGATCCCGTTACTGTGGAGAGACTGCCGTTCATCAAGGAGAACCTTCCCTTGTTGGGCTTCCCCTCGCTGAACCCAAAGAGGTAGGGTTCCAATGAGTCTTTCCCTTAACACACTGCCTGCCTGCGCCCGCCTGCCTACTCACCTGCCCACCCTCCAGTCCTCCTGGAAAAAAAAGGCCTGCATACTTGCCTGCTGGCCTGTAAACCTGCCCCTCAGTCAGAACTCCAGCTGCTGATTCCAGTCGCCTCCTCGGGCCAAGTTCCAACCAAGTCAGAACTGCCTGCTTGCCAGATCAAGTCAGACCAGCAGGCAAAAAACTGCTGAACTCCTGCCTGCTTGCCTGCCTGCTTGCTGGATCAAGTCAGACCAGCAGGCCAAGAATGTTGAACTCCTGCCTGCCTGCCAGCCAGATCAAGTCAGACCAGCAGACCGAGAACTGCTGAACTCCTGCCCCCCTGCTGGGTTACGTAGTCCCAGCAGGCTCTTTCTTCCACCTTCTGCCTCTCTGACTGACTGCTGGGTGATGTAGTCCCGGAGAGCTGCTTGTTCCACCTTCTGCCTCTCTGACTGACTGCTGGGTTACATAGTCCCAGTGGGCTGTTTGTTCCACCTTCTGCCTCCCTGACTGCCTGCTGGATGACATAGACTCAACAGGTTGTTTGTTCCTCCTTCTGCCTCCCTGCCTGCGCGCTGGGTTACGTAGTCCCTGGGGCTGTTTGTTCCACCTTCTGCCTCCCTGCTGGGTGACGCAGTCCCGGAGGGCTGTTTGTTCCTCCTTCTGCCTCCCTGACTGCCTGTTGGGTGACATAGTCCCGGCGGGCTGTTTGTTCCACCTTCTGCCTCCTTGACTGGGAGAAGAGAACTCCTTCCTGGCACGGGTTAAACCACATCAGCTCTGCAACGTGAAGCCAGGCAATATGGTGATGGGGTGATGTTCAGACAGCCTTTGATTGGGGCAGACCCAGGCCAGCCCTCTTGGCATCCAAGCCTAAACCCTCTCTTGGTGCACCCAGAGCCTGTCCCGGCACCCCCGGATGTGACAGGAGGGTCAGACAGGTGTCACCACATTGCACGGCTTCATATTGCAGAGCATCTGTTTCCAACAGTCCTGTGGATTAACCACCATTAGTAGCACCTTGGACCCTTTTCTCCTGTTGGTGCTACTGATTCCTCTAGAGCTGGGCTCGCCCCCCCACGCCTGCCTGGGCACCCCCATACTAAGATGGACAACAACAACAACAACAACAACAACAACAACAACAACAACAGCAGCAGCAGCAGCAGCAGCAGCAGCAGCAGCATCTATAACAAGCTCTGTGGCTCAGCAGCACTGCAGTTTAACCTGCAGCACAACTGTCTACCTTGCTGCCAACTTCCTCAGTGCCCGATGGGTCCAAAAGTCTACACTGCTGGCTACATGACAACTTTCCGAGTCCTGCAGCTCCTTCCACTTCCCAAAGGCCTGCAACTTCCTCAGGCTTGATTCCCAAATGCTGCTTGCTGACTTCAGCATCCTACCCTCCTCGGACGTCCCCGTGCCAAGAGAGCCAGGTTCAGCCCCACCCAAACCTGACCAATGTGCTTCCTCCTCCTGAGATGTGCTGTGTGTGACATGTCCCTCCCTATCTCCAGGATCAGTATCTGCTGATTCATTTATTCTGAAAAATCTTGGAAATGTATATTGATACGTATTTCATGATTCCAGCCTCCTTGGGCTTTATTCTAATTATTCATGCTTGTTCATTCGGGCCTCCTAGCCTTCTCTTCTGCCCCAGAAGCTGGGTGAAGAGCAACGGGCCATAGCTCACTGTCGCAAGCCCAGTGGCTCAGTGGTTTAATCCACAGTGCCACAGTCTGTTGCTGCTAAGTTCAACCTGTGTGGGCGTTCCCCTCCACCTCACCGGGCATCAATTCCAGCCTCCTTGGGCCATGTTGGCCCCAAATCCTGCATCCCTCTACAGCTGCCTTGGGCTTGCCTGCTGCTGATTCTGTGCCAAGAATCGGGCCAAGGGCCTTCCAAATCTTGACTGATGGGTGGAGTTGCCTCATCGGGCCAAGTTCTTTCCTGCCTGCTTATTCAAAGAGCTACATTAGTGCTCCAAAGTCCACTCGGGCTTCATTCCTAATTCCTGGCTGTTCATTACAGCTTCCTACTGCCTCACGTAGGCAGAACCTGGAACAAACTATGGGAGCTCAGCTCACCCTGTTGCATGGATTTGATCTTCCACTCAAGAAGCCCAGCGGCCCCATGGATTAACCACCATTACGTTAGTAGCACCACCCTATTAATCTGTTGTTGCTTTTGTTGTGCAACCTCAGTTGTCTCCTGGGGGCAAACTTAACTATGCAGGCAAATGTGATGTTCCCAAAGAAGGCAAGATTCTGCTTTCAAGCCTTTCTGGGCATCTAAGCGCCAACCAGGCCTGTCTCAAGCCCCCCCAAGCCTGTCCAGGAGTCCCCTGTGCCAAAGAGGGTGGTCTCAGGCCCACCCAAAACTGACAGACTCTTCATTCCAGCTTCCTAGCTATTCTACAGCCTCAGTAGGTAGGCAAAACTTGGAAGCTACGGAAGCCCACCCAATGCCTGCCCTGCTGTCCCATGCCAACATGGTGCTCCAAGTCCACTCGGGCTACTGCCTGAGTAGGTTGGCAGACCTTCCGATCAACAAGCCTAGTGGCTCAGCAGCAGTTTAACTCAGTAGGTAGGCAGAAGCAGGAACAAGGAACAAGAGCTCAGGTCACACCATTGTATGGATTCAAACTGTTGATCTTCCGCTCGAGAAGCCCAGCGGCCACCCTGATTAACCGCCATTAGTAGTACCTTGCAGTTGGACCCTATTCTCCTGCTTTGCTGCTGCCAACTTACCTCAGTGCCCTGATGGGGCCCAAAAGCCTGTCCAGGCATCACATGACTTGAGACTGCAGACAAGAGTTTATCTTGTGCCCACAACAACCACCATCCCGTTTCTTCATCAACAAAACAAACAACACCATTGCATGGCTTCAGACTGCAGAGCTGATCATCTGGTTTTCCAAAGCTGTCCTCCTGGCTTCCCTGTTCCAAGAGGACTGGGCCGACCCAAGCCCTTCCTGGTAGTCAAAAACAGCATACTTGACTAAATAATTTATTCTTTCTGGAGGCTTATGTTTCATATGCCACCTTGATGGGAAACACCACCCACTTGCTCATCGATGTTGAAGATTTCTGCCACTACACACCCAATGGTGCCCGATGCCTATTAAGACATGCTTCCCCACCTACTTGGGAGCCAACTACCTCAGTGCTTGATGTGGCAACACACTCTGCGTTGCTGCTGCCAACTTCCTCAGTGCCTGATGGGGCAAGACACAGTACTTTGCTGCAGCCCACTACCGCAGTGCCTGATGGGGCAACACACTCTGCCTTCAGTCCCATGCCAACTCAGTAGGTAGGCAGAAGTTGGAACAAACTACCCAAACAAATTAGCTCAGCTCACCAGTGGCCCCGCAGATTAATCGCTGCAGTAGCAGCGCAGCCAGGCTCTGCCCACCCACCCAAAGCCTGTCTGCATGTCACCCAAACGTGCCAAGAGGGCCATCTACTGGTCCCAGCACCCCTGAAAAAGCGAAGAGGGCTGTCCAGCTCTCTTCGCAGACCCAGACTGAGCATTAAGAAAAATGAATAAATAGTTGCTCTTGTACAACTAAAGTGTACAAGAGTAAAGTGGTGGGTGATGCCCAATAATGTACCAAGACAGAGGGCTATCCGGCCATGTAGGCACACCCAAAGCCGGGCTCTGCCCCATCCAAACCTATCCAGGCATCACCCCATTGCCTGGCTTCAGACGGCAGAGCTTATCTGGTTTTCAACCTGAGCATCCTTCTTTCTTTGTAGGTTGTCAGCAAGTCTACTTAAACCAGTGGTTCTTAACGTGGGCAATAATGCCCCCCAGGGGGCGATTTCATTTTTCAGGGGGGCGATAGAACGAAAAGGGGCGGTGTGGGGGCGCTGGAGCAGAAGGGGGGCGGTAGGGGGGCCCTGGAGCAAGCCAAACCTGTTAAGATGGCTGCAGTCTTTTTACAGTGTGCATGAATATATATTTTCCTCCAATCTTAATTTAGTTTCAGAGTTTTTGTCTTGAAATTTTTAGTTCCTGCATTGTGGTTTGTTTTTATGCCCTTTTTATATTTCTTTTTGCGTCTTAAAATTCGCTTGCAACTAAATCATTAAATGTTTTTGGGGCATTTCATTTTCTTAGAATTGAATTTTGTTTTCAGGGGTCATTGGATTTAAGTGTAATAAATAAATAAATAAATAAATAAATAAATAAATAAATAAATAAATAAATAAATAAATAAATAAATAAATAAATAAATAAATAAATAAATAAATAAGATATCATCACCGCGGGGAGGGGGGCGGTGATAACTTCCTCAATGGCTGAAGGGGGCGTTTCTTTCAAAAAGGTTAAAAACCACTGACTTAAACGTTGGTGGACAAGTGAGTCTCCTAGGCCAGGCTCTGCCCCACTCAAAGCCTGTCTGTGTCTGGGCATCCCCCGTGCCAAACAGGGCCTTTCTCAGCCCCACCCAAAGCCTGTCCAGGCATCATCCCATCGCCCAGCTTCTGATGGCAGAGCTCGTCTGGTTTTCAACCATGCCAAGGGGGCCAGCCTGTCTACCCCCCCCCCGCTGTGGGCTTGCTTTATACTATCCAGGCAGTCTCAGCAGCCAAGTTGCAAGTGATCCTCAGCTTTCTAGTTCTAAACAAGCATCTTTGTTGACCCATCGCCTGGCTTCAGATTGCAAAGCTGATCTGTTTCCAACAGCCCCACAGCCCCGTGGATCAACCGCTGTTAGTAGCACCGACACTGTTCATCTGATGTTGCTGATGGTGCTGTTGGAAGTTGCAAGCAACCTCAGTTGCCTCCTGGGGGAAAAAACTTTTCTTTGCAGGCAAATCTCATGTTGTTGAAGAATACTAGAGTCTGCTCTGCTGCCTTTTGCCTCAGTGCCCCAATAGGGCAAGGCACAGTACTTTGCTGCTGCAAACTACCTCAATGCCTGATGCAGCCTGAAAAGCCTGCTTTCCTGCTGCCAACTTCCTCAGTGCCCGACGGAGCCAAAAAGCCTGCTGTGCTGCCAAATACCGTATTTTTCGCACCATAAGACGCACTTTCCCCCCACAAAACAGGGGGGTGGAAAGTCTGTGCATCTTATGGAGCGAAGAAAACAAATTATATTTTCCTGTTTTCTTCTCCTAAAAAAAATGGAGCATCTTATGGAAAGGTGCGTCTTATGGAGCGAAAAATACGGTACCTCCTTGCCTTCAGTCCTCCTGAGGGCAAACTCTACTTCACTGGCAAATGTAATGTGCTGAGCTGAAGACAAACTCAATGCCTCATGCATGCCTCTGCCAAAGGGACCTCTCATTCTGCTGGGGCTAAATATAACTCTCTCAATGCCATGGGCTTCTGTGCCATGTGGTGAACTCCTGGGGGGACCCAATTTGTGGGTGAATAACTCAGAGTTCCGATATCCAATCTTCACCAAAGTTGGTAGATGTGTTGGGTAAAGACATAGGAAGCTCCGTTGTGATCCTGGAGTCTCTAAGTACATGGGGGGAGCTTTCCTGGGGGAGTCCTCTTTGTGACTATATAACTCGGGGGTCCATGATGCAATGTTCACCAAACTTTCAGGAGTTGTAGAAATGCATCTGAGGAAGCTTCCCTGCAAATATGGTGTCTCTAGGACATCGGAGGCCAGTATTATAGCCATTTAAAGTGTGGACAAATCTATGGATCAATTCATTAATTCATCGAAGAATATTCGTATATTTGTATTCACTGATCCGTTAACCTTGACAAATACCAGATCAAAACAAATCACCATTTTTTGATTCGTCCCCATCTCTAATTACAACTTTATCTGCCACAGCTTAAAAACAACATGAAACAACACCTATACCCACCCTAATCTCAGACCAACCTGCAGGATTGTTATCAAAATACAAACCTTGATCATTATGCAAGACTAACTCATTTCTACAGTCTAGTAGAAAGACATTCTTGCAGTCAAAAAGCTACAAGTGAATAAGGATGAAGAGAGTTATCAACTGAGGTAAGCATACAACTGAAGTAATAGATAAAAGAAGTTGGAATTCCAGAGCTCAAAGGAAAGAAACAATCACCAAGAGAGAGAAAAGGTTTTTAAAAAATCAACTGGGAAGAGAAGTGTCCTATTATAAAACTGTATTTCTACAAAAAAATGCTCATACAAGTGTTCTGATCTCATTATACAGAAAATATCTAACTCTTCATTTTTGTATTAGTTACAAGTACAGTGGTGCCTCGCTTAACGAGCGCACAGTTTAATGAAGAATCTGCATAGCGATGCGTTTTTTGCGATCGCTAATGCGATCACATTGCGATGTTTAGATAGGCTAAACATCCCATTGCGATGATCAGTAAGTGTTTCGCTTACCGATCTTCGCATTGCGATGTTAGAAAACAGCTGATCGGCAGTTCCAAAATGGCCGCCGGGTGCAGAAAATAGCCACCCTCAGCATTTTCGCACCCTGCCCTTGCTTACCGGGCAGCGAAAATGGCGGCCAGATGGGGGAATCTTCGCTTACCGGTGAATTTTTCCCCAATAGGAACGCATTAAACAGAGTCTAATGCGTTCCTATGGGTTCCCCCCCCCCGCATAGCGATGAATCTGGATAGCGACGGTAATCGTGGAACGGATTAATGTCACTATGTGGGGCACCACTGTATATCCTGTTTTTCCACAAAACCTGGTGAGCATGGCTTTCCTCTGTACTTTATCCTCTAATCAATCAATCAATCCTTGAAGTAGGTCCTGAGAATAAGTGAGTCCCCTCACAAGGTCAACCAGTGACTTTTACAATTCACTGGTACTCAATTCCAGCTCTCCCAAGTCTACTTT
The DNA here is from genome assembly GCF_051106095.1 of Pogona vitticeps. Taxonomy (NCBI): domain Eukaryota; kingdom Metazoa; phylum Chordata; class Lepidosauria; order Squamata; family Agamidae; genus Pogona; species Pogona vitticeps. Next base: position 180,474,354 of record NC_135786.1, read on the forward strand.
AACTCTGGCTCTCCAGGAAAACACATGCAGTGGTACACTGGCATTCAGAGTGTATCATGCAGCTGCTCACTACTTATCGAAAGAATAAACTATGTAACTAGAATACAAGAAAAAGGGTTCAAGCTTCATACAAACACAAAAAGCTGAATGAAATTAAGACCTTTCAGTTTAGAAAATTAGATGACAAAATACAATAAACTTCATAAAATTATGAATAATATGTAAAGAGGGAAGAAAATATATTCTCTAATTAAAACCTTAGATATTAGGGTACTGTAGCAAAATTGAAAACTCATCTAGGAATGGTGAAATAAAGCACTTCTTTCTTATCCTGTAAACAGATATGAAATTCAGAAGATGACTACTGGCTCAATAAATCGATTGACGATAGGTGTGTCTACAACTGGTATCCCCAATCAGTTCAATGATGGCTAACAGGCCTCCAGTACAACACATCACAGGATACCTCTTCACACATGTTGTAATTTTTACAATATAGCTCTCTACTGGAAATTGAAAGAAAGGAGACTGTCAGAAATTATCATCTGCATTCCACTGTATGATTCTGGAAAATCCTTCACTTCAGCTAAAAATAAGGGTGGAGGAGACAAAGAATTCTTCATACTCAGAAACAGTATCTCTCTGATTATTGTATATTCCTAGACTGACTGACTGACTTACCCCAAAATAATCTTTATTAGCAAGCTGAGAAGGCTCTTTCTGCTGTATTTGCCCTGCATGTTTTCTACAGTCATTGGATAACCAGAGACAAGAGTTCTGTCCAAAGTCTGCTCCTGCAAAGTCAACAACTGTAGAACCAGGCAAAACCTCATTAGCCTTTGTAATACATCTGGATTCTTATCTACAACCCCACTGCACACAAAACATGAACACTGAAAATGTTCATTACATATATGCAGTATACTATCAACAACTAAAAGTATACTTTAAATATTGAACACATCAAGTTACACAAGATAAAGTTATAGGACAGGAACTTGTCTAAAAGCCCTTTTGTTACTTCTTCATAGTCATTTCACTCTTAAATAACAAATGAAATCTGAATAATTGGATAGAACAAATTGGGACTTCAAAACTTATCTGTACATTGGGACAGGGAGAAGTACATCAGTCCATGAACACACACAAAGGATTCACTGCTTTTTCAGAGGCGAAAACCAAGGAAAACTAGACACCACAGAAATCAGCACTGAAGATATATCTCATGGTCAACGTTCCCTCTAAACTGTGTGGCTGCACAGTGTTGTGTCAAGCACACATACCCTCAGTGGCTGGAGTCATGGGGGTGGAGCTGCACACAGTGGGAGTGGTGTCCCACCCAGCAGGACCGAAAATTAGAGGGAACATTCCTCATGATCAATAACAAGTTTACAGTGGTGCCTCGCTTAACGAGCGATTTGTTTAACAATGAATCCGCACAGCGGTATGTTTTTTGCGATCGCAAAAGCAATTGCATAACGATGTTTTAAATGGGAAAACATCGCTTTGCGACGATCGGTAAGCTGTTGCGCTTACTGATTTTCGCATAGCAATGTTTTTTCTAACAGCTGATTGGCAGTTCCAAAATGGCCACCAGAAAAAAATGGCCACCTGCAGTGTTTTCACGCCCTTTCCTTGCTTACTGGGCAGCGAAAATGGCGTCCATATGGAGGATTTCCGCATAACGGTGAGTTTTTTGTCCATAGGAACACATTAAACGTGTTTTGATGCATTCCTATGGGCTTTTTTGTTCCGCATAGCGACAATTTTTTCGGAACGGATTATCGTCGCTATGCTGTGCACCACTGTATATCCTGCTACTTCCTACAAAAAATGAGATGACTCAAAGTAGTTAATAAAACAGGCCTCAAAAGGAAGAAATCGGCAATAAGAATAAGATGAAATATTAAAAACCTTTTAAAAAGCAATAAACCATTAACAATGACAGCATGAAAATGAACTAAGATTAAATAAAACAAATATATGCAACAGAAACAGAACAGGCAAAAATTAATGATTAAAAACTGATTTTTTAAAAAAGTTTAATTCAGTTTTTAACTTTCTTCTGGAGTCTCATATTTTGTTTTTTTAAAACTATATTATGATAGTTGCAATCTAAAATTGTTATAAATCAAAGATCTCATTATAGAAAAAGAATTAAAAATGATAAATCTAGGTATTCATATAACTTTTAAAATTGTTAATGGGATTCATGAACTGGACCTTGATTTTACAAAATTTCATAAGCTCCTGTACAATTTTTTAAATTAATATTTCTATGACACCTCTAGTTTCTATCTCCCCAAGCACTCAATCTATATATTACAGTGGGTAATGTGTAGCCACCAGGATCATTTTTGTGAGCCACCACCCTGTGCCCCCCAAACTCCCATAAAAAAAATAAAAAATTTCCCAAAAGATCTCTTGTTCATTTTGCTTCCCAGGCAATTCTTCCATTTGGTGAAAGGGCTCCAGTACTCTGAAGCCCCAGTACACCCGAATATTTAATTTTCAAATATTAGACACTTCAACGGCTCAGGAGAGCTCTTTTAGCTTAAAAATAAGCCATACCACCCTTTAAGTGAAAACCATTGCTCAGTTAACAACTCATTGTAGGAAGCTTTAAAAGTGCATAACCATTTCACTAAATTATTTTTAAAAATGATACATTAAATATACAAATTAGCACATTTAGCCCTGACCCTTGGGAGTACAGCCCTCAAGCTCATGGCAAATCTAAAAATGGCCTTTGGCCCTGCTGAAATCACACACTCCAGTTATAAATGAAAGCATAAGAAAATTTTGAGGTTTCCAAATTGGATCTGTGTTTTCAGAGACAGAAGCTTAACAACAGTAATACATACACAAAACTGAGAAATAACAGACCTGGCAAATACTATTTTCCAATACTAACTGAAGCCATTCTTGAAGATTTTATTTTGGGTCTACATCCGGTCTTTCTAAGTAACAACTTAAAACAATTTAACTCAAAACCACCTTGAGTAGAAAGGTGAGAGACTGAATTGAAAACAAACATTTTGAGGCAGCTGCAGAAGCAGAAGATAACTTGATTTCCCAGACCTGAAGTACTACTTACTGCTTGCTAGTAATGTAGTTAGCAGCCAAAAACATGTTGCTTACTTTAATAAATCACACTAAAGTAGGCCCATTGAATCAATGGGGAGTTAGTGATTCAACTCCTCCATAAGTTCCATAAATTCTATTGATTCAAATTGGTCTATTTCTAACAGTAACTTATTATCCATATTGATTCAACAGTGCAATTTACTATGCTAAAGCGACAAGAATTTGGCCAGTATTCTGCACTTCTGGACAGTACTCTGCAACTAAGGATATTTAAATAAATTTGATATCATGCTACATACTACCAAGGAAATCACCAAAACTGTTTAATTGTGCAGTCTCAAGCTCTGGTAATATTTGTCGAATTATGTATTTGTTAAACAGTGATTATCTAATTTTCAAGGTTGAACCAATTAGAGTGAATAAAATAGAAGATTACTGTATAACCAAACATCACAGAGACCTTACTGACTCCTAGTCAAGATCATAGTCTACTGGAATATCCCTCTGGTCCAACACTATAGGATGTATGATTAAACATTTACAGGTTGGATTATAACTCAACATTTTTAGGGAACATTCTACAAATATCCTACAAGTATTACCAGAGTTTAAGACTACACATATTTAATATCCACTATCCTTTATAGAAGCACATATGGCTTTACCTGCTCAAAGATGGACTTCATTAAACTACTATTCTTTATAGCAAATAATGACAGCTTTAGTCATCTGTGTTGGCTGTACAGTTTCCTGCTTTTAGAGCCATGTGTCATCCACCAGGTAACCAAACATTTTCAGAGGCACGCTCTGTTTCCAGTTGTTAGCTGCCTAGCATCAAACCATGAATGCAAACATCCATTATGAGAACTTAAATGCAGTATCTATGTTAAACTGAGGTTTGACATTCACTCTGCTAGTACAAATGTTAAGCTCCTATTAAATATAAATAAAATGTACAAAATATTACCAACATTATCACTATTAATAAGATAACAAAATACTAATCTTACAATTTAAAATGGCATCTACATTTAATGACATTGTCTTCAATCCCAGTGTGCTCATGAACCAATGGAAAGATCTATGTATTCTCAAAGGCTTTCACGGCCGGGATCTGATGGTTGTTGTGGGTTTTTCGGGCTCTTTGGCCGTGTTCTGAAGGTTGTTCTTCCTGACATTTTGCAAGTCTCCGTGGCCAGCATCTTCAGTCCTCTACTGAGTCCTCTGAAGATGAATGACTGAAGCCATTCTTGAAGATTTTATTTTGGGTCTACATCCAGTCTTTCTAAGTAACAAAACAATTTCACTCAAAACCACCCTGAAAGGTGAGTGACTGAATTGAAAACAAACGTTTTGAGGCAGCTGAGTCAATGAGTACTCCAGTCCTCTGAAGATGCCAGCCACAGAGACTGGCAAAATGTCAGGAAGAACAACCTTCAGAACACGGCCAAAGAGCCTGAAAAACCCACAACAACCAATGGAAAGATCCTTTCTACTAAAAAAACAAAACAAAACAATCCTGATTCTCACGTAGTTACCTTTTTATTCAGACAGGAATTTGGTCATTGACTGGCTGTTAAGAAACAATCTTTTAATGTTAGCTGCTGTGCTTTTCATTTTTCTTCTGTGTTTAATTTTTTTGTCTTTCGATATAGTAATTTATTGCATTTTTAGCTATACCAGCTTTAATTCATGTTCTAAATTGTCTTAGGTTATTAAATAGCATATACTGAAATGAGTGCTTAATCTAAAAGGCAGAAAAGAGAAAACAGAACAATTTAAAACTATGATATGGCATTAAGTTTAGAATGGTTGTTAGCATGTTATGGTCTCTCTTCTTCCCCATAAATTCCCAAGTCCCCTTTTCCTTTTTGTCATCCCATATCTTAAAAATAAAATTGTTAAAAAATAATAATAAATAAATTGTCTTAGGTTCTACGCTAAAGCACAGGTGGGTTATAAAATTAATCAATCACCAAGAGTAAGAACATTAAATGTGAAAAAAGCAGGAACTTGAGGAAACATGAAAAATGAAATTCTTTTTATTTATATATAATTTTCTATGTGTTGTAAGTGCATGATGAACTTAAATTTTCCTGGCAAAAAGTAATCTAGAATTAGCCCATCCGCACCTTCTCCTTACGTCCTATATTTCGATTGTTGGGCTACTTCAAAGGAAAAACACCTCACCACATGTGCAAGTGCTCTTCAAAGACAGGGCAGATAGAGAACTGTAAGTTTATATTTTGCATATCAAAGACTCCTCAAGAGGGCAATCTAACCAGCCTGTTTCCTTTCCCAGAGATCTATGCAGATCTGGCGAGTTAGGGAGTCTGCTGGTTCTCTTATAAGAATGAACAAAGTGGATTAAAATTAACTCATTGACTGCTGGCCACAAGTCCTAAATGGCCCTCCCATTGGTATAAAAATCAGAACTGAGAATCTGAGTTTGAGCCTAGCATATCTCTGCAGAGACCATGCTTTGCCTTCGAGCTGCAATGTGATTTGTGAGACCTCTGCATGCTATGCATGGATCTATGCATAAAAGTATGAGCCAGATAGGGTAAATTAGAATTTTTTATTTTCTTGTGTGCTTCTGCTTTTGAATGTTGTAGCCTTTAATTAATTCACTCCTAATGTTTGAGTACTCTGTTTATGCAACCATGTGAAACTTTTATTCTTTTAATTTGTTCTTTCCCCCCCTTCCTTCTTCTTTTAATAGAATACAAAAATCATTTCAAACAATTGTCTACAAGGTGGCACTAAAAGTCAGTCCTAGCCTTGTCCAACCCAATGAAATTGTAAAGAAAATGATGGAAAGGGTTACAGACTCTCATGTTTTCTTGCATTAAACCCGCTGGAGCTCGCATAGTCTTGCAGGCAGAAATGTGTGTTGGGGAGTGAAACGTTTTCAGTTAAGACTTGTAACATCTCCCACATGTGCTCATCCTGAGTCCTCCTATCTCAAGATCAGCGAGAGGCATGTGGCCAAGTGACTACCAAATGGGTCTTGATGAGGGAACTGCGACAGGGATGCACTGAGTCCCCGGTGATGTCTGGTGAAAAGTCACTCCAATTCCAGAAACACTTTTCTACTTGTGCAAGCTCTTACAAAAGATTTGGCACAATCTTTTTCAATATCATTAACTGGGCCTGTTTGAGTTTGTTTATAGCTACAGCTTGTTTCGTTTTTATCCAACATTTTTCTTAACCTGTAATACAACCCACAGTGTGCTCTAGTACTATACTGTAAGCAGATTTCTACTTGCATAAGAACTCAAGTAATTGCCCTAGTATATTTTATCCTCCTGTTCACAATTTACTGGATTTTAAGGAATTTTGCTGGAGTGTAATAGCTTCAATCTTATATCAAATGTGAATTACAGGAGAAAACATAGGACCCTCAAAGGTATACCTTATACGGACTTTCACAACAGTGCTTTATGCCTGAATCTAGAGAACAATACCTGACTTCATGGAATATCAGGAATATTCTGACTCCTATGTTTTAGAGCTGCTATCCTGGGTACAGTGGACTTTTACTCAGAGAGCACTTGAAAGAAGCAGAAGAATATCTTGACATATTTTCTATTTTCTGTTAGTCAATCTAGTGAATACACAAACACACACACAAATATGTTATTAATGGCCACTAGTTACAATAGCTGTCTATTACCTCAAGTACAAGAGTCAGTGTGCCTCTCTGTACTAGTGCCTTGTGACCCACGTGGGAAGGTGGTGATGCTCTCACTTCTGGACTTCCCATACATAACTGGCTGGCTAGTGAGCAGGCAGAACAGTGGACTAGACAGGTTTCTGGTCTAACACAGTATAACTCTTATGTTCCAATATCACCAACCTCTTTTGTTTTTACCCAAAATCATCCCCATTCTATTCAAAAAACAGTAACTAAGGTAAGCATGAAAGGGCTTGTCTGTCTCTTCCACAAATCTTAACAAAGGTCATCAGTCACTCTGCTGACAAGTCACATTTCTCTCTAAATTACATTGTTCTTCATATGCAATCTGTTTCTATGATATTCTTTTTTTACTGCATGATGTTGCAAATACGAGAAGCTATAAGCTAAACCAAGTGTCAGTCCAAATAAAAATTCATTCAGTGAAATCACTTAATTAACTTAGCTGAGTAAATTTTTAAATGTTTTAATCATTTAGAATATTTTAATTACTATTATAGTTTCATTGTTTTTAATGCATAATTTATTATACAGTGGTGCCTCGCATAACGTTTGCTTCGTTTAACGTTTTTTTCGCTTAACGTTTATTTTTTCAGAGTCAGATTGTGCTTCGTATAACGTTTTTCCCTATGGGCGATTTTCACATAGCGATTTTGGGACCATGCTTCGCTTAACGTTTTTGGTTTTAGGTCCCCTGCTTCACTTAACGATGTTCATTTTTTCAATTACAAAAGTGTCTTAACATGTTGAAAAACGGTTTTAAATGCTCGGAATCGTTAGTGCACCTTCTAAAATGTGTGCATACCTAATTTGGCATTGATCTGACTTTTCGTTAATTTTTTGTGAATTTTTTTCTCCCCCATAGGAAACAATGGAGCTGTCAGATTTTGACAGCTGTCAAAAGTTGGGGGGGAAAAATTCAGCATAAATTAACGAAAAGTCAGATCAAAGCCAAATTAACTTTTCCATCCGTTTTAGAGGGTGCAGAAGCTAATCCAAGCATTTAAAACCATTTTTGACCCTTTTATGACACACTTAAATTTGGAAAAATTGACTTCGCAAAGCCATTGAAATGTATTGAGTCGGCTTCAATACATTCCAATGGAGGAAACATTGTATCGTTTAACAATGTTTCCTATGGGTTTTTTCGCTTAAGGACGCCAATCCGTGCCTATTGGAACGGATTAACCGGTTTCCAATGCATTCCTATGGGAAATGGTGTTTCGCATAAAGTTTTTTTCACATAAGGGTTTTTTTTTGGGAACCAATTAAAAACGTTATGCGAGGCACCACTGTACTTTTAATTTTAATTGTTTTAGCTGGATGAGACAAGTAAATAAAGTTGTGAATAACAAGTCCCACTAATTTCACAGGACTCTAGGAAGAACTATTAGATTTAGCCCGTGATTAATATCAGCTTCCCTGCTTGTTCCCTGCTTGCACAAACAGAGATGGGAAGTTGATTAAAAGGGGCCCTGTACAGATACCCAAAGCTCCTACATATCTTGGCTCATCACACAAAAGTCTGATCATTCAAACCAGGTCACTCCATGATACTGCATACTGCATCTATAACAACAAAAAAACCTATTCCAATTTCTGCCTTACAATTTCCAGCTAGTATGTACCTTTTTCTCAGATTTCTTCCCAATTTTGTACATTTTCACCCCTTATAACAACTTGCTTCATCTTCTCTTTTAGCAAGCAGTTCCTAGCCATGACATGGATCCTATAATTTTGACTCTTTGCTTGAAGTACTAAGGCCTTAAGAGTATACCTGGAGGAGTCTGCCGTCAGTATTACAACCAAACCGTAGTGACAATAATTTACAAATCCACACATTTTCTAGATTCTTTCTTTTTTTAAAAAACAACCTTGTCATTTTTTTCACAAATTTACAAACACACTTATATCATCTCAATCACTTGAAATAAAACTTAAGCATCCACTAGACTTCTGTATAAAATGACAGATTGTTTCTTGGAAATAATTTTCCAAAACAACTGTTGCTTTCCTTTTTGTTAGCCTTCTGTTTCATTCACTGCATACCTAACATGTACAACAAATTGCCACACATAATTTCAACAATGAAGTTCACCAATATGATGACTCAATTAAAGGGAAGCTTGGAGAAGGATGTGAACATAATATTTATTCACAAAAATAATCCAAAACATTTTGGCCCCAGAACGTTGCTTTCTCAGGAGCAGTTGCCACAGGGCACAATATGCTACTGAGTGCTTCTAAAGACAAAGAATTACCTACATAAATGGATAACATCTGTTGGCTCTTGTCAGCCTCCTATAAATTAAATGTTACTGTTTTGCTTTGTTTGTATGGTGTGTTGTGTATATTTTTAACTTTTTTTGTAGTGGTGTTGTCCAGTTTTACCTTGGGGAAGAGCACCTCATTTCGTTGCACCCACTTGTGAGTGCAATGACAAATAAATTTCTTATGTCTTATGTCTTTGTGCATAGAGACAGCCTGAGAAATGAAGACTGCAATTCTATACTAGTTGATCAACTGGAAGAACTCAATGGGACTTATTTCCAAGTAAACATGCATAGGATTGTACTATAAATATTCTTCAAGTCTGGAAAGGAGATCAAGTTACTTTCAGCCCTATAACTGTACTACCAGAGCAATATATTTTGTAGTGTTTACTGTGTTAGGAAAAAATAAGTGCTTTTCTTCATTTTCATTGAAAATAAGATACTGTACTCTAAATAAGTAAAGTGTACACAGTATGGTAAAGTAGGAATTTTTGTACAGAAAAAGCCCATTTAATCTCTTTTATCATATACAAAACAATGCACCTCTCAAAGAACACTGGCAAAAATTAATATTTTTAGGGCTTTATTACATGCAATACACATATGGATCTATTTTCATCCCCTATACTAGATATATGGGACAATTACAAAATATATATGCAAATAATAATTATCAATATACATATATCCTTGTAAAGACATTTGTACAGTTATCACATATATTAAGAAATGTCTTTTTTTAAAGAGTTATTTATTATCATTTTGTAAAGATACTTCTTCATATCTAAAAAGTATCTTAAATTTAAATAAAAAATATAGTATTAAAGTGTGATACAAAAATAGTTTTGATATTTTAGCCACATCACCTAAAATTCACACCTTTTTTCTTCCAACCTTAATTCTTTGGGGAAAGAGAGTTATTAAAGAAGATGCACTTGCATATGGCAGATTCAAATTTTAAATGTTCCAATCCGGCATACATGAAAGACATACCACTGACCAATTTTGGCAGCAGATCTTCAAGGAAGAGGGGTGGATTTAATGCTGAGCTATTTTTACCCTTAAGTGCATCTCTATTTGCAGTTTATCATTAGCAACACCACCAGCAATGCAATGAAATACAGTTCTGAATTAAAATGCATTGTGACAATCCTGTTCAAATTTACCTTGGAGTAAGCCCCAATGAATTAGTTACTTACTTCTCAATAAATACGTAGACAATCGTTGCTGTTGTTTAGTCATGTCCGACTCTTCGTGACCCCATGGACCAGAGCACGCCAGGCCCTCCTATCTTCCACTGCCTCCCGGAGGTCTGTCAATTTCATGTTGGTTGCTTCGCAGACACTGTCCAGCCATCTCATCCTCGGTCGTCCCCTTCTCCTCTTGCCTTTGCACTTTCCTAACATCAGGGTCTTTTCCAGGGAGTCTTCTCTTCTCATGAGATGGCCAAAGTATTGGAGCCTCAGCTTCAGGATCCGTCCTTCCAGTGAGCACTCAAGGTTGATTTCCTTTAGAATTGATAGGTTTGTTCTCCTTGCAGTCCAGGGGACTCTCAAAAGCCTCCTCCAGCACCACAATTCAAAAGCATCAATTCTTCGGCGGTCAGCTTTCTTTATGGTCCAGCTCTCACTTCCATACATCACTATAGGAAAAACCATAGCTTTGACTATGCGGACTTTTGTTGGCAAGGTGATGTCTCTGCTTTTTAAGATGCTGTCGAGGTTTGTCATCGCTTTCTTCCCAAGAAGCATGCCTCTTTTAGTTTCGTGGCTGCTGTAACCATCCGCAGTGATCATGGAGCCCAAGAAAGTAAAATCTGTCACTGCCTCCATATCTTCCCCTTCTATTTCCCAGGAGGTGATGGGACTAGTGGCCATGATCTTGGTTTTTTTTTTTTATGTTGAGCTTCAGACCATTTTTTGTACTCTCCTCTTTTACCCTCATTAAGAGGTTCTTTAATTCCTCCTCACTTTCTGCCATCAGAGTGGTATCATCTTCATATTGGAGGTTGTTGATATTTCCGGCAATCTTAATTTCGGTTTGGGATTCCTCCAGTCCAGCCTTTTGCATGATGTATTCTGAATATAAGTTAAATAAGGCGGGGGACAATATATAGCCTTGTCGTACTCCTTTCCCAATTTTGAACCAATCAGTTGTTCCATATCCAGTAAACTGTTGCTTACACTATTATTATTATTATTATTATTATTATTATTATTATTATTATTATTATTATTAGTAGTAGTAGTAGTAGTAGTAGTAGTAGTAGTATGCCGCCACATTAAACAATGTTTAAACAATGTCAGTTTAAACCCCCACAATCTCAAACTCACATCTCTCCTAAACAGACATTAATTTTTATTTGTTTAACTATTTGATCACAATTTCTTATAACTTTTCCATCTAAAAAACCCAGAGAATTAACTTACTATACATGCACTATAAAACCAGTAGCTAAAAATAAAATAAAACCATTGAAACATTAAAAACCCAAGTAAACTTATAACATCAACAATTAGGAGAATAATCAGGGAAATGTCTGAGTGAACAGACCTGTCTTCTGTGAGCAACAGTGTCAACACTTGATAGACCATTTTACTTGGGAGATGTACCACAAATAGTGTTCTATCCAATTATTTGTAGCCCTGGGTATGTCAAACGAATTGCCACAATCAGTTTTCTAATGTTAATCTTACACAGGCTTCAATGGCTGCTGGTTATAGATATTTCCTGCTGATGGGTTTTTTGAACTGGTTGGGTGTTGTTTCATCACACTGTGTGCTTTTAATTCAGTTTTTAACAAATTTAAGTAAAATTCTGTTTTTATCTACATTTTAGTGTCAACTATCTTAAGAACCAAATTATTAGACAGATAGGATATAAATTTAATAAGGCTTCTTGATGTAGTGATGCATCATAACTCACAGTATTTACTGCAGTGACACATCAGTAGTGTAATGTATTCTGTAATGTAACATAAACAATGTAACAAGCACAAGTGGGATACGTATGCCAAAAAATTATTTTTTAAATACAGATGTTGACTAGTATTCAGTAGGATACTGGCACCTTAAATCCTTAATGACCAACACATAATTACAATAAACTGTATTCTATAAGATCAGGTGTATTGGCCTATTGGCAAAGTACTGTCTTGTTTAGCTATCAATTGTTTTCCAAGATTAATCCTACTACTCAAGAAACCTGTCTCACAGATAATTATATATATTTCAAGTTCTCTGCTTTAACACAGATTAATTATATGCAGTTGCACTCTACACATTTGTCACTGTCACTAAGACTTTTTTCATGTATCATTGCTCTGGATTTTTAAGTTTTGTCACTTTAAAAAGTGGCCAGAATCCTACCAGTAATTTACGGATGCATACATGAAAACATTTAAGTCATTGCAGTGAACTGCTACTAATCAATAAGGTGGTGCTTGCATTCCTGGTCAGATACACAGTCATATGATGTGCACACAACCAGATATAAAACTCGTATCTTAGTAATTACAGTGGTGGCCCCCATAGCAACGATAATCCGTTCCGGAAAAATCGTCGCTATATGGATTCGTCGCTATGCGGAACAAAAGAGCCCATAAAAACGCATTCAAAAGCGATTAATGCGTTCCTATGGGCTTCAAACTCACCGTTCAGCGACAATCCTCCATAGCGCGGCCATTTTTGCTGCCTGTTAAGCAAGGAATCTGTCCCAGAAAACAGCAGGTGGCCATTTTGAAACTGCCAATCAGCTATTAAAAATGCATTGCTTTGCGATGTTCCCCAAGCAGGGAACCGATCATGGCAAAGCACTGCCAGTCAGCCAGCCCCGGATGACGCCTGGCCTCCTCGGCGGGGCTGTCCCGGGGTGCAGACGGGCGGGCTGGAGGGTCTTTCTCCGGCGAGCGAGGGCTCAGAGGCAGCCGCCCGGGGCGGGAAGGGGCGTGCCACTCACCTGCCGCTCGCCAGCCAGCCAGCCCAGGAGACGCCCGGCCTCCTTGGGCAGCGAGCGGCGGGCTCAGAGGCAGGCAGCCGCCCGGGGCAGGAAGGGGCGCGCCACCCACCTCCAGCCAGCCAACCCCGGATGCCCAGTCTCCTTGGCGGGGCGCAGACGGGGCGAGGAGGGGGTCTCTGGCGCGCCGCCCCCATCCAGCCACTGCCGCCCTGATCCTGGTCCCCGGCGGGCACCTCCTCCTTTGCAGCACCTCCCGCCACGACTGCTCTCTGGCTCGGCACCCCAGGGGTGCACGTGGGGATCGGGGCCAGGCCCTTCGCCCCTCCTTCCCTCCCTCCTCCCGAGGCACCAATCCGGATTGCCCCCGCTCCCCCCTCCCGCCATCCCCTATTTATGCAAGAGCTCTGGGGGGTAGCGTGTGGCGCCGATCAGCTGTTTAAAAAGCATTGCTTTGCCATGATCGGTTCCCCAAGCAGGGAACCGATCATCGCAAAGCGAAATTCCCCCATAGGGAACATCGGAAAGTGATTGCAAAATCTTCATCGCAAAGCGATTTCATCGTTATCCGAAGCAATCGCTATGCGAGGCACCACTGTAGTGGCAATCTGCTGATATAGTTCAAACAAGCCAGACTTCTTAAGCCAAAAACCACAGTTTCAGACAGTAGGTTTTTGCCTGATAGAAACAAAACAATCCCGTGCTGCACTGGCACAATTTCTTATTCTCTTCCCCTTGCAGCCCTAAAATTCATCTGTCCAGAACCAATTTTGGGAATAAACTGCAAAGGGAGGGACTGCCCTTTTCATTTCCACTGGATACTTCTGTACCACAACCAGAAGTGCAATACTGAATACTGCCTTATAGCTTGTTATGAGGGAGAGTTCACAAACCACAAGCTCAGATTCAGTATGTTGTCATGCAAAGAATGATTGAATCTAGTCAATGTGCCTGAACCACAAAAAGTGGGCACTAATTGACTAGTTGCTTCATTTTTGACAAAAATATTGAAGTTTGACCTAATTACTAGACTACAGAAAACAGCATACAGTAATTTAAAAGATGTTGGCCAGAATCCTACTGGTGATTTATGCATGCACAGGTTAAACTGTATGACTCACTAATACAAACTTCTGCTAACTACAAGTCATATTCCCAACTGCACAATTGCGTAGAACTTACAAGACATGTAAAGCTTTATACAAAAAATCTAAATCTGTAAATCAATTCAAATACAATTCTTGAGTCAACGTAACTGTAATCTGACCTTAGTTCCAGTGCCAATGCATTTGTCACCAATGTTGATGCATGTTTTTAAAGTTTCTTTGAATCATACTATATTACTATAGTTCTTGATCCATCCTAATTTTTTACAGCCTAGTTCAGTAAGTCTTCTGATCAGGCTATCTGTCCTACTTATTTTGATTCCCACAGCACTATACCCTAATCTTATACATATGTGCTGAAATTGTCTCTCTGCAATACCATAGCTGATGTATAAAGTCACAAGTGTGATGTTGCTCTGGCACAGCATTCCATATATCTTATTCTATGTATTTTATATGCAAAGAAATCTTATTTTAAGATTCTGACAGAAATCCAACTCAGCTGGGTACTGGACGATATTCTACTCAGATTCTTCTATGTTTTGCAACAAGATTAAATTCAATGACATAATATTACACACAGCTGTCATTTTTATCCATGTATCCATAAATGTCAGTTAAACTCAAGAGCAAGCAATTAAGCAGGTTCACAGGCCTACACATTAAGCTTGCTTTATATGCACTGTAAATGGCCTTAATGAGGTTGCTAGGCTAAAAAAATACTTAATTGGAATTTTGCTCTACCAGAACAAAGAAGTTACAAGTATATTCTTCTGAGGACTAAAATAAGATGAAGACTAAAATATCTAGCCAAATACAATGGATCTCTGAGTTTCAGGAACAGACCCTGCCAATATTTTCTTTAAAATAATGATGTAACTTTATAAATGCAAAATGTGGTCTACTATTAAGCTACCAATAAGGAATGTTCAGTCGACTATAATGAAAAGACTACCTAGGCTTATGCCATAAATTCTTCCAAATAATTACAGCTATATGGGCAAAATTTCAAGGGATTGATAACGAACGAGTGAGCCAATTATGTTACTAAAGTATAACTGATTTATAAAACTGTAAAGAATACGATTTATTAAATCACATTATTTTCAAACATTGGGCTTCAGAACTTCCACTGATGGCCTACTGATTTTAACTGGAATACGTTCCCATGATGCAACAACTAGGGCCTACTAGAAATGTGCCTTCAAATATCCTCAAAACAATCATACAGTACATTACCAATGGCTAACAAAGCCAGCTTCAGGAATGGGATTTAAAAAAACACATATTTTGTTAGAATTAATAAAACTGTTTCCATAATATTTAACCCCCATTATTTAACCCATCACCAGCCTAAAACTGCTTTTTAAATTCAGGTTCATCTTCTCCTCACTCCAGTGCCTAAAATTTCCATTAAGAGAGTTTTATAACAGACCTGGGCAAAGTGTGGCCCGAGGGCCACATATGGTCCGCGAGCCGCTCCTGTCCGGCCCGCGGACAATTTTGAACATTTATAGCTTTTTGTCTAAAGTTGATCAGTTGCTTATCTTTAACGCACTGCAAAAAAAAAACCTCTTTAGTATTTGTGAAGATTAACAAGTTTAAAAGAAAAACAATCATAACATCACTGTTTCATTTTATTTTTAAGTAAAGTTGGTTTGGCCCCCGAACACAGTTCAGATTTTTCATGTGGGCCCCCTATAGAAATTAACTGCCCACCCCTGTTTTAGAATCTGGTCCTTTTAAAGCCCCTAGCTCAGATTTCCTTTACATTTCCCAACAAAAATGACTCTAAAAGATCATTTTTGAAGAATAACCATTCATTGCCCATCCCTACACCTAATTCAGCCATGTCACAGATGTAAAACCTATTAAAAATACTCACCATACAACCCTAGATTGTGCTACTTTCTAACATCCAGTGACTTTAGATAATAAGAGATTTAATGCAATGCCTATCAGACATGCCTTTCTTGTGATTTGATAGTTACCCTTCAAGTATCCTACCTAGTTTCTAAAGGTTACTAATAATTTCATAACTTTTACTACAATCCTCAAGGTGATTGCAAAAACCACTTGATAGCCTATTGTGGACAGAAACTGTTTCAAATAAAGACACATTGACCAAATATTCGAAGCACATAAACTTTTTCATCCACACGCTCTCCTGAATCGTCTCAACACACACCACCTGGCACTCTCTCTTAATTCATCCAACTGCAATAATAATAATACTGTCACGGCCTCTATGTAAACTTATCAAATATTAGGGCAGCAACCACAAAAAGACGCCTTTAAACCAAGCATATGACACATCAAAGGGCGTTGGTGCAGGAATCCACCACTCGACCTGTGGTACAGCCGCCTGGAAAAACAGAGGAACTCGGGAGTGACAAAAGTCAAGGGAGAACGGGGTGGGCGAGGAGAGTGAATATTTCATGTGGAAAATAGGAAGACAGGAAGCGTGAGGAGTTCCGTTCTTCCTTCCCACTCTTATACAAGCCTTGCCGGGCCGCCGGCACCGGCACCTTGGGCCTTTCCTCCACCACACGGGAAAAGGCGGCGGAGAGCACACGGAAGCCTCGGTTCTCCTGCCGTGACAGTTCCGTGCGTGGACTGCCACGTCTGGCTGTGGAAAAGCAGAGGACGGGGGCCAAGGGAGCCTGGGCCGGGGACTGAGAAGGGAGGGAGGCAGGCAGGCAGGCAGGGAGGCAAACTGCGCTGCGGAAGAACGAACCAGAGGGCGCGGGGAAGGAGAGAAAGGCGACGGGCAAATCTTGAGGCCGGCTCTGCAGGAAAAGCCAGGCCCTCTCCCTCCACGAGCCCTGCTCGCCCCCAGTTGACTTGGTGAGGGCCGAGCCGAGGGCAAGGCCAGCAACGACGCCAGAGAGGAAGAGGCCATTCCGGCCCCCTCCCCGGTTCCCCACCGCACACCGACCCCGGGAAACGGGACGGGGGATCAGAGGTTGGCGTGAAGAGAGAAAGGGAGGAGAGCAAGATGGCGACGCCGCGTCCCGTTCCCCCCCCCCCCCGATCCGAAGCTCCCACCCCGATAGACGCCCGGAATGAGGGTGGGGGGCAGGGAGGGCTGACTGGACCAAGCCCCCGGGCCTGCCAAGTTCACGGGGGGGCCACTCTTCCCCACGTCTCTTCCTTCCACGTACAACAACTACACACAGAGTGAGAATGGGAAAGGGGGGGAGTGAAGAGACACGAATTCTCTTCCTCTTTCCTGCCTGCCTGCCTTCCACCGCCCTCTCCCAGCCCCGCGTGCCCCTCGTTTCTGTCCCTCCGTGGATTTTTCTCTCGAGTACCTTTGAATTTAAGGTCGGTGGGCGGATCCAGCACCAAGATCTGCTCGTGCTTGGCCAGACCTCCGGCGGCCGCCATCGTTGCACACACGGTCGCTCAGTCCAGGGAGGAGGAGGAGGAGCAGGCGGGCGGGCTGGCAGGCAAGCAAGCAGGCGGAGGAGGAGGAGGAGGACACTTCGGTCGGGGAAGGAGGGAAGCCTACAGGAGGAAGGCTCGTAGCAGGAGCAACGCGCGCGGCCGCTGCTGTCTTTCTTGGAGTCGTCGCGGCTTCCTCTCCTCCTCCTCCTCCTCGGCGCGCTCACGTGGGCTGAGAGGCGCACGGCTTCCCCAAACCAACCACCTCAGCTTTCTCTCTATTATTCCCTTCCTTTTTCCCCCCCTCTTAAGGACCGACTCCCCCGAGGAGAGCCAGCGCACTGCGATCGACCACACCGATCTTGGCGCGGGCACGGGCGGTCTCGTTCTCGCGACGGCGCGCCAGCCTGTGGGCAGCGGAGAGGCGGGGAGGGGAAGAGAGAGAGAGAGAGAAGAGGGCGAGCGCGCGGGCACGAGCGCCGATCCTCCTTCGAGTCTTCGGCTCGTGTTCCGTGGCCGCCCCTGGTTGACAGCTTCCCTCCTAGGCACGGGCCTCCTCCTCCTGCTCCTCTCCTACCCAGAGGGCATGGTCACGCGCGTTGGCAAGGCGTGGGCAGGCAGGGAAGTGACGGTGGGCTCGGTTTGTCAATCTGTCAGGAATCCTCCGGAGCGGGAAGCGGCGGCGAGAGTGGACCGGGGGGGCTGTGGGGGGGTAAAAGGGGAGACGGAGTAGAGTAAAGGACCCGGGCCCAAACTGGAATGGGAAAAACTGACACCGAAGCGTACAGCCTCAGACTTTTCCCCGCCGCCGAAATGAAGGCGTACTGAAAAACTCTACTTCCCGGCAAGCAGTGCGTCCCCCGGCTTCGTGGTCGTGCTCGAGCTATGGCATGCTGGGAATTGTAGTCTTCCTGAGAAGAAGGAACAGGTTGGACTCAGTTGAGGAAAGGTGAACGTTCTGCACATTCTCCCCATTAATTTGCCTTTGTGCGCTAGTTTCCTCAGTATAATCCTAACCTCATTTCGGGGTACCTAACTGGCAGTTGGTTGTAGCTGTACGGTATGGTGCGGCTGGGCGCAGTTTAGTCCATAAATGTTAATTTCAAAAACCGACGAATGTGTCCTGCTCCGAAGATCAGAAAAGGAGGATAGGTTTGCCATCCTTCAAATTCACAGTTCTTGAATAATATTCTGATAATTTATTTATTGTGTTTCCGGCTCTTATTTACCACATTGTAAATTGATTTGAATTCCAAAAGCTGCAAAAGAAATTTATCTAATCCTGTACCCACAATAGTAAGACAGGTACTCGTTGTCAGTCAGAGCCATAGTTTCAAGATTTTCAAACCGGAACACTTGACGGGCTTTAAAATTAGTTTTTAAAACATATCAATGTGGTGGGTTTTTTTGGTTACTAGGTAGCAAACTTCCTTAACCATTGTGTAGATTTGCAATTTGTGTTGTTTGATGTGGAGGGGTGGGGAATAGTCAGAAGGGAAGAATCAGAATTCTCCCCCAAACCAATTCCATCCCAGTTCTTTATTTGGATGAAAGAGACTATCAAAAAATTGAGCCACCATATGTATTCTAATTAGCACGCATAGGAATGAGTTTTGAATCACATCTTCATATATACCCCCACATGCGTAGGAAGTTGTGCTGTGAATCTCACCCCTATGTTGTCATTAGCGCACTATACTTGACAGTGTCTTCTCCCAAGCAAAGCCTTGGGCTAGGTGTCATTCAGTAGCATATCATAGAAGACACTCCCCTAGATATGTGAGAGTATGACTTGGAGGTGATTCAAAGGTTATTCCATGGTGGTTAATATTGGCAGGTAGAAACCATGTTTGAAAGTGCCTTGTATCTACATGAAACGTTACTGGACATGATTCAATAGCTTTAGATAGAGTACACTTCTGAATGCAATTCACAGGATTTCTCTAGGAATACAGCAGGGTAATAAAGGAACAAGAATATGAGGTATCTTGGCCGGTTCCCCCCCCCCCACTTCCCCGTTTCCTCCCTAGCTGGGTTTGTGTTGGAAAGATTAAGGGAAATAATGAGTGCATGGAGGGTAGGTTGTTAAGAAACATAGTTTGTGACATTAGACATCACTACTGATCACCTTTTAAGGCATCAGTGTTAGCTTCCAGTTTTCTTGTTTGCACCATTTATTGGAGCCTTAACTTCCATCCTAAACTACCAGTCTTTTTGATAACTAAGTATGATGTGGGGCAGGCAAAAACTTACTTTATGCACAATGGCATATATAAACATTAGTTCCTTAAGTTTCCTGACTGAACTTTTGTGAAAATGAGGAGCGGAGAACTAGTAACCATCTTTAATATTGTACCACTTACCATAACTTAGATTGGCTAAGAGTATCAAGGAGAAAGAGGAGTAATAATTTCAATAATTAGAAAGCGCCAGTTTTTCTTCAAGAAAAATAACACAAAATAAAAAGGTGGACACTTGAAGCTTTTGATTTGTAATCACAGAGTACATACAAAATTGCTCTATAGCAATTATGTTAAAGATGTTGCTATTTTGAACATTTATTTAAAGATTTGCTCAGAGAAGGAATTTTTGTGCTTTTTTGTTTTTTTTTATAAAGATTATAGCCTTGTCCTCCCTCCCTCCAAAAGGGGAGGGTAGCCCTGGGTGAATTTTTCCCCATCTTGTCTCCCTCCTGCCTTTTTAAGCCTTATTTTTATGTACTTGAATATTACGAGGGGGTGCTGATAAGTATTCAACCTTTCCCAGAAAAAATTGAGCTAGGAAGCTGTAACTGCCACACTCTTCTACATATTCCCCCAGGAAGTCAATGCACGTGTGACATCTGTCCTGCAGCTTCTTAAGTCCCTGCAAATAAAATTCTTACGACTGCTGGTGTAACCACTCATTTGCAGCAGTTGCCTTCAGAACACTCCCAAATTGTTGTCCCTTTAGGTGTTTTTTGAGTTTGGGGAACAGATAATAGTCAGAAGGAGCCAGGTCGGGAGAATAGGTGGATGGAGCATCACTTGAAAGCCTAAGGAGGTCAGTTTTGCCATTGTTTCACCTGCAGTGTGTGACGAGGCATTGTCATGCAACAGGATGACACATTTGGAGAGCTTTCCTTGATGTTTTGCCTCAACTTCGTCAATAAAACACAGTAATATTTTTCCATTGGTGGTTGAACCCTGTTGGAGGTAGTCCACCAGCAGAACTCCCTTCTTATGCCAAGAAACTAGCCATTTGCTTCTGCACCGACCTTTGTACTCAGAACTTCTTTGGCCTGAGGGAACGACTGTGGCTCCATTCCTTAAACTGTTCCTTTGTCTCAGGATCATAACAGTAGATCCATGTCTCATCACCAGTTAGCAGTTTGCCCAGGAAATCTGACTCATTTCTTGCAAAATGTTCCAAAACAGCCACCAATGACTCCACACGTTTCCTCTTTTGTTCGGTTGTCAAAAGTTTGGGGATCCACTTTGCTACCAGCTTTCTCATTTCCAAGTCGTTGTGGATAATGACACCAACTCTCTCATGTGATATTCTCAGATATATAGCAACACTTTTGGATGATATTTGGTGGTTCTCCATGATCATGTCATGGATGGCTTTCACATTTGCAGGTACAGAGACAGAAACAGGCCTTCCACTGGGTTTCGCACTTTCAACACCGAAATGGCCAGTTTTAAAATTGACAACCCAACGTTTAACTGTTGCATATGAAGGGCCACTGTCACCCATAGTTTGTGACATTTCATCATGGATCTACTTTGTATCTTTCCCTTGGAGAAACAGGAACTTGATCATGGTCCTATGCTCTTCCACATTGAACTTTTCTGGAGGTGCTACCATGTTCACTTTGGACCGGAAAATGAAATTTAAGTTAAAATCATAGGTAGTTGATTTTTGCACCATTGAATATAGACAAATTGGCCAATACACCCTGCAATTTATAACTTCCTAGCTCAATTTTTTTCTGGGTAAGGCTCAATACTTATTAGCACCCCCTCGTAGTATATCACATGCTTTGAGGCCAAGCAGAGCTTGTAGGACAAAAGAAATGGAAGGAAGCACTCTAAACTGGCCTCACCTGCACGAGCTCTATGCACGAGCTTTGGCAAACACACCTTGCACTTGTAGAATGACTATTACGGTTACATATAAAAGAGAATAGAAAGTGTGTGCAACCTTAACCAATTTTCCAGGAAAATTAAAATAAGGGAAAATGTAGCCACTCTTTAATGCAACTAGATAAATACGGAGTTACCAATCAGAAATTAGTAACTAATACTGTATACTCTAAATATTATCTACTGTAGAAATATCTTGGGGATTTTCATGTGCCAATAGCCAATTGTCACAAGGGCAGAAATTTGTATTTGATTTTAACTCTTGTATTTCACTGTTACAAGACTGTGCTTCATCTGCTTTCTAAGGTATAGTAGGTCAGTTGTGCATGCTTCTATTTCCATCTCCTAAATTTAGAGAGGAAGGAGGTTTAGAATTTCAGTGCAGTTAATTGCTCGGGAAAGGAAGCAACAGGATAGAACCTTCCTTTCACCACAGGCACAGATACATCAAGGTGTTGTTGTTATATCTTAGTGATCTCTTGGCTACATAACTGGGTGTGTTAGGTATGTAACTGCAGGCAAAACTATACTGTAGAGATTGAATGTCATCAGAAGTTAAAATCCATTCGTCTGTCTTGGGATTGTCACAGCCTTACTCCTAAATCTCAGGCTTAGACTAAGAAGAAAAACTCTTTTATTTGTGTGGGCAGAGAACAAGGGAGAGAGGGGTGAAAGAACAAGGTGCTTAGAAATGAAAGATGTTAAGAAGCTTGCTATCCTTCACCAACATCACAATCTTATATATGTCTACTGATTTCAGTGAGATTGATCCTCAAGTAAATGAGGAGACAATTGCAGCCTAAAACTCTTAGAGACAAATGCTCACAGATGGTTAGCTGTGTAGATTCAGAGTACAGCATCCTTGGATGGTCAAAGCAGGTGACAGAGGAATAAAGGAATCTTGAACTGTTTTTAAGATGTTTATTATGGGTAGGGGAAGGCATCCCAAATGAATATGTTTAATCAATGATGTAAGCTACACATAGGAAGGAAGGAAGGTACCCTTCTCACCTTTGGGATCCAGGAGATGAGCTGTAAATGTGTTATTTAAAAGGATAGATGCTTTGGCCATTTTAAACATATTTTTAAAGTTCTCCAACTTGTGCATCTGGGAATAATGAGAAGGTTTCTAAAGTGGTTGGAGCTATGGATGTTTGGTCAAGAGTGCTATAGTTATAAAGGCAGAAAGACAGGGACAGCAGGCTTGTTCCACCTGGCTTTTTTCACCATATAAACTCAGGGCAGCTTACAAAATACAACCTATGTCCAGAGTCACAGTAAGGTAAAGGTTCTCCTTGACATTTAGTCCAGTTGTGTTCGACTCTAGGGCACGGTGCTCATCCCCGTTTCCAAGCCATAGAGCCAGCATTTGTCCGAAGACAGTTTCTATGGTCACGTGGGCAGTGCAACTAGATGGGACACTGTTACCTGCCCACCATGGTGGTACTTATTTATCTACTCGCATTTTGCATGCTTTCGAACCGCTAGGTGGGCAGGAGCTGGGACAAGCGACGGGAGCTCACTCTGTCACGTGGATTCAATCTTATGACTGCTGGTCTTCTGACCTTACAGCACAGAGGCTTCTGTGGTTTAACCCACAGCGCCATCACATCCCTCTCCAGAGTCACAGTAGTGGACATCTAATACTATGAGGGGACATTTTGCCTCCCCAACTTCACCTTGCTCTGGAATGTTTCTTAGCCTTCTGGAACAGGTTTTGAGTTTGCATATAGGGAGGTGCATTTGGGGGGGGGTATAACCTTTAACATCTTGCTTGTATAAATTATCAGAAGCAATTATATTAGAATGAATGATCTCGGTATTTTTTTAAATAATAACTGCATGCTGTTAATACAGGAGGGGGATGAAACCATATTTTAAAATATGTCTCTGCTATATTCCCTCTTGTCTAGGCCCCAACTCTGGAAATTCAAACAGACATTCACACCTAGCTGATGGCACTAGTTGATAGCATTTACGGTCCATTTAGGAAAACAAAACAGTTGTCTATTCTATCCAAAGATGCCACCATCCAAAGGTAACAAATGGCCAGATGGCCAGGCATTGGAATGTCAAGGGGAGGAACGCAGGGATAATTATTGTAACAACTACCTGTGAATCAACCATCCTGAAGGACATACACGGAGGCCCAGGAAGGACATACATAAACATACACTCTTGCTTCCTGACTTTTAGGCGCATCCTGGGTAGGAGGTCAAGGAAACATGAGGGCACAGGAATGTATATTTTCTACTGACCAATAGATTAGCTTAGCAGGCATCTCTGGCCCAATGGGAGACTGGATCCAAAGTTGGGGTACAGGTAACCAATTGAAATGTAACATTCTTTTTCGTGGCCTCTGTGAATGCACACATATGGGTATTGTCTGCGCCTGCACTGACTCGAAAGATTCTAGAGCTAAAAGTAACAATTTTATGGTGTGATCCTCCACGAGGTATATGCTCCTCCCACCCACCATCTTCCCCAGTTTCTTTTTTCCGCTGAACGATTCTCAGGAAAGCTAGAGTGCTTCACTATTTGCTTCTGGCTATTTTTCTAGGCTCTTTTGAGCTTTCGTTTACTTACCTTTATTTTTATTGCCTACTTAGTGATGCACCGCGTCTTTTTGTTTGCCTAGTCGGCTTCCCGCTGTTTTATTCCCTTCCCTTCCCCCCTTCCCCCCACTAGTCTTTTACTTATGGTCTCACCGTCTCCTTTCAAATGTTGTACTACTTGTGTGAATAAAATCGCACTTTCGGACGGTCATAGCCAGTGCCTTTTTTGCCTGGCTGAAGAACATCCAAAGACTTTGGTCTTACCTTTGGCAAATGGCCATGAATCCTCCTACTGCTTCTTCGAAGGCTGCTAGATCTCCTGCTCTCTCAACTGATAGGCTTCCAGCAGGCCAATCTACCTCTGACTATGTCTGTACTACCAGCTAAGGACACTGTTGAGAAAGCAAAGTCATCTGGTAAGCACAAATTGCCCTCTTCGCAAAGATCTCGAGCACATGACCAGGCCCCAAGAAAAAAAATCTAAGCCTGCTCCTAAAAAGCTCAGGAAAGACAGACTTCCCTGCATGGAGCCCCCTCAGCCTTCCCTACCCTCCCCCGTCCTCAAGGAATCATCCAGAGAGGCCCCTGATTTAGCCTCAGATGGAGAGGACATCCATGATGTCGCCCCCCCTCGATGCCGCTTCAAACTCCGAGCATTGGGCTCATTGGGGCTGCGCCACAGTCCAGCCCATCCTCAGCCCATTCCAACCCTGACTCAGGGCGGGCAGCTGAAAGCTCGGCATCCGATCCGGAGGTTCCCCCTTCTCCTCCACAGAAAAGAATGGAAAAATGAAAGCACCTCTCTCCACCAAGGTCTGTGGCATCGCAAGGCGATTTCTGCCCCTTCCCCATGGTACCATATCAGTGTTTTGACCCCCTACATCTGGCAAACCCTATATGAAAGGTACCAGTCTGAACAGGCTAAACGGCCCCAAACGATGGCGGACCTCTCCCAGGCTGCCCCTTTTATGGACTCGAACCGCCTCCGCGCGTCCACTTCTGCCCCGGTAGTCTCGGCTCCATCTGCATGCCTTTCTGCCCCATCTAAGTTGACCTCACTACCTCAAAAGCAAGACAAAGCTCGCAAGGCTGTACCTCCACGTCCCACACCTCTGATGCCGGACCCGATGCCACCTCAAGACCCTTTCGAGGTCATGCCGACTCAATGTCACCAAGCCCCCATGACAGAGGGTTTTGGTCAGTCAGACTACCCTTCATCTCCAGGCTCGCCTGCATCTTCGGAGGCACAACACTCTCAGTCCTCCCATGAACCCGAGCTACCTCCCCCACTTCCAGATACAAGGGATAGCCATGCTTCGTCTACTTCAGACGACTTCTCCTCCTACTCTACCCTTATCTTCCAAATGGCACAAGCTCTGCACCTTGACATCGAACAGCCCCCATCTGCTGATGCCAACCCAGTGTTCAACGACATCAATCAGGAGCGTCCCACTCCTTTGAGTCTTCCTTTCAATAAGTCTATCCTTCAACTTATTAAAGACACTTGGGGAAAACTCCCTTCCACTATGCAAATCTCTCGCCGTACCGATGGCCTCTATGGGACCCATGGTGTCGATGCCGAATTCCTCAATAAACATCCAGTGCCTAACTCCATCATTGTTGAGTCCAGTCAAGCTGGAACCCATGCCAGGTCTAAACCTACCCTGGCCAATAAGGATGGCAGAAAAGTTGACACATTGGCAAAACAAATTTACTCTTTGCAATCCTTTTTGCTCAGAAGTATTAGCTACCAGGCAGCCATGGGTGCCTTTCAGCGTCATCTCTGGAACCAAGTCCTTCCTCTAATTGATGTGGCCCCTGAGCCCATGAGAACACACCTATAAGATTACCCACTTAGATAGCTCTGATATAAGCACTAGTTGCTCTAAGATTAGATCAACATTAGTAGATATGACAAAGAACAATGTCCAAAATAGAAATGTTAAAAGGGGGGGGGGAGAAATGAATGACAGAAAAAATATAAGAACTAATGGAAGAGACAAACATGGAAAAAATAAAGACAACATCAAATACAGATCATTACAAAACAAAATTAAGAAAGCCAATGAAAAATGACCTGAACAATGTATAGAAATAGAAAATCTAGATAAGATCAAGGACTCCTACAATTCATGTAGAACGTTCAAGAAAGTAGCAGGTATATTTTAAAAATGGAAATGCCCACTACTGATAGATAGAAATAATCCTCCAGTTCTTGACAAGGGTAAAATTATACTATGGAGTGAGTATATTAAAGGATTGTTTGAAAATAACAGAAATTATTGTATCACATTTATTTATTTATTTATTTATTTATTTATTTATTTATTTATTTATTTATTTATTTATTTATTTATTTATTTATTTATTTATTTATTTATTTTTATTTTTATTTTTATTTTTATTTTTATTTTATTGTATTTATACCCCGCCTATCTAGTCATTTCGACCACTCTAATTTCACTATTAGACCAGAAATAAATCTGAAATGCAGTGTGGTTGACATGAAATGGCAAATTCATGGACTTAATTATGTTTTCATAAAAGTATTAAAGTTAACATTAGATAATATTAATGTTTTAGTGAATGTTTCCAATTAAAAAAGGTAAAGGTTCCCCTTGACATTCTTAGTCTAGTTGTGTCCGACTCTAGGGGGTGGTGCTCATCCCGTTTTCAAGCCGTAGAGCCAGCGCTTGTAGAGCCAGCGCTTGTCCGAAAACAGTTTCCATTGCCACGTGGCTGGCATGACTACAGAATGCTGTTTTACCTTCCCACCGAGGTGGTACCTATTTATCTACTCGCATTTACATGCTTTCGAACTGCTAGGTTGGCAAGGAGCTGGGACAAAGCGACGGGCGCTCACTCCATCGCGTGGATTCGATCTGACGACTGCTGGTCGTCTGACCCTGCAGCACAGGCTTCTGCGGTTTAGCCTGCAGCGCCACCATGTCCCTGAATGTTTCCAATTAGATTTCCATAAAAGGAATAATTCTTGAAATTTGACTTCTGATGGAATTTTATTACATTACTCAAAAAGGAAAAGGAGAAAGCTTGCAGTGATTAAAGTATAAGCTGAATAAGTCATTTGATTGAAATTTTCTTTTAAGTGATACTGAATTCAGAGGAATGAAGATGGGTCAGTGAACATGCAGATGAAATTCATGGGAGGATGTGAAACTAGAGTAGTCCTATTCAGTATACATGTACTTGGGAAGACAATGGCATGAAAATATGGTTGCTTAACTGACTTTGTTTCCCCTGTAACAGACACACACTTACCTCTTGGAAATTCTTACTTGTTGTGATTTAAAAAAACAACTCAATAATAGCGCCATTCAGAACGACTATAGTTATGTGGGTGGCTTATAAACTGAAGTTCAAAGATTCCACTAACTGTTCCAAATTTAAAGATTTCCCCACAAATTCAACGATTCTTCAAAGTGATCAATGTGATACCAGGTATAATAGGAAATAGGCATTTAAACTATCTTTCTGCTTTAACTATATAAACCATGCCATACCTGAAGTTTCCTATTATTAAGTTGTGCAATTTAAGACTCGTGTAATTTGTTAAGATTTTTATTGACGCAGAATGGTCCACTAGAAATCGCTTCTTGCTTGCAAACAAGCAGAACTGCATGCAATTAATCACATACACAATGTTTTCCAGTTTTATTTGTCCTTCATACTGCACCCTTTCCCCGAAGTAAACAATTAGATATAAATCATCTGGCAAAAGAATAGTGCTGGGATCTGTGAATAGCCAAGGGAGCAGGAACAGGTTGTTAATCTGAACAATTGCAACACTACAATCGTACCATAGTTGTATATGTATGAAAGGACCTTTGGAGACAAACTGCAGTTATTTCCTGATCAAATGGAAGGATGTTCTGTTGCACCTTAATTACAACTGCATGGTGTTTTAGTTTATCCTGCTGATACATATTTCAAGGCACATTTATGTGGAAGTAAGTCCTGCTAAATACAATGAGACTTCTTTCTCAAAATATGTTGTAAGAGTGCACGCCTGTATCTCACAAATGGCACTTATGTTTTTGGTTGTTTAATTAACAAGTGAAGAAGAAATTGTAACAAAATTCATTTCCATATTTAACAGAAACAGCTTGAATTTTAAATAATAACATTCTGTATAGTATATTTTATAAACCACCCTTAAATATGTGCCCAATTTTATGCAAAAGCATATCAGAACCAGACTTCCATTTTTAAATATTTTCAATAGGTGAAATCCTGTATTCCAGAATTCAGTTTAAGTTTTCAGCCATTTTTGATTTTCTTATTGAATAAAGGTAACAGTCATAAAGATTAAGAATATTTATTTATTAGTATTGTTCATTTTAGATTAAATAAAAACATGATTTAGGCACAAAACTGATCTGTGATCATACAAATATAATATAGAATAAACAGTATTAACAGATTATAGCATTTCATACATAATGATTAGTGGGTCCAGCCCATTCAAAGCTCTCACATGAACAATGCAGAGGGTAGTAATGAGCACATTTGTTTAAACAATTAAGGCAAATAAGAATATGTATACATCATTTACTACATATCTGTACAGAAAGCAGGGTGCCATGTGCATTTAAATGCTATCACAAGTAAAGAACAAAAGATTAAAGCTGTCTACATATATGAAATACTATTGATCTGTATTG
Source organism: Pogona vitticeps (assembly GCF_051106095.1). NCBI lineage: Eukaryota > Metazoa > Chordata > Lepidosauria > Squamata > Agamidae > Pogona > Pogona vitticeps. Next base: position 180,503,222 of record NC_135786.1, read on the forward strand.
GAATCAAGCACTCCAAATTATTCTATTGGTATTTGGAAAAAATATTACCTGATTGTCTTGTCTGGAGGCACAGCACAATTTTCCCACTGGCTTGAATCAGTGAATAAAGATAATTTCACTATGCTGTCTTAATTCTTTAGAATGGGAAGTAATACATAGCATACAAGTAGAAATGCTATTTTATCCAAAGGGGGGCGGGAATGGTAGAAGTAGGGGCTGGCCTCTTGAGCCCTCTTTCTTTCAGTGGCAGCAGGGCTGCTCATCTGAAAAGATTGTGGGGAAATAGGAGTGCAACTCCAAATGGGCATGCTGAAGGGTGCACATTTCCCCCCCCTTCCCTCATGATTTTTTTTCAAAGGCAAAGTAGTTACTATTAAAAAGAGTTTTTGTGGGTTAACTGTCCAATGTGATGTTTTCTCAAGCAACCCTTTGTATTTGCTGTAAGGGGCATGAGGCATGTGTGCTTCTTATTCTACTAGAATAATTCCTCTGCCTGTTTGTGGCATAGAGATATTCCATGGTGGCAAGGTAAGTAGGCAATATTCCGTCCTCAGCTGGGATGGATTTGGGGAAATGGACAGGTGGGTGGTGGTGGTGGTTGGTCGCTCTAATGCTCTGCTATTTTTCTGAAAGAGTCTACCATCAGAGATGATTTTGCTCTTTTCACACCCACAGCCCCCCCTTTCATATATCAGTACAGAGTAGAGGGACTGATTCTATGTCAAAGCAAAACTAAGTTACGGTTACTTCAAAACATGTTTGGCAGAAAATTTAAAGTAAGTCCCACTGAGTTCAATAGGACATTTTTAGTATGCTGCTAAATAGCATTAGCCTTTAGAAATAATTAGCATAGCGATCCACAGGCCTGTTCAGTAATATGGTTCCATAATCATACTGAACTTCTGAAAACAATTAAAATAGTTTCTAGGAATGCAAATATTATTCAATGCAAATGGAATTTATCCAACATAAGCAACAAATTACAAAACCTGCGTCATCAATGTACCATCAAAATCCTACAGTCCCCCTATATTTATTTCATGCAAAGGAGTTCATTTGATTGTTTAGAAAAACAATACAAAAGTCTACATATGAATTTGAATCATTTAATAAGAAGCATCACTCTCTGTTAGCTTGATTTTTGATAGACCGCCAAAGCAGTCAACTTATAAACAGATACCTATATGTTACTATTTCTTTTCTTCTAAAAAAAAGTTCATTAGATTGCCGACAAAAGATATTAATTGCAAATGAAGGATAGGTCTGAGCTCAAATCAATATAATAAAGAGGATTTACAAGGAGGACTAAGCCTTCATCTGAGTTCATATGAGCCCTCTACCAGTTAAGGTACAGTATTCCAGAGACAGGTTTTATGCTAGTTGATCAGGACAGAGATTTGGCACTGTAATTAGGTAAGGTCACTTACAGATACAAGTATGTTGATGTTGTTTTTTGAACCAGCCAGACACCATTCATCATCTAAATACCACAGAGAATTACCAGGTGCTGTAGGTTTTGAATTGCTAAAGAGACAGCCATAGCTAGTACCCCTTTAACCAGTAGCCATGCAGTGCTGCATTCATAATCTTAATACACTTAGAAATATAACTACAATCAATGCTACAAACGTGAGTAGTGTACTGTACTGCACACATGCCATGAGATTGCACAGAACAAACACTAGGCTTGTCTGGAGGCACTACATGAAATAATTTCATCCTCAGAGGAACCAGAGCAGCCAGCTTCTTACCCTCTATGTGAAAGCAGCAGTTTCCACAAATGAGCCTCTGCATGAGCTTGCCAGTGATCCAGGGGAATGCACATCTGCATGATCCTTGCCTACATATGAACCTATCCTTGGTATATCCACTTTTAAGAGTCAGAAGAAATATTAGTTAATGAAATGTGAAAATCACTGTCGTGTACCACTAAAGCCATACTTTAGTAGATCATGCAATTGACTCCATCTTTCAGTCCGAGTGGTCAAACCTAAGAAAAGTCATACTGTCAGCAAGATCAGATGCCACATATTTTGTTGAATCCCGAAATATGTTGGTATTTCTCAATTTCTTTCTAATTCACTCTTTCTCAATTTTCCTGCCACACAGATTTGTGGGTTATAAGCAGCCAGACAAACTAATTGTTCTGTATACTCTAGAGACTGACGTTATGGTCTAAAGCTCACATTTCACCAGCAGTGCCTACAGGAGATTCCAGAGCAAATTCACTCTGGATAAAAGATACACGTGAGGCACGTGCTTAAAGAGAAAAGAATGAACATGTTATCAGCCTGCCACTGCTGCCCAAAGCAGCGCGGCCTGGTAACTATTTTCTGCTAGATTCAAAAGATAGACTGCTGTGAAAGATAAATTGTTGAACAATAATAGTGAACCATATACTGACAAAAAATTTTCCAGCTCTGTATAAAAATGAAGTTTCAGGTCAGCTGATACAACTGTATAATAAGCTGCCTCTACCATACTTCTGGGTTTCAACAGAGAAGTTTCAACCTTTTATTCATAAAAGCATCTTAATGCAGCTAAATAATAATTTGGTATATAAACTATACTGATACTTCCCAGTATCTGTTTTATTTAAGACAAACCTAAATTGTCCGATGGAATGTAAAAAATATAGGTAAGTAGAGTTATAATTTAGAATCAGATCAGCATTTTGTAACCTTTTTTGTTTTGCTTTGTCTTATTGTAATACTTAAGACAGAACAAGCAGGCATTTATGTTACAGGAATGTACAATGGTATACAACTAAAACATAAATAATACTTCAATTCTATGTATATTTATTTGAAAGAAAGCCCTACGAAGTATAGTGAGCCTTACCTCTAAATAAGCATTCATAAAATTTGGTTTAAGTGTTTCCTCCGTCTACTCCTAAGGTGATACTACCTGTTGTGGATACCTAGTCTTGCTTTGCCTTCCTCTGAGTTTCATGAATGAAGAAGCCTTTCCACTCCTTATGGAAAAAACATTTGTACAGAATGAATCTCATAATATATGTCTTTGAAAAATAATTCCTGAAAGCTAACACTGAAATAAATGTGTCAGTCTTACAAGTACCACCGTATTTCTGTTGTTACTTTTGCCTTTGGTTGTTTGGTCATAATCTTTTTCTATTCTGTTATGAAAATTTCTGCTACTCTCCTTTTCACTGAGTCAGTCTTGCAAGCAGAAATAGAATTGAGTTGTGATGATTTCTGTTCCGTAGAAGAAAAATAATACTAACATATAAAAAGTAATGCCAGCGTCATACTGCCGGTAGCCAGAGTGAAGAAGTTCAGAATCCTATTTGTGTTCCCATAAGATTTGCATAACTTGCTCCAGTTCATTACAGCTAATTGCTGAGGTGTCAAGGTGTATCCTGACTGCAGGTCTGGTCATGTGTATAACTGCATAACTGTGTTGTACTTTGGAAATTAGCTGCGTTTAGCTGCAGCAAATTATATAAATCTTATTTGAACACCAATAGAATTTCAGTCATTGTGTTATAATTTGAGAACTTCAGCTCTCAAATCTGGCTTCAGCCAAAGGTTACATGGCATGCTCTTTATTCAGAGAAGAATTAAAGCCAACATTGGAAAGAGAAAAAAATCAGTGTTATTTCTACAAATGCACAGATTTGTTTACGTATTAGAAAAAAAATATGTAAATTACGTATTAAAAATTTACATAAATTTATGTAAATTAATTTTACTTATTATGTAAAAAGAAAAAAGCTTCTTTTTCTGCAGCCTGAAAACACTAAGAAAAAACAAGGGTGCAAGGAGCTGTAGCAGAAAAGGGGGAAATGCTTAGAAAGTCCCATTGTGCAAGGCAGCTTCCTTAAAGCTACTGTTCCATTATGAAAAGGACACATGTGAACAGAATAAAGGTTCCTTATTTCTGTCATTCAAACAGAATTGGACAGAAGAAGGAAATAAAGTTCATTATATTAAAAGTTCATTGCACCAAAACACATATCGGGCAGTATTTACTGCCAGATTCTGACAGCAGCACACATCTGCCAGATGAACTTTAAATGAATTCAAATATTAAATTAATTGCATAAAGGATCCTTCATCTAGTTCTTTTTCACTTCTGCTGCAGTTTCTGTTATTTTTACTAAGATAATTTTAGGCTAAATGTGGACATTTGGCATTTTCTTTGCCAAGGCCTTTCTCTTCTCTTCTTTTTGTCTTCAGAATGCATTTAAAAATACTGACCACAGTCTGGTATTTTTGCTATTCAAATACAGACAAAACAAGACCTTCAAACTAAAAACTACGAGAATTGTATTACTGTATTTTAACATTGCTAGAGTTTTTATGTATTTTGTGTTCATGGATAATAACTAGCTGATCTACACTTCTGAAAAGTGATTTATTGTTCTAAAAACAAAGCCACAGAAGCCGAATCTAGTAGAAGATAAAATAGTACACAACATTCATGTAGTTAAAATACCACACATTGTTATTCTATAAAGGTGAAATCAGAGTATAAAACAATGCATTGTAAACAGAAGAAACTGGGTCTTGTATAAAATGTAACATTCACCTGACTATTTTAAAACAAAATGTCTATTCAAACAGCCATTGGTTTAACAAGATTACTTTTTTCAAAAAATGTGAGCTAATGTTTTGAACAGTTTGTTGCTAAATTGAACTGTCCAGATCTAATGAGAAGGAGTTCTTTCTCCTACTATGTGCACTGGGAGTACGGATTTCATTGCTTTTAGACAAGATGTTTTGTCATCGAGTTTCTGAAGTCTATACTTCAATAAATAAGCAAACTACATGATTTTATTTTCAAGTAAATCAACCCAGCTCAGGCTGGTTTTAACAACATCTCTTAGCGGTCTGTGCAGTCTGCTTTCCAAGTTTGATTGTTCCACTGTTGCCATTTTCATGAGTTTCCAAGGGTGGAATCTGTCGACCTATACATTTGCAAAACAAAACACATGCAGTTATTTAGAACCTGGCATGTTCTCTAGATATAATGCGGAATATGAGGACACAGGATTTCTATGGGAAAAATTATAGCTTGGGAGAAAATTTCCAAAAAACAAACAAAAGTGCCAGAAAGGCTTTAAAACATCCTCAACATACATGAGATCCAGAACAACATCCTTCTTCTGACAGTCGCTCTGATCTTTATAACAAAAGCACCTGACTGATCCCATTCACAAATCTGCATTAGTCTAGTTTGGCACATTATATAAAAAGAATGTCCACACTGTGCTTGCTGAATATATCATCATCTCTCCTACATACCAAAACCTGTTATGTACATAATAATCCCCGGATCAGGAGAGGAACTGGTGTTTTAAAGTTTATAAATACATCTACATTTATATTTTCACAACTGAACCATAGGTTAAAGTAGAACATACAGAACAACTGAGGAGAAATAAATATTTTTCCCCACAAAGATAGACTGTTACATTATTCATGGAATTTAATGATCTCACCATGAAACCTCATAATGAATAAATAATATAATGCAAGGCTCTCTAGACAGCATCCTGTTCAAAATAGATGTCTGCAGAATTTCAACTATAGAAGCTATCTTGACTATCTGATGAAGTGCTGGTTGTGTACTTTGTCAAGCACTACTAGTATTTCTATGTATGACACCTCTGTGCATACATAATTACTGAACAGGTTATTGGTTTGTGTTTCTTATTATGTCAAATAAAGCATTTCTTTCAGACAAGAACTAGAGCACATACAAACTGACATGAAAAAAACATGAAAATTCCAAGTTAGAGGACCCACTTTAACCTCTACACTATGTGGGAAGTTAAGATATTCTAGAGTCTCAAACATTGTGGTCACTTACAGAGTAGACAAAATTATTTTCATCCAATTTTTTTCCTTTGAAATATGGTAAAACACTAACAATATAATCAATGGTATGTCAATATGCTTTTTAATTCTAAAGTCTTAATGCTGATCATTGAAAAAGGGGGACTGCATATTGTTATGATTAATACATTTTCAATCATTTTTATATTTTATATTTATATTTGAATTGTAATTGACTGATGGCCAGAGGAATTATGTATCAGTATCAGGCAGCTCCATATTTTGGTTGAAATCTGACGTTTTCTATGTTTATCCGAGGAATGTAAAAATGATAAATGAAAACACTTGGCTCATTTGAAATTATGTATGAAATGGTTCTAGCATGGTACTGGATTCATGTGCTTTAAAAGGTTTGTGCTGTTTTATGTAGCTATCTAAGACTGTTCATTCCCTAAAAACAAAGTTACACAAATTGTTTGTCCAGCTAGATCATATTCAGACAAGACTTCAATATCATTATGCCCCAGACGGTGAGAGATGTGAAGGTAACTTAATGATATGCACATTTAATGCATAAGCAAAATGGTAATCAGCTGAATTCCACTCTAATTGTTTCAGAATAAAGTATGCTACAAGCCCATCACCCAAGTAAATCATACTGCACTAAAATTGTACAGGAAATTAGCTACAGTAGCCTTCCAGTCTGCTGAACCAAGGGTGTTTGTCAGGCAGGCAAAATATCTCTATACCTCACAAGACTAGCATACATATAACTTTGAGGACAATATGTAAATTATTATTATCAAATCCTGTGGCTCCCACGGACTTCCAGAAAATGAAAGGGAATACATGGGAGCCTCAGAAGCTTTGGGACCAAAGTCAGAAAAATTATTCCTGCTGCTGATGTCATCAGCCTAAATGGCACATGTTACAGCAACAGGGTTTCGGCCAATATATCCTATTATTTTTTTTAGCTATTACTGTTTGGGATGGGCATTTCTTCACATCTATTCTCCTTTGTCTAGAGAGGAAATATAAATTGGCAGCATAATCACTTGGCTGTCTTTGTGAATTTCATGTAAACTGATGGTGGCGGAGGACATCATTCAGTGAAAGGTATCTGGTTATACAAATGCAACACCATTGCTCCAATTAGTGGAAGCATAACTCTTATGTGAAAATTCACAAAAAAAATCTGAGGAATTCTATTTCAAATGCCATCTCAATATCCTCTGTGAGATTCTGTGAAACTAAGTAGCTGAGAGAATGTGCAGTTTGTGGGGAGAAGCTGTTTGAGAATACACCAACAGTGCAGTCTTTACTCAGACTGTACTTTGTGTAATCAGGCCAAATTTAATGAATCACAGACAGCTGTAACAGATAGGAAAATGAAATGCTATTTTAATATGCAAGTCAGCAACAGCTCCTTGCAGAAGACAAAAATGACTTGGCCTGAGCTATTCTAAAGGGAAGTTCAGAATGAGTTCCCTTCAGTGACATATACTGATTGATTGTGCCTTCTTGTCAGACTTGTCTTATTTCAGATGTCAGCATCTGCCATTGATTCCAGTGTCCTCCTCTTGCTACCTCGGGGAAATTAACCATATCATTTTTCAAGTTCTTTGCCAGTAGAAGCCTCCTAGATGTCAAAGGTGTTTCAAATAGCAGAGCCCTCTGAAGCGCAAACCTTTAAGTATTATATCAGTGGCAGGGTACACAATGTGAGCTGGTCTTCAAAACTCCTCCTTATACTTTAGAATAACAAGGCAGATATGGCCATTTTGAAGTGTGTTTTTTTTAAAAAAAATCAGCTAAGTAGAAAAGTTTTTTAAAAAATTTACTGTGTGCAAAGTCCCCTTCTGTGAGGGTGGGTCACCATACCTTAGATAATCTCAGGCAATGCACACCACAACACATCATTGACAAGGAGAGAGCAGGTGCACCACATGACAGGACAAGGAGGGCTAATAGCCACCAGCAGTTCAAACAAGAGAAGTGAAGGTACATTTTATGGCAGAGGAGAAGAAAAGGTTGGTGGGTTCACCCCCTGTTGTAAATCTTGATCCAACTCACCTGAGTGTCAGTGTCAGGGAAAGTTACTTTTCTGGACTACAACTCCCAGAAACCTCCACCCAGCATAGCCAGTGGCTGGAGAATTCTAGGACCTGTTGTCCAAATAAGTAATTTTCCCAGGCTTTAGTAAATGCGTACAAGGAAGTGACATAAAGCGATTTCTCAAGGAGTGTTTTTGTCCTTCCTTTTTCCTCCAAATCATTTGGGAATCAGAAATCACAATAGGAGCATGCAAAGTTGTTCCCTCTCTCATAAAGTACTGTTTCTGCCTGGGAAGCTAGCTGGGCCTGCTATAAGAAGGGCCAAGCTAACCTTGCAGGATGGTGCCAATCACCACCATAACTTTTCCTATTATTTGTATTAAATTAGAATATATAGCTGACATGTTGCAAGGCTAGACAACACACTCAGTCTCAAATCCCTGCTTGGCATAAAACTCACTGGGTGGCCATGGTTGAGCCAGCCTCGCCTAGCCTCCAGGGATTACTCAAATCCTTGAAGACATATAAATGTATCAAATATAATAGCAAATAAGTAGCACATATTTCAGCCCAAGAAAAATGTAGGTAGCTATTTTGGGTCACTGTATCAGTGTCATTAAGGAATAAGGCTGCTCACACATATTGAATTATATCTTCTCAGCAGCAGTCTGAAAGTAATGTAATATTGGTGGATTTATTTAGTTAGAGGTAGAACTGCTAGATGCAGAACAGCAGCTGCTGCAGAATCATCACAAGGCCCTCTCTTTCGAATGGCTGAGTAGCAGAACAGCCACCTATGTAGTGGCTAGAAGTTCCAAATAAGAAGAAGCTACTTGGATGAGTAGCAAAATGTTTCAGCCTAACAAGAAAGAAGTCCAGTTGCCATGACTCAACTTCCAGATTCCTAATAAGAATTAGTTTGTAATTAGTTCTTTCCCCAATAATAAACATGCAATAAATTAAGTTACAATTTAACTTAAGAAAGCTAACTTCTTCAATGTAACTGTAACATTTAATTACTTGACAGTTACAGAAGCCAGAGGTGTGGTCTCTCTAAATGGAGAAGAATTACACAATTCAAATGCTGGCTTGAGCTCTGCTTTATACTATTGCCTCATGCTTTGTTGTGGATGCTAAGGTGACAACAAAGTGGACCAGAGTAAAGTATGTTTTGTTCCACAAGCAAGCAGTCAGTAATAATCAAATTCTTTAAAATTAACTATATGCAACTATTTAGTTACTTTTGAGACACAGGATATATTTTTAAACTGCACTTACTGTGGTAACTACACTTTGGAGTATTGGAATGACAGTAAGGGTAAATAAGCATGTTTAAAGTGATTTAGTTATTCCTGGGAATCAGGAAAGCGAATAATTGTTTCTAAAACAGCAACTACAATGGTAACTAACTAATATTGGAGTGGAATTAAAATGGTAATTGATTACCTTTTAAAGGTACTCTCTGATATGTCCTTATAAGTTCTGAAAACTCAGGAAGCCTTAGAAGCAGGACAGATTATATATACGCTATAGTTTAACATATACCATCTGGAATATGAAATTGGATGGTCATATATATATGACCATCAAATATGACCATCAACTTTCATATTCCAGACAGTATATGTTAAACTATAGTGTATATATAATCTGTCCTGCTTATATATATTTCTCTTGATTATGCAGATGAGGCCAAAACAAAACAAACAAACAAAAAATAAAGAAGACATAAACACCTTAAAGAATAACTGCTGTATTTTAATGTGAGCTTTTGTGGACAAGTCCCCTTCTTCAGACATAAGAATGGGGCCTTATTATGCAGCCATCTGTTATGTAAAGCAGTCAGTTATTATGCAAAGTGTTTCATATGATACCGGTGCAGATGGTAAATTTATTCTTGTATTTAATTTGCATATATATTTAATGATATGACTCCATGCAATCTTCTAAAAGTTATCTGACTAACTCTCTGCATTCTTTATTAAACAATTTAAACTTCATAACTTCAGAAACAACTAGTAACTCCTTTCTAAACTCTCAAGAAGGAATTAGGAGCTGCAAGTGTTCATCAGTGACTTGTCAAAATGCCAACCAACTGGGTTACAAAATTATACAAAAACAAACTCTACTTACTGATTCCTTGAAAGAGTTCTTCAATGTTAATTGCATTTTTGGCACTTGTCTCAACAACAATTGCACCTATAGACTCTGCGTATTCTTTGGCATCTTTCATAGGCACCTCCCTAAAATAAAGTTTTAGATGTTAATTTGCTGTGCATGCAAAAAGATAGTACTCAATAAATCTGTGACTGGGCTAGTTACATTATTCCTTACCACAGCTGGAGCTGCACTAGATACTCTACTGCTTAATAAGCAAAGCAAAGCGTGCTGCTTATATACCACCCCAATCTGCTTCAAGCACTCTCTGGGCGGTTCACAAATTAGTTATGGAGGTTACACACTCCCCCCCCCCCCCCCAGTGAGCTGGGTTCTCATTTTACTGACCTCGGAAGGATAGAGTCAACCTTGAGCCGGCTACCTGGGATTGAACCCCAGGTTGTAAGCACAGTTTTGGCTGCAGTACAGCGGTTTAACCACTGCGCCACGAGGCCCATGAGTACCATTTACCAAGGCTACCTTGCTGTAACTACAAAAATAATGAAAAATGAGCTGACAAATTCCAAAAGGAGTGACATTATCTCCCATAAAACTCTAATTACCATGTAACTTCTTTCAGGCTTCATTATTGGAAAAAGGAACCAATCACCAAATCCTTTTTCCTCATAATGCTCCTTTTGCATGTAAGCTGCTCCAAGTTAAGAAACCATGCAGACATTATCAGTTGCATAGTTGAGTTGTATGGTTCAGCATGCAACAGATATTGTCTACAGTGATTTAGTACCTTCGAGCCATTTTCCTCCAAAGGTTATGTCATTTGTGTAAGTATACAAGACGATTTTGGCCAGTGCCAAGTAACTCATTATTTGTAACAAGAAGCTTCACCAGTAACTCATTCAATCTTAAACCTGTTAAATGGAAAACATTGTGTTTTTTGTTTGGAACACCAAACTTGGCTTTTTATGAACTTCTGTAGCATGGATGATTTCAGTTTTGTAATCAATGAGCAATGAAAGAGGAAAGTGTTAGGCTTTTAAAGAACATAACTTTGTTTTAGTCTGTAGTGTTTTTCATGTTCTTTGATTCTGGTGTGGATGCTGCGTTTTGTGGTCCCAATATATACCTGGCCACAACTACAAGGTATACTCCTGCAGTGGTGAGGGGGTCTTTTTTGTCCTTTGCTGACTGTAACATTTGTTGTATTTTTGTGGTGGGCTTGAATACTGTTTATAGGTTGTGTTTTTTCAACAGTTCCCCCATGCGGTACATGACCCCCTTTGATGCAAGGCAGAAATACTTTATTTGTGGGTGGCTGTTTTTCTTCTTCAATTTGGTGTTGTTTTCTTGGTTTGATGGCTCCTGTGATTTCATTCTTGGAATAGCCATTTGCTGTAGGGCCCAATTCAGATGGCTGAGTTTGGTACTGAGAAATTGAGCTTCACAGTTCCGAATCATACAGTCTACCAGTGTACAACTGGTAGACTGTACGAATTATGCCTCTTTTTTGTCATGGGTGGTGGTTGGACTTTTTGTGTAGGCACTGGTCTGTGTGGATAGGTTTTCTGTAGACCTTGTGTCCCAATAGGAGGTCAGGTTTGCATATGACCATGAGTTGGCCTTTGTGGCGTTTGCCCAGGTCATGAATATTCATATGCTATTTGCATGGACCAATGGGAGTGCTGGATGGGTGGAGTCACAAGGTATAAGAGATTCAGGAGGAGGAGGAGATAGATAGACATAGATAAGGTTTAGAATGGGTTTTGAGATGGAAAATTAGACTGTTAGAGAGTTGAGAGAGTTTTGGAGTTTAGGCGGGAGAATGGTGGTTGAGGGTGGACAAACAAAGATGTTTGTTTAACAGTTAACAACATTGCTGGTTCTGTCAACACCTGTATCAATGAACAATTTCTATTTGGTTCTTTTAAAATGACATATGGCCTGGACATTTATCATTAATAATAGGTATTGTTGATGAAATAAACTGGTGGCAGCTGAGGGGCATGTAGCATGAGCTCTTTGGTTGGTGAAACAATCAGGGGCCACGTGGAATCGTGACAGCCCTCTATTTCTTTTTCCATGGTGAATTGTATATTTGGGTGGATGCTATTGAGATGGTTTAGAAAATCTTCCAGTTTTTATTCACCGTAGTTCCAAATGTGCCTCAAATTAATGCTTCAAATTACAGCCAAGTCAAAAATACCTAAGCTTCAATTTCTGCTCACCTCTTGTAGGCACAATTATACTGGCACTGCATTGGTTGATATGACTGATGAAAAAAATACCAGAATAAAACAGAAATGTATAATCAGCTTGTAACAAATATTATTTCTATGCCTTTAATTCGAACATTTTAAAAGCTCTGGAGCGATTTTTAGTTGTATCATGCAGCTGAAAATGTTGCTAGGTACTTAAAAATCTAGAGCACGGAATCATGATGCCAGTTCGCATAAGATGCGCATGAACTTCTGTATGTGTGATAATTTAGAACTGCAAGCATAGTTTAATTCACACAAATGTAAGCAAACTTTAAAAAGAGTACTTGTGAGTACAAGCAGAATACAGACTCTCACAATGAAATATGAGAATATATTTACTGTTGCACATGTACACATACAGCTCTTCAAAACACCTCCTTACTTCATGCAAACTTTCTGTGACTCCTCCTTCCTATAACTTAATTTGTGACAAGACATCACTAGTACCAATTTTACTTTTAAACTTTCTGTCAGTACTTTCATAAGGCATTAAAAGTCACCATAAATGAGAAATACTGTGGTTTAATATAAAACTGCTTTCTTCAATCCAGGCAGACATTCCTCTGTTTCAAAAAGAAGGATCACAGACGTCATTTATAGGCATCAGCATCTGCTTGTTTAGAAAACATTGTAGACCTCAGAAAATCTGCATGGAATATGCAAAATGGATATAAAACATGTGCCTATGACATGAAAGGGACATCTCAAGAAAAAGAACACACACTTAACAATTTTTTTTCTAAGCATTACCATGTATTAGAATAACCATTGCTCTCCTCAGTAGGCATTCCAAAAACCAATTAAGGAAGATTTGCTAATAGCTGCTTGAATGCCTTTTTGTTCATGCAAGCAGGCTAATTAATACTCAGAAAGTTGTTCTTATTTTGTAAGGGTGAGATTCCAGCACAAAGCTTTGTTACACACTTTTTAAAATTCCAGCGTCATTTAAATTAATCAAGGACATAGGATTGGATCCAGCATTTCATTCTCCCTGGCAGTAGCACCCAAGATGAGAGTTCTGTTCAGAATGCTCCAACTATCAGTAAGATGCCATTTTAGTCAAGCTCCCTCTCCCCTCAAGACCCTAGTGCCACCTCGACACAAGTGAGGGGGCAGGTTTTCAGGGCCTGTAGGTGCAGAAAAAAAAATTAATGAAAATCACTACTCACTCGTTCCCACCAGTAGAAATGGTCTGCTAGATCAGAAAGCTTGCACTAATAAAAGTACCTCTTCCTTGTCGCACATACTAGATCCAACACAAGGATTATAACATAAAACCAACTTTTTGAACATTTCAGTTTTTTCAACTCCTGTTGTCTCATGCCTGTTATCTCTTAGAGTCCTCAGAAGTCTGAAAACTGGCTACAGAGCAGCTGATAAGGCACAAGTGTAAGTTTAAAAAGAAAAATCGACAACACTGTCAATAAGCAAGATAAATACTAATGGCTGATAGAAGGGCTTCAATGAGCCAGTACTTCTCTTAAAAGGGCCTTTTTATTTGTGACACCAAGCCAATTTGCTTCGCTGAAATTTAACACTTTATACAGCTCCACCTCTACTACCTGATTCCAATTTATAATCTTGGCACTATGTCTTGATTTAATCAAGAAAATGTGCACTTTGGAATATTACAGGAATAAATGTTAAGTGAAATGACTGAAAATCACCAAACAATATATATTTCACATTGCCTCAACAACATTTTATTCCATTTCTGCTTGTTAATTTGTCTTCTTCCTTGTTTTTCCAAAGATAGTTTGGAAATCATATATCAGAATTTTCTGGCCTCAATAGATCATATGTTCTCCCTCCCTTGCTCCAGTTGGCTACAATGAAAGTTCAAAAACAAACTACTTTATTGCTTCTTTGCCCTTCCCCGCAGCCTTAAAACCTGGTAGATGTTTGCAGCAGCTATATGAAATATTTATTTTACTATGTTGCAGCAGAAACAATAGTCCCATGGCACCTTAAAAAGGGAAAAATTTACTGTAGTTTATATTAGCATGGGTTTTTGTGCATAATAATTCATTTCACCAGATGCATGAAATATAATCCAAATATTAGGTCAGGAAAAAGATGGGAAGCAGTAAGGGAAATTAACTGCAGAAACTAGAAACAATGGCCAAAATCCTGTTGTTTGGTATAATAAATTACACTATGGGGCGGTATATAAGTCCAAAAATAAATAAATAAAATAAAATAAATATATGCCCAATGAATCAACGGGGATTTAGTAAGTCAACTCCTCATATGGGAGTACTCTAGGTGTGACTTACTATGCTAAATTAAGTTGCAGTTAGAATAGGCCCATTTGAATGAATGAAATGTGTGGAGTGGACTCACCAAGTCCCACTGATTCAATGGGTCTACTCTAGATTTACTGTGCTAAGCTTCACGATTTTGGACAACGGCAATTGCATTATTAACGTTGAGTCTGCCAAACTGCTAACTGAGACATCCAATATGATCAGAAATAGTTATAACTTATTCAAATCCCTGGTGATAGACAAACTTCCTAATGAATTGTAACTCAGTTGAAATGCATGTGTATATCAGTAACTGAAGTGTGCAGATAAGTTGTAATCAGTGATTATTTTCAGAAGGATTTTTGCTATGAAGGATTTTTGTTCTGTCTCAGGTCAGTGAAAATTTGTTTTCATAGCAGTTATTATATGTTTGTTATATGTTTATTTTTTAAGTGCATGTTGTAAGCCGCCTAGAGTGGTCACAATTGACTAGATAGGCGGGGTATAAATGAAATAAATAAATAAATAAATAAATAAATTATTAAGTTTGTTTCAGCCATAACACAGTTATCATGTATTTTGAGCAGATATTATAAATGTCACACAGAGAAGTAGGTGGGATATATCCAAAGAGCCCCTTCTGCTATTAACAAATATTCAGAATTACTCACAAAATGTTGCTGAAGAGGTTTGAATAGTATTGTCTCCATGGACTTATCAGCATCAGGTAAATCTCTGGCCTTCCACCTTTGCTTCTTAAATAACTCAAATGGTCTGGGCTTCCAAGTGTTAAAGGTTTTGTGCTGTAAAGTGCTGCATTTTGTTTGGCTGCCATATTTTATGTTGCTTTTCATTATATCGTTTTATATTTTTTTAAATTTTAAATTGCTTTTGTTTATTTTGCTATAAGCCGCTTCCAGCTAAAAATGTGTTTCATATTCATTGTTAAGAATAGAAATTGTATTGGTTTGAACAGAAGGCTTGAGAGTAAATCTCTTACTGAATTAGGAAAGCAATATAATTTGGCACAAAAATGAGCCACACACCAATGCAGCAGGCCATAGAAATGCTTTCAGAAATTTAATGTAAATAGAAAACTTGAATGTGTATCAAACTTTTAAATTGCTGTATTGATTTTTCCATTTATTTCTTTAATTAAGTAGTCTTTGTATCAAATAACTGGTAGCAATTAATGGGTTTCTAAAAACTTCCAAGTAGTCAAATAACTACTTATGAGACACCGAGGTGCCTGCATGCAAGTCAATAAATTTTCTGGAAAAGAAACACCAGAATTTTGTATCTACAGATCTATTATCTGAATACAGCAGAATGCCATATGGAATTAATGGACCATTTTACAGTACTGTATATGAAGTATTAACATCAGTTAAGAAAGAGAATTGCTATAATAAAACCTGAGTCTATGTGAAGTGAGTCTATACCAGGTGATTATTAGACACTGAAAGGTGCACTTGCAGTGATAATTTTCTAGGATAGCAATACAGTATCTTAGCAGAGAACAACAGGATATACTATACTGGGCCACGAAAGACATTTTCTTATTGTAAAGGCCACCAGAATGCTGTGCATTCCTAGATCTGACAAAATTGTGGGAATAGAAAACTATTAGTGCTAGCCCTTTAATTTTTGAGTATAGTAAATGAGAACTCTCATAGTACGACAATCCAGTTTATTAGTGATATTTATCTGTAGAACAGACTTTGTGAATAGAGATGACACAAACTAGAGCATAAAATCTAGTAGCCCGTAAAAACATAGCAAGGAAGAACTTAGGGAAAGAACTTCCCTGGACCTGAGGTCACTTTTCTCACACGGCAATCTTTCATTAGATTGAAAAGAGCAATCCCACAGGAGATCTTCTTATAGCTAAGTGGCACGTTTCCTTTCAGGTCATAACATGCTATCTAAAAACACATTTTGGCCACACAAGGTATCCAAATGCAGCAATGATTATATAAAGCTTTGAAACAAACAAACAGGGCTCACTTCCAGATGGCCATACAATACAGTAAAATTCCAGCTTAGCCTCTTCTGTGCAGCATTGTGTTTACCTACCAAGTGTACTGCAGCTCTCAATCCAGAGGAATCAGATGGCCTGAGGAATCAATAGATTGCAACCCTCCCCTGTATACCTGCTGGTTCCAGCTTGGTCACTCAGTCAGAGATATTAAAGCAATTTAACCTGTTGCTCAGAGCAAGTTAAGGTGACAAAGACAGCCTATAAAGCCTGCCCAAGGCTACTGAACTCCCTTAGCTACCAAGCCAAACATGAAACAAGCACTGTGTAGCACAATATCCTTCAAGGAATAGCAACCCAAGGGGCATAACCCTTGTTTTCTAAGAGTTGAGATGAATGTGGAAAACACTGGTTTTCTATTATCTATATAAATCCCCATAAACAATTACCCACTGGGGGGTAAAATATACATTATATGACTGCCAGGGCCAGAAAGAATCCGACAATAATGAAAGTGAATTATTTCTAGCTGGAAAACATCACCGTTCCCAAATTCTGGCAAGGTATGTCCATCTCGAAGTACGCATAACACAAGAAAATGACTTGAGACTGCAGTTTTGTATTCTTGTGACAATGTATTGCCTGAAACATTTTTATTAATTAATTATTTTATTAATTTAAAATATTTTTATCCCGCCTTTCTCCTTAAAAAGGACCAAAGGCAGCTTGCATACTACTTAAAAGACAGTATTTAATGCTAACAATTGTGAGTATACAAATACAAAAGAATCACATAAATGTCATCTGTTGCTAAAAAAAACATTAGCAACATCAAAACACATTCAAAGTAGTAAGGTCCAACAATCCATGTAAAACCCCACTCAGATGGAAAACTTTTGTACAGTACAACAATCTGTGGTCAGAGGCGCTATGAAGTTAGTCAGGTATTTTGGGTGTTGCAAAATATGCATAAATGATTTAATACTAAAGTAGAATGCTGATCTGGTGACTAAACGTAACTAGTTTAATTTCAATAAGAACAAAACAGTTTTGTAATAAATATTTCCAATAAGCCTATACTATTTTATTTCAGTATTGACCAACTTCACTTCTTGTCATGTATAATAACAAGTGTGTGTGTGCTGAGTGTGCAAGAGAGCTCACCAGAAGTACGAAATCTATACATCTGAAACACAACATTGACACTAAGGAAGCCCTAGGAGTATGTACCTCAAGATTATTATTTTTTAACTTGATTTCTTAATTTCAGTTGATTAAGATCCATTTGCACCTTGCAGTACCATATTCAGTCACTAAACAATGGATCTTCCAAGCCTTTTCTTCCCAGGTTCTGCAGAACTACTCAGCTACTGCTTTCCCAAATTTCTACAAATTCTACAACCTGCTAAAAAAGAGAAGAGTACAAGGAGAGTGAGAGTCCCATTGTCAGGGAAGGGTAAATGAGCACTGGGTTAGTAGGAGAGGAGGGATGGAAAGAATGTAAAAAAAGGTGTGGGTGGGACAGAATAGTGGGAGTGGAAAAGAATTTTGGGGTAGGCAGTAGAATGAGATGTTTTCTGACACGTACGTGAGTCAATACATCTGTTAGTCAAAAATTATGGTGAAAAGGGAATTTGAAGACTTATCATATCATTCTAAGAAATACCATCTTTCCTCATGCACCAGCAGTGAACATGTACCCTTGGTATAGCTTTTTTGCCAGTGCAGTGAAACATATGCCACATTCAACACTGCAGGAATCCCTTCACCTCTTATAGAAGAAAATGAGGGAAATCAAGCAGCAGAGAATCAAAAGTTTGCATACATTACCTAATATCAGAAAGATCACATTTGTTTCCAGCTATTGCCATTACAATGTTTTCTGGACCATGCTCTTTTAGTTCTTTCACCCATTTCTTCAGTGTATGAAATGAATCCTAAATTAAACACATGAGACAACAGCAAAAACATTCTAAATATGTGTATGTTATCTGAAAACAATAACTCCAGAAGCTCTGTATGTTAAAACTGTTAATAGTACAGGAATGCTAAAATACAGTGCTGAGCAATGAAAGACATGTGTAGTGCCATTATCAAATGAGAACTGCATCCTGAGACATCAATCAGGTCTTCAAGGTAATTTCAACTGAAGCCAGAGACAAATTTATTTCTGAGAGAACAGCATGTCTAAGGTGGTTTCTCACATAACAATTTATACTATGGCACAATGAAATGCTGACATGCTGTAGTACAACCTTCCTCAAGCTGGTGTCTGCCAGGCGAGGTAGACTGTGACTTGCATCAATTGCAAGCAGAATACAGTAAATCCAACTGCTAATACTGACTAGAGGAGACCCATTAAATCAGTGAGGTTAAAAAACTGGCTTTACCATTCAGCAATTGATTCAGTGGGCCTATCCTAGATGTGACTAGCAAACGGATTTGCTTTTCTGCTTGCTCCTTGCTTGTCTGCTTTTAGTTTTCTGGTGATTTTTCCCTCCCCTTCTCTCTGCCAAATCACAACACTTGGACATTTTTCTACTGAGACCATTGAATAGAAGGAAAATAATGGAAAATTCCAGCAGAACAGATGAGGCTCCACACTATTTAAGCTGCACTTCCACAGTTAACTAAGAATTGCACCATTGTACTGTCCCACTGATCTCAATGAGGTTTACTTCTGAGTAGACATGCACTGTAAACATTTTGCTTCCATAGTGCTTCAGCAACTTCCTGATGTGGAAATACTGATTACGCTTGATTTGTGGGCACAGAGACACACACCTTTAAAGTATAGAAGTATAGGTGTAACAATTATGGAAGACCAAACATTGCCCACACAACAGAAACATTCAGTACAGAATTACAGAATCACACTATCTCTGACAGGTGGCCATTTATCTGAGCTGCATTTAAAAACCTCTAGGGAAGGATAGTCCACTGTCCCTCAAGGCAATCCCTTCCACTGCCAAATAGCTGTTTATATCAATATATGCTTGTTACATGGATGGTCCAGCAATTAACATGTACATGTTTTAGAGAAGGTGGGGGTAATACCATCAATGATAGTTTGACCATGTACTGGGAAACTAGTGAATGAATGCTGAGACCTGGCACTGGTCAAAAGACAGAACTGTTTTTCCATGGGGTTTTTCCTCTGGCTGCTTTGTGGGATTGCTTGTTGATGATTTTTCGTTTGAAGAGATGGAGATAAATTCCAAAATGCTGTTTGGGGAGGAGTTTCCAACCCCTCACTGTCCACAAGCCATCTAAAAATCATGCCATGAAACTTTGAGCCCCTAATATATAATTTTTCTGGACTATACACAAGATCATGGTGCCCGAGCAAGATGAATTATCAAAAGCTGATTGTCTACTTGAGTTTTTAGTGGTCTAATAAAGGTATCACCTGTTCTTGCATTTGTATTGGTTTTATATTATGGATCACTGACGCCAGTAGGGTAGGATGGGGGCAAAAGGTCCAAGCCCCTCTCTCTAGCAGAATGACCATGCAGCAGGGCTGGATTATCATAAGTAAATGAAGTAATACATTATTGTCCAAACAGTGGATCCCCTAAGGCAATTAAATCCAAAGGGCGAAATTACCTAACACAGGACGACGAAATCAGCTGAAATTTTTCACACTAAATGTATGCATCTTTCCTTCTGAGTTTCCTAGTACTGCTGTCAATTTTTCTGCCTTTATGCAGGAATGTGTTAGCAATAATATGTCATTTTGCTAATGTACCAATTAATTATTTTAACACATCTGACCTATAAGCTATTTTATCCATTCATCAGTGCCTATCCCAGCATGCAGCTTTATCAGACAAGTTTGTTATTAAAATCCAAATATATTCGCGAAGGCTTTCACGGCCGGGATCTAATGGTTGTTGTGGGTTTTTCGGGCTTCTTGGCCATGTTCTGAAGGTGGTTTTTCCTAACGTTTCGCCAGTCTCTGTGGCCGGCATCTTCAGAGGACAGCAAACTGTGCTCTCCTCTGAAGATGCCGGCCACAGAGACTGGTGAAATGTTAGGAAAAACCACCTTCAGAACACAGCCAAGAAGCCCGAAAAACCCACAACAACCAAAATCCAAATACTTAATTTGGCCTTGAGGGTAACAGTGGGTTTCCATATGGACAAGACAGAAGAGAACATCTTGCCCATAGTGAGCTCTCTCACTGTTTCGACAATTTGAAATGGACCCAAGAAATGTAACATTTATTTATTTATTTATTTATTTATTTTATTTATATCCCGCCTATCTAGTCGATAGACCACTCTAGGCGGCTTACAACATAGGGTAACACTATAAAAACAAAGGAGTTACATAATGGAAAACTTTCAACCATTGGGTTAAAACATTAGGAAAGAAAAGAGAAGGGGATCGGAATTAACTAGGAGGGAAGGCCTGCCGAAACATCAATGTTTTTAATTGCTTTTTGAAAATACCAAGCGAGGGGGCCGCGCGAATATCAGGGGGAAGGTTGTTCCAGAGGCGAGGAGCCACCGCCGAGAAGGCCCGATTTCTTGTCTTTTCTTTCCGGGCCTCCCTCGGCGTTAGGCTCCTCAGCCTCACCTCCTGGCTCGCGCGAGTGACACGGGTAGATCTTGGTGGTAGAAGGCGTTCCGCCAAGTATCGAGGCCCTAAACCGTTTAGGGCTTTGTACGTAAGCGTCAACACTTTGAAGTCGATGCGGAATCTGATGGGCAGCCAATGCAATGCGGCCAGAGTGGGTGAGATGTGTTGGAATTTTTTCACCCCGCTGAGGAGTCTGGCCGCCGCATTCTGCACCACCTGAAGTTTCCGCAACAGCCTCAAAGGCAGCCCCACGTAGAGCGCATTACAGTAGTCTAATCTTGAGATTACGAGCGCATGCACCAGAGTGGTGAGCGCCCCAACATCGAGATAGGGCCGCAGCTGGGCTACCCGCCTAAGATGGTAGAAGGCGGTTCGGACCACCGACGCCACCTGGGATTCCATAGTGAGCGCGGGGTCCAGATGAATCCCCAAGCTGCGGACCCCATCCTTAGCAGGAAGGGTCACCCCCCCAAAAGAGAGGGAGTTTCCCAAGCCCCCGACTGTGGGGGCGCCCACCCTTAGTACCTCCGTCTTGTCCGGGTTCAGCCTCAGCCCGTTCTCCTGCATCCATTGCAGTACGGTCCCCAGGCAGCACTGGAGGGACAGAACGGCATCTCCTGCGGAAGGTGGAAATGAGATGTAGAGCTGAGTATCATCAGCATACTGATGACACCGAGCTCCACACCCCCTGATGACCCCGCCCAGCGGCCTCATATAGATGTTAAACAACATTGGGGAGATGATCGACCCCTGTGGAACCCCGCAATTGAGATTCCACGGGGCCGAGACACTCTCCCCAAGCTGAACTCTCTGGGGACGGTCCTCCAAGAAGGAACGGAGCCAGGCCAGTGCAAGGCCCCCAATTCCCAACTCGGAGAGCCTCCCCAGGAGGATACCATGGTCGATGGTATCAAAGGCCGCTGAGATGTCGAGGAGGACCAGCAGGGACACGTTGCCCCTGTCGGCCTCTCTCAGTAGGTCATCACACAGGGCGACCAATGCCGTTTCTGTGCCGTGGCGCGGCCTGAAGCCCGACTGAAACGGATCCAGGGCATCTGTTTCGTCCAGGTGCGCCTGAAGCTGGTCGGCCACCACCCTCTCCACCACCTTACTTAGGAAAGAAACATTGGCGACGGGCCTATAATTGCCAATTGTGTCCGCCGCCAAACTTGGTTTCTTCCTAATGGGCCTAATGAGTGTCTCCTTGAGGGCAGATGGAAATCGGCCCTCCAGGAAAGACCCATTAATTATTGCAATGGCCCATTCCGTTGTTGTAGGCCTGGCTGCTTTGATTAGCCAGGCCGGGCAAGGGTCAAGGGAGGAGGTGGTGGCACGACAGCGGTCAAGCACCCTGGCGACAGTATCAGGCGTGACAGGCTGAAATGTGTCAAAAATTACCGGGCAAGACGGAGCGCTGGACATCTCAGCTCGACTCACTGTATTCAAAAAAGGAGACAGGTCCCGGCGGATGGCCTCCACTTTAGATTTAAAAAATGCTGCAAATTGGTCCGGTGTTTTATCTCATAGTTTTATCTCAGCTATAAATGCAGAGACAAAAAGAGGGGGTTGTTGCTTCATTTGTTTTATTTCAAATTGAAACAGTTCCAAAACAGTTCTGTTATAAAATAAAATATAAATTTGTACCCTAATAACTTTGTATGCATTTATTCATTTTTTTAAAAAATTAACTCCATTAGGACAGCCTCCTATGCTATGCCAGTTGCAAATAGCATGTTAGTGTTTATTAAACCATATTATTTCCATACCTATATGAAGGAACTAGAATGCCATGCTTATATCCATGTTAGGCCACAAATCTGGCACCACAGATTTTTTTGACTGAAATCATATTCTTTGGCTAAAATCCTGTATTACAACTTTATACATTGTAATGAGACTGACGTGAAATAAGAGTACATTTCTTAGATGTGATAGCTCAAACTCCAAACATAATAGAATGTTTCTGATTAGAAACCCAGTTAAAAAAATCAAAAGAGACTAATGATGGTTATCCAGAACTAATATTAAAAAAGGCTTTTTAAAAAGTGAAAAAATCTCATTTTTGAGGTTTGGTCTGGTATATGAATAAATCTCCTGGGAGATCAGAGGAGGATTATGTGCAGTGGCTACTCTCTGACAATACTCCTTATATTACAATACAAGTGGCCAAATTCTGTGCTGCAGCAATGGTTATTCGTAAACAGATGTTTGGGTAGGTGATTTTGGATGGATAATATAATGTTTTTAATATAACACTGTCTGAGGTTTTACCTATATTAAGGATATATGATGTTATTAATTGGAAAGAAGGGGTTGTTTTATCATGTTTTAATGGGATTTTATTACCCTGCCCAACTTTATGAAACAATAATTATATGTATCTATTTTATATTTTGGTTTTACTGATCTTTGATCGTAATAAAGTATACTACTACTGGTATATGAGTCCTCTGGCATCAATGAGTCAGAGTAACACACACACCCCAAATCTGAGAAGGTGGGGAGGAACTGATGGATCCTGTAGACTTGAGATCTTTGACTTGAGTTCAGAAAGCTGAACTCCTGGAAGAAGGCAGCTCCATGCCCAAGTCAGTGGAGAAGAAATTTTTTGCATAGAAAATTTGTTCATACTCTACAGTGGACATGAGGGGCATTTTTGCCATATTTGTCCTGCCACACTCCCAAATTATAAAAAATAAATATTCTAACCCCCTAAATCACTATTTCCCCCCAGCAAATATGTTTTAAGTATTTTGCAGATGGGGGTGCAGGATCGGATGCAGCTTATCAGGGCATATGCAATCCCCCAGACCTCTGAAGCTGCCCTCACCCCAGTATATTTTGGCATCCACACCTGGACTATGCAGTGCTATCATTTAGAGTAGCCATTCTCAACCTTTTTTTGGCCATGGCCCTTTTAGGAACTCTTCTCATGTTCCAGGGCTTCCTGTCTAACAAGGATACAACATAAACAGATGAATAGAAAATCCCCTTCTCACATATTTCAATTAATGCCCCCTTTAAATATGACAAGAACCCCCCCCCAAGAGGCCATATGCCCCCCACTAAGAATTGCTGCTTAAGAGAACTGGGAAGAGTTCTTTAAGAACTACTCCACTTGAAGATGCTTCAGGTAGACAACACTGATACTTCAGTACTGTGAGCGCATTGCCTGGAGCTGCTAAGAAGGCCTATGAAACCCAAGACCTGAGACTGGGACAGAGCAGGCAGGAGGCACAGAGAGAACTCATACAGTCATCCAGTAAGCTACATACTAGGAGTAGAGAAGAACTCTAATTGGATAGCTTACCTGTTTGGTGATATCATATACTATCACAGCTGCTGCTGACCCACGATAATACATTGGTGCCAGTGAATGAAACTATGAAAAATTGAACAGAAAAAGAATCAGAAAGAAAAAATGTCTAGTAGTTCCACAATTCAACAAGAAATGCTGGGTTATATTAGCCTGTTTAATCTGTGTCACTTGTGACTACAGTGGTGCCTCGCACAACGAGCGCCCCGTAGAGCGATGAATTCGCTCTACGGTGACGCTTTTGCGATCGCAGAGCGATGCCCCAAATGGCTGCCGGAACAGCCGAAAGGGCCGGGCGCAGCGTTTTCGCGCCCTTGATAAGCAAGGGGAGGGTGCGAAAACGCTGCCGTAACAGCTGAAATGGCTGCGCGCAGCGTTTTCGCGCCCTCCCCTCGCTTACCAAGGGCGCGAAAACGCTGCGGCCGGCCATTTTGGCTGTTCCGGCGGCCATTTTGGACCCGCCGGACAGCTGATAGCAGCCATTTTTGCGCCCTCGTTCAGCGAGGGGGGGCGCGAGAATGGCTGCCGGCCATTGGAGAAACATCGCTGAACGGTGAGTACAGCAGCCGATTGGAACGCATTAAACACTGTTTAATGCGTTCCAATGGGCTTTTCTGCCCCGCTCAGCGATGTTTCACACAGCAAGGGTTAATCCAGGACGGATTAACCTCGCTGTGCGAGGCACCACTGCACTTGCTGTTTATTACATTCATCTGTCCATATAAAAATAATCTATAATTGTATAACCTCTTCTACTGAGCTAAAATAAATACATATTTGAGTGTACACCCTGATATGTAAATTTCCCCAACAGTTTTGTTCTATGGGTATATTCTGCACCATGTCAAGCTAATGATAACTCTTGACTTGTATGTGGGAAAACATTTAATACGGCAATCAAACCATGAAACACAACATGGGTGCCACTTGCTCAAAATAATGAAAATCTGACTACTGGTCCATTTCCATGCACAATTCAAAGTGCCAGTTATGCCCTATAAAGCCCTATATGACTTGGGTCCAGGCTATCTGAAAGATCATGCTCTCTCATGCAAACCTATCTGGGCTTTGAGATCTGCTGGAGGACCTTCTCATCATCTCACTCCCTCCACTGGCAAGTTTGGTGGGACTCAACAGAAGGTCTTCATTGTGGCCAATCCCAGACTCTGCATCTTTTTGCCAAGAGAGGCTAGTTTGACCCCCTCCCAGCTGTCCTACTAGCTGACAAATACATTTCCATTCAGCTAGCCTTCAACTATGAAGACACTAAATCTCACTGTATTTTAGATGCTGTGCTGGTTCTCTTTCTTTTTTTTAGTAAACTACGACTAGAATTTTAGGTGATTTTGAAGTGTTTTAATTTGTTTTTTTAATGATTGGATTAATTTAGTTCTGCTTTAATATTTGTAATTTCATTTTCTTTAATTCTGTTTTTTAAAAACAATATTGTAAGGTCCCCTGCGTTCCCGTTTGGGGAGAAAGGCAGCAAGGGAAGTAAAGGAGAGAAATAAAAAGATAAATGCAATGAGACTCATATCTTTTTCTATTTAACCATGTTTAGAAACTAATAGACATATAACACAACTATGTATGTCATCAAATTCAAAAATTTGTATACAATGTACTCTTGATCACTATAGCAGAAATGCTACTTTAACGTAGTGCTATATAATAATGAATGAAGAATTGCAAATATGTTTGAAAAATAAATCCAGCAATGTGCTTCGTTTCTGCTTAGCCCATTTCCATATCTCTCAATTCCAGTTTATTTGAGGGGAGACCTCTTCTCTCTTCCGTTATAGGCCAATCCTCACCCAGTGGCTGTTTCCTATTCTTCTTTATACATTTAGAATGCAGTAAGTATGCATGGAAGTGAGAGCTGGACCATAAAGAAGGCAGACCGCCAAAGAATTGATGCCTTTGAATTGTGGTGCTGGAGGAGACTCTTGAGAGTCCCCTGGACTGCAAGGAGAACAAACCTATCAATTCTAAAGGAAATCAAACCTGAGTGCTCACTGGAAGGACAGATCCTGAACCTGAGGCTCCAGTACTTTGGCCATCTCATGAGAAGAGAAGACTCCTTGGAAAAGACCTTGATGTTGAGAAAGTGTGAAGGCAAGAGAAGGGGACGACAGAGGACGAGATGGATGGACAGTGTCACCGAAGCAACTAACATGAATTTGACACAACTCTGGGAGCTGGAAGATAGGAGGGCCTGGCGTGCTCTGGTCCATGGGGTCACAAAGAGTCAGACAGGACTAAAGGACGATGAAATATCTCCCATTCTCACTCATCATTCTTAGATCAGCTATTTCCTGATTCCCACAATCAGTCCAGAAAACATGGTGTTAAATTGCTAATTTACTAAAACTGCAGGAACCACAGGTTTAATTTTTAAACTTTTGAGAGCTTGCTAAGGAACATAATATCAACAGCATAGGCTCAGATAGGCAGGAGAGGTTATAAGCAGGGGAAGGAAAGGATAAGAAGAGCTGGATGAGCCTTGCTTTTGGTAATTCACATATATAGGCATAATGTCCTTTTTCTGATTGTGGTATCTGGAGAAACATAAATGGTAAGTTCTCCAACTCTGGGATCAGCACAAAGGGAACAGAACTAATTTTCTGGAATGTTAGGCATCTGGGATTTAATCCAATAGGAAAGCATGTGATTTCATGTGACTTGTCTTTAGAAACTCTCCTTTGATATGAGATTTTTTTAAAAAATACTGTACCTCTTCACAATCACTAGTTTATTAAAGCAGTAATTCTCGGCATCTTATAGATCTTGATAAGAACTTTATTAAGATGTATGCTTTTTAAAACCATGAGTTTTTTTCACAACATGTCTCTGAAAAATGTATTGTACAAAGAAGAAAAAAACACACATTTTAAAACAATTATTATGGAATATGAAAGATTAAATTTTAAACAATTTTTTTCAAAATTAAGAAATTTGTGTCTTATTTCCCTCCCACTTCCATGGCCCTAAGAATAAAGGCACTGGAAATACATAGTAATGTGCTTGACTCATGACAATGGCCATGAAGAAGTTATAGGACACAAACGTCAGAAAGATAAACAAGAGTTTGCTATCATTTCTCTCTAAGAAGACTGTGTAAGCAACTGGAAGCCCTTCTCCTTACCAGATACAACTATGTGTTTCTATTGGTGGAACCATATTCTCAGCATTTCAAGGTAAGAAGGCTAGTGACAAGCTAATGTATGTCCAAACAAGAGCAACCAAGATAAACTGAAGAGCGTATAGTCTTTGAATAAAGGCTTGGGTAAGTTTAGCCAGGAGAAAAGATGGTTAGAGAGGGATAACGAAAGCCATCTTCAAATATCTGAAGAGCTGTTTCCCAGATGATGAAGAAAATTTATTTCCTCTTACTTCAGGTGCAGGAGCTGAACCAACAGTTTCAATTAAAATGCACAGTTTGATGAAAGACTTGGAAGGGTAAGATTTTGGTAGTAGCTTTTTCCATAATGAGCTGGGGGAACCACATAAATGAGCGTGTGTGGCCACATGTTGCTCATGTGGAAATCAGCCAGCTGCAGCGGTTTACAGTTATCAAAGTATGCATCACAGAACATTTCCAACAGACATGGAGCACTGGAGTGTCTTGTAATGCTGGCTTAGCTTTCACAAGATAAACTGGTCAGCAAGATAAACTGGAAGCAATAGCTCCTTGTATGGGGAATCACCTCTATTTTTGTTATTGTTCTGTCTTCCTTTATGGGCAGCAAGCATTTAGATTGCTAAACTATGGATTGTAGAGGAATATGTTGGATATGCGGGCCCCAGGAAGGTGAGATTATCTGCTTTACTAAGTGAGATAAAAGGCAAAGGATCACAGTCTGAATGTACAAATGAGTCAAATCAATTTGAGTTGCTTTACTTAGAACTTTAGGAGTCAACAAACATGTTCCTAGATCTAGAACCAGTCTTGTTTGCTGCACAAAGAAAGAACTGTGCATGCGTCAAGTTAAGCATATAAGTATTTGGCATAATCAGCGAATCAAAACTCCACTTGTGTCCCAAAGGCCAGAACAAATCAATAAGAGATTTATCACAGGTATCAACAGGATACTTGCTCTGCAAAGAACAGTGAATTATTTGAAAGCACTTTCATCTCCATTGCTTATCAAATGCATTTCAGAAGGAGGCTTCTATGAAAAGGCTTTGAAAGTATTTCTATACTTTTATAACTACAACATGTTACAAATATAATGTGATCAAAGAACAACAAAATCATCACAAACAGCCCTAACATTGGGAAAATGTTTATACATAAAAGTACATATGTTCCAAAAAAAAAGGAGAAGAGATCCCACCTAGAATTATATATGTGCATACATTCCATATATTACAGATACAGACTGTATGGTCACAATCCTCAGCCTGCCCATCAGAACAATGTTTTTATCATATTTTATATTTTATGATATTTGTAAGCTGTCCCAAGTAGACACTATCTGAGGGGGAGGGGGTAGAAATGTAATAAATAAATAAATAAATAAATAAATAAATAAATAAATAAATAAATAAATACATACAAAATTTATATTTCTTGATCAAAATCTTGTTAAGAAAAACCCATGAGTGCAAAGACAATCATATATTTTTCTCTCTTTTTGGTAGACTGCTCTTTGGACAATCAGTTGTGTGACATATTGTGCACCATATTTTGTAGTCAACATGCAATCAGTCACATGGAGAATATGTCAGGGGGAACATGCACGCACAATTGATTGACTACATGTTAATCTATACAGTTAATCTATATTAACCTATATCGATTGTATAGTTAGTCTATACAGAGTACAGTAACTGTAGAGCAACTGTTCTCAATCATCGCAGAGTGCAGGACATGCAACAAGAGGTTCAAGTTACAGGAAGCCAGATTTTGGTTGAATCTCAGGAAAACCTTCCTGTTAGAGCTGCATGACAATGAAACCAATTACCGCAAGTGGTGGTGAGTGCTCCAACACTAGAGGCATTCAAAAGAAATGTGGACAACCACTTGGAAGATATCCTTTGATCTGTATTCCTGCACTGAGAAGTGGGGTTAGATATGGGAAACTTCTGCTCAAAGGTTGTAGATGCATTCTGTTCCACTGATGTGCATACACTCCTGGCAGGAAGTGGCAACTGCCAGCAGGCAAGGTAACCCCTTATTCTGCCCTTTCGGTTAGAGGTAGAGCATAAGAACAAAGAGTTATTTCAGCCAATCCTACAGTAGTTGCGATTAGGTAACTAATATCCTATTTGAATTCTAACAACATACTATGTAATCTTGCTAAGTAAATAAAAGCACTCTCAAGGTGTTGCTTGTAGGCTCCGCTGGATCGGACATCCGTGCTGTCGACTCCTTTATTCTAAGGCAATTAGCCTTCCTTTGTTCAGTTATTACTGTCAGCTTCGCGCTGCAATAATACGCAGAGTTATCTGACTGAAGACACACACTCTTCTTCTGTAATAAGACACGTGTATTATACAAATATATACAAATATACAAACTGGCAGAACTTCGGCGTAGCAGGCAAACAATAGACAAACTGCCATAGAGAATAGCAGCAAGTGAAAGAAGGAGAAGATACATTAATGTTCATACTGTTCACTTATATACAGTTACACAGCTTCTTCTGTCCAATCACAGGACGCATTACATCATCTTCTCCATGTGGGTGTCACCTCTTCTCCAGACACTGCATCATCCTCTTCTCTGTCACAGTGACTCAGCAGTCACACAGCTGTTCATTATGGCAGCTCATTAATGTTACATTTAATACATGTTCAGGCCTATAAAATTACAATATCTTGACAATTACACATATGATGCCTGAACAGGGACCTGACAGGGACATCGCCTGAGGCAATCAAAGCAGCTCACCTCGCCCAACACGGGCTTCAGACGCATCCTCACATCCTCTTTTGGATCCCAGTGAATATTATTAATTAAAAATGGAAAACACTCTTACACCGTTTCAAAACCAGCATAAAAGAGACTTGATTTATTTGCTTCATAGAGAAGGTCACCGTGATGTATCTGATTCAGTAGGGGATTTACTGAAGGAAATAGGTACTTTTTGATCTTGGTACCCGGAAGGAGGCAGCTTTAAGCTTTCAGATTTGGATAAAATTGGGAATAAACTTCACAAAGAACCTGTTGCTCCAGTTAAAGTCCTCCATACATGGCATCTTTGCTGGGATGCAATTTCAAAGATTGCGAACCCTTTGTTAGCCCAGTCTTTAGCTAACCTTCCAACAGCCCCTCAGAATTTGTCACCCTCTAAACCACCAGATCTCCATGAAAATAGAAACAATCCTCCTTCCTACGCAGCTCCTGACGCCCTTCCAACAGCCCCTTCTCCTCTATCTCCTCTTTCTCCTCCCCCTCCTCATTCAGCAGTGCAGCAGATGTTATCTGATGTTATGGCCGAAGGAAACCCAGAGGATGTTGCTGCTGCCCTCCCCCTTATTTCAAATCAATTTATTGTCATTATAAGTATATACAAGGTATATCCAAACAATGTAATTCACACAGACACCCAGAGACCAGACTCACATGCACACACACAAAAAATCCCAAACACTCCCCACCCACTAAAATCCACCACTAAGAATACAAACATCTACACCGCAGGCCAAGTAACACTGTCCAACTATTTTCTACTGGTGGTCTTTAAGCTCATTATTAAGTGCAATTATAGCTCTGGATTAAAAACTATTCAGAAAACATGTGGTCCGAGTCTTAATTGTTCTATATCTTCTGCCAGACAGCAACAGTTCAAAAAAGTTGTAAGCAGGATGTCTGTTTGTCCTGTGGTTTGTAACAATCAGGGACATTGTGTTCATGAAAGTCCCCCTCCCGCCATGTTTAAAGAATTGAAAAAAGTGTAGTTGAAAACGATCCCCATAGCAGTTTTGCCCTTGGGTTGGTTGATGGGTTACAAGGAAATGGAAACCTTATTCCAGCTGATTGGAAAGTCTTGGTTAAAGCAATGCTCAGTCCTGCGCAATTTGTACTTTTCATGCAGGAATGGAAAGATGCTGCTGCCATTTTGGCCATGGATAATTTATGAAACAATATTGCTGTGTCTGCAGATATGTTAAATGGAGATGGACTCTTTGTCACCATGGCACAGCAGATTACCATCCCTAGCAAGGGATTGGCACAAGTGACTGACACTGTTAGAGCAGCCTGGTTAAAAATCCCAGACAAAGGTACCCCTTTAGGGTCTTTTGCCAATTTGCATCAGGGTCCTACAGAGGACTATATGTCTTTCATTAACAAATTGCAAAGAGCAATTGAACAGCAGATGGAGAATACTGAGGCTGCTAATATTTTGATGAAACAGCTGGCGTTTGAAAATGCTAACATGGATTGTAAAATGGCCCTTCAGGCTACTTAAAATAAACCAGAGATTGACATTGCTGCCATGCTACAATTATGTCAGAATATTGGGACAGAAACTCACAAGACACAGCTTTTGGCCACAGCCATGGCTACTTCCTTGAACCCTGCCCGAGATCGTAAATGTTTTTCCTGTGGCAAGGAAGGGCACTTCAGTCGGGAATGTAGATCAACCCTCCAAAATAATAAACACCCTTCTAAAAAATGTCCCCGATGTCAGAAAGTTTATCACTGGGCCAATCAATGCCGGTTTGTTTCAATGCCGGGAGACTCCAAGTCAGGTGGTCCTCCAACCCCGGGTTAAGTGAGGGGAACTCAGTAAATATTACCCCAGTTCAAGAAATCCAACCTGCTATTGTTAAAAGAGCCGGTCATGATTTGATTACAGCAGAAGAGGTCAATTATCAATTCCTTCTCGCTGTCTACAAAGTCAAAACAGCACATCATGGACCAATACCCAAAGACACTGTGGGTCTCGTTCTCCCCCACTCTAGTATTTCTGCACGGGGTTTATTTGTTGTACCAGACATCATTGATGGGGATTTTGAAGGACCTCTAATTATTCAAACCCGGTCTAATATACTACAGGTCCTTCCTGCAAGTGAATCTATTGCTCAATTATTATTGCTTCCATTAACATAGATGGGTCCTTCTACAAACCCTCATAGTGGGGGTTTTGGTTCTACTCGAGTTGCTCCCTTAACTACCACTGAGCACTCACAGCCTCGACTCCCTCTTAAAATGGGATCACTGATCCTAAATGGCCTGATTGATACGGGAGCTGATGCTAGCGTTATTGCAAAGACTGGCCAGAAAGCTATCCCACCCAGCCAGTGCATGACATTTGGAAAGTTGGAGGCTATGAGCAAACCCAGAAAAGCCTTCAGCCCATTCTTCTGGAAAGTCTAGGTGACTCCTAAACAAATTACAACCATTCCTTACATTCTGCCTATTTCCTTTTCCATCTGGGGTCGGGCTCTTTTGAAAAAGGTTGATGAAAAATTGCAGACAAATTTATAATACAGGCCTCTATGCAATCAGAAGCAGCCTTGCCATTAACGTGGCTCCCTAGACCACCTCTCTGGGTTGATCAATGACCATTGTCGAAAGAAAAGCTCCATGCAGTGGAGGTCTTAGTTAAGGAGCAATTAGATCAAGGACATATAAAGTATTCCACCAGTCCATCGAATACCTCCATTTTCACCACCAAAAAGAAATCTGGGAAGTGGTGTTTGCTACACAATCTTCAGGAAATTAACAAGTGCATTCAACCTATGCGATTACAGACCTTGTAATCAAAAGACACCATCGTGCCAAACAACTCACAGGTTGGGATCTTTTGCGTTGTTACTTACCTGTTTTAAAAGATTACCACGATCATTTAATGTCTACATCACTAACTTGTCAAATTGCTTTTGCAGACTATATTGGTGATATATCTTTTAATCCTCCTAAATACCCCCACTTAACATTCATTCAGCAAGTACCCTTTTGCTTTTCCTCTCTTTCCTCTGCTACTCCTCTCTTTTCCTCTGCTACTCCTCTCCCTGATGCTCTGTTTTTACCGATGGTGCACCTACCAGAGGCGTGGCTACCTTTCAGCAACCTCCTGGAACCTGGAAAACCTTTGTTTACTTCTTTTCAAAACTCTTCTCAACATTCAGAACTGGTGGCTGTCATCCTTACCTTTCAAATATTTCCAGATCAACATTTAAATCTCATTGTAGACATTCAATATGTATTTAACCTTCTCACTCATCTGTCACATGCCTATCTTTCTGCTCTTGACTTCTCCTTAATTTCCCTGTTTTTGACTTTTAAAAAAATCTCCTTGCTGCCAAATCACAACCTTTTTTTTTTTTGCAGCTCACATCCGATCTCATACTGGATTTCTATCTCGGAGGAAAATCGTTGTGCAGACTCTGCTCTTCATTCCTTGTGTCCTCTCTTTTCTAATCGTATTGACAGCCATTCCTTTTTTCATCAGAGTGCTAAACAACTTCATAAGCAATTTTCTATTTCGCTTTCTCAAGCTAGAGACATTGTCTCCTTCTGCTCTTCCTGTTCCATGTCTCCCATTTCCTTTCCTTTTGATGCTATTAACCCACAAGGAACAGATGCCAATCAGCTTTGGCAAATGGATGACACTCATGTTCCTACCCTTATTTATTTATTTATTTATTTATTTTATATGCCGCCCACACTACCCGAAGGTCTCTGGGCGGCTTACAGCATTTAAAATACAATAAAATTATGTAGCAATTAAAATACAATTAAAATATATATATAATTGCCATCGGACCCACAGCTAATATTATTTCAGTTAAAAGCCTTCTGGAACAGGAAGGTTTTGACCTGGCGCCGAAATGTCATCAGTGTCGGCGCCAGACGAATCTCAGTCGGGAGGGCATTCCATAGTCTGGGGGCAGCTGCCGAAAAGGCCCTTTGTCTACAAGCCGTCCCTCTTACCTCCTTGAGGGACGGCTCTTTCAAAAGGGCCCCCTGGCTAGATCTTAACTGCCGGGTAGGCTCATATGGAAGGAGGCGGTCCTTCAGGTATCCAGGGCCCAAGCCGTTTAGGGCTTTATATGTCAAAACAAGCACTTTGAATTGGGCCCGGGCAGCAACTGGTAGCCAATGTAACTTATACAGAATCGGCTTGATATGTTCCCTGGCGGCCACACCACTCACCAGCCGCGCCGCTCGATTCTGGACCAGCTGCAGTCGCCGGACCGTCTTCAAAGGCAGCCCCACGTAAAGCGCATTGCAGTAATCTATACGGGATGTTACCAGTGCATGTGTAACTGTCATGAGACTCCGCTCGTCCAGGTAGGGCCGTAGCTGGTATAGTTTCCGCAGCTGGAGGAAGGCGCCCCTGGCCACCGAGTCCACCTGGGCTTCCAGTGTTAGACTGGGGTCCAGGAGCACCCCCAAGCTGCGGACCCTGTCCCTTAGGGGGAGTGTAACCCCATTCAGGGCAGGGAGATGGCCCTCCAGCCTGTCTGGCGAAGCACCCACTAACAGCACTTCCGTCTTGTCTGGATTGAGTTTCAATTTATTGACCCTCATCCAGTCCATTATCAGGTCCAGACACGCGTTCAGCACAGAAACCGCCTCACCTGGATTGGTGGAAAACGAGAGGTAGAGCTGAGTGTCGTCAGCATATTGCTGACTCCTCAGCCCAAACCTCCTGATGACCTCTCCCAGCGGTTTCATGTAGATGTTAAACAGCATGGGGGACAGTATCGAGCCCTGAGGAACCCCATGACATGAATGCCATGGGGCAGAGCAACTGTCCCCCAGCACCACCCTCTGGACACGGTCAGCCAGGAAGGAGCGGAACCACCGTAAAACAGTGCCCCCAACTCCCAACCCAGCCAGCCTATCCAGAAGGACACCATGGTCGATGGTGTCGAAAGCCACTGAGAGATCCAGGAGTATCAACAGGGTCACACTCCCCCTGTCTCTCTCCCGGCAAAGGTCATCATACAGGGCGACCAAGGCAGTCTCTGTACCAAAACCCGGCCTGAAACCCGATTGAAATGGATCTAGAAAATCAGTTTCATCCAGCAGCGCCTGGAGTTGCCCAGCCACAACCCGCTCCAACACTTTGCCCAAATAAGGGAGGTTCGCTACTGGTCGGTAGTTAGCCACCAGCCTTGGGTCCAGGTTTGGCTTTTTAAGGAGTGGTCGAATTACCGCCTCTTTCAAGGTGGTAGGGACCACTCCCTCTCTCAAAGAGGCGTTCACAGCCTCCTGGACCCAGGTGCGAACCCCCCTGGCTGATCTTCTAATTAGCCAGGATGGGCAAGGGTCGAGCGGAGTTGTGGTAGAACGGACAGATCCAAGCACCCTGTCCACATCCTCAGGTCTCAACAATTGAAACTCATCCATTAATACCTGACCAAAGTACGGTGCGCTGGATACATCCTCTGACTCTGCAGTAACTGTGGAGTCCAACCCACTGCGAATCTGAGCGATTTTTTCCTCAAAATGGATGGCAAACTCATCACAACGAGCTGATGAGCAGTCCAGGACCTCCACCGGATTTCCCGGTTGAAGAAGATCCTGGACCACCCGAAACAGCTCGGCTGGACGACATTCTGAGGAAGCAATACGGCTGGAGAAATATTGCCGTTTCGCCAGCCGTATTGCCACGAAATAGGCCCGATAATGGGCTCTAAGTCGTGTTCGGTCGGACTCCCAGCGGGATTTCCTCCACCTGCGCTCCAGCCGTCTCCCCTCTCGCTTCATCGCCCGCAGTTCAGAAGTATACCAAGGGGCTGTCTGGGCTCGGCGAGCAGGAAGAGGGCGCTTAGGCGCAATCGTGTCAACAGCCCGGGTCATCTCCTTATTCCATAGGGTGACCTGAGCTTCGACAGGAGCGCCGACCATATCAGACAGATAATCCCCCAGAGCATTCAGGAATCCATCTGGATCCATTAGTCTCCGAGGGCGGATCATCTTAATAGATCCCCCACCCTTGCAGAGGGAAGAAGAAGCTAATAGACTAAACTTGACCAGGAAGTGGTCTGACCATGACAATGGGGTCACGACCAGCCCCTCCACATCCAAACCACCATCTTCCAATCCCGTTGAGAAAACCAGGTCCAAGGTATGGCCCTTCTCATGCGTTGGGCCGATGACACATTGAGACAGCCCCATGGTTGTCATGGCGGCCATGAAGTCCTGAGCTGCCCCAGTCAAGGGAGCCTCGGCATGAATGTTGAGGTCCCCCAGCACCAACAGCCTGGGAGTCCTCAACACCAGGTCCGAGACTACCTCCGTCAGCTCAGGCAGGGAGACTGTTGGTACGCAGCAGGGTGGGCGGTACACCAACAGAATCCCTAACCTGTCTCGCGAGCCCAACACACAATACAGGCCCTCGAGACTTCCTCTCAAAGAGATAGGAAGCCTGGTCAAGGAGATAGAACTCCTATAGACTATAGCAACTCCCCCTCCCCGACCCTCCGAGCGACCTTGGTGCTGGACTGAGTACCCAGGCGGACACAGCTGGGAGAGGGGAACACCACCCTCCTCTCCCACCCATGTCTCAGTAATGCACGCCAGGTCAGCCCCCTCATCCAGAATTACATCATGGATGAGGGCAGTTTTATTTTGTACTGACCTGGCGTTCATCAACAGCACCGTGTGGCCCAAGGGTTTGCTGATATGGTCGCCTGATACCATCTGGTTGGGGGTAGAACTAGAAGAGGGGATAGATGTAAGATATCTAACCTCTCTTCTCCTACGCGGGCATGTTCTACCCCCACCGCCATTCCTTCCCCTACCCAGCACCACCTCAATGGCTGCCCCCTCCAACACCCTCCCCCCTTCCTGTTCCATTAGATCCACTGTGGGTCTCTTCTTAATTTATGGCAATTAATAACAATTTAAAAACATTTAAAACATATATAAAATAAAACATTTCTAAAGCCCCTTCTCTCCCCCCCCCAAAGTTATGTGGCTCATGTTGAGATGAATGAGTCAGCCTGGAGCAGCAGGGCCTGGTTCTGCAGACACAGAGGGGGCTGAGCAGCTCTCTTGGGAAAGAGAGCTGGCATCCAGCAGGAGCCCAACCACAGTCCACTGCCTCTCACCAAGTGGCTGTGGCCGGCCGATGGTTCCTGGCTTCCTCTGCACGCTGGTCTGGTCAGGCCCCAAAGGCAGCTCCGGATAAAAGCTCTCTCCCTAGGCCAGGTGGCTGATGTTGAAGGGGAATGAGGCAGCCTGGAGCAGCAGGGCCTGGTTCTGCAGACACAGAGGGGGCTGAGCAGCTCTCTTGGGAAAGAGAGCTGGCATCCAGCAGGAGCCCAACCACAGTCCACTGCCTCTCACCAAGTGGCTGTGGCCGGCTGATGGTTCCTGGCTTCCTCTGCACGCTGGCCTGGTCAGGCCCCAAAGGCAGCTCCAGATAAAAGCTCTCTCCCTAGGCCAGGTGGCTGATGTTGAAGGGGAATGAGTCAGCCTGGAGCAGCAGGGCCTGGTTCTGCAGACACAGAGGGGGCTGAGCAGCTCTCTTGGGAAAGAGAGCTGGCATCCAGCAGGAGCCCAACCACAGTCCACTGCCTCTCACCAAGTGGCTGTGGCCGGCTGATGGTTCCTGGCTTCCTCTGCACGCTGGTCTGGTCAGGCCCCAAAGGCAGCTCCGGATAAAAGCTCTCTCCCTAGGCCAGGTGGCTGATGTTGAAGGGGAATGAGGCAGCCTGGAGCAGCAGGGCCTGATTCTGCAGACACAGAGGGGGCTGAGCAGCTCTCTTGGGAAAGAGAGCTGGCATCCAGCAGGAGCCCAACCACAGTCTACTGCCTCTCACCAAGTGGCTGTGGCCGGCTGATGGTTCCTGGCTTCCTCTGCACGCTGGCCTGGTCAGGCCCCAAAGGCAGCTCCAGATAAAAGCTCTCTCCCTAGGCCAGGTGGCTGATGTTGAAGGGGAATGAGTCAGCCTGGAGCAGCAGGGCCTGGTTCTGCAGACACAGAGGGGGCTGAGCAGCTCTCTTGGGAAAGAGAGCTGGCATCCAGCAGGAGCCCAACCACAGTCCACTGCCTCTCACCAAGTGGCTGTGGCCGGCTGATGGTTCCTGGCTTCCTCTGCACGCTGGTCTGGTCAGGCCCCAAAGGCAGCTCCGGATAAAAGCTCTCTCCCTAGGCCAGGTGGCTGATGTTGAAGGGGAATGAGGCAGCCTGGAGCAGCAGGGCCTGATTCTGCAGACACAGAGGGGGCTGAGCAGCTCTCTTGGGAAAGAGAGCTGGCATCCAGCAGGAGCCCAACCACAGTCTACTGCCTCTCACCAAGTGGCTGTGGCCGGCTGATGGTTCCTGGCTTCCTCTGCACCCTTGCTCCTATTTCTTATGTTCATCTAACTATTGATACTTATTCAGGATACATCTAGGCTACCCCTCTTCGTGGCAAGACCTCTAGCCATGTCATATAACATTTGCAATTATGGGCTGGCCTCAAGTCTTAAAAACAGACAATGACCCTGCATATACCTCTCACACCTTTACCACTTTCTGCAATGAATGGGACGTTCGACTTTCCCATGGTATTCCTTATAATTGCACAGAACAGGCTACTGTAGAATCAGCACATTGCTCTTTTAAATTTCTCCTTTCAAAACAAATAAAAAACAGAAGGATCAAGACCCAAGATGTTCCAGATGTAGTATCAATAGTTGTCACCAGTGGAGAAACACTTTCGTAAAGAAATCCCCATGGAATGGCCATTGGTGACTTATAAGCAACTTCCTGACCCTTTACAGTGGTGCCTCGCTTAATGACAATAATCCGTTCCAGGAAAATCGCTGTTAAGCGAAAACATCGTAAAGCGAAATTTAAAACCCCATTGAAATGCATCGAAATCCGTTCAATACATTCCAATGTGGTAAAAACTCACTGTCCAGCAAAGATCCTCCATACAGCGGCCATTTTCACTGCCTGTATAGCGAGGAATCCGTCCCTAAACACAGCCGGAAGCCATTTTAAGCACCCGGTGGCCATTTTGAAAACCTGACGATCAACTGTTTTTGATCGTCGTAAAGCAAAAATCGGTTCCCAAAGCAGGGAACCGATCGTCGCTAAGCGAAATTCCCCCATTTAGACCATCGTTTCGCGATCGCAATTGTGAATGCAAAAAGATTGTCATAAAGTGGATTCATCGTAATGTGGGGCAATTGTTAAGCAAGGCACCACTGTACTAACATGGGGGCACGGCTATGCTGCTGTGCTTACTCCCACAGGTCCTTTGTGGATCCTGGCTCAGTGTGGGAGACCATTGTGACAAACCCAGACCTACTGTGATCTGTCACACAGTTTACTAAGCTGCCACCAACCATTCCCTGTAAGAAGTCACACAGACCAGGGATGGATTTTTAAACAATAAAAAGAATAAGGTTTATTTTAAATACAAACAGGGTAAATAAAACAATCAGGTGAATAAGACAAAGTAACGTGGCTTAGTTTCACTCATACATACATACAGTTTGGTTCACCCAGAACCTTAACTTAAAGCACAGACCCTGAACCTATCAGTTCTGGCTAACCAACAGACACCTGAACCTATCAGGTTGGTACTCTGACACACAGAAGTACCCTGTCTGACACACAGACTCCCACAACAGCTTCTTCTTCCCAGCTGCTGCTTCGTCACATCCCAGTGTCTCACAGTGTCTCATCTAGTGTGTGTTCCACCACACAGGCATCACATATTTATACAGTACAGCCCCTCCTCCTGATGTCCCGCCTTCCACTCTCCATAGGATGGAACTTTCCCTCCAAACCCATGACAGACAGGTAACATCAGTGCTGCATGTAACACCTCCCCTCTTTATAAGTTGTTTTGTAGGGGGAAAGCTAACGTGCTTTTCACCAAAAAACAACCTGGGTAAAATACACAACAACAGTTATACATACCATATTAGACTTACTCATACTTACATTCTAAGTTAACCATAGCAATTAGGCATTTAAAACATTTACCATATACATTACATCAATTTACCTTTATTCATACAAACCAAATTCAAAACCAGGTACATTTAACTTTTTGTCATCATTATATACACATAGTCCATGTTCTTTCGCCGTCTTCATTCTTCAGGTCTTCTTGATAAGGCGTCAGCAACACAGTTCACTGACCCTCTGACCACCTTCACTTCAAAGTCATAGTCCTGTAGGTTTAAAGCCCACCTCATAAGTTTGCTATTGTGGGTTTTCATTGTCTTTAACCATTGCAAAGGTGAATGGTCAGTACACAGAATAAAATGTCTTCCCCAGATGTAAGGCTTGGCCTTCTGGATCGCGTAGACTATGGCCAAACACTCCTTCTCCACGGTTGCCAAATGTCTCTCACCTTTTTGAAGTTTCCTACTCAGGTAGGACACTGGATGCTGGTCACCATTCTCATCCTCCTGGCACAGAACTGCTCCTACCCCGCTGTTAGACGCATCGGTGTAGATGATGAACTCCCGGTCGAAGTCTGGAGCACGCAGGACAGGATAGTTGATTAGCGCCTCCTTCAACCTCTGGAACGCCGCCTCACAGTCGCTGGTCCACGGGATGCGGTCATCAGCCTTCTTCCTCGTCAGATCGGTCAGCGGAGCCGCAATCTCGCTAAACCTCGGGATGAACTTTCTGTAGTAGCCCACCAACCCAAGAAATGATTTGACTTTTTTCTTGGTGTTGGGTCTAGGCCAATCACGAACAGCTTCTATTTTGGCCTCCAGGGGTTTTATCACTCCTCCCCCTACCATGTGACCCAAGTATTTTATTTCTGGGCTACCCAGCTGACACTTGCTGGCCTTTACTGTTAGCCCTGCTGCACTTAACCTCTGCAGCACTAACTCCAGGTGTATCAGGTGATCTTCCCAGGTATTACTGAAGATCCCTATGTCGTCAATGTAGGCCACTGTAAAGTCACTGAGCCCTGCCAAGGTCTGGTCCATCAGCCTTTGGAATGTGGCTGGTGCATTTCTGAGACCAAAGCTCAGGACTCGAAACTCATAGAGACCAAAAGGGCTGCAAAAGGCAGTCTTTTCTTGATCCCTGGGATCAATTCTTAATTGCCAATATCCCTTTACCAGGTCCAATGATGAGATGAACCGACAACCCCCTATGGTTTCAATCAGGTTGTCTAGCCTGGGCATTGGGTAGGCATCAGGAGTGGTTACACGGTTTAATTTCCTGTAATCGACACAAAACCTAATGCTCCCATCAGGCTTGTCCACAAGGACTATCGGAGAGGACCAAGGACTAGAAGAGGGGACGATTATGTTCTCCCTCAGCATTTCGTCCAGCTCCTTCCGCACCTTGTCCCTATAGGGTCCCGTTACTCGGTATGGGGATACTGCCTGCGGGGGTGCATCCCCTGTGTGGATCCGATGCATCACTCCCTTCACTATCCCCGGCTTGTTGGAAAACACCTGCTGATATTTATTAAGCAGCATTTTTAGTTCTTGCTGCTGGTCTTGGGTGAGTGCAGGACTGATCTTTACCTCCTCTGGGTTGTATTTTACTTCCCCTCTACCCTCCCAGAAGGGTAATTCAGCTTCCTCACTCTCAGCTGCTTTTATCGCGAATAAAACCCTCTGTTCCCCTCTGTAGTAGGGTTTTAGTGCATTCACATGAACCACCCTCCTTGCTTGGTTCTCCTCCTGCTCTATTAGGTAGTTCAGGTCTGACATCTTGGAAATGACCCTATATGGTCCTGCCCATTTGAGCTGCAGTTTATTCTCTCTGCAGGGCTTAAGCCAAAGCACTTCCTCCCCTGGGTCAAAGTGCCTCTCTCTAGCTTTGCGGTCATACCATGTTTTCTGTCTGACCTTCTGAGCTTGCAGGTTTTCTGCTGCCAGCTCTAGATTTCTCCTTAGGTCATTCATCAAGGTGTCTATGTAAGTCACAACGTCTTGTGGGTCATCCTGGGTGACCTGCTCCCAAATTTGTTTGATCAAATCAAGGGGCCCTTTCACCCCTAAGTGTGCAGCAACCATGTCAGAGTGACCCCTTTGTAAGATCATGGGGCGATACTTTTCAGGTACCACCAGCTGACTTCTGATCCCATCTCCCCCTTTTGAGACATTCCTCAGGGTTTCTCTATATAAAATCCCCTTTTGCTCCAGAAATCTCACTGGGGTTTCAGGTGTTAGCTGGGCGTCAGTCACCTGTTCAAAACACTTTTGGAGAGTGGCGTCTGCCTTTTGCTCCTGTCCAAATCTGCTGTCTGTGGCTAAGGTTTCCACCACAGCTTCTGAACTCCCTTCTGCTTCCGTCTCTGGCTCATCATTACCCCCCTGAACTGTCCCTGTGGTGGCTTGTGAGCGTGTAATCACTAGCACCCGTTTCACATGTTCAGCCAGGTCATTTCCCACGAGCACGGCTGCTGGCAGAGTCGATGAAATCGCTATCCGCCAATCTCCCCTCCAGCCTTGAAAGTTGACAGGTACCTCTGCTACTGGCAGAGAGATTACCTGCCCCTCAATCCCTGCCACCTTTATGCTCTCATTTGGGATTATAAACTCCCTAGGGATGATAT
Source organism: Pogona vitticeps (assembly GCF_051106095.1). Taxonomy (NCBI): domain Eukaryota; kingdom Metazoa; phylum Chordata; class Lepidosauria; order Squamata; family Agamidae; genus Pogona; species Pogona vitticeps. The sequence continues at coordinate 180,546,021 of NC_135786.1, forward strand.
CTGGATGGCACAGGGTTACCTGGGAACAAGTGTCCCGCAGCCCCCTATACTGACGGTCAAGTATTCCTACGTCCACCCCGGCTGTCTCAAACAACTGAGAATCTGTTTTTACCAGCAAGCAGCGCTTCACCTCTATAAGAGGACCATTTTCCTCAGCCTGATCAGCAGAGGTAGCTGTTCCAGACTGAGTAGTCATGGCAACAGGCTCCCTCAGTGACACTGAGCCTTGCTCTTTCTGGACACAGAACACAGCTTTTGGCTTGGTCCCACTAGACTCCTGAGGCACCATTCCTTTTAGCTGCTTTAATTTCTCACAATCTGAGATTAGATGACCCTTTCCCTGACAGAAATAACATTTTCTGGTGTATTTTGATTCTCTCTCCTCTTGTTTTGGTTTTCCCTCCAAAATCTGAGGTCTTAGTTTCATGTCTGAGGGCTTCCCTTCACCATGGGCCCCTCCCCCTTGCTGGCTTTTCCCTGGTCCCTGAGAGTACTTGCTGTAGGTTTCTTTGGGTTTACCTACAGATTTCCCCTCACCCAAGGGCTTTCTTATTTGGGAGATAAAATCTGCGATCTCTGCGGCTTGGGCCACAGATTTTGGTTTCCTTTCCCTCACCTGGAATTTCAATTCCCCATGCAGGACTGAATAGAACTGTTCCAGTGCTATCAAATCTTTAAGCTGCTCATAGGTCTCTGTTCCCTCCTGCGATAGCCATTTCTCAAGCAGCCTCACCAATTGGGCCCCCACTTGGGTGAAAGTCTGTTCTGGCTTCTTGGTTAGGGACCTGAATCTTTGTCTCAGCTGCTCTGCATTTATCCCATGTCTGGCAAACACCAGTTTTTTAAACTCTGCGAAATCTTTCATCAGTTCCTCAGGCATCTCGGCATAAACCTCAGCCAGGCTACCACTGATTAAAGACCGCATGATGGTCATCTTCTCAGTTTCCCTCACTGAGAAGTCCACAAACGCTCTTTCCACTAGGGAAAAGAACACCTCAGGACAATCTCCCTTGTGGTACACAGGGAATTTCTTCAGGTCAGCTTTAGACAGTTGGCCTCCCTCAGAATCCCTATTGTTATTATTGTTCTGGTTCATCAGTTCCAGTTTTTTTAATTCAAACGCCATTTTCTCTCTCTGCAATTCCAATTCAATTCTCTGTCTCTCTAATCTTTCTTCCTTTTCCATTCTCTCTCTCTCTAATCTTTCCTCCATTTCCCTCACCCTCAGTTCATGCTGTTGGGCTATGAGTATTTTTCTGAGTTCTGGGTCCTGCTCTCCTGTGCTGTCACCTTGCACTGAGCCAAATTCATCCTCAGGACCTTGGTCAATCTGGGGGTCTTTCACTTCACTCATTTCGGCCATCTGGCTTCGAGTCAAGGGCATAATCCCCCCTCAGAACAGGCTGCTTTAAAAAGTCAAGCCTCAAAATAAAACGACCACTTTTTTCCTTCTTGCCTCAGAACCAGCTCTCCCCAGAGATTGCTGCTGTTCTTCAGCACTAACTTGCAACAGTATCGAGTCAGAGCCTACCCCCCTCTGCTGGGCCTCTCAGCTGGCAGGCTAGCTCACTGTTACTACGCAGTTTTGCCTCAGCTTTTTCCCGCCAAAACTAGGCTGCCTCAGAGCACCTTAATCTAAGTCTCCCCAGTTGGCACGTTCTTCTACTAGCGCACCTCCCCGTGAGGTACACCTAGAAGATTACCTACGCGCCTCAAACTGTCCCTGACTAGACCCCCCTTGCTCTGGGCACACTTGCCAAGGCTTTGCTGGACCACTGGACAACTGGACCAGTCGTATCCCACACGCTGGACACCAATCAATGTGACAAACCCAGACCTACTGTGATCTGTCACACAGTTTACTAAGCTGCCACCAACCATTCCCTGTAAGAAGTCACACAGACCAGGGATGGATTTTTAAACAATAAAAAGAATAAGGTTTATTTTAAATACAAACAGGGTAAATAAAACAATCAGGTGAATAAGACAAAGTAACGTGGCTTAGTTTCACTCATACATACATACAGTTTGGTTCACCCAGAACCTTAACTTAAAGCACAGACCCTGAACCTATCAGTTCTGGCTAACCAACAGACACCTGAACCTATCAGGTTGGTACTCTGACACACAGAAGTACCCTGTCTGACACACAGACTCCCACAACAGCTTCTTCTTCCCAGCTGCTGCTTCGTCACATCCCAGTGTCTCACAGTGTCTCATCTAGTGTGTGTTCCACCACACAGGCATCACATATTTATACAGTACAGCCCCTCCTCCTGATGTCCCGCCTTCCACTCTCCATAGGATGGAACTTTCCCTCCAAACCCATGACAGACAGGTAACATCAGTGCTGCATGTAACAACCATATCATGGGAAGAATGAGTTGGCATTGCAAACTGCAGAACCTGATTCTGGAATTCAACCCAGCGATGGCTCTGGAGCGGGACCAGATGACTGCACATCACTGGAAGTGCCTGGCCCGACCTGAAGGCACTCAGCCCAAAGTTTCTTGGGGGATGATAAAGACGCTGAGTGCTGATGCAAAATAACTCAAAATCAGCAGCAGATCCCGGAAACTCCTGAAACTTTTCTAGCAGCCATTATCTCGCAGCTGAATGCTAACTCTGTGACACTGTGTTCTCATTCTTCGAATTATGCTCTTCATACTCTTTATAAGTTGCTGTTTTATTCAATGTATACAACCTTCTTTTCCATAATAACTACCTTTGATCACATCTGCAAATGAATGTCTTTTTCACTTTAATCTGGTTGCTTCATTAAAACCAGTACTAGTAGAACTCGTTCATTGCTCTTCTCTGCTAGCTGACTGAGCGCCTTCTGACCTGGGAGTCTTATCTTTCAACACTATCTCCTGCCTCATTTTCAACTGTCTCATCATAGGATTTTTTATGCGTGAAATATTCAGAAGTGTTTCACCATTGCCTACTTCTGTGCCACACTAACAAATGTTAATTGAATCACTACTACTATTATCTATAGAAGACTCTCTGCTAGCGTCACCTTCTATTAATGCTTCTGCCCTTCAAGAATTTTTCCACAGGAGCAGTCTCCTATCATGACAGGAGCAATCAATTTTCTCAGCTGATGTACCCAGGAGCTACTTCTCCTGAAGGGATTTATCTTAATCTCATGCCTCAGCTCCTCTTTTCCATCTTTGGACAGAAGTGAGAGACAGCATGTGAGAACAAGGGAGGAAAAAGCAGTAGCAACAAACAAGCACTCCAGGCCATCAAACTGCTGGATGTAGCCAGGACAAACTGATTAACTGTAGGGCTTGTTGACACAGTAGTGTTGTTCCCTATTGTTCTAGGTCATCCAGGTACTTCTTGTTGCAGATTTGAATACATCAACCTGATACTGACTTCCAAACTTGGGAAGGGTATTTGTTGTTGGATATACTTGGATAAACACTGGTTCATCCAGTATCCCATTACAGCTCACCCATCATCTCTGCCCTATCCCCACCTACTTCATTCTCTCTTCCGTTCCATCATTGTTTTACTTCCCTAACCTTTTGAAATTTCCATGGGTTTGTGGCAATATCTTTTTTTGTTTGTTTCTTTCTTTTATTTCTTTTTCTGTTTTCATTTTTTTTGGTTTCATTTTTGCAGTATCTGGCAAAACATTTTATTAAAAAGGAGAATGCAGAAAGAGTTTATCTCTTCTCTTCCTGCTCCCCACCTACATTGCTCTGTCTTCAATCTCATCATTGTTTTACCTATCCATGATTCTCAGAACTTTTTATGTTTGCAGCAATGCTTCGTAAATTTACATTTTAAAATATATTTTAGTTTTCAGTTTTGTGCTGTGGTGCAGAAGTGATAATGTTTTTTTTTAATTAAAAAGCAGAATGCAGGAACAGCTGGTATCCTGATTAAGAAAGAGTATCCCAAGAAAGCTAAACAGAAGCTTCAATAAGGTTTGGAGGGGTGAAGAATGACGAGCAGAAATCAAATAATACCCATCCACAAAGTACACAGAACAGTAAACATCAACACAGTGGTGAGCTTTACAAGTAGCAGATCCTGTACTAGAGCCAATCAGAGCAAAGGAGAACAAAAATATATCACCAGCTGGTGGTGATGCAAAACAAAAACCACAGAAAACAAATTTTTTTTCTGTTCCACTTCTATTCTGTTGACTTTTCAGTCTTGTATCATGGGGACACCAGGATGCAGTTACTGGTATCACATGTAGAAGGAAAGTTGAATCAATGCTTATTGTGAACAGGCCCTTAGGTATCTTCCAAGAAGTGAAATTGCAGGCATTTTGCTCTGGAGTAAGCAAAACAATATCCTGGATCAGCAGCACTGCATTCCTCAGGGACTGAAATACCTAGCTTCCTTCTAATGTCTTCTGATTAAAAAATCTTGCCCCCAATTCCCTGATTTAAAAAAGAAGAGAAAACTGGGGGGAGGGGTAACATTCTAAAATCTGGAACTAATTACATAACTTATGACAATGAAGAATTCAGAATTGTTAATGGTTTTCTATACCTTGATTTAATCAACAATTGAAATGGAGACTGCAATCATGAAAGAAGAAGCATGAGACTTGGATAAGCAGTTCTGATGGAAATTGGAAAGATAACTAAGAGTAAGAATGTATTACTGGGGACTAAGGTTAAAATAGTCCATGACATAGTGAAACCTGGACAATGAAGAAAGCTAACAAGAAAAATAATCAGTTTATTTGAAATGAGTTGAAAGAGAGCTTATACATATCATGGAAGACAAATAAGTAAATTCTATGTCAAATCAAGCTTCAATTCTCAGTAGAAAGGAAGCCTACTGTATTTTGGGAGTATCTGGGGAAGATAAGACTCACTGAAAAATACAATAGTATTGTGGGAAATGGAAGGCAGAAGGGGGGGGGGGAAGAAAGAAAGACCAAACAACAGATGGCTTGATTCAATAGGGAGAGTCATGACCTTGACTTTGCAAAACCTGAACAGGACTGTTAATGATAGGACCTTTTGGAAATCACTAATTGAGAAAATTACCATAAGTGGGAAGCAACCTGATGGAATAAAACAACCACTACCTTTAAAAGATAAGGAAGTGATAATACTCCCTGACAACTTCCTCCAAAGACTAATAATGTTCACAATTTTAATACATTTAAAATAAAAGACACTAGAATCATACTTACCCGTTCCTGCCCTGCTGTATCCCAGATCAGAAATTTATGAAGCTCATTTCCACAAGGCACAGTTTTAGTCATGAAAGAAGCACTAAAAGATGCAAGAAAATCAGCACATTGTTTAAATACAAAGTTTGTTTGTTAACAAATAATTCCTAGTGGGATATATGTATCAATTTTAGGTCACACTGTTTGTCAGGAAATAATATAACAAGTACAGCGGTGCTTCACTTAACAACGATAATCCGTTCCAGGAAAATCGCTATTAAGCGAAAACATCATAAAGCGAAATTAAAAACCCCATTGAAACGCATTGAAAACCATTCAGTGCATTCCAATGGGGTCAAAACCCACCGTCCAGTGAAGATCCTCCATACGGCGGCCATTTTCAGTGTCTGTATAGCGAGGAATCTGTCCCTAAGCACAGTGGGGAGCCATTTTAAGCACCCGGTGGCCATTTTGAAAACCCCACAATCAGCTGTTTTTTATCGTCGTAAAGCAAAAATTGGTTCCCAAAGCAGGGAACCGATCATCGCTAAGCAAAATTCCCCCATTTAGACCATTGTTTTGCAATCGCAATTGCAATCGCAAAAAGATTGTTGTAAAGCGGATTCATCGTAGTGCGGGGCAATCGTTAAGCAGGGCATGGCTGTAGCTGGCTGGATAGGTCAATGGTTTAGGTATCTGGCTGCAGAGCCAGAGGTTAAGAGTTCAATTCCCCACTGTGGCGCCTGTGAGTAAAGCCAGCCTGTGTGGCTTTGCATAAGCTACACAGTCCCCAGCATGCTTCCAGAAGGAGAGAATGGGAAATAACTTCTGAATATTTTCTATCAAAAAAAAACCCTGAAAGGGTCACCATAAGTTAGAACTGACTTGATGGCACATGATTATTAACATCGTCAAGCAATTTCTAATTTTTCTAAAGGGAAGTTAATGCATATCTTCTTAAGATACTCTGGAGTAGCAAATGGTTTTTATTTCTAATTCACTGGTAGCCTAGAGAATATGATTCTGTACACCAAAGATCGTTAAATGCACATCAGTGTTTTTTAAACTGGAAAAGGGGAAAAACTACATAGTCCCAATTTCATTGCATCACCAATGATACTTAGGGAGAAATAGGGCCAGAATTAGACTGGAAATACAACAAGCTGGTTGGCATTTGTTTTTAAAAGCTTGCTTTACCGAACCTAGTACCAAAGGGAGCAGGAAGTGGGAACTCCTCATCACTGCAAGAAAGTGGAGGGCAAAGAGAAAGCCTATTTTGAAAGTCTGTTTTATGAGGGGAGGCCTGTTATGAGAAAATACATTGCAAGAAGTGGAAAGAACGAGTAATCTAGATTTGTACAGCAGATGCAATTTATTACCCTAGTTTAAATTACATCTGTTGTACACATTTAAAATATTCTACCCTGCTGCTCAACGGTCTCCCTTCCTGAGCTAGCTGAGATGGTCTCAGGGTTGCGTTGGAGTCCCCTCAGCTTCTTGTGCTAGGGATTTCAATGTCTATTCTGAAACAGCTTTGTCAGGAACAGCTCAGGACTTCATTTCCTCTATGGGTCTGTCCCAAATGGTATCTTGCCCTATCCATGCTGCAGAGCACACTCCTCTGGTTTTCTGTACTGGAGTAAATGTTAGTGATTTTGTTTTCTCCTGTATTTTCAGAGTAGTTCCAGTCAGTCCTCTTTTGTCCTTCCTTTGTTTAAAAATAAACTTTGGCTGCTGCCCTATACACATTTTCATGGTGATATGCCCCATTAAATTCAATTGGACCAACTTCTATATAAAAATTCACAGAGGCATGCTGTTGAAACACCTTAAGCTTTGACAGCTGCTTGAGTAGTAGAATTGATAACTGCTTTATCTAGGAAAAATATACAGTAAAAACCGTATATGAAACATGAAAAACTAATGTGGGTAATTAATAAAATGCCAGCAATACTGAACCAAGTTTTCATATATAAAATATTTCTGTTTTAAACAGTATAATGTCAGAATAGCATATTTCCAACTTCTTTACATAAATCACAAAAATACAAATATCTCATTAAACAGGAAAACATCCTGTTACTGAGACAGCACAACTGTGAAACCATGTTTAATTAAGTGTTTCCTACATTGCTACTTATTCCTTTACTGGAAAGAAACCCCTCGATGAATTAATGCTAGTGGTGCAATTCTCATGTCTCTCTTTTTGCACTCTATGTAATAAAAATTGTGTACCATCAAATAAAGTCTGACTTGTGGCAACCCTTTTCAGATGTTTCTAGGAAGAGAGTACAGTACTCAGAAATAATGTTCCATTCCTTTCTTTTGGGAGCATCCTGGGACTGTGCAAGTTGCCCAACTCTACAAAAGGAAGCACAGTGGGAAATTGAACTCTAAACCTCTGCCTATGCAGGTAGCTATCTAACCCACTGAGCTATCCAGCCAGCACACTATCTTCCACTATCTACTAAAACGAGAATGCAATATATTCCAGAAACTCAGAACTGGAATGCCTCCTTATGTCTTGAATAAAAAGATAATAGCAAACTTTTTAGCTAACCCGATGTCAAGAGACCAGAGCAATAATGGGATTCCTCCTGAATTATTTTCTCGCTTGATATATTCCCAATTCTTCTTGTTTCTTACTCTGTACCAATTCTTCCTACTGACAGAGGAATTCCTGTACTGTCTAGTCCAACACGTTTTAATATTACCAGCACACCAAGCTCTGTGCTGTAGTAGCACAGACAGAGATTTAGGTAGTACTGCATCTAGCTTGAGTGTAGTTGTGTTCTTGAAGGCTGAAAACATTTGATTCATAACAGGCTGGCACACTTGTCTCTAGATGTAAACATGCATGAATGAAATTTGAGTCAAGATGGGGCTTGTCAGCAGTTCATAAGCTCTGAAGCTTTGGAAGACTTAATGAAGATGAATTACATGCCAACTACTTATGCTGTGATATCTGTTTTGTTAAAAGCCAAGGCAATGTGATAAATTACAAAATGAAATCATTGCTTCATGTGGATGCAGATACAAGGCTACAAATTGTCAGCTAGGAAATTTTTTAATATCTTAATCTGTACTTGGATGACCTTCATGCAGATGCTTTTAAAGAGCTCATCCACACAGGGATGTTGTCCTTGATCATCTTGGGGTTGCCTTGGATCATTCTGTTATCTTTTGTTGCAGAATTGAATAAGTCACCCCAGTATTTGCATCCACAGATAGGGAGATTTGTTGCTGGATTTATTGGGATGCACTGGATCATAGATTTGCGACTGCTCTTTGGCTACTCCATCCCAATGCTGATAACCCACCCCCTTTGCCTATCTCCTCTATCCTCCCTTGCCCATCTTGAGTCTCCTTCTCCTCACTTTGTTTTACCAAGTCATCATTCTCAAATACCCATATTTTACTCCATCTGTTTCCTTGTGTGAGCTCAGCAGCATCTTCTCAAAGGAAAGAAGGAGCTGATACACCAAGGCCAAAGAGGAGTGGTACTAAGGTATGGAGGGGTGACCATAAAACATATGCCTCTAAAGAAACACTATTGAAGATACACGTCCACAAAGTGCACAGGCCAGCATGCAGTAACACAGTACCAGGCTCCATATGAGCAGATTGTATATGGGAGCAAATCAGAACAAAAATATACCACCACTAATGGTGGTACAAAAACCCCCAGAAAGCAACTTTTTAAAACCCTTTCTTGCCTCTGTCAACACTAGTTTTAGATCTGTATTATGTGCACACTGGGATGTATTACCAGTATCTAAAAGCACTTCCCAGGCTGCACGTGAAGACCTGAAAATAACCCATTACGCCCCAAAGAACAAAAGTAATGCTAAGGCTTGAATCTGCTTCAAAGACATACCTCTCTCCTAATTCCAGGTCTAGCTGCAATTCTCAATTTTTAAAAAGGGATATGTACTCTGCATATTCACATACGCACTGCTTATATCACACATCCCAGAACCGAAACTTGAATTTTATTATGCCTTGCTAAAAAAAATTCTATTCATGAAAGGAGCTGGCAATTGCTCAAGAGGGAAATATTATTTCTGAAATCACTCCCCAACTGAACTACAACCATAGCCATAAAAAATACACACTCCAAAGGACAAGGAAATATCTTAGAAGCCTTCTCCATATAAGCCCCTTCTGTGTCCTCATTCTTTCCTAATTTAATTTAGCCAGAATGATCTATGCTAACTGGCTAGCACACAGCAATTAATCCTGTAATGTATTTTGGTGTTCAGAACAATGTAGAACTGTTATGTTTTTTATATTTGGGACTCTAGTAGTCTGAGAAGGCAAGACAGGAAGGCATAATAAAATGTTAGAAAAATATTATAAAAATGTGGGAAGGAGAGGAAACAAACTGGGATTTAATCTTAAATAGTAAAATGTATCTCAAATTCTATAGATTTAAGGGTGATAATTTCAGAGCTAAAATTTATATGGAGTCTCAATCAGGATTTATGAACCTGTGGTCTTCCAGATGTTAGAATCTCATTACCACCAGCTCCAGACAGCATAACAATGGAGAAAGGATGATGTTTGATCCCAACATCATCTGGAGAGCCATGGGTTCTTCTCTCCTAACTTTTGATCCATCTATATTCCACAGATGGGCAGGTGAGAAAGTATGTTTATTCTGCTTCATGAGACACATGTTTAAGACTTATACCCGGAAACTGAAACCCAGTCAGGATAATTAAAAATAATCTGATAGATCACTGTTATCATCACTGCCTTCTCTGAGGTAGAAGACAATGGAGCTATATCCTTCACCATAGTCTCCACTGACTCGGCAGGCTGGTAATCAAGTGCAACAAACTTTATTTCAATAGCAAGACAGCTGGTGTGCCCCTCAACCCCAGTCCTGTCCATGGTTTAGTTACTGTCACTGGACATGAGTCATTTAAAGTCCACTGCTGGGGTTGAGTTTGAGTCACTAGCCCCAATGGCTCAGCTTTCCTCAGTGAAGGCCAGTATGCCCACAGGGCAGCTGGCTGTCCTGCCACAGCTGATCCTTGCACTCCCAGGCCAGCTGCATCAGTCTCTGATGCTGGCAGCAGTGTCTCCAATGCTTCATATGCATTGGTCTTGAGTGACCCCAAATGAGGAGTGATGGGGCATCCTCTCTGCTATCCCATCAGTCCTGACTTGGGACAGGACGTACAGCTCATAAGGTCCTTGATTCTGGCTGAAGATAGTCCATGCCATAGGCCAGGCAGGGGTCCCGGAACGTGAAGGACTCTTCTTTCTCCCTCAAAATGCAGAAGATGGGTGGCTAGACCTGTAGTGTCTCCAACCAGTTCTACGCTTCTACCTCCTTTATTTCCTCCTCCTTCCAACTAGCTGCACCTCCTACATCCTGCCTGTCAACTGCACCTGTGCCCTCCCCACACACACACACACACACACACACCAGGGGCCAGCATTCCTTCCCCCCCCCCCCCGTCTGCCTACATGCTGCTGCTTGGCATCTTTGTCTTCAGGATCTCTGGGTAGTCTGCCAGAAGGCCTGTGGACAAGGCAAATAGACTGCTGTGGTTGGTGGAGGTGTCCCTACAGCTGAGATGCGAAACCTCCACCTCTCTATACATATACAGTACAGTGATAATCTACAGTAGTATTACAGAATCTCTCTGGCTCAGAATCTCAAAGTATATAGTTTTTGTTTAGAGGAAGAATATGTGGACTTTGTCATTGAATACTTTTCTATGATTTGGGTATTTTTTTTAATGAGCATAGCTATACAGTGAGGGCTACTTGTTTTCCAAAAGGATAATTACAGCACCCTGGCAGGACAAATAATCTTCTAGCATAAATTTCAGGATGGCACACATACCTAATATTGCATGGAAAGAAATGTATTTTTCAAAAGAACCAAATAATTTTATTTCAAATCAATATCAAGAAGTTCACAGGCAGTTAAAATTTAGAGATATATCACCACCCTTCTCTTCTTCATTCCTGTTCTTCTGTTTACTACAAAATCTATCTGAGTCATATGTCAATAAACATACTTAAGAACTGTGTGTCAAATTATTATTAAGGCCCAAGAAATACACATCTATTCAATAAAGGATCTATTCATAGCAAAATAGTGGTTTGGAAGAGGAAGAGAAATGGAATATGATCAGTAGCACTAATACCTAATCCACAGATTCCCTACCATGTTTTCTGGGATGTCACCACCGAATAAGTAGTTGCAATTATTTTTATATTATATTAAATATTGTATACACAGTGCAGTTTTATGTTACTCCTCTTGGTCCACTGATAGATAATTTTAATGTGAACTGGAATTGCAGGCAATCTAGAGATCGTAGTTACATCTTTGGGTGCATTTTTCTTTTATGCAAGTAGTCAAGCCTACTGTAGCTAAAGGGAGTTGAAATCTGATAACATTTAGAGGACTACAGCTTCCCATTCTGCATTTAAAGGATGAGCAACTAAATTCACTCTCCTTTCAGGACCTTAGAAGGAGCAAGAAAGAAAAAGAGGATGAAGAGGAAGGAAAGCATGTTGCATAATAACAGTTTAAGATACATACTGAATGGTGGTTTGGAACTGGTATTACTTAAACAGGAAGTTAATATGCTTAGTCACTTAATAACTCTTTCCATTATATAACAATTAGAAAACCAAACATAATTATCTCCCTGAACCTTAAAATACAAAATATATTTTTATTAATAGTGTTTATTTAGCTTCATTGAAGTTTGAAAATATGTATACTACTTACCCAATAGTGGGGCTAATATTGTGGTCGAAATGATCCTGAACAAATCGACAAACTATACTTGACTTGCCAACTCCGGTATCCTAAAAATTCAGAAAGGAAACATCAGTTTTACCCACCAAATATGTTGAAATGAGATCTGGGTTAAATTGAAAAATCTCCTAGAGGGCTGTCAAAGGACCATAAAATGCAGAAGTGCTGTGTTGCTGTATCTATGACACTTGGTGCAGTGAATGATTCCACATCCAACATTGGGAAACAAAACTCTAAGTAGGGGAGCATGGATCCATAAGATCCCTGGTTTCCTCATACTCTCAACATTTTCTAAAAGAGAGACCCGCTTGGGCCAGCCCTGTCATTGAAAGAGGCAATTCCTTTCCACTGTGGTTAGTCATCTATCAATCATGCATCAAAACATAACTGAGAGCCAAGAAATATATAGCAGTATAGGCATCACAGTAGAATAGCAGTTTGGGAGAGAAGACAGGGGATAGAGCAATATCATCATCATCAAGTAAAGCAGAGTTCAGAAAAAATCATTTTGTCTATCTCTCTTCAATACTCTGATACAAGCACTTGCACTTTCATGCTTTTCTTTCCACACCCTTAGCATGTATTATCATACTTTGGAAGTATCGTGGGAAGATTTCATGAGAAGATAGGATACACCGGAAAGGTGATAATACCAGTTGAAGGGGAAGGCAGAAGGAAAAAAGGAAGAGCTAACATGAGATGGATTGATTCAATAAAGGAAGCTAAACCCTTTAGTTTGGAAGACCTGAGATGGGCTGCTCAGGATATAGTCTTTTGGAGGCTATTAATTCATAATTTAAAGCAATCTGATGATATATGACAAAGGCCCCTCCTTAGCACCTATAAAACATGATGAAACTCTTTTTCTTAGAAATACAGTTTTGCTATCCACAGCTAGATCTAGATGTACTAGCAAAATCCCATGTAATATTGGAATAGAGGAAGCATATCTAAAGTTCAGTGTGCTCAGCAGTAGTTACAACGTTCTCTTGATTTATTTAGATTTACACCCCACCCATTTAGTGAACATGCCACTAATCTTGATCTAAGTACATGGATTGTTGTGGATGCACTGTTCATCTGACTGTAAGCAAGTCTGGGTAGCGATGAAGCCAGTAAAATTCCTCAGAGAAGTATCACCTCTGAGGTGATTTTTTATTTATTTTAGGCTACCACTGGTCAACATAATGGAAGGCAAAGAAGGATACTGCCTAAGTGAAGCAGAGAGCAGCTGGAAAGAGGAATTAAAATCAAGGCTGCACTTCCTAATAATTACTCTAAATTAGAGTTTCACAATCATCTCTATAGTGCAGTTGATCTGTGCCTGTGGTACTCTATATATTCTGTAAAATGATCTGTGGCTTTCAGAAAATAAACAGGACAGGAATGGATCATCTTTGCTCCCTCTCCTTAATTCTATGATTAAACAGAAAGCCATTCTTCTCTTCCCACAACCAGGGAAGCAACAAAATCTTTACCAGTGGAAACTGTTGCAGGCAAATCACTATTCAGATGTGCTCATTAGATGTCATGATATAGACTTGTTTTTCTCTAACCAAATCAGATAGTTGAATTTTGATGATACTTTACTTCAGATCTTGCCAGAAAATATCATATTTAATAGCTTAATTCTGGAAGTAAATGTAGCGGATGGATAGGGTTTATACATATAAATGGATTTCAATAAACATGGAGTGTGCATTTTAAAAGTCATGGCAGGGGCAAGGAAATCAGTAGCCCAACTACTGTATGGCTCCCAATTGGGCCCCTTCCCAAATATTGCAACCCTAGAATGTGTACAATCCTGAGGGCAATATTAGGAGTCCCCAGACATGTCACCAAAGTAAAACTAAGATTGGAATTTGGTCAAATTAAAATCGAAGCCAGAATATGGATTGCAATTCTCATGTACTGGCTCAAACTATCTTATCTCCCTATTGGTTTTGCACCACTGATCCTGCAAGACACCTTATAGTCAAAATGGATTCAGTTAATTGAGGAAAAAAATAGCCTCTTTGGGTCTCTCTAGTCTAGGTTGACTCTGTTAACCATGGGAATGGAATAGGCAAAGAAAATCATTAAGCAGCATATTGAGGACATCAACAGACAAAATGATTTAAGCAGTGCCCCAGAATTCTACCTTAGAGAGGACAGCTTATACAAGGTTACAGCAACACCTTATTTTGCCCATTTGGGGCAGTCCAGGTACAGAAGGGTGTTTACTCTGGCCCAGCTTAATGCACTACCTTCAGCAGTGCAGGTGGGATGGTATAAAAAGATCCCCTGGGCAGAGCGCCTTTGCCCATGTGGAATGGAGCAGACATAAACAACTGAACATGTCCTTTTGTGGTGTGCACATTACAAGGAAGTACGTGAAGAACTTGTTTCCCCTTTGATTGACCCATTTCCCAGTTGTACAGAGCAACAATGTATGCATGTGCTGCTGTCTGACTCCAATCCCATGCTTACACATAGGGTTGCCAAATTTCTTACTGCTGCAAAGGGTATTCGAAAAAGGACCCTGAAAATGGACGAGCCTCTGTAGTTACAGCATGGTTTGCTAGACATTCTGGAATTGCTTTAGGGGAGATGTTTTGATGCTGTTGGTGTTCAACTCAGAACCGATTATTGCTTTGCATTCGATCCCAATATTTTTGTATACTTCTGTATATTTATATATTTTGATGTTTTATTTGTGCCTGGTCTTTTCACCGTAATAAAGTTTTATCTTATCTTATCTACATATAAATGGATTTCAATAAACATGGAGGGTGCTTTTCAAAAGTCATGGCCAGGGCAAGGAAATCTATACAAGGCATCATGTGTGTACATTTTCAACACTGCCACTGCCTCAAGGCACATAAGTCTTGCTCTCATAGGGCAATCTTGCCTCTTGCCACTAGGGGAAGACCCTAGATAAGATTTACTACAGCACATAAATTCTGATTTGTCAGTTAACCCAAGCTTATTCTTTTTCCTTTACAAGGAATCTCATATCAATATTCATATAAATATACACACTGGAAATTTCCATGTAAATACTTCATAACATTGAAGTGAACATCTCTATATAATAACTGAACTAAATATATGACACTCTTAGGTGAAAGTTTACATCTTTTTTCCACAATTAACTATACCAGGGTCTGGAGTGTTGTTAGGCTTGGATGTGGAGAATTCAAGTGCACATTCTAACAGACCAGTTACTAGCAGTGCGATTCTATACTGTACATCTCTCGCTGAAGCAAATGCTATTCAGTTCAACAGGATTTACTTCCAGGTATAGGTATTTTCTTTAAAGATTAAGCTCCACAGACTTGCTTTCAAGTAAGAATCAGGCAATTAGTGAAGCACTAATTCACCCTAGGTGAAGCACTATTTTTGTGGTTGGTGTGATATGAAATGAACCAAGCGCAACTGCAGGGCGCACATTGAAAGTAAAACTGCTATTAGACCAAGAGTTAAATTATCTCCATGCATTGGAGCACCTGGCTGCAGAGCCAAGGGAAAGGATTCTTAATCCCCACTGTGCCTCCCTAGAGAAGGGCCAACCAAGATCATCAACAGTGCGCATAGCTAATGGGGTTATATGTCCTGCCATATAGGTGGCCTTGGGCAAGCTAAATGGTCCAAGAATGGGGACTGGTAAGTTACATCAGAGTACTTTATACCTAGAAAACTCTGGGTGAGTGGCCATATGTTGGAACTGATAATATATCATCATCATCATAAGAGAGAAGGCCAAATAAGGAAAAAAAACAGTGATTATAAAAAACAACCAAAACTCAAAATCATAACTGAGCTAAATATCTGTAGGAGCAGAAATGCAGCCCCTCCTGTTCCTGAATTCTTGACTGTACAATAAGTCTATCAACCATTTTTGATCACTTTGCTGTATCAATTACAGATAAATAAAGGTACATATTATCAAACTCCGAATATAGATGTCTTTGAGGTATCAAAAGAAAAGCTGGTAATTTACAAGTCAGTAAAAAAAAAAAAGACCACATTTCTAAAAGGGAAACATAAACAAGTATGTCAGCCTTCTCAATTAAAATATATAATCAGCTATTCAAATTGGGGTCACATGGATTTACATCAATTCATACTAGACGTGGTGGCACTCAAGGGACGTGGTGGCGCTGTGGGCTAAACCGCAGAAGCCTGTGCTGCAGGGTCAGAAGACCAGCAGTCATAAGATCGAATCCATGCGACGGAGTGAGCTCCCATCGCTTGTCCCAGCTCCTGCCAACCTAGCGGTTCGAAAGCATGCAAACGCGAGTAGATAAATAGGGACCACCTCGGTGGGAAGGTAACAGCGTTCTGTGTCTAAGTCGCACTAGCCATGTGGCCACGGAAGATTGTCTTCGGACAAAACGCTGGCTCTATGGCTTGGAAACGGGAATGAGCACTGCCCCCTAGAGTCGAACACGACTGGACAAAAATTGTCAAGGGGAACCTTTACCTTTATACTAGATTTCACAGACGTTTAAATGATTTGACTGCCACTTAAATCCATTTGTTAATCAACCTACCTTGTGCCATTCAAGATCAATCTCTGTTGAGTCCAAGATAAACAATTTAGAAAGTGTTTGTCCTCCTTTGCTACAGAGCAGTCTTCCCTAATCTGCCCTCCAGATGTTTTTGTATAACAGCTCTTATTATCTGTAACCAATGACCTCATTGGCTGGAACTGATGAAGGTTATAGTTTAATAAAAGTTGTAGTACAAAACATCTGGAGAGCAACACATTCTGGGACACCATTAAAAAGCCTAAAGAACTAGATGCAACCATTGCAACTCAAATAATGAGTGTGATAGAAATAAAACTATTTTTAAAGGTCTATTTATAAGCAAAGTACAAATTAAAACCATTTAAATCTCTCCAAGAAAGGAAAAGTGCTTTCTACATTGCAACTTTTAAAACCATTTATACTGTTGTGAAGATGTTGAAAAGATTTTTTTTTCAGCTTTCATATATTTTGGCTTGGTAAAATACACATTAAAGTTTACATTGCAGTAGGAAGCAAGAATGATGTTTTAAGTTTCAGAGGTGGGTGTTAAGTGCAAATGCTGACAGAGCTACAATTTCTAACTTCAACCAGATGCTACTATAGAACAGAGCCGGCTTAGACCTGACCCATGACCTTATACGTTAAAAATGTTTCCACTTGAACAAAATGTAACTACAGGGAATTTAGTGTATTGGTTTTATTATGGGATAGGCGTTGTTATGATTATATATTTTGACACTATTATTTTCATGTGCATATAAAGCGTAGAAATAATCTTTGCCAAAATGAAAGTTGGGTGAACAATAGACCTCAGTTTTAAAAATATCTTATGAGGATGACAGTTTCCTTCATGACAAAAGCAAGAACAAAATCTCAATTTTGTAGTTGATAAAGTTTTTTGGCTCCTTGAGAGAATATGAGGAATGCAACATAGTTCCAACAGCTAGGGAAAAAGATACAGTTGGAGAATGTGACTGGCATAGGAGCAGAGCTTAGAATGTTGTTGTTGTTGTTGTTTTTTAAATAATAAGTCCCATTACTCATTCATTTGCTCAGACAACAAGGCATTACTGTTAGTGCTGCTGCTATTCGTGTTGTTGCTCCTTGTGAACATGTTAGTGTTACTGTTACTACTGTACCACTGAAAAATGCAGAAAGATGCTATCCAGTTCCCTCAAGAAAATTCTTCAAATACCTCTCCTCATCTCTACCAATAAATATTACAAATATGTTAGAAAGATCAACAAATAAAGCAACAAATCAACAGGTTAAATAATTGCTGCCCAGTTATTGAGAAATTCAAAATAGTTCCTGAGAAGACTATATTGCTAACTAAGCAAAGCACATGGAATTTACTTCATACAACCATATGTTCTGATTTTTATTATATATTTCATCAAACTAAGTGTATACAGAAGAATAAACCCTATTGAATTCAGTGGGAGGGTGTCTTATCATACCACTCCCAGTGTGCATGGCAAAGTTTGAATGAAGCATTAAAAACAACCTACCCCCTCATCCTAGAGATTCAGATTTTAACTGTCCTTTAGTCTACTCTCCCCACCCCCCAGGGAGTAAAGAGGATGATCTGCTTCGGAGTAAAATTCAGGAGACAGAAAAGGCAGGGATAGTGAAAGAAACAATAAGGAAATACAAACCCTGAAACATCCTTTCGCATTACCCTGGGAGAAGTGCATGGGGCCTGTCATCCCATCTACTCCCCCGTTTGCTGTGAAATAAATCCCTTTCACTAAGGGAGGTAGGTGAGGCAGCAGCCCAAAATGAATCACCTTGTGATTCCTTTTACCCTCACCCCTCAAACCCAACACCCTCAATAATGAGTAATACAGTATCCTGTTCTGCTGAAAAGTAGTAAATTAAAGGCACATACAGGCAAAAAGCTATCTTGTAATACTGCAAAATGTAACTTATTACAAAAAATAAATAACTTGTTCGAAAAGTGAGCTACTCCTAAGCTTTGAATGAAAGCAATTAATACATGTGTACAAGTCTATAAATATAAAGTGCTGAGAAAATATGTTAGATCAGATTGTGAAGACATCAAGAGAGTAAAATGTTAGAAAGGAACCGCTATAATCAGGGAGAAATAAACTGGAGGAATCCATTCCTTAAACTCATAGGAAAAGCCATTCACTTTGATTTCACTTTAAAGTAGCCTTTAGTCATTGTTCAGCTGAGTGGACATTGACAGCTCTGCAACTCTTTCCGTGTCTCATAATTCTAAAACCATGTCTCAAAGTTCTGTTGGGCCGAAAGTGTTGTTGGTTTTTTTTTTGAGAAAGCATTTACTGTAAACACAGCTGTCAGTGAATACAAGTTGTATATCATACAGCTACTGGCTACAATTAGAGGAACGTTTTCTTAAACTCAGGGTTTATTGCATTGTGACTTATTGGAAGCAAAATTCAGTCCAGCTCCATTCATAACCAACTGGGGCAGGGTTTTTTGTTGTTGTTGTTGTTTGTTTGTTGTTTGTTTTGTAAATACTGAGCATTATTTACACTTACAATAGTACCATGCACAGGACCTGAGGGCGCTGGGTAGTATAATCCTTATCAACCAGTATAGCCAGTATGTAAGAGGAAGAATTGTTGAAAAACAAGACTTAATTTTAAGTGCTGCATCCTATAAACAGAATTACCAAACTATTCCATTCATTGACTATGTCTTAAATACAGTTAAATTATCTAGTGGCAATTTTTGGTCCTTCTGCTTTGAGTGTTTCTGAGACTTCCAGGTTGTTAGAGGCATTTATTATGGCCTCTCAGTCCAAGTCTTCAATAGCCCTATATAAACACCTCAAGGCAGCAGGCAAATTTGATTCACACATAGTACTGGAGGAGTGGAGTGGATAATTTCAGCACATGGTATCAGATAGCCAGTGGAAAACTACTCTGGCCTTAGTGCAGCTAGACTCCCAGAGCTTAGACTAGGACTGATACAACCCCCCCCTCTATTTGGTGCATACTGGACACCCCAAAAATTAATGCGCAAACAGATGTCACCTTCAGACGGATGCTAGAAATGTGGGAATGAGAGTATTTCACATGATGTGCAGTGATGGCTTGCTTTTGAACAGCTACAGTAATCAGAATTAATTTTGTACTGGACTACCTCATTTGAGATATCAGCTTTTCAGGCCTTCCAACAGCCTGGAAGTGTTCTGCAGAACAATATAGATGGATTTTATGAGCTTTTCTGATTGCCATGCACCTGAACTCACAGGAATAGAAATGCTAAAGGTAAGAAAGACAAAATAAGTCAAGTTAATAATCCTTTTTTAAAGACACTGTTAAATATATGGTATAAGTATAAAAAGAATTTATGTTCATCATACTCTCCATTTGGATTAGTGACAGAAATAGAAGATTTTCCTACCAATATGAAGGTGTATATGGATTTATTTAAAGAAGAAAAAGTGATTAGACTGAAAGATTGGCTGTATAAAATGAGATCGATAGACCAAATGAAACAAGTATTTCAAAAAAAGACTATCTCGTGGTTGAACTATGTACAACTGGAAAGATGGACTAAGGAATGGGCAAATAAATATAATAAAGGTAGAGAACACACAAAATTTGAGCAATTTCTATTCTCATATGAGGACATTCAGATGACTGACTCAGTAAAAGGTACAGTGAGTAAAATTTATTCACTTCTTAATTTAGAGGAAGAAGAAAGTGAGAAAGAAGGATTGAAATTGGTGTGGGAACAAGATATTGGGAAAAGAATAAATGAAGAAAAATGGAGGAGGATATGGAAAATGAGGGTTTTAAGATTTATGTCAGTAAGAATAAAGGAAAAAATTTTTAAACTTAAAGATGGTATTTAACACCGGTAAAATTAAACAAAATTAACACCAGTCATCCGAATGTCTGTTGGAAATGTGAGAAAGAAGTTGGTACATACTTTCATATGTGGTGGGAATGTGAAAAGGTACAAAGATTTTGGAAACAAATTTTCAAAGAATTAAGTTGTATCAGTGGAAAAGATATAGAATGTAAGGCTGAGATTGCTTTGTTATCAATATATGAGAACATGGAATATGACAAAATGATTAAAGAATTGATAACTAATCTAATAACAGCAGCTAGATTGATTATTGCTAGACAATGGAAATTAAAGACTGAATTACAAATTGAAGAATGGTATAAAGAAATATGGAATATAGCATTAAATGATAAATTAACTTGTAATTTAAAGATGAAGAAAGGAGAGTTGAAAAAGAACAATTTTTATGTAATAAGGGGCAAATTTTTGGAATATGTGTTAATAAGGCGGAAAGGGAGAGCTCCAAATCAAGAATCTATGAAGTTCTGGAGAGGAGGACAATAGAAGATGAAGAATGAGAAGAAGAAGAAAAAGAAGAATATGGCAAGAGGTCCCGTATATGGTGGTGGGGAACACTGATATTGTGTTGTAAGTGTATATGTTTTATGTATATGATTTGTTTTTGTTATAGTTATAAATAAAAAAAAATTTAAAAAAAGGAATAGAAATCCAAACCCACTCTGTCAACTAATCAGTGGACAGAAGAACTAACTGGTCTTGCAACTTTTGAACGTTTACCAGAGTATGCTAAGATTTTATCTGTATTTATTTATTTAAAATGTTGTTTATCCCACCTTTCTCCTTGAAAAAGACCCAGGTGGCTTACGACAATGAAAGACAATATTAAAGTAGAAAACAATGGTTAACATCATTAACAGACAATATTTAAAGTTAAGAACAATGAGTAAAGAGGTATCTTGCATCATTAAAAGGCAATATTAAAGCTAAAAACAGTCAGTATACAATTAAAAAGACACACCAATACCACTCAGAGAAACTGAAAACACAAGTGCCGTAGTACTAGAAATCCAGTCAAAGCAGTAATGCGTAACAATCCATCAAAAAAAAAAAAAAAAAAACACACACAGGTAGCTGGTTATTGAGGGAAACAAAGAGAAAGGTCTTTGCCTGCTTGCGGAAGGACAGCAAAGATGGGGCCAGTCTGGGGAGGGAGTCTTGGAGCAGCGACAGAGAAGGCCCTCTCCTTTGTCCCTATCGGGGGCACCTGTAAAGGTGGAGGGACTGAGAGAAAAGCCTCTTCTGATGATCTTAACACCCGAGCCGGCTCATAACGGGAGATATGGTCTTTGAGATAGTTTGGGCCCAGGCCATTTAGGGTTTTCTATGTTAAAACACCACTTTGAATTGTGCCCAGAAACTGATCAGCAGTCAGTGGAGCTGCTGTGACAGAGGGGATATGTGATCCCTGTAACCAGCCCCAGGTCAGCAATCTGAATGCTGCATTTGGGACCTAATTAAGTTTTCTTACATTTTCCATCAGCAGCCCCACATAAAGCACGTTACAGTAATCCAGCCAGGAAGAAACTAGGGTATGTACCACAGTGGCTAGCCCAGATCTCTCAAGAAATGGACGTAGCTGACACACTAGTTTTCATTGTGCAAAAGCACTCCTGGCTACTGCTGAGACTTGGGTATCTATCCAGGGTCAGGGATGAATCCAGGAGCACCCCCAAGCTGCACATCTGTACTTTCAATAGGAGCGTAATCCCATCCAGTACTGGTTGCATCCCTTTTTCTTGATCTGCCTTTCAAATGACCAGAAGCACCTCTCTCTTGTCTGAATTAAGTTTCAGTTTATTCACCCTTATCCAATCCATTGCTGATACCAAAGCCTGATCTAGAGCCGAAGCAGCTTCCTTAGATTTAGGTGGCAAGGACAGATAAGAGTTGCATGTTAAATAACATAGGAGACAAAGCAAAACCCTGAGGGACCCCACTGGTCTGTGGCCAGGATGTCAAACATGAATGTCCCAGCAACATCTTCCAAGTTATCTCCTCCAGGAAGGATTAGAGCCACTACACAACACTGCCCACAAGTCCCATTCCAGAGAGACACGTCAGGATGATACTGTGGTTGATAGTATCGAAAGTCACTGAGAGGTCCAAGAAAACCAACAGGGACACAGAACCTCCATCCAGTTCCCAGCGTAGGGCATCTACTAAGGGGACAAAAGCACCTTCCCCAAGAGCAGGATATTAGATACTGGTCAGTAATTTTTCAGTATTTTTGGCTCCAAAGAAGGCTTTTTAAATAATGGTCTTACTATTACCTCCTTTAAGCATGATGGGAACCTATGCTGTTGCAAGGAGGCGTTCACCATTCCTCCTCCCAATTGATCAGTCCCTTTCTGGCAGCTTTTATGAGCCAGGAAGGGCAAAGATCCAGCAGGCATGTGGTAGCCGTCACCTCCCCAAGGGTCCTGACTACATCATCAGGCCATAGACACAGAAACTACTCCATTAACTCAGGGCAAGTAGGGGTCACAATTTTATTCACAGGACCTGAAACAACTACAGCATCCAAGTCAGACCGGATGGTCTAAATACAGATCTGTACACATGAGAGATCCTCGATTTGAGGGGTTATTGGTTCACTGGAGATTGACTATGAGCAGAAAGGATTAGTCTTGTGCCCTTTTTTGTTTTCCGAACTCACTGGGTTTTTTTTTCTTCCCTTTCTTTTTCCTTACATGTTCCTTTCCCAGTTTTTCTCTTCTCCTCTCCTCTTTCTTTGTACATATGCAATTGTATCAGCTGTATTCACTTGTTATACATTTATTTAAAAGTAATATCAGATTTTTTAAGAAGCTAATATTGACTATAAAGAAATCAAAACTGTACAAAATGTTCTAATCTAAACCTTGTTTAATCCTCAATCCAAATGGAGGCTGTAGCCAAGAAATTGAAAGGAGACTGAGACTCAGAATTGCACCTATGAAGGAACTAGAAAAGATCCTCAAATGTAAGGATGTATCACTAGAGACCAAGGCCAAACAGTCCAGTTTGGAACCAAAACTGCCTTGGTTATCCTGCTAGATTATATGACTACCAGATAGATAGGCTAGTGCAACTTCATTGATTCTTGTGCACCGCTGCAATCTTGCTGATTTTCCTGGGCCTCTCAGAAGCCTTTGATATTATTGACCATGTTATCCTTGTACTGTATCATAAGATTTAATTCAGTGTGAGATTTAGTTTACAATCCCCTTCCTCAGATTCATGCACAATATTTAGCCATACATTTATATCTATAATATACTATGTTCCTTTCTTCTTGCTTCTGTTTGTTACCTTTTTGAAAATGCTGCTGCATGTTCTCCTTCTGAGCTACCAGCAAGAATGGAATTACAAGACACTTTTTAAAGTAGTTCCAGAGAATAAACTGAATATTATCTTGGGGCTCTTATTTCATCCTGTGGCTCTTAATCATTACTGAGCCATAGATTTCCATCTTAACAAATACAAAGAATGAGAGTGTAGTCCATTCATTCCAACATCGTCTGAAGTTTGGCAGTATCTTTACTGATTACTGACTCAAATCCTCTTGCACAATTTTATGCTATGTAGGGACAATGTTGTATCAGCCACAGTGTTTTTTCTTCTTCAGATTTCTGATTCCCCTTGGAAGTTCCAAGGCTTCCTTAGGATCCCTTTCTTCGTGGAATTTTGGCATTGTTCCATTGTCACTTCCACTTTCTCCATGCTTTCTTCATGGGAGATCCTTTAGGGGCTGTGCAACATGGGTGGCGGAGTCTTTAATTTCCAAAAGTTGCAACTATAGAGATGATTCTACCATTGAAAGAGATTTTAAGAAATTGAAGACTACCCCATCTTATAGCCTCCACTGACTTCCTCGCAACAAAAAGTTTATGAAGGGAGCCTTAAAACCTTTTGGGGTGGGAGGGGGAAATGAACATTTTTAATTTCTGAAAAACAGCCACAGCTGATGACATAATCAGCTTTATGCAGTGTAAAGCTGTACAACAGGTTTTCAACCATGAAAGGTTACAGATGAAATGAGCTTCCAAGTTCCCCAGAACTAAGACTGTATAAAATTTAGGATTAAGACCAATAGTTCAAAACTAGACCAGGTGTAATGTGCTTGGCTTATCAGCTGGGTCTTTCTTCAGGTAAGCAAAATTTCAAATAGGTGTCTGTCAGAAACTCACATGATGCAGAATTCTAAGATTTGTGATCCAAAAAAATCTGAATGGCACATCACTTCCAACAAAGCGTTGCAAAATTTCCGCATGAAGCAAAGGTTACAAAGTTATCAACTAGTACTTTCTTTATACCCTATAGACTTTTTAATCCCATGCTTGTCAACATCTGCAGAAAACAGTGGATAAAAGAATTTGGAATATGGATAAGCAAGGGCCAGTTTTCTGCTCTAGGATCTACTATGGGCTATATCAGTCCCCAGTGACCAAAACAAAAACATAAACCCCTTTCCAAAATGAAATGTTGCCTGATGTTCCCTCCCATTTATATGTATTTATTTATATACTATATGTTTGTAAGGTTAGAGGGTTTATATGACATTTTATTGCAGAACAACAATCCCTGGGGACTTCTAGGAGTGGAAAATGGAATGTTTGACAGATTATTTTGGAAGGGAACATTTGGAGAAGGTAAAAATGGTCCAGGGACTGTTGTTTACCTATCCTGATCTAGAGGTTTGGGTAAGGTGTGCTCATTGGGCTGGTGATGTGCACCTTTTTCTCTGAACGCAAAAGAAGTACAGTAATTGAGTTAATAAAAGTGTCTAATATCAGTTCAGGAATGGATGGGGTAAACAAGCTAACAAGTAATCCAGATATAATGGAAGCATCGTTCACCAAAAATGTTGAAGGTTCTCAACAGGGTTCATATGGCCCCCTGAGGGGCCCTGGCACATTTGAAGGGGGACACAGACTAGAAACAGTTCTTCACACATCACCTTATAAAGTTCATTATGCAACTTGTACAATCCTGATTCTGCCCATATTTCTTTCATATTGTGTTAATGGCTATACTGTAGTCAAATAAAAGCTGAGAATGACTTGCCGAGACAGAGACGTTATGCAACTTGCTCTGCACAACTGTACTCCCCACACTGATACAACCGGAACACAACTTAGGTATATTGCTGGATCCAACACTCTTCCTGGATGCTCACTTGGCCACAGTTGCCAAGAATGCCGTTTTCCAGTCTAGTTCACCAATTGCAACCTCTCTTAGAGAAGATGGGCCTGGCATCAGTTATTCACATACCAG
Organism: Pogona vitticeps; assembly: GCF_051106095.1. Classification (NCBI taxonomy): domain Eukaryota; kingdom Metazoa; phylum Chordata; class Lepidosauria; order Squamata; family Agamidae; genus Pogona; species Pogona vitticeps. The sequence goes on from NC_135786.1 coordinate 180,571,606, forward strand.
TTCTTTCCAGGCTAGAATGTTCGAGTGCTTTCTATATAGAACAGACTTTTAAAAACAGCCTGGGATATTAAAGCAGCTGAAGTATTTTTTTTTCTAGCACTCAGCACTGAAACCCATACTTCTGACCCTGTTTTGAGCCTACTTGTTATTTACTATTTCCGGGCTTAAGTTCTGAATGATAGTTTTAGCCTTTAAGGCCCAAAATAATTTTGGACTTAGCTAGTTCATGGACTATCTGTTTTAACATCTATCTGCCCAGTGTTCAGAGGCTCAATCTCTATGCCATTGTCTCTTGTGATCAACTGAACAAAGTAGGAGATAGTGTCTTATCCTATCTGGTGGTAATATTACTGCTAACAATGTGCAATGTTTTGCCAGGTTTGCTCTCCGATATATTTTAGGTAAAAGCTGAAACAATTTTATTTCAAGAGTAAGTTAATTCTATCCTCATTTTAATGACTGTGGCTTTTTGTCATAATTTGTTTTCAAACTGTTATCTTGAAGATGTAGTCTGTTGTCTTTACAGTATTGTTTTCTGTAAGTCACTGCAGATTTGCTAGAAACATAGTATAAAAGCAACAACAAAAACAACAACAAAGGCTGCTTTCTTCATATAGAATCATAGAATCATGAAATTGGAAGGGGCCTATAAGGCCATTGAGTCCAACCCCCTGCTTAATGAAGGAATACAAATCAAAGGATATCTGCCAGGTGGTTAGCTAATTTTCTTTTGAATGCCTCCAGCGTTGAAGCACTCACCACCTCCTGAGGTAATTGGTTGCACTGTCACACTGCTCTAACAGTTAGGACGTTTTTCCTGATATTCAACCAAAATCTGATTGCTTGATCCGATTGCTGCATGTTCTGCACTCAGGGATGACTGAGAACAGATCCTGCCCTTCCTCTGTATGACAGCCTTTCAAGTATGTTGGTATAAGTTAGCAGAATTTTGTTTTGATCCAGGCAGTCCAGTTGAATCACACAGACAAAGACAGCTTTTTTGTATTATGTATGTAAATGACTTTGAGAATGGATTATTCTAAATGTTACATGAAAGAAACAAAATGTTCCAGAAACATGTGAACAAGGACACTCAGGCACCCATGCTTAATATTCCTATCATATCCTTCATTGGACATGCATGTTGTCTCCAGTCCTGCCACAATTTTTACTATCTCTGATGAAGAGGAATAAAATGGTGTGAGTTGGCATTAGTTACACATTATATCAAACTATATATTTACTAGTATTTATTCCTCTCCCCCTCTAAATCCAGAAGATTATCTGTCTGGTGCAGAATATAATTCCAGTGTGGCTCTAATTTCCCTTGATTTGCACAGGCACTTACCACTTTCAAAGTCTGTGAGGCATGAGCCAGGCCCACTGGACTAAATCCACTTGTTAGCCACAACTAGAGTAGACCCATTGAATCAGTGGAAATTACATAAATGTTGACTTACCAAAGTTGCATTGAATCAATGGATTTAATCTGTTTGGGAACAGTGAACCATCAGATTTAGCACATCAAAATCAGTTGGTCTGAAGTTATTCATGATCTATCTAAATTCCATCGACATCAATGGGTCTGCTCTTAAGAGTGATTAAGTTTGGATCCAGCCTATTGTTTTCAATATATATGCTCATCCATACGCATTCAGATACATACATGCATTCTTTATTTTCACTAACATGTCCCTAAATGAAAAACAGTCCAGTGTAACCATCACATTCTAGTTACTTTAAACACATTAATGCAAACGGATATTTACAGATATGTTTGGGACCAGACTTCATCATAATAAAAGCTGCACACTTCAACATAACTTCAGCACAAGTCATCTTTGGGTCCTTTCTAAGGAGAAAGGTAGGGTTAAAATATTGTAAATAAATAAATAAAAAGTAATCACAGTCTGCATTTAAAAAGTGAAGACGGTCTGACTGTATCAACTAAACTTAGGGAACTCAATGTCAGATTAATACACAGGGTAGTATCTTGCACATAAAAGATTAAATCAACTAAATATTGCAATATGTCCTAAGAGCTGGAAAGGCTGTCAAGGGTTATGTCTCATATTATCACATGTGGTTGTTGTGTCCCAAGCTTCAAAATTTTTGGAACTCTTTTTTTTTACAGATGGGGAAATTCAATTCAATTAAAAAAGAAAAACCAGTTAGCCCCCGACTTAGTTTGCTCATGTTGTTTCAGGAGCAAAATACAAACATGATACATAAACAACTGATCTCAATTTTGTGCTTAGCTGCCAAGCTAGTTATTGCAGCACATTGGAAGGGCATGAAAGATGCAACCATTTCCCCTTGGTATGTCAAAATCTGGTATTTAGGGCTCATGGAAAAGCTAACTGTTCAAGTCTGGCTCTATGAGGAAGTCGCAGTGGCAAACAGTTTTACAAAACCTCACACCCATCTATAGACTATGTAAATTCAAACAAAGAGATAACTTCATCTCCTGCATCACATGCTGATATGTGGAAAGACTTAGTTGAACTGGCACTCTTTACAATTCTTTGATATCAGTCTGTAAGTTTGTTATTGTATGAACTGAATGTTATGTACTGTTTTTGAAAGCAACAAAAATAAATAGTCTGAACGGCTAAGAACTGTTATGTGTAAAACACCAGTTATAAAGCTATACATGGAAGTTTACTACTCTGTTAACAATTCTGTTCTAACGATCTGTCTCTGATGCTGACCAGTTCACTCAGCTGCAGGAAGGATACCGTACTGTTGGAAAAACTAACAGGCAGCCTTCATGAAAGATGACGTGAGTGAACCATGAAAAAGCATAGGCTTTCTAGGCTATTGCATTTAACTTCAGGATGGAAACTCCTCCCAGTGACTAGGCTAGTATAATTGAAGCTCTTCACAGTCCTCATTTCCTGTGCTTCTGTCAGGCTGTTGTTTACATATTCAAACATTGTGTAATCCTGGTCCATGCAATTTTTTAAATAACGTATCACTCTTCTAAATCTAGTGTTAGCATTAGTGGATTTCATAAGGCACCGGCCTTTCAAAATACTAACTACAGAAATCCTGTGAACACTTGCATGTGAGTTAAGTCCTGTAGACCTTAATGGGACTAAGTAATTATCCATATGATTGGCTGAAATGGCCTGTTTATGAAAGAACCTATCACATTTTCCAGAAGAAAATAAATCATGCATGAGTAAGCTGTTTGGGTTTCTTTTTAATCACAGCCAGTGTTTTTTTTTTAATGGGAGCAGGCATGTTAATTCATATTTAGCTAAATCATGCACTAATGTACTCTGTGAGCTGTTAAATATACAGATCCTAAGATTAGTTAAGTTTCAGAAGTTAAAATACAAATATATATTTTTGATTGTGACTTTCCAGTGAAAGCAAGCCTGCAAATTTTTACCACTGAAATTGGGGCACTTTGTTAAACATATACGTTTTGAATGGTTTTCTTTAATATTTACAAAAATTCTATAGGTTGGAGTTAAACTTCATTTATTTCTTATAATTCAAGGAGCAAATATAGTGGTATCTCTTTTCCTCCAGAAAACAGAAACACATCTGGTTTAGATCATAAATGGGAAAAATAAGTAAATTATGAATGAAACTTTTGCACCGAGTTCATCAGGCCATGTATATATTTTCCATGATTCGAGTGAAATAAAGGATAACACAGACACAGCACGTATTTGTTAAGGGTATCAAAAACAAGACTATGCATACTGAGCTGAGGAAACATTAAATGGAAAAACACCTTTACACTACGGTTGTCATCCTGGTGTACCAACTTATCACACATGATGTGATTACACTTAAGAGCTATCACTTATACTCAAGGTCTAGCAACAGTGGAATTCTAGACCAAAATAATTAAATATAATACAAGTGTAATATATTATATCAGGGTAAGTCACAACATACAAGAGCCACTGAATGATCTGCACTGCAAACCCAGAGCCAACTGCATACACATTTGCCAGAAAATACCTCCATTTTCATTCATGTCAGCCCTCAAGAGCTCCACTCCTGTTGATTAAACAATTGTCTGTCCAAAAGTGTGACACAAATAATCTATGCAGAGGACCATCTAGTTGACTTTGCACAACACCTAGATTCGATTAGACAGAAACTGTCTTCAGTATTTTTGCTGAGATTACTCCAGCACAATTATATTCAACCTGCTGTAACCAAATTGCTTTGAAATGCAAATGTTGATAAATATTGACTGAATTTTACTTCCTATTTCTTTCTGGTGCATACACTGGCATTCTCTTAATAGCAAACTGTTTGTTTTTTATATCTGGATGGGAAGGAGGTTTAAGCAGTACAGGAGGCAATGCTCTTAAATCACCATCCCTGTGCAAAAAGTGTCAAGTTGCAATGATCAAAAGTTTCTCCAGAAAGCTACAAGGGGAAAAATTCTTTGGAAACTATTCTGTATCTGTGTGCCAGATTTCAGTGGAGAGGAACTTGCCACAGTTCTGTAATGAACTCTTCTAAAAAGGGGACATGGTCAGGCACAGAAAGAATTTTTATCTGAGTTGTGTCTGCTATTTAACTGTTTTACATACAGGCAATTTCTGTCCTTTTGCTGCCAAAATCAGTTAAAGTATGTAGCAATCTTTTCCCTCTCTGGAGCACGTTATGTTGCTTGCTAAATATAAACCACAGACCATGTTTGTCTAAACGTATTTGTAGTTCAACTAAACTGGACCCCTTTTCCTGAAGCTTACTCATGTCAGTTTTTTACAGCAGAAAAGCAGACTGTTGTGGCATCTTCATAATTGATGACCTCATCTTCTGCAGACTACAGTTCACTTTGCCAGTATATTTTTAAAAGGCACCTTTCCCAACAGGAAACATTGGCCTAAATTTCAGGAGGATGCTAAACCCGTGCCTGGACTAGACAACTGCCAGTTGCGGTGCTCACAGGACCAAATGCTGCTTCATACAAGTACCTCTCCATTTTTCCAGGCAGAAATCTAAACATCAAGAAAAAGCCTTGTATTTTACCTTCTCACTAACATGCTGATTTTGTAGAGGATTTCAGTGGAGACATATACAACCGGGCGCACCTTCCGCCCAACACTTGAAGGGATATAATTGAAAAATAAGTTTGCTGCACCAGTCAGAACCCCATTAGGAGAACCTGGGAGAGAGATTAGCACTCAGTTTGCCAACAGGTGAAAGGGAGAAAAAGAGAGAAAGAGGGATCCCAGACAACAAGGAAAGGGAGAGGAAAATGTCTGTCGTCCTCTCTATCATTCGCGCCCGCCAAAGTTCCGAGAAACCAACTCGAGAAAGAACAACAGGAGCCTCGAGTATGTCCACATCTGGCCAAGCGGGGGCCAAAGTTAAGGGAAGACAAAGGAAACCCTTCTACTGATCTCAGACTGGTGTGCCTCAGGACGGACATCCTTTCCGTTCTGGCTCTCTCCGTTGGTGTTGTGTTTAAAAAAAAAAAAAAAAAAAATCTCGCAACAATGCCCAGAATTCAGCCTCTGCCTCCCGACCCACACCCTCCTCCTCCTCCTCCTCCGTCCCCGCCCGTCTTTTCCTCGCTACTCACTCCAAGCAGACACACTTTCAGCTCTCGTATCGCCATCATCTGTTTGGGGCATAGAGGCTTCGCATCCTTTGGAGGAGCCAATCCCCCAGACTCTCCCGCACTCCCAACCTCCACGAAACCGAGAAAGCAGCTGCGGCTATTTCTGGGCAGCCCCAGCCCTCGGCAGCCGCCGGCGGTCACATGAGCACAGCCGCGCCGGCGGCCGCGGCTCCAGCTCCTCCTCGCGTCTTTTTGGTGCTTTCCTCACCCAAACCCCACACGTATGAAATAAGCTGCGCTTCAGCATATTTTAGGGCACGCGGTTTCCATTCTCTGGGGCAGCGACTGCCGCTCGAGTATTTCCAAGCAGCGAGACGCAAACCTGGCCCCTCACAATGGGAGTCGAGAGTTCCCGCCCATTCTTCTCCTCATACATTCCTCCGCGTTCAATATTCCAGCGGGACACAGAGGGAAAGGAAAGGGAACGAAAAAGAAATGTATCTGGATTTCCAAATTAAACACAGTTATGTATTTTTAAAAGTTAAACCCCTAAATTCTTAAATTTTATTTTCATGATGCAGTCAACTCTGCCTCATTCAGGAGACTTTAGAAAGGACCAGATGTTCCCTTCTTTGGGTAACCTTGCTATGTTTTCTCATTGCTTCTTCTGGTTTCTTCCCGCCCCCCAACATAAAAATCTATCAAGGAGATTGAAAGCATTCATCTGGCAGAAAATGTTCCAAGGCTGCAATAAACTCAGGGCGCAACTGGATAGGTATTTGTTCTGTTTGTGCCATGGTCCCTTGCTGTTCTTTCCTATATTTATTTCATACAGTTTTAGTGCTGTGAGCAGATCTGATCTTTAGGTGTGAGCATGCTAATATATATTTTGTTCGGCAAGCATAATGGATTGTGGTTCTTTGTAGCATTTCCCGTTATATTATTTTGTCTCGCTTTTGGCTTCTGCAGTTGCCTATATCAGTCTTTCCGGGCAGCGGCTGGAGATGTCCACATAACATCTGAAATTACAAGGTCTACAAAACCCATTTTAATAAGTCAGGGAGGAAGCTAAGTACATATCCCAGAGAAAGGCATCACAGGATGCAACTAACACAGAAAAGGCGCTACTCTCTCAGACTTGTCAACCTAATTGATTTTCACTTGGGGGGAGGAGGGGAGGACATGTGGGTTTGGCATTTGTGGCCAAACCTTAGAGAATTTTGCATGGTTGCAGGAAGTTCTTCAATTAACCTGGCTGCAAGTTGTTCAGAACTCTTAAAGGCAATCAGCACTCTAATTTGACTCTAGAATACACTGTCACCCAGTGCAGGTATAACAAAATAATTATTACACCTATGTATTAGCTCTAAAAGCAACCGGGCAGCTGTATTCTATACCAGCTGAAGCCTTCAAATAATTTTAAAGGTTGCTCTACATGAAGTACATTAGCACCATTCTTTTCTAGGTATCACCAGAGTAAGGTCTAGTTTCTCTAATCTGGAGTATAGCTGGCAAGTTAATTAAAGCTAATTAAAAACACCCTAATGACTGCCACCATCTGTGACTGCATAGATAGCATCACATCCAAAAGAATTCTGCAAGCCACATGGTTGGCTCTTAATGGGAAGTGGAACCCAATCTAAGACCATTGTCACACATGTACCCTTACTCGCAATATTTCCATTTAAAATAAATTAAGCCTTATCTTATGTGCCCTTACCCATTCCCAAATAACTTTGTCACCTGATGAAGGTTTTTGCAGCTTCCTTTGAACTGAGAGGCAGAAATGGGAAATGGAACTGTGTGTTGGCTTTATACTGTTGACATTTCAATCAAACAAATGTCCCAATGCTTCCCCTGGGGTTCACAAAGACATTAAAAAAGCATATAATAGTGTATTCCCACACCCTAGTCTACCAGGTTTCTCAAAAGAATACTCAGAATCTGAGGGAGGAGAAAGTGAAAGGCATAGGATGAATATGTGGCCCAAGTGTATCCAAAATACATGTACAAAACACTAAAGCATATATCTCCTGCTAGAACAGAAACAGAAAATATTTGGTGCACTTTCAAGAATGTAACAATCAGAAGTGGGGTTTCTAGAAGAAAAGACTGGGTCAGAAACAAGAAGATTACTATACTGTATCAAGATTTAATGGAATGCTCCCATTCTCTCTTAATAACCAGAAAAATGGGTCCAATTAGTTTCTGCACCTGATTTTTACAAACAACATATTTCTTGGGTAAGCTTCTACAGATATATGTCAAAGTAGTCAATAAAAAGGAGGCATAGGCTACAGTCTGCAAAAATTAAGGCATAATCACACTTCTTCCTCGATAGCTCTCAAGCTATTTTAACAGTTACCCTGGAATTTGTGATGTGTGAGTTATATCTGTGTTCTATACAAGGAAATCATTTTACTGATAGTCTTATAGAGGCTTAGATACCTTACAGATCAAAAGCAAAAAACTTTATAATGTAGTATAAATATTATTCTAAACAAAAGCATCAAATCTGATAAATGAGTGGCACTGAGGCAAAAGTCTGGGTCAAGCAAGATAAGCAAACATAAGGACAATCTTCTTTATATACACATTCTTATAAAGAAGAAAAAGTACAGACATTTACTTGAGTTATAAACAGTTTCTGACCCGTTATGTTCCAGGAACCACCACAACAATTTGTCTGCATTCAAAGAGCTGTGGTTAGAGAAACATTTCTGAGGAATATGTCATACTGCAGTATGTTTAAAGCAGAAGAAAAACAACTCAGGGCACTCCTTCCTCCTCTGTCTCCCCAACTCTATTTTACAGCTCAGTCAAGCAAGGACACACTGTTTTGCATTTTCCTTATGTAAACAAAATATAGGATATTCAACTATAACTCAAGCAAATAACAGCATAATAAGCAGGGTAGACAGTATAGCTCAGTGACAGAACACAGATATTGCATGGAGAAGCTCCATGTTTCAGTATTTGTTATCCAAACTGAAAGGACCACTTGTAGCAGGAATCAGAGAAAAAAACACTACCAGAGACCATTAGAGACATTGCTAATTAAAATGAACAATACTGGGCTAGAAAGACCATTGTTCCAAATGTTACTGTAAATCAGGGTCTCCAACTACAGCCCATGGGCCACATCCAGCCCTCCTTGCCATTTTATCCAGCCTATTCCCTTAACCCTGTGCGAGGGTGTATGTGTATGTGTCTTCAGCCCTCTAAGATCTTGAAAGTATTCAGTGTGGCCCTCAGGGTAAAAAGTTGGGAGACAGGTTGGTTTGTGGTATAAGGGACAAAAAAAAATGCAACTTCGATTGTTTACAAGGAACAGTCTGGATTTTAAAACAGCTTATGAGGAGATTTTAGCTGAAGAAACTACACAGAAATTTACAAAAGAAATTCAACAGGAAAAGGCTCTTCCACGGTTTAGTAAGTCGGAAAGTGTCCATCAAGGGCAGTGGGAGGACTCCTCTTTTAGGGAGGAGGAGGTAGAAGCTGTAATGCGAGTCATCCATCAGAGAAGCCAGGGAGTAAAAGTACCACCAGAAAATCTGTGTGGCAGTTGTGGCAGGTCCCACCTGAGGAAGGCGTGTTAATTCGGGAATGTACAGTGCCAAAGGTGTGTCAAGGTGAGGCATATTGCTCGTGCCTGTCGTGCTGCCCCTTACTCGAGAGCAGCAGAAAGGGGGAATCGTCAAGTGACTTGGGCATCCAGAAAGGGCTACAATCAGCAAGGCGAGTGTCACACCCTTTCCTTGCTTTCTGTTGAACTGCCAGAGATTAAAGGAGACAGCTTTGTGATTACTTTTCAGCCATCAATTCAATCAAAGATCAGAGTGACTGTAAGAATTCAGGATGTGCCCTGTGAAATGGGGGTGGACACGGGTTCTGCATTGTCTATCACTGCAGACCAGACACTCCAGCAGATTTGTCCTAAGGGGTGGAAGCACAAATTGGAGCCATGTGATGTACTTCTTAAGGATTTCCAGAGCAATCAGGTTCCTGTGCTGGGGATGGGCACCTTTCAAATAGCCTATAAAGACTTCAGGGGGCTATTATGTGGGGTAGTGGCAAAAGGGCAATCACCAAGCCTACTGGGATTGGAATGGTTTGACCCATTGGGCATCTATATTTCTGGTATTCAACAAATCACGCATGTGGATGTTACAGCTGTGTGTAAGGAGTTTGCAGCAGTCTTTAACAGATCTTTGGGGAGTTACACTGGGCCACCTATTTTGTTTAATTTGAATCCAACAGTGTCCGTTTAAAGGCACATCGGGTTCCATTTGCCCTTAAGCCTAAAACTGATGAAAAAGTGGATCATTTGATAGCTTAGGGGGTCCTAGAGGCAGTGCCCCATGCTCGATGGGGGACACCTTTTGTTACTCCTCTTAAGGCATATGGGACCATGTGGATTTGCGGCGATTACAAATGTACAACAGCATGCATACCCGGTGCCAGTAGTAAGTCATCTTCTGGCATCGCTGAATGGTGGAAAGATATTTGCAAAGCTTGATCTGGCCCAGGCTTATCAACAATTACCAGTAGATGATGCCACTGCAGTGGCACAAACAATCATAAGACATAGGGGGGCTTTTAAGGTAAAGCAATTACAGTTTGGTATCAGTGTAGCCCCTGGGATATTTCAAGGCATTATGGGAGGCCTCTTGAGAGGGTTGCCAAGTGTCATTTCATATTTTGATGACGTTTTGGTAGCTGCAGGTTGTGTGGCTGAACTAGCCGAGCAACTCCGTATGGTGTTAAGTAAACTTCAGGCAGCAGGTTTGAAGGTTAATCAGGAGAAGTGTCAGCTTGGAGTCCCACAGGTGGAATTCCCTGGACTCCTGATTGACACTACTGGTATTCATCCTACCTCAGAAAAGGTGCAGGTTATATGTAGTGCATCAGAGCCTACAATAAGAAAGGAATTGCAGTCCTTTTTGGGGCTGTTGAATTTTTATCACGCCTCCTTACCTCATTAGGCATCAGTGGCAAAGCTGGTATATAGCCTTTTAGAATCATCCACCCCCTGGAATTGGGGCAGGAAGGAAGCTAGGGCTTTTAGGGCAGTTAAGGAGTTGTTGTCCTCAGAAAGTGTTTCGACACACTTTGATGAGAAGAATCCACTTCTTCTGGCTGCAGATGTCTCCCCGTATGGAATTGGGGTGGTCCTTAGTCACAAAATGCCAAATTTTGGTCAGAAGGCACCTACTGCTTATTTTTCACGGACTTGTCACCAGCAGAGCGTACTTATGCTCAAATTGACAAGGAAATTTTGGCTATTGCAGCTGGGCTTAAGAAATTTCATGATTACTTGTACAGGCAGCATTTTGTTATTATTACAGATCATAAACCTCTTTTAGGAATTTTTACTCTAGAGAAACAGACCCCACAGATTTTGTCCCCATGAATGCTGAGGTGGACAGTGTTTTTGTCAGCTTACTCTTATAATCTGAGGCACCGCCCAGGTAAGGTGTTAGATAATGCTGGTGCCCCCAGTCGATTTCCGCTGCCAGATCCATCTGTTGATGTGGCACCAGCTCACCATGTGTTATTACTGGAAGAGTTGTCTCGGCCCCCAGTGTGGGTTACTGATGTAGCAGCTCACACAGCTAAGGACTGCATGCTAGCCCATGCCCTTAATTGGGTGTGGAAGGGATGGCCAGAGGGCTAAATGATGGACGATTTCCAGCCATTTAGTTGTAGACAGAACAAACTCTCAGTGCACAAAGTTTGTTTGCTTTGGGGGAGTCGAGTTGTTATTCCAAGCCGGTTGCAACAACAAGTGCTTGAGGCACTACATGTCAGCCACCCAGGTATAGTGCGTGTGAAGGTACTAGCCCATAGTTATATTTGGTGGCCTAAGATGGATAAGACCATTGAAGAATAGGTTTATTCTTGTCTCATGTGTCAGGAGTCAAGACCATCGCCAGCACAGGCTCCTGTCCATCCATGGGAGGTGGCACGAGGCCCTTGGTCCCAACTCCACATAGATTTTGCTGGTTCCTTTCAGGGGTAAGTATTCTTTATTGTACTTGATGCTTTTTCTAAATGGTTGGAGGTAGTCCATGTCCAGTATATCCACATCCATTGTTGTTCATGCACTTCAAAAGCTTTGTGCGACACATGGTTTGCCGGACACTATTGTTTCAGATAATGGGGCTCAGTTTATGTCAGCAGAATGTAAGCAGTTTATGGAAGATAATGCTATTCAGCATGTGACATCAGCTCCCTTTCACCCATCTACTAATGGGGAGGCAGAGAGAATGGTAAGGACAGTGAAAGACACTCTCCAGTGACTGGCTAGAGGGAATTGGCAAGACTGGTTGGCAGCATTGTTGTTGCCAACAACATGTTACATCCCACTCTACAACAGGGCGCAGTCCAGCGGAGCTTTTAATGAATAGAAGGTTGACTACGATCCTTGATAGGCTGCACCCAGTAGAAGAATCACAACAATTATTGGGGAAAGTGGAGGGTTTTTCATCCTGGGGATCTGGTTTATGCCTGTAATTATGGTAATTATGGTAGGGGCCCTGATTGGGTGCCAGCAACAATAGCTATGCCAACTGGGCCAGTGTCATATTGAGTGACAACGCCTGAGGGCCAGGAATTGCAATGTCTGGATCAGCTGTGGCAGAGGTGGCCAAGAAGGATGTCAGCAGCTGAGGACAACCCAGAGACAGACACACCAGAAGCCGGGACATCTTGGATAGCAGAGATTGTGCCACAGCCCATTATAGATCCATCAACAGTGTTAAGACCAGACGGTAGTTATGCTGGGGAACGTGGAGAGGCATCAACGTTGGAACAGCCCGATCCATTGGGTCCCAATGGCCAGGCTGAAGATAATGAGTTAACACATTATCAGTGAGGACAGGCACCTCGCTGTTATTTGCAAGATTATGATTGTAACCGGGTACAATCTTGTCTTAGGGGGGAGGGGTGTAGTGTGTCGGGGCACTTTAAAGGAGATTTCTGACAGCTGTAGGAGACAGGTGGACCTTGTAATGAGGTGATGCCTAGACAGTTTGATTGGGGGGTGGAGTTATGGGTATTTATTGAATGTGTGTCTTGTGTATGTCATGTCATATTTGGAATAAAGGACCGTATGTGGAAGCAGTTGTCATGTCTGGACCAACAACATAACAATAGAATAATGGAATTGGAAAGGCCAATAAGGCCATTGAGTCCACCCTCCTGCTCAATGGAGGAATCAAAATCAAAATATATCTGACAGATGGTTGTCTAATTTTCTCTTGAATGCCTCCACAGCTGGAGCACTCACCACCTCTCAAGGCACCTGGTCCCATTGCCACACTGCTCTAACAGGAAGTTTTTCCTGATATTCAACAGAAATCTAGCTTCATGTAGGCTGAGCCCATTGTTACATGTCCTGCACTCTGAGATGATCAAGAACAACTTCAAACAGCTCTGGAAGTTTAACTTTTATAGAAACCTTAGGTGGGGGTGACAGCACTCACAGGAAACCTAACTGAATAAAACATAAAAAGTTTTTATTAAGTGACAGCTAATATTATATTTCTATAACCACAAGGGGGAAAGAACTGAATTATAGCCCAAGAAGGCTATAATTTATTATGCAAATCAAGACTTAGCAACAATCTGTGTTCAACCTCCCATTACTGTACTATTACAAAGAGCTCATCCACCCCACTTATTTATTGAAACAATTAAAATGGACCCAAATGTGCAAGTCCTCAAATGATACAGTTTGCCTGAATGAAATTACAGCATTAGTGTACTGCATTACAAAATACAAATCAGGAAGTAGATAGTTTGAATCTTGCTCACTACATAGTTTTAGGGAGGCTGCTTTTTCTCTGTCTCACACTCCACCACAATATGGGAAATATTAAGACTGACTTATAAGCACGTAATAAATATAAGCAAACAAATAATCCATGAGGAATCCTTGTAACTATTTATCCTCCTCATTCTCATCCTCACACATACTGTACTACAGCCTATGTGAAAATACCACCAAGTCAAAGTCTATGTCAAAGGTAAACTAATATATCGGTAAGGCTTTACTATTTGAAAACCAGCATGCTTAACTTTATTGTAACCAAACTCAACATTACTGAATGTTAATAAAAACTAAGAATAATTTGCCACAAGAACCATGAACATTAAACAAGCTGGCAATGTTTAGGTACAATTATGTGTAGCTTATCTTTACATTCCACTGCTTTTCTAGTATAATTTGCCCTAACTGTTACTGATATGTTCATTGGCCATTTCAATTATCTTTGAAGATAGTGAACTAAATAAATTGAAATAACGTTTGGGGAATGTAATAGGATTTTTGCACAATGCATTTGGAACACAGACACAGAGAGAGCAAAACAAAGACAGAGAGAGAGAGAGAGAGGTCTATATGGATTTATGGATGGATTAGAACTGTGTAATTAAATATGGTATATGCTACTTGACTTCCATCTGGTATTCTAGGCTAGTAATTTTAATACCTTGTTGAATGGCATAAGAAAACTCTGTAAGTCAATTCTTCAGGATATTATACCAACACGACTGTAACTATCATGAATCAAGAATATTGTTTCTTGTAATGCAGGCAGCTGAAAAATAAAACAAACCACAAGGCTGCCTTTCAATTCCTTTATTTTACACTGTAAAGTATAAAAAGAGCATTACATTAACTCTAGACTTATTACCAAGTAAACAGGCTTATATTGTGCACTATGCCAAAAAGAGATAGAAGTTTTCTTTATAGACAGCCAGTGTGTGTACTGCCAAAGAGGCATGAGGGTAACGTGCACTGCCAACCAATATGAACTTCCAATTTCAGATGTCTTAGAGATGCTCAGTCTGTTGGAACTGTATTTGTAACTGGGTTCTGCAGAAACAAATGGACGACAAATACTTCCACAACCACGTTCTATGAGTAATCATCCAAAGAAAATTTAAATGGATACAAGTAAACCAAACCATATTTTAAAGTCATGTGAAAAGTACATTACAATTCATAATGATTTCTTCTTTGATCAAATAAAAACATTGTATTTCACAATAAGGATTTCTCTGTTTTTCATATATCCCATAATAACATCCAATTACATTTTCAAAAGGCAAGAGGAAGATACAAATTTTCACAACAGTTTATTTACCGTATTTTTTGCACCATAAGATGCACTTTTTTTCGCTCCAAAGGGGGGTAGAAAGTCCGTGCGTCTTATGGTGCGAAGGTGGTGACTGGGGGGGAGCGTCGCAAGGGTCCCAGGGAGCCTTCCAGCACCCTTGTGATGCTCCCCCACCACCCCACGGGGCCAGCGCGGGCGAAATAGCGACCTTCCAGGACCTTTTGAGAGGCTTGAAAGCTTCTCAAAAGGTCCTGGAAGGTCGCTATTTTGCCCACGCTGGCCCCGTGGGGGGGGGGAGTGTGGCAAGGGTCTGGAAGGCTCCATTGGACCCTTGCCATGCTTCCTCCACCCCCCCAACGGGTCCAGGGGGGGCAAAATCGCCAGCTCCCAGGACCTTTTGAGAGGCTTGAAAGCTTCTCAAAAGGTCCTGGAAGGTCGCTATTTTGCCCGTGCTGGCCCCGTGGGGGGTGTGGGTGGGGGAGTGTGACAAGGGTCTGGAAGGCTCCCTTGGACCCTTGCCATGCTTCCCCCCCCACGGATCCAGGGGTGCCAAAATCGCCACCTTCTGGGGCTCTTTTGAAGCTTCCCAAGCCTTAAAAGAGCCCCAGAAGGTGGCGATTTTGCCCCCTCTGACCCCCGGGCGGGGGCAGGGTGAGTCTAAAGGGTCCTGGAACACACTCTTGGACCCTTTGGAGGCTCACCCTGCCCCCCACCAGGCTAGAGGGGGCAAAATTGCCACCTTCTGGGGCTCTTCTGAAGCTTTCCAAGCCTCAAAAGAGCCCCAGAAGGTGGTGATTTTGCCCCCTATGGCCTTCGGGGGGGCAGGGTGAGTCTCTAAAGGGTCCTGGAACACACTCTAGGACCCTTTGGAGGCTCACCCTGCCCCCCCACCAGGCTAGAGGGGGCGAAATTGCCACCTTCTGGGGCTTTTCTGAAGCTTTCCAAGCCTCAAAAGAGCCCCAGAAGGTGGTGATTTTGCCCCCTATGGCCTTCGGGGGGGCTGGGTGAGCCTCCAAATGGTCCTAGGTTGTGTTCCATAAGACGGACCTCTCCATAAGGCTCACCAATTTTTAGGAGAAGAAAACAGATTTTTCTTCCTGTTTTCTTCTCCTAAAAATTTGGCGCGTCTTATGGAGAGGTGCGTCTTATGGAGCGAAAAATACGGTAATTTCATTTCAATATACTTTAAACTTCCCAACTGAAAGCACCCCCCACTGGCTAACAGGATTAGGATATCATTCCTCTACTTTCGCAGTAGCTGTCATTAAAGTGTGTTACACCTGTGAATTATTCTACTGGATTTTTTCTCTTCCTTTCAAAAATGATTTTGCTGTCATCTGTCAGGCACCCAAATCCATCTAGGAGGTCTTTTTCTCTACCACCACCCTATCTCTAGAGACGGTAGGAGTGGGGTGAATTGGTGGAAAACAGATCCAAAGTTTGAAGGGAGGAAGCATACCTCAGTGGCAAGGCACACATTTTGCATACAGATGGTCTCAGGTTCAATCCCAGGAATTTTCTTGGGCTAGAAAAATTCCTTCCTGTTAGTGCCAAGATGAACCAAGCAAGTATCTGTCTCAGTACATACAATATTTAGGGAAAGAGAGAGACAGAGATTTTGATTTGAACAAAGGAGGAAGCAAAAGAAAGTGCTGCCTCATAATCTGATTTTTCCTATATTGGAATAATATTGATTTATATTGATTTTTCCTATATATGGAGTAAAATCCTGGATTCCGGCCAGCAACATGAGCAGGACAACTGTGTATGGAACCAAAGGCCATTGTGTTGATAGTTTTATTTTCAGATAGATATAGCAAAACACAACAAACAACATGCCTTTGACAGAATCTCTAAATTGGATCCACTTCTTCTCTAATAATACTACAATTATTAAAAATTAGCCTTATTTGACACAAACAATCCAAACTGCTACTGATTTACTGGTTTCAATTTTTACCTCTATATCAATTTTGAGGAGTTTTGTCATCAATACATTGTTATAGTAGCTTTGGATTCCAACTTTGCATGGAATTCTGACAGAGCTATAACTCACCAAACCTTTATCATCTCTCCTTACAAGACAGCTTACTATAAAGTTCACCTGGAGGTCCCTATTGTTTGCAGAGTGCTAGAGAATTCAACACTATCAAACTTATATAAAGTAAAAGAAAGTAAGTACTGCAGTGTGGATCTTGTACACAATCTGAAGACGAGGGTAAATGTTTATCTGTTTTAAAACCACTACAAATTAGAGACAGAAGCTGGCTTTCATTCCCATACTGGGGAACCACAGTGCTGTGAATGGTAGAGAAAACAAAACAAAAGATTAAGAACTCAAAAAATTATGCACAGACACTAAGCTACTTTGTTAAAAGTGGGTTTCAAAATGGAAAATCAAGTCAGGAGTAGAAGCTGCTGTTTTGAAATTCAGTTTTGAAATGTAGTCATGATTTTTGGAGTTTTTATGTTTTTTCTGCACCATCCAGTGGAGCCCAGCCGGATGAAGACTTGTATGGAGCTGGTACTTAGCTTTTGTTTGTAATTTTGAGAGGTCTAATAACAATATTCCTCTTGCCTTCCGATCAATGTACTGTATAGTTTTCCCACAAGTAGGTTTACTGTATGAATAAATGTACCCTAACATAACAATAATTACACCATGCCATCAAGTCCAATCCCACTTGTGGTGACCCTTTCCAGGGACTTCTAGGCATAGTGTACTCAAAACTAGTTTACTATTCCCTTCTTTTGGGGTACTTATCTAGTTTGCCCAAGGCTAGAAAGGTTGACTTTTCTCTTAGCCACTATATAAAGAAGTTAACTGTACAACTTTCACCAAAAAAGCTTTGCACAGGGGCACATACTTCTGAAACAAACAAAATTACACAGTATACTTACATTGTGACTAAAAAAATTGCTGTTACTTTCCAAAAATTTTCATATATGTTAACGTACACATATGCATTCAATGAGGTTGTGAACTGATTAAAGGAATCTTAGTTGATCACTCATATGAGTTATGCATACATCTGTAAAATAATAATCATAATGTGCGGTCAAGTCAATTCTGATTTATGGTGATCCTTTTTGAGGGCTTTCCAGGTAGATAATACTCAGAAGTTGTTTACCATGCCCTTATTCTGGGCGCACCCTGGGACCATGCAGCTTGCCCGAGGTCATGGCTCTACATACAGGAGGCGGCATGAAGAACTGAACTTTGAATCTCTGGTTCCACAGCCAGATACCTAAGCCATTGACCTATGTGGACAGTGGGTACAATGTAAGTCCATATAGAACAATAGCTTAAAAGGGAATAAAGGATTGTTTGTTTTTGACACATGATGCCATTTTAGAAGAGGCAATCCATCCAGTATGAAATAGGTGAAAGAATGTTTTTTTCTAATATTAAATATTTAAAATGTTACTTTTTTGCACTACAGGTCCCATATTACCACTGCACATGGGGCCACTGTATAAGATGGCACCTGTTACCCACAATTTTTGTAAGTAGTTGTGTAACAAAACCACTCATGCCTTTATTAGAATAATCTCTGAACAAAGAACACATAGGGTTGTCAAGAGATTTCAAAATTTATATCCCTACTAATTTGAAGCTTATATTTCACTCAAATGGCTCAGCTATAGTAGATTATAACATATGGCCAGGCTCTTTGAAAACTATTAACTGGTCTCTAAATTTCCCTCCCTGTCATTGCCTGGTCTCTAGAATACTTTTATCTGTAAAATAAATTTCCTTTACATACATAGTGGAGACAAGGTAGGCCTGAATTTTGTTGGTGGGGACCTCATTCTTTTCTCTGGCATCTGCTTTGTAAATTATTCCTAGGAGTCTGAAATGCATGATTACCGTATTTGCTGACGTATAAGGCGACTGGGCGTATAAGATGACCCCCCAACATTTCCACTCAAAATGTAGAGTTTGTTATATACTTGCCATATAAGACTACCCCCTCTTCCACATGAGTGATTCTGCTTTGGCTGGATCATGGGGAGAGTTCGTTTTGCCACTTTTGGTTCCTTTTGCTGGGAGAGAGCGAGGGTTTGCTGGAAGAAGGACAGCATCGGTGCCGAACAGCTGACTGCTGGGAACCAGCAGAGAGGCGGCAGCCGTTTTGAGAGGCAGCGGCTATGTGGTCGCATCTCAAAATGGCTGCCGCCTCTCTGCTGGTTCCCAACAGTCAGCTGTTCGGCGCTAGAGTCAGGCTGTTCCCAGGCTACCAAGGAGCTCGGTCTACTCGGTCTTACTACCAGGTAAGTGACTTCACTGGGAGAGAGGGAGGGTTTGCACCCGGCGTGTAAGACGACCCCCCCCCACTTGGAGGCATGTTTTTCAGGGCCAAAAAGTCATCTTGTATGTCGGCAAATATGGTATCTAATGCTTATATTTTAAAAGAAATAGTCTATTTCTGAATATTTCTTTCATTCATTCTGTAAGAAATATACCAATGTGGTATGTCACACTGCAATAGGCCACTGGAGTAGAAGCAAAAAAGATAATTTGATGTGACAGAAAAGGACAAAAAAGTTCTAGTAGAAGAAGGAGACACAGGTTTTTATGGTTGATACAGGTCTGAAGAACATCAGGTACCGTTTCCCCAAAAATAAGACCTAACCTGAAAATAAGCCCTAATATGATTTTTCAGGATGCTTGTAATGTAAGCCCTACCCCCAAAATAAGCCCGTTAAGTGAAACCCCACCCTCCACCATTGTGCAGCATTGTGCAGCAACCAGAAGATGACATGACTGTATTTGAATAAATGTAGATTGTTGTACATGAAAAAAAATCAAATATCCCTTGAAAATAAGCCCTAATGGGGTTTTTTGGAGCAAAAATTAATATAAGACCCTGTCTTATTTTCGGGGAAACACGGTAGCTGAGCAGCAGTACCTTTCAGGACTAATTTCAACAGGTAAAGGACAGATGCCAAAAGCAGCATCCCATGACAAATTGAAGTAATTAGTGATAATGGAATAAGTATGAAAAGGAAATCCTAGGTAAGACCACTGCACACATATAATGCAATACACCAAAGTTGTTTTAAGAATACCTCTCAAAATTTAATGTATGAATATCACAAATTTGTCCATCATACTGATGTGCTTATTGGGGAATCATGACTGGCTGCAACCATCAGAATGTACACCCGGAGGTAAATCAAGATATGTCTCTACATAATACAGTAAATGTTTTCTGTAACCACGGTGTCAGTAGGACTAATCAGGAAGATCCAGGAATCGCACCATCTAATGTAGGAAAAAAAATGACTTTCTTTTTGGTACACAAGGAAAAGCTCATTGTCATGGTAGGATTATGACATCTCCAGAACAAGAGATAAATAGCAGCCAATCATGTATCTCTGTACTTCTACTTGCTACTTTATTTAACCTTCAAGAAAACTGAGCTATGAGAGGTAGGTATGTCACTCACCATTCTTTCTGTATTACTTTAAAAGAAACATCCTCTTCTAAAGTCAGAATTTTTCTTCTTCTTTCCTCTCTTGCCCACTTCAAATATATAGTATATTGTAGGTCAAATGGCTGATGTGCCATGTGTGAACTATAAAACCTTTTAAAATATGAACTTAAAAAAAACCACACACACACGAGACTATAGTCTGAATTCTGATAATAATTATACCTCACTGGACAAGCATGCTGAACTGTAGTTAACTATCCCCAATATATTTTCAAAATCATCCCAGGTAGTTATTTCTATTAAAATTATCTGAATTTTAATGAAAATGTAACCATACTTAACTGAAGACTATAATGCACACTTTTTTATTTTAAAAAAATTTTAGTTATTGAAATTGGACATTCTTCACACTGATAATTTATTGGCGGGGTCCATTTATTGTTGCAACTTTTATAATTTAGGAATGGAACCTGTACAAATGAATCAACAAATAAATATGCAAAGTCCAAACTTTGCACTACACATGGGCTTTTGTTTTGCTGTTGTTTGCTAATCTCAAGCAATGATACAGAAAGGGAAGTTATCCACTACTCCACACCTACCTACCAGTAATTTCTCAATTTATTTGTACACAGATATGTAATGGTTTCAGTCTTAGCAATTTGCATTACAAATATGCTAATACAGGTAGAAGCTGTAGGCTACTTCATAGTCTTGACCTGACTTGCTGTTGAGAAAATGGAAAATAGTCAAACAATGCTTGGAATAGCTGTGTCTTGTTTCAAGCTGGCAGCCACTGATGTTAATGGCAGTTCTTACATTACCCCCCCCTTCCAACCTCTCCAGTATAGCTACTGCAGACCACCTGCTATCTCAACCAGCTCTGCAAATGGCCTAGGGTAGGTTCATAACATTTAAAAAAATCCAACTGCATGATAAGCGTTGACCACTGAAATCACTGTTGGCGAGGCTCTACTGATATAAGCTGAGAACAGTTGTGGTTCTTTTTCTGAGGACCTTTAATGTCTACAATCCAGCTTCTAATATCTGGTCTTTACAAAAATTGAGAGGAAGATTGATAACTTATGTGCCTAAAATGTTGGTGCTTTTGCCCTTGACTTGTCCTGACAAATACGTAAAAGGAGATGGAGGAGGAATAATGAATGCTGTGGTTGTTGTGGTTTTTTTGGGCTCTTTGGCCATGTTCTGAAGGTTGTTCTTCCTAACGTTTCACCAGTCTCTGTGGCCTTGCAGTTGTGGCCAGGTATATATTGGAACCACAAAATGCAGCATCCACACCAGAATCAGAAAACATGAAATACACTGCATACTAAAACAACTGGAAAAATTGGCAGTAGCTGAACATGTCCTAAAACAAGCTGGACATTAAATTCTATTTCAAAACACAGAAGTACTGGACAACACCAGCAATCATTATGTTAGACTGCACAGGGAAGCCATTGAAATCCACAAACACCAGCAGAGCTTCAACAAAAAAGACAGCTTAAAATTCAAGAAAGCCTGGCTCCCAGCACTGAAAAATACAGTACAGCCTGCAAAAGGTTAACGAATTCTACCCAGCTACAAGGACTGATGATCACTGCACACAAAAGACCAGCTAATGACACCCATCAATCACAGTGACAAATAATCTTTCTCCCTTATCACAACAAGACAACCACCACCACAACAACAAAACATTGTTCACAACAATCACCCATCTCCTAAAAAGGACAAAAAGCTGATCCCACAGCTATAAATACTCAACTATCCAAACAAATTGCAGCAGAGCACAAAGTTCTGACTCCTGTCCTCTGAAGATGCCAGCCACAGAGACTGGTGAAACGATAGGAAGAACAACCTTCAGAACACGGCCAAAGAGCCTGAAAAACCCACAACAACCGTCAGATCCCGGCCGTGAAAGCCTTTGAGAATACAAAGAATGCTGTCCTTTAGTACAGTACTAGCATCATATTCCACCTATAAGCAGAAGTTTTCACTAATATCTATGTGGATTTCCTATGCCATAAGGTATGCAACTGTAAATCCAAAAGTGAGTAGCGAGAGACGAATCAATTTATTTGCTTAGCGTATTCATTCATATATTTAAAGATGAGTAATATATACAGAGCTCTAATAGATAATGCACAATAACTGCTTAAAAGATTTGAAGTTATGTCAGTACAGTAATTACAATCATAGGCCTGTAAAACAGGAATAATGGGCTATTTCTGTATTTCAAATCTAAGGGTGTGGCAATGACAGAATACTGGCTCGCCTACAGTAGAATCCTGTCCATGTTTGCTAGCAAGTAGTTCTACATTCAGTGACCCTTAATTACAAATAAGTCAACATTTGAATAGAATTGCCCTCTTCATGAGTTAATAGCCAATATAAAATCTGAACACTTTTTACTAACTTATACAGACTAGTTCTGATTTAAAATCACCTGATAGAAAAATAGGTGCTAATAGTATGAGATTCTCCTGAAATGGGGGTGTAAAAATGTATGTCAGCTCTAGAACTCCTCAGTGTTCACCTCATTATTAAATAGATTTGAAGTTTGGGTTGTTGAAAATTATGTGCACGTGCTTTGCTACTTAGAAGATCAAAATTTATTATCGGACTGTTATTTTGTATACAACCTTTAAATTATTATGAACAAGATACACACAAACCAGAGTTACTTGTCCACAAATACCGTCTTCCTCCTGCACTGACAACAACTCTGGAATTATCAACCCCAGAAGGCGGTTCTTTATAGAATGACGTCACAATGATCTGCTCTACTTACTGTTGTGTGTCGGACCTCAAAGCTCCATTTGGCATCCTATAAACCAGTGTTTCAGATACAGTTCAAATAGTAAGTTCAGTTTTGCAGACTCCGGAATGTGTTTTTTTTTGGCTGGGTTTAAAGCAGAACAGTGTAAGAAGGTAGCAAAAAGTGCTGAAAGTCAGCAGCTCTAAGAGGAAGGATGAAAGGAAGTCACAGAAAGATGAAGCAGCGACAATCCGGACACTGCTAAACAAAGGGAGGGTGGGCAAAGAAAGTGTCAGATGGCGATGGGAGGGAAGGACGCAGTAAAAAGAGAAGTGACAACCAGAGCCAAGTAACAGGAAAACAAACAGTAGGGAAAATCAGAGCCAGATTTGGATCTGGGGGAAAAAGATAAAACGCCGAAGCCAAGTGCATGACTCTAAAGCGAAGTGCGGCGAAAGAGCTACAAGTTATAGCTGTGGGACTTGGGCCCTCTGCGGGCCGCCGCGGGAGCGAGGTAGGCGCGCGGGCGCGCCCGTGTGTGTCCGTACACGGACGCAGGCAACTGAACGTGGGAAGGGATACGGGACGGGGGGGGGGGGAAGACAATGCAGGGTCAGGATCACGAAACCGCTCCCCTCAGGAAGCTGCGAAACGCAAGGGCAGGGCCCGCAGAAAGACTCGTGTTTTTCGAAGTGCCTCCAGTCGCGCCGTCTGCCTCAACCGGCTCGGCCCACGTCGGGCCGCTCCTCTCAAGCTGCGCCCGACGGAGGCGGCCTCTGAGCGTGGAGCGAGTCGGGCCGAGGAAGAAGGCAAAAGCGCGGCCGCGGCTGGGCTTGCCCGTGTGTCAGGCTCGCCCTCTTTTCCCTCCCTGGCGGAGGCGGGGGAAGCCGTTGGTGTGTCCGGCGGAGACCCCTCCCTCTCTGGCTCTTTTTTTTTCCTGTGTGTGACACTACTCTCCCGGCGACGTCCGGAAACGCCGCCTGGGCCCAAAGGCCTCACCCCGCCGCCGCCGCCGCTCTCCGAAACCGGGTCCCCTTTCCATCCTGAGCCCTCGCCTCCTGCTGCCCTGGCGGGATCAATGTAGACCCCTGGAATCGGGCGGGGAGGTTTTGCAGAAACATGGCGGGTAGGTAGCGCCTCCCTTCCACCCCCGTCCCAACGCGAGAGAAGCACCTCCGAGCAATTCCCCCCCTTCCAACCAAGCAGCAACAGCCACAACAAAAAATAATAATAAGGACCGCTTTTTGCCGAGCCCGGCTCCTCCTCAGTAACTCCTGTACAGTCGGGGGAGAGCACCGGAGGAGGGGAGGTTCTCCCACTGTGTGGAGGCGCGCCTGCACCCGTGTGGGGTGGAAACTGGTGAAGGTTGGGAGGGGGAATCTTTCTCTCGAGCTGCTGGCGGCCCCCCCCCCGCCATTAATAGTATGCGTGTGGCTGGTATTTCTATGTGCATGTGTGGTAGGAAGGGCTTGTGGGATTTGTTGCCAGACGTTCTTCCTCGCCCCTGTGAACGTGAGAAAGGGGCGAGCGTGTGGCCGTCTGTTACCGAGTTGAAAGCGGTGCAAAGCCGTGAGACGCTCCGGCGATTTCTTCAGACGGGGAAAGGGGAAATCCTTCTACTAGAGTTCCTATTTTAGTTTCGTTTTTTTAAATATATGTATATATATTTACAGTATATACTTTTAATCTCCCCGCCTAGATCTGTCGCTACTCCAGGAGGACCTGCAAGAGGAGATAGACGGATGTGAGTAGACCCCCCCCTCCACCCCAGCTTTCCTCTTCCTTCATCCCCCACAATAATTACGGATGCGCCCTTCCCACGTACGGCATGGGAATGGGGCGGGCTTATCTTACTCGGACCCGGAAACTCGGGGTATCCTGGGGCTTGAATGAAATGGGAAGAGGGAGACCGTCGCCTTTTAATGCAGGTTTGTTCGTTTTATAAAGTACGGCCGGGGAAGGATGGGCAGGGGCGGGGGAGCGAGCGAGTTGGCAGGCGTTTGGTTTTGCTTCCGTGAATCAATGGTTTGAAATAGTGGAGGAGGCCCACGTTGCATTGTGGGAGGAAGTAGCCATGCTTAGCTGCCCTTGCTGGTTTCTCCACGTACAGGCACTGATGTGTATGGCTTGCGAAGTTCATTGTTTTTGTGTGCACCTCTATGGGGGGAGGTGGGGCGGGAGGTTAGTCTTTCTTGCTTTCACGGAGGCCGTGTAGAAAAAAAAACGGGGAAAGTCATGAATGGAATGGGTTGGTTCTACTAATAGCATGGCTGATTGCTGTTGTAATGAATGAGATTTAGGTCAGGTTGTGCCTGAAGCTTAGCAACGGTGTCTTAGTACGAGAGACAGATAGTTGAGTATTGTCACCTAGGAATTATTTATTTTCCATTTCATGTGAAAGTTTTGGGGTTTTTTGTTAGTTGGATATGTATCTGGTTTGCCATTCAGTGGGACTGTATTAGTTTTTGAACAAGGATGAAATTAGGTTGAATGGCTTTCTCTAAAGACTTGGTAAAATGTTGCAGTTTAAGAGTGTTCTACTGGCTTTGAAGATGAATGGTATTTCCTTGTGCTATCTTAGGGATAAGAAAGATTCAGCAGGAGAGGAATGGGAGTTTCTTACACCTCTGTATAACCTCAAAATCTTCAACAGGGAAATGGAAAGTAGAGGTTGCCTAGAGAGGAGGAACTGCCACTGAGGAAAGCTGAATTCTGTCTGAATTATTTGTTGTTGTTTCTATATTAGATAAAAATGTAGATAGATGTTTCTTTCTTTAAACAGATTCAATAATGTGTCTGTACAGTAGTTCTGTAGTCTTCCCAAGCGTGAGGACTTTGATTTTGACCTTGGTGTCTTGTGTGTGTGTGTGTGTGTGTGTGTGTGTGCATGCAGCTGGTCAGAAAATCTGTCTCTTTTTTGAGACTTCAGAGAGCTGCTGTCAGTTTGACTGAGTAACACTGAATTGTGTAGGAGACAGGCTTACCTAGAAATACTAGTCCACATTTGTTTCAGAATATAATGGTTTGAAGGCCATCTCTACAAATTTATCGTATCTTGCTAGAATTTGGTGTGCATGTGTGATTTTATAATGAATTAAAATAGAAAATGCAGTGATATTCTGTACTGCTATCTGTTATTGTGTAGAAAACAAGAGCAAAATATAGCCAAATACTCAGAAGATATATGAATTAAAAATATATGTCTCAGTAGTAGGAATGTAAGATCACTGGATAGTATATTATCTTCTCTTAACAGCCTTCCCCAACCAGTTTATTCCAGATGTTTTGAAGTACAGTTCCCATCATCTGTGATCATTGGCATAGTTGGGGTTGATGGAAGCTGTGGTGCAAAACATCTGACATCTGATTGTGGAAGTCGGCTTTATACTGTTGGTTCCTGTATCCTCTCCCTTATTCCTTAGGGTCACTTCACATCTGAGGGGAATCAGATTTAGTAAATTGGAACTCCCATCACTGGTAAATGATATTGTTGGTGGGCATGCTTAATGATGGTGGAAGTTGCAGTGCAACACAGATAGAGGGCTGTCTTGTGGGCATATGATTCATATGTATGAATTTTGGTAGTGGTTGATCAATACTGCTTTGTGAAGAAGAATTTTATCTTACAAAGCCTTACAATGTTTCAAATAAATGAAGATGTAGAGGAAAACAAAGTTATTTGATGATAGTAAGCCGACTTGTACCATTCATCACTGTACAGCTGTATACAAATTAATATTCATTAAGTTGTGTTCCTCTTCCTTTTATTACACATAAAAAGTTGGACTTGTCACAGGAATTCTCATCTACTTACTTTCATGATGGTTGCTGTTATAATAGGAAAGCTTTATCAAAGAGGAGCACCTCTGAATGAGCAATTACAGTTTTTGAGTTCTATATTAGCATACTTCCTGTAAGTGTCCACTTTGTGCCAAAGTTCTTCCAATGAGAACACTTCACTTCTTGTTCTTGCATGTTTCATCCTGAACTTTATGCACTGTGTGTTTTTGAAGTAATGCAGCTGTCTTGGCCCTTCATAGAGGGAAATGGATCATCAAAAGACCTGTTCTGTATTCATGGTTTTAGAGATAGAATTGGAGCCTTAAGCTGGCCATAACTAAGACAACATGTTGACAAAGACTGAAAATTGAATGACATGGAATAAATGAATCTGTTAAGGAGAGAATGCTTACTATGTGTGCTTTTATTTTAGTTTTTTATATTTTTTATGGTCCAAACTCTATGCACAATAATTATGATCCAGATTGTTTTTATCAAGATTTTGTATTTATCAAAGGCCTTTAGTTATTGTATTTACCTCATTGTGCATTTTACAGTTATTTTCTTACACATTTTACTTCTTTTTTACCGTCAGGGGCTTGCAAGTAGTAGACAATGAATTTTCTAGATTAATAAAATTAGGTCTGTGACTGAACTTCAGGAGGAATACAGCATCCTAACTCTGTAGTTAAAGTTTTGGTCTTTGTAGGTCTTTGGAGCTGCTTGCATCATTTCTTATAATAAAATTTCAAGTTGTTTAGTAGAGTTTTCTTTAATTGGTGAAGTCTCTTGTTTCAGCAATTGTTGCGTATATGCATGGATTAGAAGTTAACCACTTTACACAGTCAAATGGGACAAGGAAGAATTTAGTCTTCACTTCTTTGGTAACTAAAATAGATAAAATAAATTTTCTCCATAAATAGGTTCCCAGCAATTTTGCTTTTATATGTAACCTGTGTTTGAGTTTGACACTCAACCTTTTTTTTTCCAGCTTGAAGGCTTATTTTCAAAGCCTCTATTCTTTCCCGAGAGGGATGACTTAAAAAGCTGATTTTAAGCTGATACAGCAGGGATGGGGAAAGTAACACCCCCCCAAAAAAATTTTGGACTGCAGTTCACAACATTCTTCATCACTTACTATGCTGGCCAGCATTTAGGGAACCAATAATTTCTGAGGACTCCAGTTTGCCCACTCCAGTATAGAGCACAAGGAAGCTAAGGGTACACAATAATATGCTTCTTAGTATTCTAAAAATGTTGTCACTTACCATGACCACTTTCAGAAGCAGCAGCTAAGAAAGTGCAAGAGAAATTTGTTATACTTTGAAAAGTATCTGAGCAGTTATAAACAGTACTTCAGTTTAAAGTGCATCCATTCTGTTGAGATAGGTCCATATATTTCATCTGCCCAAAATAAACCACTGTAGAAAGCAACTGATGATTGCCAGCATGTCACAGTGAGCAACAGCTCTGTTTCTATTATGTAGAATTGATTCGAAGTTTAGGCATGCAGCAGGTTCACTACACATGACAGGCATGCATATACAGTGGTGCCTCGCATAGCAACGGTAATCGGTGCAGCAAAAATCGCTGCAAAGCGATTTCGTCACTATGCGATTTTAAAAAGCCCATAGGAATGCATTGAAACCCCTTCAATGCGTTCCTATGGGCTTGAGATTCACCTTTAAACGAAAATCCTCCATAGGGCGGCCATTTTCGCTGTCTGGTAAGCGAGGAATCCGTCCCAAAAAACAGCGGCCGGCCATTTTTTTAACCCGGCGGCCGTTTTGGAACCGCCGATCAGCTGTTAAAAAAACCATTGCTTTGCGATGATGGGTAAGCAAAACCGATCATTGCAAAGCAATTTTTCCCCATAGGGAACATCGCAAAGCGATCACTTTTGCGATTGCAAAATCTTCATCGCTATGCAATTTCGTTGTTAAACAGGGTGCTCGTTTGTCTGGGTGAGCATGGGCATGTAGTTTGTGTAAATCTCACAGTTACACATAGGCTTCGGTTAAGCAAGTGTGAAATGTTGGGAAAGGGAGCAGCCTTTATTAGATATTTAGCAGAACAACGAAGGCATGTTATGCGGTTAATAATTAATCATCACCATCATATGCTATCAAGTCAATTCTTACTTATGGTGACCCGTTTTACTGAAGAGTGCAAAACTGTTGTTGCAAAATATAATGGTATTTTTTCATATTTAATGATAATGCACAGAACTACAGAAAGTGCCTTTTGTGGACAGTAGTGTATGTGCACAATCTCAATTTTAGTTTCTTAGGCAATAATTGGTGGATTTGTTGGAATTCATTACATTTATCTATTCTGTGGCTCCAACCCGAAATTTATATTTTGTTGAACTGTGTTCTATATTTACAGTGCAGTTCTGAAACCTTCATTACAATTCACGTCAGAGCAAGGTCTTATATTTACATTTGGATCTTGATGTTCTGAAAACAATTATTAACAGATAGATGAATTGCAGAAATTCCATCTGCTAGAGATGTTGCTTGTGCATCTTAGTAAAACATGTTATTCATTTGGAAAATCCAATTCTGATAAGTATCATTTTTCTCCCATAGTGCGAAATTACAAAAAGAATACATGCTCAAAATTATGTATTTGAGAGCTGAAAATGAAAATGGATAGATTTTAATGACAGCTTTCTAAAAATGAACGGTAATCTGTCCCAGCAGTGGCACATGGGGCAGCAGTTAAAAAAATCTAATGTCAGCAGAAGTGACAGAAATCTAATTTAAAGAAAAGTGAAATTATAAAACTATAAACTAAAAAAGAAAAGAAAAGAAACCTCTTCCAAAGCCCACTCATAACCCTTTGGATTTATAGTCTCTGTACAGGGTCATTCATCTTTAAAGGCGAGAAGAATGTACGCTGAACTAATGTAATTGTTTTGCTTCAGTTTCCTGTATGTATTTATTTCATGCATGCTCTTACATGATAATATTCAAATATTAACAATTTAACCTATCCCTTGAGTTGCTATTTGAACTTAGAAATTATTACATAACTGGAGACTTTATGTGATAATCCATCCCTGTTTTGTTTTGTGTTTTAATTGTCAAACCTTTTTCCGAAAAAGTTTTCTTGTTAAGTAGTTGGCTACCCCACAACCAAGAAATTGGGGGAAAAAATCTAAAATCTAATGGAAAACTGTGGTCCGTATTCGTGAAGTATGCTAGTTGTGTACTGTCAAGACTCTGTGCCTACTACAGCTAAGTGTTAAGAGCTTTCATCAGATGAGCTACTTCAGATTTAAATGAATAGGTACATTGCACCTTGGAGGACTTCAGATTTTAGAGTAAGCTACCAAAAAAGTGTCTAAGCTTGGGACAATTCCATTGATAGTGTCAGAGGTAGAACTCCCAGCTTGGTTTTGCAGCCCACTTTTTGAAACTGGCATAAACATCTGACCATGACTCTTTGGAACACTTGCATTTTTCTGCACCACCCTCAGAAAAATCATGCCCTGCCTAATGAAGACCCTTGGGGCTGAACAGTAGCATTTGTTCATAATTTTTGGTGGTCTAATAGAGCCATCACCTTCTCTTGCCTTTGGAGGATGTTTTTCGAATCTGTTTCTTAAACTGGTGCACTAGTTCCTCACACCATGTTTGTAATATTGCTCTGATTGCTGCAGGACGCAAAACATTCCAAGTAGCATTTTAACAGAGTTGTATGTTATATTGTTAGCACTATTGGAAATTAATTGGCTTTTAAAATGTTAACTTGTTATAGTAATAGCCTTGTGTTCTCCAGAAGTAGTTAGAAATTTTCTTTAAAAAATAACTCAATTTCCACTTCTGAACACTTAACAACAGATACTGGACAGAATTCTATTGTTTCATTTTCATAAGGTTTGTATAACTTGCCTAAATGAGAAGATGTAAGAGCATGTGTCAGTATTGTGCTTGGTCATGTGCCTGTTGAATAGCTAAGATGTGCCAATTGACAATTAGCTGCAGTTTGCCACCGCAATTTATGTGTGTGTTACACAAATGCCAATAAGATTTTGACCATTTTTAGTTACTTTTTTTAAAAAAATCTGAGCACTGTGTACTACAGATTTGTAGTTAAAAATGCACTAAACTTATCTAAGGCAACATTAGAAATAGTGAGTGAATTATTGAATGAATATCGTTGTTCACTCATTATTGAGAATTACTGAGTGAACTACGATGTCTATGAAGATAGACATTGTAGCAAGGAAATATAGTAGTAATACAGAAGAAATCTGCTCCTTTGAAGTCTGCTGCAGGCATGATCATCCAGGACCGAGCACAGCAGATGAAATGTTGGGTGCAGCACTACTCAGAGCTATATTCCAGAGCGAATGTAGTAACCAAAGAGGCATTAAATACCATCGAGTGCCTGCCTGTCTTGGCAGAGTTGGACAGCGAACTAACTTTAGCAGAAATAAAAGTGGCCTTGGATTCCCTCACCTCCGGCAAGGCACCTGGCAAGGATAACATCCCTGCTGAAGTGTTGTAAAGAGATCATCACCACTGAGCTGTATGAAATCTTTTGTCTTTGCTGGAGAAAAGGTGGAGTGCCACAGGACATGAAGGATGCAAACATAAGTACTGTGGCATCTCTTCAGCATTGTAGGGAAGCTGCTTGCCCGTGTTGTGCTGAATAGACTCCAGGTGTTTGCAGACAGAGTCTATCCAGAATCACAGTGTGCATTTCGAGCTAGTAGATCCACCACTGACATGGCATTTTCCCTCAAACAGTTGCAGGAGAAATGTAGGGAACAACAACAGCCACTCTTTGTGGCCTTAATAGATCTTACAAAGGCCTTTGATTTGGTTAGCAGGGATGGCCTTTTTAAAATACTTCTCAAGATTGGATGTCCACCTCGGCTCCTTAACATCATCAGGTCCTTTCATGAGGAAATAAGGACACTGTAGTTTTTGATGGCTCAACATCAGATTTCTTTGACATCCAGAGCGGAGTGAAACAGGGCTGTGTCCTCGCACCGACCCTGTTTGGGATCTTCTTTGCTGAAGCACGCCTTTGGAACTGTAACAGAAGGTGTCTATCTCTGGACTAGATCAGATGGAAAGCTCTTTAATCTCTCTAGATTGAGTGCATGTGGGACTTCCTCTTCTCCGATGATGCAGCTGTTGTTGCCCATTCCAACAACTCATGAATCGTTTTAGCAAGACCTGCCAAGACTTTGGACTAACAATCAGCCTGAGGAAAACACAAGTCATGGGCCAGGGCGTGGACTCACCTCCCTCTGTTACCATCTCCACACAAGAATTGGAGGTTGTTCATGACTTTGTGTACCTTGGCTCAATGATCTCTGACACTCTGTCCCTAGATGTCGAGCTGGATAAATGCATTGGCAAAGCAGCTGCCATGTTCTCTAAACTCACAGAGTATGGCTTAATAAGAAGCTGACGGCATATACCAAGATCCAGGACTATAGAGCCAGTGTCCTGAGTACACTCCTGTACTGCAGTGAGTCCTGGACCCTTTGTGCACGGCAGGAGAGGAAGCTGAACATGTTCCATATGCATTGTCTCCAACACATTTTTTGGAATCGCCTGACAGGACAAAGTCCTAGAACGAGCTGGAATTTTTAGCATGTATACATTACTGAAACAGTGGTGTCTATGTTGGTTCTGGCATGTCGTGAGAATGGCTGATGGTTGGATTCCAAAAGATGTCCTGTATGGAGAATTAGTGCAGGGAAATCGCCCCAGAGGGAGACCACAGCTGCGATACAACAATATCTGCAAGTGGGATCTGAAGGCCTTAGGAATGGACCTCAACAGATGGGAAACTTTGACATCTGAACACTCAGCCTGGAGGCAGGCAGTGCATCATAGCCTCTCCCATTTTGAAGAGTCACTTGTCCAACAGGCTGAGGCAAAGAGGCAATCCTGAAACCAGCCAAACCAAGGAGCTGGACAGGGGACAGATTGTATTTGTCTTGAGTGTGGAAGGGATTGTCACTCTCGAACTGGCCTCCTCAGCCACACTAGTTGCTGTTCCAAGTCCTCTATTCCGAGCACGTTACCATAGTCTCTTGAGACTGAAGAATGCCTAATCTAATCTAAATAGATGATTGGTAAGCAAAACAGGGAACCAATCATCGCAAAGCAAAAAAAACCCATTTAAAACATCGCAATGCGATCGCTTTTGCGATCGCAAAATCTTCATCGCTATGTGGTTTCGTTGCTAAATGGAGCACCCGTTAAGTGAGGCACCACTGTAATGGGTTAACATGTATCTTTTCGCTAGAAGCATGAATTAACTAGTATTTTGTGAATGCTTGTAGCAGTTGGCTCTTGGGAAGAGACTTGGGAGCCTTAGTAATGTATGATAATACCAGAAAGCCCTAATCATGCATCAGGTACCCCATTATGATGTACGTACCATAAGTTAGTAACAGGAAGTCAGTGAGCATCTACAGTGTAAAGCTAGAGTGTAAAATAAGAAAGAGATCAGGAAGAGACAACTGAAATTTTCTTCTATCTGAAAAGAGGTCAGATAGGGAAATGGTTGATTTCCTCTTCTTGTTGTAGACACAAAAAGGACACAACAATGGAAGGTGCTTTTTCTGACTGCGTACAAGCACTGCTGCTGTAAGAAGACAGTGCTAGAGAGTGCTTGCTAGCTTGGATTCTCCAATCAAGGCAGAATGGTGAACTGAGACAATACAGTTAGAATGGCAGAAGTAGATCCTATTGATGGCAGCTCACCAGAGGAATCAGGATCATCTACTTTTTTGGAGCTAGTTGGTACTTGCATGTTTTTGATATCTTGCTGAATTTTTGTTAGTGCTTAAATACATGTCCAAGTGATATTAATCAAGCTTAGCAGGATTGCTGCTGAAATAGATAATGTTACAGAAATCTGCAATATTTAAAAACACCTGTGTGTTTATTTCTGTTATTGTATATCCTGAAGCATCGTAGCAAATGGAGTTGAAAATAAACTCAGAAGTCACAGACTAGTCCATTTCTTTTTAACTGCACCCTGTAATGTGGTGGTGGTAGTGCTCGATTGTGCCTGTAAGCTGTATATATTGAAATAATTTGGGTGTGTGCTCAGGATTTTTCCTAGAACACTTTCTAGTATTCGCCCTGCTTTGTTCATCAGATGCTAGTACATTGCAGAAAAGCCAGCTGTTGGCTTCTGCTAAGGAAATCTCTGTGCCGAGTACGTGGTCTGTCTTCTGTATGGCTTCAAGACTGTCCCTGCTGTGAACAAATTATTGAGAAACACTCAGTGTGTACAGAAAAGATTAAGATGTCAAATTTTAGATGTTCAATATTGTTTAAGAATAGCCAGGAAAAGTAGGGAGCTCAGTGCTTCTCTGTGTTTCCGG
Source organism: Pogona vitticeps (assembly GCF_051106095.1). NCBI lineage: Eukaryota > Metazoa > Chordata > Lepidosauria > Squamata > Agamidae > Pogona > Pogona vitticeps. The sequence goes on from NC_135786.1 coordinate 180,605,624, forward strand.
GGTAGCAAGTTCTCTGGAAAAGCGCCATAATTCAGTGGTATAGCCCATCATTTGCATGCAGAAAGGCAGGTATACCAGATAGGTATAAGCAACATGCCTGTTTTATGATGTATTAAGATGTAACCCTTCACCACCTTGCCTGGAAGTAAGCCTTACTGATCCTATTTGGACTTGTAAGAGAACCTGTATAGGATTGCTGCCTTAGTGTAGTCACTACCAGGTAGTAGAGAAAGAGCTTTTTGCTCTCAAAAAGTCATTTAAATTTTCTGGAAATTTTTTCTTGCCCTCAGTCAGTAAGAGATCTTAGTGAGTGAACACTGTGTCTAACCTAAGGAATGATGACATCTTAATTTTACATGGTATTTAAAATATCTGAGGAGTTTTCCAGTAACTAAGAAAAACTGAAGTAAAATAGTGCAGCTGTTGTTTCTTCCCTGCCAAAGACTGGGCATCATCATTGCTATATGCATACACTTCAGATGTGGCAGCTATAAACAATGATATTCTGCTGTGTCCAGACCAGTCTCCATCTTTTATTCCTTGCTGCTCTTCTTTTCCCATTTATTTTATTTTCAGTGGTTCACTGTAACAATCTTTACATTTTGTTTCTTGTTACATGATTAAAATATTCTACTTTCTTTTTTATGTTTGTTTTAATATTTAGGTATTTATTCATTCATTTTAATATTTTTTTGTTGCTAACCTTCTCAGGGCAAGGAATTCTAAGCATCATTCAATAAATCCACATTTCTTCTGTTCTTTTTATAGTTGCCTTTGATAAAATACATGGTTCTATGCCATCCAATAGAACCAAGAATACATAGCTCAGTACATCACACATTCTCAAAAGCTAGTTTTAAGGTTTTGCTACATAATATATTCTTCATCTTGTGGAAGCTGCTCTGGATCATCTTTATTGTGACTTCTGTTGCATGGCTTTTTGAATCATTAACATTCTTTAGGCTGCTTGTTTTAATGTGATTGTCTTAACATTCTTTTTTATCAGGGTGGATTTGATTTAAATCAAATCATTTAAATTGTGATTTAATTTACTAGTCAGTAAGCACTATATTTTAAAAATCCAATTTAAATAAAAATGAAAAATTGATTTTTTATTTAAGTTAGATTTTTTAAAAATAAAATGCTTAAGTGATTTAAATAGTGATTTAAATCAATTTGAGTTAAATGAGATCCACCCTGAGTTTTAGACTATGTTTATTGCTTAATTTACCTTTGTAGACAATCAAAATCGTCAGGTAGACATACTGTGTTGCCTACTGGTAACTTCAGCCTTGGGAATGATGCTATTAGTAAGTGCTTCTGCAAATATGTTCTTAGAGTACAAATTGAAAAGTTGTGGCAAGAGTATACATTCTTGTACTCTGTACCTCTGTGTTCTCTGTCTTCTGATTTTTATCTTTTTAGTAGTAAAGCTTGCCAATTATACAAATATTTCTTGAAGACCATTGCTTAACAATAGCTCTGTCAGTTTGCCATGTTCGTCTTTGTCAAGGACTTTGTAACAATTAGTAGTGCCAGTGTACATATCCTTGTTCATATCGGGCATCTCTTCCCACGTTCACATGGGAACATTTTTTCCCTAGTTCCAAATCCTCCTTTGAATCCAAATCTCATGTATTCTGTCCTTTCTTTGCATTTGTTTTAAATTCTGCAATGTTTAATCTTTAAAGCATAAATTAAGTGGCTTATTAAACTATCATTTGGAGTCACTGCGGGCTTTTGTGTTTTCTTTTTTCAATAATGTAATAATGGTTAATCTCAATCAAATATAATTTCATTTTGAATTTCTGTATTTCTAGTACAGTATTGGCATCTAGGGAGAGCCAGTGTGATATAGTGAAATCAATGTGCTTTGCATCATAGCATGTATGTATTGTGCTGCCATGCTTAAATCATTCTGTTTTGTATAGGTGAGAGCTTTTTCACTTCATTTGATTCCAACTGTTCTTGGATGTGGAATTATTATTGTCTGTATGTTCTCTTGATTTGTATGTGTGCATTTTTATTTTAAAGTGGCCACAATTTTTAAGAAGCATGTGTTAACAGATTGGATTTAAATCTAAAGGAAGTGAATTCGTGCCTGATTTTTCATTCTTTATTTCTTGGCACAGTGACATTACAGAATAGCAAGGGTTGGGGGATGAACTGGAAATGTGTGGACTTACTAATATAATCATAGTGTAACCTCTAGGAAGTTTATAGTTCCAAATACATATTGGAAGAGAATAAATTAGTAGAAAATGTCATTTGCAGCAATTATTTTTGCTACGTAAAATATGAGGGTAATATAAAGTAACATGTATCCTCTCTTGAATGTTTCATGGGTAAAGGAGGCAGTTAACCTATTGGTTTGAGTGAAACTGCAACTTTAAGCTTTTGATGTCAGAGGTTCACATATATATTGTCTACAAATTGTTATTATACTGCAAAGATTGTTGTTCTGGTTTTTTTTGGGGGGGGGGGCTGTTTAGATGCTTTCAAAAGCTATTAGTTAAGCAGTTAATCACCAGAAAGCTAACTGATTTAATGTATTTATAAAGCAATGTTGTATACACCCTGAAATGTCAAAATATGGAACTTGGCAAATTGGAGAACAAATGATACATAAACAAAAAAGTGAGAACAGTGTTAAAGAACAATACTGAAAATACTCTTGGAATGTATACATGTGCATGTAGGATCACATTGGTTGCTGTGGCTAATTCATTCATTCATTCATTCATTCATTGATGAGGTGCAGCAGCATATGTGCTGATGGTGCTTTTGGGAATACAACTGGCCATGTGACTGACGTGTGCCCAGCATATAAGTCTGTTTTAAAGCCAGACATACTGTAGAGGAGCCCAAGATTTTTAGAAAGCGCATTATTGTGTAGAGCTTCCTTTGTTTTTGTTGTTGTTAGCAATAGGCAACCTTCTCTTTTAAAGCATAAAAGTGTGATTATAAGGAATATTTCTGATGTCTCTGATAGTTGGTGTGGATGACTACAGCTCAGAGTCTGATGTGATTATTATACCTTCAGCCTTGGACTTTGTCTCACAAGATGAAATGTTGACACCTCTGGGAAGATTGGACAAGTACGCTGCAAGTGAGAATATTTTTAATAGGTATGATATTTACCGGTAATCCTAAAAGAATTAAAGTATATATTTTAGTAAGATGCTTTTAAAGATAATTCATTTTTGTGTGCTGGAGAAATTTTAGTCTCTTTTTCCAAGGGCATTATGTGAAATAAATCAATAATGCAGTTGTGCCTCGCTAGTCGATGACAATCCGTTCCACTGAAATCGCTGTTTAGTGAAATCATTGTCTAGCGAAAAGCATTTCCCCATTGGAATGCATTGAAACCTGTTTAATGTGTTCCAATGGGGAAGAATCGTCGTTGTCTAGTGAATATCGGCCATAGGAAAGCTGCTTTGCGAACTGCCAATCAGCTGTTTAAATTGCTGTCTTGCGAAGCTTAGGTCCCGAAAACACCTGTTTTGCGAGCACGGAGGAAGCTGTCAAAATCGTCTAGCGAAAATTGGTTTGCGAAGCAGGGACCAAACATTGTCCAGCAAAATTCCCCCATAGGAATCACTGTTTTGCGAATCACTATAGTGATTGCAAAAAGTCGATGTCTAGGGGAAAAACTGTCATGCGGGGTAACTGTCTAGCGAGGCACCACTTTCTGCTCTTCAGTTTGGTACATTCCCTCTTCCTCAAGCCATCAAGCATTATTTCAGTGTTACTTTTAGATATATGATGTTTCCACTAAAATAGTAATGCTTTCTTCTTTTCCCAGATGTAAGTATGTTTAAGGATCAATTACAGTTTGGCATACAATATTTTTAGTGGATATGTACATGTCTATAATTGTTTGTTCCAATGTTCAGTCTCTTATCTGAAACAGGAAAGTGTATATGTAGGTAACTGCTAAGTTGTTGAATTCCAAGGCAGATTTGTATCTATTTTTGTTTGTGTTCTGTATTCTTATCCCTTAGAATACAAGTTGGTATAATTCTAGTATTTTCTCCTATAATATTAATGTGAATTTCTTTTAAAAATGTATGGGAATTAGGCCCTGTCTGGTTTAGTGGATAAAATCTTGAACCAAGGAAATCTGGGTTTTGTTGCTGCATAACCATGAAGATCAGGGCAAGTCACAGTCCCCCAGCTTAATTTTATATGGTTTGTGGGAGGGCAAAGTAGGATATGTAGTATTTATTGCCTTCATTTCTTTGGAGATGGTAAAGACACAACTGCAATAAAATGATTTGGGATATATGAATTGTTTCTTGCAGTGTATGATATTCTTTCATATTCTAGGCAAATGGTGGCTCGAAGTTTATTGGACACTTTGAAGGAAGTGAGTGATGATGAAAGAGATTGTATTGCTGTATTGGAAAGAGTCTGCAGGCTAGCGGATGATTCAGGTATGTGGTATGAGTAATTTTTGTGGATTGACTCATTATGAGGAAATACTAGGATTTGTCATGGATATAGCAGAAACAGTAATAAAACTAACATGTTAGAAAAGGATTTCATATTTTTTTCCCTCTAAAACCAGCCACCAAAATTACTATTCTTTTTTTTAAAAAGACTGTTGCTTTACACTTGCTTGCTGGATCATGACTAGGGATGGGACTTCCACATTTTTTGGACTCCAGCTCCCAGAATTTGCCAATAAATTTCCCAGGCAGATTTCTAGGAGATGCAGCCAAAAACCCAGAAGCCTACAGACTGACTTGTCTCAGCTCCGTGTGTGTCTCTGTTGATATACCTAATTCTCTTTTCAAAAATAAGATCGCACCAGTGTCTAATATGGAAGTTTCATGAGAGGGGTAGTTCTTTGGGAAGTGCTTTCTATAGAGCCTAATGGGCAGTGAGACTAGCCTCTAGTGAAGCCTTATGAACCCATATTAAGCCTTTCATAAAGCACTAGGGCAATTTCCTTGATTTTCAAAAGAACATGATGCTGACAGAGGCACCCATGGTGGTTAGAAAAGCTGGTCTGTAGACTTTTGATTTTTTTTGGTTGCATCTCCCTGAATCCCACCTGGATAATTCTTGGTAAACTCTGGAAGCTACAGTAAAAAAAATCATAATATTGCTAACAGCCAATATAAAGGGAAAATAAATTGTTAAGAAAAAGATGTCAAAACAATTGGCATTTCGAAGTGGCTTTTTTTTAGCAAAGCAAGGAGAAGGCTATCATAGAGAAGCTAATGCAAGGCTATACATTAAAGGCTATTCTTTAAATATATACAGTGGTGCCTCGTATAACGAGTGCCCCGTTTAACGATGAATTCGCATACCGATGCGATCGCATACCGATGTTGCCTATGGGGAAAAATCGCTTTGCGATGTTTTCCCCATAGGCACCATTTTCCCCTAGCTGAGTGGTGGGAGCCTCCGAAGGAGTGCTCCCGCAGCTCAGCTGGGGGAAAATGCCTGCGGTGGCCTCGGAAGGACCCTTCCAAAGGGTCCTTCTGAGGCCACCGCCGGGATTCCCCTTCCCCGCGGCCGGCTTCCCCGGCCATGGTCGGACTCTCAGGAGTCCGACCATGCCTGGGGTAGCCTGCCGCGGGTTGGATCCAAGCCGCGGGGGGAGGGTGGGGGGATCCGGATGCCTCTTCTGCTGCTGTAAGCACAATTGGGGCAGCCCTTTGGGAGAAGCCGGCCTGTGGAGAAGAAAGGCTGAAGCCGATCCGATCTCCCCCCCCTCCACACCGGGCAGCTTCTCCCGCTGCTCCCGATGGTTGGGAGGGGAGATTAGATCGGCTTCTGCCTTTCTTCGGAGCAGCCCGGCTCCTCCCAAAGGGCTGCCCCGACTGTGCTTGCAGCAGCGGAGGAGGTGCCCAGTGGAGGAGAAGGCAGGAGCCGATCTGTCATTTCTCCTCCACCGGGCACCTCTTCCGCTGCTGCAAGCAACATCGGGACAGCCCTTTGGGAGGAGCCGGGCTGTGGAGAAGGCTGAAGCCGATCCAGTCCTTCCCCCGCACCATCGGGCGCAGCGCTTTCGGAGAAGCCTCCCGGTGGGGGGGAAGATTGAATCGGCTTCAGCCTTCCTTCTCCACAGGCCGGCTTCTCCCAAAGGGCTGCCCCAATTGTGCTTACAGCAGCAGAAGAGGTGCCCGGAGGAGGAGAAGGCAGGAGCCGATCTGTCATTTCTCCTCCACCAGGCACCTCCTCCGCTGCTGCAAGCACAGTCGGGGCAGCCCTTTGGGAGGAACCGGGTGGTGGGGGAGAAGGCAGGAGCCGATGCCGTCTTCCCCCCTCCTCCGAGGCTTCTCCCAAAGGGCTGCGCCCGATAGTGGGGGAGAAAACCGGATAATCTGTTCCTATTGGAACGGATTATCCGGTTTTCAGTGCATCTCTATGGGAAAACGCGTTTCACTTAACAATGTTTTCCCATAGCGGTGTTTTTTTTGGAACCAATTAACCTAGCTGTGCGAGGCACCACTGTATATTGGTAGGTTTGGAAAGACAGTTTAGTTGAGGCTTAGCTGATTTAGCCAGTTTTATTAGCTAGAGTATGATAAATATGGAAAAGTGACAGATTCTGAGGAGGAGGAGGAATAATTGAGAGAAACAGAACATTTGTAAGCTGTTAGCAAGAAGAGGAAATGTCGTGATTAGAGATGGAACCAGCCCAGTCCACTCACTGGGCTTTGTGTGGTGTGCATGTCCATCATTAATAACATTGTGCCGATAGCAGAAGTAGCTTGGTTGGCCCTCCACTGTCTCCCTGCTGCGATGCTGACCACTCAGCAGCTGAGCGGGGAGACTTGTCATCCTGCCTCCTTGCTGGAGTGGTCAGTAACGCAGAGAGGTGGAGGAGCACTGGCCAGGCTAATCTAGCAATTGGCGCAGTGTTACCGACAGAGGATGCCCGTGTCACATGAAGCCTGGTGAGTGGAATAGGGTGGTTTCTGAGAGGAGGGAATGGATCTGTGTAGCACCTGTGGTGCTGCACTTTGTATTTCTATCCCCAGGGATAGGAATACAAAGCTCCCATGTCTAGTTCTGATGCTGTTTTTCACTTGACAGTAACTTGGAACTCAGGGAAGATGCTGTGTGTGCCTGTCTTGGGCATCACCACACGTAATGGCTAATGCATAGCAAAGATAGTGTTTCCCAGTATCTGAAATTATCTGACTTAACAGCACTACATTCTCTATTAAAAGAAGTGTTATTATGAAATGAGGCTGATGAAAAGCCATGTACAGCCACTGCTTTACTGTGGAAACCTGACTTTTGACTAGTATAAGTATGTTATGAACTATTGACTTGCTAGTGCATTTTGCCATTTTTATTGATAGAACCAACAGTGCGAGCTGAACTGATGGAACAGGTGCCTCATATTGCTATGTTTTGTCAAGAAAATAGGCCTTCAATCCCCTACGCTTTTTCAAAGTATTTGTTACCCATTGTGGTAAGGTACCTTGCCGACCAGAATAACCAGGTGAGAATCCCTTGAAACGTATTAAATAATTATAGAATCATATGCAGATTTTATATGTGTTGTTAACTTTTGTAAGTACTATCAATTAGCACTATCCTAATATTTTATACAAATTATCTAGGCAACATTGTCAACAGAAATTAGAATAGTCACTTTTTTAGATTACAACTCCCAGCGTAGTCTAGCCATCATACTTGGTGGCCATACTGACTGGGCTATCTTTCTTGTAGTCTGAAAAAGTATCTCTTCCCATATGTGGCAATGGTTGTTCCTGATGCTTTGACATGTCAGAGACATGCTTCGCCTGTTAAAGAGCTTATAGCTCAAAATGTGATAATGTAGAAGAACAAAGAGGATGAATGAGGATAAGGCATTTAAATACTGACTAAGATGGTGTGCCAACAATTTTGTGGAAAAGGTGCATTTGGTTACAAAATTTGAAGAAAATGTCAGACATTTTTCCAAAAATAAGCATGTAACTTTGTAAATGCACAATTTCCTGTACAAATACCACTTATTCCCTAGATAAATGTATGCCATGAGGTTAAAGTATTTAACTTCAATAGTGCATTGGAGTTGCCACTTTATTGTTTGTATTTATATGTATTTGTCCAGTGGGTGAAAAACATGAAGATGAGGTCTGGGGTGTGTGAAACGTACCGTCAGCAATTATTGCACCAGGCAGTGTGCGGGCAAAGTTCTCATCAGTTCCTTCCTTCCTCCTCCCACCACCAGGAGTCATGCAATTTACTCAATACAGTATAGTCAATTTACTCAAAACATTTGTTGAAGGAGAAGTAATATCTCTGGGTAGTTGCTTCACTGCTGCTTGAGTAGAGTATCTGATTGCTGCCTTGTGTGTCTCATTTGCCTTTTTCTTTCTACTGTGAATGGCAAAGTGCTGCAAAAATAGAAGCCAGAAGCAGACATTTTAAAAAAAGTGTGAAATGGGGATAGTTTAGGTCCTGTTTGTAAAGCTGTTGTGACCCACTTCATTCAAATCCCACATGAGAAACTCAAGATACCCATGCTACATTCATACACACAGGCACTTAATCAGTTACTTTGTAAAGTGTAATGCAAAGTGAGAACAAAAGAAGAAATTCTCTAATGTACATCTACCCTTCTGAAAATGAATGTGATGCAAGTAGCAGTCTCTAATGAACTTTGACACCCTTCCTTTGCCCTGTCAAGACACAAAGAGGGCACAGAAACAAGGACACGGAAATTTATATGGTCTGTTTGAGTCCTTTGAGGAACTATGATTGGAGTTTCCAGGAGACCTTCAGCTTTCCATTGGTGCTTGAGCTGTCAGTCTCTTCCTTCTTTGGGCTTCCTGCTTCTGTCAAAGTATTACCTTATTTTTTCAAGTGATACTTACTGACCCCAGGTCTTAAGGTAATACTTTAACAGAATTTTCAGGTTTTTCAGCTTTATTTAATCTCTGAAGCACCAAAGCAATATTTGATGCTTTTAAGAGCTCTAGTTCAATTCAATGCCTGTAATGCCTCAATAGAGGTGTTTGTTTTTGTTTGTTTGTTTTTTTGTTTTTTTGTGGCAAGCTACAAATCCTGAGGCTGGGAGTTCAAATCCCTGCTGTGCCTTCCCTTGTGCAAGCTGCACTGTTCTGGAGCACCACTAGAAAGAGGAATAGTGCCACTTCTGATTACTTTATACCTAGAAAACTCAGTGGAGATAACAAGAGATCACTGGAAATGACTTGATAACTTATCATTTTATTTTTATTAGATACTTCAGAGCTTTTGCACACTGTGATACAAAGCAAATATTACATAGCAGCAGTTATATAAATAATGTGGTGTTAATGTAAATAATATTGAATATGACAGGTTTTTGTAATGGCACCAACAAAGTATGCTGTTGAATTAATAAATGTAAAACAGTGCAGTGTTTTGGTAGTGTTGCATACATCTTAATTCTGGGTTTGTCTTTTCAAAAGAGAGATTAATTTGGTGAGGTTGTTCCTTAATTGATAAATACAGGATTGCATTCTGAAATTAAATTGTTGGAACATGGTGTGTCAGAGTTTACTTCCTGCTGTCTCACGAAGGCAGAGGTTCTTGTTCTAATATATTCAGTTTTCTTCCCCCTTGCCTTTATATGCTTTCTAAAACCATAGGTGCGAAAAACAAGCCAGGCAGCATTACTTGTTCTGTTAGAGCAAGAACTTATTGAGCGATACGATGTGGAGACCAAAGTATGTCCAGTCCTCATAGAACTGACTGCTCCAGACAGCAATGATGACGTGAAGACAGAGGCTGTGGCAGTAAGTAGGAAGATAAATTTACATTGTATACTTCAGCAATGGCGAACCTATGACACGTGTGCCACAGCTGGCATGTGGAGCCCTTTCTGCTGGCACACGAGCCATAAGTCACCAGATCACTACTCTTCCCCCCCCACACACACACAGCCAAACCTGAGAAGGTAGCTGCAGCCACAGTGCTGGCGCTTTGGCAGGCGGATCTGGAGCAGCTAGTGCTGGCAGCGGATCCAGAGTGGGGCCTCGAGGCAACTCCGTGCCAGGATTCCCCCTTCCACTGCTACTTCTGGTTCCGCAACCGCCACTTCTGGTTCTCCCACTACTGCTTGCGCGACATGCTGACTACTGTTTTTTTTTCCCAGTTTGGGCATGCGAGCCCAAAAAAAGTTCGCCACCACTGGTATAGGTCTTCAAAGATTTCCTGCATTTATTGCACATTAAGTGTAGTTGCTTGCCTAGAGACTATGAGTGTACATTTTTTACTATGAGTGCCACATTTGGATGTGGCATGGAGTACAGATATATGCGTGCCCACAGCTCTGCTCCATCCCAGTATGTATGAGGATGCATACAATCATCTATGCAATCTTCTGTGCACTCCTATATAGCTCAGAATATTCCTACTCTGGTAGTCTCCACAGAGCTTATTTACCCATTACTGGTAAACTGATCTCAGAAGAAAGGGGACAGTGTTTTTTGTCCTGATGAGGAAGAATCAGAGGAGTCCTGCCCAGGTGTAGAAGCTATAAAATGGAGAGCTGAGGGCCACAAGTCCTAGAGTGTCCTTTGCCACAATAAGTAACATACAAAGATTTTTTAAAAAATCTGTTATAGTTAGAGGGGCACAGATATTTCAGATTTAAGATGGAAAAATGAAATGCTGTTTGTTTTTAAAGCATCCATTTATATCTATAAGTGTCCATTAGATATCCTTGTGAACTTTAAAAAGTAAGGCAGACATGTTTATATATAAATTGAGATTTTTTTAGAAAATGTTTTTATATTTTGTTTTGCCACTCGCAATTTATCGTTCATTGCCTTGTTTTAATTTTAATTGTATAGTTTTTTAATAATGCTGTATGTTTAGACTAACAAAAGTACTCTTTAGCTGCCATTTCCCATTAGCTTTAAATTGATAATAGCATTTTATTCTAGTGCACACGCGATGTAGGAGGAAAGAATAATTAAACATTTTGTGTCATATGTTTTCATAGCTTGTTTTCTTATGAGTGCTGTTTGATTTGAGAGATAGTGGCCTTTTTGTGGTAATCTTATGAATGCTGACCTACTAGATATATTGCTAATTAATGTTTCCTTATAATTAGATCATGTGCAAGATGGCATCTATGGTAGGAAGGGACATCACAGAAAGGCTCATTCTTCCTAGATTCTGCGAGATGTGCTGTGACTGCAGAATGTTTCATGTCCGTAAGGTATGATCATTTTTCTTCATAAGTCACTGCTGTTATTTTCACTTACAATTGCTTAACTGTGAACACCTATGATAGCTGGAGATCACAGATAATAATTTTGCCATGTATATAGCGTAATACACCTAAAGTTACAAATACAGTCGTGCCCCACTTAACGATTACCCTGTATAATGACGAATCCGCTTCACAACAATGTTTTTGTGATCACAATTTTTGAGTTACAGACTTCTCTGGCCACAAAATTTAGGTTTGACTTGCAGCCTGAGTATTGACTTACAGACCAGAAAAAAACCAAAATGGAACAAAAACGGCATGTTGGGGGATTAATCGGTTTTCAATGCACTGTAGGTCAATGGAGACTTGACCTACAGACTTTTTGACTTGAGAACCGCCTTCCAATACGGATTAAGTTCTCAAGTCAAGACCCCACTGTAACGTTGCCAAGCGAGGCGCCACTGTAAACTATTTCTGCCAGAATTCACCAGGGCGAATCAGTTGCTGACACCTGGCCTGAATATGTATGTATGGTCATCAGTGACCATCCTGGGCTTCTTGAAGATAGTTAGAATTTATTTGCTTATGTTCATAGTTCTGGAGACATGGTAGAAAAGAAGGATTTGTAAGCCATGATGTAAATGAAAAGCTGCATGAAATGCAGGTGTTGCCAAGACTCAAGTGTGTATGAGGAGGTTTGAGGAATGCTTACTAAATTTGCGGATGACACAAGATTAGGTGGAATACCTAATACCCTGGAATACAGAAGCAAAATTCAAAATGATATTGATAGGCTTGAGCATTGGTCTGTTATCAACAGAATGAAATTTAACTGCAAAGTTTTGCAGCGTGGAAAAAGAAAATAAACACACAGCTGCAAAATAGTTGATAGTAGTGGTCCAAGTCATGTGAAGTACTGGTTTCCCCTCTGTTCAGTAATGGTTAGGCCTCATGAGTACTCTAAGAAAGATGTCAGCAAACTGGAACAAGTTCATAGGAGAGCAATGAGGATGGTCGGGGGAATGGAAATGAAGCTGCACAAGGAAAGACTAAAAGAAGTGTGCAAGTTTAGCCTTGTGAAAGGAGGACTGAGGGGAGATATGATAGCACTCTTTCAAATACAGTGGTGCCTCGACTTACAATCACAATCCGTTCAAGAAGATGGGCGTAAGTCTAAATGGTCGTAAGCCGAAGCACCATTTCCCATAGAAATACATTGAAACCCCATTAATCCATTCTGGCCGGAAAAATTAAATAAAAATAATAATAATAAAAAAAAAACAACACTGCAAGCCCCATAGGAATGCACTGGGGCTGAAAAACACACACACCAAAACAAACAAACAAACAAACAAACCACAGCTAGCCCCAGCAGAATGTTATGGGGCTGGGGAAACACCCCCCCCACACACACACAGCCGGCCCCAGCGGAACACCATGGAGCTGGGGGGGGGGAAACACACACACACAGCCAGCCCCAGCGGAACGCCATGGGGCTAGGGAAAAAAAAAACAAAAAACCCTGCACATACAGCCAGCCCCAGCGGAACACCATGGGGCTGGGGGGGGGAAAGACAACACCCCCCCACACACACACACACAGCCAGCCCCAGCAGAACGCCATGGGGCTAGGGAAAACAAAACAAAACAAAAAACCCTGCACATACAGCCAGCCCCAGCGGAACGCCATGGGGCTGGGGGGAAAAAAGACAACACCCCCCACACACACACACACAGCCAGCCCCAGCGGAACGCCATGGGGCTGTGGGAAAAAAGACAAAACCTCACACACAGCCAGCCTGAACGCGATAGGGCGGGGGGGAAAAACACCGAAACATAAAAAAGTCACAGCACAGAAACATAACCCAAACCCACCCTGCAAAATAAAATAAAATGTACTTACTCAGGAGCAGAAAGCAGCACCAAGCAGTCCAAAGTCTCCTCCGACTGCACTCACTCTAACGGTTGGGGCGAAAGAGCTACAAAGAAGCAGCCTCTTCGCCTACCAACAGTTAGCAAATTTGAATTCCCTGCCTTTTTCCTGGCACAGCTCAAAGCTCTGGCCACAAGTCAAAGCAAAACTTTGCAGCTGGAGCTGGTCACAACTCAAAATGGTCGTAAGTCAGGATGTTCATAAGTTGGGAGGCACCACTGTATTGGAACGATTGTCATACAGAGGAGGGGTAGATCTGTTCTTACTCATTCCAGATTGCAGGACGTGTGATAATGGGTTCGAGTTACAGAAAGTCAGATTTCAGTTGAGTACTGTATCAGGAAAAACTTCCTAACTATTAAAGCAGTATGACAGTGGAACCAGTTACCTTGGGAGGTGGTCAGTGCTTGAGTACGAGAGGCATTCAAGAGAAAGTTAGATAGCCATATGTCAGATGCACTTTGATTTTTATTTCTGCATTGAGCAGGGGGTTGGACTCAATGGCCAACTCCATTCTATGATTCTATAGACATGATGCCTTTCCCCCTCAAGGATAGGGCATTTTTGCTGATGAGCATACACAGTAGTTACATTGTGCAGTCAAACAGTAGTAAAAATACAGCATTTATTTATTTGACCTATCACAAAGAATCGTTTTATGAAATATGTGACAGTACTTCACTAGTCAGCATTCTGTCCTAACCAGCCTTTTTTCAACAGAAGGCAAAGTTCTAAAATTTTGCTATTAGAATAAGAAAATAACTATTACCCTGTTCAGATCAATAGGACTTTTTTCATTCACTTCTACTACTGATTAAGAGAGCACTTTGTATAACCTGAATATTCACTTTCCAACCATTTCCTTTAGTTGCAATTTGTGTATATCAAATTATATTTGTATTATTTCAAAACATACTGTATCCTACTTTTCAAATTGGTTTCCTTTTAAGATGAAATCTAACCTCTAATCCAGTACAGTAGATGTGAAGTTCATTGCAATGGACAGTATGGAGAGCACTTGAATACATGTGTTGGTTTACTCTGTGCATTCATTTGCAATTCGGTTAAGTATATGTCTTTATATCAATGTGTATATATACATATTTTAGGTATGTGCAGCCAACTTTGGTGATATCTGTAGTGTTGTTGGACGACAAGCTACAGAAGAAATGCTGGTAAGTCAAAATTCTAAACTAAGCTTTAATAGGCTGCTTCCCAGTAATTATAAGTCCTTCTTTAAACTCATTGGGACATCTGTACATCGAAAAGTACTGTATTTTGGTAATGGTCTTTAGTCCTGTGACACTCAAATACCAATCAAATGAAAAATATAGGACTGGTCACAGTGATGCTCGTGACATCATGGTTTTCTGCTTTTGTTTATGCCTAAGTGTCTTGCAAAATATGTTGTGTATCATATAAGTGGGTGCTAGATCAAATCAAGCCTGAACTGTCTCTAGAAGCAGAAATGATTAAATTGAGGGTATAATACTATGGGTGTATCATAAGAAGACAAGACTGACTGGAAAAGACAATTATGATAGGCTAAGTTGAAGACAACAGAAAAAGAAAACAATGAAATATGAGATCCATGGGCTCAATAAAGAAATCTGTGGCTTGAGTTTCCAAGATCTGAGCATGGCTACCAATGATAGAACCTTTTGGAGGTCACCAATTAATAGAGCTGCCATACATTAGAAACAACTTGATACAATTAAATTGCATATCATAGTTGAGATAATTGGGATTGGTTCATAATCAAACAGTTTGTTATGGATTGAGGTGCCATATAGTTTCTTGAATAATACCATTGTTCAGTGTATTCACAGAAATATGCATTATGTTGATACTTCTTGAGAGCTGTTTTTCCCCTCCTCAATACCTCCTAAAATTTCAAAATAGGCAGCTCAATTCTGTGCATATCTTGTCCAAAGTACTGTGCAGTTCTTTATTCACTTACCTGGGAACAAATCTTAGTTTAGTCAGACTTCTGTGTAGACAATTCTAGGTTGCACTGTTAAATACCTTTTTCTTATGAAGCAGTCATATGATCCTAAACATGCACATGTTTTTTATTTGGATGGGCAGTATTTAAAATATGCTGAATAATTGATGAGAATTGATATGTCAAATGCAAACCTGATACATATACCTGATACATGTAATAGCTTATTTTCTTGGAATATTGTATTAATCATGAGGGAAACAGATTTCCTCTCTGAAGGCATTGTTCTTGCCAACATGCCATAGTTATTTCAGAGGTGGTTTATTCCCATTTCCAGAAGTGACATCAATGATAGTTAAAGGCAGCAATGTATACACTTATTTCAGTTATGCCATGCAATTTTCACAGAAATGGGACTCAGAGTGGCTGATTAATGAGAATAATCAGACAGGTGGGAAGTAAGTCATTGGTTAGAAAAAGTTTTCATTTATTTAATATACTCAGTGTTTTGCCTTATAATATCTTGTTAGTTTATCAGAAATTAGATCAAGGTAACAACACAGAACTATTCTTAAAGCTGCTAACAATTTTATGTTCTTCAGCTACCCAGGTTTTTCCAGCTTTGTTCTGATAATGTGTGGGGTGTGCGGAAAGCTTGTGCTGAATGTTTTATGGCTGTTTCATGTGCCACATCACAGGAGGTCCGACGGACAAAATTGTCTACACTTTTTATTAACCTTATTAGTGACCCTTCACGATGGGTAAGATGTCAGTTTTTAAATTCCCATTCTCCTTCAATAGGTTGATGGTTAGATAATTTTATTATTCAGAGAGCATTTAAGCATTGATCTCCTAGTATGGTATAGTGGATTGAGTTATGGACTAGGACTCAGGTGGCCTGAGTTTGAATCCCCACTCAGCCAGGGAAACTTAATGGGAGTGTGGAACTGGGAAAACCACTCCTTAAACCTTGAAAGCCCTATTAGGGTCACTACAAGTTGGCTCTGACTTGATGGCACATAACAACATAGCATTTAAACATTAGTCTGAGTCTTGATAATACTATTAACATGAGCAAGGGTCATGTATATATCCAAAAATCTCCATCTCCTCTGGTCTTTGCGAACATTTTGCACTTAATACCATCTCACATGCTAAACTGCACTTAATACCATCTCACATGTATTGGAGGAGGCAGATGAGGAAGAGATATTTGCTGATTCTTCCCCTATCTTGTGCCTCTGGAGATTTGGAGGGAACCTCAATAGCATGACAGTAGCATTGTGGGAACTGGGAGTTGTCTATCCCCCTTATGTAGAGTTCGGAGTTTCTACCTGAACCTGGTGCTTGTATTAAATACAAGGAGCCAGTCTCAATATTGTTTAATTTATTTTTAGTGATGTGTGCTAGCCATCTTGAGCACTATTATTTTAGCATAAAGATGAGGAACAATGTCATAATAATCTGTGTACAGAATAACCAGTCATGATACAACTGATTGATGATACAGTGTCAACTATATCTCTAACAATGGGATCTAGATTTGTACTGATTTCCATTTCATATTCTGTCCATATGGGTGCTCAGATGGCTCTTGACACTAAACCTGGGTTTCCAATAATGACTGCAGTTTCTAAAATTTTAAAGCAACTGTACCTCTGAAACGTTTATCTCTGTACTGTTTAGGAGTAAGTATTTCAAACAAGAAATAGCACTCTTATTGAACCAAAAGTAAAATTGGGGCATGAGAGTAAATGTAATGGAACATAAGTGTTGCAGTAGACAGAGTTTGAGATAGTTTGACAAGGAGACATAATATTGAAAAGGTTTTAAAATGCAGGTGTTTGGATTGCTGCTCTTGACAATTTGGCATGTGACTTACTTCCCTATTTATCACTTAGTTTTTCCTTTAACTTTTAAAGCATGTATTATTATTTTTTTGTAATTTACATATGACTTGTTTAGTTATGAGAGTAAGTGTAAATTCAGATTCTTCAATAGAATAGTTTCATTGAGATAAGACAATATGAGTGATGCTCTCACTAGAGTTGATAGATGGTCTCCTAGCAACAGTTAAATATATTACTGTTTTTACAATGTGTGGTGTGCTTCCCAACCATACACCACTCTCTTTTTAATATAGTACCTTATTCTTGAGGCAGATAGTATAGTTTATTTCTAGGTTCCATTTATTCCCAGAGGCAGGATCTAGGAACTTGCAATCTTTCGGCCCTGACAGCTGGATTGTTCATTACTAGCAGCTATATTTAAAAAAACTCTCTGGAACACCTTACTCTAGGTCCGCCAAGCTGCCTTCCAGTCCCTGGGGCCTTTTATATCGACGTTTGCTAACCCATCCAGCAGTGGTCAGTTTTTTAAAGAAGAAGAATGTAGAAACTCTGAGGATCAGAACTTTCCAGAGGAACAAAGGTATAGATGGATGAAAGTGAAATTATTCAAATCTCTTGATTTTGTTTTACCTTTGTCTGCTCCTGCTTGTGTGTTCTACCATTTGTCCGAAGTTCTGAGGGCTAGTAGTAAAAACGTATCACCTCTTTTCTCAGACTTTCTAATAATTGGGGTGTATTGGGTTATAATTGTACCAAATTTATATTTACTGTGGAAGTACAGTGGTGCCTCACTTAACGACGTTAATCCGTTCCGGAAAAAACGTCGCTAAGTGATTTTTAAAAGCCCATAGAAATGCATTAAAACGTGTTTAATGCGTTTCTATGGGCTTCAAAACTAACCTTAAGCGAAGATCCTCCATAGGGGTGGCCATTTTCCATGCCTCTTAAGTGAGGCAAAACAGCAGGGGTCCATTTTGAAACCGCCGATCAGATGCTTAAAAGCATTGCAAAAGCGGGAAAGAGCAAAGTTCGCATCTGCTCTCCTTGTCCAGGGAGCCATTTCCCCTTCTCTTTCTTTTTTTTTTCTCTCCCGCCCGGCTGCCTGAGCCCGCCACTGCTTTCCTCCACCAAGTGTGTGTTTGTGCGTGCGCGCACACGCGCGCGTGTGTGTGTGTGTGTGTGTGAGTGAACACATTTCTCTTCCCTTCGCCCCAATGGAGCCCAAGGCCCGAGGGCTGGGATTGGCCGCCCAGGGCCCCGAGCTCCGCCCGCTTGAGCCTGACTTGGAAGAGAGCGAGAAGGAAGTGAAGGGAAAAAAAGACAAAAGACAGGGGAGGCGAGGAGAAAAAAAAGGAGAAAAGAGCGGGCACTCCCTGGAGCAGCAGCAGCAGCAGCAGAAGCCTGCTGGTCTAAGGAGGAGTCAGCCCCGTAGCCCTCTCTGCTCCCTGGGCGCAAGGCAAGGCAGGCGTGTGTGTGTGTGTGTGTGTGTGTGGTGGAAGGCGGCGCTTCTTTCCCCGCCGCGGAGCAAAACTGCCATTTGCAGGGCGGGGGATGGAGGCGGCTGTATGGGGGGTTTAGGGTGGAGAGTCTTTGACACACACACCCCGGCTCGGAGGGGCAGGAGGTGGACATGTGGCCGCAGAGGCGCTCCTTGCGAGGAGGGGGGGAGGACAGACTCCAGGCTAGAAGGCGAAAGGGGGAAGCCGGCGGAGGAGAGAGCGGCCGGTGGTGGTGGTGGGGACTCCCAATGGAGGGTGGGCTTCCACGAGATCCCTTGGCCGGGATGAGAGGCTCCCCCTCAGCGCACCGCTGCTCTGCTCTCCTCCGGGTGGATCCTCCCACTTCCTCCCGGATGTGTAAGGGTTGCTTTGCCATGATCGCAAAGCGATTTATCCCCATAGGGGCCATCGCTAACCGATCGCTCTGGCGATGGCCAAAACCTCATCGGTAAGCGATTTCATCGTTAAACGGAGCGATCGGTAAGCGAGGCACCACTGTAGTGGGTTGATACTCCCGTCAGTCCTTCTGTGAATTAGTGTTAGTTTGTCTTTCCCCCTTCTTGACCCCCATGGTGCAGGCTGCCCATCCATGGTATTGCTAGGTATGTATCTGTAACTGCTATGGAATATAACTTGGTATTTACCCGTACTTTCTTTGTCCAGCAATGAAAGAATTGTGGAATCAGAAGATGCCTCAACCCATGATGTACAAAGCCAGACAGAGTTGCCTTTAGATGATGATGTTAATGATTCTGCAGAGACTCTTGAAAATAACAAGGAAGAGTGTAACTCTATGTCAGTCCATTCCCAGCCTAAGGCAATGTTACATTGGACTTTGTCTCCAGAGCCAAGTGAAGAAGCTGCCAGTGAGAGTGAACAAGATTTGGATCCTGCAGGTGCTGTATTACCAACACCTGCACTGAGGTCTGAGGAAAACTCTGTTTCAGAGCAAGAACTATATAACTCATTCCATTTCTGGAGGACTCCACTTCCCAAGATAGATATTGATTTAGAGCTTCAGGAATCTGCAGGAATACTTGATTCGGAAACTCAGGAAGGAAAAAAGGAAGTAGTTGTATCAGCTTCTTCAAACATTAGCATGGCTACAAGGAAGGAGTTGGAAGAAATGATAGAAAATTTGGAGCCTCATGTGGATGACCCAGATGTTAAAGGTATTAGCATGTTAATTCCAGGTATGGTTTGAATTGGATGAACAAAAAGTAAAAGCCAGAGACATTACAAAAAGTGGCTTGTTTTGTTTTGTTTATATATGAGGGCCTTAAAATTCTATAGCTAAGTAAATGGGAGAGCAGCTCTGGTGTTTTTGAGGGGGCTCTCCGAAGTGTTCCAGACTGTAACTCTCATAGTCTTTAACTGTTGGTTGTTGACTGGGTCTTTGGGAAGTTGCAGTACTGAACATCTGGAATGATTCTTGCCTTTTTAGAGTCTAATTACATTTGACATTAAAAAATTGTTACAGATATTCACAGCCAGTCTCATAATTTGATTGCCAGCTTGCAGCTTTTGTGTCGATTGTATATGACACAGAATCAGCCTTTATGTTGAATGAAATGGTTGCATTTATCACCTGAAAAATAATTTAGTTAAAACTTGGCACCTGTCAACCTTGATGTATACTTTTGGCATTGTACTTACAGATACAAATAATAGGAATAAGCAGTAGAAATGATATTTAGCTGCTGAATTTATTATTTATTAGATTTTGTCACTAGCACTTTTTTCCTGCATTATTATTTGTTTGTATAAAGAAATCCAAGATTCTTACAAGTAGTTGGCTCATGGTCCACGTACTCTGATACAGTTAATTTGCATATATCTTTGTCTTCCTCTGGGCACACCTGTTCTCAGGACTGATTTATAAATCTCTTTTATTTATTATTTATTTTTTATTTTACCTTGCCTTTCTCCTTGAAAATGAAACCAAGGCAGCTTACAGCAATGAAAGACAATATTTAAAAAATATATTGAAAATCTCTTTTCACCTCTTCTTGGTAGTTTCCTCTGCGAGATGTGTATATATTGACCACAATCCTATTGTAGATTTATGCTAGCATAAACATACAGTGGTGCCTCGCAAGAGGAATGCCTCGCGGGATGAAAAACTCGCAAGACGAAAGGGTCTTGAGATATTTTTTGTTTTGTGAGGCGTGTTTCCCATAGGAATGCATTTAAATTTAATTAATGCATTCATATGGGGGGAAAGTCAGAAACAAACCAAAAAAAGTAAGCAAAAAGTCACTTACCATGTACAGTAGACTGAGCCCAGCTCCTCACAGTGCCTTTGTAGCCCTGGAACAGCCGGAAAAAGAGCGCCAAACAGCTGAGTCAGCAACCAGCAAGGAGGTGGCAGCCATTTTGTGGTCATCTCCGCTCCTGCCCCCCCGTCTCTCAGCTGATGGGCGCTGGGTCTGAGAGGCTTCCCGAGGCTTGCCTAGCATGGAAAAAGGCGGGGTAAAGCGGGAAATTCCCCCTGGCTTTTTACATGCTGGGCAAGCCCCGGGAGGCTTCTGAAAGCGGCACTTTGCCACAGGCCCCCCCGCTACCCCCCCAGCCAGCGCCGCTTTCAGATGTCCCCCGCCAGTCTTCCATATAATAATATATGTATAATAATAATAATAATAGTTATCATAATCTTAGAGCTGCCTTTTAGTTAGTTGCAGTGCATTTCTTTTTGAATGTTTCAAGAATGTTGTGTCCCCCTCCCATAAAGGCTACTCTGTTTACTTCATGGCATGTTACCAGCAGTTCTAATTTTGTCTCTTAAATCCTGGATTGCTCCTATTAGCAGCTGGACTGATTGACGGATACTAATCCATAGATCAATATAAACTACTACCAATTAAGTTTTGCTGCATTTAAAAATAGATTTATTTCATTGTAAAAATGTAAGTACCATATTTGCCGGTGTATAAGGCGACTGGGTGTATAAGACCACCCCCAACTTTCCCACTCAGAATGTAGAGTTTGTTATATACTTGCTGTATAAGACTACCCCCTCTTCTGCATGCGTGATTCTGCTTTGGCTGCATCATAGGGAGAGTTCCTTTTGCCCATTTTGGTTCCTTTTCGGAGAGAGACAGGGTTTGCTGGAATAAGGAACCGCAGAGAGGCGGCATCCATTTTGGAGAGGCAGCAGCCATGTGGTTGCATCTCAAAATGGCTGCCACCTCTCTGCTGTTCCCCACAGTCAGCTGTTCGGCGCTAGAGTCAGGCTGTTCCCAGGCTAGGAGCTGCTCTCCTCGGTCTTACTACCAGGGAAGTGACTTCGCTGGGAGAGAAGGAGGGTTTGCTGGACATGCACCCGGCATACAAGACGACCTCCCCACTTGGAGGCATTTTTTTCAGGGCCAAAAAGTCATCTTGTACACCAGCAAATATGGTAGTTACTTCTTAAAGAATTATAACAAGAGACCATGGCTTAGAAAATCAAATATTTAGTCAGTTTATAGTGTCAGCCAAATAACAGACCAGGGAAGATTATCCCTTTGCATATTTTTATCACATCCATTTAGGTTCTCATATAAAACGTTCAGTGCATCTTATTAGGAGTTTTGCTGTCTCCCTGAATTGTAACAGGTCTTGTTTTCTTACATTAAAACAAATATTTATAGTCCAGATGGTGTACCATCCTAAGTATCATGCTAATTTAATTAAAGCCGAGTTGTTTTTTTCTGTTCTGTTAAAAGTTATCTAAAACATAGTTTGGTGCTTGATATGTTCTTACAGGTAAATGCTTCATGGAAGGCTTATTTTTAAAAGCGCAGACCTCAGTAAAATAATTTCATAGGAGCCTTCCACACAAAACAGGAAGGAGGCAAGCAGGATGGAAGTAAGGGCAATTAGGAAAGCAGAAAGGAGAAGTTGTTAATAATAGTCAGAGGATGTTATGTTGTTATGTTGACATTATCTTTTTGAAACGCAAGTTTCATGATGCAACTTACTAACTAAAGACAGAGAGAATACTGTTAATAAAGATTATTGGAGAAACTTTAAAGTGGCATTAGCAACTGGACTAGTTGGGTGGTTTGGGACCTGGTTTAATAAGCATAAGCTTGTGCTTCTCTTTCTGCAACAGCTTCAGGCATGGGCACCAGATATATAATAAAAATGATGGTCTTGAAGGCTCTGCTAGGGACATTTTGAAGAAATAATCACTGATTGACATCCACTTAAGCTGTGTTTGGCTGCCTGCTAAATGAAGTAGGCACAAATTAGAAAAAGATTATCGTACTGGTGTTCCATTAAAATAAAATCTGTCCTGTTCCATTGCTTTGGGTTGGACTTAGATTGTGACTAATTTGCTTCTCCATTCATCTTTTTCTTTCCCTGCTAAGGGAGTCTAATATATCCCTACACTTTGAATTTGGACTGGACTGAAACTGTTTACTTCATCTCACGTTTCTTTCCATAAATATATAAAAGCATTTTCCATTTAGTATTTCACACATTTAGAGGGTTCAATGCTATTTGTATAACTTTCTCCCTCTTTTAACTTTACAGTCCTGTATGTCGTCTGTTTATACTACCATTTAATTTTATTGGCTGTAATAGCTAATGTCAGTATCATATTGCCGCACCTCACTTTTGTCAGTATCACACTCCTGCACCTCACTTGATGATATATATACAGTATATGTATGTATTGTGTGTCATCAAGTTGATTGACTTGCAACACTTTTCAGAATTTTTGAGGTAGAGCATTACACAGAAGTGGTTTACCATTCCCTTCTTCTGGGGGTGTCCTGAGACTGCAGCTTGCCCAGGGCCTCATAGGCTGGCTCTGCTCCATAGGAGGTACAGTGTGGAATCACACTCCCAACCTCTGGCTCCACAGCCAGATACCTAAACCACTAAACTATCCAGCCAGTGATATAAAGCCACTCATAAATAAAACCAGAGGGATTGCCACACTTGTGATATATGTCTTTATCACAAGTGTGACCTCCTCCACCGCAAATGGTCATCTTAATGTTCACCAAGTAGATCCTGTAAAGTTTTAAGCAACATAAGAGAGCTGAATTTTGATAAGAACCAAGCCCAGGCTGTACCTGAATTGGAAAAGATTAGGACAGGTATAACTGGTATGCTGCTCAAAGTCAATCAAAAATAAAGTCCAACAGAAATTAGTGATATATCCCGTAGAATACTGTAAGGAAGTTAATATTTAATGAAGGGCAATTGCTAAAGTTAAACTTTTACACTTGATAGTAATTTATTTACACAGTCTCTGTATAATAATAATAATAGTTATCATAATCTTAGAACTGCATAGCTGGAAGGGACCCTATGGATCGCCAAGTCCAGTCCCTGACAATGAGGCACCCTGAGGTATTGAACTCCCAACTCCTGGCTTCACAGGCAGAGATCTAAACTACTGAGCTATTTAGCAGTTCTGTAAAAAAGTTCTGAAATTGCTAATTCTCTTTGTTTCTAAAGATTGCATGGAAAGTGTCTCTGAAGTACGGTTTTACAGCTGTGGTGCTGCAGAAGATATAAGCAGATGACTCATAACAATATGTCATTAAGTGAAAGAGCTCTAAGATGGAAGACCTTATTCATTAATTCACTAGAAAAGCTTTGTCAAAACACTTTTTTCAACCTCCTCTACCATGTCACCTGCAAGATTGGGATAGTAGTGTACTGACTTCCATTTAGAGGGGTCTTGCAAGGATTGATAATGTATGAGAACTCATCAAACCTCATGCTATAAAATTGTTCTTATGGTTTGTTGTACGGCTATGTCATACGTGCAGTTCCCAAGTCACCAGGACTTTCAGCTGTGCCTAGCAAACCCAATGTGTTCAGCAATTAGTTCATGTTTCACTTCTTCCAGTTGTATATTCAACACTGAACCTTTATTTTATTTTTTCAAAAGAAGATTCTGTACCCTCTCAGTCTTTTGAGAAACCAACCCCCCCCTCAAAAAAAAAAAACTAGACTGAGCATAACCAACATAGTGACCTCTGTCTCATTTGGCAAACAGCCAAAGACAATGTCATTCCCCCCCCCCCTTTGAATTGCTTCTTTCATCTCTGCTGGGTCTTACAACTCCTAATACAGCTCAGTGTATAGCAGGATAAGAGCCATACAGCCAGCTTTATCTATTGACCACCACTGATGCTTTTAGTCTGGGGCCCAGAGCTTGGATAAGCTCCTTTTTTGTCTGTAACTCCTAGCATGCCATTACATTGCACTAGACACTAAAGCTCTGTAAGTAGCCTTCACATTTTGAAAGTTCAGGTAAACATGATTGGCATATTGTTGTCATAAACATGGTATGTCCTAGAACGATGGAACACAAATGGTAATAGTACATCCTCTGTAATTCTGAATTTTTGCTGTCAAAACATAAATGACTTTACAAAATAGTATTTAATTGGCATGATTATAAATCAGATATGGGATTTTTTAAAGTAAAAACCTTACCCATAGTTGCATGTTTTTAAAACTATCTGTGAGAGCCGGATTCTTGCTTTCATTAAAAGTTCCAGATGTACAGAATCAAAACTCGGACCATCATGAGTTTATTATAGAAAGGAGTTGAGGCTTAGTTCTACTTTTGTTTTATTGATTGCCTATGATATGTCAGTGTAAGAAATTAAATAGAATGTTAAAACAGCACATCTTAATGTATTTTTGAAATGACTAAAATTCAAAGACATGATGGCTCCATAAAATGATCTGCTTTGGAAATTATAATGTTAAAACAAAATCAGATGAATGCCTTCAGGACCAAGGGAACAGTTACACTATTTAGGAAGTGCAAGGAAGAAAGGGATAATAATACGAAGAGAAACATCTAGTAAACTAGGATCCAACAAGAATATGAAGAGAAGAAAGATAAAAGATGCTGAAGAAGAGAAAGATAAAATGCATGCAGAGAGGGAAATAAGGCTTTTATTGGGATTGGCAGTGAATGCTGCGCCTGGGGAGTGAGGAGAGTTGTAGATACAGGGAAACAAAGAAATGAGATACTAAGGGCAAAGCAAAAAAGAGTAAATAGGGGTTGTTCTGAATTTTGTTTGGACAAAGTCCACAAATTTGCAAAATAGTTATTGCTTGGCATCTTTTAACTGTTGAGAAGGAGCTGTTGATAGAATGTTCTTCTGATATATTGTATATGCTTCCTTTGATGCACAGCACAAATGGAGGTGCTCTCAGCTGCTCTCCGGGCCTCAAGTCTAGATCCTCACGAGGAAGTGGCTGCAGGCATTGGCAAGTCAGTGGATTGTCAAAGTGAGCTGAGCATCAAAGACCAGTTGAACTGCAAAATAATTCAGGATAATACAGTGCCTTTAATCAATGATGCTGTGGAGGTAAATGCTTAGCTCTTATAAATTTATCACATAAGCATTTTAACATTTGGAACTTAGCAGGGTTTTTAATGCCAGAAAAAGAAGTAATGTCATTGTTGTATTCTGTAGTAATGTACTTTGAGTTAGACATTCAGAGGATGTGTTAATTTTAGAGTACAGCTGTGTTGTAAATTGTGTTTTGCTTTCTACTATAGGACATTGTAGACTCTACTCTTCGTTATATTCATCATGACTCTGACTTAAGCACCAATAGTAGCTTCAGCCCCGATGAAGAGAAAAAATCTAAAATTCAGGTATTTCCATCAGAAAATCTCAGCCTTTATAGAATCATCCTATATGTATAATTCACCACCAGTCTGTAATAATTAAATGTAGGCCTGTATCCTATTAGGAATGGAAGAGCAACTACATAAGCATTCTTTTGCTCAACCAATCCTACATCCTCATAACCAGTGTAACAGAAGAGCCTGCAAAAGCAGAATTATTAGCAATGGGATTTTCAGATTTTCTGGGCTACAAATACCATAATTCTCCATTCTGTGAGTTCTACACACTTTGTAGGCACCTTTCAAACACCTCAGTATGATGCACCTGGGCGAAAGACTTTCAGAGGCTTAGCTAGAGCAAGCATTACCCAAACTTCTTGTTCCTGCCCCAGTGCTAGCTGGGAGTTTTCTTTTATGAGCAGGACACTTGGACAGAACTTGGCCACAGAGGCTGTTCCGCACGTTTGTTTACTTTTATTTTTATTTTCTTATTCAGTAGGTGTACAGTGCATTATAAAGGTTGCTAGAGGGCATTTATTTTGGCTGAAGTAAGTTCAACTTAAAAGAAGGGGTTCTGATTGACACCCCCCCACACACACTTCCATTGTGTCCTGTAGTAGCCAAAGGTGTTATTTTCCAAAACAGATTTTTAATTGAATGCTGGGGATCCTCAAACATCGCAGGTTTGTCCCGCATACCAACTGAAGGGCACAAGGGAACTTTCTGAACAGTTTTTTTTTAGGAGGAGGAAGAGTAAGGAGCACAAAAATATTCCAGGTGGGCCAAATACTGCCCTCTCTGACATAAGTTTAAGGGAAAACAGAGCTGTGTATGTGACCTTTTCCCAGCGCAAAGTCTACACTCCTGAGCATTTCCAGGAAATTACTGTTGCTGTATTGTTCAGGATGAAAGGGGGTTGAGTTGAGAATGCGTGATTTGGCAAAAGCTGTTGTCATTTAATCTGTCTGTAGTTCTGTATGAAATGTTATAGGCTGTAGCTAGTATTCTTATTAGTACATGTAACCATTTACTAAATGTTAGTGGTTTTCCTTATGATCCACTTTGTTCAGAATATATATATTTAAAATTAACTACATAAGTTCTGTAGGAACTATGGTGTCAGTGGAAGAGGTTTAAAATATGTTCCCAGTACATTTCAAAGTCAAGTCACTCTGTTTCAACTTTCTGCATTGGCTGTCCTTACAAAATCATTTGTATTTGTACTCATAAATCAAGAGCTTCCTGAAGCTGCTAAGATCTTTTTTGCATTTTAAGCATGCTGATTTAATTATTTCTATACAGTGAAATTCTACTTGTAGAATATTTTACATTTTTCATTTCCCTTTTAGGATATTGTACCTCAGGCCTTGCTAGACCAGTATTTATCCATGACAGATCCCTCTCGAGCTCAGACTGTTGATACGGAGATTGCAAAGCACTGTGCATATAGCCTTCCTGGTGTGGCGTTGACCCTGGGCAGACAGAATTGGCACTGTTTGAAAGATACCTATGAGACTCTAGCCTCTGATATGCAGGTACTGCTGCATCTCTGAAAAGAATTCAAATTGGCTCTGTGATGTTGATTTTAATTAAATAGTATTTTTAAGCTGGCCATATGAACAGGATTTATTAATATTAATGACTGTTTTTAATATAGGATATTATTATAATATTGCCTATTTTTAATGGTTTTAATGTTTTTAAAGTTTCAATATTGTTGTACGCCGCTTAGGGACCACTGGTAATGGCATGGCTAAAAAAAATCTTGTAAATAAATAAATAAATGATGTTGATTGCTTATTTCTTCCAGCAGTACTCTTAAGGTGCTTAGTAGATGTGAGCCACTCTTGTTACCATAGCACTCTGGGTATTTTTCTAGAATGGAGGTGCATACAGGGAACTGGAGATCACTTATGAATTTTTAGATGCCATTGTTCTCTTTCTAGGCAGGAGAGCACTGTTTTGGAAACTTACTTCGCTCTGCATTGATCAGCTTACTTCACTCTGCATTGATTAGGTGTAGGAACAGCTTCCTGTGATGTAATTTCTGGAAGGCACCTCTTATCCTGCTTAAATGCTCTGCAGTGAACAAACACTAAATCCACTTATGTAGTAAAAGAATGAAAAGGAAGGATTAGAAAAATACTTTGCTGTGTGCTAACTTTTATTGGAAGAGTTTCCTTCAGCATTTGTACGAGTTGAGATCTTTACCAGCACTATGGGGATTAAGTTTAGTACTTCAAAAAATTCATAGTACAGGAGAATTAAAAAGCAGTCTTCTGATTGCTGTGCAGTAGGGGGAAGTGAGTTTAGGGATGTGCTTATGGCTCTCAGTGTGGTTCCTTAGGTGACTCCTTGTTGGATCTGGAGTACAAAAGGATCTTCTAGGGAACAGATCATGGGTAGCGGGACACCTTTTCTTTTTGCCCTGTTGCCCTAGTTCTTTAAGGTTTTAGTCCAGTGGCGAAGGGGCTTGAGTAACTCAGAGAAGCTGTGGACTAGGCCATGCAGGGACACTCAAGACGGATAGGTCATAGTGGACAGTTCTGGCTGAATGCAATCCACCTGGAGTGGGAATTGGTAAGCTACTCCAGTATCTTTGCCAATAATACCCCATGAACAGAAACAAAAGGCTAAAAGATACGACACTGGACACGCATGGAAGTGAAAGGAAAGTCTGATGCTGCAAAGAAAAATACTGCATAGGAACCTAGAATGTAAGATCTATGAACCTTGGTAAGCTGGAGGTGGTCAAACAGGAGATGGCAAGAATAAACATCGACATCCTGGGCATCAGTGAACTAAAATGGACAGGAATGGGCGAATTCAATTCAGATGATTATCATATCTACTATTCTGGGCAAGAAGCCCGAAAGGAATGGAGTAGCCCTCACAGTCAACAAAAGAGTGGGAAAAGCTGTAATTGGAAAAGATCGGTCTACATCCCAATCGCAAAGAAGGGCAGTGCCAAAGAATACTCCAACTACCGTACAATTGCACTCATTTCACACGCTAGCAAGGTTATGTTCGAAATCCTCCAAGGTAGGCTTCAGCAGTATGTGGAGCGATAACTACCAGAAGTAGAAGCTGGATTTCAAAGGGGCAGAGGAACTAGAGATCAAATTGCTAACATGTGTTGGATTATGGAACAAGCCAGAGAGTTCCAGAAAAACATCTACTTCTGCTTCATTGACTACGCAAAAGCCTTTGACTGTGTGGACCACAGCAAACTATGGCAAGTCCTTAAAGAAATGGGAGTGCCTGACCACCTTATCTATCTCCTGAGAAACCTATATGTGGGACAGGAAGCAACAGTTAGAACTGGATATGGAATAACTGATTGGTTCAAAATTGGGAAAGGAGTACAACAAGGCAATTTATTGTCTCCCTGCTTATTTAACTTATATGCAGAATACATCACGAGAAAGGCAGGACTGGATGAATCCCAAACCGGAATTAAGATTGCTGGAAGAAATATCAACAACCTCAGATATGCAGATGATGCCACTCTGATGGCAGAAAGTGAGGAGGAATTAAAGAACCTTGTAATGAGGGTGAAAGAGGAGAGTATGTATGTACGGTCTGAAGCTCAACATCAAAAAAACTAAGATCATGGCCACTGGTCCCATCACGTCCTGGCAAATCGAAGGGGAAGATATGGAGGGAGTGACAGATTTTACTTTCTTGGGCTCCATGACCACTGCAGATGGTGACAGCAGCCACGAAATTAAAAGAAAAGACTCCCTGGAAAAGACCCTGATGTTAGAAAAGTGTGAAGCAAAGAAGAGAAGGGGATGACAGCGGATGATATGGTTGGACAGGGTCACCGAAGCTACCAACATAAATTTGACCCAACTCCGGGAGGCAGTGGAAAACAGGAGGGCCTGGCATGCTCTGGTCCATGGGGTCATGAAGAGTCGGACACAACTAAATGACTAAACAACAACAGATTTTTCTAGTGCTCTGAAAATTAAATGCTGAACTAATTTGATTTTATTTTCTGTAATAAAACTACAAAACCACTTTGTACAATTTAGTAAGTAGCGTGCCTTGTGGGTGAATGTTTCTGTGGTTTTTCTTCTCTTTCAGTGGAAAGTTCGAAGAACACTGGCATTCTCAATACATGAACTTGCTGTCATCCTAGGAGACCAGCTGACAGCTGGTGATCTAGTTCCAGTCTTCAACGGCTTCTTAAAAGACCTAGATGAAGTTAGGATTGGTGTGCTTAAGCACTTACACGATTTTCTGAAGGTATTTTTTTTCTTTTCTGACTCTGGAAATTTGGCATGTTCTTTTCATAGTAATTGTCACACTCTCTCAGTTCCCCTGTTTGTTTTTTTACACACTCAGGTTCCCTTTCGGGCATGACATGTACTTTTCACCCTTTTTCACTGCCACCAGAGGATATGTTCCTCTCTGTACCAAATATAACTATTAGATCACTGTTGTCCAATATAACAATGTTTATTTATGTGTTTGTAGGTAAATCATATAAAGAAAATCATGGATAGTCTTTTACTATTCATTCAGTAAATGTTGCTTTGATTACATTTATGTTTGCTTATGTAGATTCACTTTAATCAAGGTATTTATATATTTAACTATTTATTTATTTCTTATCACTTTTAACTCTTTCCAATCTTAACCACATAAACTTTCCAAGACTTGTTCTTTTCTTATATTTTTCTCTATCTCTCTATTACTGTTCTCTCTAACACAACCACAGCCCTAACTGCCTAAACTGTCTTTTTTTTCCTTTTATTTTCCTGGTTCCGCCCCTTCTGTCATGTCATAGGCTCCCATATCAGAGCTCTGACCTGACTGACATGAGTGTTCTGAGAGCTGTCTGTCACATACCTGCCCCCTTGGAAAGGTTTGTGCCATGCGGTAACATCTAAAGTGGGTTACCCTCATGCACAACAATTGCAATTTCTTACTATTTCTATTTAACCATTTGATATATTTTATATATATACTTATTCTTATAACACATATATATTTATTCTTATTAATATTTTTACTTTATATTTAAATTACCTTTATCATTATATCTCTTTTCATCATACATTTTACCAATTTTACTTACTATTTATTTCTGTATACTTACATTTTAAATCATTTTTCAAATTACAGTAATACACATTTAGAACTTCTAATTAGAGCAGTTTTTTTCACATTAAAGATACATAGTACATTAATTTTTCTTTTATTTACTACTTGTCATTAATTTTAACACTACATTGCATTACTTTGTTTTTTGACATATGAACATAACCAGAACCTTTGATTACATTATTCTAATATTTGTCATTATAGGTTTTTCTTCTTCACTCTTCAGTCTTCTGCTCTTTGGGATAACACGTCCCATTGCTTTCTGTTATCCATTGGGTCTTTGAGACCAGGCGTCTGCAATCTTATTCTGAGTCTTTTTTTTGCTTTGGGTCTCACAATTAAAGTCTTTCAGATTTTGTGTCCCTCTTGCAAGTTTGCTAGTTTTGTATTTCACAGTTCGTAACCTCACATAGAGTTTCGGTCTTTGCAATGTCCAATCAATCAATAATCTTACCTTCCAGTTGTTAAATAAATGTCTCTCACCTGCTCGGTCTTTCTTGTTGTCCGCCTTGCTCAGTATGGCTCCTGGTTCGAATCTGGACACATCAGCGATGATGGTGAAGTCCCTCTGGAACTCTCACGACACGACCGGCCATCACTGCAGTCTGCAAGTTCTTGAAGGTCTTCTGGCATCTGCTCGACCACAGGATCCTCTCAGCTTTTCTTTTGGCTTTTACATTTTCTAAAGGAGAGACTATATCTCTGGAATTGAATACCTAATAGCCTGCTATCCTTTTTAAAACTTTTACTCTTGCTTCTTTTATTTGTTCTATGAACAGAGTAAAGCTTATTAATATTTCCTCAGTTATAATAGTGCACTCCTCTTTCTTCCCAGTATTGCCTTTAATTTCTCCTGGATACTTCTTCTATTGTATATATGGCACTATTGTCTTTTCCATAGTACGGTTTAATCATCTTAACCCGTACCACTCTTTGACCTGCTTCTCCATCCTCCTGAATAATATAATTTACTTCACTCATCCTGCATATTACCCTAAATGGACCTGCCCAATTTAATTTTACTTTATTTTCTTTCATTGTCCTTAGCATCAGTACTTCCTCTCTAAGATAGAATGATCTTTCTTTAGAATTTTTAACATTGCCTAACCTTTGCTTTTGAACAAAACTACTTTCGTTGGGTTTTCTCATAAAAACATACAGCCCTCTTCAGACTAGTTATTAAGTTGACTTTCCAGGAAACTTTTTCTTTCCCAACTTTCTTTTGTTTTTGTGGTTATTTCCTGACTTTCTTATGAGCGTGTATATATGAAATTATCTTTAATTTGTTCTATCCAATTCCAACCCCCTCTATCAACTACATACTTCTCTAAGTGTGCATGAGTCAGTGGATTGAAACTCTTATTAGATTTTTCAATATAATCTTTGCGAATATCATTTTTCTTCTTTTGCTCACTATTGGAATTTTCACTAGAGTTTTTCACTAAGTCTTTCTTAGCTATGCCTGCTACTTCAGGTCTGATTTTTTTTCCTCAGGATCTCCCTGTCTTTGGTAAATGTCACAGCTTTGACCATATAATTTTATTTGCTTCTCCATCTTTGGTCAGTATAGTGGTGCCTCGCAAGACGAAAAGTAATTCGTTCCGCGAGTAGCGCTGTCTTGCAAAATTTTCGTCTTGCGAAAAGCGGTTTCCCATAGGAATGCATTGCAATGCATTCCTATGGGAACCTTGCAAGACGAATGAATTATTTTCGTCTTGTGAGGTATCGGTCTTGCGACAAAAAATCGTCTTACAAAGCACGGCCATAGAAGAAGCTGTCTTGCAAGGCACCACAGCGATCACAAAAACCATTCGTCTTGCAGGTTTTTTGTCCCGTGAGGCATTTATCTTGCGAGGCACCGCTGTAATAACTTTGCGCTATCCCCTGCTCTATGCATTTGACTCCAAAATGACCTTCAAAGGAGTCTAAATATCCGTTTTCCATTATTTTCTCTCTAGATTTAAAAGGGATAATCAGTTGTATGTGGATACTTTTCCCTCCCCTTTTAGGGTTTATCATACCCTGTCTATATAATAAATCTCTGTCCACTACAAATTTCTCAGGGAATTCAGGGGTTACTGGTTCTTCTTTGATTAGATTAAAATATTGCTGCAAAGTAGAATCCTGTTCTTGTTCTTGTTTAAAACTTTTTTCTGAGAATTTGTTACAGCTGCTACTTCAGCTATTTCAGTTGATTGACTTCCACTTAAGTCTTCCTCATGAACCTCATTATTCTCACCAGGATTTTCTATCTTTTCTCTCTGTGAGCACGTATTGATCAAAACACTTTTGACATGCTCAGTTAAATCTAGCCCAATTAAACAAGGTGTTGGAACCTGGTCTGTAATAGCTACTTATTTTGTCAGTTAAAATGACATCTTGAACTGCCTCAGAGTTCTTTTCCATAGTCTGCTGTTGGACATAGTAAACCTTCTTTGGCACAATTGCCCCTGCTTTCTGTTGACTAAATTCTTTATTCTTAGATTATAAACATTGTGAAATAAAATGCCCCTTTTCTCCACATCCGAAGCACACTTTCACCTTTCTTTGATCTAAATCTAGGGATTTTTCTCCCTTCGCTTCAAAGCTTTTATTCTTCTGTTGGTACTGCTCTGAGGGTTTGTCTCTAAAATGGCTTCCAGTTGCCTGTTTGTTTTTGTGGAAATCTCTGAGCTCTTTCTTTCTGTCTTCCCAGTTTCTACCACCCAATTTTATTTCAGAAAATTTTGGGTTTTTAATTTCAGATATAAAATCTGTTGTCTCACTTGCCTGTTGAACTGTTTTTGGCTGTTTGTTCCTGACTAAATATCTTACTTCACCTGGCAGCACTGAATAAAATTTTTCTAAACCTATAATGTTCTTTATATCCTCTATTGTTTCCACACCAGCTTGTTCTAACCATTTTTCCAAATATCTGACTAAATTAGCCACAAATTGAGCATATGATTCCTCAGGCTTTTTAATTAATTATCTAAATTTCCTTCTGAAATGTTCAGTATTTATTCCAAATCTTGAAAAAACTAGTTTCTTGAAGGTTTCATAGTCTCTGGCTTTTTCTTGTGGCAACTGAGAATATATTTCAGCCAATTCTCCACTTATTTGTGATCTTAATATGATCATTTCTCTTGGGTTGTAATATTGAAGTCCCAACAGGTCCTTTCAAAAGAAATTAAAAATGACTCCGGACTATCCCCCTTTCTAAATTGAGGAAATTTCTTTACATATACTTTTATTAAATTATTTTCATTATCATTTGAATTATTGTTATTAAGATTTAGGGCTGTTAATTCTAATTGTTTCATTTTTAATTGGTGTTCCATCTCTTTTTCCCTTGGCCATTTCTTTTTCTCTCATTTCCATTTCCATCTGTCTCTTCTCGCTCCATATCCATCTCCCTTTCTCTGGCCTCAGCCTAAGCCTTTATTTTTAAGTGTTTTAACTGGAATTCCTGTTCTTTCTTTAATTTCCATTTTAGAAATTCTAGGGAGTTTTCCTGAGGCATCATCCTCCTGAGCATCATCATCTTGCTCAGCTAATTCAAGAGGGCTTTCCTCTTCATGAGGTAAACTTTGCACATCTGATACCTCCATTGTTAACCATTTCCCTCTCTTAGAAGGCATGGTTTATTTGTTTTCTCACAGATTCAGATAGGCAAGCCTCGGTTTTAAAAAGGACCTCTTTTTTTCTGTGTTAGAGAGATTGATACTTTGCAGCTTTCTCCTGGCAGCCACAGATTGCTACTTTGTTAGGCACCTAGCCTCCCTGTTCCTGTGTCTGAGACCCTGTTACTTTCTGCCTCCAGACACTCAGCTGTTCCAGAAATATTTCTCTTCTGTAAGCCTCAGTTGTATTCACCTCAGCTATTCCTTTTAGACCTTGGCTTCCACTTTTGGGTCCCCTCAGCGCTCCCTTTCTCAGAGCTTTGGGATCTAAAGCTAGCCCTCTTGGTCCTTACACTCTTAGCTTGAGATAAACTTTTAACTACAGAAATCTCCTCAGAGTCCTTTCCTGCCTTTGTCTTTCCACAATCAGGAGTCCCTACCTAGCTATTCACAGAGCTTTAGGGTTCCCACTCTTTCACTTGGACTATTGACAAACAGATCTCTTAGACTCAGAAATTTTTTTCTTTTGGCTTACTGGCATTCTTTCACTTTGAATCCCAGAATTTGAAAATTTCTCTTTATTTTGGCTTACTGGATTTCTTTCACTTTGAATCCCACCTCTGGTCACCACTTTATGTCACACTTTATGTCACACTCCCCCAGTTCCCCTGTTTGTTTTTCTACACACCCAGGTTCTCTTTCAGGAATGACATGTACTTTTCACCCTTTTTCACCACCACCAGAGGATATGTTCCTCTCTGTACCAAATATGACTATTAGATCAGTGTTTTCCAATATAACAATGTTTGTTTATGGGTTTGTAGATAAATCATATAAAGAAAATCATGGATGGTCCTTTATTATTCATTCAATAAACGTTGCTTTGATTACATTTATGTTTGCTTATGTAGATTCACTTTAATCAAAGTATTTATATATTCAGCTATTTATTTATTTCTTAGCTCTTTTAACTCTTTCCAATCTTAACCACATAAACTTTCCATGAATTGTCCTTTTCTTATATTTTTCTCTGTCTCTCTGTTACCCTTCTCTCTAACACAACCCCAGCCCTAACAGCCTAAAATGTGTTTTTTTCTCTTTTATTTCCCTGGTTCCGCCCCTTCTGTCATGTTATAGGCTCCCATATCAGAGCTCTGACCTGACTGACAGGAGTGTTCTGAGAGCTATCCGTGACATATAGTTATGTACTGTATGGTTAGACATAAAATATGTAAACAAAAGATAACTTTGCTGTTCATGATGGTTGTCACGAAATGGAAGATATATGTAATTTCTCTCCCGAATTACGTCACATGTTGCTATAAAGTCTTGTTCCTCAGTATGTTGTGGAGATGTTAAAAGTTTTTCCTCAGCTGTGCTCGAGACAGAACATATTATTATGCCAATTGGTCTAACAGTGTTTTAAAATATGCAGAACTTTGACAATATTTACAATTACGTTTCCAGCTTCTTCACCCTGACAAAAGACGGGAATACCTTTACCAGCTACAGGAATTCTTAGTCACAGATAATAGCAGGAATTGGCGTTTCCGAGCAGAGCTTGCTGAGTAAGTTTTAGCAGTAAATTACTTCTTAATTACACAGTCCTTTTCAACCTAATTAATACAATGATGCCTCGCAAGACGAATGCCTCACACAACGAAAAACTCGCAAGATGAAAGCGTTTTGCGATTTTTTGGTGACTTGCAAGACAAATTTTTCTATGGCCGTGCTTCACAAGACGAATACATTTCAATGCATTCCTATGGGAAACTGCGCTTCGCAAGATGAAATTTTCGCAATACGAAATGACTCGTGGAACGAATTATTTTCGTCTTGCGAGGCATCACTGTAAATCATATTACATTGAATGACACAATAATTAGTGATTCCTTTTATCATTGGAACAGGTTTGTGGTGGATTTACTAGCTCAGAGCCAGTAACTGACCTGAGGTTACCTAGGAAGCTTTATAACGGGTGGGGGCGGGGAGGTTTAAGTCTCCTTGTTGCAGTCCCAGTTGTACAACCCACTGTGTAATCACTACACCACACACTGGCTCTCATGCTTGTAAGATGATTAACAAAACACCTGGCAGAAGGCATGAGGTTTGAGAGCCTATTTCTGTTTTCTTATTAATAATGGTACAAGAATTTGTGTATATGAAACCAATGGATAGTATTCAGCAGGACTTGCAAGAAAACATGGCACACACACACCCAACTCCACACTCACATACGTAGAAGCGGAATGCTTCTGTTACTGCTCCAGGCCTTCCTCCCAAATACTAAGAGGCTGAAACAAGCCATTCAGCCTATCCTCCCTCCCCTGGATTTCCCCCCAGAATGATATCAACGCTTTGCAATTGCTGAGTATCCCCCAGTACTAATGGGCTTTTGTGGGGAAGGGAGTGTTTTGACCCATTCCAATTTTAACAGATGTATTTGTCCTTTTGCTAACTTTCGAAATCCTTTAAGCATGCTGACTCCGTGCATTTTCTCATTGAACCTATTTTGGCTTCATTGCATGTGACCCCTGAATTGGCTTTTAGAGGAAGTGAATGAACAAAGTAGCATTTTAAATAATAATATATTAAAGCACCAACTTCAAAGATCTATTTAAACCAACATTTCCCCCCTCCCCAATTTGAATTAGTAAGTAATAGGATCTTCACTAATTGTTAGGTCTAAATAAAACTTGCAGTTAATTTGCATGCATCTAAAGAGCTCTTACAGTGAATGGAAAACATTTCTGTTTTTTTTATATGTATGGAAGATAGCTCTTTCTAGTTACCACTTCTCCATCTGCCACCTACAGTTGCCAAAACTTTGTGTGTATGTGTTTATGAGGTTCTGTGTCGCTTTAGGAATGATGTTTTGAAAAGAATAGACAGACTGTACAGGGAGTGAAATGAGTGGATAAGCCACACTGTGCATTATGCAGATGCAAGTCAGAACTTCCAACACCCGGTTTGCTGGTTATTTTTAAGGCCCATTTTTTCCCTTCAAGGAGCTCAGAGTGGTTCTCTTGCTATACTCACTGCATTTTACCTCATCTTTCTGTGAAATACTTAGGGGAGGTTACAGTAAGAATAAAAATAACTGCATTTTCTAAAGAGTGAATCTGATTATTATTAATATGGCTGTACCCATTCCAGCCTCATTACAGTTCAGCTTTCAAGAAGGTAAAAGCCACCATTTCTGCTCCTCCTTACTCCACCTTTTGCTAGTCAGTGTCAATGTATATTAACTACATGTAGGTTTTGGTAGTTACTCCCAAAGAAGCTTCAGCTTGGTCACATTTACTACTGAGTAAATGTGCTTGGGATTGTAGTGTGTGGCTCCTTTTATTTTGAGGGAGAGGGAAAGCAAGCCTCTTCACCTCTTTGGGTGCCCAAGGGCACATAATCCAGAAGTAGGAGGCTGCTAGTCACCCTGTGGTGACTGATAAATGCTCCCGCAGCCATAAGAGAAACCATTATCACTTTCACATCCAGCGAGTTGTATGTACCTGCTCTATTAGCTCGTACTGAAACCTGGGAGGGTTTACCATGACATGTAGCACCTAGAGTTCTAGCAAGTGCCAGAGATAGTGGCAAACAGAAGCGGTATGGGGAACAGCTCCTGAGCCCTAGCGTGTTCTGCAGTTGGGCTGGTAGGCTTTATTGATAATATGCACTCCTTATGTAGGAATTCAGTGTCATCATTTAGCACTTCTATATACATTTAGAAATAAACTGGGAACCACTGTAGCTCCTGAAGGACCAGTGTAATCTAGTTGCCATCTTCTGATAAAGCATCCTCTGAAGATACTGAATTCTGCATTCTATAGTGTCAAATTAGCAATGCGACAGAGGCTGTTGCCTTATAATGGCTTTATAAGGTGACAGTCTTGTCAAGATAAAGAAATTATAAACTTTTGAATAGTGAGAAACACTTAGTATATGCAAGTCTGTTTTCCATTCAGTGTAATGAAGCATCATTTCTTCTCTTTCCAAGGGTTGGCCACCATCTTCACAATTTCTTATGAGCTTCAGCTCTTTGTTCATTTTATTTTTTGTAGGCAGCTCATTTTGCTTCTAGATCTCTATAGTGCCAAAGATATCTATGACTACCTGCGACCTATTGCTCTCAGCCTATGTGCGGACAAAGTTTCTTCTGTTCGTTGGATTTCCTACAAGCTGGTATGAATTAAAAGTTATTGAAAAATAAAACTATATACCATTGTCATTTTAGCGCATAATGTATGTTCTGAGCTATTTTACATCTTTTCTAGGTTAGTGAAATGGTAAAGAAGCTATATAATGATCCAACAACAACATTTGTGATTGACTTCATGAATGAACTGGTTGAAAGGTTCTGCAGATGCCCAAAATGGTCCGGCCGACAAACCTTTGTCTTTATTTGCCAGGTAATTGTTCTGTAACTTGCAGCTTTCTTGCCATCAGTTTGCTTGG
Organism: Pogona vitticeps; assembly: GCF_051106095.1. Classification (NCBI taxonomy): domain Eukaryota; kingdom Metazoa; phylum Chordata; class Lepidosauria; order Squamata; family Agamidae; genus Pogona; species Pogona vitticeps. Next base: position 180,644,801 of record NC_135786.1, read on the forward strand.
CTCTTGTACTCTTTAACACTGCATTATTTCTAGATTTGTTTTAAAAAAATCTGTGGATATATTTACAGCAGAATTCAGATATGTGGGTGGTTAATGGTATTTCATTATTCCTGTTGTTTGCATTGAATAAAGAGAAAGAGCTCTCAAGAGTCTCACCACCAAATTTGAGAATTTGCATGTTCTAATGTATATGATACTATCCTAGAGATAGTTAGCTTTGAATTATTCGTGCGTCTGAATAGGTGTATTGGGGCAATAAGGGAAAAAAGAGAAGGTAGAACTAAACAAGCATAAAAGAAGCAACATTTCAAAGCGGATTCTCGTTCACATTATTTGGAGACTTTGCCTCTTGCTTTAGCTTGATTTATCCTAATGGGCAATAACTGTGGACTGCTTTTGGAATGGCTATTGCTTCCTTTTTTTGTTTATTGATTGATTGATTGATTGATTGATTGATTGATTGATTGATTGATTGATTGATTGATTGAATTTTTACCCCGCCCCTCTAGACCATGTCTACTCGGGGCAGCTTACATAGATAAAAACAGAACAATATAAAATATATAACATCATAAAATTGTGATTTTAACAATTAATTTGAAGCAAGCAGTTGCTTTTGGCTGAAACCTTGTAACAGTTTATTTATTTCAGACTATTATAGAAGATGATTGTCTGCCAATGGACCAGTTTGCTGAGTATCTGCTGCCTCATTTACTGCACTTGGCCTCAGATAGAGTTCCAAATGTTAGGGTCCTGCTTGCAAAAACATTAAGGCAAACACTTCTTGAAAAAGGTTGGTAACACTATAGACCTTGAATAATCTCTGTTTCCTGTTTTGCAAAAAGTAGCCAAATGTTTGCACTTCTCTGTGTGTATTCTCTTGCAGTTGTGTTTGTTTTCTTGCTGTTATATTTTCCTTAAGCCTGGCTATTTATTGCTGAATCTGTTGCTCTGTATTGGCCCTTATTATCTGCAGTATTAAGAGTTTTTGCCAAAATTATGGGGGCACAGTGTAATTTTCAAGGGAAGATCTTAATACACTTGTTGATGAACACACCTGAGCTTCTTGGTGTTTGCTCTTCCTAGACACAATCTGGCTGCCTCTCTTCAAGGCAGTGTTTAATTAAAAGTGCGCTCAGTTATTTTCCAGGACTATAGCGCCTCTGACATGGGAACATGCCTTAAATGAGAATTTTATTTATTTATTTTATTTTATTAGACTTATATACCCCCGATCTAGAACATGTCTACTCTGGGCAGTTTACACAAAATACAAAAACCAAAGATACAAATATAATAAATGCAAACATAAATGCATTAAAAATGAGGCCCAGTTTTACTACAAGAGTCCAAGATGGGGGGGAAAGGAAAAAGAAGAGGTAAAGCTAAGTACTGGTTGTTGGGAAGGCCTGCTTGTAGAGCCAGGTCTTTAGCTTGCTCTTGAAAGCCCTCAGCGAGGGGGCCAGGCGGATTTCTGTTGCCAAGTTGTTCAAGAGACGAGAGGCCACTGCCAAGAAGGCCCAGTTTTTAGCTTTTTTTCCCTTTGGGCCTCTCTCAGAGTTAGCCCCCTCAAGCACCCAGCCTGGGTGGAACGGGCAGAACTTGGTGGAAGAAGGTGCTCTGCCAAGTATTTTAGAGCTAATGAGCAGTGAGTGAATCTTGCATATGCTTTCCTTCTTCATGGGATGAAGTCCTCCGTGTGTTTACCAGGGCAGAAAATTCATTAAATGTGCTAATATGTACTTTGAATAAATATGTACAGGATTGCACTGGATTTACTGTTAGCATCATCTTGTCAGTTACATATATTTCAGATAAGAAGAGAGAGCCTTACCCCTTGAATAAAGTTGTGGGATTGAGATGTGGGGGCTGCTGGCTCAGATCCTGTTCCAGTGAAACCTATTGGAGATACAGGAAATAGATGAGGAACTTAAAAGGTTAGAAACAAACAAATGAGGAGGAAAACTATGAACAGTGGAAGGCATCTATGAAGAACACACTGGAGGGAAAAGCCAGCAGTATTGAAGTGCCACCTTTTATTGCATCTTATCAGTGGTCACCAAAACATAGCAGATACCAAGGCTGTCTTCTGTTTGCTCTAAGAGAGGTGCACTTTAGAGGTAACAGATTGTCGTTTGAGAGATGGTCTCTACTTGAGCTTCAGATGCAATCCATATTCCTCCTTGGAGCCAGAAGACTTCAGTTAAGTTTGCCCCCATTTTGGTTATGCCAGTTGTGCCAGAATAGGACGGGCCTCTGCTGTATATTTCTGACAGCCCATGATAGGTGCTTCTTTGGCTACGGTATTAAGAATCTGCTGGGGAAAGAGCTGTTAAAAATAAGCATCTTATTTGGAAATGTATGTGACAGCCTTGCTATACATTTAAAGGCTTGCATCCAATGGAAATTCATTAGTACAAGACAGCTCAATTCTGAGCAATTTCATCCTCTCATGGGAGTTCCCTGGTTTTCAAGAGGTGCCCCCACCTCACACCCACATTCAAGAAAACTACAAGTTGAGAGTTAAGAGAAAATTAGGTTGGGCAAGCTGTATTTGACTTCCATAATTATTTGATGATACAATGTTTGTGGCTTGCATTGTATATGACTTTTTAATGGTGACTTTATCTTTTCCCTTTTTTTGCCCCCACACAGAATATTTCCTGATGTGTGTCAATTCCCATCAAGAAGCAGTGGAACAAACAATTGTGGCACTCCAAATGGATAATGACAATGATGTAAAATATTTTGCAAGTATCCATCCTGCCAGTACCAAAATTGCAGATGACGCCATGAGCACAGCCTCTTCAACTTATTGAAGTAGTCTCTGGATATTACTTTAATTTTAATAAAGGGGGAAAAGGCATTATAAAATCACAGGCAATCTTCAGGTGCTCCTAAAATGGATGACCGAAAACCTCGTTTGTGGAGAATTATCTTGCCAGATTTAACTTCAGTTCAATGTTATCTAAACTTGAGACCAAGAATTTAGAGTCAAAAGAAAAAATAAAAATAAACATTACCTGTTGACTCTTGACTCCAAAAAAAAACTTTGCTGAGAGGATTGTATTTGCCACCGGAGCCTTAAATCGTCTTGTCTTCCTGAATATGTAAAACTTGAATTGGCTGAGCATTTCCAATGTAGAAGGAATGTGATTTCCAGAAACTGGCAATTGTTTTCTCCTGAGGAGTTGTGACCTAGCAAGCTTTTTTCCTTAGAAACTGGTAACAGAAATTCTCACAGCCTCTAAAGGGCGGATTTGTACCAAGAAGTGAGGAGGCAGCTCCAGTATTAGCTATTAAAGTTTTTATCCATGAAAAGACTTGCTTTGTGTGCAGCTGGGCACATCCTTAAGTGTGAATAGTTTTGATGTGTGTAAATGAGGAAAAAGTAGAGATTTGGTGTGTCCTTTCTCACTTTAAGGGCTCAGTGCTAACACTAAAACAATCTAATTTTAATACGTAAACACAGCATATTGCTGTATCCATTAGCAGAAATTTCCTCTAAGTACCTGTGTCTTTTTTTTTTTCATGCTGGTCATGACCTCAAGAAAACCTAGTAGCACATGTACTTCAAGTCAGGTATTTTTAACTTGATCATGATCAGCTCTGAGGTGCAACTTTTTCTTCATATACTGTACATATCTGTGATCACTCTCAGGAGTGTAGCAGTCTTTAATCATGCTGTTTCAAACTGTTGTGATAAAATGCTCTCTCCTCCAAATAAAAAATATTAATAAGAGTGAATGAAATCTCCTTCTCTTAATACCGTAAAACCTTGTAAATTTGATATGCTTTTCTCCTTTTCCTGTTTTGATCATGGTTTGAATACCTAATGTTATGTATTTAAATTAGCTTGATGCTGTCCAATGTGTTTTCATGCTAGTTCATGTTTTCCTACACAGTACGAATGGACATCCTGATCTATTGAAGGAAATACTGCTACTTGTGCATGTCCATTTTCCCAAGTGAAAGCGTGATCAAGGAGACAGAATGAAAAAGCTATCTATTCAACTAGACTGACTCAGATACGCACAGTCATTCCTCATGGCAGATATGTGTATACTTGAAAAGAGAACATGGCTTTGGAACAAGTTGGCAGTTCCAATTACTGGATTAGGAATGTGTATAATGCGTTACTATAAATCTTGGAGTTGGCTGGATATCTAAGTGGTTTAGGTATCTGGCTGCAGAGCTAGAGATTGGGAGTTAATTTCTCAGTGCCTCCTGGGAGAAAAGCCAGCCTGTGTGGCTTTGAGCAAGCTGCATAGGTCCAAGGTGCCAAAAGAAATGGGGAATGGTAAATCACTTTGTATTATCTAGCTAGAAAAACCTGGAAAGGTTGCTTGATGGCACACAATTATGATTATTAATCCTGGATATGATCTGGTCTTCCTACTGCCTTGTTCCATTTCAAAAAAAGTAAGTTGATTGTCATATTCATCTATAATGCAGTATCTGACTACACGTGACATCCCACACTGGGTTGTTTTTTGACAGATTTCATCAGCATACCCATTTCCATCTTCATGCAGCTTGCTGGAATTCTTTAATATAACCTGTTCCTATAAAAGTGGTGGAATAAAATGCTGAGTGATTAATTCACTGAGCTCTCCATAATCACATATTTTGTCTAATTGTTTTTAAACATCATTTCTCAACAGTTAACTTGCGTTGGAGAAACATGGTGTTTGCTCATATTATGTCAGCCTTCCCCCCACACACTATCAACTTACTGAATATTTTGACAATGATCAATAATACTTACAAATCTAGTTTGAAATTATGTGTTTTAATACTGTGATACTAGCTGTATGCCAGATGAGTACAGAAGCATTTGACTTCATTCAGCCTTTCCAAACTCCTCTACCTTCTCCTTGCTCCCCTATCTCTGGCAACATGAAATGTCAACAGCTTCCTCCACAGAAATTTTTTTTTTAAAAAGTACTCTTATGCATAGCTTCCCAACACATCAGATGACATCATTTCTTCATGTATCCCCAACTGGGAACATGCAAGAAGGCAGCTAAACCAGTGAACTGATCCTTTATGAGACACTGCTTCAAGGTGCCACTTTTCTTTTTCTTGAAGAAAGCTAGTCACAATGAATCCACCACCTACAATAACTTACTGAAACAATTTCTCTAGGAACAGCTCCCCCCCCCTCACTACTGCACAGCCATTGCCCTAAGGACATGGAGGGTAGGATCACAAAAAGGTGGGGAGGGTGTGTACATCTATGTGTGTTTGACAACCTGGAAAGTTGCTTTAGCTTTGCCTACTACTGGAGCACCCAAGAATTTTCTCATATTAGAATCCAGCCCTTATTTAACAGTATTACACTCTCAATCTGTGGAAGCTTTCTAAATACACCGAGATACATCTCCCCTCCTTTGTTCAATGCTACACATGGTAGAGCAGCAACCCATCTGTTTTACCAGTTGATCAACCATTAGGTATGCTATATACAAGGTTATTGGCATGGAGGCCAAAAGAATCATAGTTACGGATTCAGCATATTTGGTATTTTCTGCAGTTCCATTAATAATACCATTACAGATGACTGTTGAGTTTATTTACTTGATTATTATGGTCTTGAGAAAACAAAAATTAACAAATTAAAGAGATTTGCACGATGAACATGGATTATATAAATGCTTAACAATTTAATAGAAATCAGTGTGAATTTAAAACAAGTTTAAATACTGCCAGAATATATAAAATTTATGTAACAGGCCAAGGAAAACATTGAATTAACACACAACTGTCAGCTGACCAGTCTGTATAAATTCTTTTCTTCAAGATTTAAAAAAAATAGGCTGTTCTCTGTAACATCTCAAAGCATTGCTTGTACAAAAATTAAATCACAGCAAAGATTTCCAACAGTGCAATATGCAATGAAAATGTCCACACCAACAAATAAATATGCAGATTAGAAACTAAATATGCAATAAGCACCCTACTCAAATTCTGCTCAATATTGCTGAGATGACTGCTGTAATTAAACTTGTTATTTCAAAATGGTTGTCTCTGAAAGAAAATATAATTCACTGCTGACAATGGTAAATAATCAAGCAGGATGCAGATGCAGCTGACATCTGCTTTCTGTCAGGAATCCCACCACAGTGAATAGTCTGAACCACCATATCCTGGAAGATCCATTACATGCTTAGGGTAGACATTCTCTGTCCATAAAAAAAGCTCTGTGCACCCCCCTCTTCAACCACATAGCCATTCATAAATATTTTCACAATAACTAGCAAAGTGTCCCACTGCCTTTTTAGAAAGCATGACAGGCAGACTCTCTTTCTGAGAGTCTCAGCAGCCATATGATGCTTCAATGGTGCCCAAAGGTTCTCACAAGTACTGTACGAACAATTGTCAAGATGATGAGCCACTCTCTCCCTAATTCCAAGCTTCAGATATCTCTCATGCAACATCCCTGGCACTCCAAATGCACAAGAAGCACAGTGCAACTACTGACACAATCCTGGCAAAATCTTCACAAAGTCAAATGTTCCTCAGAAGTACACATATATAGGCAAGGAAATAATCGGCTCCCAGTTTAGGAAGGAAGTTGAAACTCATGTGTTGTACTGCACTCCAGAAGTGCTCTTAGCACCTTGTAAAATCGCTCCATCCCCTTCCCAAACTTGGAGAATCTGTAAGTCTTGATGGCTACATGTTCAAGTGTGAATCAAATGCAGGAAGAATCTCTGAAAATGAAAGAAATGAATGGAATTCTACTCTGCATTAAGAGACTGTCTGCTGTAATATATTTATAAACCCGACACCCCCGAGTTAATCAATCCTATAAATATTTGCTTTGCTAAAGTTGAGCAGTTCTTGGGCAACTTTCTTTTAGAGAGATACAGTTGCCAACTTGAAATTTCATCTTGGCTTCACATGTACTTTCATAAAAACTTCAAAATGTCAGATGGCCAAAGAACATGGGTAAGTTACACTCATGGTTTGCACTTGAAGACCTTCTATCTGATCAGGACACATCAGCAGCTCAGGATAAATTATTTTATAAAGCTCCTCTATTACCAAAAGGCACAAGCAAGAGTGAGTAAAAGCAGAAATTACAATAAATGGGACAAAATTACAAAGCGAGTAAATGTAAGGTTATAGCTTGGACCCCTCAGTTCTCAAACAGCTTTGCACATGTTTTTACCTGCTCACTGGAAAATATGACTATGATCCACCATAATTGCTTATGTACTTTTTTCACTTCTGCCAAGTGCCTCTTTTCAATGTGTGGATACAGCAAAAGAGAATGAGCACGATGTGCACAAGGTAGGCAACACCATGTGTGAGTCTAGTACTCTTTATTTCCTTACCAGCTGAAGACGAGTAAGGAAACCTCTTTTGCAGTGGCCAGCAGAGAAAGGAGGTTTCCTAGTACCTCACAGCAGGGTAGGTTTTTTGTTTTTTTTTAAATTCTATTACATGGACCGGCAGAAGAAGGAAAATGATCAGTCCCTCCTTCACTAGCCCACCCATTTTCCATGCTAGTCACAGAAGAAGCAGCTTTCCATCCTGCACGGCTAGTGTGGCAGCAAAACAGGCTGGCAAAGGACACATCATTCCCAGCCTGCCCCTGCCTGCAAGAAATTCCTGCATGCCAATAGCTACCAACCAAGTTGCTAAATACTATGCTGGGAATGTGGTTTTGCCTATAACTGTGTTATGAAATACCATGTGTGAAGTAGCCCTTGAGCAGATAATGCTTTGAAAGAATTTCCAAGACTTTCCCAGCATAAGTAACCCTAATTGTTTCATACCACCAATGGTGACCTGATGCCAGGATCTGGCATGCTGAAGTTAACTGCTGTGCTGCACTTTCCTGCCCCATCTCTATTCGCTATATCCTTCCAAGTAACCTGAGCCTGATAGGCAGAAGCCCCAGGTACAAAGGAGACAAAATGTCTCCAGGTTTTCAAAGAAAATATTTACAGAATATACAAGCTTCAGATTTACAGTAAGTTGCACGGTCCTGGCTCTGCCGAAGCGATATCCTGAATACCTTTGGAATTCAATCAAATTGGTGTTTCTTTTCTGTCTTTGCTGGGTGATGGCTTCACGGGCTCCTTGACTGCCTTTGGCTGCTCTTTTACTGTTTTTGTATCTGGCACAGCATCTCTGGGTGCCTGGGGGGCCTGCGGCTGTGATGCACCCCCTCGCTTCCCAAGCTCCTCTTCTTCCTGCACCTGCTGCTCTGATTTGGCTCGCTGCATCTGCAAGAGCCGAAGCTGCACTCGCAGTTCAATGATGGCCTCTCGCTCCTCATGAATTGCTTGGTTCAGATGGTTGTTCTTCACCTTTATCCAAGAATAAAGAGAGGGGGAGGATCACTTCAGCTACAATCAGACAGCTGCTTATGTGGCTAATGAATCATTAGCAGGATATAACTCAGGGTAGTTACTGCTTGGAAGCAAGTCACATACCTTCATGCGCAAGCTGAAGTTTAGATTTGTGCCATGTGGAAAATCTAGCCCCAGGAGGAGCTGGAAATTTATGACAAGTAGAATAACCAGCAACACAAACCACTCCTAATATGTGGCATCAAGTTTTCTTTGTAGCATTTAAAATCTAAAAACTGTTCTTACTATTCCCTGAAAAATTATGTTTGGATACTTCTAAAATGGTTGTTTACAGGAACTGTACACTTTCACATTATTTGAGTCTTCTCCTATACATCATGGGGGAGGAAACAAAATGCTTGCTCGTTGGTCCGGACTACATCGCCTGGACTGTCTGGCCAGTAACTGGGAATTCTGCCTGTAATCCAAACCTCCTCAAGGGCAAAAATTAGTTTACCCTGCTCAGGCCCTAATTACACATCTCAGATATCATCGAGTGCAACCTCTGTCAAGGAGACATAGTGAGGATTTGCACTCCCAATGTCTGACTCTGCAACCAGAGATCTAAACCACTGAGTTTTCCAGCAGTTATAATGTTCCATGTTTATCGTCTCACCTCTAGTTCTTCATTCTGCCTTTGCAAATCTTCCAGAATTATCTGTAATTCTTCCTCATCTTCACTTTCACTCTCAGTCTCAGAAGAATACTCTTCAGTTTCACTTCGACCATGCTGGCGACTGAAAGAGACAGGCACAGATTTATAGCATATCTTGCATCTGGGTTGTTACAGGACCCTCTCCAAGCATTTGGGGCTGTTAGAACACATTGTAAAGTCAAGTACTCTTCAAAAACCTTCAGGCAATGGAATGAGAGGAAACACAATTACACTCACTCACATGTATACAAAGAGGTGTGGCTGTGTTACCATATTCTTTCCAGGGATTGTAGTTACAAAGTAACTTTCATTGTAAGAATATAGCTCACATCACCCATTAAGATTGATTACTTGCAAAGCTACAAAAACAAAGAGTGGCATCTGTCAATAGGATTTAAGATCACTAGGTTTTAGCTTGAGTCAAACCAGAATGCTGCCTGTTACCATGATGTAGTATAAAACAGCCTTCGACCTGCTCCAGTGGGGAACTAAACTCTTGAGGGATTTTTTAAAGTGCTTTATGTAGAAATCTGAAAGCCTGAGCAGGCAGAAGAATTGCTACCTTTGCATTTCCGCTATTTCTGCTCGGAGGCGATCTATCTCCTCCTTTTCAGAGGCAATCTGTCGGCGCAAAAATTGTTCCATGGCCAGAAGTTCTTCCTGTTCTGTCAAAATCTCATTCTCCTGTAAAAGAGAATTAGATGGTATAAGCAGGTCCTACTGTACAACCAAGTGATAGTGTATTATAATCAGTAGCCCCATCCATTCCCTTTTATTAATTTTTTCCTTGACAAAGAGCATCAAAAATAGTCCATGAAACAAGCTATGGCGGAAGGAGGTGGAGTGAACAAGGGAAAAAATGGGTAAATGTATTCGCGAAGGCTTTCACGGCCGGGATTTAATGGTTGTTGTGGGTTTTTCGGGCTCTTTGGCCGTGTTCTGAAGGTGTGCTGTCCTCTGAAGATGCCGGCCACAGAGACTGGCGAAACGTTAGGGAGAACCACCTTCAGAACACAGCCAAAGAGCCCGAAAAACCCACAACAACCAATAGGTAAATGATTGTTCAACATACAACGTCCCAATGTGCAAAGTCACCTCCCTAATAAATGACAGGCATTTATTACATGTAGGAGACTGCTCATTCTGTTCATGTATAAAAACAAATGCCACACATTTTATGCAATTGTATTTCTCCTTCTGAATCCCAATGTTTTGAACACTCTCAGCTCCACAAAAAAAGAAAAGAAATGCATTATATTTCAGAGAAACCCCTGAGTAAATTAAGTGTGGTACAAGGTGTATAATGGCAATTTTGCTGGACCAGCAGCAAAAGCTGCACTAACTTGCACTAGACTGCTTCTTTTTTGCTAGACAAGAGATAGAGTAGAAAAATAGAAGAATGAGGTATAAAAAGAAATAGGGAGATGGGTGTTTGAGGGCATTTAAAGAACTGCTTTAAGCTATGTGATTAGAAACAGGAAAGAACTGAAGACAACTGAGAATGGACTTGCCAAGGATATCTATGGCAGCAATAACACTACATGGGATTGGCTGGTGGTGCTGCAGAGAAACTAGGGACTGTTGGAAGGCATTCTTTACATTTATAGCGTAGAAAAGTTGTTCTGTGGACTGCAACTTCAAGAATCCTCTAGCTATGGTAACTGGGCAGTTCTGAAAGTTGTAATCTGAAACATTAGTATTTTCAAACTCTGAACTTGAGATATCCAAATAGCAGCCACTTTCAAAAAGTTCTTGTATTCCGAATTGATAGTATTTCAAATTCATTTATATTTACTAGCTTTATTTACTCTTATGTCATTTTTTGAAACCAAAAGTTGTCTGGAGTCTTCCCCTGCTCCAGTACCAATGCCAGAGGTGAGCCATACCTTCAGAAGGAAGCAGGGAGCTATCTGTCCCCTGTTTTGAGATAATCACAAGGGCTTCATCAAGTGTTCAGGATCAAGGAAAGGAAAATAATGAGGCATGGACTGGGAGCAAAACTATCCACCCCCTCCACTACCTTTCAGTTTGCTCAAAAAACCTGACTCAGATGCAGCTGTGGATTATCCTTTTATTTAAAACAACCTGCATCATTAACAGGAATAGTTTTCTCTCAAATGGGAATGTTTGTTTCTCTCCAGCTCATGATGGGACTGTTTCAGAAGTAGTGAGAAGGGAAAAAATTAAAATTAAAAGAGAAGAATGGTTGACATAAGGAGATACCTGAGCAAGCAGAATATTAATAACCTCTTCATTCTCAGTCATTTCTTCTTTGGAAACATCTTCCTTTGAAAGGCTGGCAATCTCTCGTGCAATCTTTGTTTCACACTCCTGCATTGAAAGCAATCGCAATGGTTGAAGACACTCAGTCATCTAACTCACTGGTTCTTAACCTTGAGTTTTGGACTGCAACTCCCAGAAGCCTTCACCACCAGCTGTCCTGACTGGGGTTTCTGGGAGTTGCAGTTCAAAAGCATCCGAGTAACAAAGGTTAAGAACCACTGATCTAACTGAATGCAAGAGTGCTCATACAGTTTTGGTGTCGATGGCCATGCTGAGAAAAAGGTCTAAAGTTATTTGAAGCTTTCTAGAACAGCACTTGTTTGTCACCCTTTCTATAACAGATGATAATTAAATAAGTGAAACTGCTTTTGATTTTCCATGAACCGGCAAGACTTCTGGTTCATCCTAGCAAATGGTATGAGCTGATTGATGTGGCAACTTGAGACAGGTTCCACATACCGGAACACAGACCAGCTGAGCATGCAAAGGTCATGTCTATTAAAACTTGAAGAAAATATAATAGAAGTGTAAAATATAACCATGAAAGAGAAATACTGAATTGTGAAACTGAAAAACAGAAACGCAAAGCATCTTCAAGGGCAGATAGCTACCTAGCATAACAGATCTATTTTACAGCCTTCTCAGCAGAAACTAAACAAGCATGAATAGTGAATTATCAGGACTCCACACAGCACTGTTTCATCTTCATCTCATAAGGTGCTATGTCAAACCAATCATCATAAAAGGGAAGGTGAAAATTGTTACAGTAACGTTGACATCACCTGTCCATCACTGCTGAAGCTGTATGTCATCTGCCAATAGCGTGACGGAAAGTGGGGCATAAGGGGTGGAGCTAGTGTATATAAGGGGAGTAAATGGTGTGAGTGCTTCAGATAGGGATTTGAGATAGGGACTTGAGATAGGGACAAGATAGGGACAAGATAGGGATTAGAGATAGGGATTAGAGATAGGGCTGGTTAGGGACCAGATAGGGTTGGTTAGGGAAGGTTAGGGCTTGATGATATTGTGAAGTAAACTGTGCTATCTAGTGAGGGTCTGTGAGAGAGTGTGTGTGAGTGTTACTTTATTATAGTGATTGCCTTATTATTTTTCTTCAAGTGATTTACCATTCCTTTTGTTGTACTCAATAAACATAAGTTCTTTTATTTTGAAATCATACATTGGCCTGAAGTATTATTTGAGGGAATGGTTGGTGGCAGCGTGAATTAAGTGTGAGTGAGTGTGACGCAATAGCCCCTTTGTGACGCAGGACTCCACACAGCACTGTTTCATCTTCATCTCATAAGATGCTATGTCAAACCAATCATAAAAGGGAAGGTGAAAATTATTCCAACAACGATGCTTTGGAATGTATCGGTTCTTATATTTCACCCTTTTTCCTATGAGTGCATAGTGTTGTAAACAGCTCTCTTCCTCCTCGTTCTATCCTCAGAACAACCATAAGAATAGGTCAGGCTGAAATGGCCCAAGATAATCTAATGACAGCTTAGTAAGGATTAGAACCCAAATCTCCCAAATGCTAGTTCAGCATTCTGACTATTTAACCCTTGCTAATATGTAGCAGCAGCAAAACCAGTCAAGAGCCCTTATGCTGCACTGCCAGGGTGAAGAGACTCTCTCATAAAAGGAGGAAGGAAACACACATCCTACGCTATGGAATATCTTGATCCAGCAGCACTAAGAAAAGTTCCACACTCCTGCACTGGAGCCATCACAAAAGACAGTTTAGATTCTATGCCCAGGAATGGAATGACACTGTAACAGCAACATTTGTTCCAGTTTCCATCTTTGTCAGCTAAAACAAAAAAAAATGCAACTTTCCTTCCAATCTGTGTGGGTCAGAGAAGGAAAACACAAAGAAACTTACTTGTCTTTTAGCTTCTCTTAGTTTTCTTTTGAGAGCAGTTAAAATTCGTTGCACCTCCCACAATCTTTCCTCTTTGGATAAATCTTTGATCCCCACCTGTAGGTCTCGGTGCAAGCAGTTTAAAAGGAACTCCTAGTTAGAAACAACAACACCACACACACCATATTCAACAATGTGATTCATCTTTTCTGCTTCAAATCACTCCTCCTACTTTTCCTATACATGCCTACTTCAATAAGTGATTTAGCTCTCCCTGAATAAATTAAGTATTTCTCTCCACACCAAAATAATCATCCACGGTAGTTCTAAAGAGCATGCAGAACTGTCTTTCCTACCTCATGATGTTACAATAATCTGGCTCTAAGAAGAATACATTTTATGGAAGGGAATCTTGAAAGTTATTATTTGAATGACACAGACTGAAAATTATGAAACAGACAACAATAGCAAGAAGAAACGCCAAGCTCTTAATTCAAGAAAATATTTGCAAGTGTTTAATCTGTTCAGTTTACTTTTCCCCAAGAACACAACCAATCAATCTCATTTTTCTATCTCACATCCTGAATTCAAGATACAGAACATACTTTATCTTGCATTCAAAGCAACTCTGTTTCGACCATATTTTAATTGAATAGAAGATCAAGAAATGTTGATTCTGAAGCTGCTGTTTTGTGATTGCAGGGTAATAAGGTTATAGGGTATTGCCATATATTTAAATATTAACTGAACATTGATCTACTATGTGGGAGGCATAAGTCAACTTTTAAAGCTGTAATTATTTCCTGTAGTCCAGTTTTTTTCATGCAAACCTTCTCCTAATAAAAGTTGCAACAACTCCACTATGAGAAATCTGAATTGTCTACAGCTGATTCAGTCAAGATGACTGTTAATGGAACAAGCACAGATTTAATCAATCCAGAAGACCAACCTGTCTTCTTATTTCTTCTTTGATGCTTTCTGGTGTTTCTGGCAACGCTGGCATTGTGGCCATGTTAGACCAACGAAGTGGCTTTGTCACAGGTTTTAGAACCACATTTCCAAAGAATTCTTGGACATGAGTAAAAAACACATACAGGACCCGGTTGCTGATCTGAGAAAACAGGATAATTACATTGGTTCTTTAACAATAGAAGTCAAAATATTTTGCACACATTATGCTTCAACATTTTTATTAATGACTTAGATGAGGGAGTGCAGGGAATACTTATCAAATCTGCACATTACACAAAACTGGGTTGGAACAGTTAATACCTTGGAAAATAGGAACGAAATTGAAAAAGATCTTGATAGGCATAAGCAATGGGCTTAAAACAAGAGAATGAACTTTAATAGGGATAAATGCAGAGTTCTATGCCTAGAGAAAAAAAAACAAATGCACTGTTACAAGATGAGGGATACTTGGCATAGTAATAGAACAAGTAAAACGGATCTTGGAATTGTAGTAGATCACAAGCTGAATACAAGCCAACTACTGTATATGGCTACAAAAAAGGCAAAAGCAATTTTAGGATGTATTAACAGAAGCATAGTCTCCAAACTAGTCCCTCTCTATTCAGCACTGGTTAGGCCTCATCTAGAGTACTGTGTCCAGTTCTGGCCATTGCAGTTTAAGAAGGATGCCAACAAACTGGAGGAAGCCAACAAGGATGATCATGGGACTGGAAATCAAACCTTATGAAGAAAGACTGAAAGAACTGGGCATGTTTAGCTTTGAGAAAAGAAGACTGAGAGGAGATTTAGTACTTTTCAAATACATGAAAGGTAGGCATACAGAAGAGGGGCAGGATCTGTTCTCCATCACCCCAGAGTGCAAATCTGTAATTTGTTTTAATGTGAATTACCCCTTCTGAAGGTTTTTTGCAGGAAAAGACAATGATTGTGCTATCAAATATAGATAGATAGATAGATAGATAGATAGATAGATAGATAGATAGATAGATAGATAGATAGATAGATAGATAGATAGAGAGAGAGAGAGAGAGAGAGAGAGAGAGACAGAGACAGAGACAGAGACAGAGACAGACAGAGAGAGAGAGAGAGAGAGAGAGAGAGAGAGAGAGAGAGGCAGGCTTGAGGAGCTTTGAAGGTGGGGGGAATAAACATGGCCTTGGGCGGCTACATGCTGGCTACAATCATTCACAATTGATTAAAACCATGGTTTATTTGATGTCTACAGGTAGCCATTATATCAGAGGGCTCAGACTGCAAAATATTTACTGGGGGGGAAATGCTAGTCCTGCTCTTCTAGTACCTGTGCGGAAGCAAAAGCTTTAAAATGTAGTCGTCCTTACGAAGTTTTTAAGTAGCATGATAATAGGGTAGCTTTCCCCCCCAAAATTTTTGTTAACCATTCCCTATATGGGAATATTCCAAAACAAAATGTCATGTGTCGTCTTAACAGTGTAAAGAAATGCATGTCAAATGTGCTTCAAGCTACTCCTGCTCATTTTAATACTAGCTTTTACATTAATATCTCGAAATGCTCCTGAGTGAAAAAAGACCTGACTTTAATTTTATTTTATACCTTAATCTTGTGTACACAGAAAAAACTGACAAGATATGGCCATGTTGCATTCAATTATATCAGCTCTGCTAGGAAGGAAGAAGGTGCAAAGGGTACCTGACAAAATAAAGGCATCACATCAACATAACTTAATCCTCATTCCCCTTCACGGGTTGCTGCCTTGTTGTGGTAAAGGGGCTTGAGTAATTCAGGAGAAGCTATGGGCTATGCCGTGCAGGGACACCCAAGATGGACAGGTCATAGTGGAGAGTTCGGGCTAAACACGATCCACCTGGAGCAGGAACGGGCAAGCCACTCCAGTATCTTTGCCATGAACAGAAACAAAAGGCTAAAAGATGTGATTCTTGAAGATGAGCTCCTCAGATTGGAAGGCAGCCAACATGCTATTGAGGAACAGCAGAGAACAAGTACAAGTAGCTTGAGAGCTAACAAAGCAGTTGGGCCAAAGCCGAAAGGACGCTCAGCTGCGGACACGCATGGAAGTGAAAGGAAAGTCCAATGCTGCAAAGAAAAATACTGCATAGGAACCTGCAATGTAAGATCTATGAACCTTGGTAAACAGGAGATAGCAAGAATAAACATTGATATCCTGGGTATCAGTGAACTAAAATGGACAGGAATTGGCGAATTCAATTTTACGATTATTATATCTACTACTGTGGGCATGAATCCCGTAGAAGAAATGGAGTAGCCCTCATAGTCAACAAAAGAGTGGGGAAAGCTGTACCGGGATACAATCTTAAAAATGATAGAATGATTTCAATAAGAACCCAAGGCAGACCTTTCAACATCACAGTTATCCAAGTTTATGCACCAACCACCAATGCTGAAGAGGCTGAAATTGACCAATTCTATGAACACTTACAACACCTTCTAGAACTGACACCAAAGAAAGATGTTCTTCTCATTCTAGGGGATTGGAATGCTAAAGTAAGGAGTCAAGAGATAAAAGGAACAACAGGGAAGTTTGGCTTTGGAGTTCAAAATGAAGCAGGGCAAAGCTAATAGAATTTTATCAAGAGAATAAGCTGGTCATCACACTCTTTTCCAACAACACAAGAGGCAACTCTACACATGGAAATCACCAGATGAGCAATACCAAAATCAGATTGATTATATTCTCTGCAGTCAAAGATGGAGCTCTATACAGTCAGCAAAAACAAGACCTGGAGCTGTTTGTGGCTCTGATCATCAGCTTCTTATAACAAAACCAAGATTAAACTAGCGCACTGGGCTAGTCAGGTATAATCTAAACCAAATCCCTTATGAATACACAGTGGAAGTGAAGAACAGATTTAAGGAACTAGATTTGGCGGACAGAGTGCTTGAAGAACTTTGGATAGAGGCTCGTAACATTGTACAGGAGGCAGCAACAAAAACCATCCCAAAGAAAAGGAAATGCAAGAAAGTGGCTGTCCAACGAGGCTTTACAAATAGCAGAGAAGGGAAGGGAAACAAAATGCAAGGGAGATAGGGAAAGTTACAGAAAACTGAATGCAGACTTCCAAAGAATAGCAAGGAGAGACAAGAGGGCCTTCTTAAATGAACAGTGCAAAGAAATAGAGGAAAAGAATAGAAAGGGGAAAACCAGAGATCTGTTCAAGAAAATTGGAGATGTTAAAGGAACAAAGATGTGCAAAGATTTATTTATTTATTTATTTATTCTATTTATATCCCGCCTATCTGGTCATTGCGACCGCTCTAGGCAGCTGGACATAATAAAGGACAAAAATGGTAGGGACCTCACAGAAGCGAAGACATCAAGAAGAGGTAGCAAGAATACACAGAGGAATTATACCAGAAAGATCTGGATGTCCCGGACAACCCACATAGTGTGGTTGCTGACCCGGAGCCAGACAACCTGGAGAGTGAAGTCAAGTGGGCCTTAGAAAGCATGGCTAAAAACAAGGCCAGTGGAGGTGACGGCATTCCAGTTGAACTAATTAAAATCTGAAAATACTACAATGTTAAAGTGCTACACTCAATATGCCAGCAAGTTTGGAAAACCCAGCACTGGCCAGAGGATTGGAAAAGATCAGTCTACATCCCAATCCCAAAGAAGGGCAGTGTCAAAAAATGCTCCAATTACCGTACAACTGCACTCATTTCACAGGCTAGCAAGGTTATCCTCAAAATCTTACAAGGTAGACTTCAGCAGTATGTGGACCAAGAACTTCCAGAAGTACAAGCTGGATTTCGAAGGGACAGAGGAACTAGGGATCAAATTGCTAACATGCGCTGGATTATGGAGAAAGCCAGAGAGTATCAGAAAAACGTCTACTTCTCCTTCATTGACTATGCAAAAGTCTTTGACTGTGTGGACCACAGCAAACAATGGCAAGTTCTTAAAGAAATGGGAGTGCCTGACCACCTTATCTGCCTCCAGAGAAATCTACATGTGAGACAGGAAGCAACAGTTAGAACTGGATATGGAATAACTGATTGGTTCAAAATTGGGAAAGGAGTACAGCAAGGCTGTATATTGTCTCCCTGCTTATTTAACTTATATGCAGAATACATCATGCGAAAGGCAGGTCTGCATTAATCCCAAACCGGAATTAAGATTGCTGGAAGAAATATCAACAACCTCCGATATGCAGATGATACCACTCTGATGGCAGAAAGTGAGGAGGAATTAAAGAACCTCTTAATGAGGGTGAAAGAGGAGAGCACAAAAATGGTCTGAAGCTCAACAGAAAAAAAAAACTAAGATCATGGTCCTATCACCTCCTGGCAAATAGAAGGGGAAGACATGGGCTCCATGATCACTGCAGATGGTGACAGCCGCCACGAAATTAAAAGACGTTTATTTCTTGGGAGAAAAGCGATGACAAACCCAGACAGCATCTTAAAAAGCAGAGACATCACCTTGCTGACAAAGGTGCGTATAGTCAAAGCTATGGTTTTCCAGTAGTGATGTATGGAAGTGAGAGCTGGACCATAAAGAAGGCTGACCACTGAAGAATTGATGCTTTTGAATTGTGGCGCCGGAGGAGGCTCTTGAGAGTCCCCTGGATTACAAGGAGATCAAACCTATCCATTCTGAAGGAAATCAACCCCGAGTGCTCACTGGAAGATTCTGAAGCTGAGGCTCCAATACTTTGGCCATCTCGTGAGAAGAGAAGACTCCCTGGAAAAGACCCTGATGCTGGGAAAGTGTGAAGTCAAGAGGAGAAGGGGACAAGATGATGAGCCTCTCTGTCAGGTCGAAGGGTGTCACTCTAATCCATTGAGAGCTCCAGAGTGATAGGAAGGGATTGCGGAGCCTGAGGTAGCATCGAACAAATAAGTGGTCGGTCTGGCCCCGGGGGGCAGAGCCTCGTTATCTGCACCTGTGGGTGGATATTCATATACAAATACCCCTATCTCTATCTGTGACATTACTTGTCTCACTGGTACCTCTGAACATTGTAACAACAAAGGATGCCGAAGAGTCTGTAACGGAGCAGGTGTTTAAAATAGTGGAACTGAAAAATTCGCTGTTTTCCACTTTTTTATTTCTCCTTTTAGGATCTGCATTCTCACAACCTGTGGATATCTTCTCTAGTCACAGACACAGTCTGACACAAGGGACAGTATTTCTATACAGGTGTCATAAATGTCATAGCGGAGAACACACACACTTACAGGATATTCCCAGCCCCACTCTCTCTGCTGTTGTGTTCTCCATGTTTTCACTGTGAGGTCTAAAGTGAAGGGCCTACATGTGTGCAGACACACATATTTTCCAGAGCTCTTGCCCATGTGTGAGCCTACACCGAAGCAGAATCCTCTCCAGATATAGCACTAAAACCATGAAGACAAAGATGGACAGAGCCTGGTGCATACCATCTAACTCACAAACCATAGAAAAGCACATATTCAGCTCACTCACATCCATTCTATTTTATGGTTGTAATATTCTCCTCCAACTTTTGCGCATAGAGCATTACCCACTCTCACTTTATGCCATGGGTCTACTGCTTTCAGTGTCAATCTAAGCACTCAAATGTAATGCCTACCACCATTCTAACTGGTTTATCAGCTTCTCTGGTTAAGCAGCATAATGCTAAGAAGAGGAACCCTAAAATATGAATTGAACTAAGAGTTTGCTAAATTAACCATGTAAGCAGATTCAGTACCTGACTAGATAGCTTAGAGAGTTAGGTATCTGGCAGTGGAGTCAGGTTGGAAGTTTAATTCCTCACTGTCAGAAGAACCTGCCTGTGTGGCCCTGAGCAAGCTGCACAGTCCCCGGGATGCTCTGAGAAGAAGAAAATGGTAAACCACTTCTCAATACTCTATCTAGAAAAACCTGAAAATGGTCACCATAAGTCAGAATGGCTTGATGGCACACAAGTATTATATAACTATAAATAAGAACAATCAGCACACCAGGACATTCCAAAAGGTACTTTAGTGATCTGAACTATTTTGAGGTCTTTTGAAATCTTTAAATGGACACTGATTATGCCACTTATATATCTAATTATTCTTATTTTGGAATATTCCAAATATAGATGAAGGCCATTGGATCTGGATAACAAAACGCAAGCAACATGCAGGTTTAGCTGTGACCTTGCTTTTGAATGCTACATCCAGCCCCAAATCACTTCTTGTGCTAAAGACATGTTATCATCCTCCAGTCTAAGTATTTTAAATTCAGATTTCAGTTGGCATGTGAAGAATATACCGAGTATCTAGTGCCAGCTAATGGCTACTTTAATTCTGATCCAGAACTTTAGCTGTGTCTTATCATTTGACTAACAGTGCAAGATTATGCTTTTTTACTTAGAAGTAAGTCCTGTTGTGTTTAAATGGGAGTAATTTCCTAGCATGCATGTCTAGGACAGCAGCCCTCAATTTGCTCCTTCTTATGCATCTTCTTCTTATGGCCAAAGGCTTTTTAAAAAATTAAAATACACAACACAAAACAGTTCTTTGGGCCCAGTCTGAGATACTAAAGATCACAGCCTCCAAAAATGAACATAAAGAAGAGCTGTGTAATTTAGTCCTAGCAGTTAAGGCTGAGCAGTATCTTTATTGGATCACTGAAGAGTTACAAAAATGAAGGGTTCAAACTCTGCAGAACTTTTCACCAAACAAGAATGGGATGAAAGCAGGGATGGAGGTAAATTGTTCAAAAATTGGGCCAGTTATAAAACCCTTGAGTCATGCAGCCACACAGAGTTTAGATTCCACACGAGACAGAGGTAAGAAAGGCTTTTTGTCTGCAGGAGGAGAAGGAACTGCCAGCTGATACTTCTGCTACCTCTGCCTCTTGCAAATTAGAACATTTTGTTTCATCAGCACTCTGTTTGCATGACTCAAGAGCATAACATCTGACCCACTGTTTAAATGATCTGCATTAACCCCATGTTTTGTACCACCTTTGCCTGAGGAAGAGTTCTGCAGAATTTGAAAACTCTTCATACTTTTAACTTTTCAGTGAAGCAGTAAAGATACTGTTCAATATCAGACTTCATTTCTGATATCAAAGTTGGCTAAGACACTATAGAGGCCATTACACAGGATGACTGAAAGGCAAGATAAGTTATATAGAGGAGGTTCAGCTTGGCTACACAGCAAACCTCTAATTCAGAGGACTAATACTCAGTCTCAGTGTGGGAGTGTCTAGCTTGGCTCATTTGTCTGTGTTTCGCGTGGAGTTAAGAGTGCTGCAGATACCTTTCCACAGTACACCAGCTCCCCAAGAGTGCCACCCCAGTCTGGATTCAAATAGCTGAAGCTAGAAGAATATGGGTCCTGCTCTTGATCCCCATACAATTTTACAAGGGTATGGCCCTAATGTTCCTTAGGGTTAGGATTCTTCTTTATCCAAAGAGCTCAGAGCAGCTGCCACATACAGCTTTCAATGGCACTCAGCTTCAGTAAGAGAACCCCAACTTGTGTCCCTAGGCTATGCTCATGATACAGTATGTGAAATAACAAATAAGGTTACTTTGAAAACCTCAATTCAAAAAACACCTTAAACATGTGCTTATTGACACATACAGTATACCTGAACAGTGGGGCTGAGCACAATGGAAATGTTCTGGATATTCATTTTTGTCTCCAGTTCCTTTGCAATTACATGGTCCATGTGCACAATCAGCCAGGAGATCAGAAGGAAGTTACATTCTGGCAGTTCCTTCAGGAGACGCTGACACTCCTGCAATTTCTCCGCCTCCACAGTCTTCCCACATGCATCTTCAAAGCGAGGCATCAGCTCTTTGGTAAGCAAGTTTTCAGGCAGTTCACGCAGATACTGTTTCAACAAGCTGGCAACAGTGTTTGGCTCATACTCCTCAAGGTTTGGGGATTCTTCTCGGTCATATGCTGCTTTTAATTCATCCACCTTGGATTTAATGCCTTCAAAAACATTCAGGAAAAAAATTGTTAAAAAACAAACTCTGAATTTATGGGGGGGAGTCAACGAAATTTACAATACTTCTGTAATATTTTATTGGTTTATTTTTATTGTTGTAATACAGCACCTGCAGGAAAGTCCAAAAATACAGTCAATTGGACTGGTCCATAACAAATAATGGCTAGAAAATTCTGTTCCCATAAGGAACAGTCTTTTGTAAAGCTAATGGCTCTTAACTACCTGTTCTACACCAAGCCACTCTCAAACACTTTAATTACAATAGGGATAGCTTACAAAAATCACTTTCTGCTCCTGTTAAGATTGCTACTTTGCATACAGAGAATAGGGAAAGTGGGGGTGGAGAGAGAGAAGATTTCATAATCCTGCTCATCTGAAAGTTCCAGGACTTCACCGCTATGAGCCCTGGTTCCTCCATAATACTGATTTTACCCTACATTATTAATAAAAGCTATTTTCTATTTGATTGCCAGAATCCAATATACTGGATTCCACTTTTTCCATCAGAATCAGTGCTCAGGAAGAAAGCCCTGATTCTGCCAACAGTGGATGCCAAGTACACCAGTGACTTTCATGGAAGCTTACATATAACAACCAGCTACACAAGGAATGTCTTATTCTCCACAGGTTTGGGGAGGCGCTCCATTCTTTACTAGTCCACCTGGTATAAGGCAAATGTTATGGCAATCTCTCATCTGTGGCCAGCATGGAAATATAGGCTTGTAGTCTTCCAAACAGGTGAAGAAAAATATCTGCAGGCCAGTAAAGGCGGGGACAGGGCAGTATCTTCATGATTTTTACTACCAGAATGATATTCTTATCCAAGCTATTGTGACTATTGCCGGAAAATATTTCAAGACTTCCCTGAATTATCTTTCCAGCCTACATATCATACCGAATTCCATTACATGAACTTGCTCAAACAGTAACACAAACTGACATAAAGAAAACAGAAAAGGAATCTCAAATATCAAAAAGGCCACAAATGGAAACTGAATTACTATTTTTCTGCAAATGATTGTGATAACAACAGCGCCAGAAAAAGTATGATAGCTGTTTTCATAGTTACTTCTCATAGTTATGCAATTTCACATTTAAGGTAACTTCAAAAGATTTACTTCCAGTGCTGGTTTGTCTTTAAACACTGCCTCTGAATTTACATTTCACTTCTCATCACAGCAGTTTGTTTACTGCATTTAGATAGTTTGCATAATGTGTCCCACAGGTGGCATTCGTAATTCAGAACACGCAACAAAATAAGTGACTCAAATCATTGTTATTTTCAAATGGATTGATGTTACACAACTACTGTGACTGCTAATTACATTTGCATTACTATTAGACTTGTCCCCCCCCCAAAGAAAAACCAAGGTAAAATCCTCAAATGCTGCTCAATTCATCTCCTGTGTTTCAAGATACCTATTAAGGAGGAGTTTGCATATAATTTCCCTTTGGAATGGAAGTGTGAGAAGAAAAGGAAGTTCTTTCCCTACCCTGCCACTTGACAAATCAGTACAGTATTTTACTTAGTAACACATTGCACTCCTTCCTACACAATGTCAACAAAAGTACAGTGGTGCCTCGTTTAACGAGTGCCCCGGTTAACGATGAATTCGCATAGCGATGGCAAAAAAGCAATCTCTTTTGCCATCGCTTTGCGATGTTGCCTATGGGGAAAAATCGCTTTGCGATGTTTTCCCCATGGGCCCCATTTTCCCCCAGCTGAGTGGCGGGAGCCTCCAAAGGACCGCTCCCGCCGCTCAGCTGGGGGAAAATGCCGGTGGTAGCCTCGGAAGGACCCTTCCGAAGGGTCGTTCCAAGGCCACCGCCGGGATTCCCCTTCGGAGGGGGCATTTTCCCCTAGCTGAGCGGGAGCCCCGCTGCTCAGCTGGGGGAAAATGCCGGCGGTAGCCTCGGAAGGACCCTTCCGAAGGGTCGTTCCAAGGCCACCGCCGGGATTCCCCTTCGGAGGGGGCATTTTCCCCTGGCTGAGCGGGAGCCCCGCTGCTCAGCTGGGGGAAAATGCCGGCGGTAGCCTCGGAAGGACCCTTCCGAAGGGTCCTTCCGAGGCCACCGCCGGGATTCCCCTTCGGATGCCTAAAAGGCATCTGGACCCCCGCCGCCGCCGCTTGTATCCGCCCCGCGGCCGGCTACCCCCGCCATGGTCAGACTCTCAGGAGTCCGACCATGGATGGGGTAGCCGGCCGCAACGCGGATCCAAGCCGCGGCGGCAGGGGTCCGGATGCCTATCAGGCATCCGGGGCTAGGATCTGCCCCCCGGCCGGTTCCCCTTCCATGGTCGGACTCTCAGGAGTCCGGCCATGAATGGGGTAACCGGCCGGGAGGCGGATCCAAGCCCCACCGCCACCGCCGCCGCTTGGAACCGCCCCCCGGCCGGTTCCCCTTGCATGGTCGGATCCGACCGTGCAAGGGGAACCAGCCGGGGGCCGGATCCAAGCGGCGGCGGCAGCAGTAGGAGCTTGGATTCTCCCCCCGGCCGGTTACCCCATCCATGGCTGGACTCCAGAGAGTCCGACCATGGAAGGGAAAGCCGGCCGGGGGGAGAATCCAAGCAGCGGCGGCGGCGGTAGGAGCTTGGATCCGGCTGGGGGCCGGATCTAAGCTCCTACCGCCGCCGCCGCTGCTTGGATCCGGCCCCCGGCCGGTTCACCTTGCATGGTCTGATCCGACCGTGCAAGGGGAACCGGCCGGGAGCCGGATCCAAGCAGCGGCGGTGGCGGTAGGAGCATGGATCCGGCCCCCCGCCGGTTCCCCTTGCATGGTCAGATCAGACCAAGCAAGGGGAACCGGCCGGGGGCCGGATCAAAGCCCCTACCGCCGCCGCCGCTTGGATTCGCCCCCCGGCCAGTTCCCCTTGCATGGTCAGATCAGACCAAGCAAGGGGAACCGGCCGGGGGCCGGATCCAAGCGGCGGCGGCGGCGGTAGGAGCTTAGATCCGCCCCCCCGGCCGGTTCCCCTTGCTTGGTCAGATCAGACCAAGCAAGGGGATCCGGCCGGGGGCCGGATCCAAGCGGCGGCGGCAGGAGCTTTGATCCGGCCCCCAGCCGGTTCCCCTTGCATGGTCAGATCAGACCAAGCAAGGGGAACCGGCCGGGGGCCGGATCAAAGCCCCTACCGCCGCCGCCGCTTGGATTCGCCCCCCCCGGCCGGTTCCCCTTGCTTGGTCAGATCAGACCAAGCAAGGGGAACCGGCCGGGGGCCGGATCCAAGCGGCGGCGGCGGTAGGAGCTTTGATCCGGCCCCCAGCCGGTTCCCCTTGCATGGTCAGATCAGACCAAGCAAGGGGAACCGGCCGGGGGCCGGATCCAAGCGGCGGCGGCGGTAGGAGCTTAGATCCGGCCCCCAGCCGGTTCCCCTTGCATGGTCGGATCAGACCATGCAAGGGGAACCGGCCGGGGGCTGGATCCAAGCGGCGGCGGGGGCAGGGGGGTTCCGAATGGCTTCCAGTGCTTCGCCTGGAAGTCATTCGGACACCCCCTACCCTGTCCCCGCTGCCGCTGAGAGCCTTCCAAGCTCTCAAAGGGCTTTCTCCAATGTGTGGTGGGGAAGCCCTTTGAGAGCTCGGAAGGCAAATGTCGGCGGTCGGCGGTGGCTTTGGGATCCATCCAAAGCCACCGCCGACTGCCGATATTTTCCCCCAGCTGAGCGGCGGGGCTTTGAAGCTCCCGCCACTCAGCTGGGGGAAAATGCCTGCGGTGGCCTCGGAAGGACCCTTCCGAAGGGTCCTTCCGAGGCCACCGCTGGGATTCCCCTTCCCCGCGGCCGGCTTCCCCGGCCATGGTCGGACTCTCAGGAGTCCGACCATGCATGGGGTAGCCTGCCGCGGGTCGGATCCAAGCCGCGGGGAGAGGGTGGGGGGATCCGGATGGATCCCACCACCCTCCCCCCGCGGCCTGAGGAGGGTGGGAGGCATGGCCGGACTCCTCGCCAGGCACCGCGGCTCCGATCCGATCTGAGCCGCGGTGCCTGCCAAGGAGTCCGGCCATGCCTCCCACCCTTCTCAAGCCGAAGGAGGTGGGGGCGGCGGCGGTAGGCATAGCTGGACTCCTCGGCAGGCACTGCGGCTCAGATCGGATCGGAGCCGCGGTGCCTGGCGAGGAGTCCAGCCATGCCTCCCCCTTCTCAAGCTGCAGGAGGTGGGGGGGTGGGAGGCATGGCCGGACTCCTTGGCAGGCACCGCGGCTCAGATCGGATCGGAGCCGCGGTGCCTGCCGAGGAGTCCGGCCATGCCTCCCACCCTTCTCAAGCCGCAGGAGGTGGGGGTGGGAGGCATGGCCGGACTCCTTGGCAGGCACCGCGGCTCAGATCGGATCTGAGCCGCGGTGCCTGCCGAGGAGTCCGGCTATGCCTCCCACCCCCCCACCTCCTGCGGCTTGAGAAGGGTGGGAGGCATGGCCGGACTCCTCGGCAGGCACCGCGGCTCGGATCGGATCCGAGCCGCGGTGCCTGCCAAGGAGTCCGGCTATGCCTCCCACCCACCACCCACCTCCTGCGGCTTGAGAAGGGTGGGAGGCATGGCCGACTGTGCTTGCAGCACCGGGCACCTCTTCCGCTGCTGCAAGCACAGTCAGGGCAGCCCTTTGGGAGAAGCCAGGTGGTGGGGGAGAAGGCAGGAGCCGATGCCGTCTTCCCCCCCTCCCCCGAGGCTTCTCCCAAAGGGCTGCACCCGATAGTGGGGGAGAAAACCGGATAATCCGTTCCTATTGGAACGGATTATCTGGTTTTCAATGCATCTCCATAGGAAAACACGTTTCACTTAACGATGTTTTCCCATAGCGATGTTTTTTTTGGAACCAATTAACCTCGCTATGCGAGGCACCACTGTATAAAGCAAATAACAGCATGAATAAGAACTTCATGTGCAACATTTCTAGTTACACAGATATAATTACAGTCTTCAAACTACATATACCAACAGTTATATTGAGGTCTACAGCAAGTGTTTAAGGAATGTATCTGGAAAGTTGTATCTGTCAAGACTGATCTACCGTATCTTGTTTTTAACTCCTGTGCTTGGTAACCACTTGGCTAACTGCTGAAGAAAATATCTAGAAATCAACAGGGTTACTTGAGGGAAGCAAAACCTGAGAAAATACTTTCTGCCCTCAGCTGGAAGAAACTGAGGACAGTACCCAATGGATGTCGAACGGATTGCAAGATTTTGCCCATGGATTTTCCCACAACGTCCTGATTGTCACTGTAAGAACTGAAGATCATTCTACTGAAACAGAGGTCACACAAGAAGTACTAGATGCCTCCTTGAGCAAGGACTGAAAGAGGCCAACTGATGGCACAAGGAGCATTGTACAAGTGAGAGGGGCAATGAGGATTTGGCCGGGATTTGCCGAATTAACATTAAATAGTTCGACTAACTAGGGTGAATTAATGGGGCTTTTGCCAGCTGTCCTCACATGTCAGCACTCCTTCCAGTCTCAAATTTAAAGCTAGCTAACAGTAAAACTAAACATGTTTGTCTTTAGGAAACTGCAAACATTTATAAAATCAGGTGAAGTGTTCAGAAAGCAGAGACTTCAATCACGTCATTTTGTTTAAAGGACCGGAGACAAAGCACAAGAAATTTTTCTTCAAGTACCTGAAACTCTGTAGATGCCTTCACATTTCATGCCATATTTTTCTACGTAATCTATACATTCCCGGAAAACTGCTGGCAGGCGGATGCCATCATACAACATGGTCCTTTCTGCTGCATCTGCCAGTGGGATTCCAAATACAGGTCGATGGTGGGGAACGTCCACCTGGGGAACTTCGGTTTCTTGAGCTGGCTTCTTCTTTTTCTTTTTCTCCTTCCACTGTTTGACAACATCTGCTGCTGTCAAGTCTTTCGATTTTTTCTCTTTATGCTTGTCCTCCTTATGTTTGTCCTCTTTATGCTTTTCATCTTTGGGTTTTTCCTTAATCTTAAAATCCTTTTCCTTCTTTTTGGAGAAACTTGGCTTCTTGAAAACATGAATCCCCTTTGAACGCTTTAATTTGGAGGGACTTTCAGCTTCATCCCCAGAGCTGTCTTCTTGGAAAGCTGCATAACCTTCCGCTGTTCAGAGATTTAAAAAAGGCAAACATTACACATTCTGCTCAGAAATAATGTGGTATTTATTAACATGTGTTTTTAATGTTCTGCAGAAGTAAGCAGCACAAATAATTGAAGTTGATTCTGGTGTATTTCTTCTTCGCAGAAGACTCTGCATGAATGAAAATTATGATGGTATTTATACATATTTTTCAGGAGTCGTTTAAAACCAGGATTACATTGTTATCTGCTGACCTCTACTACATTTTCCCGAAAATACGACAGGGTCTTATATTAATTTTTGCTCCAAAAAAAGGCATTAGGGCTTATTTTCAGGGGATGTTTTACTTTTTTTTACATTCAACAATCTACATGTATTCAAACACAGTTGTGTCATCTTCTTCTGGTTGCTGCACAATTGTGGAGGGTGGGGTTTCACTTAACTGGGACTTATTTTGGGGGTAGGGCTTATATTACAAGGATCCTGAAAAATCATCCTAGGGCTTATTTTCAGGTTAGGTCTTATTTTGGGGAAAACTGGGTATATGCAGATCCTTACTGCAATATGTAATTGTAGAAGGGGCAGCTGTGTTAGTCTGTGGAAGCAGACTAACCTAGAATTACTGCATTATATAACTTAAATAATTTACAATTTGCTATGCATCCTTAACATTATTTCTCCAAAGGAAGTCTCAATGGGTTCAACTACTTTATTCCATGACATATATGTACAGAATTGCAGCTTTTAATGTTTCCCATTGCTGCCTCAACATAAAGGAAAATGATGCATTGAAACCAACACAGAATTGGTGATACATAAAAATAGCACAAATGAGCTTATCTTGAGAAAAGCAGTATCACAGCATGTAATTATTATAAATTATATTATTTCTCAGCTCCAGCTGATCCCAGGGAAAGGCTGTCGAAAAAGGTCTCAATGCCTGGGATTAGCATTTCAAATGACTGTGACCTAGAATCAGTATATTTGAAAGCAGACTTTTAAAAATCAACCTGTGAAAAGCACAAAGGCACAGTCCCATTCCTGACCTCATTAATGCCAAGAAAAGCTTTGCTGTTTTCCAAACAAAATTACTTAATTGACCACTCTTTTAAAAAGAGCAACAACTAGATATCCCAGAATTTGAATGTATTGGGGCACTTAGGTACACCTCTGAAATACACAAGCGTACTTTTGAACTCCTTAGACAAAGATGTGCTAACCATTCTGATACATCATCAGGTACTTGTGCTTATTTGGAATTCTGCAAACTGAATATGCGGTTGTAATTCCACAGTCACAAGGAAACACTCCTTTCAGTGCAAGTTATCAGGTACTTTTAGCCTCTGAAATACCTGCACAGGAGTGTAACAACCTCTTCCACACCTAGCCCTGCCTATCCTACAGGCAAGAACAGGAACATGTTTAAAAAAACAACCACACCTAACATTAATTGCAGCACCTGTGTCAAGATATAAGGAAAGGCTCAGAGGTGAATTTACATACAATATTTAGTGCTTACTCACCTAAGATTGCTGGAGAGTACATTTGACTGACAAATGATGAGAAATTCTGTAACATTTATTTTACTTGTACTTTAAAGAAAAGATGTTCATACTAAAAACATCAATAGTGTTGCTGCCATGTAAACTGACAGGCAATCAAGAACCAATAAATATAAAGAACATGTCACACACCCACACAGAGTCATAGAGCCATGGGGTTATGAAAAACAAACATATAGTTTTAAAAAAACGACACTAATAAAACAGATTTTTAAAAGCTACTTACTCCTTTTCTCTTTTTTCTTAAATTTTCGGTTTTTCTTCCCATGTTCTTTCTCATCATCAGACACTATATCTGGAGGTTCAAGAAG
Organism: Pogona vitticeps; assembly: GCF_051106095.1. Lineage (NCBI taxonomy): Eukaryota > Metazoa > Chordata > Lepidosauria > Squamata > Agamidae > Pogona > Pogona vitticeps. The sequence continues at coordinate 180,674,808 of NC_135786.1, forward strand.
GCTGTCATGAGGTGGTGAAGGTTCGCCTGTCCTGTACAAGCCTGGAAACTTTGTTGGGCTGATCTCTTCAGAGCTTGGGGTCCGGGCAAGACTCCCACCATGCTCCACCCTGCGGTGTTCACTGGGGCTACTGGTAGGAGGCAGGAAGCACTCAGTCATGCTTACTCTCTGGCAGTACAGCAGAACAAGATCCTGTTACCTATCTATCATGCCTGCAACAAGAAGAGTACAGAGTGTGACTGCAAAGTGTTCTGCAACATGAGCAAATACTTTCAGTAATAAGCTATGTGTACTGAATTTTGTTTTGCAAACAAAGGAATAGCCTGGAGTTTTTTTCTTCCTACCATTTCGCCAGTATCTGTGACTGGCATCTTCAGAGGACAGGAGCTGGAATTCCAGAACACAGATAGAATTCTAGCGCCTGTCTTCTGAAGATGCCCGCCATAGACTGATGAAACATTAGGAAGAAAAACCTCCAGAACACAGCCAAATAGCCCGAAAAACCCACAACAACTATTGGATCCCAGCGGTGAGAGCCTTTGAGAACACAAAAGAATAGCCACTACTGATAACATCTCCATTTGACTACATGTAATGTAACTGCATCCATTTTTGTTTGCAAAATAGATTAATGCAGCTTTCTATAACTTCCTAAAAGAAAAAAAATCAAACACTGTTACACAACACACCTTGTTGTCCATTTTCTTGAAGAGACAGAAAAGATACAATATCCGGTTCTTTGCACCATTTTGTTCCCCTGTCCCATGTCTGCAAACAAGAATCATCTTCTGTTAAAAGTCATAAAGATGACAATAGTGATGATAATGATAATACAAGGAGACAGAAGGGGTACACTTTGTTGTGAGATATGAGCACAATAGATATTCTGCTGGATAACATATTCGATCATGTATCTGTCAATAATCTGAAACACTGGAGTTCACAGGCTTCATCCAATACCCAGGTTGGGCATTAACCATTTTTTTGTTAGACTGCAACGCTGGGTATGAGTTGCATTTTTTACTACCATTTACAGTATTTAGTATATCAATTAGGAGATGGGTGGCCACTCCAGGCAGGGAGAGAGAGGATGAATCTCCCTGCACGGCTGCCAAGTAGACAGCCAAACGGGAAGGAAGTGGCAGTCTGGGTGCAATTGGAAGGATGAGTGGGGCTGCAGCTGCAGCAAGAAACATGAGTGGACGGTCTGGCCCTGGGGGCCGGACCCATGTTAAGTCCAGCTGCACAAGTACATTCATATGTGAATACCAATACCCCCATCTCTAATATCAATAGCTAGATATGTGTGAGAAAGCATTTTACAGCCATCTGTTCATAAAATTAACTTAATTAAATATCTGCCAGACAGTTTAATCCACAGAAAATGCCCAGATTATTCAGTTATTGACTATTTCACTATAGCTAACCAAATGCTTTTACAAAAGGATATAGACTGACACCCCTGGTAAAACTGACAGTGAATTGTGTTGCAGGTATTTGCATCAAGCAAATTCCAAACCGTATAAAGGTGACTATTCGTTATGTCAGTGTTTGGTTGGGGGTGGATGAGTTAAAAGCACTTCTGAGTATTAGCTTTGGCAATTAGCAACCTTATGCCCCTAAAAACAGTGTGCATATTTTTTTCTTGTAATATTATCTACTTATTCAGGTTTTACTATCAGACAGAAAGGTCTAGATACAGATTTCTCATTCCATAAAGATACTTTAGGTTCACCAGGAAAACAAACTGGTGAAGTTTATCCATTTTCAGTAGGTACTTTAGGGAGGAATGAAAGAAAAAAATAAAAAGATAGAATGCCAGGCACTAACTGGGAAGTTAGAGCAGCAGATATTACTCAAAATATATTTCTGCACAGTCAGTAGGGTCCTGCTTTGGAATGCCCTTCACAAAGAAGACTGCCTAGCGCTTCTCAATTTTAGTCTTTTATCATTTTTATTGCTAATTTAAAAATACTTATTACATAGTTTTGTTATTGCAAACAAACTGAATAGAGAAGTGTATACAACTGTTTTAAGTAAAGGTATAAAATACTACTATCACCTTATTATCAGATCTTCTACAACTGCATAGCAAATGTATCACCTTATCACACAAGACAGATGTGTTCTGCTAATACAAGTGGATCAGACTTCAAGACAGAAATATTTATCCTGCAGTATCAACTAGAAGTCAAAATCTAAGGTCTGTGTGAATGTCCTGTGCAGGCTCTTAACATATACTCTGTATGCCTTTTCAAATATTGTGGAGCAGTCTTCACTGAAAGCAAGGTACAAATGCTGGTAAATATATCAAGGTAACACTACATAATCACAACACAAATAATATCAGACTAAAATAAAGTTAGCACAGCTAACACCAACTTTGATAATCTGAGTCTGAGACTTTCAGTTCTACAAGCAATAAAATGTTATTCAACAATTTCTACAGGGGAATCTGAAAATTTAAATTCAATGAAAGTGTTCAGACAAAATCCCTGAATCTTTCAAACAGGTCTGCTAAAAATTCAGAGATCATAGGCAATTTGAGCAGCTCTTCCAATCTTCAAAGTCTTCTTTGCCACATTGTGGAACTGGCTCTACCTTCTGGATACAAGCCCCTGTCACATCCTCTGCTCCTCTCTGCCAATTCAGAGGTGACACAAATACATACCTGGGAGGAGAAGAGTGCCTAACAAGCAGGATGCTAGTTTTGATGAATGCCTTTACAGTTTGGAGTTGCAGAATCTCAAAACTGTTTTTAGGCCCAATCCATAAACCTTATTGTGGAAGCTCTTGTCCAAACATAACAACTATCACAGCAATTCCCTTATGAATCATTCACCCTATTGTTAACAAAGTCTTACAAAGCCTCTGCAATGACATTTCGTAGACAAGATGAGGGTCAAACCACAAGGGATTCACAGATACAAAGGTCTAATATGCATTCCCCTCAAATTTAACAGTTTACTGGGATGACTTAAGACTGGAGAAGCCTCACCAAGGAAAATACTCTCTCAACCAGCACCACTGCTCAGATCAAATCACCAGGCCCCTTCAAACTTCTTCAAAATATACAACAACTTGGGAATCCATTCCAGCAATATCCAGATACAGTTAGGTCCTGCTAACTACTAAGTTATAATTTATTAGGAAGCTCCAACTTAGAGCTAAACCTTACTGGAGGTGTTTGAATCAGGTATACAGTGGGGTCTTGAGTTACGAACGGCCTGAGGTACGAACTTTTTGAGTTACGTACTTCTCCGTCCGCAAAAATCCATTTTGACTTGCGGATGGAGAATTGAGGTACGAACCCAAAAGTTTTTTAAAAAAGCGGGAAAGCACCTGGAGCCGGGTGGCGAGAGGCGGCGGCGCTGCTCCTGCTCCGGGATTGGGGCACCTCGGGGCTTTCCGGCCACCAGAATTCCAGCCCGGCCAGGGCCTCTGCCTGTCCTGGGTGGGCCCCGCTGAGCCAAGCTCCGGCGGCGGTGGCAAAAGGCAGCGGTGAGGACGGCGGAGGAGCCTCCGAGTGCCCCGGTGAGCCCGTGCAGGAGCGCGGGAGCAAGTTGCGGAGTGGCACTGTCGCTGGGAGGGCTCCGCGCCGGGAAACTAGGCGGGCGCGGGCAGCGGGTGATGGAAACAGGGGAGGAGAGCGAGGAGGGCGAGTGCGGTGCGGTTGGGTGGGCGATGGCTGCCTGAATGAAGGGAAGCCGGCTGGGGCTGTAAACGGAGGCCGGGCGGGGAGGGAGGGAGCGCCACGGGGAGCCTTGATGGCCGGGCACCGTGTGCTGCTGCTGCTCCCATCTCCACCCGGCCCATTCCCCCGGAGCTCGGAGGAAATGGCTGGGCTGCCTGTTTCATCTTCCTGGGATTACCTATGAAGAAAAAAGAAAGAAACAAAATATCCCCCTCTAGTGGCAGAAGGTGGAACAGCAGCTTCCCATTACTTTCTATGCACGGTACAGAGCAGATACGGATTACAATGGTTTTCAATGCATTCCTATGGGAATGTAGATTTTGACCTGCGAACTTTTTGACTTGCGAACCACCTTCCAATACGGATTAAGTTCGCAAGTCAAGACCCCACTGTAATAGGCTCTTATCACACTCCATGTGTAAGCTGTCTAAGCAATAATTGGAATGTCGGTATTATCATCAACCATTTTGTGAATACTTTGTTAATAATATAATTGTTGCTGTTTCCCTGTTTCCCCAAAAATAAGACCTAACTAAAAATAAGACCCATTATGATTTTGCAGGATGCTCATAATATAAGCCCTTCCCCAAAAATAAGACCCAGTTAAGTGAAACCCTGCCCTCCACCATTGTGCAGCAACCAGAAGGGTAGTACTTCCCGCAGTACTTCCTTATTCTCTGACCTCAGTGTTTATAACTCCATCCCCAATCATTTATTCTGCATACAACTAGAAATCAGAATAACATTTTATGCATTTGATGAAATAGGTTAATGCCTACAATACCTTATTAATGTAATAAGTCTGTTTTAATGTATAACAAGACTCTTATTTTCAGTGAAACTATCTTAACATGGGTACCTTTTGGGGAAATGCATGGATATTTTCTTTATTGAAATAAACAGGCCCTAAAAGTGTATCCCCTCCCCTTGGATGCACACCTTAAAATGGTGAGAGGATTGTATGTACAGTACCAGGAAAACTAAGATCAATACCATCAGGAGGCTAAACTCCATTACAAGTCTACACATAAGGCCACTTATGATGCAAAGAAAAAAAAGAAGCGGATAACTTACAGGGGAATGTCCAATAAAAGAGTTGACTGAAAATATGGGATAATTGAAAATAGCCAATTTGGTTTAAAGGATTGATCCCAGTAACTGCTCTAACATTCCAAAAGAAGTCCAACCAAAGCGGCAGCAAAAAGGAACTGTGGAGACTTTTGGAGGGCAGAGCATGTGCTCCACGGGGGAACGTCCTACTAATCACATGTCTTTAAGCTCTAGAAACCTCCGAGATGTCCTGCACAAGTGCAGAACAACCCATTTGTGTGCATTCACAGAGGCCATGAAGAAGAATCTAAAAGTTTTTATGCAAGGCTTCAGGAGGAAACTGCTCATGCATCAAAATAGATGTACTGATAACCACAAGTGATTTGAAAGCAAGGACTGGGGGGGAGGCAGAAACAAACATAATTGAAGAATTTGGCCAAAGAGTTAAAAATAATGGAGGAAAGCAACCTACAGAATTCCGTGATGCGAGAAATCTGTTTACTGCAAATGCCTGCTTCAAGCAACCAAACTAATCAATGTACAGAGGAGCATTACTAATAACCAATAAAGGAAAAGATGGAGAAGCTTTATCTATCTTCACCACAAAACCCAAAACCAACAGCAGACCAGCATACACACCTTAAACTGTTAATATCAATATTTTGAATAAAGCTGAAGTACATTGTGCAAGCTGTACTGGTCTAAAATTGTGCTTAAAATATTTTTAGCACAGCATTGTGCATATGTCCTACCTGTCTCTGTTATTCAGTTATTATCAGCCTGATCAGCTTTCTATTATTCGTCTCTGTTTCACACTCTATGCCAGAGAGGCAAAGGATTCTTAAAAGCAGGAAAGTACATAAATATGGGCTTGTTGGGAGATTATGGCCAATATTCCAGCAAATGTCTTCACCTCCAAGTAGCTATCCATAACATATATTTGCATGTGTACAGAGAGTTCCAGAAAAATATCTACTTCTGCTTCATTGACTATGCAAAAGCCTTTGACTGTGTGGACCACAGCAAACTATGGCAAGTCCTTAAAGAAATGGGAGTGCCTGACCACCTTGTCTATCTCCTGAGAAACCTATATGTAGGACAGGAAGCAACAGTTAGAACTGGATATGAAACAACTGATTGGTTCAAAATTGGGAAAGGAGTACAACAAGGCTGTATATTGTCCCCCTCCTTATTCAACATATGCAGAATACATCATGCGGAAGGCTGGACTGGAGGAATCCCAAGCTGGAATTAATATTGCTGGAAGAAATATCAACAACCTCCGATATGCAGATGACACCACTCTGATGGCAGAAAGTGAGGAGGAATTAAAGAACCTTGTAATGAGGGTGAAAGAGGAGAGTGCAAAAAACGGTCTGAAACTCAACATCTCAGCATCTTAAAAAGCAGAGACATCACCTTGCCAACAAAAGTCCGAATAGTCAAAGCTATGGTTTTTCCTGTCGTGATGTATGGAAGTGAGAGCTGGACCATAAAGAAAGCAGACCGCCGAAGAATTGATGCCTTTGAATTGTGGTGCTGGAGGAGACTCTTGAGAATCCCCTGGACTGCAAGGAGAACAAACCTATCAGTTCTAAAGGAAATCAACCCTGAGTGCTCACTGGAAGGACAGATCCTGAAGCTGAAGCTCCAGTACTTTGGCCATCTAATGAGAAGAAAAGACTCCCTGGAAAAGACCCTGATGTTGGGAAAGTGTGATGGCAAGAGGAGAAGGGGACGACCGAGGATGAGATGGCTGGACAGTGTCTGCAAAGCAACCAACATGAATTTGACCCAACTCCGGGAGGCAGTAGAACAGTGGTTCTTAACGTGGGCGATAATGCCCCCCAGGGGGCGATTTCATTTTTCAGGGGGGCGGTAGAACAAAAAGGGGCGGCGTGGGGGCGCTGGAGCAGAAGGGGGGCGGTAGGGGGCGCTGGAGGAAGCCAAACCTGTGAAGATGGCTGCAGCCTTTTCGCAATGTGCATGAATATATATTTTCCTCCAATCTTAATTTAGTTTCAGAGTTTTCATCTTGAAATTTTTAGTTCCTGCATTGCGTTTTTTTTATGCCCTTTTTATATTTCTTTTTGCATCTTAAAATTCGCTTGCAACTAAATCATTAAGTGTTACTTTTTGGGGGCATTTCATTTTCTTGGAATTGAATTTTGTTTTCAGGGGTCATTGGATTTAAGTGTCTTAAATAAATAAATAAATAAATAAATAAATAAATAAATAAATAAATAAATAAATATATAAATAAATAAATATCATCACCGCGGGGAGGGGGGGCGATGATAACTTCCTCAATGGCTCAAGGGGGCGTTTCTTTCAAAAAGGTTAAGAACCACTGCAGTAGAAGATAGGAGGGCCTGGCGTGCTCTGGTCCATGGGGTCAAGAAGAGTCGGACACGACTAAACGACGACGACACATGTAAAGGCATAAATATATCCTTTTCCTCTGTATGCATCCAGTGTGGTACACAGATGATGTTCAATGGCTCTCCTCAACATTTCATAAGAGCAGCAGATGTCAACAGACAAATATATAAGCATAGTTAAGGAATTCTTCAGATGTTGCTAAAAAGGGGTTACATTTGTTTTTGAACATGTGTATAACTATCTGAAATGGTGCACAAAGAAGACTACAACACTGAATGACACAATTAAAAAAACAGCATTTTAGAACATTTCTAATCAAAGAACTTGCCACTACAATCTTCTAAGTAACTCCAGTTCTGGTATTTCTTCACTTGCATTCACTCAGGTTATCTTGTAGTAACATCCAAACCAGCTTTCATTAACCATCATCATCATCTTAGAACTGCAGAGCTGGAAGGGACCCTATGGATCACTGAGTCCAGTCCCTGACAAGGAGGCATCATGATTCTTTAGGAATCCTGCTATATTTCCAAAATGGCCTACCTATCAGTTAAGACTGAACTTCTATCTTACTAGATAATACAAAAGGCAATAGGCTAACAAAATTGATTGGCTAGAGTAAAAAAAAAACAACTCTAGAAGCACATATACTGTACTCAAAGGTGCTCATTCCCCAGTTATACGCGTATACAAGTTTGCTGGCTGAATCTTTTCAATAAACAGGAACAACTTAAAACATAACAACATTAAGAAAAGACTAGCAAAAAGGCTCACGCAGTCTACCATTCTGTTTAAAGACTGCCTAACCAGTTACTCTGACTATGTGGTAGTGGCCCATGAGGCATGTCGTCCCCATTCTAGTTCCTTTCCAGGGCCAGCCCTGTCATTAGGCAAGGTGAGCAAACTACTTCAGGCAACAGATTGGAGTGCCCGCTCCCCAAGGGCAGCAAACGTTTTGCTATTGCATTTATTTAGCCAGCATGTTCAACCCCGCGGGCTCACGCTGCCAAGAGACACCGGTAAGAACAAACCTGAAGGAGGGATGGAGCAATGAGGGGAGCACGGGTGGGGGAAGGGGAGGAGGGGAAAACAGGCCAAGCTCTCCCGGCCGAACCTCAAGGATACCCAATACCCCCTCACGGCGCTAGAGGGCGCCGCACATCCCTGCGCGCGTGCGCAACGCAGACCGCGCCCGAGGAATACCCGTCCCCACAGCGTTACCTGAAGGGGCGGCTACACTCCCTCTTTTAACCCCACTGCTGGGCGTGAAGCTCCCGTGGAAGAGAAACAAAAGCACACAAGGGACAATTAGGACTAACCTGAGGAAGTGGATGATGGTTCGTATCGCTCTCAGGAGGGTTACACTAAGCTCGCCTCCTCCTAGGCGTCATTCGGGCCCCACTTTATGCCCCATGCCGCCTCCGCCGCCTTTTGACAAGGTCGGGTACGCGGAACGGGCGGAGGCGATTTCGAGGCGCATGCGCGAACGGCGTTTTCCTCCTCGACTTTCCCTCTCCCGTGTTTCGTGCAGTCCTTTGGCGGCCGAGGGCAGAGGCCGGAATTAGGCAGCGCACGCGCATGACGCACAGGGAGGGGCCGTCATAGTGACCGAAGGAGCAACCTTCCCAGGCAAGGCAGAGGGTGGATAGGCGTTTGCGCGTGCGTATTAGAGTCTTCCCGTCTCCTTACATAATAGGTGAGAGGTCCCGCCCGTGTTGCATTTTGGGAAATGTAGTTTAGGTGAGATGAGTGAGGCGAGAAGCAGTTGTCAGCAGATGCAACAGATACGCAAGATCAACGGCGTGGAAATTTGTGTTCGTGGTAGCTTATAGACTCCTCGAGCATAAGTGTGTGTGTGAGAGAGAGAAAGAGAGAGAGAGATGGAGGGAAAGAAAAGTGCCAGTAGCACAGTTCTTGTATAGTTTTTAGCCAGGGGAATAAAACCTCTACATAACTCAGAGAGTTGGGATTGGCTTTGGAAAGTGTTCGGAAACTTTAGTGAATCCAAAATGCTTCAGCTAGAACGGGCTGGTTACAGGGATCACATAATCCCTCTATTACAGCAGCTACACTGGCTGCTGATTCATTTTCCGGCACAATTCGAAGTGCTGGTCTTAACCTGTAAAGCCCTAAAAGGCTTTGGTCCAAGCTATCTAAAAAAACGCATCTCCCTTTGTGAGCTTGCCCAAGCATTAAGATCATCAGGAGAGGCCTTTATCCGAGTCTCACCACCTTCACAGGTGCACTTGGTGGGGAAATGGGAGACGGCTTTCTCTGGCACTACTCCTAGACTTTGGGACTCCCTCCCACTGGAGGCCAGGCTGGCCCCATCTTTGCTGTTCTTCCACCAATAGGCAATAGGCTTTTAAGTGGAATGTTGTGCCTTCTTGCTTTTAATTCATTTTTGGTGTTAATTTTGTTTGCCATTTTAAAGTGTGGTATTTTATTCTTTTAAAATATTTGTATATGTACTGCTTTTTAGCTTTCCAATATTGTTTTTTAATGATGTAAGCCACCTTGGGTCCTATTTAAGGAGAAACATGAGGTAAAAATATTTTAAATAAATAAAAATAAAAGTGTCTGTCACTCCACTGCTGCAATAAGGTATAAAGCAAATTTGCTTATTGAGAATAAACTCCTCAATAAACATACATAAATATTGCCCTTGAACAAGATTTGAGACAAGAGTGGCAGAGATGCAGACACCTTGAAGGAAGGAGTTGAATCTGACCTCGTCTAATAGTGCAGTCCTTAATTTCTGAATGCAAGTGCTTATTATGACAATCCCTGTGGTCTGGCCCCAAGGAGGGTCCATAAACAAAGGCAAGTATGTTGACTGATACATAATATCAATTAAAGAGTTTCAGCAGTTTTCATCTTTGCCAGAGGTTTTTTGTAAAGTTAATTCATTTTAGTGGCCTCTTTAGTACAGTGGACCCTCAACTTAAAGACGGCTCCACTTACAGACTTTTCGAGTTACAGACTTCTCGGGCCACAAAATTTAGGTTTGACTTGCAGCTGGAGAATCGACTTACAGACCAGAAAAAAAACGGAACAAAAACGGTCGGTTACGGATTAATCAGTTTTCAATGCATTGCAGGTCAATAGAGCCTCGACCTACAGACTTTTCGGCCTGCAGCCACCGTTCGGATTAATTCCGTAAATCGAGGGTCCACTGTACCAAGCAACTGCAAGATGCTTTCAGTGACATAAGAAACAGCTTTCTTTCTTTCTCTCTCTCTTTCTCTCTTTCTTTCTTTCTTTCTTTCTTTCTTTCTTTGTATCAGAATCACCACAGTACAATTAATGGGATGCAATATAAAATTAAGAAATAGCCTAGATAAAAAACACATAATATAAGCTGGTTTACAAAATAAAATTACTGTATAAAGCTAGATGAGTTTTTGCCCAGTAACAGGCAGCAACAAGGGCATTTGGGACACCTAACACCAAATATTCCATGATACATGTTGAGGGGCACAGAGTACGCAGGCATAGGTGTAACTTTCCATGGGGTCATGAAAGGAGACACACACACATAGACCTCAAGAATGTGACTACCTTTGGATATCTCCTGAGTGACAATTGCATTAGCTGATCCTTCCACTCTAGGAGCACCAGCATAAGTCCATTCACTGTATGAACATTGGGAACAGCTTACAACAATATATTGCTTGAGAAATCCATTCCCCTACCACAACTGCTATGAAGATTTAAACTAAGCTCAGAAGACACTGTCCCATCACCTCCTGGCAAATAGAAAGGGAAGATATGGAGGCAGTGACAGGTTTTACTTTCTTGGGCTCCATGATCACTGCAGATGGTGAAAGCAGCAACAAAATTAAAAGATTCCTGCTTCTTGGGAGAAAAGTGATGACAAACCCAGACAGCCTCTTAAAAAGCAGATACATCACCTTGTCAACAAAAGTCCGCATAGTCAAAGCTATGGTTTTCCCAGTAACGATGTATGGAAGTGAGAGCTGGACCATAAAGAAGACAGACTGCTGAAGAATTGATGCTTTTGAATTGTGGTGCTGGAGGAGGCTCTTGAGAGTCCCCTGGACTGCAAGGAGATCAAACCTATCCATTCTGAAGGAAATCAACCCCGAGTGCTCGCTGGAAGATTCTGAAGCTGAGGCTCCAATACTTTGGCCATCTCGTGAGAAGAGAAGACTCCCTGGAAAAACCCCTGATGTTAGGAAAGTGTGAAGAGGAAAAGGGGACGACAGAGGACAAGATGGTTGGACCATGTCATCAAAGCTACCAACATGAATTTGGCCAACTCTGGGAGGCAGTAGAAGACAGGAGGGTCTGGCGCTTTGGTCCATGGGGTCACGAAGAGTCAGACATGACTTAACGACTAAACAACAACAACAACAGAACTGGAACTGAAAAAGGTTGCAGTTAATGTTATTGTAATCTTCCAAGAAAATTAAAAAAGGCCCCACATTTCAACCCTGCCAGGCCTACTCTCACAGCACTATTGTACAGGGCTCCTTTACAACTGAGGTTTGTGTCTGTGCAACAACTCTGTCATACAAAAGGTACAATCCCTACTCAAGAAGTAAATGATGGTGATGTGGCCTTAGTTATTTTTCCAAGATGACGTACTACAAGTGGGTGCTGATAAGTATTGAGCCTTTCCCAGAAAAAAATGAGCTAGGAAGCTATAACTGCCACACTATTCTACATATTTCCCGAGGAAGTCAATGCACTTGCGACATCTGTCCTGCAGCTTCTTCAGTCCCTGCAAATAAAATTCTTCCAACTGCTGATGTAACCACTTATTTGCAGCATTAGTTGCCTCCAGAACACTCCCAAATCGTCCCTTTAGGTTTTTTTTTTTAGTTTGGGGAACAGATAATAGTCAGAAGTAGCCAGGTTGGGAGAATAGGGTGGATGGGGCATCACTTGAAAGCCTAAGGATGTTGGTTTTGTTATTGTTTCACTTGCAGTGTGTGATGAGGTGTTGTTATGCAACGGGATGATACCTTTAGAGAGCTTTCCTCAATGTTTTTCCTTGATGTTTTGCCTCAACTTCGTCAATAAAGCACAGTAATATTTTGCATTGATGGTTGAACCCTGTTGGAGGTAGTTCCATCAGCAGAACTCCCTTCTTATCCCAAAAAACTATTGCCATTTGCTTCTGCACCCACTTTTGCACTCGGAACTTCTTTGGCCTGGAGGAACCACTGTGGCTCCATTCCTTAGACTATTCCTTTGTCTCAGGATCATAACAGTAGATCCATGTCTCATCAGCAGTTAGCAATTTGCCCAGGAAATCTGACTCATTTCTTGCAAAATGTTCCAAAACAGCCACCAATGACTCTACACGTTTCCTCTTTTGTTCGGTTGTCAAAAGTTTGGGGATCCACTTTGCTGCCAGCTTTCTCATTTCCAAGTCATTGTGGATAATGACACCAACTCTCTCATGTGATATTCTCAGATATATAGCAACACTTTTGGCTGATATTCAGTGATCCTCCATGATCATGTCATGGATGGCATTCACATTTGCAGGCACAGAGACAGAAACAGGCCTTCCACTGGGTTTCTCACTTTCAACACCAAAATGGCCAGTTTTTAAATTGACAACCCAATGTTTTAACTGTTGCATATTAAGGACCACTGTCACCCATTTCATCATGGATCTGCTTTGCATCTTTCCCTTGGAGAAACAGGAACTTGATTATGGTCCTATGCTCTTCCACATTGAACTTTTCTGGAGGTGCTGCCATGTTTACTTTGGACCTGAACATGAAAGATAAGTTAAAATCATAGGTAGTTGATTTTTCCACCATTCAATACAGACAAATTGGCCAATACACCCTGCAATTTATAGCTTCCTAGCTCACTTTTTCTGGAAAAGGCTCAATATCAGCACCCCCTCATAAACTGCTGTCAGGATGGCTGTGATTTGTTTCGTTTGAAGGTTGGAGCAGTTCCTCTTTTTTGGGGGGGGGGAATAACCAAGAAGACTCATTTGAACGATTAACAAATTTATTTGGTTTAACATTCAGGGATTCAACGACAATAGGGTCAAAACAGTTCAGACTAGGTAATTGTTCATAAGATGGTAAGAATTCAAACGGTGACTTTGGAGAGTCTATTGTGGGGCTGACCCAAACCGTTCTTTGTCCGTGGGCTTCCTCAGCAGAGCACTCCTCACTGCACATATCGTGCTGCAACAGGGATGCTGAGCCCAATCCCCCTTGCACGGTGGTTGACTGAATGATGAATCGGGTCTGATCACCCTCCTCCAGTGACCTTGTCCTAGTGGGAAGACCACGACTGTCCATTCTTGTGTTTCTGTTATTGCCACCTTCTTTTCTTTCTGATCAGCGTCAGGTAACAATCCTCCCACTTTTAAATTGGGAAAATCTTCTAATAACTCCCACACTTTTCCATAACTAGACCTTCCTTTCTTATTCCTTCCTGCGTTATACTGAAAACTCTCCTTTTCCCCTCCTCTTTTATATCCTACACTGGTAAGGTTAACTCCTCCCCCTCCTTTCCCTTTCCTTCTTCTAACAGACAAACTTCCACCTTTATTTCTCTCTCCTCCACTTCCTTCTTATCATTTTCCTTTACAATCAATCCTTCTTTTTCTTTTCTCTCTCCCTCTTTCTGTGACACTATTATCTGGGGAGATGGCACACTCTCATCTCTTTTTCTCCTTTCTATTTCTCTTTCACAATGGCAAATTTAGGCAGAGTACAATAAACCATGAACATACAGGAAGCTATATGATATTTGATCAGGGTGCAACTACCCAGGGATTTGTTCAACTGTTTGCTCCACTCTGGGGATGGGATGGGTTGCTCAGGTGCCAGTGTGAACCAGCCTGTCCTCAGAGTGTTCCTATCTTCTCCTTTTTGGCTCCCAGTCAGGAGCTACTTCCTTTTAGGTGCAGGTAGGATCACTCAGTTTTGTTTTGTTTCCAGCACATGAAATCACTGGGATGAAACCAAAGTGTGCATTTAAGCTTTCAGTTTCCCAATCTCATTACTTGGCTTAAGCTGTCTAACTAAGCCACTTAATGAAAGACTCTTTAGCCAACACACAATGAAGCATCTTTCCTTTTTGATCTAAGCAAACATGCAATAACATGTTAAACTGCACTGGTTTCTTGTGAAATTCAGTAAGTGGGATGAGCCTGTTTCTCCTTTTGCAATCTGGATCTAGTTACTTTTGAAATAATACTCCCTTTTCTCAATTATCAGGAAGCTTAGGCAGCATTCCACTAACCTCCTATAGCTACATTTGGGCTTCTAGCCAGTATTTATAAGTACATTAAATAGAAGGATTGAACAAAGAGGTTTAAACAGAGACAATAGAGGTGCTCTTGTTACATTCTTGTTCCAATCCTTTTTAATTTTTTTTAATTTTCTTTAATAGAATATGAAGTGGGCCATTACCCCTTCAAGCTTTCTACAATAACATAGGCACATGTGGAATTGAAATCGGGCAGCGGCTATAAAACCAGAAAGATACACAATTAGGTTCTGATCTTGATTCAAGATCCACCTTTATCAGAGGGTGACTATACTGGCAAATAATATGAGAAAATTGTCGGGATTGGGACAGATTTGCATTGCTTTTTGTTGACTATCCGATGTATAAAGTCAATGCAAATCAGCCCAGAGTTTTTCCCTGTTGATCTCTTCCCCCCCTCCTTGCTGGGGCTTCTATATATTTGTTGGTACCAGATGTATTTGTGTTAATTCAGATGGTGTGATTGTTTGAGCTGATGCAGAAAAGTATTGCAGGGGTACTGGTGGCTGCTGAGAGAGGAAGCAATAGGCACCCATGAAATCCAGTTCCCCCCAAAATTTCTTAAGAGACCCCCAAGGAGGCTTGGGATCTTTGCTAACAATGCTTTTTCTTTTCCTTCCTTCCTTTTTAAAAACTTGGTGCCAGCGCTATGACAAAGTTGTGCCCAGGCATCAAAGGGGAAGGGAGGAATTGCAAATCAGCACATATTTGTAGATTTTTAAAGTACAGTGGCACCTCAACTTAAGAACGTCTCCACTTGCAAACATTTCAAGTTATGAACAGCTCCATTCGCAAAATGTTGCTTCGACTTGCGAACGGAGCCTTGACTTGTGAACGAAAAAAATGTGGGGAAGTGGGGAAAGCATGAAATTTGAACTTTCAATTGACCATTGGCCAGTGAAGAGGCTGCTTGTCTGCTACCTCACTCGTCCCAGGGGTTAAATGAGTGGGTAGGGAGATAGTCTGGTATTACCTGGTACTATTGACTGGTATTGCCTGGTACTGTATAGTACACTGCCTGTACTGTACTGTACAGACTGCATTTTTTGGCTTTTTTAATTTTTGATTTTTTGATTTTTGGTTTTTTGATTTTGGAATTTTGACCCTTTTTTAAAACAGAGCAACTGACTGTTCTGGGTGAGTGCACTATATTTACTGTACTGTACAGGGTTTTTGCAGCTTGGGGGGGTAGGGGTAGGTGAGGGGTTATGTTTCTGTGCCCTGATGGGTCTTGCAATGTGGATTTAAAATGCAAGAAGTAAACTGTAATATTAAATTAAAATTAAATGTGAAAATTAGACTGTAATTTTAAAATGTAAAATTTATTTATTTATTTTTTGCATTCTGTGGCTTCTAGGGTTTGTGTACTGTGACCTCCCTGTTGTTTTAAAATACTGTATGTGGGTTTAAAATGTGACTCCAAAGTCTTTTTTTCTTTGGGGATCTGTGCTGTAATAATGTTTGCTGGATGTTGATGCGGGCAGTTTAAAATTGAGTTTAAAATGGAGTCTACTGTAGACTCAAGGCTCTCCCCTCCCCATTGTCTTATCTCTCTCTCCTTCTATTCTCTATTTTTGTAATGAGGAGTTCTGTGCTGGAATGTGCTGATTGTTAGTGCAAGCAGGCTGTAAAATGCAGTTTAGACTCAATTCTCTACCCCACCTCCTCTATGCTCTCTTTTGGAGAAGGAGTAGGGAACCCTAGAGCTCTTAGTGAATAGCTTGGAAAGGACTCCAGATCACAGACCTTTAGGAAAGGCTTAGACAGGGAAAAGACTCCGAAGAGAAGTCTGGGTTTAAAAGTTTACCTCACACTTAGAAAAGAAGGACCAAGGGGCTAGCTTTAGATCCCATAGCTCTGAGAGAAGGGAGCACCGAGGAGACAAAAGTGGAAGCCAAGGTCAAAGGAAATAGCTGAGGTGACTGAAAATAACTGAGGCTTAAAGAAGATAAATATTTCTGGAAGAGCTGGGTGTCTGGAGGCTAAAAGAAACAGGGTCTCAGACACAGGAACAGCAAGGCTAGGTGCCTAAAGAAAAAAGTAGCCACCCGTAGCTGCTACTGGAGAGCTACAGTGTTTCAATCTCTCTAACGCAGAAAAGGAAAAATATTTTAAACCGAGGCTTACCTATCTGCCTCTGAAAAAACCAGCCAACCTGTCCAAAGAAACCCATAAAAACATGCCTTCTAAGTGAGGGGAAAAGTTAGTTATGGAAGTATCTAATGTGCACACTTTACCTCACAAAGTGGAGAGCTCTCCTGAAATGATAGAGCAAGAAGAGGCTCAGGAGGATGAAGCCTCAAAGAGAGAAACTGGGTTAACATCCCATGAATTTTAAAGATGGAGGTTGCAGCAGGAATTAAAATTAAAAGAATTAGAGATAAGGAAATAAGGGCTGAGGAAATACAGCTCAGAGCTGAGGCTGAAGCCTGACAGTTAGAAATAAGGACTAGACCTGAAGCAGAAAAGAGACAAAAGAAATGGAATACCAATTAGAAATGAAAAAATTAGAATTGGCATCTCTAAACTGTAACAACAGTAATAATACAGCTGAGGGGATCTCAAAAGTGGACATTAAGAAATTCCCTCAATTTAGAAAGGGTGATTGCCCAGAATCATTCTTGATCTTGTTTGAGCAAGCGTGCTGGGATTATAATGTGAGAGGAGAAGAGAAAATGGTTATTCTAATATCGCAAATAAGTGGGGAACTAGCTGAGATTTATTCTCAAATGCCACAAGATGAAACAACAGAATATGAGGCATTCAGAAAACTGGTTTTCGCGAGATTTGGAATAAATGCTGAACACCTCAGAAGGAAATTTAGAGCATTGACAGAAAGCCTGAGGAATCATATTCTCAATTAGGAGCAAATCTAGTCAGATACTTGGAAAAATGGCTAGAACAAGCTAATGTTGAAACTTTAGAGGATATGAAAAATATTCTTGAGCTAGAACAATTCTATTCAGTTCTGCCTGGAGAACTAAAATATTTAGTCAGAGATTAAAAAGCCTAAAATAGTACAACAAGCAAGTGGGATGGCTGATTATATAACAGAAATAAAAACCCCAAAAGTTTCTGAGGTAAAATTTGGTGGTAGAAGCTGGGAGACCAGAAAGAAAGAGCCCAGGGATTACCACAGAAACAAACAGCAACTGGAAGCCATTTTAGGGACAAATCCTCAGAGCCAAATCAACAGAGGTATAAAAGCTTTGAAGAAAAGGGAGACAAGCCCCATACTTTGAAAAAAGAGTCCCTAAAACTTGCTATGGGTGTGGAGGAAAAGGACATTTCATTTCTCAGTTTCAGACATCAAAGAATAAAGAATTTAGTCAGCAAAAAGGATGGGAAAGTTTGCCCAAGAAAGTGTACTGTATGCAACATCAGAGAGACAGCATTGAGCCAGTTGAAAATGGCGCAGTGACTGCTAGAGCAGAGAGCCAGGAAAAACAGCTGCCTTTAGCAAATGTTGTGCAATGTTATTTTATTACAAGCAACCAGGAGCTGGTTCGTTGCTCTGGAGAAATTACTTATATAAATAATACTAAGTATCTAGCTTTGAAAGACTCATGCTCTCAGGTAACTTTGTGTCATTCTGATATTGTCCCTCAGGGAGATATCATGAAAAATGAACAAATAACCATAAAAGGGATTGGGACTGAAGTAATTACTCTACCATGGCTAAAGTACACATGAAATATCAAGGGTGGAAGGGAATGTGGAAGGTAGCCATCACAAATCAAATTCCTGCCCCTTGTTTGATTGGGTTGGATTTATCTGAGCATGTTGAGTGTTTTGATTACTCACTCCCTGAAAGATTATTTGTGGACAGAAATCTGTTATATAGGGAGGTCTTGGTAAATCCTAAGGGGGGAAGGGAAAGCATCCACAAACAACTGGTAATCCCTTTTAAGTACAGGGAAAGGATTATAGAAAAGGGACATACAGACACCTTGGCTGTGCATTTGGGGATCACATGCACACAGCAGAGGATAGTGCAAAATTTTTACTGGGCTGCGATGGGGAAGCAAATAAGATCATACAGTGGTGCCTCGATTGACGACAATAAACTGTTCCAGCGAAATCGCTGTAGAACGAAATCGTTAAGTGAAAGTAAAAAACCCATTGAAATGCATTGAAAACCGGCACAATGCGTTCCAATGGGTGAAATACCTCATCGTGCAGTGAAGATCCTCCATAGGGCGCCAATTTTCTGTTAAGTGAGGAATCCATCCTAAACACAGCAGGGAGCCATTTTGAGAGCCACCGATGAGCTGTTTTAAAATTGTCATTTAGTGAAGAATCAGTTCCCGAAGCAGGGAACCGATCGTCGTAAAGCCAATTTTCCCCATTTAAACATCATTTTGCGATCGCAAAAACCTCATCGTAAAGCGGATTCATCATGGAGCGTGGTAATCGTCAAGTGGGCCACCATTGTATTGTCAAAGCTGTGACATATGTCAGAGGCAATGACAAAACTAACACTAAATTGTGTCCTTTACCAATTATATCAACCCCATTTCAATGCATAGGCCTGGACATTGTGGGACCATTACCTAGAGTAACTAGAAGGGGAAATCTTTCATTTTAACACTAATAAATTATGCCACCAGATATCCAGAAGCCGTTAGATTGCAAAATATAGAGACTGAAACTGTGGCAAATGCCTTATTGAACTATATGTGCTGCATGGGCTTCGCTTCAGAAATTGTCACTGATTTGGGAACATCATTCACTTCCAGATTAATGAAAAGGCTGTGGCCACTTTGTGGCATAGCTCATATTACATCATCTCCATATCATCCTCAGTCAAATGGATTATTTTTATTTTGTTTGTTTGTTTGTTTGTTTGTTTATTCCACCCACACTACCCGAAGGTCTAGTGGAGAAATTTAATGGGGCCCTAATGCGAATTATTAGAGCTTATATTGTTGAAAACCCCAATGACTGGGATCACAAGGTACAACCCTTGTTATATGCATACCAGTGTGTACCCCAAGAAAGCACTGGTTTCAGTCCATTTGAACTGTTATTTGGTCAGAAAGTGCAGGGACCCCTTCATTTAATCAAACAAAATTGGGAGGAACAAAAGGGAGAAGACCCTGAGACAGTGATCCAGTACGTAGATAATTTAAGGAATTCATTGCAACAATCTCTGAAGTTAGCCACAGAACACTTGCAGAGGCAGCAAGGGAAGCAAAAATTATGGTATGATAAAAAGGCCAGAGAAAGATAATTAAGTCCTGAAGAGGAAGTCCTGATGCTGAGGCCTATAAAAGGGAATAAGCTGCAGGTACTTTTAGAATAATATCCAAGATGAATGGAGTAAATTACATAATTCAGGAAGAGGGAGAGGATGGTCGATGAGTGGTTCATATTAACATGATAAAACTTTACTATAGAAAAGAAAAAGTTGTCCTATATGCCATGAAGGAAGGGGACAATGAAAAACATGAATTGCCATACTGGGAAGGGCAGGGCAAACCCCAATATAACCCAAGGGATGTTAAGATCTGTGACACGCTAACCCCAGAATGAAAAGAGGAAGCAAGGGCCTTGCTACTAAAATACAAGCAGGTATTTTCAAATAAGTCGGGGTAGCAAAGGGAATGGTGCACAAAATTGATACTGGGGATGCACCCCCTCAAGTGGTCAGACCATACAGAGTGACAGGGCCATATGTAGCAAAGATTTGCCAGGAACTAGATGATATGTTAAAAGAAAAGATCATTGTTCCTTCATCTAGTTCGTGGTCAGCTCCATTAGTACTGGTAGATAAACCAGATGGCAGTATACGCTTCTGTGTAGATTACCAAAAACTGAGCCACATCACTAACCCTGATGCTTACCCAATGCTTAGACTAGATGATTTGATCAAAACAATTAGACGTTGTCAGTTTATATCCAGTTTAGACCTAACTAAAGGGTTCTGGCAAGTGAAATTAGACCCCAAAGATCAGGAAAAGAATGCATTCTGCAGTCCTTTTGGATTATATGAATTCTGGGTCCTTTCATTTGGGTTGCAGAATTCTCCAGTGACATTCCAGAGATTAATGGATCAAACATTATAACTTAGAAATTTCACTGTAGCATACATTGATGATATAAGGATCTATAGTCAGACGTGGACCAATCACCTATACCATATTGAGAAAGTGCTGCAGAGGTTAAATGGGGCTGGATTAACCAAGGCTAGTAAATGCCAGCTGGGTAACTCTGAGTTAAAATAGGCCATATTGTTGGGGGAGGCATAATCAAACCCTTACCTAACATTGAAGACTGATGTAATCAGCAACTGGCCTAGACCTACGTCAAAGAAAAAAGTCAGGTCTTTCTTGGGGTTAGTTGGCTATTATAGGCGCTTTATCCAGAACTTCAGCGAAATAGTGGCCCCTTTATCGAACGTAACCCATAAAAGAAAATCTGACAAGATCCAGTGGTCGAGCAACTGTGAGGAGGCCTTCGAGAAGTTAAAAACTGTGCTGATGACCGGTCCTGTCCTGAGAGCACCAGATTTCCATCAAGAGCTCACTGTCTTCACAGATGCTTCCAACATCAGACTGGGAGCCCTGCTGAGCCAGGAGGATGACAATGGGGACCTTCATCTGGTGACGTTCCTAAGCAAGAAACTGCAGGCTGGCGAGAGACACCTTTCCACTATAGAACGTGAGTGTCTTGCGATTGTATGGGCTTTACAGAAGCTCAGACCATACCTATGGGGAAGACATTTTGTTCTCTGCACAGACCATTCCCCACTGCTGTGGTTGCGGACTATCAGAGCGAAGAATAATAAGTTGATGAAGTGGGCCCTACTCCTACAAGACTTTGACTTTGAGATCCAGAATGTAAAAGGGACTCAAAATGTGGTGACGGACGCCTTGTCAAGAAGTCCGGAAGACTGACAAAAGGGACTAACATAATATGTAACTTTAATGTTATAAAAACTATTCTAATTAAAAGTTCTAAGTGTGTATTAATTTGAAAAATAATTAAAATTTATATATATGAATTAATGGTAAGTAAGGTTTGTATTGTAAGTAATAAAAATGTTGATAAATATAATTTAAATATAAAGTAATAATATTAATATGCTTTAAACTGTAATTGAGTGATATATATGGCATATGTTTAACTGAGAAATGTTTTAAAGAAGATATTTTAAATATTGGTAAGATATCTCATACATTGTTCATGAAGGTAACCTACTGTAGGTGTCACACCATGATATAAACTTTCTAAGGGGGGAGGTATGTGGCAGACAGCCCACACGTCACTCCTGTCAGTCATTTTAGAGCTCTAGTGCAGGAGCCTATGACAGGACAGGAGGGGCAGAGTAAAGGGAACTGGGGGAGACAGAGTCAATTAGGGAGAAGATTGTGAAGTGTTTAGACAAGAGATTGGAAAGTTGGTGTGTTAGAAAATAAAAGAGTTAAAAGTAATAAGAAATACATAGACAGTCAGAATATATTGAGACTTCGATTAAAGTGAATGAATACAAGCAAGCGTATATGTAATCAAATCCACATTTATTAAATGAATAATAAAAGAACATCAACGATTTTACTTCTGTCATTTACCTACCAAACCATAAATAAACCTTGTTATATTTGGCAGCAATAGTCTGAGTTTCATATTTGGTACAGTGAGAATATCCTCTGGTGGCAGCGTATAAGGGTGAAAAGAACAAATTGTGTCTGAAGGTGAACCTGTGTGAGTGGGAAAACAAACAGGGGACACTGGGGGTGTGCGACAAGCACTAGTGAGGGCAATCTCTCAAAGATTGATCTAAATTTTTCCCCCAATATAGAAAAGGTGACTGGCCAGAATCTTTCCTCATTTCCTTTGAACGTGTGTGTTGGCACTTTAATATCAAGTATGAAGAAAGGATGATAGTGTTAAGATCCCAAATAAGTGGAGATTTAGCTGAGTTGTATTCACAGATGCCTCTAGTGCAGGCCAGAGATTTTGCGGCCTATAGAAAAATGGTTTATTCTAGATTTGGTATCAATGCAGAACACCTAAGGTAAAAATTTCATTCTCTGACCAAAAAGCCTGAGGAATTTTATTCTCAGCTAGGGGCTAAACTGCTGCAATGTTTGGAGAAGTGGATGAAACGTGAAAATGTCACTTCTCTTGAGCAGATGAAAAATGTGATTGGGTTGGAACAATATTATTCTATCTTGCCTGGGAAATTGCGTTATTTAGTCAAGGACAAAAATCCCAAAAATCTATTAGAAGCAGGTGAAACAGCAGATTATTTGGGCAGATTCGAAACCAAAGGTTCTCTGAGGTAAATATTAACAAGCAGAACTGGGACAACAATAAGAAACCCTTTAATAAAAATTACCTCAGCAAAACAATAGGAAAAGAAGGCCAGGGTAGTATTTCACCTAAATTAGCACGGCCTAGTTCTCAGAACCAAATGAACCCTGAGGAAAAGTTAAAGTTGAACAGATCTCCTCAGAGTGAGTGAAGAAGACAGTGTTTTAACTGTGGGAAGTTCGGTTATTTACAATTCAATTGTATGAAAACTAAACTTAGGAATGAGAAGGATGATAATCAACCCTAGAAGGTTTACTGTTTAAAACCAGTTAAAATCACTGAGAAAAGCAGTAACCAAGGTTCTGTCTCCATGGCAACTGGCACGACAGAAAATTCTGATCTGCCACTAGCCCACGTCGTTCATTGTTTTCTAGAAAAGGCAGAAGATATTTTAGTTCATAATCCATGGAAAGCCTTATGTAGGAGTGGTTGATATATGTTCTAATATAACCCTGTGTCATCCTGAGGTGATCCCTAAAGAACAAATTCTCCCAAACCAGTCTGTTACCATCAAGGGAATAAGTTCTACCCCAGTGATTTTACCTATGGCTAAAATAAAAATAAGCTATAGAGATTGGGTTGGAATTTGGGATGTGGCAATCTTTGATCAAATTCCTGCACCTTGTTTAATTGGGCTAGATCTCTCTAAGCATGTGCAGAGTGCTTGTGAAGTAACAGGTTCCCTGAAAAAGCAGTTAACAATCACTGAAGGAAAAATGGATTCTCTAACCTCTGAATCTATCCAGGGATGCCCCAAGTTAGAAAAGAACCATGAGATAACCAAAATGAATGATGAAATTATTTGGAAAATCCCTAATGTTCCTTCCTGTATTAAGGAACAGATGGAAGATAGTACTTTGAATGATTATATGTACTACAAAAGTTAGAGAGAATTGCATTCCTCTGACCCCTGAACACCCAGAGAGGCCTATGACTTATAAAGACCTGACAGATAGAGCAGGTTTACATTTGATAGAGCATGTTAAGAGTGCTTTTGTACTTACACACTCACAAGGGGGCCAGGAATCACCCACTGCAGCAGAAATGGTTACTGTAGCAAAGGGAAGCCTGGAGGGGGAATGTCTCTTAGAAACTGATCTCATGCTTTTGAAAACCCCAAATAAAACTAGTTTGGTTCAAGAGCAGGAGGAAGAAATTAGTTTGGGAGGTTGCTTTGAACCAGCCACCAGTACACCCACTTTATTATTTCCTGAATGCCCTGAAAAGTCTTGCCTGAATAAGGAGCTTTTATGTAGAAATAAGTCCTTAGAGGTGGCAGAGCCAAGCTTGGGAATTATTCCTGGAAAAGAGAAAGGCTTGTATGAAAGCCCAGGTAAGAGTATTCTGTCTTGAGGACCTAGTAGTAGCTGAGAACTATAGAAAATTGCTTTTGGCAGGGGCAGAACAAATAGTCCTTAAATCCTTGCAAGGCAACCCCCTATCTAGCATATCACTGAATAAAGAAATAGAATCAGCTAACATACTCACTGCATCTAAAACAAGCCAATCTTTGATTGATTTAAGAGAAACTTGCATAAGAATATTAAAGTGACCCATGATAGTGGTCCCCCACATAAGGAAAACATTTCAATGAAAATACCTGTGAGTGAATGTGTGAGTGAAGAGGAAGGCGTAAGCCTTGACATCTTGAAGAGGGACGCATCCAGAGATGTTTGGGAGGAGGAGAGGGAACTGCCTACCCTTTCCCCAGCTGAGAAGGTGAAGCCCCGAGCCAGAAAGAAAGCAGGTTGCACTAAAAAACGCCCAGCAGAGGATGTCCAGTGGACATTAGAGGGCCTGATGACCTCCAGTTGATGGAAGAGAATGCAGAAGAAGGAGCTGGTGATCATCAGAGGGAGGCCTGAGTGCCAGCAGACATGTGTCCAGCTAAAGGAGGCAGTGATGACCATACCAGTCCATGGCACACCTTACTACAATGGGAAGGTGAAAGACTTGGACTTTGCAAACCACAGAGTAAAAGAGACTCAGATTATGCCTCGAAAGCCAAATGACTGATGGGAGAGGGATAAACCAAGTTGGTAATGTTATAATAAAGGTTTTGTTGGTAAATAGTGATGAAAAACTGAATATTGATGAACTGAGACATGGAGAATGATGCAAGGACTTTTAAAATAAATTGGAATGGACTATTGTTTTGCTGGTTAATTATCTATGTAAAAGTTTCCTGATTGTGATATATTTCTGTAAGGTTGAAAATGTTAAATGTAGTAAGTGTAAATGATAAGGTAAAGTATATTACTGAATTGTAGTGGAATGTTTAGTGTGAAAAGGCATTGTGATTGTTATAATAAATGTGGCATTACTTACAGAATTGTGCCAGATGGTAAATACAATTTCATGCAATTGTGCCTGTTTGTTTAGGAGGGAAAACGTGTTTCCCCTCCCAAACAAACATAATTAAGGGGGGAGATATGTGGCATTCACCCTTATGTTAAAAAAGTTGTGCAATATGCTGATGTGGTTGAGAGGTGGGCCCACTAAAGATGTTAAAAGGCAGAGCCAGAGAAGGAGGAGTTTTAGTTTACAGTCTGGATCTGAGTTTGGAGAGAGAGAGAGAGAGAGAGAGTTTGGGAATCTGAGGAGTGATTAGTCTGAAGAGTGTATAAGTAACCTGTAAGATAATATAGAAGATTGTTATTGATGCTTGATGAACCTGAAGAAGATACTTATGAATTATTATAGAAACATCTATAATCAACAAACCTGTTTTATTCAAAAGACAGTGATGAATGGACCTTTGTCTTTCCTAAGTACGTTGATAAAGAAATCCACTGGTAGCAGTTTGTGAAAAGGTCTTTTATTATTTTTTTTATTTTTTATTTTTTTTGCCTTCATGAGCTCTCTGTTTTGGAGAGACAAACAGAGGGGCCACAAAGGGGCAAACGTCACACAAGGAAACTCTGGAAAAGGTCACCATAACCCAGAACTTATATGGCAGCATGAACTGTTTTAAAAATGTCTACAGTCACCATCACCATCTCTCCCCCAAAAAGCACAGGAGTCTAAACATTTAGTAATTAATACTGGTTATATAATTTAAAGATGGCCAAATTTCATGTTTAAGATTCAGTGTTTCAGCTTCAAACCATGGACTTCAGGTATCTCAAAATATTACTGACATTCACGTCCATTACTGTTGCAGTAGGCATTGTGGAACCATTAATATTTGGATGTGCTCATAAATTCACCACCTTGCCTGACCACCTTGTCTATCTCCTGAGAAACCTATATGTAGGACAGGAAGCAACAGTTAGAACTGGATATGGAACAACTGACTGGTTCAAAATTGGGAAAGGAGTACGACAAGGCTGTATATTGTCCCCCGGCTTATTTAACTTATGTGCAGAATACATCATGCAGAAGGCTGGACTGGAGGAATCCCAAGCTGGAATTAAGATTGCCGGAAGAAATATCAACAATCTCAGATATGCAGATGATACCACTCTGATGGCAGAAAGTGAGGAGGAATTAAAGAACCTTGTAATGAGGGTAAAAGAGGAGAGTGCAAAAAACGGCCTGAAACTCAACATCAAAAAAACTAAGATCATGGCCACTGGTCCCATCACCTCCTGGCAAATAGAAGGGGAAGATATGGAGGCAGTGACAGATTTTACTTTCTTGGGCTCCATGATCACTGCAGATGGAGACAGCAGCCACGAAATTAAAAGACGCCTGCTTCTTGGGAGGAAAGCGATGACAAACCTTGACAGCATCTTAAAAAGCAGAGACATCACATTGCCAACAAAAGTCCGAATAGTCAAAGCTATGGTTTTTCCTGTTGTGATGTATGGATGTGAGAGCTGGACCATAAAGAAAGCAGACCGCCGAAGAATTGATGCCTTTGAATTGTGGTGCTGGAGGAGACTCTTGAGAGTCCCCTGGACTGCAAGGAGAACAAACCTATCAATTCTAAAGGAAATCAACCCTGAGTGCTCACTGGAAGGACAGATCCTGAAGCTGAGGCTCCAGTACTTTGGCCATCTGATGAGAAGAGAAGACTCCTTGGAAAAGACCTTGATGTTAGGAAAGTGTGACGGCAAGAGGAGAAGGGGATGACCGAGGATGAGATGGCTGGACAGTGTCTGCGAAGCAACCAATATGAAATTGACAGACCTCCGGGAGGCAGTGGAAGATAGGAGGGCCTGGCGTGCTCTGGTCCATGGGGTCACAAAGAGTCGGACACGACTAAATGACTAAACAACAACAACAACATAGATTCACAAAGGACCTTGCTGGAAGGGAGAGAAGAAACACACGCAAATATGCAATGTTTCCAAACACATGTTTGTCGAATCTGGAATTAATTCATTTATCATATCCAAAGGAAAAGACAAAAGCCTGGCTCCCAAAAGCACTAGCAGAGGCTATAGACAGCATATCATCAGAAGATAATTCTTAGAAGCTAATGGCGTATGTCACAACAGGAGCGTCTCTCCACTCCCAGTTTGAAAATTAACTTTTGTTTTGTGATAGGACTTCAGGACTCAACCATTGGTTTCCTTTGAAATCTGCTTTCTCAGACACAAAGGTCTGCCTGAACCCAAGAGTGTCTGTAGGATTTTTTCCAGGCAGATAAAGCTGCATGGGGGCATGTTAGCACACCACTAAAACTGTGTCTGTCTGCGTAGAATAAAAAATGAGGATTCAGCAGTGGAGGGGGAGCACCCCATGCTCCCTGAGACACCCATACATGAATCGTGCCTCTCCAACACTAATGTGCTAATAATTATAGGTTATCTGTAATGTCTATTTCTGCCCAGAATTTAATTGAATGAGGATATTCTTCACTATGTTCTAAACCTTACCCATTTAAGCAATGAGAGACATCCTCAAATGTGTAGTCCATTCATTAATGCATTTCTGAGCTTGCAAATAATAGAGACTGAGGCAGACATTAAAGCGAATTTTGAATTTCTCCAGGTATCTGCCTTTTGCATTCAACCTTAAGAGATTATAAACTGAATAACATTATTCAAGGAGGCATGTTTTTACTTGATCTAAACACACAGGTCGATTCTGAAATAACAATAGAAAGAAAACGTAGACTATATGGATATAGCTTCTGTCTCCCTTTTTAATTCCATGCTGTCCTGTTATACCTATTGAGCATATTCCCAGCACTTGTAGTCAGTCCCTCATGCATCCCTGTTAACAGGCTTTGGTATTTTATTTTAACAGCTAGTTGCCCAATGTTCACTGCTAACATACATTTTAATTCATTTTAAACGCTTTGATATTTCTTAATTTGCTTTTATATCATGTTAATAATTCCTTGTTTAATGATTTTAATAGTTTTTTAATGTTTATTTATTTATTTTATTTATTTATTTGATTTATATCCCGCCCATCTGATAAATCTATACCACTCTGAGCGGCTAACAACAATATTAATACAATTATAGCAACATAAAATAAAAATATCGATTAACAAACATAACATAAATCATAAATAACAGATAAAGAAGAAAAATAAATTAAATTAGATTAAATGCTGGCAGGAGGGAAGGCCTTAACATAAAGCCATGTTTTTAGCTGAGTTTTAAATGTGCGCAGGGTAGGGGCCGCGCGAATCTCAGGAGGGAGATTGTTCCAAAGGTGAGGAGCCACCGCCGAGAAGGCCCGGTTTCGTGTCTTCTCCCTTCGGGCCTCCCTCGGCGTCAGGCTCCTCAGCCTCACCTCCTGGCTCGCGCGGGTGATCCGGGTAGAACTTGGTGGGTGAAGGCATTCCGCCAAATATCGAGGTCCCAAACCGTATAGGGCCTTATATGTAAGCATTAAAACTTTGAAGTCGATACGGAAACGGATGGGCAGCCAATGCAGTCTAGCCAGGATAGGAGAGATGTGATGGTATTTTCTCCCTCCAGTGAGAAATCTGGCTGCTGCATTCTGCACCATCTGAAGTTTCCGTATCAACCTCAAAGGTAGCCCCACGTAGAGCGCGTTGCAGTGGTCTAATCTTGAGATTACAAGCGCATGCACTAAGGTAGCGAGGGCCCCCGTGTCGAGATAGGGCCGCAGCCTGGCAATCCGCCAAAGATGGAAAAAGGCGGAGCGGACCACCGACGCCACCTGTGTTTCCATGGTAAGCGTCGGGTCCAGGTGTATGCCCAAGCTGCGGACCCCACTCACCGGAGTCAGGGTCGCCCCCCCAAACGAGAGAGAGTCGACCAAGCCACCAACCACGGGGGGCCCCACCCTCAGGACTTCCGTCTTGTCCGGGTTCAGCCTCAGGCCATTCTCCTGCATCCATTCCAGTACGGTCCCCAGGCAGCGCTGGAGGGACAGGACGGCATCACCTGCAGTTGGTAAAAAGGAGATGTAGAGCTGGGTGTCGTCAGCATACTGGTGACACGATGCTCCACACCCCCTGATGACCCCAGCTAGCGGCCTCATGTAGATGTTAAATAGCATTGGGGAGATAATCGACCCCTGTGGAACCCCACAATTGGAGCTCCACGGGGCCGAGACACTCTCCCCAAGCTGAACTCTCTGGGGACGGTCCTCCAAGAAGGAGCGGAGCCAGGCTAATGCCAGGCCACCGATTCCCAACTCAGAGAGTCTCCCCAGGAGGATACCGTGGTCGACGGTATCAAAGGCTGCCGAAATATCGAGGAGGACCAACAGAGACGTTTTGCCCCTGTCAGCCTCCCTCAGCAGGTCATCATACAGGGCGACCAATGCCGTCTCTGTACCGTGGCGCGGCCTGAAGCCCGACTGGAATGGATCCAGGGCATCTGTTTCATCCAGGAGAGCCTGAAGCTGGTCTGCCACCACCCTCTCCACCACTTTGCTCATGAAAGAAATATTGGCGACGGGCCTATAATTGCCAATTTCGTCCGCCGCCAAGTTAAGTTTCTTTCGTATGGGCCTAATGAGTGTCTCCTTGAGGGCAGGCGGAAACCTGCCCTCCAGGAAAGACCCATTTATTATTGCTGTGGCCCATTCAGTTGTTTTCGGCCTGGCTGCTTTGATTAGCCAGGCCGGGCAAGGGTCCAAGGAGGAGGTGGTGGCCCGACAGCGGTCAAGCACCCTGGCCACAGAGTCAGGCGTTACCGGCTGGAAAGAATCGAAAATAACCGGGCAAGACGGAGCGCTGGACATCTCAGCTCGATTCACTGCATTCAAAAAGGGAGAGAGCTCCCGGCGGATGGCCTCCACTTTAGATTTAAAAAATGCTGCAAATTGGTCCAGAGAAAAACTAGGGGGAGGCCCATCTCCCGGACCAACTCCGGATAGGTCGCGCACTATACGGAAGAGCTCTGCCTGCTGGTTGGACGCTTCGCTTATCCGGTTAGCGAAGTATGATCTACATGCAGCCTTCACCTTATTCAGGTAAAGGTTAGTTGTGACCTTGACAGCTATCCAATTGTTATCCGTCGGATTCTTCCTCCATCTACGCTCTAGCCTTCTCCTTATTCGCTTCATCGCCCGGAGCTCCTGGGTGAACCAGGGCGCCGGACGAGTTCTGCGCCGGAGAGGGCGTTTGGGCGCGATCGTGTCTACTGCCCTGGTGGCAGCGGTGGACCAGCTGTCCACCAGGACGTCGACAGGAGTGCTAGCCAGTTCAGCCATAATCCCTCTCATGACATCCTGGAAACCAATCGGATCCAGAAGTCTTTGAGGGCGGGCCATTAAAATAGGCCCCTGCTCCCTGCGGAGGGGGAGGGCCACTGTGAGGTTACATTTGATCAGGTGGTGATCTGACCATGACAAGGCGACTGACACCAGGTCCGCCACCATCAGACCACTCTCGCCCCAATTGGAGGAAAAGACCAGGTCCAGAGTGTGACCACCCACGTGGGTGGGGCCGTTGACATGCTGGGACATGTTCAAGGAAGCCATGGTTTCCAGGAACTCAAAAGCTGGCCCGGTAACCTCTGCCTCCGCATGCATGTTGAAATCACCCAAGGCCAGAAGCCTTGGGGAAACCAACAGTGCCGCGGAGACAAAGTTGGCCAGCTCCGGAAGGGAAGTGGCTGGGCCGCAGGGAGCGCGGTAGCCCAGCAAAATCCCAATTCCATCCCTGGCCCCTATCGACACGTGGAGCGCCTCTAGACCCAGCCTCACCACCGAGGAGCGCCTGGTAACCTCCAAGCTGGATTTATAAACAATGGCAACACCCCCTCCCCGTCCTTCCAGTCTACCCTGGTGCTGGACATCATAACCGGGCGGGCAGATGAGGGCCAGGGGAGGACCACCCTCCCCATTGAGCCACGTCTCGGTTATACATGCCAGGTCTGCATCCTCCTCCAGGATAAGATCATGAATCAACTGGGGCTTATTCGATACAGACCTGGCATTCAACAGCACCAGGGTTAGAGTGGAAGGCTGGCTGAACTGATTACCTCGATATTGGGGGTTGGTCACAGCCTCAGAACAGTGAACAGCCTTCAAACATCTGTTCGCTGTTCTACTAACACGAGCAGGGGCTGTGCCAGCGCCATATCGCCCTCTACCCATGACCACCGGGATATTAAAAGGCCCCTCGCTGGGCAAGCAGGCCTCCCACTCCATGCCAGACAGAAGAAAAAAAAGGAAAAGAAAAGAAGAAAAGAAGAAAAAATAAGAAAACAAACACTAAAAATATAAAACTTAACAAATAAACATAATACGTTATCATACAAAATTATAAACATAATACAAAGTAAATTAATTTAAATTAAATAATATATTAAAAGCATAATATAACATAATAAAATAGTAAGAGTGTTACCCCCCCCCCATCTAGATCAAGTCCATCCTCTACCACCTCGCAGCCTTGTCCTTTGAATTTTACTGGTCTTGATGTACTTAATAATGGTGGTAATTTTTCAAAGGCTGTTTGGGATGATATTAAGTCCAAAGAGAATGCCGAAGTGAAGGTGTTACTCACGAGTTTGTTGTTTTTAATTCTTGTTATTTTTCATGATTTATGGGCCACCTTCAGTCAAACTGCAGGAGAAAGGCAGCATAAAAGTGCAATTAAAAAAAAAGTACTCAGGGGTTGTGTCAGTCATCCACTTTTCTTTTTTTAAGGCACATATTCACAACAGTCACGCTATCTAGGAGCAACACCAATCAAAAACAGTTCTTTGTCTTTGCCACTACTGGAGTACCATGAGTGGACAATGTTGTTTAGAACAGAGACATTCAGATGCTAGGTTGGTTCATTGTTCCTAAAATTGAGTTCTTATGATGTGACTGTCCCTTAGCAACAAGGAAGGAAGCAGTATTTCAGCTGAACCGAGTATCGTCTTCCTTAAGTGACCAGAATAAAAGAGGGAGTAGCTTGTGCAGTCCTCAGCAGTATTTTCAGGAGCAGATGCGTCACTAGAATTGTGCAGATTGCACATTCTCATAAATAAATTAACAAGAAAAAATATTGCTTGAGAAAAATCATTGATACAAAGTCTCTCTCTCTCTCTTTCTCATAGTACCATAGAATAATGGAGTTGGAAGGGGCTTATAAGATAATCAAGTCTACCCCCTGCTCAATGCAGGAATCCAAATCAAAGCAGATTTGACAGATGGTTATACAATTTTCTCTTGAACTAAACACTAAAATTAACAATATTGTGAGCATTTATAAAATGAAAGAATTGCTTTATCGGTGAATTATTCCCTGTGCAGTCAGCTTCAGTTGCTCTATATCTGGGTGTTCTATTGATCCCTTCTTACATGTTGGAAGGTTGTTGCACAATGGTAATTTTATTTTACCTTCATTAATAGCAGCAGGGTAGCAGCAAGGCTGACATGGCCATCATGGAGTTATTAGAATTGTCTTGTTTGATGTTCACTATTGTGTGATGAATTAGTGGAAAAGGGGGAAATGTATACATTAGACATTCATTCCAACACATCTCCCATATAATATTTCCCTTTGTTAACTCACAAGTAGTATATTTTGCATTTTCTGTTGTAAGAAGTTAATATGTCTACTCTTGGTAATTCCCATCCCATCTAAGAGGATTGTATGTACTTGTTGAAACAATTCCCACGTGTGTGTTTGTGTTAGTGTTTTGCTCAATGAGCCTGCTCTTTCATTGTCTGGTGAAATTAATTGCTATTGGAAAAATGTGGTTACAATGCACTGTTCCCATAGAAGTATTGATAGATACTCATTGATTGTATTCTGTCTTGCTTGTTTTTTTTTAAAAAAACATTGCTGTTGTATTGTCTGTTGCTATTTGGACAACTTTCCTGGCTATTATGTTTTGGAGTGATGTGGTGTTCCTTCTCTTGAGGTGTCCATGTTGGATACTCCTGTTTATCTGTGTGCTCCTCATCCTGTTTTGCTTGCATCTATTACTATAAGAATAGATGGTTGCAGCTGATGAAAGGCATTTTCAGCTCTAAATGCTCCTTCCTTGTCCATCACCTTAATTATCTTGTTAGATGTAGTGATAAGGCTTTTGAAACACAAGTATCTTTTCTTATTGTAGCTCAGGAGATAATATGCTTGCAGAGGTTTTATCCTCAGCCTGACATGACATACTATTGCTGTTATCGATGTCATGAGGCCCAATAGTCTCTGAATCAAGTGTATTGATGCTGTTAGAGAACCAAACATTCTCATCTCTGCATGTATTATTATGTTTGTTCTTTCTTTTGGTAAACAAGCTCTCACTGTAATCAAATTGAGTACAGTACTGAATTATCTGACAAGGGATTAGATTATTTTTTTCCAAATTTACTTTAAATCTGAGATCTAACAGAATTTGAAGAGTACCACATTCTTCACAAGAGTGTTCTGATTGCTTGCCACTAATAACTAGTTGTCTATGTATGGGAAGATGATAATCCCTTTTGT
Source organism: Pogona vitticeps (assembly GCF_051106095.1). Lineage (NCBI taxonomy): Eukaryota > Metazoa > Chordata > Lepidosauria > Squamata > Agamidae > Pogona > Pogona vitticeps. Next base: position 180,708,338 of record NC_135786.1, read on the forward strand.
TTGTAAGTAACTTGCTACCAGTGCCATACATTTTGTGAAGACTCTTGGGGCTCTTGACAGATCAGAGAAGAGCACTTTCAATTGGTAAAATTTTCACCCTATGGCAAAATGAAGGAAACATTAATGGTTTGGTCATACAGAAATATGAAAACATGCATTCTTTAGGCCTATTGCTACAAACCAATCTCCCTGGTTCAATATTGGTAGAATTGTCTACAAAGTCACCATCCATTTTTGTGTGTGTTATATACTTGTTGACTCATTTCAGGTCTAAAACTGGGCAGAACCCACCATCCAATGAAGCACCACATATATGGCACTAGTGTTGTATAAGTTATCAAAATGGATGTTCTATGCTGATGTGGTTGAGAGGTGGGGCCACCAGAGATGTTAAAAAGGTGGAGCCTGAGAGGAGAAGGGGAGAGTAGAGTTGAGTCAGAGTTAGAGAGAGAGGGAGAGAGATAGTTGGGAGATCTGAGGTGTGATTAGTCTGAGGAGTGAATAGTAACCTGTGAGATTGAAATAGATCGATTCTTGATGAACCTGAAGTAAATATTTATGAATTATTAAAGAAACATCTGCAGTTAATAACCTGTTTTAAGAAAAAGTGAAAACTGAATGGTCCTTCATCTTTCGTAAGTAAGTACATTGATTTAGTGATCAACTGGTGGCAGCGTATCAAAAAGGTGTTTGGTTTGCCCTCGTGTGCTCTGGGTTTGGAAGACAAACAGGGGCAAACATCACAAGTACGACAGGGCTGTATATTGTCTCCCTGCTCATTTAATTTATAGGTAGAATACATGATGTGAAAGGCCGGACTGGAGGAATCCCAAGCCGGAATTAAAATTGCCAGAAGAAATATCAACAACTACAGATATGCAGATGTTACCACTCTGATGGCAGAAAGTGAGGCAGAATTAAAGAACCTCTTAACGATGGTGAAAGAGGAGAGCACAAAAAATGGACTGACACTCAACATCAAAAAAAAAAAAAAACCACCCCTAAGATCATGGCCACTGGTCCCATCACCTCCTGGCAAATAGAAGGGGAAGATATGGAGGCAGCGACAGATTTTACTTTCTTGGGCTCCATGATCACTGCAGATGGTGACAGCAACCATAAAATTAAAAGACACCTGCTTCTTGGGAGGAAAGCGATGACAAACCTAGACAGCATCTTAAAAAGCAGAGACATCACCTTGCCGACAAAGGTGCATATAGTCAAAGCTATGGTTTTCCAGTAGTGATGTATGGAAGTGAGAGCTGGACCAAATGGTTTAGGGCCTCGATACTTGGCGGAACGCCTACTCTCACCAAAATCTACCCGTATCACCCGATTGAGTCAGGAGGTGAGGCTGAGGAGCCTGACGCCGAAGGAGGCCCAGAAGGAAAAAACAAGAAACCAGGCCTTCTTGGCGGTAGCTCCTCACCTCTGGTATAATCTTCCTCTGGAGTTTTGTGCAGCCCCTTCGCTGGGCATCTTTAAAAACCAATTGAAAACTTGGATGTTCATGCAGGTCTTCCCTCCAGTTAATACCTGATTTCTTTTTCTTTTTCTTCTTATTTTTTCTCTTCTTTTCATCTTGAATAACCTGTATATTGATGTCTAAAAATTTTGTTATATTTTATATGTTGTTGGTATGTGTGTTGGAGTGGTTGTTTGACTAGATAGGCCGGGTATAAATGCAATAAATAAATAAAGGAAGAAGGCTGACCGCCAATGAATTGATGCTTTTAAATGGTGGTTATGTAAGTAACCAAGTCTTTTTCATGCACATAAAATGAGTGATTAGCAAGCTATAGATTAGAGGTGGGACTTATACCAAAATAGAGAATAAGACAGCGAATCCAAATGCCATATCTTTCTGAACTCTAAGATCTGAACTCTAAGATCTACAGTGAGGTCTCAATCTACGGAATTAATCCGCATTCGAACGGGGTCCGTAGGTCAAAAGGTCCTCACGTCAAAAATGCATTCCCCATAGGAATGCATTGAAAACCATTTAATCCATACCTGGCCCAAGAACCCCCCCAAAATAATAAAAATCAATAAAAATTAAATTTACCTTTCTGAAGCCTTCCAGGAGTCTCCCATCGCCACCATCCCTGCTGCCCGAGGTCTCCAAGAGCTTCTCTGCTGCTGCCGGAGGGCTCTTGGAGGTCCCTCGCTGCCGCCATTGCTGCTGCCGGAGGCCTCTCGGAGGTCCTTTGCTGCCACCATTGCCGCTGCCAGGTAGACTTCAGTAGAAGAGATGGAAAGTTCCTTTTGTTTGAGGTGAAGCAGGAAGGTAAAGACAGTGAAGAGAGATGCTGGTGAGTGCGGCTGACCCCGTTTCGATGCATAAAGTTGGAAATGTTTCCACTTATAAACATACAGCCAGTTAGTGGAGGGGTGTCTTGTCTATTTCAAAATATTCATTGGGGGGGGATATCCTCCAGGCTTCAGATGAGTGACATCCAGGTGATGTACTATGCCAGTGGTGTCAAACTGTGGCCCTCCAGATGTTCTTAGCCTACAGCTCCCAGAAGCCTTCAGCACCACCTCTGCTGGCCAGGATTTCTGGGAGTTGAAGTCCAAGAACATCTGGAGGGCCACAGTTTGACACCACTGTACTATGCTATGGTGATGTGAGAAGAGATCTGGGTTTTGAGGGCAGTCGTCACTGGTTGGTCACTGCGAGAAAGAATGTGGTAAACCACTGCTGGCATGGGCACCTGGAATGATGAATATTGCCGCTGAGTGGTCCTGGAGGATCTTGAAGATTGTTCATTGTAGCAGAGGAAAGTGTGGGAAGATGTATAAGAAAGTTCCAGTTCAGTTGATGGTAAAGGCATCTCTGAGACAGTTCACATCCTTGCCTGCTCAGAAGCAATGATGGGGGCATTTGGAGTTGGCAGCAGTGGTTAAGATGACTAGTTGAACATATACCTTGTGGGAGAGTTTCCACTCATGTGTGAGGGTCCTTGTGTGGCTGAGATGGTCTGTTCCGTTGCCTGTGCCTAAGACATGAGTTGCTACAGGGAGAATCTGGTGGGCAAGACACCATTCCTGTAAGAGCCCTGACAGGTAGAGGAGGATGAGAACCTTGGCCCCTTCCTGTTTGTTTAGGTAACATATTTCTGTGGCAATTTGGATGGTACATCCCTATATTGTGGTTTGGAAAACTTGAAGGGCTTTGAAGATGGCCAGAAGTTCGAGGAAGTTGATGTGATAGGTCCTCCCATGTGTGGACCATGTGGCTTGTACCTCTCTGTGGTGGCAGTGGGGACCCATCTTGTCGTGCTGGCATCTGTAACTATGAGATGAGAGGGATGTGGTTGCTGGACACAGTGGTGGGTCCCTTCTGTCATTGTAGGCTAGCAGGTAGAAAAATTGGAGAGGGTGCATCCTCAGCCTGGAGTGTAGCAAAACTGCCATGGTGGATGCCACAAGGCCTAGTACTCACCAGACTGAGTGGATCAAGGAATGTTGAGGATGAATGAACTTTTGAGTAGATTGGATGATAGTGTCTGCCCGTGGTTGAGGCAGGTGGGTTTGTGCACTCGTGGCATTGAGCACCACCCCAATGTAGTGGATGGTTTGGGATGGGGTGAGGTGAGGTGAGATTTATCTGTATTGACTTGTAGCCCGACGCTCAAGAGGAAGTGCAGAGTGAACGTGATGTTGGCAGTTAAGGTGTCTTTGATGTGCATCATCAGAAGCCTGTCATTGATGTACTGGAAAAATTGTGACATCCTGGATTCTTAGAAAGGCTGCCATGGGTGCCATGCATTTGGTGAAAACCCTTGGGGCAGTGGATAATCCAAAGGGAAGTGCATGGAGGCTGTAGGCTTGATTGTTAACAATGAAGCTTAGGAAGTCGAGGATGAATTGAGATAGGAAAGTATGTGTCTTGAAGGTCTATGGATGCAAACCAGTCTCCCTGGTGAAGCAGGAAGAGAACTGATTGTAAAGTTACTATCCATAAATGTTTTGGGATGATAAACTTGTTGAGCGTATCTTTCTCAGGTGCCATAAAGTATTGGGAAAAGAAAGCATCTGAGATGTTGTGGAGACGTACCTTTGAGATGGCTGACTTGCAGTTAGAGTATGACTGAAACCACTTGTGAGGGTGGAGGTGAGAAATTGTCGGATGGTATGTGTTTATGCCCATTTTCCTTGTGTTGGTCTTCTTTTGTGAAGGCCTTGCATGAAGTCACCAGTTTTATCATTGAAGAGGCCTTCTCTGTCAAAGGGTTATCTGGGAGGCCTGCAGAGCAAAGCCAGATGTATCTGCATAGAGTGATGCTCGCTGCCATGCTCTTAGTTGCAGAGTCTGCCACACAGAGTGGATTTGTTGCCAGCCAGAGCGTAGGCCTCCTGTTGAAATGACATGGCCAGAGTCTGTTGGTAGGACGGAGATAATGTTTTGACATTTTCCCCAGATGAACTGATGGTAAGCACCCATCATGGCTTGATAATTTAGCTATGTGCATGTTGAGTGCTGCTGAAGAATATATTTTGCAAGCAAATCTAGTTTACAACTTTCTTTATTATTTGGTGTTTCACAAACAGAACCCTTGGATCTCACTTGGGCAGTTTGGAGGATTACAGAGTTCGGTATTGGATGTTTAAAGAGAAACTTATCATTGTCCTGTTGGACTCTATAGAAACTTTAAATTCTACAAGATGTTAATGGAATTGAAGGTTTCTGCCAGGACTGGCTGATGAGGTCTGTTAAAGTGTCAAGCATTGCCATCTTGATAGGGATGTTTGGCTTTTTGTGGATGCAGGTGAAGACTGCATCCTTAGATGGAGTTACAGTGGTGCTATAAGAAAACATCGCTAAACGGGATGGGAAATGCCATTGGAAAGCATTAAACTTAGTTTAATGCGTTCGAATGATTTCTGTACTGACCGTTAAGCGAAGTTTTCCCCATCCGCAGCCATTTTCGCGCCCTCGGTAAGCGAGGGCAGGGCGCGAAAATGCTGCGCGTGGCCATTTTGGGTGTCCGGCGGCCATTTTGAAACCGCCGAACAGCTGATCCGTGGGGGTCGCAATGCGAAGATCGGTAAGCGAAACGCTTAACGATCGTCGCAATGCGAATTTTGCCCATTGCGGCGGTTGGGATGCCTTCACATTAGCGATCCCAAAAAAGGGATCGCTATGCAAATTCATCGTTATACGGTGCGCTTGTTAAGTGAGGCACCACTGTACTGATTTAAAGACTGTGTGCTGCAATGATTTGCCATTTTCTTTATTAGGTCATTATAAGAGAGAGCTTCTGAGGGGCAGAGAGGGCTGGCATCCTGGACATTGGAACTGGTTGAGGATCCTGGGATAAGGACAGAGTCTTTCCCCTCCTGCCCATTGGAATTGGCAGAGTTGTCATTTGGTTGTATTTTTCCTCTAGGAACAGAAGGAGTTGCTGAAAGCTGATGCAGGCCTGGTGGTTAAGTAGGAGGTCCAGATAAGGAGGAGGTAGCAAGATCTCAGATGAGGAGGGATGGAGAGCTATGGCCTTGGCAGAAGCTGGGGGGGGGGAATCCCCGGTGGTGACACTGGTCTCGTGGAAGGCAGAGAGCAGTGTAGCAGTGTGGAGATCTACCGTATTTTTTGTGCATAAGACGCTACTTTTTCCTAAAAACATTAGACTACAAAATTGAGGGGCGTCTTATACAAGGAAGTAAGATGAAGAGAGAACAAAATTGCCTGTACCTTGCCTCTGTAAACAAGTTTCCTTCAATCAGGAGGTTTAGCTTTGTACAGCTAACTGGACTTCCTACTCCTAGTTGTGGAGACAGTTAAAGACTGTCGTTCATCCTTGGACAATGGAAGCAAAGATTGCTCTTTGAGTGGACTCCAAGGAGATGGTGCTCTCAGTGAGGCAGCAACACTCTGCATGGAGGGGCTCAAGCATTCACCCTCTGAGACCAACACCGTATACTGGGCATCAGTAACGGGAGCAGAGATAGATTGTTGGACCAATAACTGCAGATCCAAAACTGCTGTGACCACGATGGAGTCTAAAGACTGCCACTTGTTCTTCTTCGCCACGTCGATATCGGGGGCTGCTGTATGTTTATGGATGCCATGCTCTGATTTCTTTGTCAATTTTATGGCTGTTTTGAAGAAGTGATGGACTCTACATCCAGGGGTGTCCCTGAAGGAGCTGTTTGATCCATCTGGGTGGTCAAAAGTATCCTGGGAAGGATTGTTCCCAAAGGAAGTATCAAAGCCAAGCCTGACAATTCGTAAGTGTAAGGGCAATAAAACGCCTACAAATTTTGCAAGATTGAACCAAATGGGCATCTCCTAGGAACAATAAGTAGGTATCATGTCTGTTGGACTGGGGAATTATCTTGCCCCATGTGGTAGACATTTTCATTAAGGCAGAGGCCATAAATCATTAAGAAAGAAGCACAGCAGAGCTATGCGGGCAGTACATAGTAAACCCTCTCTAAACTAAGTCTCTCTCTTTTTAGGTAAAGAGGGAAGGAAAGAAGATTTATCAGTAAGAAGGTAAGAGAAGTGCTGTTGCAGTGACGAACAAAAAAGAACTGAGGAAAGCAGGGCCGCGTTTGCATGGTACAGTGGTGCCTCGCTTTACGATTGCCCCGCATTATGACGGATCCGCTTTACGACGATCTTTTTGCGATCACAATTGCGATCGCAAAACGATGATCTAAATGGGGGAATTTCACTTTGCGAAGATCAGTTCCCTGCTTCGGGAACCGATTCTTCGCAAAACAATGTTTTTAGAACAGCTGATCAGCGGTTTCAGAATGGCCACCGGGTAATTAAAATGGCTCCCCGCTGTGTTTAGGGACGGATTCCTTGCTATACAGGCAGCAAAAATGGCTGCCATATGGTGGATCTTCACTGGAGAGTGAGTTTTTATCCCATTGGAACGCATTGAACGGGTTTTAATGCGTTTCAATGGGATTTTTTATTTTGCTTTACGATGTTTTTGCTTAACGGCGATTTTCCTGGAACGGATTATCGTCGTTAAGCGAGGCACCACTGTATATGCTGAGGCACTTTTGTTTTTGAGATTCTGGAACTTTCCAAAGCAGTGTTGTGCAGGCAACACTGCTTTGGAAAAAAAAATCCAAAAATAAACATTGGAGCCAGTCCCACTCTGGGACTGCAAAAAAAAATCACCAAAAAACAAAACACAGAAACATACCCCCCCAGCCCAAACCTGCCCTCCAAAACCCACCCAGAACAACTTTTTAAAAAGGAAAAAGGAGTACCTTACCTGTCCGAAGCCTCCGAAGCCCGTTCGGGCTTCCCCGCTCCTACAACCACTGCTGCTGGGGGCCTCCCCGGCTTTCCCCCGCTGCGATCGCCACTGCCAGAGGCTTCATGTCGAACTTCAAGATCTCCAGGCAGGAGGAGGAAATCACCCAGAGCCTCTCAAACTCTGCCTGGTCTTCTTTGCTCACCGTCTTGTCTCTCAGAGCCATGCTGAACTTGTTGCGACTCACCACGGCGAACTCCTGGGCTTTCTGCCAAGTCTTCTTCAGCTCCTCGCGCTGAAGCCCCGCACTCTCCCACACACCCCCTTTGAACTTCGCTCAGACATCTCGAGGACGCATGGCCAGTACTACAAATGGCCGGAGCACCTGGATCGCTTGCCCCTTCCTCCCGCTTTCCAAGTCCGGAGTGCGCTCTTGAGCCGAAGGGCAGCCTGAAGTGTCGGGCAGCTGCTGGGTGAGCGAGAAACCTCCTTGGCAGCGGCACTCAAACATCCCCAGAAAGCTCCCCTCCCTTTCTTCTGCGGAAAGGGAATAAAAAGCGCCAGCAATCCCCGCACAGTCACCACCCCAATCTGCAAAGATTTCACCGGGAACGCTGATCTGTCTGTCCCCTTTAAGGGTGCAACAGATGCGCATTCGCCCACCAGCTCGGTCAACATTAAATAGCACACAACTGGAGTCTGCAAAGAAATCCCAGGGAAGGTGGCCCAGCAGGAAATCGGCTGGCTGGGCAACTTTTCCCTCCCTCCGTGCTTGCTTGCTTGTTCTGTTGTGCTCCCGTGCCCAGCACGCTCTGCCTCGCTCTCGGCGGCTCCTGCTTTGACTTGGAAGGAAGGTGAGTGGGGGGCCCAGAGGGCAAGGGCGCCCAGCCAGTGAAAGGGGCGCCTTTTAGGGGTGCTAAAAAGTGGCAGCATCCTGCAGATTTCCTCCTGGCCTTTCCAGAGTTGGTGGGGTTCTGGTTTCCCCCCCGCTTAAAAACACAGGCCTCTGGCAGCGGCGGTCACAGTGGCTGGGAAGCCGGGGAGGCTGAGCCTCCCTTTTCCTAACCATTGGGGCGAAGAAGCAGCCTCTTCGCCACCAATGGTTTGAATTTTCCACCCTTTCCCCCTGCCTTTTTTTCGTAGGTCGAAGCTCCGGCCACAAGTCGAAGCAAAATTTTGCGGCCGGTGCTTTTTGTAAGTCAAAATTTCGTAAGTAGGGACGTTAGTAAGTCGAGGCCCCACTGTATATCCATATCATAGTGTTAGTCAATTTGCTAATACAGAAGTAACACAACATAATCATTTGCTGAAAAACTGCAGGAAGACTGGTCAGAATATACAAATACAATGTTATCATGGAACTTTCAAATATTTATTTTGTCAAACTGTATAAAACTTCAAAGAATTAAAATGTCACTGTCACAAGGATCCAACCAACCAGCTTTTAGCATGACCAATAGAATTTATTAAACATTGTATTTACAGCTATTTACATATTTCAATTGAGAAATATTAAAATAGACAATGTACAATTTAAGAATTATTCACTGAGAGGCATTTGGAAGAGAGAAAACACTGAAAGGCTTGTTTTGAGACCACAATGAAAGAGCAAGTTTATAATCCTTAAGATTTTAAACAAAATACTCTAGCATAGTAAGTCATAGGCATGGTATTACAGCAGCAGGTCAACAGACAAATGGCTCTGGGAAGCCAAGGTGTAATCCATTAAGCACTGCTGCAAACTACACTGGAAAGGGCACTCATGCAAACTCCTCTGAATGAATGGTTGCTATACAGAAGCAGTGCTTGGTGGATTGGCACCACACATGTAATCATTTAGGTACCACACACTAAGGAAAAACTTGAACTGAGCTAGCATGCAATACTGCTCAGTGTCAAATCTCAACAGTTATGGTGATGAACAAGCAGCTAAACCAAACACATGCCTTAGAAAAGAAAACTGACTATACGCTACACATAAGAAACAACAACTTTGGTCCAATAAAACATAAGACAAAACAGTTTTACAATTAAAATATCTATTTTTATACAGAGTTGAACATTAAATACAGTAATATTTACATGTGCACAATATGTATAAAATAAGTTATTTTAAAAAATGAAAACAATATTACATCTTTTCAAAAAAGAAAACTGTACAATTAACCTATAATTATATAAGATGAAAAGACTCTCACTCCCCACATTCCCACAAGCATATAATTTCTTCCACAGGTTTGTTGTTTTGCAGGAGTTTAAGTTTAATAATAAAAATCATTAATGTGAACTTTAAATAGCAAGCACTTCTCAGTGGATTTCTTATAACAGCTGCCAGCGCTGTTAAATCTTTAATGAAAGATTGTTGTACTTAAATAGATCCATTGGGAAGATGCATTTCAGATATGGAATCTAAAATAAATACCATTTAGTAATAAATGGTATGCACATTTACAATATTGAATGAGATTTTGCAAAGCATTTTTGAAGGAATCTATGGTACATTGAGAAAGGCAGTGTTCTGTATTAGTGCTATATTTTAAACAATTATGCTCCTCTCCCACAACTTTAAGCTGCAACAGTCAGTAAAGAGACACTAGCTGTCATATAGGTGTCAATTCAAAGTCATCATTAACATCCACAAGAGGAACATAGAATTCCTGAATTTCATAAATGCTGATAGATTTATAAGTTGCAGGGTCAAGTTCTTGTAGTTTAAGCTGCCATTCCAGTCTCTGAACAGCGTTTAAAGCTGCTGCTTCATGTTGCTGTCTCATCAAGAGACATGTCTGTTTCAAGATAAAGAAATAGATATCCAGTTATTCCCAGAAACCACATTACAGTTTGTACACACAGAGATAGCCAGGTACAAGTGCCATTGCTACAGCCATAAAACCTGACATTGAATTGTAAGTTTTGTGTACCAAATATGCCAGAGTTTTTGCCTGATCCCTTGGGAGAAAAGATGAAGTATAAAAAGAATCTATCATCCCCTCACTAAACTGGGTATCTCCAAGGTTCCTTCTAATTTTCCGGAGTGCTGCATGGGAGCTCTGCCCCTTGCACGTGGGGTTTGGCCGCAACCAGAAGGAAATGGGTGTTAACACTTGCTTGGCTGTGCATGCCTGATACAGCCCTGCGTGCCCATGCAGCTTAGAGGGAACACTGATAAGAACCATGTTGGGCTCCTACTGAGTTGAGACTTTTCTTGGTTTTAAAAAAACAAAACCCAAGTCCATCAGTAATGAAAGTGTATAGTTAAGATCTGCCTGAAGATGTCTGTGAGGCAGAGTCACTAGTAGTCAACCATCAATGTAAGGGAAGACTGTTATGCCCATGGTATAGAAAAAATACTACCACTGCCAGACCTATGATTAAAGCTCCAGAGTATGTGGCAACACTGAAGGGAAGAACCTTGCATTGAAGTAGATGATTCCTGATGGCCAAATGCAAAAACTGGCAGTACTGTGGCTCAATCACAGTAGGAACCTATGCATCTTTCAATTCCACAGTGGTGAGCCAGTCTCTATGGAGAAAGGTCAGTGTTAAAACAATGATCCAAAACTTCTTGGACTTGATTGCACCTCTCCCCAAGATCTAGCGTAAGTCACAGGCCATCCCATCTCTTGGGTATCAGGAACTACTAGGAGGAAAAAAAGTCTTCTGTAACAAAGATATACCTGCTGTACAGCATCCTTTGCCAAAAGAATACAGGTTTGTTATCCCAATACAAAAGTAGATTTGAAGACCATAGGTAGTAGTGAATGAAACTCAATAATATACTCATCTTATGAGAGAGAGAAAATGACTTCTCACTGGTGACAGCGGCAGCTTCTGCTGAGGGATAACCAAGCCAAGTGGACAACCAAGCTTGGTTTACTAGGGAGCTAGTAATGATAAAGTCAGTGGGACTCAGAGTAACAATGGCAAAAAACTCAGAGTAAATCCAACTGAACACAGGCTAGAGCCCACCAGAGGGCCTAATCTGTATTGGTGCTGGCAGCAAAGGAATCCTTTTTCTCTGCTACCATTCATCTGCGAAGACTTGTCCATCAGCACTGTTTCAAGGTCAAGCTACTACTATGTGTTGGCCCACGTAAAGAGAACACAGATTACTATACAGCCTGCTGTGAAGAATTAGGACAATACTTTGCAAACAAGATTGCTTTCATCCATTCTGATTTAGATACTGTAGTCAATATAGATCCTATAAATGTAACTTTGGGGCCTGCTTGCCCTGTGTTAAAGGATTTATTCTAATTTGTACAGCCTGAGAATGTGGACGAGATCCTTGCAGAGTTGAGAGCCACCATATGTGTGTTGGACCCTTACTCTTATTGTCTCTTAAAGCAGTCAAGGGAAGATTGGCTGAATAGCTAAGAGGAGTGGTGATGGCCTCTCTGGATCAAGGGTTAATTCAATCCTGCCTAAAGGATAGAAGGGGGGGAACCCTCTCTGAACCCCACTATATTGGAAAACTATCAGCCAGTCTCCAATGTTTGATTTTTGGACAAGGAGCTGGAGCATATGGTAGCCTCTCAGTTTGAGAGGCTGCTAGATGACCAAATCTATTTTGGTCTGGTTTCACACCTGATTATGGAATTGAGTAAACTCTAGTTGCTAGCAAATACAGTGGTGCCCCGCATAGCAACGATAATCCGTTCTGAAAAAATCGTCACTATGTGGATTGGTCACTATGCGGGGCAAAAAAGCCCATAGGAATGCATTAAAACACGTTTAATGCATTCCTATGGGCAAAAAACTCACAGTTATGCGGAAATCCTCCATGCGGCTGCCATTTTTGCTGCCCGGTAAGCGAAGAAAGGGCACGAAAACACAGTGGATGGCCATTTTCTTTGCCCGGTGGCCATTTTGGAACCACAGATCAGCTGTTAAAAAAACATCGCTATGCGAAAATCGGTAAGCAAAATGCTTACCGATCATCGCAAAGCGATGTTTTACCATTAGAAACATCGCAATGCGATCGCTTTTGCAATCGCAAAAAACACATCGCTATGTGGATTCGTCGTTAAACGAATTGCTCGTTATGCGGGGCACCACTGCAATGAAATACAGTACTGAAACAATCCACTTCATGGGCACCAACTCCCTAGACCTGGGGTCTCCAAACATCTGGCCCGCCTTGCCATTTTATCCAGTCCATTTCCTTCAGCCCATACGTGCACACATGCAGGGGGATGTGCATGCGGGTGGACGGGCATCCATACAGGTGGGCAGGTGTGTGGGTGTGTGTATGCAGGTGGGGTGTGTATGATGAAAATATCCAGCGTGGCCCTCTATGAAAAGTATTTTTGGAAGAGCTCCAATGAAGATATTGCGGTTCCAATGATCTGGTGGCTTGGCACTTGCCTGGCTCCGTTCCTTCTTGGGGGACCGTCCCCAGAGATTTCAGCTTGGGGAGAGCGTCTCGGCCCCGTGGAGTCTCAATTGCGGGGTTCCACAGGGGTCAATTATCTCCCCAATGCTGTTTAACATCTATATGAGGCCGCTGGGTGGGGTCATTAGGGGATGTGGGGCTTCGTGTCATCAATATGCCGATGACACCCAGCTCTACATCTCCTTTTCACCAACTGCAGGTGATACTGTCCTTTCCCTTCAGCGTTGCCTGGGGGCCATACTGTAATGGATGCAGGAGAACGGACTGAGGCTGAATCCAGATAAGACGGAAGTTCTGAGGGTGGGTGCCCCTGTGGTAGGTGGCTTGGGTGGCTCTCTCACATTTGGGGGGACCACCTTGGCTGCGAAGAGTGGGGTCCGCAGCCTCGGCATATATTTGGACCCGACGCTCACCATGGAAACTCAGGTGGCGTCAGTAGTCCACACCGCATTTTTCCATCTTTGGCGGATTGCCCGGCTGCGACCCTATCTTGACATGGGGGCGCTCACTACCTTGGTGCATGCGCTCGTAATCTCAAGATTAGATCACTGTAACGTGCTCTATGTGGGGCTGCCTTTGAGGCTGACACGGAAACTTCAGGTGGTGCAGAATGCGGTGGCCAGGCTCCTTACAGGAGTGAGAAAATATCAACACATCTCTCCAACGCTGGCCGCATTGCATTGGCTGCCCATCTGTTTCCGTGTCAACTTCAAAGTTTTAATGCTTACTTATAAGGCCCTAAACGGTTTAGGACCTCGATATTTGGCGGAATGCCTCCTCCCACCAAGGTCTACCCGGATCACCCGCGTGAGTCAGGAGGTGAGGCTGAGGAGCCTGACGCCGAGAGAGGCCCGGAAGGAGAAGACACAAAACCGGGCCTTCTCGGCGGTGGCTCCTCGCCTCTGGAACAATCTCCCTCTGGCGATTTGCACTGCCCCCACGCTGGGCACCTTTAAAACCCAATTAAAAACATGGCTGTTTATTCAGGCCTTCCCTCCAGCCAACTCTTGATTTTTCTTACTTTTCCTTTTTATTTTTACTGCTGTTCTTGTTTGATTATTATGTATTTGTCTATGTTTTATTATTTGATTTTATATTTGGAAGCCGCCTAGAGTGGTCTGGTGGGCCAGATAGGCGGGGTCTAAATTAAATAAATAAATAAATAAGATACATACCTTCAATTTGTCAAATTTATCGTCCACATCCTGTAACCATGACATAAACTGTCTTGCATTAAATCGATCTCTAACTGATGTTTTACTGTCATCAGTCTGTAACCCAAAAAATATGAGAAATGAAAAGTAATGTTAATTACTTGATAATGCATTGCCATGTTGAACAAACTGTCTTTCTTGGACTTGCATACTTCAAATGCTAGGACTAATGACATCCATTTTATTCAAGAAGAATAACTGAAGACTTTATGTGCATTGAAGGGACGTGGTGGCGCTGCGGGCTAAACCGCAGAAGCCTGTGCTGCAGGGTCAGAAGACCAAGCAGTCGTAAGATCGAATCCACGTAACGGAGTGAGCTCCCGTTGCTTTGTCCCAGCTCCCGCCAACCTAGCGGTTCGAAAGCATGCAAATACAAGTAGATAAATAGGGACCTTTGGTGGGAAGGTAACAGCGTTCCGTGTCTAAGTCGCACTGGCCATGTGACCACGGAAGATTGTCTTCGGACAAAACGCTGGCTCTATGGCTTGGAAACGGGGATGAGCACCGCCCCCTAGAGTCGAACACGACTGGACAAAAATTGTCAAGGGGAACCTTTACCTTTATGTGCATTAAGACTTTACAATACAAACTTGCCACTATGAAATGGTCATCACTCTCTATACTATTCTAATTTTCAATAATTTCAGAATACTAGCAGCAATCATGTTACACTTGAAATATCCATTTAATACATTTGTAGATTTGTAAAATAAATTTAAATGGATTTCCATGGGATATAAGAACTAAAAAGCTAAACACTTGAGAAAAGCTCTGATTAATCAGCAGAAAACATCTTTTACATAATGTTTGAACCTTAATGTTACCCCTAACCACTGACAGAACTATTTTCTTTGAATGTTTTAAATCCTCTTACAAAGCCATCTGTCAGTGATCATTTCTATAAATTTTGTAAATTAATTATGTATTATACTCTTAGAATACTCTTAGAACTGCGGACCTGGATGGGGACCCTATGGATCATTGAGTCCAGCCCCTGTGAAAGAGGCACACTGAGGAATCAAACTCCCAGCATCTGGCTCTGCAACCAGATACCTAGGCCGCTGAGCTCTCCTTTGTTTTGTCTGTCAAGAATCAAGTGACAAATCAGTTTCATTAGGTAACTCTGAATTTTTGTCTCCAAACCGTGCATATTACATGTGTATTTACTTAATTATCAATGTTCTGATATATTAAAAAACAATAAATGATTCCACATTAAGACACCGCTCTAGCAGGGTGCTCAATTTAGCCTGTTTTCTGCATCTTTTCAAGCTCCCTAATATCCTCTTGACACTGGACAACCAGAACTGTACTTACCACAACACAGTTTAAAAATGCAATGAAATTATAGATTCATATAAATGAATTATGATACCAGCAGTTTTAAGAACAAAAGAGTCACACCATAACAGACCAAAGATCTATAGTCCAACATTCTGATCACACAGGGGTAACCATTTGTCCATGGGAAGCCCACAAACGGGACATAGCTGCATAAGCAAGCAGCTTCTTGCTTGCTTCTTTGTAACTGATGCATAGACACATATTACTCTCTAGTAATGGAGGAAATAAATATATTTCCATCAGAATTAGAAGCTAGTGATAGCCTCCTCTTCCACAAATTTGTCCAGTTCTCTTTTAAAGCAATCTAATTTGGTGATCACTGTTACAGTTTAGTTATTTGCTATATTTCCAATCCCTTCCCTAGTCACTTATACAGTGGTGCCTCGCATAGCGAGGTTAATCCGTTCTGGATTAACCTTTGCTATGTGAAAACTTCGTTAAACGGAAAGTAAAAAGCCATTGGAACGCATTAAACGATCGGCTGAAAACTCACCGTTTAGCGAAGTTTCCTGGGTCCGGCAGCCATTTTCGTGCCCTCGGTAAGCGAGAGGAGGGCGCGAAAACACTGCGCGCGGCCATTTTGGGTGTCCGGCGGCCATTCTGGAACCGCCGAACAGCTGATCCGCGGCGTTGCAAAGCGAAGATCGGTAAGCGAAACGCTTACCGATCTTCGCTATGCGAGTTTCGCCCACTGGGGCCGACGCGATGCCTCCACATTAGCGATCCCGGAAAAGGGATCGCTATGCGGATTCGTCGCTATATGAGGCGCTCGTTATGCGAGGCACCACTGTATTGTAGAATGTGTCCCTAGAGGCCTTTTCTTCAATAGAAACTGGTCAGAATAATGCTAGGAATTGTTGGGACTTGGAGTCATATTTCAAGTCTGTGAAGTGACAATATGTTTTTCTATGGACTATGTGTGCCTGAAGCCACTACGTCTGCTTCCTCTACTGAAATATACATTTCCGGGGAGCTTTGAGGTAGGCACAGTAAGCGCTTTGTCCCCATTTAAGCGCTTTCTTCAAGTCTATTTTAAACATCTATAAAGCTCTGACCCCCTTTAGGATGAGCTCATGTGTAGACTCATCTGAAATCTCTCAGAAGTGTAAGTATGTTCTTATCTGAATTTTTATTGAAATTCTCAAGTAATTCCAAATGGCAAATGGTAAGGCAAGAGTTTTTGCAAACGTCATGCCAATTTCTTTTAACCAATCCAAATTCTTTAATGAAACAAACCCAGTTCAATTATTTCTAACAATTTACAATTGCAATCCAAACTCAAGATATACCAACTGGAGTGGGTTTCGAATGGGCAGAATCCTCTTACAGTTGTGTTCAAAATTATTCAACCCCCAATGCTGTAAAGGGGTTTAGGGACTATAGTGTACATTTGGAATTGTATTCAGAATGAAATCCTACAAGGACGTTTTAAAGAACCAAATGCAACTAAAATAACATCAATTGTTTATGTAATACAGTAGTAAATGTTTCTTTTGTGGTTTCTTCATTGCCACAATTATTCAACCCCTTAAAGACTACCACTCTGAAGAAGAGAGGTTCATTCAGGTGTTTTCGATCAGGTATTGAAAACACCTGTGGATGTCACCGAGCACCAATCAAGCATAATAAGCACCAATTAGGCAGCTTTAAAATGACTGTGATACTCAGCTCCTTCTAGACATTTACTGGTGTGGTTACAAACATGGTGAAGTCAAGAGAATGGTCCAGGAAGACAAGAGAAGAGGTGATTTGTCTTCACAGGAAGGGCAATGGCTATAAGAAGATTGCAAAGAAGTTAAACATACCAAGAGACACCATAGGAAGCATCATTCACAAATTCAAGGCAAAGGGCACTGTTGAAATGCTACCTGGTCGTGGAAGAAAGAAGATGCTGACTTCGACTGCTGTGCGCTACCTAAAGCGTAGAGTGGTGAAAAGTCCCCGTGTGACTGCTGAGGAACTGAAAAAAGATTTGTCAGATGTGGGTATAGAAGTTTCAGCTCAGACAATAAGGCTCACACTGCGTAATGAAGGTCTCCATGCCAGAACCCCCAGGTGCACCCCCTTGCTGTCTCCCAAGAATAAGAAGAGTCGACTGCGGTATGCCAAAAGTCATGTGGGCAAACCACAAAAGTTGTGGGATAGTGTTCTGTGGACTGATGAAACAAAATTAGAACTGTTTGGGCCCATGGATCAAAGCTACGTTTGGAGGAGGAAGAACAAGGCATATGACGAAAAGAACACCTTGCCTACTGTGAAGCATGGTGGAGGGTCAATAATGCTTTGGGGCTGTTTTGCTTCTGCAGGTACAGGGAAGCTTCAGCGTGTACAAGGTACCATGAATTCTCTTCAGTACCAGGAGATATTGGATGAAAATGTGATGCAGTCCGTCACACACCTGAGGCTTGGGAGACGTTGGACCTTTCAACAGGACAATGATCCCAAGCATACCTCCAAGTCCACTACAGCATGGTTGCAGAGGAAAGGCTGGAACATTTTGGAGTGGCCATCGCAGTCACCAGACTTAAATCCGATTGAGAACCTCTGGTGGGACTTAAAGAAAGCAGTTGCAGTGCGCAAGCCTAAGAATTTGACTGAACTGGAGGCTTTTGCCCATGAAGAATGGGCGAAGATACCCGTAGATCGCTGCAAGACACTTGTGTCAAGCTATGCTTCACGTTTAAAAGCTGTTATAACTGTAAAAGGATGTTGTACTAAGTATTAAGATTGAATGTCACTTGGGGGTTGAATAAAAACTAATAATGATGTGAGCACAGAAAAGACATTTGTGGTTATTTCATTATAAACTTAAGGTTATATTTCTCTGACCTACAAGTGCCTCTTTCATGTAAATGTAAGCAAGATGACTGAATGATCAAAATCAATGTCAAAATGGCCAAAACATTCAATTTCAGTGGGGGTTGAATAATTTTGAACACAACTGTATGTCAGCACGACTGCCTTTAAGCTGTCTGATCTTGGGGGGGGGGGTATCCTACTGGTAACTAGAAAGTTGTTGATTTGATGTAAGTAGATAATATTGTCAAACTAGCAACTACTCCAGCATGTTTAAAGTTATGAAATGATTTCAAGAAGGAGATTAAAACAGTAATATAAGTTAGTTACCACAGTATTTGATAAACAGCTTCTTTTTTTTTTTACCTGAGCATCCATAGGCACATTATATACTTCAGCGTCCAGTAGTACTGTGCATGCACTGAATGGTAAAGTCTGATTAGCTAAAGTTCTTGCAGCTCGGTAATGGACACGCAATACTTCTTGCTCGTTAGAAACAATGAGCTTTTCCTAATTAAAGATTAAAAATTAAAATGCAGACTTAAAACATATAAATTGAAATAACAAACTAACAATCTTTGAAGTACAGATGTACACCTCCTAAATTTAAAGAAGTAGCTTTCCTATAGCACTATAAACTGGCAATAACTTCTTACAATTACAGATTCCATAAAAAATGTTAAGAAATTTTGAGACCCAATATAGAACAGGAGAACAATTTCTTGGATTTTAAATATATTTTTAATAGATGTTACGTATTATTGTGATTAATATGTTTTTATACAAAAACTGTGTCAAATAACTGCATATTTACAAATATCAGGAAGGTTGGTCCGAATGTTTGACACACGTCTCAGTGAATTAAAAGGGACAGCCCGAATGAGCACTTCAATGAATTACATAAACATTTTAACAATCACCACAAATATCAGTCATTCAAAATTAAAGGTTTTCTATGGTGTTTGTTTTGTTACACAAGGCAAAGTCCTGCAGCAACTGACAACTCCCGATTATGACAGGGCATACTTCTCACTCTCTTTAGTGCATGAGTTAACAACTTCATGGAGAGAGGATGTACACCAGTCATTCCTTGGCCCCAGACAGCTGCAACCACTCTGTGCCAGCCATTTACACATAACACTGGCCCTCTCCCATTTTAGGCCACAAAAATGGGAGACCTTTTCACCAAGATAGTTTATCATGTCAAGTGAAGGATGCAAACTGAAGAACAACTGAAACATCAAGAACATAAATGCATTTGCTAATTGTTTCGAAACTTGTTTCTTCTCACACATTCTCTTTAGAAGCATAAAGAGCTCCAAAGGAGAGGTTTGTTAATATTTTTTCTGTAGAATAAGCATCACCTAAGATTTTATCATAGTCTTACCCTTTCAATACTGTGTTGTAAACGAAGTTTCATCCTTACAACTTCTTGTTGTCTAAAAAGTTCTTTAAGTGGATCACACAGTGAAGGAGGTGGAGTGATCTGGGAATGAAACATCTTTTTGATATAACACTATATACTGTACATTAATATAAGGAAAAATGCAATAAACTGAAGAAATAATGGATAAGAAAATGTAGTTGCATTGGAATATTTGTCACAGTGTTGTAAAGCATGAAAGCATATTGTTTAATTCTTCTGTAACTTTAAAGGTACATGAGCCTTTTCAAGATACAAAACTGGAAGCTGGAAGCATTCTTTAAGTAAGTTACTTGGCGAAAACAGAACTTATAACTGCCAAAGTTCTTTTGTCTACCATTCCATTTTTGGAAACCAAAAATTGGCTGGCTAGTTCAAACCAAGATGAAAAAATACTGTTTACTGCCTTCCTTCAACAACTCTCTCTGCTTCATTTGTATTGGGACTTCTTCCCATGGAGCATTTCAGGTCTCAATTTCCCTTGTCTTGCCCACATTGCTTCCCCTATCTCTAGGCCCAGCACAAGATTTTACTCCAGAAAAACAAATCGTTTACAAGAATACCACATACTGATCAGAATGTTCATGAACATTATTACAAGATGTCACAGTGACTTGGAATATTATAACATGGCTATTTTGCCTTTTCATATTTGTAGTTAGCTTTACTAATCTGGTTTGAAACAAATGTTGATAAGCAATATTTATGAAGTATATGAATCTCTACTTTATATAGTATAACACTAGTTGAAGAGCATGCATTTATAAGCTGCATGTCCAACAAAGGTAAATGTTAGTGGATATACCTGCGTAAAAAGCTAAACCATAATTTAGTGTCATGAGGAGTACATGTGCTTCCCATTTCCTTTGGTTTAGCCACAAGGAAGCATTTGGAAGATTTTGCTTTGAGACAAACTGCAGCGTGTTATAATATCTGATGTCAGACACTAAAAGAAGCCAACTTTAAGTTGTGATATATGAAACTGCTCCACCCACAGTTCAGGTTTTAGATGCAATGTAAACTGGTTAATAAAAAACAGAAATGGAAACTTCCATAATCACACAGAGGAATGTGCATCTTTGTAATGCTGAACCATGATTTAACATTATACATGAATGTAGGCAAGACCATAATGACTGGTGTCAACAAATGAAGGATGCTTCCTAGTGCCTGTTCTCCATTACCCCCCCCCCCCCCGTCTTCATTTAAGCAAACATAACTTCTTCTCAAAAACTGCAGAATCTGATTTTCAATTTCTTTTTTTGTTAAGTTTCTTTTCATTTCTGTTATAAAAATCTCAATAAATTACTGATACCTAAGTGAGAGAACTGGTCCTCCGTGGTAGAGACGAAGAATAAGAGATAAGGATCATACTGAATCAGATATTTAGGGTTCAAAAAAAGGAAGCAACACAGCCTCTTTTTACCATAAACATTAAACTGTAAGTCTGAGGAGCAGCTACAGTATAAAGCAAGCACATATACATCTGTGAATGAAGTGGCACTGAGAATGCACATTTGCTTTTTCAAATGAGTAACCAACTTAAAAAAACAACCCTGTAACACCTCTTTTTTAATTTCATAATTTCATTTGAAGATGCATAGGGCCAATATGTACTTCCAATAACTTTCTAAATTGTGTGAGCAATGGAACATAAGACGGCTATGAAGACATTTCCTTGGGGGAGTCAGTGTGAAAAATCAACTATAGTACAGTGGGGTCTCGACTTACGAATGGCTCGACATACGAACGTTTTGACTTACGAACCGCTCTCGTAGGAATATATGGACTCGACTTACGAACTTAGATTCGAGTTACAAACTCTTTTTTTCCTTTTTTTTTAAAGCTAAGTCATCTTAGGTTAAAAGGAAAAAAGAAAAAAAATATCCCCCTCTAGTGGCAGAAGGCAGAACAGCAGCTTCCCATTAGTTTCTATGGACGAAAAGAGCAGATACGGATTAAATGGTTTTCAATGCATTCCTATGGGAAATGCAGATTCGACTTAAGAACTTTTTGACCTGAGAACTGCCTTCCAATACGGATTAAGTTCGTAAGTCGAGACCCCACTGTATACAGGATATATTATATCTGTATTCTTTTTCTATTTTTATACTATCAGTTTGGCTGCACCATAAATTCGTATTTGTTTTCTAAGTGTTAGAAGACAGAAAAGTAGCAGCATAGTTCTTTTCCTGCTACATGGCAGTCCCTTCTCATCTCTTTGTCATTTTGGGCCACTTCTGAGAATCCAAGAGTGGTTTTTGCTTTCCCCTCAACTTTGAAGGGCAACCACTCTGATCCCCCCTTTTTCCTCTCAACATGCAAACTGCCCCAACCCCATCTCAGTGGGAGCACAAATTGCAGCTTCTGGGGAGCACAGCTCAAAAGCATCCACTTTTGCATAATGTACATTTCATTATTGTTACAGGGGTATGAAGAGCAATATTTGTAACTATCAAGTACAATACAGAACAGGATTGCAGTATACGCTGTCGGTGCAAAATGGTAAGACAAAGCATCTGATTACATTAACTCAGGCTAGAATAAACTGAGCTGTTTAGAAATAACTTAGAGCATATAATTCATTCTATTATAAGCCAAATGTCTAGTTACTTACAGTTGGAATACATATCTTGCTCAAGGGATTGCCATCTAAAAGGTATGATCCATTGAAAGTCACATATTCATCATAATACTGAGGTGCTTGAGGAATAACACTACATAACAATTTACGTTTCTCTTCTATTTTCTTTCTTATGTGCAAGTATTCGAAGTATGGATTTGCTCTCTCTGAACTGTATGGCTGAATATCTTCCAGTTTTAGAGCATCTACAATTGCTGCCAAAGACTGATGAGTTTTTTCTTTAGCTTGCATTAAAGATGGATTGACTTGCACAGGCTGAGGAACACGTGACAACTTTCTTTTACGTGGATGATGTGCTTGGGCATCCTCCTC
The DNA here is from genome assembly GCF_051106095.1 of Pogona vitticeps. Taxonomy (NCBI): domain Eukaryota; kingdom Metazoa; phylum Chordata; class Lepidosauria; order Squamata; family Agamidae; genus Pogona; species Pogona vitticeps. Next base: position 180,730,689 of record NC_135786.1, read on the forward strand.
CTCAGTTAACCTTATCCTTCCTTTTATGGAGGCACATGATTCTGAATCTCTTTCTGATGCCTGGGGGCAACAAGTAATGTTCTGCTTACTCTGATTAGCAAGCATATTTGCTCTGTTTCTTGTGATTCTTTGAGGAATTTCATACTGTTGTGCTTTATGGTCTTCCATTGCTTCCTCCAATTCAGATTTAATAACAGGACTATATTTATGCACTTCATGTCCAGTCAACTGTGAATGGTTTCCCAGAGAAGGTGAAAGGCACTGTTGCAGATTTTCTTCCACTGAATTGTCTTCTGTGTGGTCAACATTAAAAGGTTTTCTGTTATAGTCAGTTGTAACTCCTTTTAGGGCTCTAGCATTTAGGTCCTGTGACTCCGTATCACTTTTATTACTAGCTATATGGGATGAACAGAGGTCATCAGAATGGGCTTTTTCAGTTTGGATCTGAACATCACTCAAGCTACTATCTATTTCTTCGGCTTGTGATGTCTTATAAATAAGCTTACTTACTGCAGATGAACTTGTATTAGGATGTAAACGAGGATCATTTGCAGTGAAATCCTTTTCAAAATTTTGTGAAGTGTCCTTAGTGAAGCTTTCAGGATACACCGTGATAAGTACATCTGCCTTTTTGTTGTTTAATAAGAAATTTTTTTCCATCTTCTTTTTACTACTAGTATCCACATCGAGCATTGAACTGGAAGCTTGAATGCCACACTGCTGGTGCTTAACAAGTAAAGTGTCTTGACTGCTGTTATCTGGTAAAGATACATGCTTTGACATGCACACAATATCTGTGATTGGCTGTATCTGGGACGAGCAAAAAGAATGCAGTGGCAAAAATTCTGCCAATTCCTGTGATGTAGAACTTGCTACGTTTTCAGCCTGCTGGGGGGAAAGTTCAGAAGTTTTTTGTTCTTTTCTGATCTTATTTTCAGGATTTTGTATGGCTGGAATAGTTGTTGCATCTTGTTCACAGCTTGCATAATTTGAACAGGAGGATTCACTGTTTAATAAGTTAAATCTGTCCAAAGGCATATCCCACGGTTTATTTGATGGTATAATATTATTCTGACCACTCGGCTCCAAGGGTGTATGAATTTCTCCTGATGGACTTAACAGAGCAGCATTTTTAAAAGCTGTATCCGATGCACTGGATTTGTTTGTAACTGGTCTAGCAGGGGATGACGGAGAACTGGAAAACATATTTGAAACAATACTCTGAGAATCCTTTTCAGATAAGCTACAGCATTGAGCTTCATGCTTAGGAGAGCAACTATGACTCTGAGTTGAGAGGGAAGCACTGTGATTATTTTCATCCAACCCTCTGGACTGTTTGTTGTTTTCATAAACAGCTGGCATACTACATCTTCGTACTTCTACAACTGGCCTACAGTCATTCAGAACAAATTTAACATCTTCAACTGATGGTGATCTAACATAAGTTGGTGGAAGTCTGGTTGAAATCGAAGTTTTACAGCGCTCTGGTAGTTCTGATAAGCTGTCATTCTCATGATAAGCAGGTGACTTGGCACTAGGCAAAAATGGTGAATGTGAAAAAGACATCTGAGAATCAGATCCTTCAAGCATAAAATCTGAATCATATTCAGTTGTGGGTCTTGGAGGAGTCACTGTTGTATGGCAAGAATCCTCTGAGCTAGCAACTGAAATCATAGACACTGATCTGGATGTTAGTCCTGTCTTTTCACTTTCTGATCTTGGGGACCTACTTACACTATTGTCCAATAATACTAATGGTTTACCCCCAGCTATTAAATTCTTTGTATCAACAGAGAGTGACCGACCACCCGTAGCATCCTTCGGCTGCTTATCCTTCATGCAAGTATCCGACAATTCTGAACTTTTTGAACGAATCAGCTCTTTGTTTTTTGAGTCAAGTGGATGTTTTGTTTTGTCCTTATCTTTTATTTTGCTAAGTTCTGAACAGGATCGATTCTTTAACCGTTCTTTTTCTTTTTGTTTTATCTTTTCTTTATGTTTTCTGTGCCACTGTTCAATTTCGAGATCTTTAAGGCTAAGCATTCTTTCAAAGCTGGTCTGCATCAAATCATCATTTAACAATCGCTTTTCTTTAGGTCGAGTATCTTTAGGTGTTGGTGCTGGTTTAGATTTAAACTTTTCCATTTCAGGCTTTAACTTAAGCACACTGTTTTGCTGCATTTTTTCCTTATGTTTGTCACGTTCTTTATATCTATCAATATCTTTATCTTTTTTATCTTTCTCTCTTCCATCAGGAGTTTTTAGCAATTCATCTTTGGGTTTCTCTTTTAAGGACAATATTTTTTCAACATTACATTTCTTTTCTTCTGGTGCATGCTTTATATTTGCCACTGAACTGTCCCTTTCTTTGGATTTCTCTTTTTTCTCCACTTCCTTTTCTTTGCTTTTCCCTTTTTCTTGCTTTGAATATTCACCATCTTTCTCAGAAACTTTAGATTTCTTTTCATTGCTTGGTTTTTCTTTACAGTCTGTCAAGTGTCTATCATTTTTTTCTTTGTCATGCTTCTTGTCAGCTTTCTCTTTGATTTTTTCCCTGTCATCAAGCTTTTTAATAGTAGAACTTTTTAATTTTTCACTTTCTTTGTGAGTTTTTTCTGTTTGCTGAATATATGATTTTTCTTTTTCTTTTGTCTTTTCTACAAAAGTTTCACCTGACTCCAATTTCTCTTTTTCTGATTTATGTTCACATTTTATTTTTTTCTCTTTTTCCAAATATTTTCTTTCCACTTTTTCAGTAGTAGAGTAACGTTTCTCAAGTTTTTCTCTATGTTCCTTTGTGCTTTTTTCTTGCTTTTCAGTGTCTGCTTCTCGGTCTACCGAACATAAACTTGTTGCTATATCCTTAACACCTGAACATGTTTCTGTTTCTTTATCAGTGAACATAATCTCTTTTTCTTCCTTTGTATCTTTTGTTTTTTCCTCTTTATCGCTTTCTTTTTTATTTTTCTCCCTCTCTCTCTCCTCCCTAAGATTTTTCTCTTTGTGAAAAGTTTTCTCTTTCACATATTTGTCATCTTTAATCAGAACTTTCTCCAGCTTAGACTTCCTTTCTGATATTTGAGATTCATAGTCCAAACCTGACATATCATCTGCCTCATCACTTTTAAAAAAGTTCTCTTTCCAAAATTCTCTGTCAAACTCAGTATTCCTTTGGACCTCCTTAGTACTCTCCCTATGTTTGTGCTTTTCCTTCTCTCCCTCCTGCTCTTTCTTGTGTTTATCTTTTTCCTTTTCTTTATGTTTCAGTTTATGCTTTTTAAGTATTTTTCCTTCCTTGTCAGTTTTTTTCATCATACATTCAGAGCTTTCAATGGATGAGCTATTATCTTCCTCTTTTTGTTTAGGACTAGATTTGTCACCAAACTCTGAAAGAAACTCCTTCTGATGCTTACTTTTGTCTTTGTTCTTGTAGGACTTGCCACTGGGATTTTCTAGTAGAAACTCTGAATCTGTATTATGGTCATATCGAACTGATTCAGACTGTGATGGTACTTCTGATCCCCCTGGGGATAAACATGTTTTAACATTTTCTTGTTTAAGTGCCGTTGATTGCTTTTCAATTAACCCACATGGATTCTTGGGGGATCTGCCAGCAGTAATATGGAGTAATGGTAAAGAAGAATCGTCTTTTGGACTAAAAGATTTTCTAAAATTTTCTTCTTCTCTGCTTTTGTCAAATGACTCTAATATAGATACCCCCAGGTTTGTCACTCTGGAGTTATCTTTTTCTAATTTTAATTGCTGGTTCTCCTTATTTTTGCTCTGATTTTTTACTTTTCTTTTTTCTTTTCCTTTTTGCTTATATTCATTGAAAGCATATTCCTTTTTAATCTTTATATCAGAACTTGATGTTTCTGTGAAAGTACATGAAGGAGAGATGATCTTTTTCTCTTGAACAGTGTCTTCATCTGAACTTTCAGAAGTAGAATACAATACTCGAGAGGGCTTCTGTTTTTTATTCTTAAATGATTTTGGAAATGATGTCTTCTCCTGCTTGAGAAATAAGCTACTCTGTTCAACTTCAGATTCATCCTCTTTTCTCAAATCTTTCCGAGGTATTAGTCTGTCATCAATCATTTTCTTAACTTCATCTTCATCTTCATCTTTGAACTCATATTCATCAAGAGCAGATGAAAGTGGTGCCTTATTAGAAACATGTTTGGTGTCATTAACCAGACATTCTTTCTCTGTCTCAGAATCCATATTTCCATCTATACTGGAAGGATTTACAGATGGTGTCTCTTCAAGATCTAGAATAAAAATAATTAAAAAAAAAGATTTATGGGGATTCTTACTTAGGTCTTATGTATTTCTAGGCATACAATTTTATTTAGATTAGTCTAGATTATTGTAGGATATAAAGATGCACATAAACTTGGATCCTCAGGGAAAACCCCAGAATATTTGTTCTTCTGATTTTATTGCAGCACAGCACGGTACCAAAGAATTTATCCAAATGGTTGTTGTAGGTTATAGACAAATACTCAATAATCCCACACACTACACCGGAACACAGAGTTCTAGTTCCTGTCCTCTGAAGATGCTGGCCACAGAGACTGGTGAAACGTTAGGAAGAAAAACCTCCAGAACACGGCCAAACAGCCCCAAAAACCTACAAAACCATTAGATACTAGCCGTGAAAGCCTTCAAGAATACAATTTATCCAAATCTTTGTCAAGAATTTGCTTTGTCAAGAATTTGCCACATGTTTAATTGTTATAATGGAATTTTAAAAATACTTTCATCATACTGATAATCCTATTATTTTGGCATCTTTCACAGAATGTCTTGTGTAATATATAATCTTACACGTACCTAATCAAACTCAAATCCTATTAAGTGCAATAGGCTTACTCCTGTGTAAGGTGATGCAGGATTACAACATTCCAGAGAAAATGGCACTTCATGCTAGTAACTGTTAGAAATGTTGCCTAATTTTTATTTAAAGTTAACATTCTTCAAGCTTTGAGCAGTGAGTGAATAATATAATCACTTCGTAATATTGTATTTAATTATCAATGCCCATTTTGGCAAAAATAAAAAGGTCACATATTAGTGCACCCTCTCCGTTATCCCAGTACAACTCAAACATGAAAAAAATAAAATAAAAAGCACCCAAATGCTAGAATAGACTGAGGCTAAGTATTTTTATTAAAACATGACATCTTCATCCAAATCTTCCAGTTTCTGTGGGCTGCTGTTACTGAAATTATCCCACTGGGGCTCAGCTTCATTCGGGCTGATAACAGAAGACAAAAGCATCAACATGAAACCATTAAGTGAAGTCAACTGGAAATTTTGAATCCTCCAGTACCTAAGTGACACTAGGAACTGTTTCTTTTTCTCTTCTAATTTAGAAAAGGTGCCATGAACTCAGCAGAGAAGTCCTCCAGCAAGGATCCCATTATTGAACACTCCTATCCCTGATATGGTGGAAGATGTGCTTGACCCTGGAAATCCTGAACTCTTATGGACCTTTGAGAACCCAGGAATCTGAGGCTACGAATAATGGAAGCTCAGGAGATGAATCCAGTGATGTAGGATGACTTTCCAACCCTCAGGAATGAAGAAGGCTGAAGGCATGAGTCTGATTTGGAGCCCCAAGGCAGACTGCTCAACTGTAGTGAAAGTCTCCTGGTACTTTCATGATTCCTCATGTGCAGGCCCTTTCCTCCAGGGAGACTCGGGCCAAACCCTGCCACTTGTTCTTCCCTTGGCACCTGAACACCTGCCACCAGGTGCTAGGTGGGGCTATAGCAGCTCAGCTAGAAAACAGCCTTCAGTAAGCTCTGCAAGCTGCTGGAAGCAATTTACCTGATTACCTCTGCCTTGGCCCTGTGTGTCTTAATCCCTTACACTAGGTTGTCTGGACCTTGCTTGACCATTTGGACTGTTTCTTGGACTATAACTTTCAATTGCTCTGCCTAGGTATCTGTGACAGTGAGCTTTACAGTCCCAGCTTCTCCTGCTTCATCCTTTCCTTGGTCTGAGACTTTATTAGCTGGTAACTTCACTTGCCTCACCCAGTGTGGAACAGGACAGCATGGGGGAACAGCTAGCCCAGTGGTCAACCATAGTAATTGACTATATGAAGGCCACAGTAATATAATAATCTTAGAGCTGCAGAGCTATGAATCATCAAATCCAGCCCCTATCAAGGAGGCACAGCAGGGAACTGAACTCCCAACCTCTGTATCCACAACCAGAGCTATCCAGCAGTTGGTCTAATTCATGTAAGCTGGAGGGAGTCCATCTGTTCAGATAACCAAGATTTATACTGTTTTGGATGAGACGGATGCAGAACCAGAATGTGTTAAACAATGGAAGACATAAATAGACAGGGGGCACAATGTTCCTAGCCTAGCATGGTGGCTGAGCACATGCTTTATATAGAAAGAACCAATGATAAATCTCCAGCATTTCAAGGAAGGGTCAGAGAATACCACTGTCTGAAATATTACAGTAGCATGGTTACACAATGTAGACAGTACTGAGGTTGTCAGACAAGTAGTCTGACTCAGTAGCCCCTCCAGTTCTCAAAGATTCACTGCTGGGAAAAGAACCTTACCCTAATTTCCTGGAAAGATGTAGGTAGTCAGTGCAGACAATATTGGCCTGGCTGGATCAAACACTTGACATTGTAAGGAAGATTAATATCAACTAGAGGTCTGTGCTTGTGCAGTGGTCAGGAAATAAATAGTAAAATGATAGACAAGCTTTATCCCCATCATGATTTTATCCCCAGTATAGTTCTTTACTCTCCATATAGCCATGGATAAAGCAATGGATAAAGATGTGACTAAACTTGCTGGCACTGTTGCTTGGATCTGAAGCATATTTTGCTCCATTTCAACTGTGACTCAGGTTAAAGTACATTTACTTTGTTCCATGAACTTCAGTGGGAATCACTAAAAATGGTGTCACCTGTATAGTCCTCACTTGGGTTGTGTCTTGGTTCTTTTGGAATATAATTCAATATTTGGAAATAGTATACATATAAATGCTTGTTTTTAACTATATAAAGAAATGTAAAGAATTCTAACCTGAACCACCATCTTCATCATCAGAAATCGGAACTTCTCTTTTCAGTAATAATTCCAATTCTTCTGTTTCTGCAACATCAACAGGTCTTTCTCCATGTTTATTGGCCTGAAATGGATTTCCACCATGTCGAAGAAGCAACTTCACAATCTGGAACATCAGGTATATTAAGATCACATATCATGTAAGGCAAATTGGTATTTTTAATTCTTCTAATGTTACCTCTTTAAGCACAAATATCTTTCTTTGAGGCATCAGACATGCAATTAAGACTGTGGACATCCAAATGGCCACTTATCAGACAAAGGCAGCCTAATTTGCAAATGTCCTGACAACAAGTGTCTGCCTTCAGTATTACTTTAAATTGTAAAATGTGCACTTTTTTATTTTTATAATGTCATATGCACTTATAACCTTATGTAAATGAATAATGGTAAGTGAACAGTACTGAAAACAACATACCACATAACCTAGAACTCTCCATTGTGACTGCTCTAAAGCAGTTTGGAGACTGAAATCAATGTACCACATAATCTGGAACTCTCCCTTTTGAGTTCTTTAAAGCATTTGGCGACTGTTGCCAAAAACAAAATATTAAGCACTATGAAGAGTCATGTATATGTGACAGTTCAATCAGCCTTGTTCAACCTGGACAGTCCTATAGCAGCACCACAAAAAAGAACTGAAAGCTACCTCTGAGTACTTTATACCTAAAGAAACTTGGCAAGGGTCACCATACATTGGAATCAATTTGACAGGACATCATCAATGTTATTAATTATATACAGAGCAACCTTACAGACACATTCTATTAACTATAAAAATATTTTGCAGAATTCAAGACATAACCAGCACAGAATTCAAGACATACCAACATGATATTTCAGATACTGGCTGTTTATCAGTAAAAATGTTAATTCTGCCACTTATGTTGTTAGTGTTTTACTAAGGAGTGACAGACAAATATCCCTTTCCTCCATGCTAGAAAGATGTGGCCTCAAAACGAAATTCTCAGGAATGGAAGTAGAGCTTTCATGAGTTCAGGACTGATGGCCCCTCTTTTCTTGGCTCATTTGGGTTCAGCAGCAGGCCTCTCAAGGGGAATGGTCATCAATGTTAGTATGCATGGCAGTTTGTTGGGGATGGGAGAAAAGGTAGGGGACAAGAATGAAAGAGAAGAGAAGGAGGAAGGATTATGAAGGAAGGAACAACAAGGCCTGCTATTTGGCAAGCTATCCTATACAGCAGAAAGAGTAAATGGTTTGACTATATGAAATTCCAAGAAAGATATGGGTGAGAACAGGTTGGATGGCTCACTCAGGAAATCAGCATTCAGTCTAGACAGTATTCTTGCAGCTGCCTCAGGGCTCCATCAAACAGGCTTTTGTCCTGCTGTTTGCTGTGCTGTGGAGGTGAGTTGGTTTGTTCTTTCTGGCCATTTGACATCCTGATTGCTAGAGCAAACCAAAGTGTCCCCAGAGTGCCCCAACCTACCCTTTTTTGAGCCTATCCCCTGCAACCACTGGGAACAGACCAAAACTTGCAACTATTAAAGCTGCCAAAGCTCCTTCTGCTGTCAATTTCTGGTATCACAAAGTGCCTTAATAAGTTGGCACTTTGGGATATCAGCAATTGAACACTTCCCTTGCTTTTCTGTGAAGGAGCAGGGAAAGTGAAATTATTATTATTATTATTTTTTGCCTCTGCTAGACCATCATTGATCTGCTGAACCACTCAGGTTAAATTTGAAAAATACTTTCTTTGCCTTTGTGTGAAGTACCAATAGAAACTGCAGCTGCAGGCAGTTTCTCAATCAGCACTACATGCCAGAAAAGAAAAATATTTTTAAAAAATGTAATCTAAGTGATTCAGAACATCAGCGATGGTCTAACAGATGCCCCCCAATCACTACCCCTGTCTCTCCACAGAGGAAGTGTTTAATTTGCCAATACCCTGAAGTGGTACACTGATTAAGTCACTTCACAATGCTGGAAGCCGACAGTAGAACCAGACTAAATTGAGTTGCTTGAGGTTGGTATACTATTTGGATGCAAGGTTTGCACCAAATGGCATATTGCCCTCCTTCTCTATTTAGAATGCACCAGCTCACTCCCAAAGGGCCAGTGCAGTTGCAGTCTCTGTTCAGCATGGAGACTCTTCCCTGCTTTGTGTGAAGCAGTACTCACCATTCAAACCTAGGATTCCCTGTAGACTAAATGAGAGCTGTTCTATGCTAGGAGTGTTCCTGCAGTCTCTGTGCTCCTATTTTCTATAATTTGACACTGAGGCTAAGGGTTGGGAGAGATGATTGCCCATGGTTTTGTCTGCTACGAAAGTCATGGTTAAAAACCACTCGGTGGAGACTGGAGTGTGTAGTTTTAAATCATGGCAACTACAACTCTTTTGTCCATTTTGAGATAGGCCCACAAAAGGTCAATGGGACCATATTTGCTTTTCCCCCTCAGTTTGATGTAAATTCCATTTTCTGCTTCTATGAGCAGAAGCAAACATTATAGATAACCTGCAATTAGAGCTGGAAACAAGTCAGTGTTGGAGATGACTGAAGCAGCTTTTCTGGTTAAGAAATCAACAGCTATCTATCTTTGTTTCTGTCCTCAGTCTGTGTGCTGTTGAGTTATCAGCATGTTTGTGACTCCCCTTGCGATAGGTCCTACAGCCTTCTCCTGGTTACTTGTCAGAAGATTCTTCTCCCCTCTGCTGGGTGATGTCTTTGACCCAGGAAAACCGTGTTTGCTCCTCACAGCCCTTTTGCCCACTGAATTATGTGGCTGCTGTAGGCTTCCTTCCTTCTTCTGAATGTTATGTTTCAGAATCATGAGTGTGAGCAAGAGAAGAGAATGTTAGACCCTATGTCTACATATACCTTAGGATCTCCAGTACTAGGATTGTGGTTTGCTGTACTACTGGGATTGATAATCTGGGACAGAGTTACATCATGTTCAGATGCAGGAGTGTGTGCTTCTCACTATAAGTTCATGGGTCTCCCTATAGGCAGGTGGTAATTACTGCAAGCACAGTCATTGACTGACAGGTTCTGGTGGTTCTTCCAGGAATAATGGAGGCATTTTTGTCATCACTTCTGAACATCTTTTGGGCTGAGTAAATTTAGAAAACAATGGGTAGTCTTCTAGCATAATTCCATTATCATACCCCTGGCCCAAGGTGTGCCTGTATTGCTCTGCTAGACAATATTTAAATAGCTTAAATTGCTACACCAACACATGGCTTGGTTGTTCATTTACTACTGAATGGTACCTACCTTTCTATGTCCACTACTTGCAGAATCATGGAGTGGTGTATCATCATCTAGTCCTTGAGTATTCACATCTGCCCCTGCTGCTATCAAGACCTTTGCAACATCATAATAACCAGCATTACATGCTTCGTGAAGTGGTGTCCAACCTATTAGACAAGACACCAAGGTATCTGTTTTAATACTTTCAACATCAGGTCAGCATCAGCAGGATTTTATTAAAAACAATTTTAAACAAAACTTGGAGATAACAATATATTTTAAAGTTTTTACTTAAAAACAACTTCAGCTCTACTAAAAGGCATGTGCCCAGCTCAATCCAAAAGGCAACACCAAGAATTTTTACCAAGTGTGGCAGACTTCTAGAGACTACAGACTAATCAAGGTGCAGATTAACCCATTAGTGTGCATTCACAGAGACCACGAAGGAGAGGTGATGTTTCTTCTACCAATTTCCATTCTTCATCTGAATCCAGCCTGGCCTTCTATATAGTTATGTTCTGCATACAGACTGGGGATAAATTCCACCCTTATCTGATACCTTTGATGATAGGAAATTATTCTGTCTCTCCATACTTTGTCGTAATATTTATGTATTTATTTATTTTTCTTATATGCCGCCCACACTACTCAAAGGTTTCTGGGCGGCTTACAACAATTTGAATACAATAAAAAGATAAAATAATTAAAATGCAATTAAAAATACAATGCTCTAAAAACTGCCATCAGGACCCACAGTTGATATTATTTCAATTAAAAACCTTCTGGAACAGGAAGGTTTTGACCGGGCGCTGAAACGTCATCAACGTCGGTACCAGACGAATCTCCCTCACGATGGCATTCCATAGTCTGGGGGCAGCTGCTGAAAAGGCCCTTTGTCTACAAACACATCCCTCTTACCTCCTTGAGGGATGGCTCTTTCAGGAGGGCCCCCTGGCTAGATCTTAATTCCCAGGAGATTCATATGGAAGGAGGCAGTCCTTCAGATATTTAGGGTCCAAGCTGATTAGGGCTTTATACGTCAAAACAAGCACTTTGAATTGGGTCTGGGCAGCAACTGGTAGCCAATGTAATTCAAACAGAATTGGCCTGAAGTGTTGAACCACACCCACTTCTTTCAGAACAAACCATAGTTTCTCATGATCTACACAAACTGATTTAAAAAAATACTGTTATCCAAATGTTTGTATTCTAACCACTTATCAACTTGTAACTGGATAAATATATCCATAATGGATAAATATATCCATAATTACCACCGACAAAGTTTTTCATTATGTTATTTTAATCAGATCTTAGTATTTTTTGAAAACAAGATTATAAAGCAATTTTGTATACAACTACTGAGAACAAACTGAAAGCTTTTGAAAGCACAAACAAAAGAAACAGATCAAAATTTTGATTAGAGTTACAGCACTAAAATAAATTTGATTGAAATAATCTATGCAATCACGATCAAGTATGGAATCACAACATATTTTATTTCATATGCACACTGCAGGTTAATCTTATGACTCAAAAACAGTTTGACATAAGACAATAAAGGACTAATAATTTTAATAATTGTAAAACAGGTCAGTCTTTTTTTTAAAATTCTACTTTTGAAACTTACCTGCAAAATCTTTCACATTCACATTTGCGCCTAGACTGATTAACTCTTTAACTTGTTTAACATCACCTCTAATGGCTGCTGTATGCAAGGGAGTTTCCCCTCGTTCATTTCGTTTATTAACTTTGTCTTTTTGTCTTGAAGAAGAACTGGGTGTTTTCTTTTGTGTTGGTGTTGTCTGTACAGGATGGTTTAGATTGGGATCTAGAAAATAAATGTCAAGATGCGAAATAAATAAAAAGACTCAATGGAACTTTTTTGCTGAAGTCATTTAACTCTAGAATAAGTGATCACTCTTCGTACTTGTGGAGCAAGAGAGCTTTAATATCGTTCCGGCAAAACAAGTTCCTAAAATTCCATACTATTCTACGCATTATAAAATAAATGAAATTATAAAAGCAAGTGTAGCAATCACCCTGCTTTGGCTCAGGTAGAAGATTATTGGCATGTACCAATGAGAGCTGTTGGGAGGCGGAGCCAGAGAAACTAGGAGGGAGGGGTGAATCAGAGTTTAGTCAGAGACAGAGATGGTTTGGGTTTGAGGCAGAGAGAAAGTGTTTAAGGAGTGATTAGTCAGAGTGTGACCTGTATCAATTAAGACAGAAGAGGTTAAAGTAAAATACCGAAGCTTTGTGTAACTTTAAGAATGTGCTTAAGAACTATTCCTAAAACAACTTGTAATCAATAAACCTGGTTCTGTTTAAAAGTTCAGTACTCAATGGACCTCAGTCTTTCATAGGAAATATAGGCTGATAAAGAGATCAACTGGTGGCAGCATGTTAAAGGGTGTGTTGGGGTACTTGTGTAAGCTCTGTGTTTGGTGAAATAAGCAGGTGCTACAGGGCAAATACCACAATTGGTGTCCAGTGGCGGGATATGAAATAATCCAGTGAACCAATGTTTCAAAGTGAATTTTCTGGAGTCGTGGGTATCTTTTAGTCAGAGGTCTGTGGTGAAGAAGTGGGTGATCTGCTAGAGCTTTTGTGGAAAAACTTAGTGGCGGTGCTTCTGAACCCAGATCTGGAGGGAACTAAAGATAGGGAACTGACTCTAAAGGAAAAAACTCTTTTTGTTTACATCAGGTTTTGAGAGACCCAGTGGGCTAGCTTGAAATCCAAGGCTCTGAGAGCTAAGGGAGCAGTGTTGGATAACAGCAGAATCCCAGGTTAGAGCAGATCTGAGGTGATAGGAAAATGAAAGCAGAGGCATGAAAATAAAATTACTTTGGTGTCTGAGAGCAGGAATAGCTTCAATATAGAGAGACACAGTAACTAAAAGGTTGTTAGCCGGAGAACAGCCAGAGAAAGAGCTGCTGAGTGAAGCACAACAACATAGTACTGGAATTAACAGCAGAAAGACAGGTACTTTTTAAAAGCAGTATAGACACTGAAGACTGATTCATTCAGACTTAAACATGCCACCCAAACATAGCCAAAAGGGAGTAAGGAGGCAGAAAGTTTACCTCAGAAAGTGGAGGGAAATGGAGACCCTCTAGCTCCAGTGGAAACAGGAGGAAACTAATGAAAATGCCTCAGAAAGACAAGGTGTCCTAAGCTCCCAAGATTTTGAAAAATGGAAGTTGGAACAAGAATTCAGGCTTAGGGAACTAGAGCTCAAGGAGAGAGCTGAGGCCAGATAAAGAGAAATGGAATTTGAGCAAGAAAACAGGCAAAGGGAAATGGAATTTCAAATGCAGATGAAAAAATTAGAATTAGCTGCTCAAAATAATAACAATAATAATAGCAACTCTAGTGAGGAAAATCTCTCAAAGATCGATCTAAATAAATTTCCCCAATATAGGAAAGGAGATTGCCTGAATCTTTCCTGATATCATGTGAGAGAGCGTGCTGGGACTCTGACATTAAGGATAATGAAAGGATTATAGTTTTGAGATCACAAATAAGTGGAGATTTAGCTGAGCTTTATTCTCAGATGCCTCTGGAGCATGCTAGAGATTTTGAGGCATATAGAAAAATGGTATATTCTAGATTTGGCAGCAATGTAGAACACCTTAGAAGAACATTTTGTTCCCTTACCAAAAAGCCTGAAGAATCGTATGCCCAATTGGGGGTTCAACTGATTCAATGTTTGGAGATACCCACGACTCCAGATGGAACGTGAAAATGTCACTTCTCTATAGCAAATGAAAAATGTGGTTGGTTTAGAACAATTTTATTCCATTCTGCCTGGGGAATTGCGTTATTTAGTCAAAAATCCTAAACGTTTATTACAGGCATCTGAATATGCTGATTCCATTAGTGAAGATTAGGGATCCTAAATTTTCTGAGGTAAAATTTTACAGGCAGATCTGGGACAACAGTATGAAACCCTTCAATAAAAACTTCAACAGTGTGGTGTCAGGAAAAGATGGCCAGCTTAATACCTCACCTAAGTTGCCAGGACCTAGTCCGCAGAAGCGAATGAACCCTGAGGAAAAGTTTGACAGATCTCCTCAGTATGATCGAAGCACTTACAGTGTTATAACTGCGACAAGTTTGGGCATGTTCAATCAAATTGTATGTGCTTTCTTATAAAGGCAGATAATGTTTTACTGCAGAACCCTGGTGAGAAAATTCTTATTAATGAGAAATCTTATGTGGGGGTTGTTGATCTCTGTTCCCACATAACCCTGTGTTATCCTGATGTGGTTCCTAAAGAACAAATACTTCCAAATCAAACTGTTACAATCAAGGGAATAAGTTCTATGCCAGTGATTCTACCTATGGCTAAAGTAAAGATAAATTATAGAGAATGGGTTGGAATTTGGGATGTAGCAATTTCTGATCAAATATCCACACCTTGTTTGATTGGATTAGATCTCACTAAGCATGTGCAGAGTGCTTTTGTAGTAACACATTACCAGGGAGAGCAGTTAATCCTTGAGAGGAAAATGGAATCCCTAACTTCTGAAAGTAATCTGGAAAGCCCCATTTTAAAAGTGAACTCTGACGTGGATGAAATGGCAGAAGTTATATTTATGAAAAAACCTAATAATTCGTCTTTTGTTAAGTAACAGTAGGATACCACCCTTACGCAGTGCTTTGAGAAAGCTAAGGGATCTCCTTTTCATTAATGCCTGAATGCCCAGAGAGATTTATAGTAGAAAATAATTTGTTATATAGGGAATTTTTGTTAGCGCCTCAGAGGGATGGAGAGAGAATCCTCAAACAACTTATTGTAAAATATACAGGCAAGATCTTAAGCAAGGCGCATAATGATGCTTTTGGAGATCACATGGGAATATTGTGTACCAAACAAAGGGTTGCAACGAACATTTACTGGCCAGGAATGGGTCAGCAAGTTAAGCAGTTATGTCAGATATGTGATACATGCCAAATGAGTGGTATTGAGAATGGCTAAACTATGCTCACTGCTAGGGATCGACCCCTTGCCAACGCATGGGTCTGCAAAAGACCTTAGAGATAGAAGGGCAAAGCCTGGGGAGTGCTCAAGAAAAAAAGGGGCTGGTGTGTCGAAAAGGCCCAGGAAAGAGCATTCTGTCCTGAGGACAAAGTAATGGGGCTGAGACCCATTTGTTGTTTAGTTGTTTAGTCGTGTCCAACTCTTCGTGACCCCATGGACCAGAGCACGCCAGGCCCTCCTATCTTCCCCTGCCTCCCGGAGTTCTGTCAAATTCATGTTGGTCGCTTCGATGACACTGTCCACCCATCCCATTCTCTGTCCTCCCCTTCTCCTCTTGCCTTCACACTTTCCTAACATCAGGGTCTTTTCCAAGGAGTCTTCTCTTCTCGTGAGATGGCCAAAGTATTGAAGTCTCAGCTTCAGGATCTGTCCTTCCAGTGAGCACTCAGGGTTGATTTCCTTCAGAATGGATAGGTTTGTTCTCCTTGCAGTCCAGGGGACTCTCAAGAGTCTCCTCCAGCACCACAATTCAAAAGCATCCTTTCTTTGGCGGTGAGCTTTCTTTATGGCCCAGCTCTCATTTCCATACATCACTACAGGAAAAACCATAGTTTGACTATGCGGACTTTTGTTGGCAAGGTGATGTCTATGCTTTTTAAAATGCTGTCTAATTTTGTCATCGCTTTCCTCCCAAGAAGCAGGCGTCTTTTAATTTTGTGGCTGCTGTCACCATCTGCAGTGATCATGGAGCTCAAGAAAGTAAAATCTGTCACTGTCTCCATATCCTCCCCTTCTATTGCCAGGAAGTGATGGGACCAGTGGCCGTGATCTTAGTTTTTTTTTATATTCAGCTTGAGATGGTTCTTTGCACTCTCCTCTTTCACCCTCATTACGAGGTTCTTTAATTCCTCCTCATTTTCTGCCATCAGGGTAGTATCATATGTGTGGGAGTCTGCTGACTTCATTACAGCTGAGTGAGGAGGTCACATATGCTGAAGATAGCATCTGTCAAATGCTTACTAACAAAGTTAATCTGTTACTAACAAAGTTAATCTGCCCATGAACTAGCTGTTGCTAGGCAGAATGTACTCGACACCCTACTGGCTGTAATGTCATATCCTGTGTAACCTAAGTACTAAATAAAAGGAAGTGCTGGGCGTTGCCATGTGGCTTTTTTCCTGCAGACACGACCGAGCATGCTTTGTACCTGATTCTTTGACTGCAGTCTCTTCTTTTCCTCAGAGATCTCTCCCTCAGCTGGGCCACTGGTGTTGGAGCTGGACTCCAACAAGTGGTGCCCTGTGAGAGGCTCGACAACAGAACCAGCTCTTGCTCACCCACGCCCGGCAAAGGTTACAGGCATGCCACGCATCTTCGGATCCCGGGTGTTTTTGTTCAATTAGGACACAGCCATCATGGGTTCATCATTGTCTTCAGCTCAGAAACAATATGTAGACAACCTCTTCTATTTGCTAACTAAAAATGGACACACAGTCACAAAGAAGGAGGTTGAAGATTTAGTTTCCGCCATAGATGATGTGTGTCCTTGGGTGCCAGAAAGCGGCACGATAAAACTGAAGGACTGGTGTAAAATTGGTTGCAACTTTCAGAATCATCCAAAAATTTCCTCGAGAGTGCTCTTTACATGGTGTAAGGTCCGTGCTTGTTTAAAAGGACTGACTCCCAATAACATCCTATTTGCCCAACAACAAGAAGCAGGCTGTTTTACTCTTCCTCCATTACCTCAATTGTTGCTGCCTGCTCCTACAGTGCCTTCAGCACCGCCACCTCATTATGAGCTGCAAAAATGTAAACCTCCTGATACTAGACTCAATGACAATGATGACTCTGATGCCCCTGATTGATTTCCAGCAGATGATTCAACTTGTTTGCTACAACAGTTGCTTCTGCTCTATGAGATTCGGGGGATGCTGGAAATACCACAGTCTCTGCTTTCCCCATAATCCATGGTACGCCTGCGGTAGGAAATAACCCTGGTGTCCCAGACAGATATGACCCTTTGGGATATCAATTTATTAAGGAATTGCAACGCAGTATTAAGGACAATGGCATTCAAGCTCCATACACTCGGGCTATCCTTGATACATTGGCTCAGCAACGCCTTCTTCCTACTGATTGGAAAATACTCATCAGGTCCCTCCTGCCCCCTGCCCAAAATTTGTTATGTATGGATGAGTGGTGGCAAAGAGTGTAAGAACAGTCTGAAAAGAATCAAGGGACTAACCCCAGAATCAATATTACTAGAGACTTGCTTTTGGGGGAAGGCAATTTTTCTACTTCTACTCAACAACTCGCTCTGACAGATCAAGCCTTGGATCAAATAGCAGATATTGTGGTAAAATCATGGAAAAAGATCCCAGTTCAGGGAGAGACAGTTGCTAGCTTCACTAACATATGTCAAGGCCCAAAGGAATCTTATACTGATTTTGTGAATGATCTTATTATGGCAATAGAATGCCAGGTTGAAAGCTATGCTGCTAGGACCATGCTTATGAAACAATTGGCGTCTGAAAATTGCAATCAGGACTGTAGGGCTGCCCTGACGCCTATTTACAACAAGCCAGAAACTTCCATAAATGACATGTTGAGGGTTTGCCAAAAATGGCACGTTTTCGGAACAAGGAAGCAACTTCTTCTAGCACTGGTGAAAATGAGGTGTACTGGATGTGACCTAAGGGTGGATAATCTGTAAACTCTAAATGAGAGTCGAATTGAATTATGCTTAGAACCCATGTGTCTTTTGCGATGGTTAGCCAATTTTGAAGAAAGTGGGCGAGACATATCTGTACGGACGTGTCTAAGTCAAAGGTATTGTTTTGTTTTTCTAGCAGTCGGACAGTAAGACGTGCACCACTGCGAAGAAGCCTGAGGATGGAAGGATGTTGCAGTTGATGAAGTTTGGGAAGATTTCGGAGTCCCTTGTTGCCTGAAAGATCAGTAAGTTTGAGAGGATGATGGTTGTTATTGCTGTTGACCATAGGGCTTGCACCACTGATACTTTTGATACTTGGGTTGTTGTTGGATGGTGTAAGATTTAGCGGTTTTTTTAATCTTGTGTAGATTTTTCATTTTGTCATTGGTCTTCTCATTGAAAAGTCTGGTGACATCAAAAGGAAGGTCCTCGATGTGCGATTTGGCCTCCTCAGTGATACCGGAAGACCGCAACCATGCGTGTTTCCGTAAACCAATAGCTGACACCATGGATTTCTAGGCCAAGTCTGCAGAATGTCTTGAGGCTAAACGCTGATGTTTGGCCACTGTGAGGGCCTCAGAGTAGGTATTGAGAAAGGATGCTTTAGTATCATCTGGAGCTGCTTCCAGAGCGGGAAGCACCCAAGTCCAAAGTTGTTTTTGGTAAGCCCCCATTGCTGCTTGATAATTTGCCACCCTGGGTAGAAAGGTGGCAAACGAGTATAATTTCCGGCCAAGGACATCCAGTTTATGCCCCTCTCTGTTTGTAGGCATTACCTTGGCTTTACCTGCTGACTTTGAAATGTTGGACTGGACTATGATAGAGTTGGGGGCAGGATGCTTTAGGAGAAATTCAGCCTCTTCACCATGCGTCCAATAGTGGTTCTCGATCCTACAGGTAACTTGTGTCGAGGCAGGAAGTAAAGACCATGATTCCTTGACTAATTCCATGAGTGCTGGAATAAAGGCTAAACTCAATGGAGCAACTTGATCTTGTAGAATGTCTCCAAAGACCAAATCCTCTTTGGGCTGAGGAGGTTCTTTCGCTTCTAACTTAAGAGATTTAGCCTTCCTGGCAACCATCTGAGCATATGAGGAGAAGTCCTCTGAACGGTATGATGGATGTGGATCCCCGGCATCAGATTCTGGCGTCCTGCCATCTACAGGTATCACTTCAGAGTCCTCCGAAAAGAATTCCTCTTTCTGGTCAGATGGTAGAGGTGAAAGTGGTTCATCTTGTTCAGATGGGGGAAGAGACGGGGGTGCTCGACCCGTTTTCTGTCTGGACCAGAATTTTGGTGGGTTGTTGTGAGGTTTGCGGAGCATCCTTCTGTTTTGTAGTCTGTGATGGCAGAGTAGAAGTCTTGTTAAGGTATCTATCAATCTTTTTGTCGACATAGCGACGTTTGGACCAATGGTAGACCACTGTTTCAGGATCGGGGGAATGTCGCCATCGATGCCTTGGTGGCGAAGCAGACAAAGACGACAATGTTGAAGCATAGACATAGCAAATCTTTCTATGTCTGTGATCCACTCCATTGTCAGAAAGAGAATCTGACGAGTAGTCCTCTTCTCGACGTCAACAGCGAGATCGTTTTCGTTCAACCGTAACATAAATAACGTCATCGGTTGAGGACTTCAAACGACGCTGAGAAGAACGTGACAGAATCACCACCTCTCGATGAGAATGTCAACACCGATCGGGAGAAATATGTTTCCTTTTCAACGTCTTCTTACAGGGTGGAGAGTCCTGCCCCAATGAGATCGAAGGTGATGGCCAATTACTTAACTTCCACCCGGTACGAGCAGGGCTGTAATGGGTAGAAGCCATGCTAGATTGGATGACTTTTATATTTGTTCATATTGTTGTATTTTATTTGTAAGCCATCCCGAGTAGGGGTGGGGTAGAAATCGGATAAACAAACAAACAAACAAACAAACAAACAAACAAATAAAATAGGTGAAGGCAAGCGGCTCGGCATGGAGATAGATGCCAATGCCTGTCGATGCGGTAGAGGTTCACCAGTCTCGGAGGGAGAATCACGGTCCCGAGATGAATCTTCCAAAATAGGCGATGGGAGTGAGGCGGAGACAGGAGGGATGTCTCGGTGCCTATCTTTTTTAGCCAACTGTTTGTCGGTCTTGTCCTTAGCCTGTGATTTTTTCTTTTTCAGGTTGTCCTTTTGGGAGCCAGATGATGCTGAGGTAAGTGACCTCTTAACACATGAAGGGGCTGACTTTTTAGAAGGTTTTCCGGCCGTTTTCGACTCCTGAACAGGCGGCGTAGAGGCAGCCACCTCCTCAGGACGGGGAGTATCGGAAGGGTTTGAGGCAGTTTTCATAGCGTCAGGTTTCGACGCTGATAGTGTCTTGTGCCACAAAAACAACTTAAACCTCTGTTGTCTAGCTTTGAGGGCAGGCTTGGTTAAGTTCTTACAGTGCCTGCAAGAATGGGGTTGATGACCCTCCCCCAGGCAAAAAGGTAGCGCTTGTGACTGTTGGAAAAGGGAAGTTTGTGGGTACACGAGGCACACCTTCTGAAGGGGCCCAAAGGGGACATAAAGTAGAAAAATAGAAGAAAAAGCTCAGTAACTCACAGAACCGGGTACAGAAACGAAGAAGGTCGTAGTCAGAAATAAGGCACAGTCCGTGATCCAAGAATGAAAATCTTAACAGTCCATGATCGAAAGCAGTAAGGCAATCCGAGAAAGAGCGGGAGAAGTTAGTAGCCGGGAAATAAGGCACAGTCCGCAATCCAAGAAGCAAAACTATAAACAGTCCGTGATCGAAGGAAGTGAGGCAAGCCAATTAAAGAGTGGGAAGTCCAACAGAAAAATCAACAGTCCAGCTCAAAGCCGAGCGGTAACAACAGTAGAGGGATGAAGCAAAAAATCATAGTCAGACAAGACGTATTCAGAAGAACAAATTCCAAAAAGACCGAATAGTGAAGTTCTAGTGCGAGAAGTTCCTATCACCAAGGCAGTAAAAATGGAACTGAGAGTTGAGGCGGGCGGAGCATGCGCTGTAGGGGTAACTTGCAACTAATTTTCTTTCTAAAAGCTCTAGAAGAATCCGAGGAGTCCTGCGCAGGTGCAGTTTAACCCACTTGTGTGCATTCACAGAGGCCACGAAGAAGAATGAACTAAACTAGAGAATGCTAGCTGGCTAATATAGAGACATATTTGAGCAGGAAGGGAGAAATGGAGGGTATCTAATTTTCATGATATATACTGCATTTACCAGAAATAGGGACAAAGGTAGCCATCTCCCTACTGGGGAGGTAATTAAGGTCAGTGCATCTCTTTTTTGTATTCCACAAAAATAAACAGGTGCTATTCATTCCCACAAACAAATTACAGAGAATTCTACATGAAAAGAGCATTGTACTTGCGCAAAATCTGACCACAACCAAAACCAGATCATCCTTGACACTGGTTCTCATCTCTTCCAGCTCCAGATATAGATAAGACCCGCCCCCACTCCCTAAATCATCTCTGTGAGATTTGCTTTTTTGTTTTTAATAAAGCATGATTAACATTTCTTAGTTAATCTAACCTAAGAATAATCAAATGCTGGTATCAGTTCTTCTTCTAGCCATTTATGAAACATATATTTTTAATCATTGTTGTCTGATGGCTATGACAAGACATGCAAATTAAAGCAGAAGTAACAGATGTAACACCATAAATATGATTCAGTAACATTACTAAATCTAAAATGGAAAATAATTATTACTGCAAACAGTACATTTTTGCATAGTTTTTTCTATTACAATAAAACATTTACTTTTATATCTGATATTCCTTTTGTTCAGTTGTTAATTTTAAAAGAACCTTTTTTCAAAGAAAGATTATTCATGATTACATTTATTTGGAAAAGTCTAATGCAGCAAATTGAACAATCCTCAGCAATATTTTCAGAAAAATGAATCTGCAAGTTTATAATTATCAAATTAAAAATATAAAACCATAATTTGAATACTCTAAGCCTGAATAGTAAAAATATCCCATTTCTATGCATATACATTCACTGTCTTGCCATGGCCTAATGGAGCTTACTGTACATTGATCTACTTCCACAGGAAACAAAGCATACATTACATTAATTGTATGTATGCAAGTAATGTGAACAGTTCTTAAAAGTTTAAATTACATAATTGGAGACATGTTTCGGACTTTAATTGTGGGAGAGTCAGGTTCAAAATCCAAATATGCATGTAACTCACTGTGTGGTGTTAACAAACAGTATGTCTTAAACTAACCCAGGATGTATGCTGCTTTTCACAAGAACCCCAGAGGTCCAATAAGGAGAGCTATTCTAATTGGAGACATGTATCCAATTAGGATAAGGGCAATATGTGGAGAATGAATTCTTTTCTCTTGTGTTCAGGTAAGAACAAAATATACTCCACTCCCCATCTCCTTCTGATGATCCATCTGTACACTGAGGGAAGGAACATTTAACATTACCTGGACTGTTGTCTCTGGCTGTCATCTGCATAAGAAGGGCCATTTGTTTGCGTTCTGATAGTGGGTAACCAAAAAGAATGCTAACAGGTGCAGTTTTCTTACTTCCAGTTTCTTTTTTCATTTTCTTCTTCTCTGGAACTTCTTTCTCTGAAAATACCCATATATTTGTAAGAATAGCAAAATATTGTAAATTATAATAAATACCAAATAAGAGAGAGATGTATACAAATACTGTATAAAAGTTTCACTCTCTGAATTACCAAATGAGTTCTTTCCAGGCAGAAAGATCAAAACATCATATTTCAGCTCAAAATATTTTGTTCACCAGAAGCAAGTCAGTGTGATACAGGGGATAATATCTTGAACTTTTTTAATCATGGGAGAGTCAGAATTTGAATATGCAGTGTAATTCACTGTGTGGTGTCAACGAACTAGTATATCTTGGATTAAGCCAGGATGTATGATGCTTTTCACAAGAACCCTGAGGTTCAATAAGGAGGTAAAGGTAAAGGTTCCCCTTGACAATTTTTGTCCAGTCGTGTTCGACTCTAGGGGGCAGTGCTCATCCCCGTTTCCAAGCCATAGAGCCAATCTTCCGTGGTCACATGGCCAGTGCGACTTAGACACGGAACGCTGTTACCTTCCCACCGAGGTGGTCCCTATTTATCTACTTGCATTTGAATGCTTTCGAACCGCTAGGTTGGCGGGAGCTGGGACAAGCAATGGGAGTTCACTCTGTCGCGTGGATTCGATTTTACGACTGCTGGTCTTCTGACCCTGCAGCACAGGCTTCTGCGGTTTAGCCCGCAGCGCCACCACGTCCCCTCAATAAGGAGAGTCAGGCACAAATATCAGCTCAGGAAGGGTGTGTGTGTGTCATAAAACTGTGGAATAAGTATTTCTGAGCACATCTCAAATAAATTATTAAGGAATTGGAATATGCAAATAAAATCATTCCCTATAACATCATCTCTGTGTCAGATCCACATCAATACTGAACTCTTACAGGGTAGAATAATATGAAGTGTGATATATGGATTATTGTGTTTTTTTCATTGCCGCCTTCGTCCCTGAAATTATTGTGTAGTTTCAAAGAGAAACATGTATCCACTAAATTGCACACCTATTTGAAACCGTTCTGGCACAACCATGTGCATATCTGCTCAGATATATGTTCTATCAAGTTCAGAGA
Organism: Pogona vitticeps; assembly: GCF_051106095.1. Lineage (NCBI taxonomy): Eukaryota > Metazoa > Chordata > Lepidosauria > Squamata > Agamidae > Pogona > Pogona vitticeps. The sequence continues at coordinate 180,754,370 of NC_135786.1, forward strand.
GATTAATACTCCCAGGTAAGTGTGTACAAGATTATACTCTGAGGCGCCAATTGTTATTCTTCAAAGTCAGTTGTTCCTAAAAGTGTTCACCTGAGAAGAGGTGCAACCTACAGAACACATACATAGTCAAGAGAACTGCTGCAGACGGGAAGCCACACTTGCTAGTCAAAATATAATACTGTACTTAGGGATGAACGTCACTCAGCTAATGGTTCCCCAGCATTTTTCTGCATTCATTTCAGCCAGCCATTTCTGTCACTGCCAGATAACTTCCCAAATCCTGCCACCTTCAGCAGTTTCCTCCAAGCCTTGATGGCTACATTAAGAAATCATGAAGACTCCCCACAATATTTGCTTCCACAAATAGTTACCAAAAAAAGTAGTAGTACACACAATTGGATATGTGATTTCAGTATAACATACAAGTCAATTATGATACATCTCAGATTATACAGGCAATTGTGTTTTGTAAAAAGTTTGCACTGAAAGGTTACTAAAATTAACTTTTAAAAATGGTTCTTGCAAATATCGGTTATATTAGATTAACAGCTAAATCAAAGTATTTTTCACATTTGTTTCTGTCGTCTTTCTGAAATAATTTTGCTAGGGTTTCCAATATAGCACTCCTCCATCTACTTCTGCAAGAACAGTCTGTCATTTTATATTCCTCATTACTTATTTTTCTCTATAGGGAATTTTCCCCAAATATCCACATTGCACAATGTACACTTCTACCGTGTTTTCCTGAAAATAAGACATTAAAAATATTAAATTTTGCTCCAAAAATGAATTAGGGCTTATTTTCAGGTGGTGTTTTATTTTTTTCATGTACGACAATCCACATTTATTCAAATACAGTGATGTCATCTTCTTCTCGTTGCTGCACAATGGTGGAGGGCAGGGTTTCACTTAACTAGGGCTTATTTTGGGGGTAGGACTTATATTACGAGCATCCTGCAAAATCATACTATGGCTTATTTTCAGGTTAGGGCTTATTTTCAGGGAAACAGGGTACTCTTCTGTGTAAACTATGAATTTGAAATAATTTGTAGAGAAAAAGCAGATTGCTTTACTGAATGCTGTTCACACTCTGCTTTTGAAGTTTACAAACTTAAACTTGTTTGGCATGATTTGTTTTTTTTTGTCAACTATCATTTTCTAAGAAAAATATCTGGTTTCTATATTGAACTGCTGTTTTAAAAGGCTGCTAAGCACTTGCATTACCCAAATGTGATTATTCAAACTTATTTTCACACACTTGCTGAAAATAAATTCAACACTAGATGAATAAGAAACAATTTGAAAGCGGTCTTGCAAATACTGTAGTTCTAACCCCTAGAGCCACCAGCTGTAAGGGATAAGAAGGCCACCCACCCCACCAGTAAACAAGATCTATGCCACTGTGGGTAGGCTCCCTCATTTTTGGCATCCCAGTTCTGCCCATGGAAAGCTATGATGACAGGTACACATACTGTAAATAGCAAAACACCTTATTCTTAGACTAAAGCAAGTTAGGAATAGGCTGGAGACAGATAGTGGATCCATAAGACCAAAAGATGGCCATTGCTCCAAGATCAGCTCTTCAGCTACACCACCTTGATGTGGATATAGCTAAGCCACCCTATTCCTTCCAAAGGGAAAGTTCATTTTTAAAAAATGTCATGCTTAATTCCATGATAAACTCTTTTCTGGTCAATGTGAGTCAGCAGCGCTCTGGATGAGGAAGTAAATGTATGTCATAGCAACTGTCTTAACCTACAATAGAGCTGCTCCACTAGGCATCATGTAGCAGATGGTAAGACTGAACATCAATATACATAAGTAAATCACTGTGTTGTACCTGCTGTGCATTACTATTTCTGTTTGATCTATATATGTCTTAAACAAATACAGAAAACATGTTATTTAGCAAATAAATTATTTGACAATGCATTAACTGCTAGCTTCCACCACATATATTAAAAGCACTGATTGGAACTGACAGATATTCCTGGACAATGTGTACATGGTAAACCTGTACTTTGGGTTCCCCAATGAAAGGTCACATTCATTATATTAAAATAAAAATAGCTTGCAAGCAATTTACTGGCACAGAAAAACAACTACTATAACTACTTATAATGACATTGATAGGAAAAATGCAACTATAGTAAGAACACCTGATAATCCATTTACCTGAATATGTTCTGTAAGTAGATATTAATCTCTCCCCCCAGCTTTCATTTGTATGTCCTGGATCTGAATCTACAGAATGAAGAAGACATGGGAGAAAAGGGGTGGAGGAGAGCAATAGGAAGGAAGTGTGGCACACAAGACAGAAATACTGACAAATAAAATTTTATTTATTTCCTAACATCTGTATATGCGTTTTTCAGTGCTTTTAAATAAATACCTACTGAAACTCTAGAATAGTATTTCCTGGGGATTAATGATTTAGGTGGGTGATTTCACACAAAAATACAGCATAAGAATTGTGAAGAACACATTCACTATGCAATCTATCTATCTCATTGCATTTATTGCTCTGTGTCACAGTTGCTTTACATGAAAGCTGAAATTTCATTAGCAAACAAATCTTTCCTTGTTTGCATCTGAACAAATATTTTGTGATATCTATTGGATCATTTGATGTCTACTTCTGTTTCATTTCAAGACCCCTTTTTCCTTATATTTTCATCTAACATTGAATGTATTCATAGAAAACTATTTGCATAAATGAATAATTCTACCAAGACACACTGCACAGGAATGCCTAAATGTATTTACACATATTTAGCATTGCTTTAATTTAAAAATATCTCAATTAACAAGCAATATAAGGACAATGGAGAAACGCCAAAGTACTATTGGTTGCTGTGGGTTTTCGGGCTCTTTGGCCGTGTTCTGAAGGTTGTTCTTCCTAACGTTTTGCCAGTCTCTGTGGCCGGTATCTTCACTCCTGTCCTCTGAAGATGCCGGCCACAGAGACTGGCGAAACGTTAGGAAGAACAACCTTCAGAACACGGCCAAAGAGCCCGAAAAATCCACAGCAACCATTGGATCCCGGCCATGAAAGCCTTCACAAATACATTAAAAGTACTATGTCAGAGAAGCTTAAGACTGTACTATGTTATGAATTGTAGTCCAAATGATGTTATTCAGACTTCTAACATGTTTCATCAGAGAAAAATATTATATCCCAAGATCCATAAGATTATTTTTGCTTGCTTTCCTTTAAAAGTACAATTCAAGCTGAAATCTCAGCCTACTGAAGGGACCTATTAATGGGACTAATTCAGGTAGCGTAAAATGTTTTCTGACCTATAACATAAAAAATCATAATTTTATTGTGAACAGAATGAAAATTGGAGCCTCATCTCAGGACATAATGGTTGGAGCTCTGAGAAGGAGCTCACCGATGAATGCAGTACTGCAGTTGAGTAAATGCATAATGGGACAGTAATCATCTCTCAGTTTATCTATGTCATATGGTTGTTGGAAATAAAATAAAATGGGGGGAAAACCTCATACATACTAACCTAAATGTGTTAGAAAGGTGAAATGCAAATTTCATGTCATATAAACAAAATGTTTCAAACAACTAGAAAGCTTTTCCATATTCACTCTTAAGTGAGTACCCTGGAAGATTGGACATAAGGTGGATTGATTAAATAAAGGAAATCATAATCTTGCAAGACTTGAACAGGACTGATAATGACAATGTTAGGATTATTTTGGAAAGCACTAATTTCATAGGATTGCTGTATGTCAGAAGTGACTGCAAGGCACATAACAATAACATTAACTATTCTTCTACAAGAGGAAATATTCCATAGTTCAGCATTTTTAACTACACTACATGAGAGCATTTCTTCTCATCCACAAGATTACTTCTCAGACAAGATTACTTCATTGGCAACAATACTGGGGCTTTTTAAAAAAAATCCCAGCAGTGTGTGTTTGCAGATATGTGGGGAAGTTTTAAACTCCCATAGTGGTATGTAATGATCCTGTTTTGGACTACAATCCTTCTTGCATATTTGTAGAGGTTTGAAAATTAAGAAGGCTCAGCTGCGTGCAACATATTTAACACAGTATGTGTTCAAACATCAGCACTGGTTTTGGTACAAAAACTCCACTGACCTGATACAAACCCAGAGTTTTGAAAGTGTGCAAAGCACTTCAGAACCATAGCAGTAAGATATTTTTTAACGAAGAACAAATCATGCCAAACTAACCTAACAGCTTCTTTTGGAAGCATAAGAGGAAATGTATTCAATATATTGATATATGTCACCTAATTAGTAAACAAAACATTCAGTTCTATGTATAATATGGGAAACTAGTAGAGGAATATATAGGTATAATTTAAAAGAAGCAGTTCCACCATTGTACAGTTTTTGCTACAAAAAAAGACTGGTCATAGTTTGCTCAGAAATTTAATGCATATTTGTTTGTGGTCCTATATTGTTTTATTACCTATAATTACCCTAATACACTGACTTCTACCCTAGTTTGAAAACAGTGTTTGGAAAAGTCATTGGTCTGCTACTGTATTCTGCTTCTTGTCTGGTACATGTCTGAATGACTACGAAAAAGAGCTCTGACCATGGGGAGAAATCAAATACATAATATTGAATATTTCTGGCAGCTAAGGACAAAGCAGTAGAAGCAGGATGTATCAGTTGAACTGACTGGAGGTCAAACGTTTGCTGACTAGCCTCCATTCTAGTCCCTCCCCTAGTCAACATTAACTTGGGCATCCAATGAGCAAACTGGCTTGAAGGTACTGCTTTTTGTTAAAAGACAGGTTTATGTCTTGGTAAATATTAGCCACAAAATCTTCTAATGGGAGCCTGACTGAAATAATCCTGAACTGGCATCTGCTGCAAAACCCTGGGCAGATGGACTGAGAATAACACTTCCAGCTATGTCTGCTGTTTGTCAATGCAACAACTGCAGAATAGATCTGATAGGTAAGTGACTAGTCTACTTACTCTTTGGCAGAGAGAGAGGGCTGAACATTTTGTCAAACAACTGTCCAGTTTTTGTTTAACATGCAAGACAGTTCAGGGGTCCTATTACTGTTCCACCTCTGCACTATGACAGTTCAGGGATCCTATTACTGTTCCACCTCTGCAAACATACCTAGTGTTGTTATTTATTCTAATTATAAAATGTATGACCCCCTTTGATTAGAACTTGATCATCATCACATTACAGCAGAATCCTGGGAGATTATGGAGAGAGAGAGAGAGAGAGAGAGAGAGAGAGAGAGAAATAGAAAACTACAGAACCAGCCACAACCTCGTAACGACCAGATAGGCAGGATATAAAATAAATAAATAAATAAATAAACCTCATTAAAATGGTTTTTGAAAAATCATATTTATTTATTTATTTATTTGATTTGCTGTATTTGCTGGCGCACAAGGCGGCCGGCTGTATAAGACGACCCCCCCAACAGGAAGAGGAGGAGGAAGAGGGGAAACGGGCGGGTGGCGGGCAGGCGAGCGAGCGGCTGGCTCAGCAGCGTGGGGTGGCGGGCAGCCTGGCAGCCGTTCAGGCAAGGCAGCGAGAGTGCGAGGAAGAGCAGAAGAGGCTGAGCTGGCGGTGGCAGGAGGAGGAGGAGGAGGAAAAGGGAAATGGGCGGGTGGCGGGTGAGTGAGTGTGCGGCTGGCTCAGCGGCGCGGGGCAGCAGGCAGCCCGCCGGCAGCTCAGGCATGGCAGCGAGAGGGCGAGGAAGAGCGGAAGAGGCTGAGCGTGCGGCGGCAGGAGGAGGGGAAGAGGGAAACGGGCGGGTGGCGGGCGAGCGTGCGGCTGGCTCAGTGGCACGGGGCGGCGGGCTCTGGCCGCTCAGGCATGGCAGGCTGTGCTTCTCTCCCTCCCTCCAGACCGCCTGCCTTCCTCCCCGGCCAGCGCGTCCCCGCGTCATTCAGTGCACCCGGCGTACAAGACGACCCCCCCCACACTTGGAGGCATGCTTTTTGGGCCCCAAAAGTCATCTTGTACGCCGGCAAATACAGTATATCCCGTCCATCTGGTGTGGTCGACCACTCTGGGCGGCTTCCAATAAAATTATATACAGTAAAACATACAAATATTACACATAGAAGTCTGCATTCAATCAAAACACATACAATAATAGAACAAAGAAAGAAAAAGAAAGAAGAGTTAAATATTGACAGGAGGGAAGGCCTGAACATATAACCATGTTTTTAATTGACTCTTGAAAGTGCCCAGTGTAGGGGCTGCACGAATCATCTGAGGAAGGTTATTCAAGAGGCTAGGAGCTACCGCTGAGAAGGCCCAATTTCGTGTCCTTTCCTTCCGGGCCTCCCTTGGCGTTAGGCCCCTCAGCCTCACCTCCTGGCTCGTGCAGGTGATCCGAGTAGATCTAGGTGGGAGCAGGCATTCCGCCAAGTATTGAGGTCCCAAACCGTTTAGAGCCTTATATGTAAGCATTAACACTTTGAAGTCAACGCGGAAACGGATGGGCAGCCAGTGCAGCATGACCAGAGTAGGAGAGATATGTTGGTATTGTCTCACTCCAGTAAGGAGTCTGGCCGCTGCATTCTGCACCACCTGAAGTTTCCGCGTCAGCTTCAAAGGCAGCCCCACGTAGAGTGTGTTACAATGGTCTAATCTAGAGATTACGAGCGCATGTACTAAGGTAGTGAGCGCCCCCGTGTCTAGGTAAGGTTGCAGCCGGGCAATCCGCCAAAGATGGAAAAAGGCGGTGCGGACTACTGACGCCACCTGTGTTTCCATGATGAGCGTCAGGTCCAGGTGTACCCCCAGGCTGCGGACTCCACTCTTCGCAGCCAGGGTCACCCCCCCAAACGAGAGTCACCCAAGCCGCCAGCCACAGGGGCACCCACCCTCAGAACGTCCGTCTTGTCCGGGTTCAGCCTCAACTCATTCTCCAGCATCCATTGCAGTACGGTCTCCAGGCAGCGCTGGAGGGACAGGACGGCATCACCTGCAGTTGGTGAAAAGGAGATGTAGAGCTGGGTGTCATCAGCGTATTGATGACACGATGCTCCACACCCCAGCCACAGGGGCACCCACCCAACCCCCTGATGACCCCACCCAATGGCCTCATATAGATGTTAAACAGCATTGGGGAGATAGCTGACCCCTGTGGAACCCCACATTTGAGGCTCCATGGGGTCGAGACACTCTCCCCAAGCTGAACTCTCGGTCCTCCAAGAAGGAGCGGAACCAGGCCAGAGCCAAGCCACCGATACCCAACTCGGAGAGCCTCCCCAGGAGGATACCGTGGTTGATGGTATCAAAGGCTGCCGAGATGTTGAGGAGGACCAACACAGATATTTTACCTCTGTCGGCCTCCCTCAACAAGTCATCGTACAGGGTGACCAATGCTGTCTCTGTACTGTGGTGCGGCCTGAAGCCCGACTGAAATGGATCCAGGGCATCTGTTTCATCCAAATGTGCTTGAAGCTGGTCAGCCACCACCCTCTCGACCACTTTGCTCATGAAAGAAACATTGGCAACAGGCCTATAATTGCCAATTTCGTCCGCCGCCAAACTAGGTTTCTTTCTTATGGGCCTAATGAGTGTCTCCTTGAGGGCAGAGGGAAACCTGCCCTCAAGGAAAGACCCATTTATTATAGCAGTGGCCCATTCTGTTGTTATCGGCCTGGCTGCTCCATCTCTCTCAAAAGCGGGGTTCCAGATCACCAAAATCCAGGCCTAGCAGAATCTCACTGTTGACTGAATTAAGCTTCACTTTATCCCCTTCATCCATTAAAAACCTCCTGCCAGACAGCCAATCATTTTTTAAACTATCTGTCCAAAGGCAGAAGATGAAAATAAGGCATGAAATACACTCACAATACCTTTGGGTTCTGCCAGTGCTCTGGTCATGAGCTGTATTCTATTCAAATCTTGGATTAAGTCTCTAGCAATTTCACATATATGTTGAAACAGTGCTGGAGATGTAAGGAGATTTTGTGGCACTCTGGACATCAACATTTATGAACTGCAGTGTCCCAGCAACATTTTATTGGACATGTCTACTAGAGCACACTCAAAGAACCTGCCCCCCAAACTCATCTCAGTTAGGTGGCCCATTAATATCTTACAACACACATGAAACCTAAAAATGAGACATGTGCAGCTGACCACCTGTACTCTTGATTCCTGCTCTTGTGGACTAACTAAAAACTGAGACCTGGATGACTGACATAGAAAAGTCCATTTAAACAAAGGAGATGGCCTGATGCTTCTGACAGACGTTGTTTGGAGCTCTACATAAAAAAATATCCTCACAGGGTCCTATCAAGCTCTGTAAATGTTAACTAGGCTATAGTGCAACATGAAAAAAATGTTGAAGAAATGCTGAGATTTTTGCCTCAATTTCAGTTTTTTCTGATAGATGACAATTGCATGAATCTTATTAACTGGGCTGACACCAGATTTGAAGCTAATATCATTTTGGCTTCCTTAGGAACAACATATAAGAGCTCTCTGGGAGATGAAACCAACAGAGAGGACAATCCTATTAATTCTCCTGGATGTCACAGAAAATAGTGAAGTTGGAAGGGGCATATAAGGCCATTAAATCCAACCCTCTGCAGGAATACAAAGGTGGTTGTCTAAGTTTCTCTTGAATGCCTCCAGTGTTGGAGCATTCATCACTTCTCGAGATTCCACTGTCTTACTGCTGTAACAGGAGGTTTTTTTTCCTGATATTCAATTGAAAACTGGCTTCCTGTAACTTGAGCCCATTCTTGTGTGTCCTGGACTCTAGAATGACCGATAACAGATCCTGCCCCTCTTCTGTATGACAGCCCTTCAAGTCTTTGAAAAGTGTTATCATATCACCCCTCTGTCTTCTTTTCTCAAGGGTAAACATGCCAAATTATTTCATTCTAATCTCACAGGGCTTGGTTTCCAGCCCTCTCTGAACTTGTTCCAATTTGTCAGCATCCTTCTTGAAGTGTGGTGTCCAGAAGTGGACACAATACTCAAGGGGAGGCCTAACCAGTGCTGAATGTCCTTGTGTCTTTTGACAGAGCTGACTTGTGAATCTTCTCTTCCTGCATTGACACCTTAGTGTTAAAGAAACAATGGGAAAGGGTAGGGAAAGAAATGGCTAGCTGCTCCATTTAGATGTAATTTTTTTGACAGAGAATTATATTCCCATAGAACAATAGTCTTTAATATCCATACTGCTGTGCAACATATGTCATTTGTCTTTGGTATCACAAAGGACTGGATCCAACCTAACATACAAGTAAATAGGTGGTAACAGGACTCCTAGTTAGTCCACAAAAAATCAAGATGCCCTTCAGAATAATTTTGTAAATCTATGGCTTTACATATTGCTTTGGCTTAGAAGCTGGTGTTTTTTCAAGACACGAAACTAGCATGAACACAGAAATTCACAATAATTATTTCAGGCAAGGGTCTAGCCTTTACATTGACGGGGTTTTCAAAATTAAATAGGGCTCTTCATCAATTCACAGAGAAAAATAGATGTTTTGTTACTGTGGGATATTGGGGGTTTGTGAGTTTTAATTTTTTGTAAACTACCCAATATAGTACTTGTACTAGTGGGGTGGACTATTCAAATAGGTAGGTAGTTAGGTAGTGAGTGAATGAGAGAGACAGAGAGAGGCAGGCAGGCAGGCTCAAAATCTAAAGGAGAATTGTTATCAGATTTTTTAAATAATAATTATAACAAAAAAGTAGAATGATGTTAGCCTGCATCATTTTTGTAACTGTGAGACAGAAGGCGAGAGGGATGCTCCACTCGCTGGAGAGCTGTCCCTCCTCCACAACAAGAATAAAGAGGAGAGTCCCCAGCCAACACCAGAACCTGTGGCAGAAGCTCAGCATGGGAAAGAAATAGAGTGAGAACTTGCAGGGTGTGACAGTGAGAGAGGTCCAGGAGAAAAAGGCAGGGAAAGAAAGGAAGAAGAGGGTGGAGTCTGAGGCAGGAATAAGGGAAGTAAAAAGGAAGGAAAGTCAGTTGCTGCCAGACGGCGAATGGGTGTGGATGGAGGATCCCTGGAGAGGATTATGGGAGAGGCTTAGAGTGCCTAAAGAGGAGGTGGATTATAAAAGAAGGGAGATTCCCCCCAGACCCGCTTATTGGGGAGAAGCTGGGGCGAGAGAGTGGAGGAGGCTGAGGGAAGAGAAGGAAAGAGTAGAGCGAGAAAGGACAGAGAGGCTAGAATGGAGAAGAAAAATTACAGGGAGGATCAAGACCCCGAGGGACGAACCCTGTGGAATGTCAATTGGGAGGATGAGACCGTGCCCTTGCTGGAAGGTCCACGGGGCAGACTGTGAAAGACTGGGTCCTTGTTGATTTACTGGGACCATGGAACAATAGTTATGGCAACCTGGTCCTGTTTGAAGATTGGAAACCCCATTGGCAGAAGGAGAAAAGCCTCAAGATCATGTTACAGACACTTGTTTACTATTAAATCCACCAATAAATCTTTCACCTGTTTCGAAGCAAGAAAAATCTACTGAATTTTTTTGAACCGAAAGAAGAGCCTAAAACAGAACCCTCACAGTAATTCACTACATATTCTTTAACTGTTCAATTGTAAAAGAGATACCTCAGCTGTTAAAATTTGAATGAATTCAGCAGAGAGTTGTAATAATGTCTTTACACGTAATTCAAAACAACAGGATTTGGAAATATTATGTGACCCCCTACGCTCACATAAAGATATCTGACATCAAAATATCTGTAAAGTTTTCAGTAATTTTATTCTCTTTCTTACACTGCTTACTATAATTCATTTATGACATGACTATCATGATAATAAAGATAAGTGCTTGAATTATGAGCAGCCAACAATATATTGCTGCTAAATATAACACATATTGGTGACAAAGCAGATGTAAAGACTAGATAAGAACTGTGCAGCTCAACATATCTTTGTAAGTTCTCAATAATCAGATTTCTGGATTCTGACTGACAATTGGATGTAGGCAATCATTTCATCATTACTTTGCATCTTTTGTAACAGGTGCTATAACAAAATATTGAAAAACATATTAATAGAAAAATAAAATAAAATAAGCTGTACCTGTGTCTGAATTTCGATCTTCATTTCTGGATGGACTAACATTAAACTGAAGTTTACGTTTCATGGAAGACTTTTCTTTCATCTCCTTTCCCACATCACTCCTATCCACTTTTGCAGTTTTGCTGTAGGAGGCAATCTTGTCCTTGCTCTGATACAAATAAAGAGTATACTATGTTATAAGTTCAATGTTTACATAAAAGTGATTTTTTTAAAGAAGCAAAAATAAACACATTCTATTTTAAAAAAACCCCCCACAGCTAACCAATAGCAGAATTTTGCCTCTAATCTCTCCTTCAGATTACTGCAATCTAGGATTACTAGGCTTTACTACGGATTCCCTGTAAATGCAGAACACAGCAATGATGGAATGCTAAAGAACCTAGGATCTTCTGGTTTTTCCACAGGTAACAAAGCAAATATATCAGAATAAAATTAATATTAAACAAACCTGGATAAAGAGAAGTGAAATTGAATGCTATTTGAAACCAATATTTTAAATAATAATGAAAAAAGGCACAAAAACAAGTAGGATAACTAATGTATTTATACAATTTCACTTAATTCTGAAATAAAATTTAGTAGAAATAAGTTATTCAGTTTCAACAAGCACAAGCATTATCATTGGTAATACTTGTCTGAAAAACAGGAGCATCAGTGTTTTTGCACACATATACACACTATACATAACAGAATATTTTAGGAAGCTCAGTAACAGATCAATCGTATAATCAAAGCTTGCTTTCTTCGCAATGAAAACTACAAATATACTTGCATGGGAGAAAAAATGTATACATCTTATACACAAGATGTACAGGGTTGTATGCACATACAGACATAAACAGAAACACACATCAACAAATACAGTAGTGAACTGGAGAAATACTTAGTTCTTCTCCATTTCTCAGAGCCACCTATCTTAGACCAGTAAATGGCTAGGTGCACATTCTCAATATAGCTGTCTATTTCAAGCATGGCCAAAATGCATCTTTGCTCACCTTGTTTTTCTATCTCCCTGACGCCCCACCTGTCCTCTTGTTCTCATCTCACTCCTTTTCAGAAGGGAAGCAACTGGCTTGACAAGTTGGCATAATGCCTAACAGAGCTAGTGAGGCATCACATCCAACTTGGCAAGCTCACTCAAGATGAGATACTGGGGCATCTAGGTCCAGAAACTTTTAACTAAAGTACCTTATCGGAAGTGGTGACCTTAAAACTCTGGCTTAGTATGTTAGATGCTGCAACTCACTTTGCAGGTTTCTACACAAAATTCTGAGGCATCTATGTCCTATTATTTTGTGTGGAGCATGCAGAAGCACTTTGAATTTGGAACTTGTTCACCGAAGCAACAGAAGCAGACATGAAATAACAGTTGCTGACTGTGAAGGTGCTTTTTCATAGTTTTCTTATTTCATAAAAGGATTGCTATGCTATGAAACTGATAATATTTATGCATGGAAACAAGATTCTTTAAAATATTCACACGAAATAGAGAAAGCAATTCAAAATTTAAATTTCACTTAGGAATCTAAACAGAGATTAAGCCAAAACATACTTTCTCACAAAATGCTTTCCTACCTTCTCGGTGTAAGTAAGCAAAGGCTAAACATGCACACTTTGAGTCCATCATACTGTTTTTACAATTTATTTTTCAAGATATAGCTGCCTGCTATATTAATACTGAGCAAATACAAAAGATGCTATCTGCTTACAATAGTTACTATAAGTTGTAAGGCCTCTTTAGGGAAAAAGGGTTTCTGGATTCCACCATATTGGACAACTATTGGCCAGTCTTCAAATTTCCATTTTTGGGCAAGGTTTGGAAGCACGTGGTGGCCTCTCAGTTCCAGAGGTTGCTGGATGAAACAGATTATCTAGATCCATTTTAGTTTCGTTTCACGTCTGCTTATAGGATGGAGACAGCTTGAATGGGACTTCAAATTGTTGACATCTATCATCTATTATGTTAAGGATCGTTCCAGAACAATGCCATTACTTATGGGAACCCCACCTTTCAACCTCAAGTGTTTCTTTCTTCTTCTACTACAGCACGTGAGATGAACAAACTGGCTCCACTTTATGGTCAAAATTATTTACCAGAGCAAATATGGTTTAACATTTCATTAGCTACTGATACCTTTCTATAAAATGTTTTAACAAAATGTTCATACCACTGGACATGATTTTACTGAAGTTGCTTTGGTTTCTGTAATTAATTAAGTAAAACTAAATTAGAGAATTAACAATGACATACTTCATGTCTAAAGGCACGTAAAAACAAACAATATGAAACAGCATAGGTCAGGATCTAGAGAGATCTATACATACACAAAATATTTCTATATAAGCACAGGACTGTTTGGATTAAAAAGAGGATAAAAAAAAAAACTACCACCAACCCAGTGTATCCCATGAATTACTTCTCCAGAGCAAAGGTGAACAATGTATGGTCCGTGGTCACAAGTGCACCTGATCCAGTTTTAAAAAACATTTTGTTGAAATAGTTTCCTTTATGCTGTCCAGGGGCAATCTTGTCACATTTATGATGCCCATATGTGAGAAGGGAGATGAGGGGGAAACACCTCCCATCTGTGTGCTCTCCTCTCCTCCTGTTAAAACAAGGGACTTCCATTCCACCAACTCCATGGAAAGAATGGGAGAGAAAGGACCCTGTGGAAGCTGGGAAAACCCATGCTTAGAAAAGAGGTGGGGAAAACCCACCAGACAGAGGAAGAGGGGCAATAAAAGGAGGGAGGAAATAAAAACAAGGGGAAGAGAAAAGGTGGAGGAAGCAGAAGCAGGACTGATGGATTGAAAGAAAAAAGGAATGTGAACTCTCTGAGGGATGGGAGTGGAAAACAAAACAGAACTCTTAAAAAGAGAGAAATTGATGGTGCCTAGAGATGAGGTGGGAAGAAAAAGGAGACCACTCAAGAAGCCATCATACTGAGGGGAGTGAGGAGTGAAAGGTGAAAACAAGAGCAAGAGAGGGCTTTGGGAGGAGGAGGAAACAACAAAGGGGGTAACCGATGGAACATTTCATGCAGGGGTGAATCTCCTCCCTGACAGGAGACTGCAGAAAGAGGACAGACCAGGGGATGAAAGGTGGGAGACAAACCCCTTGTCACTGTTGTGACCATTGCCACAGACTAAATAAATCTCAGGATTAAGGTGAAAGGAAGAGTTGGCCTCATGGGTGGAGGAGGAGAAAAGAAACAGGACTGAGATAAAGTCATTGAACACTTTTCTTTCTTCATTGGCGGGGGCCTAAGAAAAGCTGTTGAAGTTGCATTTGAATAACTATTAATATACTGTATATGTTAATATGTTGAAGCAAGAAGTTTGTCCACACGTGTCTATGCAAGGGAACTCTGGCAGGACAAGGAACAGGCAAATAATGAGCCTTCTCACACCATTTGATTTTTTTATGAAAATAGAACTTTAAGAAAAACTTTTTATGGGGGGGGGAACAAGTATGGTCCTCCAGGTCTGGGAATGTGTGTGGACCCCAGATTTCTGGAAGTTTCTTACCCCTGCTCTAGAACATCTGACCTTTGAATTATTTCAAAGAAGTAAAGATACAGGATGAGACAGCAAAAACAGAAGATACAAAAAGAGTGATCAAAAATAACATTGATCAAACAAGAACCAAAAGGCAATTGCATGGTCATAGATTCATATGTTCTGAAACATTTCAGTTTGCTTCTGTGAGCTGTAACAAGTTTTTCCAAGTGGATATTACTAAGGGATATGAGAAAGTTTTGTCTTGATAAATAAATATTTTTTCAAAATGCATTAGCAGCACAAGCAAATCTGTGCAAAGCAGTGCAACTGTAGAATCTTCTCAAAAATGCCCCCAGCCATATATATGTTTGTGTTTGGGCGCACATGCATGTATGTGCACACTTGAACTTCCACATATAGAATGTTGGATCTCTAAGTAATTTTCATTGGAAGCCTTTCAGAGAAGACCACGTATAGACATTGTTGCGTTTTGTTTTTCTTTCTTCTTGTTACTCCTCCTCCCTTTTTTATCCTTTCCTCTCTCTTTTTTGGCAATATTATAATTATGTTTAGACATACTACACCTGTTTCAGCTATTATAATTTTTTTTCTTACCGTTAAATATTTTTTTAAAAAATAATTTAAACCACCCTTTCACTTCAAGTTCCTCTTACTCAAACATGAAAAAAGCATATAATTTCCCCAACTTTGGTAGCTGTAAGTCAATAACCAATACTTTATTTCCACATTAGACTTAATTCTTGATTATTTAATGTATCAAGTTTATACACTACCCTTCCATCAGAAATTTTACTCAAAGTAGCAAAAAATAATGTGGCACAAATACAAGTAAAAGATGATTTGAACAAATTTAAAGCATACATTAGAAGGATAAACATTTTTTTAAATGAAAAATGATCAGAACATAAAGTCATCTTTAGTTAGCAGATCAAGACATATCTTCATAAAAATTACTTCCCTGACAGCAACAGGATTTAAACAAAAACCAAATCTAAAACCAAAAAAACCACAAGTGTGTGTGTACACATACACACACACACACACACACACACACACACACAGAGAGAGAGAGAGAGAGAGAGAGAGAGAGAGAGAGAGAGAGAGAGGAGAGAATGTTTTAGACCTAACTGATAAATTGAAGATAAATAAATCACCAGGCCCAGATGGCATCCACCCAAGGGTTATTAAGGAACTGAGGAATGAAGTTGTTGACCTCTTAACTAAAACATGCAACTAGTCCCTTAAAATGGCCACAGTGCCAGAAGACTGGAAGATAGCATATGTCACGCCAATCATTAAAAAGGGAAGGAAGGGAGACCCGGGAAACTACAGGCCAGTTAGCCTAACGTCTGTTCCAGGGAAGATGGTGGAAAGTCTCATCCAAAATAAAATCTTGAAAAACATACAAGAACAAGCCTTGCTGAGGGAAAATCAGCATGGCTTCTGTAAGGGTAGGTCTTGCCTTACAAAGCTTTTAGAATTCTTTAAAAAGGTCAACAGCCATGTGGATGCAGGTGAACCAGTGGATACAGTACTGTCTATTTGGATTTTCAGAAGGTGTTTAACACAGTCGCTCACCAAAGGCTGCTGAGAAAACTCCACAGTCAGGGAATAAGATGACAAGTCATCTTCTGGATTGAGAATTGGTTGAGAACCAGGAAACAGAGAGTAGGTGGCAATGGGCAATTTTCACAATGGAGAGAGGTGAAAAGTGGTGTGCCCCAGGGATCTGTTCTGAGACCGGTGCTTTTCAACCTGTTCATCAATGACCTGGAGACAGGGTTAAGCAGTGAGGTGGCCAAGTTTGCAGATGACATGAAACTTTTCTGGTGGTGAAGACCAGAAGGGATTGTGAAGATCTCCAGAAGGATTTCTCCAAACTGGGAGAATGGGTGGCAAAATGGTAAATGTGTTTCAATATAGGAAAATGTAAAGTACTGTAATGCACATTGGGGCGAAAAATCAAAACTGTAGTTATCAATTAATGGGTTCTGAGCTGTCCGTGATGGATCAGGAAAGAGATCTTGGTGTGTTGGTGGACAGCTCGATTAAAGTGTCAACCCAGTGTGCAGTAGCAGTGAAGAAGGCCAATTCCATGCTAGGTATCATTAAAAAGGGGATTGGAAATAAAACAGCCAACATTGCAAAGGCATTGTACAAACTGCTGGTATGGCCACCTGGAGTATTGCATACAATTCTAGTCGCTGCACCTCAAAAAAGACATAGTGGAACTGGAAAAGGGGCAGAACAGAGTGACTAAAATGATGACTGGACTGGGACACCTCCCTTAGGAGGAAAGGCTTCAGCGTTTGGGGCTCTTTAGTCTAGAGAAAAAGCGCTTACGGAGGGGACATGATTAAGACATATAAAATTATGTAGGGAATGGATAAAGTAGATAGAGGGAAGCTCTTTTCCCTCTCACACAGTACCAGAACCATGGGACATCCACTCCAATTGAGAGTTGGGAGAGTGAGAACAGACAAAAGAAAATATTTCTTTACCCAGCGTATTGTTAGTCTGTGGAACTCCTTGCCACAGGATGTGGTGATGACATCTGGCCTAGATGCATTTAAAAGGGGTTTAGACAGATTTCTGGAGGAAAAGTTCATCACAGATTACAAGCCATGATGAGGATGTACAATCTCCAGACTTAGAAAGAAGGTATGTCCAAATGCCAGATTCAGGGGATTGGTATCAGGAGACAGCTATCTAGTTGCCTCATGTGCTCCCAGAGGCATCTGGTGAGGCCACTGTGAGATACAGGAAGCTGGACTAGATGGGCCTTTGGACTGATCCAGCAGGATTCTTCTTCTGTTCTTATGTACATGTGCCTTTATGTCAAAAGACACATATGGAGAATATGGATCTTCCAAACTTCCTGACACCAAGCTGCATGGAGTTTCATAAGTCATAACTAGTACTTTGAATTATGTCTAGAAAAGACTGGTAGCCAATGAACAGTCTTAACAAGGGAGTTACACGCTCCCTATAAGCAGCACTAGTCAACAATTTCATTACAGCAATCTGGGCCAGAAATGAAACACTTTCCAAGGATAGTCTTAACTAGAACAACTTACAGTAATCCATAGGGTGTACATCTATAAAGGCACATGCTATCATTACTAGTGCAAAAACACTTCAGTGCCAATGTCAAAACGTTGACACAGAGGTTCACAACAGAATACAGGACATCCAAATACAACCTGAATCTTCAAGGGGAGCATAAGGACATACAGCACATACTGGGCTCCACTACTTGTTGAGCTTCAATTTGTTTGCACTCATAAACTGTATTACTTACATCAGATGCTGATTTGAATTAGAACAACTGTACTAGATTCTGACAGAAAGGCAGGAATTACTGTCATCATCATACTGGGGGAAACATACCTCAGAAACCTGGACAACAATTTCCAGTTGTTTCATGTATGTTAAACAGCATGGAACCAGACTGAACCCTGCCATGGCTTCATACAGAAATTCCCAAGCACAAGAAGTTGAATGGAAAGTTTTTTTTTTTACTTATAGAAGTTTTCACATACATAAGAGGATAAGTCTGCAATCCATCAAACCCAGAAAAACATATTCCCAAGATTTAAAAAATAAAAAAATAAAAATAAAAAGGGGGGTGAGAATACTACAGCTGAACATTTTTATAGTGAACAATGAATTCAGTATATACAGCAAACACCATCTTTTGCACAGAAATGTAGAACAATGTAGCACTTTGACATTGGGCCCGCATTAAGTAGAGACCCACACTAAAATGCTGATGTGGTTCCCTCAATGACTAACAGGACAGTGGTCCTTATTAGAAGTCTAAAAGAAGTACTTTGTAAAATTGTCTTGGGATCACTGCAGGTGAGGGCAGAAGGACTGAAATGGGACGTCTCCTGAAACATCTGCATTTGTCCTATGCAATCTATATGCTTCTAATTTGGGCAGTGCCTTTCCACATGACAAGATCCTTCTCTAGTGTTTACTCAGAAATAATGCATGAACAAGTAAATGTACAGGATTATGGTGTTAGCTTATTTTATTACTCCACTGCTTATAGCGCAGGAAGTTAC
The DNA here is from genome assembly GCF_051106095.1 of Pogona vitticeps. NCBI lineage: Eukaryota > Metazoa > Chordata > Lepidosauria > Squamata > Agamidae > Pogona > Pogona vitticeps. The sequence continues at coordinate 180,773,013 of NC_135786.1, forward strand.
AGGTGATGTACAGTATCTAAGTGAGTCATTCAAATTGTTCCTCCATAGGGGGTAAAATCTATTTCATTTCCATTATTTTTACTTTATTTCTTTTCTAGTGCAGATAAACAAAGCTTCTTTGCTATTAGAAAAAAATAATGGAAGGAAAGCAATAATCTTATTCTTTCTTAATCAAGTACCTCTGTGCAATCTCTTCTCTCTGCCTGTCAATCCTATGGATAACATATAAAAAGCAACTAAACAAAGGACAGAAATAAAAAGTGATGGTGCTAATGTGGAAGCAACCAATCAACATTAATTCCAGCTGGATATTGGAATTACTAAATTCTAAACTACTATATTTTTTCATACTCTTGACATTAAAATATGCTTAAACATAAATGAAATCAGTCAGACTTCAAAGGCAAAAAATTATTATTTCACAGTCAACAGCTCTCCATAAAATCCAACTGAGAAAGTAAACCAAACCCTTGATGGTACCAAGCAAATATTTTGTACTCCTAATCTGATATAAAATCTATTGAAAATTGCTGTAATGTCAATAATTCCAGGTGGGTGTGCCAGGGATCTTGAAGAGATGGAAAAGAGGTTAATTACCAGAGGCCTCTTGGTTGAGATGCTGGAAATCACCATTGCATTACTTTTCTACAATTAGAACAAGTAAAACAGGTTGAGGGAGCCTTAGATTCCTCAACATGGTCTCGGTACATGTGACTTGGGGGTTTTCTACTGTATTTTCCGTCCTTTTTGTGACAATGGGAAGGCATTTATAGAAGAACAGAATGCAGCAGGGAAACAGTATAATCAACATGGGCTGAAACAGTTTAGGAAACAGCAATTCATTGGACCACATATTCTACCTACTTTATCCAACAAGTTAAAAATAATGGCTGAAAAAACAGAATAAGAGAGTTGGAAGGGGCCCATAAGGCCACTGAGTCCAACCCCCTTCTCAGTGAAGGAATCCATATCAAAGTACTGTATATCTGACAGTTGGTGGTCCAATTTTCTTTTGAGTGCCTCCAGTGTTGGAACACTTACCACCTTCCAAGGTAACTGATTCCACTGACATACCACTCTAGCAGGAGGTTTTCTCTTAGATACAGCCAAAATCTGACTCTCTGTAACTTGAGCCATTTATTACATGTTCTGCACTCTGTGATTATCAAGATGCATTGAAATTGCCTTCAGTGCATTCCTATGAGATGCCTCGCAAGATGATTGCCATTTTTTTCATCTTGCGAAAATGACTGCAAGACAAAAAAATCGTCTTGCAAAGCACGGCCATAGGAAAAGCTGTATTGCAAGTCACGGAAAAATCGCAAGATGCTATCGTCTCACAGGTTTGTCGTGGTGCGAGGCGTTCGTCTTGCGAGGTATCACTGTACTTGAAAAGACCTATCACATCTCTCTTCAGTCTTCTTTTCTCAAGGCTAAACATACCCAAAGTTCTTTCAGTCTTTCCTTGTAGGGCTTTCTTAAAGCATGATGTCTAGAACTGGATACATTATTCAAGATGAGGTATAACAAGTGCTAAACAGAGGGGAAACTAATACTTCATATGCTTTGGAGACTGTACTTTTGCTAATGCAGCCTAAAATAGCATTTGCCCTTTTTGCTCACATTGTTTTGCATCATATTCAGCTCATAATCTACCACAATTCCAAGATCCTTCTCGCACGTACCATTACTGAGCCAAGTATCTTCTATCTTGTAACTGTGCATTTGGTTTCTTTTTCCTAGGTGTAGAACTTTGCACTTATGCCTGTAAAATTTCATTCTGCTGTTTTCAGCCCAGTGCTTAAACAATTGAGATGACTGATGTGTTTTGTTTCTGTCTTCCAGACCGAAACAATTTTGTGTCATTCGAAAATGGGACAAACATTTCCTGCACTCCCTCATCCAAGTCATGTATAAAAATGTTGAAGAGCACCAGGTCCAGGATTAAGCCTTGTGATATACCACTTGTTACGGAAACATCGCTATACGGTGCACTCGTTAAGCGAGGCACCACTGTACAAAGTGGCCACTTTCCCCCAGAAAAGTGAATGGTTATAAATTAAGAAACCTTCATAGGCATCATTTGTTGTATGCTGGGCTGTGCAACTCAGTATGCAATAGATAATTTGTATGAAGATTTCTTAACTTGTAGCATTTTGCATCTAAGAGTTACACCATTTGCATTACTATTCAACATGATTTCAATCTGTATTTTGCAAGTTTTGTAAAAATCTGACCCATAATTCAAGTGTCCTCAATATCAGAACATCTTCAATAAAATAATCTGAAAAGTTATTAGACACGGCACATGAGATGCTGCTAGACCCAATGGTCCTATCAGTTTATATGGAGAAAAAAAATACAGAGGTTAGAAGCAGGGTGGATTTGATTAAAATCTAATTGATTTAAATCACAATTTAAATAAAAGAATTTGATTTTTGATAATTTAAATAAGGAAGTTATTTAAATTTTAAAAAATCATTTTTTAAAATTTAAATCATTTTATCTACCAGGGTAGATAAAAATTAAATTGATTTAAATCACAATTTTTATCTACTCTGGTTAGAAAGGTATAATATGGGATGCTTATTTTAACAAGTGCCTCTTACAATTTTGTTTACTACCACAATAAACATATCTTCACACTCTGTGTAATCTGTTCTGACTCAGATACATTCTATGCTTCAATGGATTAGCCTACTACAATGTAATCTTCTTAAGCATACTTCTTTTTATACCTTTCTTCCGGTTGGTTTCTCCACCATGTTGCTATCGCTGTCAGAATTTTGAATATGAACTACCTTTGCTGACCCAAATCTGGGCATTTTAGAGTTGTTCACTAACTTTATCTTGCATCAGTGTGCTCATTATGTATCTGCCAAGGGGAAAAAATGAAACAAAAATAACTGTCTGCATACATGAAGTGAACAAATTACATGTAACATAAACAATGGATTATTATTGAATTTATTTAGAGTCATCAGCATCATTCAAATATTTCAGGGCTTACACAAATAAAATATAATATGTATAGAATTCTGACAGTATTTTATTAAAAAATGTTACAAGGAAAAGCTGACCTTAATAGGGAAAAGAAAATCAGTGACTTGCCTTCTCTCTGGCAGCACTCCAAGTAGTAAACTCTGTCATCAAAGAGGTACAGTAAGAGTGATCCCATCCCTAACGGGTTTTAGGTGAGCAATAAAAACATGTTTATCTTGCCTCTTAGAATTATGAGATTGAAGGTTTTAATTTCTCAACTCTCATTTTAATTTTTTTTTTTGTGTTACCTATTTTAATGTTAAATTGTTTTAGTGGTTTTTCTTGTCTTTAATGTTACTGTACACTGCCATAGGACCTGATGATGAGGGGAAATTCTATCTGACACAGTAGAAACTTTCTGGTTAGAACCCTAACACAGCTAAAAGATCCACCTTTTTTTGCAATTTGAACTGAAAACTACATATCTGCTGGCAGAGGATCAGAGAAGGAAGGGTAGAAGTACACAAAACTAAATTTAATACATTAATGAGAAACTACAGTTTAGCCCTGAACCAGATCATCAATTAAACTGAGAAGTAAATTTAAGTTATGCTATTATTTTCAAGTCTACATTATTAACTGTTTCAAAGCAGATTATGAGCCAAATAAATAATAATGACTAGTTTTGTTTCTCTACTGTGTGCTGACTATGACATTAAAACACCAAACTGTTCTACAATATTATAAAGCACAACTGAATATCCAGAATTTTTACATGTTTAATTTCTGAACTTTAGCTTGGATTGTAACTCCAAAATGGGCATTTACATTTCTGCATATTTTTAAACAATACAGTACTGTTTTGAAACCAACATATTATGCTATGCAAATATATGTTTCTACTCGGAAGAAAAGTCTATTGAGTCTAATAGGAATCATTCCCATTTTTAAATACAACACATATAATAGTGAAGAAACAAGAGAAAAATAAACTTATTACCTAAAGTGAAATCACAGTAGTTAGTTCCAGGTGGCCCGCACTATCCAAACTTGAGGTCAGTTTATTTTTAGCTGTTATGAAATATCCAAAGCAGACCTAAAAAGAAATTAATATAAACGCTAAAGCAAGTGAGATTGAATTCTAGCAATTCCTTTTCCTAGTAATAAAGATACGTAAGTAGCCTAACTAATATTGTTCTGGCATTTCAACACAAGAACAACAAAGATTTTTCTCCCAACCCTCCCTCAGCAACAGGATTTTGAAGTGCATTTAAAGAGGGTGGAATATTGGTTCCACTAGGGAAGCAGTTCCATCAGTAAACGTATCCTTGGAATGCTGAATCCTGGCCACCAACATTTCAAGAAATATTTTAACATACTTCTCACCAACTTCTAGTCACTATTTTATGTAACTAAAAATGATTCACTGTTTAACCTATATTGTTAAGCTAGTGCTGAGAAAATATAATACTGTTAATACTAAAAAATGTTACCAATCGTTTTCAATTACCATCTTTTATTTAACACTTTACAACAGACGTCTGAATGTGCAAACTGCTGCAGTGAATAATGTTACTAACAGATGATCCTGAGGGAATAGGAGACCTCTGTGTGTGCTCTTTGACATGTGATGACTCATTTATACATGTAGTCATCACTGTTTCCCACAATTCTCATGAGAAAAACTTGCTTTTGTTATAGAGTGCAACAGGCAGAATCCCCAAATATAAGAATATGCATATCATGGAATTTAATTCCACTATGCCAGAAATTTTAATTCCACTGTGATAAATAGCATTAGATCATCATAATAGAGCTATGATTCTATTCATTCCTAACAGCAAAGAACAAAACATTATCACTCAAATACAGAGAATACATAAAATCATTAACAAGGAGGCACACAACACCCACTGCAACTTCATAAAATGCTCACCAGTCACAGTACTGATCACTAATCCCATATTATTTAGGTACCAATTAACCAGCCGTTATACGATGTCTCGAAAAACCCTTTATTTCATTGTTTATTTTTTAAATTTGTATACTGCCCCATTAGTGCAATGCAGATCAGAAAGGCATTAACAAAGCCTAACAACCATCAGAGAGCAAATCATCATGGTGCTACATTTATTTATTATTTATTTACTTACGATTTCATTAGATTACAGGCTTGTGTATGTAGCTTTCTTTGCTGAACATATAAGTAACCAATTGAACAGATCAACAACAAACAAACAACTGCCACTAACCTAGGAAAGAGAGGGAAAATGAACACTCATAAGAGAGTTGGGGAGCTATCTTTCAAATCCAAGCCTGGGAAGAATTATTGCTTAGTGCTGGATAGATAATCACCCCACCCAGAAAAATCCCTCCCAGTCACTCAGATTACAGACAGTATGCTTGCTGGAGTTTTGCTGTTATTATGGTCTTTGTGTCAGCAACATGTTCTTTAATATGAAGCTTCAACACAGAGTTTCCTGGAGACATCCAAGATCCAGCTGATTTGATCCTCACTAGATGGTCCAGTCTTCTTAGCATTATGATCACACACAGTTACTAGAGTGCTGATTGCGATAGTGATCACTTCCTGGTGTGTAATAGGGTAAAACTGCAAACAAAGATACTGTATCACACCAAAAAGGAAGGAAGACCACGTATTGACATCAGCAAGACCCGTGATCAAAGAAAAGTGGAGGAATTTGCCCAAGCGCTTGAGGAATGCCTTCCAGGCCCGGCAAATGCACCTGAACAATGGGAACACTTCAAGAACGCTGTTTATAACACCGCCTTGTCCACATTTGGCAAGAAAACCAATAAGACGGCAGATTGGTTCAAAGCCCATTCAGAGGAGTTGATGCCAGCCATTGAGGATAAGAGGAGAGCTCTAGCAGCATACAAAGCCTGTCCTAGTGAGTACAACTTGCAGGCTCTTTGAGCTGCTCGTAGCAAAGTCCAACAGGCTGTCAGGCTATGTTCCAACCATTACTGGCTTCAGCTCTGCTCTCAGATACAGATAGCAGCAGACATAGGTAACATAAAGGGAATGTATGATGGTATCAAGCAGGCTTTAGGTCCAATACAGAAGAAATCTGCTCCTTCGAAGAAGGCTACAGGAGTGATCATCCAGGACTGAGCATAGCAGATGGAACGCTGGGTGCAGCACTACTCAGAGCTATATTCCAGAGAGAATGTAATAACCAAAGAGGCACTAAATAACATCGAGTGCCTGCCTGTCTTGGAAGAGTTCGACAGCGAACCAACTTTAACAGAAATAAAAGCGGCCTTGGATTCCCTCGCCTCCAGCAAGGCAACTGGCAAGGATAACATCCCTGCTGAAGTGCTGTAAAGAGATCATCACCACTGAGCTGTATGAAATCTTTTGTCTTTGCTGGAGGGAAAGTGGAGAACCACAGGACATGAAGGATGCAAACATTGTCACATTGTAGAAGAACAAAGGAGACAGGGGCGACTGCAATAACTACCGTGGCATCTCTCTTCTCAGCGTTGTAGGCAAACTGCTTGCCCGTGTTGTGCTGAAGAGACTCCAGGTGCTTGCAGACAGATTCTATCCAGAATCACAGTGTGCATTTCAAGCTAATAGATCCACCACTGACATGATATTCCCCATCAGACAGTTGCAGGAGAAATGTAAGGAACAACGACAGCCACTTATTTTGGCCCTCATAGATCTCACAAAGGCCTTTGATTTGGATAGCAGGGATGGCCTTTTTAAAATATTTCCCAAGATTGGATATCTACCTTGACTCCTTAACACCATCAGGTCCTTTCATGAGGAAATGAAGGGCACTGTAGTTTTTGATGGCTCAACATCAGATCCCTTTGACATCCGAAGCGGAGTGAAACAGGTCTGTGTCCTCGTGCCAACCCTGTTTGGGATTCTTTTTGCTGCCATGCTGAAGCACGCCTTTGGAACTGCAACAGAAGATGTCTATCTCCAGACTAAATCACATGGAAAGTTCTTTAATCTCTCTAGATTGAGAGCGAAGACCAAAGTCCAATTGAAATGCATGCGGGACTTCCTCCTCGCTGATGATGCAGCCGTTGTTGCCCACTCTGCTGAAGACCTCCAACAACACACAAATCATTTTAGCAAGGTCCGCCAAGACTTTGGACTAACAATCAGCCTGAAGAAAACACAAGTCATGGACCAGGATGTAGACTCATCTCCCTCTATTACCATCTCCACACAAGAATTGGAGGTTGTTCATGATTTTGTGTACCTTGGTTCAACAATCTCTGATATTCTCTCCTTAGATGTCGAGCTGGATAAACGCATTGGCACAGCAGCTACCATGTTCTCTAGACTCACAAAGAGAGTACGGCTTAATAAGAAGCTTGCGGCATATACCAAGATCCAGGTCTATAGAACCTGTGTCCTGAGCACACTCCTGTACTGCAGTGATTCCTGGACCCTTTGTGTACGGCAGGAGAGGACGCGAAACACGTTCCATATGTGTTGTCTCTGATGCATTTTTGGTATCAGCCGGCAGGACAAAGTTCCAAATAGAGCAGTCCTAGAACAAGCTGGAATTTTAGCATGTATACATTACTGAAACAGTGACATCTATGTTGGCTTGGGCATGTTGTGAGAATAGCTGATGGTCGGATTCCAAAAGATCTCCTGTATGGAGAATTAGTGCAGGGAAATCGCCTCAGAGGGAGACCATAGCTGCGATACAAGGATATCTACAAGCAGGTTCTGAAGGCCTTAGGAATGGACTTCAACAGATGGGAAACCTTGACACCTGAGTGTTCAGCCTGGAGGCAGGCGGTACATCATGGCCTCTCCCATTTTGAAGAGACACTTGTCCAGCAGGCCAAGACCAAGAGGCAGCCCCGAAACCAGCAGGGAGCTGGGCAGGGGATAAATTGTATTCGTCTTCAGTGTGGAAGGGTTTGTCACTCTCGAATTGGCATTCTCAGCCACACTAGACACTGTTCCATGTCCTCTATACAGAGCACATTAGTATAGTCTCTCGAGACTGAAGGATGCCTGATTAGAAATAAAACTAAAACAATTTTTGCATCAACTAAAAAGTGTACTTTTCCTGTTTCCTTGCCTGTGTGATCATTGCATTTAGGGCATGTCCTGTAGTGATGTGTTCATGGAAACTGCTACGAGATGTTACTATTCAAGACATTTTCTAATTAGTGCTGTATCACATAGTTGTTTCAGTGATAAGAAACCCTAGCTTGCTTTTTATTTGCTCGCTTTATTCCAGTAGTCAGTTCATTTCATTTCTTAATGCAATTTCAGTTGTCATATCTTTTGGTATGTCCTGGAGAGAAGATTAGTTCCTCACAAAATGATTGCTGACCAAGCAGTTGACAGAGCGATGGGAAAAGAAGAAGTGAAGAAGAAAAAGGAAAGACTGTGCAGGGTGGGAATGAGGAGTAGGCCATAATTCTAGGGTAAACAGAATTGACTCCAGTGTGGTGCGGACTCTTAAAACAGGACTCACTATCCTACTGGTGTGAATAGCAACAGTGAATAAAGACAGAGGATAGGAGTCCTGCTTAAAAATTTAAAGAAAAAAAAGAGATCCATACTTTATCCTCCTCGTAACTGCACCTTTGTAGAATAATAAAAGCTGTTTTGATACTTGTATTGCACATTTTGGATTAATCTCCTTAACTGAAAATTCTGCTTCTTTTTTCATATAATTTTGTCTTATTTGACAAGACTTTGGAAATCTGGAGATCTTTGTGGGTCAATACCTTTTTTATTGAGAGCCCTATTAGTACATACAATTGGAGAATACAATAGAGGAGGACCAGTTCATCAAGGCTGAAAAAATGTTGAAGCAATATAATTAACTATAATAGCTCCGAATCCGCTAGAACGTTCTCAAAATCAGATGGATAGGGCTGCTTGGATTTTTGTTTTTCCACTGTTAAGTTCATTCTGTCTTTTCTGTGAATCTTTTTCCACTCCACACAAAAATCTCTGCATATTTCTAAATGCATTTTAAAAAGAACTTTTGTATTTTTATATACTTTTTTAAAATGCACACATTGGCTGAAATCCTGTTGTGCAGCTCTGCACAAATCACCACTGATTAAAGCCAAATTATGGCTGATTAAACGCAATTTCATCCAAAACCTGTACACAATGCAACGAAGCTGCATATACAGTGCCTTGCTAGACAGTTACCCCGCATGACAGATTTTTCGCTATTGACTTTTTTCTATCGCTATAGCGATTCGCAAAACAGTGATTCCTATGGGGGAATTTAGCTGGACAATGTTTGGTCCCTGCTTTGCAAACCAATTTTCGCTAGACGATGATTTTGACAGCTTCCGCTGCGCTCGCAAAACAGGTGTTTTTGGGACCTAAGCTTCGCAAGACAGCAATTTAAACAGCTTATCAGCGATTCACAAAGCGGCTTTCCTATGGCTGATCTTCGCTAGACAATGACGATTCTTCCCCATTGGAACACATTAAACAGGTCTCCATGCATTCCAATAGGGAAATGCTTTTCGCTAGATAATGATGTCGCTAAACAGCGATTTCAGTGGAACTGATTATCATCGTCTAGCGAGGCACCACTGTACCACAAAATAACCAAAGGAAACCTTTAATTTGCAGAAACAGGCTACTGATGATAAATTGGATAACATTTAACTTTTTCACAAATACATATTCCACAGAAGAGGCTGTATTTCCTGAGAATGCTTGGCAAGTTAAATTTATCTCAGCATTTACTTCTGTCATACTATTGTAGCACCATTGAGAGTGTCCTAACCTATGGCATTCTGGCATGGTTTGGGAGTAGCTCTGTAGCAGACAAAAAAGCTCTACAGAGAACCATTAAAATTGCCCAGAATATCATCGGGCTCCAGCTACCAACCTTGGATGACATCTTCACATCCCGCTGTCTAAGGAAATCACACAGCATCCTGAGAGACTCTTCCCATCCTGCTTATAACTTTATTGGACTGTTACCATCTGGCAGAAGATATAGAACAATTAAGACTCGGACCACACATTTTCTCAATAGTTTTTATCCCAGAGCTATAATTGCAATTAATAATGAGCTTAAATACCACCAGTAGTGAATAATTAGTTGGACTGTGTTACTTGGCCTGCGGTGTAGATGTTTGTATTTTTAGTGGGGGACTTTTAGTGGGTGGGGAGTGTTTGGGAATTTTATGTGTGTGCATGTGTCTGGTCTCTGGGTGTCTGTGAATTTCGTTGTATGTGTATATACTTACAATGACAATAAATTATTATTATTATTATTATTATTATTATTATTATTATTATTATTATTATTATTATTATTATTATTATTATTATTATTATTATTATTATTATAATAATAATAATAATAATAATAATAATAATAATAATAATAATAATAATAATAATAATAATAATAATAATAATAAAAAATAAAGAATTCTGCGGCATTTTCAAGACAAGCTTTATTTGGCATGAGTGCTCATGGACCTAGTCCTCTTCTTCCAATGCACAGTATTCAAGCTACAGTGGTGCCCCACAAGACAAAATTAATCCATTCCACGGTCAATGCAGTCTTGTGAAAATTTCGTTTTGCAAAGCAAGTTTTCCCATAGGAATGCACTGAAATTTAATTAATGCGTTCCTATGGGGGGGAAAGTCAGAAAAAAAGTTACTTACCAGGTAGTAAGACCGAGCAGACCGAGCCCCACTCCTCATCGGTAGCTCCAGAGGAGCCTCACACAGCTCTGCTGTGTGAGCAGAGCGCCAAACAGCTGACCGTCGGAGACCAGCAGAGAGGCAGCAGCCATTTTGGAGAGACGGCAGCCATGTGGCCGCATCTCAGAATGGTTGCCGCCTCTCTGCTGGTTCCCGACGATCAGCTGTTCAGCGCTAGAGTCCAGTTATTCCCGGGCTATCAAGGAGGAGCGGGGCTTGGTCTACTCAGTCTTACTACCAGGTAAGTGACTTTTTTCTGACTTCCCCCCCATTGGAATGCATTAATTACATTTCAATGCATTCCTATGGGAAAGATTGCTTTGCAAGACAAAAAATATTGCAAGAATGTCCGTCTTGCAAGGCACCAAAAAACTCACAAGACCCATTCGTCTTGCGATTTTTCATCCTACGAGGCATTCGTCTTGCGAGGCACCACTGTACAGGTTAATGTATACCCTAGGGGGTGGGGACCGGACAGAATGAAACTGGATACAAAAATTGATGACTGAATTGCTTAACACTGGTTATAAACATTCAAAGGGCTGATTAACGTAAATAACACAAGTAACACAAGTGGACTTTTTAAAGCAATGAATGCTGCTGTCAGAATGTCTAGCCTTATTCAGGCATTTATCCTGAAAGCACCATCATCTGAGCTGGAAGGGATTCTATGGATCACGTCCAGCCCCTGTTGGGGAAGCACAGTGGGGAATCAAACTTCCAACCTCTGGTTCTGTAGCCAGATGTACCCAAACTACTGAGCTATTGAGCTCTTAGGACTTAAAGAGTGGAGGGAATGTAGGTACACAAAGCCAACTTCACCTCCATAGTCCAAGCACTGCAGACTTTTGCATGCTCAGTGCAGGAGATAAGTGAGTAGGGTCTTCAAAGAGACAGGTATAGCAGGTAAGTCGTTGTTGTGAGTATATTTTAGAAAAGACTTCCATTTGTTTTCATATGGGAGAGTAGTGGAAGGTTTGCGAGCTCAAAGAACTTCCATTACGTCGGGAGTATCCTCCAAGCTGCAAGACTGAGAGAGGCGGTGTCGGGGTGAAGGATGAGGCCGTGGTCGAGCGAGAGGAGATCTGGGTGGAAAGGAAGGCGGAGCATGTCCGACGACATCAAGACCAGGTGAGTGAACCATGGCTGGTGGGACCAGTACAGGGCTATCAGGATTGCGTTGGCCCCGTCGTGTCAGAGACGGACGATCACCCTCTGGATGAGAGGTAGAGGGGGAAATATGTAAAGGAGATCTTGGGACCAGTCCATCAGGAATGCATCTCCCAGAGAGGTGCTGTCCCGTCCCACTCTGGAGCAGAATCGGGGACATTTCTTGTTGGCATCGGATGCAAAGAGGTCTACTGAAGGCGTGCCCCATCGACGGCACAGCTGCTGAAAAATGACATCGTTCAAAGTCCATTCGTGTGTTCTCATCGGTAGCCGACTGAGCGGGTCGGCTAAGGTGTTGTCGTTGGTGGAAATGTGGACAGCAATACGGAAAACGTGGTTGGAATAGCACCACTCCCAGAGGTCGACAGCTAGGTAGAGCAGAGAAGGGGAGTGGGTGCCTCCTTGCTTGTTGACATAAAAGTGTGCAGTGGTGTTGTCTGTTGCCAACTGCACTACCTGTCTCTGGATTAAGGGAAGAAAGGCATGGAACGCTTTGATGATTGCTAACAGTTCTAGATGGTTTATGTGAAGTGGTAGCTCTTGTGTTGAGTCCGTGGACTGCATGCTGAAGGCAGTGGGCACCCCATCCCGTGGGGCTGGCATCGGTTGTGACCTGTATGGAAGGTCGCAGGTGGGAGAAAGGTCTGCCGATGAGAAGGTTGTCTGGGCAACTCCACCAGTCGAGCTGGGAGGCCAGTTCTGGTGTCACCAGCAGTAGAGAAGATGGAGGATCCATGACTGGATTGAAGAGGGAAAGAAACCATGCCTGCAGAGACCTCATTTTGAGCCTGGCGTGTTGGACGACGGCCATTGTCGATGCCGTGAGACCTAGGAGGTGTTGGGCGTGATGCGCCGAAATGGAGTGATGTGTTTGGAAAGGGCGGACAGCCTTTTGAATTTTCCTGGTCCTTTCTGGAGGCAGAAAAGCTCTTGTGCGGAGGGAGTCTACCTCCATGCCGATGAACTTTGTTGTTTGTTTTAGGATCAGGTGCGATTTTTCGAGATTGATCTTGAGACTGAGACTTTGAAGAGTATAGAGAGTTGTGTCTCGTGCCCTTATGGTGTTGTGGTACGATGCTGCCACTATCAACCAGTCGTCGATGTAGGGATAAATGTTTATTTCCTGCAGGCGGAGGAAGGCGGCTACCGGTGCCATACACTTGGTGAAAGTCCGGGGGATGGTAGAGAGCCCGAATGGGAGGGCACAGAATTGGAAGGCAGTGCCGTTGAAATGAAATCTGAGGAATTTTTGGTGGTCCGGATGAATGGAGACATGGAAATAGGCGTCCTGTAGGTCGATAATTATGAACCAATCTCCCTGTGAAAGCAAAGGGATAATAGAGTCCAGTGTAAGCATGCGAAATTTACGGGAAGATATGAAACAGTTGAGGTGAGTGAGGTCAAGGATGGGGTGGAGGCCTCCATCTTTCTTAGGAACAGTAAAGTATTTTGAACAAAAACCGTTGAGGGAGTCTGAAAATGGCGTGTTTCTGGAGAAGTTTGGTAACCTTATCCTGCAGAGCAGAGGAGTAGGGGGTGTACCTAATGAACCCCGAAGGAGGCAAGTTGAAGAATTCTATAAGGTAGCCAGAAGCTATGATGGATAGAACCCATTTGTCTGATGTAATGGCTTGCCTACGATGGAAAACTGGGGCCAGTCTGGTACAGTTCAGTGGGCGAAGACAAATGTCAGGAAAGGGAGGCAAAAGTATTTGTCAATATTGCTTACCCTTTCGCTGTCCGACAGCAGGAAGCCTACTAGGCAAACAAAAAGATGAAAGGATTGATGTTGACGAGGTAGGTTTTGAGGCCGGTATGATGGCATCAGAGGTTGAGGGGCAGGTAGGACCTGTCGGTTTGATAGAGGTGATACTGTCTGTAAGGTTGGAACCTTTGATTCTGGTACTGCTTGGGGTGAAACTGGCCCGAGCGGTAGAAGGGTCATTGATAGGAGGTAGATGGCTGAGTGGAATAAGAGTGCGCAGTCTTGCGCCGCTTATGGAAGCCCTCCATGGTTGAGAATTGAATAGGCCGGCACCATCAAAGGGCAAGTCCTCGATTCTTGACTTGGTGTCATCAGAGATCGTGGAGGACTTGAGCCAGGCATGGCGTCGAATGGAAATAGAGGTAACCAAAGTCTTAGAAGCGGCCTCAGCAGAGTGTCGCGCCACAATTCTTTGGTATTAAGCCAGCGGAATGGCTTGTGAATGGATGTTGATGAGATCAGATTTCATGGGTTGAGGGGCTGTATCAATCAGAGGAAGAACTTGGTTCCAAAGACGATGCTGAAAGGCGCCCATAGTTGCCTGGTAACTAATACAGTGGTGCCTCGCATAACGTTTTTAATTGGTTCAAAAAAAAAACTTATGTGAAAAAAACTTTATGCGAAACACCATTTCCCATAGGAATGCATTGGAAACCGGTTAATCCGTTCTAATAGGCACGGATTGGCGTCCTTAAGCGAAAAAACCCATAGGAAACATTGTTAAACGATACAATGTTTCCTCCATTGGAATGTATTGAAGCCGACTCAATACATTTCAATGGCTTTGCGAAGTCAATTTTTGCAAATTTAAGTGTGTCATAAAAGGGTCAAAAATGGTTTTAAATGCTTGGATTAGCTTCTGCACCCTCTAAAACGGATGCAAAAGTTAATTTGGCTTTGATCTGACTTTTTGTTAATTTATGGTGAATTTTTTCCCCCCAACTTTTGACAGCTGTCAAAATCTGACAGCTCCATTGTTTCCTATGGGGGAGAAAAAAATTCACAAAAAATTAACGAAAAGTCAGATCAACGCCAAATTAAGTATGCACACATTTTAGAAGGTGCACTAACGATTCCAAGCATTTAAAACCGTTTTTCAACATGTTAAGACACTTTTGTAATTGAAAAAATGAACATCGTTAAGTGAAGCAGGGGACCTAAAACCAAAAACATTAAGCGAAGCATGGTCCCAAAATCGCTATGTGAAAATCGCCCATAGGGAAAAACGTTATACGAAGCACAATCTGACTCTGAAAAAATAAACGTTAAGCCAAAAAAAGTTAAACGAAGCAAACGTTATGCGAGGCACCACTGTACTTCTGAGCAAAAAGCTTGCAGAGGGTAAACTCGTTTCGCCAGTGTGTCAACTTTTCTGCTGTCTTTACTGGCAAGGGTAGGTTTGGACTGGCATGGGTTTGAGCCTGACTGGACTCGACGATGATAGAGTTAGGCACTGGATGTTTATTGAGGAATTCAGCATCGACACCATGGGTCCTATAGAGGCCATCGGTACGGCGAGAGATCTGCATAGTGGAAGAGGGTTCTCCCCAAGTGTCTTTAATAAGTTGAAGAATAAACTTGTTAAAGGGGAGACTCAAAGGAGTGGGATGCTCCTGATGTTGTCGAACACCGGCTCGGCATCAGCAGACGGGGGCTGTCCAATATTGAGGTGCAGGGCTTGTGCCATCTGATAGATAAGAGTAGAATAGGAAGAGAAGTCGTCCGAAGAAGACAAAGCATGGCTATCCCTCATATCTGGAAGTGGAGGGGGCAGCTCAGGCTCATGGGAGGACTGAGAGTGTTGTGCCTCCGAAGATGCAGGGAAGCATGGGGATGAAGGGTAGTCTGACTGACTGAAACCCTCTGTCAAGGGGGTTTGGTGTCGTTGAGTTGGCAGGACCTTGAAAGGGTCTTGAGATGGCATCGGGTCCGGCATTGGAGGTGCGGGATGTGGGGGTAAGGCTTTGCGAGCCTTGTCTCACTTCTGAGGTAGCAAGGTCAGCTTAGATGGGGCAGAAAGGCATGCAGATGAAGCCGAGACTGCGGAGACGGTTCAAGTCCACAAAGGGGGTGGGCTGAGAGAGTTCCGGCATCGTTCAAGGCCGTTTAGCCTGTTCAGACTGGTACCTTTTATACAGGGTTTGCCAGATGTAGGGGTCAAAACACTGATACAGTACCATGGGGAAGGGGCAGAAACCGCCTTGCGATGCCACAGACCTCGGTGGAGAGAGGTGCTTTTGTTTTGTTTTCCCGTTCTCTTCCGTGGAGAAGGGGGAACCTCCGGATTGGATGCTGAGCTTTCAGCTGCCCGCCCTGAGTCAGGGTTGGAATGGGCTGAGGCCGGGCTGGACTGTGGCGCAGCCGCAATGAGGCCAATGCTCGGGGTTTGGAGCGGCATCATGGGGGGGGGCGTGACATCATGGGCTTCATCTGCGTCCGAGGCTAAGTCAGGGGCTTCTCTGGATGATTCCTCGAGGACGAGGGAAGGTAGAGAAGGCTGAGGGGGGCCCACGCGGGGAAGCCTGTCCTTTTCTTCGAGCTTGGATCGTGCGCTCGAGATTTCTGAGAGATTTTTGAGAGGAGGGCAACTTGTGCTTACCAGATGACTTTGTTTTCTCAACACTGTCCTTAGCTGGTAGCACAGACGTAGAGTCAGAGGTAGACTGGCCTGTTGGAAGTCTATCAGCTGAGAAGGCAGGAGATCTAGCAGCCTCTGAAGATGTAGTAGGAGGATTCATGGCCGTTTGCTAAGGTAAGATTCAAGTCTTTGGAGCCTCTGCATAAGTGCCGGCTTGGTTAGGTTTTTACAAGCGAGACACGAATGGGTTGGATGTTCCTCGCCCGGGCAAAAAAGGCACTGGCTATGACGGTCGGAAAGTGTGATTTTATTCGCACAAGTACTACAATGTTTGAAAGAAGACGGCGAGGCCATAAGCAAAAAACTAGTGGGGGAAGGGAAGGGAATAAAACAGCAGGAAGCCGACCAGGCAAACAAAAAGACGCGGAGGATCACTAAGTAGGCAATAAAACGAAAGGTAAGTAAACAAAAGCTCAAAAGAGCCTAGAAAAATAGCCAGAAGCAAATAGCGAAGCGCTCTAGCTTTCCTGAGAACCGTTCAACTCGGCGGAAAAAAGGAACTGGGGAAGATGGTGGGTGGGAGGAGCATATACCTCGTGGAGGATCACACCATAAAATTGTTACTTTTAGCTCTAGAATCTTCCGAGAGAGTCAGTGCAGGTGCAGACAATACCCATATGTGCGCATTCACAGAGGCCACGAAAAAGAACAAAAAACAAACAACCCCCCAAGACCCATCACAGCAAAGAAACATAACCCCCCAGCCAAAAACCACACTGCAAGAATACCCAGAACAGTTTTTAAAAAATATAAAGCAGCACCTTACCTTAGCAGGCACCCTCCTTGGATCCCACACACTAACTGCCAAGGTGAAAGAGCTACAAAGAAGCAGCCTTGTCACCACCTACAGTTAGCAATTTGAATTTCCCGCCCTTTTCGGGTTTGGAAATGGAAGCTCCGTTCGCAAGCAGAAGCACAACTTTGCAACCGGAGCTGTTTGTAAGTCAAAATGTTCGTATGTAGGGGCGTCATAAGTAGACGCACCACTGTAATTTGCAGCAGCATCTCAAGCTATAGTTGTGATTAAACAAACCCTGGGCATTTTTGTAAGAATCCAGTGATTAGACTTCTACTAAAGCAACAGAAAGAATACAGAAAAAGTCCATCCCCCTCCTCCCTGCAGTTACCTCCAAAACTAGCTCTGGTGGGCTTCAAAACTGATCCAGAGAGGCAATTTTTCATGGTGAAGAAGGCTGCAAGGGAGAAGTGAAAACATTTCCACTGCAATTGCCAGGACAATAGGTCTTCTATTTTAAAATGTCCTACGTATACCTAACAGCAGTTCCCTGGGTAGGTCAGTCAGTTGAAGTACCTAGGTGTGGAGCCAATGACTTGGTGTTTGATACCCCACTGTGCCTGCCAACAAATGAACCTGCCTGCACAGCTTTTAGCTACCCAAGTTACACAGCCCTTGAAGGTCCCCATAAGAAATGACCAGCAAACCACTTCTTAGTATTTTACACCCAAAATACCCTGGCAAGGATTGCCATAAGTCAGAATAAACTTGATAGCACATTGCTGCTCCCGCTATCATTATTAATGCTGTCACATATGGACTGTGTAGGCAATATGCAAAACAACCAGGAAAAAATATTAAAAAGAATGAATAAACAAGGAGAAAAACAGAAAAAGATGTTTCATTGCCTTCTACTCTGCCTTTGGATTTGGCAGAGGCTGTGCCACCGAGTCTCCCTCAACCAAGAAGACTGAAAAGTTATACTAAAATCAAAAGCACCAGCAATACAACCAGCATGTGAATATTAAACTGTTTTAGAACATTAAAGTTTTCACTTCAC
Organism: Pogona vitticeps; assembly: GCF_051106095.1. Lineage (NCBI taxonomy): Eukaryota > Metazoa > Chordata > Lepidosauria > Squamata > Agamidae > Pogona > Pogona vitticeps. The sequence continues at coordinate 180,791,069 of NC_135786.1, forward strand.
CATTAAAATGTAAAGTACAGAATCCCTACTACCTAGCAGCTATTTATCTAATCTCTAAGGAAATCCATATGAAGACCTCCAGTGGTTATTTTAAATGCATGCCATGATTATATAGAAAAAAGCAGTTTATCATGTCTACAATATTCTGGGCCCCAGTTGACTGCAAGAGATTATTAATACACTGAGGGCTCTACTACATAGGGAGGTTAATCCTGAGTTTTCCGTTACATGCCTCTGGCAGTTTCCACTGCTGAAATCGTGTTTGGAGAGAGGTGGCTGTATAAGTCTTCATGGCATCTGAAACTGCCATAATTATCACTTCGATCTCAGTATCCAACCATATTAACAACACTTCCCTCTGTCCTTTCATCCCTCTTTCTCATCTCTTTCCTTTTTTAAAAAATTGACAAGTGATACAGCATAGATTTGAAATAGTACAAAGGATTGGTTTAAAACATTAAAAAATTCCCAAACTAGTAACACCACCCACTTCCTTCAGGGAGCTGGGTTTTGTCTTCTATGCAGGATTGCAGTCACATAGTCAAATACTGTATTAGTATTGTATGTAGTGGCTTCATGCATGGTACAGAGATGGTCACTAAAATTGCCCCAATCCTAACTTAAACTATATTTTTCCTAGGTGCTGAAGAAAATCATGTGGTTCTCCATGTAACCCTCTTACTCCTTTTCACCATAATGTTTTAACTCACATACGAGCTTAACTCTAGGGTTGTGCTTTTTAACAGATGGTGCTTAAAATATTTTGTTGAAAGCAGCAGGATTTAATTCAAATTCTCCAACTAGCTTCCTTGCCATCCCCTTTCTTCCTCCCCTTCCCCCTCCTTTTTTCCTCTAATGCATCAGATGCACTTACTGACAAAGTAAACTGACTTTTCACATGGGGTCCATCTAACCTCCATCTCCATAAGTAAATGTCAAAGGAGGCAGTGGCAAGGGGATATTGTGGTTTGTTGCTTGAATACCTCAGATCCCTCATCCCTGGCCTGCATTTCCCTCTTTCTGGCTGCAAAGAAGCTCTTTCTAGGCAACCTTCTCACCTCACTGCCACGGCCATAGCTTCTCAGCAGTTACAACATTGTCACCATGTTCTAAAATCTAAATTAACTATAGTTTCTCCATATTTCCCTTTATATTCTACTGCATTGGTCTTACCTGGACATTACAGATACAGTATATGGCCAAATGAGCCAAAAATTGGTTATCCATGATAGACTGCAATTAGCAGTATCAATCAAGCAAAGTAGATAACCAAACCACAAATGATCCCTGAGAGATCATGAGAGAAGCTAGTTCTAAAGTACAGTGGACCCTCGACTTACAGACTTTTCGAGTTACAGACTTCTCTGGCCGCAAAATTTAGCTTCGACTTGCAGCCGGAGAATCGACCTACAGACCAGAAAAAAACCAAAATGGAACAAAAATGGCCGGTTCCGGGATTAATCGATTTTCAATGCATTGTAGGTCAATGGAGACTCGACCTACAGACTGTTCGACCTGCAGCCACCGTTCCAATATGGATTAATTCCGTAAGTAGAGGATCCACTGTATCTCAGGAAAAGCCTGAGCACCATCCAATACCCACTTCATTACTTACCAAGTGCATCTTAGCCTCGTCTGGATATAATGAAATTTATTTGTCTGATATAACAATTGTGACAAACCCAGACCTACTGGGATCTGCCACACGTTAACTAAGCTGCCACCAACCATTCCCTATAAGAAGTCACACAGACCAGGGATGGATTTTTAAACAAATAAAAGAATAAGGTTTATTTAAATACACACAGGGAAAAATAAAATGATCAGGTGAATAAGATATAGTAACGTGGCTTAGTCTCATTCATACATACATACAGTTTGGTTCACACAGAACCCTTAACTTGAAGCACAGACCCTGAACCTATCAGTTCTGGCTAACCAACAGACACCTGAACCTATCAGGTTGGTACTCTGACACACAGTAGTACCCTGTCTGACACACAGACTCCCACACCAGCTTCTTCTTCCCAGCTGCTGCTTCTTCACATCCCAGCGTCTGCTAAACTTCACCACACAGGCTTCACATATATATATAGTACAGCCCCTCCTCCTGATGTCCCGCCTTCCACTCCCCATAGGATGGAACTTTCCCTCCAAACCCATGACAGACAGGTAACATCAGTGCTGTATGTAACACCTCCCCTCTTTATAAGTTGTTTTGTAGGGGGAAAGCCAAGGTGCTTTTTCCCAAAAAACAACCTGGATAAAACACACAACAACAGTTATACATACCATATCATACTTACTTATACTTACATTCTAAGTTAACCATAGCAATTAGGCATTTAAACATTTACCATATACATTACATCAATTTACCTTTATTCATACAAACCAAGTTCAAAAAACAGGTACATTTAACTTTTTGTCATCAATATATATACATAGTCCATGTTTCTTTCGCCGTCTTCATTCTTCAGGTCTTCTTGACAAGGCGTCAGCAACACAGTTCACTGACCCTCTGACCACCTTCACTTCAAAGTCATAGTCCTGCAAGTTTAAAGCCCACCTCATAAGTTTGCTATTGTGGGTTTTCATTGTCTTTAACCATTGCAGTGGTGAATGGTCAGTGCACAGAACAAAATGTCTCCCCCAGATGTAAGGCTTGACCTTCTGGATCGCGTAGACTATGGCCAAACACTCCTTCTCCACGGTTGCCAAATGTCTCTCACCTTTTTGAAGTTTCCTACTCAGGTAGGACACTGGATGCTGGTCACCATTTTCATCCTCCTGGCACAGAACTGCTCCTACCCCGCTGTTAGACGCATTGGTGTAGACGATGAACTCCCGGTCGAAGTCTGGAGCACGCAGCACTGGATACTGGACGAGCGCCTCCTTCAACCTCTGGAACGCCGCCTCACAGTCGCTGGTCCACGGGATGCGGTCATCAGCCTTCTTCCTCGTCAGATCGGTCAGCGGAGCCGCAATCTCGCTAACCCTCGGGATGAACTTTCTGTAGTAGCCCACCAACCCAAGAAATGATTTGACTTTTTTCTTGGTGTTGGGTCTGGGCCAATCACGAACAGCTTCTATTTTGGCCTCCAGGGGTTTTATCACTCCTCCCCCTACCATGTGACCCAAGCACTTTACTTCTGGGCTACCCAGCTGCAGTTTGTTCCCTCTGCAAGGCCTAGGCCAAAGCACTTCCTCCCCTGGGTCAAAGTGCCTCTCCCGGCCTTCCTGGTCATCCCAAGCTTTCTTTCTGACCTTTTGAGCTTGCAGGGTCTCTGCTGCTATCTCTAGGTTTCTCTTTAGGTCATTCATCAGGGTGTCTATGTATGTCACAACGTCTTGTGGGTCATCCTGGGTGATCTGCTCCCAATTTTGTTTGATCAAGTCAAGGGGCCCTTTCACCCTTCTCCCAAATAAAAGTTCAAATGGACTGAACCCGGTACTGGCTTGTGGCACTGATCGATACGCAAACAAAAGGGATTGCAGCTTCTGGTCCCAATTGTTTGGATTCTCTGCCAAGTAAGCCCTAATCATGCGCATTAGAGTCCCATTGAACTTCTCAGTTAACCCATTACTTTCAGGATGATAGGCAGTGGTTTCCTTGTGCTTAATTCCACAGATTTGCCATAAGCGTTTCATGAGCTTTGATGTGAACGATGCGCCCAAATCTGTGATTATTTCTGAGGCAAATCCCATCCTGGACATATACCCCACCAAGGCATCTGCCACTGTGTTAGTTTCAATGTTAGTCAAGGGTATGGCTTCAGGGTACCTCGTGGCATGGTCCACAATGGTGAGAATGAACCTGTTCCCCCTCTTTGTGGCCTTGGGCAAAGGTCCCACAATATCCACCCCTATGCATTTGAACTGAGTGTCAATCACAGGCAAAGGGCACAACTTTGCTTTGGTCCTATCGCGGCTATTCCCCTGCCTTTGACACACATCACATTGTTTACAGAACTCCCTGATCTGTTTTCCTATGTCAGGCCAGTAGAAATTCTGTGTGATTCTCTGCTGTGTTTTGTTCACCCCTAAGTGCGCAGCAAACATGTCAGAGTGCCCCCTTTGTAAGATCATGGGGCGATACTTTTCAGGTACCACCAGCTGACTTCTGATCCCATCTCCCCCTTTTGAGATATTCCTCAGGGTCTCTCTATATAAAATCCCCTTTTTCTCCAGAAATCTCACTGGGGTTTCAGGTGTTAGCTGGGCGTCAGTCACCTGTTCAAAACACTTTTGGAGAGTGGCGTCTGCCTTTTGCTCTTGTCCAAATCTGCTGTCTGTGGTTAAGGTTTCCACCACAGCTTCTGAACTCCCCCCACCTGCTTCCGTCTCTGGCTCATCATTACCCCCCTGAACTGTCCCCGTGGTGGCTTGTGAACGTGTAATCACTAGCACCCTTTTCACATGTTCAGCCAGGTCATTTCCCACGAGCACGGCTGCTGGCAGAGTCGATGAAATTGCTAGCCGCCAAACTCCCCTCCAGCCTTGAAAGTTGACAGGTACCTCCGCTACTGGCAGAGAAATCACCTGCCCCTCAATCCCTGCCACCTTCATGTTCTCATTTGGGATTATAAACTCCCTAGGAATAATATCTGGATGGCACAGGGTTACCTGGGAACAAGTGTCCCGCAGCCCCCGATACTGACGGTCAAGTATTCCTACGTCCACCCCTGCTGTCTCAAACAACTGAGAATCTGTTCTCACCAGCAGGCAGCGCCTGACCTCTACAAGAGGACCATTTTCCTCAGCCTGATCAGCAGATGTAGCTGTTCCAGATTGAGTAGCCATGGCAACAGGCTCCCTCAGTGACAATGAGCCTTGCTCTTTCTGGACGCAGAACACAGCTTTTGGCTTGGTTCCACTCGAATCCTGAGGCACAATTCCTTTTAGCTGCTTTAATTTCTCACACTCTGAGATTAGATGGCCCTTTCCCTGACAGAAATAACATTTTCTGGTGTATTTTGAATCTCTCTCATCTTGTTTTGGTTTTCCCTCCGAAATCTGAGGTCTTGGTTTCATGTCTGAGGGCTTCCCTTCACCATGGGCCCCTCCCCCTTGCTGGCTTTTCCCTGGTCCCTGAGAGTACTTGCTGTAGGTTTCTTTGGGTTTTCCTACAGATTTCTCCTCACCTAAGGGCTTTCTGATTTGATAAATAAAATCTGCGATCTCGGCTGCTTCTGCCACAGATTTCGGTTTCCTTTCCCTCACCTGGAATTTCAGTTCCCCATGCAGGACTGAATAGAACTGTTCCAGCGCTATCAAATCTTTAAGCTGCTGAAAGGTCTCTGTCCCCTCCTGAGATAGCCATTTCTCAAGCAGCCTCACCAATTGAGCCCCCACTTGGGTAAAAGTCTGCTCTGGTTTCTTTGTGAGGGACCTGAATCTTTGCCTCAGCTGTTCCGCATTTATCCCATGTCTTGCAAACACCAGTTTTTTAAACTCTGCAAAATCTCTCATCAGTTAGTGTGGCATCTCTGAATAAACCTCAGCCAGGCTACCACTGATTAAAGATCGCATGATGGTCATCTTCTCAGTTTCCCTCACTGAGAAGTCCACAAACGCTCTTTCCACTAAGGAAAAGAACACCTCAGGACAATCTCCCTTGTGGTACACAGGGAATTTCTTCAGGTCAGCCTTAGACAATTGGCCTCCCTCAGAATCCCTATTGTTATTATTGTTCTGGTTCATCAGTTCCAATTTTCTTAATTCAAACGCCATTCTCTCTCTCTCCAATCTTTCCTCCCTCTCCATTCTCTCTCTCTCTAATTTTTCTTCTTTTTCCAATTGCCTCATCCTCAGTTCATGCTGTTGGGCTATGAGCAATTTTCTGAGTTCTGGGTTCTGTTCTCCCGTGCTGTCACCTTGCACTGAGCCAAATTCATCCTCAGAACCTTGGTCAACCTGGGGGTCTTTCACTTCACCCATTTCTGCCATTTGGCTTCGAGTCAAGGGCATACTCCCCCCCCAGAACAGGCTGCTTTCAAAAGTCAAGCCTCAAAATAAAGCGACCACTTTTTTTTTCTTTTTGCCTCAGAACCAGCTTTCCCTATAGATTGCTGCTGTCCTTCAGCACTACTTGCAACTGTAGCGAGTTAGAGTCTACCCCCCTCTGCTGGGCCTCTCAGCAGGCAGGCTAGATCACTGCTGTTTCACAGTTTTGCCTCAGCTTTTTTCCCGCCAAAAACAGGCTGCCTCAGAGCACCCTAATCTAGTCTCCCCAGTTGGCACGTTCTTCTACTAGCGCACCTCCCCGTGAGGTACACCTAGAAGATTACCTACGCGCCTCAGATTGTCCCTGACTAGACCCCCCTTGCTCTGGGCACACTTGCCAAGGCTTTGCTGGACCGCTGGACAACTGGACCAGTCGTATCCCACACGCTGGACACCAATCAATGTGACAAACCCAGACCTACTGGGATCTGCCACACGTTAACTAAGCTGCCACCAACCATTCCCTATAAGAAGTCACACAGACCAGGGATGGATTTTTAAACAAATAAAAGAATAAGGTTTATTTAAATACACACAGGGAAAAATAAAATGATCAGGTGAATAAGATATAGTAACGTGGCTTAGTCTCATTCATACATACATACAGTTTGGTTCACACAGAACCCTTAACTTGAAGCACAGACCCTGAACCTATCAGTTCTGGCTAACCAACAGACACCTGAACCTATCAGGTTGGTACTCTGACACACAGTAGTACCCTGTCTGACACACAGACTCCCACACCAGCTTCTTCTTCCCAGCTGCTGCTTCTTCACATCCCAGCGTCTGCTAAACTTCACCACACAGGCTTCACATATATATATAGTACAGCCCCTCCTCCTGATGTCCCGCCTTCCACTCCCCATAGGATGGAACTTTCCCTCCAAACCCATGACAGACAGGTAACATCAGTGCTGTATGTAACAACAATTACATTATTATGACAACCTTTTCCAGTGTTTTCTAGGTACAGAGTACTCAGAAGTGGTTTGTTATTCTGCGAGGTTTAGTTGGCATTGCATATCTTTCTAACTTAACTTCAGCAGGCACAGGCTCAGCTCCAAAATGCAAAGCATTAACTTTTATTGTGGGGACATCAATAAAACTATTTGTACATCAAGTTTGATTTTACTGGTCTCCTGTCTGCACAATGGAGCAAGAAAAATATTTCCTTTTTGACCACCAAATGGGTTTCCAAAACAAACGTCCCACAGATCTAGTAAGTTAAATTGTCCATAGTCTCTTACCGTCAGCCCCGTTGATATTGGCAGCAGGGGCATGAAGGCTTCTCCTGTATAGTCTACTTCACCTGAGTCCTCTGCCCAGCTCATAGAAGTCTCAGATCTCTGGGATTCTCTCCTCTCCATCACTTGTTCGGCTCTCCATCTGGATAGATCCCTCTTTTCTCTTGCCACCCAAGCCCCTTCTTCCCTTAGCTTACATCCGCCACTTGCGGGCCTTCTTTTCTCCCCAACACAAGGGTTTATGGGGAATGATCATTGTCCTCCTCCTCTCAGCCCCTTCTCTCAGCACCATCAACCTCTCCCATTTCTGAGTCCAAGGGTTTTCTAACCAAATCCACTCCCATCCAGGGGGTAGGACTTTTTCTGTCTTCTGATTCTCACTTTCACCTGCTTCCACTAAACTTTTCCTTTTACTTTCCCTCCTTTTCTCCTTTCCCTTGTCCCACCCAACACTTCTGTCCCCCCCTCTCAGTACAGTGGTGCCTCGACTTACAAAATTAGTCCTTATTGGAATGGTGGCCGTAACTCGAAAATTTTGTAAGTCGAAGCACCATTTTCCATAGGAATGCACTGAAAACCATTTAATCTGTTCCGGCAAAAAAAAAATCATCAAAAATATAAAAATAAAACACTGCCCCTGGGGCTGCCAAAAACAAAACAAATCCAAAAATTTGCTGCGGAAGCTTCCTAGGCTTCCAAAGCACCGGCACCCTGTGCGGCAGTCGGGGTGGCTTTGGAAGCCCTGGAAGGAAGCCCCCCCGTGTGGCGGTCAGGGCAGCTTTGTAAACCCAGGAAGCCGGCACCCAGCATGGAGGTCGGGATGGCTTTTGGCTTCCTGGGCTTCCAAAGCTGCCCCGACTAACGTGCCAGGTGCCGGCTTCCGGGGTTCCAAAGCACCAGCACCCCGCATGGCAGTCGGGATGGTGTTGAAAGCCTGGGAGGTTGAGCCTCCCTTTTCCTAACCATGGGGGCAAAGAAGCAGCCTCTTCGCCACCAACGGTTTGAATTTCCTGCCCTTTACCCCTTTTTGTTTTCCTAGATCAAAGCTCTGGCTGTAAGTTGAAGCAAAATTTTGCAGCCGGAGCTTGTCATAACTTGAAATTTTTGTAAGTAGCAATGTTCGTAAGTCAAGGCCCCACTGTAATTCCTTCCCCTTTTCTTCCGTTCTTGCTCTTTCTAACTGCTCTCTCAATTGTTTCACTTCCCTGAGATCCTGGTCACTTCCCCCTTTGCTGTTCCTCTCTTTGAACCTTTCATCAGCGTCTCTTTGACTTCCAGCATCTCAATTCCTCTGTTCCTCTCCTCCTCCTACACAGGAATGGATGGTGCTCGGGCAAGAGGTGCCCCCATCTCGCCTCCCTTCTCACACATTCCCTTCTTCTGGGGGCATCCTGGAACTGTACAGCTTGCCCAAGGCCACACAGGCTAGCTCAACTCACAGAAGGCACAGTAGAAAATCCAACTCCCAACCTTTGGCTCCGCAACCAGATATGTAACACACTGAGCTATCCAGCCAGCCGTTTTCCTAATCTAATCTAATCTAACCTAACATTTTAATTGATATACTGTATTTGCCGGCGTATAAGATGACTTTTTGCCCTGAAAAACATGCCTCCAAGTGGGGGAGGGGGTTTGTCTTATATGCTGGGTGCACTTCAGAAGGAGCCGCCGCCACAGCCGTGAGTGATGCGGGGCCACGCCGGCTGGGGAGGAAGGCAGGTGGGTGGGCAGGCAGGCAGGCAGTCAGTCTGGAGGGAGAGAAGCAAAGCTGGCCATGCCTGAGCGGCCAGAGCCTGCCACCCCATGCTGCCTGCCGCCAAGAGCCGCTTGCCCTCCTCTGCTGCTGCCCGCCCAGCCGCCTGCCCTTCTCCTTGCCCTCCTCGTCGCCACCCGCCCAGCCGCTTGCCCTCCTCGTCACCGCCCGCCCAGCTGCTTGCCCTCCTCTTCCTCCTCCTCTGCCACCCGCCCGGCCGCTTGCCCTCCTCCTCACCCTCCTCCTCCTCCGCTGCCGCCTACCCGGCCGCTTGCCCTCCTCCTCTCCCTTATCTTTCTAAATTCCCACCATTTCCCTTCAGAAACATATAAACTCTATATTTTGAGTGGAAATGTTGGGGGGTCGTCTTATACGCCCAGTCGTCTTATACGCCGACAAAAAGTATATATTAAGCTCATTTTCTATTTTTCAAGATGTTGTTAAAGACGACAAACAGTAACAAAGATTAAAATATAAACATAACACATTTTGATCATTTCAAAATCAATTGTAAGCGCAAATATATGCACAATCAAAATACATCAACAGAAAGACTAACAGAACCGAAGTAGTTTAAAAGTTATTTTAAATGCCAAATGATTATCAAAATAAAATAGAGGAGTTTCACAGGCCTGGTCAAGCCTTTCTCACATCCACACTGGTGTGCTTCTGACAACTGTAAGACTAAGACAACATTATCCCCTAAATATTTTTTTTATAATTTTTTATTTTTTAACAAGAGGGATGACAAAAAGGAAAAGGAGAATTGAGGTTAATGGGGAAAAAGAGAAACAGTCACATACTAACGTTCATTCTATAGCTATTGCCATATCAAAATTCCAAGTTACTCTATTTACTCTTTTCTGCCTCCTAGGTTTAAGTTCTCATTTCAATATATGCTATTCATACGTTGCCTGTTGATTCAGTCCATTTGTAGAATAAGTCCCATCTTTCTGTTGCCTTTTGTAAAGGACAGTCCTTCATTACTTCTGATAAAATGTCCATTTCCGCTATTTCCTGTATCTTCTCAATAAGATCTTCTTGTTTCAGTACCGTCGGACTTTTCCAATTTTTGGCATAGAGAATTCTGGCTGCAGTAACTATATATATAACTATATATTCCTTTGACTTATCTATGTCATCGGGTATCATACTCAATAAGAACAGTTCTGGGGTTAATGGCACCTTACAGAGCAATTTTTGTTGCAACATAGTTTGTACTCTTTTCCAATACTGTTTCGCTACTCTACATGACCACCACATATGATAATAGCTTCCCACTTGTGCTTCACATTTCCAACACATATTCGATACATCTGTATACATCTTCGACAATTTTTCTGGGGTCATATACCACCTATAAAACATCTTGTATATATTCTCCTTAAAATTAACCGATCTTGTAAGCTTTATACTACTTTGCCATATTTTCAACCATTGATCAATATTGATATTATGCCCTATGTTTTGTGCCCACCTGGTCATACATTCTTTAACCATTTCATCTTGCATTTTAATTTCTAACATATAGTTATACATTTTCTTAACTATTTTTTCTTTTGAACCTAATAAAAGCTTATCAAACATTGTTTGTTCTGAATAGAAACCTTCTATTTTGTCTTTTGTATATCTAGATTCCAGCTGTGCTCTGGAACACCAGTCTATATAGATATTCTGTGACTCTAGCTCTTCTTTAGACCTTAATTCACCATCCTTTTTAAATAAATCTTGGTATCTTCAAAGTTTTGCTTTTGTTATGAGATTAGGTTGTGTAAAGGCCTCTATAGGTGACACCCATACCAGTGTTTTATAGTAAATTTGTTGTATAATCTTTCTCCACATTCCCAATAGAACTTTTCTTATCATATGTAAATTAAAGTGCTTTTGCTCTTTATCTTTTTATACCATAGGTAAGCATGCCAGCCTAATTGTAAATCGTGTCCTTCCAAGTTAAGTAATCTATCATTTTCCAAAGTTATCCATTCTTTTATCCAATCTAAAATACAGGATCTATAATACAGAACCCAATCTGGAAGACCAAAGCCACCGCTATGTTTAGCATCTTGCATTGTCTTAATTTTAATTCTTGGTTTCTTACCTTGCCATATAAATCTCATGATTAAATTCTTGGAAAAAGCTGTTTTAATATGATAGGAATGGACTGAAATAAAAATAGGATTTTTGGCAAGACGTTCATTTTTATCGTCGCAATCCTTCCCAGCAACGATAATTGTAATTTATCCCATTTCTCCAAATTGTTCTGTATCTCCTTCATCAATTTCATATAATTATCTTTAAATAATGTGCTCGTCCTCTTTGTAATTTGTATCCCTAGATATTGAATTCTCTTTTCCTCTTGGAAGTTTGTCTTCTCTATTAGCTTCTGTCGTTCTTGTTTTCTTATATTTTTAGTAAGTATTTTTGTCTTCTTTTGGTTTATTCTCATTCCTGCCATGTCACCAAAGTTTTTTAACATTGCCATCAGGTCTGCTATTGAATGCACTGGATCTTCCAGTATAATGACTAAGTCATTCGCAAAAGCCTGAAGTTTATAGATTTGGCCTTTTACTTTCAATCTTTTCAATTCCTTTTTTTCTCTGATTTGTTCATTTAGTATTTCTAGAGTCAAGATAAATAATAGTGGAGAGAGTGGACACCCCTGTCTGGTACCTTTTTGTATTTGTATTTCTTTCGACAGCTCGCCATTAATTCTCACTTTTGCCTTTTGTTGAGTATATATTGCTTTAATTAGCTTCGAAAATCTTTCTCCAACTTGCAATGTTTCCAACAAATGTATCATAAAATTCCAATCGAGATTATCGAAGGCTTTCTCCGCATCCAAGAATATCATGGCCATCTGTTTCTCCGGGTGTGCTTCATAATATTCCAAGGAGTTTAGGACTATCCTTATATTATTTTTCATCTGCCTTTTTGGAAGGAACCCAGACTGATCTTGATGTATTAAGTTAATTAAAATTCTTTTCATTCTAGTTGCCAAGATGGTCGCATATATTTTATAGTCCACATTCAACAATGAAACCAGCCTATAATTTTGAATTTCTTTACCTTCCGTATTTTCCTTATGGATGAGAGAAATTGTCACTTCAGTCCGTGTTGTTGGTATTTTCCCCTCTTCTTCGATACATTCTAACAGCTTCTTAAATGGCTGAAGTAGCACCTCTTCCAGTTCTTTATAATATTCCGCTGGTAATCCGTCTGGACCTGGTGCTTTCCCATTTTTTTGTTTTTTGAGAGCTTCTACAATTTCTGCATATGTTATAGGCTCATTTAGGACTGAATTTGTTGTTTGGTCAATTTCATTTTGTTGTGCTTTGATATATATTCTTTCTGGGTTTCTTTATCAACTTCTTTTTTCTTGTATAGCTTATCCCCTAAATATTTTGACAGACAGACAGAAACATTTATTGGCATACTATACAAAATTAAAACACACTAAAATGCAGATAAAATATTCAACAGCTAACATGTGGCAGGGAACAGCCAAATGCATATTTAGGGCTCGGCACTCTGTGACAGTGCGCTGCATCGCCTCTGCATGATGGAGCAGATGTATCTGGCTATTATAAGAGTAAGTTCTTTAATAGTGCCACCGAGGATGTGTCGAAATTTTCTCAGGTCATCCCATCCAGAATGGGAAGAAAGGAAAGTGCTCAGATAATATTTTGAAACATTGGAAGCCCATACTAAAGAAGACTATGGTCCTTTAAATCTACTGGTACTAAGTCACACAGAATTTATAGATCATAACAGTATATAGTATTCTGGATGATTCAATGAATTTTTTAATTTATTTTTTTAAATTTCAAAAACAAATACAAGAATACAAAATACGTACTAATACAATCTAAACCACAGTGCTCCCCCATACCCACAGGACCCTTTGGAACAATACTTTTAATATGAGCTTCTTTTCAAAAATTGAATTGATTGTTGTTTAGAGGCTTTCCCCTTTCCTTTCACTAATACAAATTCAACAAATCTAACCCAAATAGTATAAAAATTTGAACTTCTTTCCCCTCTTTTCATCTTAAGTTTGGTAGTCAATTTATCATTTAATGCAATGTCCCATACTTCATTATACCAATCTTCTAATTTAATACATTTTTATCTTTCCAGAATCTAGCTATTAATATTCTAGCACTTGTTATAAAATTAGAAATCAATTCCTTTGAGCAATAATCAAGTTCTATCTTATCAAAAATTGACAACATAGCAATTTTAGAATTGAATTCTATATCTTTTCCAAATATATCACATATTTCCTTAAAAAATCAGTTTCCAAAATTTCTGAATCCATTTACACTCCCACCACATATGATAATACGTGCCGATTTCTTCATCACATTTCCAACAGGCCTTAGAATAGTCTGAATATTTTATATTTAATTTCACCAGAGCATATACCACCTTAAACTATTTTTTTTTAAAAAATTCTTTATTCTTACCAACATTAATCTTAAAACTCTCTCATCTTCCAAATTTCTGTCCAACCCTCATTTTTAATTTCTGTCTTTAAATCATTTTCCCAAATTAATTTCAAACTTTCTGTTTCTGTCTCTTTTTCCTCTTGTTCCAAAATTAGACTATAAATTCTACTTACTACTCCCTTCCTCAGAGCATCTTTCTGCATGTCTTCATGTGATGATAGAAATTGTTCATACTTAGTACATTCTCTACATTTGCCATTAGTTTTCAACCATTTATTTGTCCAACTGTCTAACTGGATATACCATGATAGTTTATTAGTTTGAAGTTTAACTATAATCTGATCCTTCAATCTCATTCTAATCATCCAATCCTTCAATCTGGCTTTTTTTTTTTTTTTTTTTTTTTTTTTTTTTTTTTTTTTTTTGTCCTTAAACAAATCAGCTAAACCCTTCAAGTTTGCTGGGAAATTTTCTATTTCAGTCACTAATTAAATTATTCTAGCTCCTTTTCAATACCACTAAAACTGCTTTAGAATTGTCAAATGTACTAAAGAATGATTATAACCAAACACCTTCAGGTTCTGGTACAGTTGGTGGATGGCCTTAAGTATTCAAATGCATTCCAGGCCACTGTCAAAATCTGCACATCTTCAAGAGGAATATAATCTCATATACCACAGGAAGAATCCTTATTCCCTGAACTGTCCTTTGATTCTGAGGACAACGCCTGCCGTCTTTGGAGTACGTTTCTATGTTTTCAATCATTCCATTACTGATACCAGATAAAAATTTAGAAATAGAATAGCTCCAATGGATGATTATTCACGCAAAAAAAAATACATTAACTGTTTTGTGTCACCAGGATGCTGTTGGTAGACAACCAACAGAGTCACTTCTAATAGGATGGTTTCAACATGCATGATGAAGTAAGAATGTAAGAATGTAATAGACCGTTGACTATTCAAAACAGGTCTGTTGGGCGATTCTGTGCAGATGTAACAGAACAGTAAAAAGTTATTTCTTCTTCGGACATCACTTGCACATATTAGGTGTCCAAATGGGCTGCAGTATGTTTTTCTGGATTTGGATCAATATTTCCAGCAACAGTGTTCTAGCTGTTAAGCCATGCATTTTGTCACTCTCTGTGAAAAACAAGGAGCTCGTTAGGCTCTACTCAGTGGCTCAGAAGCTATACATGAATCACCAATGCTATTTCTACATTCCAGAGATCAATCCAGACTTGCCAGCATCACTGGCTAAGATTATACTAGTAACTTTGGGCTAAGTATGTAGCAGAAACATCCTGACGATTTTGAAGTTTCATTTCCTCCAATACCCCTCTATGTTATTGAAGTACTGTATCTGGAAATTTTGTATTTCTGAAAAAAAGAGGAAAAAAAGAGGAAGTAACAGCTGTGATGTCCTTGCTGTAAGCTTTCACATGACTATACTACACAGGCAGGTTAAAAAATGGCCAGTAGCTAAAATGTAAGGCTTGTCCACACTACGGTGTTCTCCCCAGCTTTCTGAGTTTGTTCTGAGTAATGCTGGCATTTTTTGTTGCAGATTTGAATAAATCATCCCAGTACTGTCATACACAGAAGGGAAAAGTATTAGTTGCTGCCTGTATTGGGACACATTTGGTGCCCCCTAATACCACATATCAACACACATCTGGAATTGCCCCTGATGTCTCACACCCAACAGATTCCTGTCCCCTTTTGCCTATGCTCTCTGCCCTCTCAGCATCTCTCTCTCTTTCCCCCTTATTTTATCCACCTGCCATTATCAAATCTTCACATTTTTGTCCCAGTGCCTCCTAGTTTCATTTTACTTCATTTTTTAGTTCAAAAGTTATATTATTTTTTAAAAAGAAGTCAGGAACAGCTGATATCCACTGTGTTCTCTCCCTGCGTACTGCATTCCTCCTCTTTCCCTTTCTCAACCTTCAGCTTTTTCCTCCAAGACTTTCTAATTTTATTTTAATTTTAAATTAGTTTTCATTGTTGTGCTATAGTACAAAATTGCTAACTTGTAAAAAATACTAAAACGTAGAATGCAGAAATAGCTGATAACCAAAGAAAATTAAACAGGATCGGCAGTAAGGCATGGAAAGGTACAGACTGTGCAGCATAAAAACACCTACAAGGGAAAGTCATCTAATGATCTACAAAGTGCATGGATCAGCATGCATCAATGCGGTGATGCGGTCCACACAAGAAACTCTTGGAGCAAAGCAGAACAAAAATAGAGCACCACCTGGAGGTGGTGTAAAAACCCAGAAAGCAAGGGTTTTTGTCCTGCTTTGGCTCTCCTGACACTAGTTTCAGTCTTGTGTCCATCAGGATGCAGAACCAGTATCATGGGTACAAGAAAAATTGAACAAATGTTCAACGTAGACAGGCCCTTAAGGACAGTGTTGTTAATTTAATCACATAGCACTACTATTTCATTTAGTATTCATGTCTTATCCTAAATACAGTTCCAGACTTCCTTGCTCAACTTTACATAGTACTTCACTTTAAATATGTATCATAATATGTAATGCCTTCTAATTATAAAATAAGTTTTATGCCTCATTTTACAATTAATTAGAATACGTTTAAAACAACCCTTTTAAAAACTGCATTACTAAAATTGTTAACTAAAAATCTAGTTATTCAATTTAATAATATTTTGGCAGTTGTATACTACTACCAGCCCACTGGAAAATAGCAAGACATTTTGCAACAGATTGTACATTTAACAAATATGAGCGGTAACATAAGTGCTGTCTCTTTTGCTTATTAAACAAAGGAAAACAGTTTAGTGCACAATTACCTGACTTTGCTAGCTATTCAATAAATATTCTTAAACTCTTACTGTTTAAGATTCCAAAACAGGACAAACATCTGGTAAAACATTTCATAATTTAACAACATCAAGTGCAGCTGATTTTTAGCCAGTGTTTCTCCCAGTGGGTTTAATTTTTGCAGACCAAGGCACCGGTCACAGTCTGTACTCCAGATATTTGATTTGTTTCATGTTGTTTTTCCCCAATTTAGAAGTTAGGGCACTTTCTGCAAGAGCACCTTATTATAGCATCTTCATAATCTGCACCTGTTATCACTACCTGGGGTATTTCCAGATGGACAAATCCTAGTACTATCAGTCAAAAGGCTCGGCACAGTTACTTTTGCTTTCCCTACTTGTGAAGGAGTGGTAGACCCAAAGGAGAAAGAACAGAGTGAGCCGTCCCCTCAGCTAGAGACATCTGAGCGGGAGAGATAGAAGTAGGGAAGACAATGGAAAGTGAGGTGTTGAATGTGGAGGAAGGGAAAAGAAGGGGATCAAAGGGGAAAGAGGAGATTGAAATCTGTCTAGTGGAATTGAGAGGGACTAGGTCACTCCAGGAAGGTGATTCGGCTGGACCTTTCCTTCAACCACCCACCACCAGAGGGAGATTGGGCCAGACACCCTTGTTGTGGGACAATATGCACAGTCTGGAGTGCTCTGCTGAGGAAGCCTACCGATTGAGAACATTTTGGGCCAGCCCCCCAATGAATCCTGTCAATTTCCAGACAGTGTTATCATCCTCACAAGTGGACAGTTACCAGATCTTAGTTGTTTTGAACCAATAGAAGTTGTTGCAGACTCACCTAATGTTAAACTAAATAAATCTGTTAACATTCAAAAAGAGACTCAGTTGTCATTTCCAGCCAAAAAGGAAAAACTGCTTCAGATCTTTAATGACCACAATCACACTACTGGGTTGGGTTTTTTTGATTGGTAAGAATAAACATGGTAACATGAGAAATCAGACTACACATATTTAACTAGCGATAAAATGGAATTATCTTAAATTACTCCAACACTTATCCGGATTCCAAAATAAGCTTACTTTTCTCAAGTTGCAAACATATATGACCTGAACTAGGGCTTCACCCCATTTTGCTTTGTGACAGAATTGGGGAGCCTAATCCAACACAAACTCACCAAAAATTAAGTCTCACTATGTTCAGTACTAGTTACTTTCAGGGCTACAGCCTTCAAGTCTCCTCTATGTTTCTGATGAAGTTACCAGATAATTTCATCTTTTTTGTGTCAGATAAACATGAATTGGGAAATCTATTTCAAGTGGGTTCCCATACAATATCTCTTGACCCTTCTACTCTCCAGATGACATCAGGCTCAGAGGATACACCCTATTAAGTCATCTAGTTTCTGACCTAAATGCCAACTGAATCTCTTTCAGTTGACGTTTCTTTCACTAGAGAAACTTGTGATATATTGGCCAGGATACCTTTGCCCATCCTCTGCTGTGTTTCTTGGGAAAGATGTAAGGTGGGAGAAATATTTTTTGTGCTGCATTTCAGTTGTGAGGGCTGATCTTTCCAAACGCTGATAATAGATAAATGCTGGGCTCCTCTCTCTTGTAGACTGGCAGGGTAATCTCAGGGTGGGCACAGGCAGAAGACTCAAGTCTCTGGAGAGCAGGCAGATAAGGAACCCTTTTGAGGCAAAGTATTCCCATCTGCACTATACTTGTCTACTCACAGGTACCACTGCTTTCAAGTAAGTAGATATAAGACTGCAATCTAATACTACTAGTTAAATCCACAAATACACAATTTAAACAGTATATATGTGTGGTTTGTAATCTGAAAAAAGCTTCAATTGTTAATACTGTTCCAAATTAAAACTGAATTAACACTCTTTCCTGTACTCAGTCAGGTACATCCACTGGCAGAAGTGTTTCCAATGGTAGAATCAGGAACAGTAATATTTCCTCCTCACTGTATTCCCCAAGGGAAAAAAAACTTGGTTTCAAGTGGCAGCAAGGGCTGCAAGGAGACAGGGAAAATTATGTCATGTTGGCACTGCATGCTGTCCAGTGCAGCTACAAGCTTCAGGGATAAATATTTACATCACTGTTTCTTTTGTGTCATTTTCTAGTTTTTCATGGTATTAAACTTCTTTTTTAATGCTACACCACTATTCTAATTATTCTTAGTTTATATTTAATTTTGAATTATACCAATATTGGCTATTTTATTTAGTTAAGCCTCCCAGCCTCTCACTTAAGGGCCTGCACCTCCAACCATTTTCTTCTGGTGTAGCACTTTTCTCAGACTTTCCTAATCTATAGGTACTTCCTTTTGATAAACATAAAACTCTCAGCTCCCCTGTCTGCTCCCCTGATAATTTTATATAAAATATGAATTTGTGCTAAAAACAAACAAATAATATGTGGCTAAAACATTTGTAAATTTGAAACAATAGCCAAAATCCTGTTGCTTAGTGTAGCAAATTGCACTATAATATGTAGATCGAATAAACTGGGATTTGGCGAGTCACCTCTCCTTAAATTCCATTGATTTAAATTGGCCTATTTTAACTGTGACTTACATTAGCATAATAAGTCACTGTTAAAGTAGAAGCAATTTACATTAAGCAACATGATTTGGGTCAGTATTTCTATTTTTTAGCTTTTTCTTACCTGAATATATATTACATTACTTTTTGGAAATTTCATACACACCTCTTAAAATCTGGAGAAGTCTTCCTAGTTGAGAATTATTTTTCTTCAGCCTTCACATTATTTTGTGACTTAAATCACATTACTAACATATCTATGTTTCAGCTGCAATAGCTCAACTATGGAATGGCTACTTCAGACAGGCTTTGGGCATTGTCCTAAATATCAGCTTTTATATGAGTTCTGCCTTCTCCCTTTTTGTCATAATGTCTGAAGTAAGAAATGATTTGAGTGGAACAGACCTCTAAACCAAAACTGGAAACCAATTCCTAGCTTAGAAGCTGGATTTCTAATTCTGCTTTGGAGGTCAGTTTGTTCACCTCATGGCAAAACATGTGTTGGTCAAACCAGAAAGTGAGAAAAGAAATCATGTGAGATGCTGATGTGGGAGTGAGGGGACAAATGAGCTTTGCAGCTCATTTCATGACAGCTAAATTGTAGCTGGGGCAGCGAGTTTTCAGCAACCATTTATATACAGCAGTCTCAGTGTTCTTAACTGCCCTTTGGTTCTCACAATCATGATCAAAAATGGGTGAAACTCTGGACTTTATCCTCCACTACTCCCAATCTGTTTTACAGCTCATAAAATACAGTATGCTGGTCTGTGTCTATAATAATACATAACAGAATAGGGGTGTAGCTTCTTAATTCATTTAGCAGCTGCCAAAAATCTTCTTGCTTTTACAAGAAATATAATTATTGCCTACCTTTAATCTGACATAATAAAATGTCAGATTAACCTACTGGACTACCAAAAGTTTTAAACTAGTAAGTACCAATTTCATACCTGCATATGATGCCATATACTTATGACTAGGAACAGGAATATAGAATCCAAAGAATGACCCTGTTCAAGAAATAATGGCTCAACTGCATCTCACACCTACATTACTCTAACAGTATTGTCACAGAACATGAGTTGAGTGTTTTCTGCTAAAAGTTATAGCTTCATATTTTTCTGGAAGCCAGATATGTCCAATACTATGTAAAATGCTCCATTATTCTACATTGTAGGCAGAGTAATTAGTTGATAAAATGATAACAAGTGCACTTTACATTCCTTCTCCATGTCCATCCTAAACCCTTTTCATTACTGATTTATGACAATTTGCAATAAAAAAATGAATGTGTTGAGCTAAGAGAAAACCCTGGAATGTTTATAAACAAGAATTTTTGAATAATTTCTAAATGATACTTTCTACTGCAATCTTTAAAAAAAACCAGTCAGGTTCATTTCATCCTCAACCTCAAACATGAAGAATTCTAACAGCAGAAGTTATATGTAGGCATCCTTCAGTCTCCAGAAACAATGGTAACGTACTCTGAATAGAGGTCTTGGAACAGTGTCTAGTGTGGCCGAGAAGGCCAATTCGAGAGTGACAATCCCTTCCACACTGAAGACAAATACAATCTGTTCCCTGTCCAGATCCCTGATTTTGCTGGTTTCGGGACTGCCTCTTTGCCTCGACCTGCTGGACAAGTGTCTCTTCAAATTGGGAGAGGCCTTGATGTACCGCCTGCCTCCAAGCTGAACACTC
The DNA here is from genome assembly GCF_051106095.1 of Pogona vitticeps. NCBI lineage: Eukaryota > Metazoa > Chordata > Lepidosauria > Squamata > Agamidae > Pogona > Pogona vitticeps. The sequence goes on from NC_135786.1 coordinate 180,811,576, forward strand.
AGATGTCAGGGTTTCCCATCTGTTGAGGTCCATTCCTAAGGCCTTCAGATCTGCTTGCAGATATCCTTGTGTCAGGGCGATTTCCCTGCACTAATTAATTAATACAGGAGATCTTTTGGAATCCGACCATCAGCCATTCTCACAACATGCCCAAGCCAACGTAGACGTAGAAGTTATATATTTCAGAAAGTAATTAAGCTAGTAATCAACATCCTAAGTTTGCATGGCCTATGGTCATTAGTTTTTTGGGGGCTGTTTGGGGCCGTCCGTGTTCTGGAGATTTTTCTTCCTAACGTTTTGCCAGTCTCTGTGGCCAGCATCTTCAAAGGACAGGAGTTAGAACTCCTAACTCTTGTTCTCTGAAGATGCTGGCCACAGAGACTGACAAAACATTAGGAAGGAAAACCTCCAGAATATGGCCAAACATACAACAGCCATCAGATCCCGGCTGTGAAAGCCTTCGAGAATACATTTTACATGGCCTGTTCGCTGAATTGAAATCAGGACCTGAAAAAAAGCTGAGAACAAAAAACATGGAAATTACCTCAAACAGTAGTACTGTAATAAGGAAATAGATCTGTGCTGCAGTGAAAGATACCCTCCAATATTTTTGTGAGCTCCAATGTGCCTGTTGTTTTTCTCCTATTCCCTCAGCTACTGTTCACTAGATTTGGGGTCAGTACTCTCTCAGCTTGGACAAACGAACAAGGATGGGAAGCTGGACAGTATAGAATATTCTCTGCAGTGTACATCCTGACTTGCATGCATGAGTCCTGTAATCTCCTAATTACATTTATGAAAAAATAATGGTGTGTACAACTCTACCCCTTTCTTTGTCAGTGGCTAGAATGCACATAGAGGAAAGAAGCTGGACAAGAGCATTTTCAACACCACCTCCTTTTCAGGTCAGCAGCATGGGCCTACAATTCCATCAAAACTTCAACAGATCTTAGTGGGATTGGGGTTTACAAACAAATACACACTACTCAAACTCCACATACTCTTAATATGTCATTAAAAAAGAGAAAAATCTACTGTAATTTATACTAAAGGGCCTATTTTCTTCCCCCACTTATTTCTAACTGTCATGCTGTTTCATGTATTAACCAGACAACAATTCTGAGTATTCTCTACCAGGAAAAACTTAAAAATTGTCACCATAAGTCAGAACTGACTTGACAGCACATTACAATAGTCACAGGAATAGAAGCTTATGTGTGCAAATCATCGCAGATATAATGAAATATCATATTACATGTGACATTATTTTGCAATAAAGCAAACAGACTAATCACCACGCAGAAGAATAGACAGAACACTCTTACATCAGAAATGGTAATATAAAAAACAATGAGAGAAAATGTTAACCACCAGGACACTATCACTGAGTTTAAAGATAGACATTCTTGAAGAAAAAACTTCAAAAATAAATGTAAATGCAAAACAGCTGTATTATAATCCATGATGGGATTCTCCTTTCTCCTGTGGCCTCAATAATGTTAACTTTTATTTGTTTAAAAACATGCTTTATGTGTTAATCAATTTACCACTACAATGACAATGTCATAAAAAACTACTTTGTGAACAGCCACTATTAAGTATTTCTCACTATCTGTAATTTCAGTTGATCAAGCCTCCTCTGACCTCACTGTTTACAATTCCTGCAACCACTATCATGTGTATAGTACACCGGCAACTCATGACGAACTTCATACAGCATATGAAGTGAACTGTAGCTTATACAAGTGTATTTCACAATAGGTTTGGACGATTTTAAAGTTTCATATTTAAAAGAGAAGTAGAAACACTGGAACGAAGAAAGATTAAATTAACAAGCACTGCATTAAGGTCACAACAGAGATGACTGTATTTGTGATTCACAAACCGTAAGATCTTTGCAAGTTACCCATAAGTTGTAACAGCCTAAGCTAATAGACTTGGCTAAACAGAGACAAACATTTTTAAATGCATTTCACTCTTAATACATATAAAGCAAGCAACCATAATAATGACACCAACAGTTCACAAGCTTACATAAATCACCATTTCAACAGGACTTACAGCACACTGATTACTGCTTTCTCATTCTCTCCTCAGCAGCCTGTAGAGAGATGTATGGAAATATTCACGCGCATACGCGCGCGCGCACACACATACACACACACACACACACAGAGAAGGCATGCATTGCTAACCACCGCCTCCTCCTTTCAGAAAGGGCTGACAATGCTGCAGACCAGAGAACTCACTGCTATCAGCACTATCATTATTACTGAACGCGATTATCCTACTCTCACCCACAAAAACAGAAGCCTCCGCGTGGGGCGGAGAATACGACAGAAAACACACCAAAAGCACACACCGCCCCACAAGGAGGGAGAAAGCGGCGGTGACAGCCGCGGCAGCCATGGCTCCAGCCGCAGCAGCAACCCCACTGACAGGCTGGGAACGAGCGGCGGCGGCGGCGGCGGCGGGGAGATAGAGGAGGAGGTTGTTTGCTGGCTGAGCGAGCCTTTAATGCTGACTGACAGTCCCCGTCTATCTCGCTTCAGAAGCCGGTCTGGGGGAGCCAGCGAGGGAAGGTGTGTCCGGGAGATCTCAGAAAGGGGTTGGTACGTGTTACCATGAAAGCGAAGGGGCTGCAGTACCTCCATGACGAGTTAAGGCAGCGCAAGAAAGGGAGTGGGAAGGAAGGGGGAGTGTTCTTTCTGCCTCTCTTTTCTCTCTTCCCAAACGCTCGCCACAAGGACGAGGGAGACAGGCAGCAGCTCACATCTCTACAAAGCCGGACCCCCCACACCCCCACCCCACTCCACTCCCAGACACCACGGGGAACGAAGGCATACATGTGGGGAAGGGGGGGAAGAGAAAGGAAGCTCCTTACACGGGCATACATACACAGGGGAGGCACTGAAAGGGACGAGTACTCCCCTCATGATACACCCACACCTCGACCACAGAAAAGGTCAGAGACGGAGCCACATTTGCGGAAAGGATGGGGTTTGACAGACACGTATTGTTGACATGAGGAACAGGGGAACCACAGACCAGCCACGACAGCTGCTTTCTCCCCGCCTCAGCCTCTCCTTCCCAATTTCTACTCCCCATTCCGCCCGCCCAAGACGGGCTGGCATCCGCGGAATTGTCGCTGCCTCTTCCTCCTCGTCCGCCTCCCCCTCCCCCCAAACCCGAGGGAATCTGCGGCGGCGATACTGGTGGCGGTGGTTTCCTTACCTTCCCTTCCCCTCAGCGGAAGGGAGTCGACTCCTCACAAGACGTGCCGCCCTTCGGCAAGGAAGCGAATCCCTCTGCCAGCGAGCGGCACGGGGAGCCTCCAGCCCACTCCGGCAGCCACGCTAAGAGTCGGGGGTTTGACGACACTCCTTCCTTCCTCCCTTTCCTCTCAGCTCGGTCTCTCCCCTTTTCCTTCGGCGGCTGCTGCTCCTGCTCCTGCTGCTGCCGCCGCCCCCCCAACTCCCCCGCCCGCACTCAGCCCGTCAGAACGTCGGTTTGTCCTTAGCCCTTCGGATTGGCTGAAGGGTCCCTCACGTGACCACCGACCGAAGGACGAGAGAAGCGGGCAGGCACGCGTCGCGGTCGCGAACGTTCAGAGGGAGATAAAGGAAAGCTCCGCGCGGAGGGGCTTCGTCATAATCGCCCTCCCTCAGAACGTCTCGGCCTTCGGCAGGAGAAATTGAAACTTTCTTCCCAACGTATGCCGGCGAATACGAGGGGGGGGAGGGAATAACGGGCCCTGAGACGAGTAGAGGGCGGAGACAGAAAGTACAAGTGCGAGTGCGCAGGCGTCGCCACCGTCTCGCTTCGTCTTCTTGGGTGGTGCGTGCGGTTAGAACCTTCTGGAAAAAGCGGCGTTAGTGGCCCGGGGAGATTTTTTCCAGGGAGAGGGAGAAAGGAACAGAGAAGTGCACGGACCGGACCTCGTGGAACGGCTCGCAGAGCAACCGAGACAACTTCGCCTCAGAGCCACTCGCTCAGGTTACTCCTTTCCCGAGGGAAGGGCTTTCCAGCGACCGTGGCGCAGTGAGTTTTTAATAAACACCAGGCACGCATGCGCGACGGCGTGAAGGGGGCCGCTCAGCATCCTTGACAAACACCCAGGCCGGTGGCGGGGGAGAGAAAGGCCACCGAGGGAGAAGAGGGCTTGGACCCCTCCCTGAGCGGGGGGGGGGGGGGTGCAGCTCATCTTTTTCTGGGGCCTGGCGTGTGGAAGGCTTTCGAGAAGAGTGTACAGTACGAGCTTCGCGCCCTCGACGTCCGTGGCCGCAAGCCGAGCATCCCTAGTGGCGTGTGTGGGTCATCGGATTCACAAATGGGCGAGGTAATTGTGGGTTGGAGAGCCCAGTGAAAGCGGTGGCCTTTCCACTTGTTATAACCTTCGAGCGCTGCTTGGTGCCCTGGACGCCTCCTGCTTAATCGCGAGCAGGCTCGTTCCATTCCTTCTAGGGAAGACGGTCCGGCGGGTAAGCTGGGCGCGCTTAGGGTTTGGAAGGGCTGCATTTTTAAACTCTTAGGTTACTGCTGTCCTGACGTTTAGTCTTCAGCATGGTTCATAATGGCTTCAGTGGTCCCCTCTTCCATGTTCTAATGTTCTGGTGTCCAGGGCAAAGGTGGTCGCTCAGACAGTAGTTGGGCTCCCCCAACCATTAACGATGATTAAGTCCTGCATGCACAGGCCACAACATTCCCCATTCTTGCTGCATGGGATCCACACACAAAATGTCTTAACTTCAGGACTCTAGTGGTATCTTGAATGCATAGTTGACATTTAACAATAAAATATATCTTGGAAAGTCTAGTTTAAGGCTTTTCTTGATTGAAAAATTGTATCATCTTAGGCTTCTTAAGAATGGACCTTATTAAAGCTCTCTTTGAACATTTACTGTTTAAATTTCTAGTATTGAAGTCTTTCACCTACAGATTATTAGTTGAGTTTCATTGGTTTTCTAACAACATAGATTTTAAAAAGCCAGAAGTGCTAGTGCTATCAGATTTCTAGGCACTAGAGTGATCATGTGGTCAGGGCAGGAACCTTTCAGCCATATGTGGAAAATGCAGCTGTTGCTATTAATCTAAGTATTTTATATAGCATCAGATAAGAGCCAAGTTCTGTTCAGGTATCACAAATGAAGATTCCTTAAAGTTAAACTGTTTTTAATCAGTTCATGGTGACAGCATAAAAGCCAAAGCTGGTAACTTTTAACAAAAACACACCAAATACTTAAATTGATTTAAATGTTTAGCAGAGATTATTCAGAATTTTGAAGTTGCATTACTGTGATTTGTAAAAAAGGACAACAGTGTATATCAAGATTTTTACAGAAAACATTTACACTTAAAAGTTACTCATCTGTTATTTTGATTTTAATTGTGGAGTGAGGAAGGCAGGTTGGTCGATTAGACTGCATGTTTTTGATCACTGAGTCATCATGAGTTGTAGTTGTTCTTTGGTCGTTAAGTCATGTTCAAATCCTCGTGACTCCATGGATCAGAGCACGCCAGGCCCTCCTGTCTTCCACTGCGGAGTTGGGTCAAATTCATGTTGGTAGCTTCGATGACACTGTCCAAACATCTCGTCATCTCGTCCTCTTGCCTTCACACATTCCCAACATCAAGGACTTCTCCAGGGAGTCTTCTCTGGAGCCTCAGCTTCAGGATCTGTCCTTCCAGTGAGCACTCAGAGTTGAATTCTTTCAAAATGGATAGGTTTCTTTTTCCAGTCCAGGGGACTCTCAAAAGTCTCCTCTAGCACCCCAATTCAAAAGCATCAATTCTTCGGCGGTCAGCCTTCTTTATGGTCCAGCTCTCACTTCCATACATTGCTACTGGAAAAACCATAGCTTTGACTATACAGACCTTTGTTGACTAGGTAATGTCTCTGCTTTTTAAGATGTCTAGGTTTGCCATTGCTTTCCTCCCAAGAAGCAGGTGCCTTTTAATTTCGTGGCTGTTGTCACCATCTGCAGTGATCATGGAGCCCAAGAAAGTAAAATCTGTCACTACCTCCATGTCTTCCCCTTCTATTTGCCAGGAGGTGATGGGACCAGTGGCCATTATCTTAGTTTTTATGATGCTGAGTTTCAGACCATTTTTTGCGCTCTCCTCTTTCACCCTCATTCCATATCCAGTTCTAACTGTTGCTTCCTGTCCCACGTATAGATTTCTCAGGAGATAGATAAGGTGATCAGAAAATGATGATTAGAGCCACAGTCAGCTCCAGGTCTTGTTTTTGCTAACTGTATAGAGCTTCATCTTTGGCTGCAGAGAATATAATCAATCTGATTTTGGTGTTGCCCATCTGGTGATGTCCATGTGTAGAGTCGCCTCTTGTGTTGTTGCAAAAGAGTGTTTGTGATGACCAGCTTGTTCTCTTGACAAAACTCTATTAGCATTTGCCCTGCTTCATTTTGAACTCCAAGGCCATACTTCCTTGTTGTTCCTTTTATCTCTTGACTCCCTACTTTAGCATTCCAGTCCCCTATAATGAGAAGAACATCTTTCTTTGGTGTCAGTTCTAGAAGGTGTTGTAAATCTTTATAGAATTGGTCAATTTCAGCCTCTTCAGCATTGGTGGTTGGTTCATAAACTGGGATTACTGTGATGTTGAAAGGCTTGCCTTGGATTCGTATTGAAATCATTCTATCATTTTTGAGATTGTATCCCGGTACAGCTTTTCCCACTCTTTTGTTGACTATGAAGGCTACTTAATTTCTTCTACAGGATTCTTGCACACAATAGTAGGTATGATAATCATCTGAATTGAATTCGCCCATTCCTGTCCATTTTAGTTCACTGACGACCAGGATGTCAAGGTTTATTCTTGCCATCTCCTGTTTGACCACATCCACCTTACCAAGATTCATAGATCTTACATTCCAGGTTCCTATGCAGTATTTTTCTTTGCAGCATCGGACTTTCCTCTCACTTCCAAGCGCGTCCATAGCTGAGCGTCCTTTTGGATTTGGCCCAACCACTTCATTAGCTCTGGAACTACTTGTACTTGCCCTCTGCTCTTCCTCAGTAGCATGTTGGATGCCTTCCAACCTGAGAGGCTCATCTTCCAGCATCCTATCTTTTAGCCTTTTGTTTCTGTTCATGGGGTTTTCTTGGCAAAGACACTGGAGTGACTTGCCAGTTCCTGTTCCAGGTGGATCGCTTTTAGTCAGAACTCTCCACCATGACCTGTCCATCTTGGGTGTCCCTGCATGGCATAGCCCATAGCTTTTCATGAATTACTCTAGCCCCTTTGCCACAAGGCAGCAATCCATGAAGGGGGTCATCATGAGTATTTTGCCTTAATACATGCTTATTTTCTTTAACTATATCTTAACCTCATTGTCTGCATTATCATCCCATCTTACCATCTTTTCTGAGCATTAGTCTTTTAGCAATTGATAAGATGGCTTCTTCTGTTTCCGTTTCCCTTTTCGTTTGCCTCCTTCACATTCCATTTGTAACTAAAGCAGGTAATGTGGCTCTTCCATTCATTGAAGGATTATTGCCCATCAGCCAGAATTCATGAATTAATAAATTAATGGTGAAATACTACACATTTTTGCTGGCAGAATTGCTTATATCATAGGAACTAGAAAGAGACCGATTCCCCTATCTCATAACCTCTTACATTATCTCAAAACTGCTCAGACACTTTTGGGGCTTTCTGCAGGAGATAATGGAGGTGTATCAGCTTACATGTTAGCTTCTGCCCTCAGAGAGGTCTGAAGTTAGCCATCCATTTCAACCTGGGAATTGTATCACATACATCCTTTATTGAAGTAGATTTGGGTTGACTAGTGCCTGAACAGAAGGTTTATGAGCAACCCAACTGCCGTGTTGAGCACTTGAAACAGAAAGTAGAGTATATAAAAATTAGATGACACAAGACTGTTTTAAAGATCTGTGACATCTTAATGGGCTAAAGGCCACTTCAGGTGATACCTAATAACTTGTTGGCAGATTATATGTATCAAAACCCATCCCTAATAAATATTAGGATTGAAGGAATAATTATATTAATAAGAGCAGTGACTGCTAATTGTACAAACATCCCGTTTTGCTATTAATATTCAGCTAAAGTTGATTAGATTTCACACTGAAAACAGTCTGTAGTTCTCTGATTTGTTTATTCGATACTAACATTTAAAAACTGAAAAATAAGTATACGTGAAATTAGAAGAGGTATCTTGGTAAACATCTGGTGAGATATATGAAGGTTATCTACTAGAACACTGTAAATAGTACATATGTTTGTAATACATTTCTTACCCAAAAAACAGATTATTTTTCTACTGTTTATAGGGCAGTCTGATGAGGAACTGAATTTCATTTGAAAATATGTAAGATGTATTTCAACACATTTAATATTAAGTAATCTATCATTAAAATATCACTTGCTTTCTAAAACATTACAGGTAAAACCAAATGAAAAAATGTGCCCCCTTTAATACTGTTATACTATTTTATAATACTGTATGACCTTTTGTGGACATGTCCACTGATACTTTAAAAAGCAGAGATTTAACGCAGCTACCTCTTCAATATTTCTGAAGAATAAACTGAATACTGTGTCTGATTTCCATAAGGCATTTATTTACAAACATACATACCTTGTTAGAGGTTTCTCAAACCATTGATAGATTAAAAGTAGGAGAAAAGGGTCTTAAATAAAATTTTAGGATGAGTGAACATTTTGTGAAAAAATGATGGCTAACACTGGTTGCAGTTTATAATTTTAATTTGCTTTTTAAAATTATAAATATTAAAATTTGTAATTATTCATTTTTCAAAATAATATTAAAATTTGCATTTTAAGTTGATTTTTAATGTTTTTGGCAAGTAGCATTTTCTATAATGAAAGGCTGTTTGTTATTTTGACACTATTTTTCACCATCAACTGGAAGTTAGTGACTTTGAGTCTTGGCTAAAACATGATTAAGTAGAGTTGCTCTAAGGAATATGAACATCTGTCTATCCTCAAGAACAGCTTTAAAATGCTTTAAAATAACTTTTCAGAGGATTGTGCAGAAGCAATCATGAAACTGAAGATAATCCCCCAAGTTCTATCTATAAATTTCAATTCCTCTACTACAAGATTACATTGTGTATTTGAATAATTGATTACATATTTTAAATTCAGAAAGCTTAGGTATATGATACTAATACTTTAAAAATGAGAATTTTCCACAAAGTTCTACATCTATTATTGAATGGGGTTTTTGGAGAGGGAGGGCCTGTCAAATTACAACAAACTGGGCCTTTATTGCTAATGCAGTAGGTCCAAAATACTATAAAGAATGCTTCTGCACCTTCCTACTTAGAAGTGCTTAGCATATTCCATGATATAAAATGTAGGTTTTTTATGTTATTCACTGCTGACATCCTGATGAGTCACAAGACTCTCATCACTGGCCTGAAGTTAAAAGCATAATGGTTGTTGTAGGTTTTTTGCGCTGTTTGGCCGTGTTCTGGAGGTTTTTGTTCCTATCATTTCACCAGTCTCTGGCTGGCAACTTCAGAGGACAGGAGCTAGAACTCCCAGAGCACGGCCAAACAGCCCGAAAAACCTACAACAAACATCGGATCCCAGCAGTGAAATCCTTCAAGAATACATTAAAAGCATAGTCTTCAGCAAAGAGCTTTTTATTTAAGATGATATAACAGTCCTCGTGCCAAACGTGTTTGGGAGCTTTTTTGCTGTCATGCTGAAGCACACCTTTGGAACTGCAACAGAAGATTTCTATCTCCAGATTAGATCAGATGGAAAACTCTTTAATCTCTCTAGATTGAGAGCGAAGACAAAAGTTCAACTGAAATGCATGTGGGACTTCCTCTTTGCCAATGAGGCAGTCATTGTTGCCCACTCTGCTGAAGATCTCCAGCAACACATGAATCGTTTTAGCAAGGCCTGCCAAGACTAACAATCATCCTGAAGAAAACACAAGTCATGGGCCAGGGCGTGGACTCACCTCCCTCTATTACCATCTCCACGCAAGAATTGGAGGTTGTTCATGATTTTGTGTACCTTGGCTCAACAATCTCTGATACTCTCTCCTTAGATGTCGAGCTGGATAAACGCATTGGCACAGCAGCTACCATGTTCTCTAGACTCACAAAGAGAGTATGGCTTAATAAGACGCTGGTGGCATATACCAAGATCCAGGTCTATAGAGCCTGTGTCCTGAGCACACTCCTGTACTGCAGCGAGTCCTGGACCTTTTGTGCCTGGCAGGAGAGGAAGCTGAACACGTTCCATATGCGTTGTCTCCTATGCATTTTTGGTATCGCCTGGCAGGAAAAAGTTCCAAATAGTGTAGTCCTAGAATGAGGGACATGGTGGCGCTGCGGGCTAAACCGCAGAAGCCTGTGCTGCAAGGTCAGAAGACCAAGCAGTCGTAAGATCGAATCCACGCTATGGAGTGAGCACCCGTTGCTTGTCCCAGCTCCCGCCAACCTAGCGGTTCGAAAGCATGCAAATGCGAGTAGATAAATAGGGACCACCTCGGTGGGAAGGTAACAGCGTTCCATGTCTAAGTCGCACTGGCCACGTGACCACGGAAGATTGTCTTCTGACAAAATGCTGGCTCTATGGCTTGGAAACGGGGATGAGCACCGCTCCCTAGAGTCGAACACGACTGGACTCAATGTCAAGGAGAACCTTTACCTTTAGAATGAGCTGGAATGTTTAGCATGTATACATTACTGAAGCAGCAACATCTACGTTGGCTTGGGCATGTCGTGAGAATGGCTGATGGCCGAATTCCAGAAGATGTCCTATATGGAGAATTAGTGCTGGGAAATCGCTCCAGAGGGAGACCACAGCTGTGGATACAAGAATATCTGCAAGTGGGATCTGAAGGCCTTAGGAATGGACCTCAACAGATGGGAAACCTTGACATCTGAACATTCATCCTGGAGGCAGGCGGTGCAGCATGGTCTCTCTCAATCTGAAGATACCCTTGTCCAGCATGCCGAAAGCAGCAAAATCGGAGCTGGACAGGGACCGGATTGTATTTGTCTTCATTGTGGAAGGGTTTGTCAGTCTCAAATTGGCCTCAGCCACACTAGATTCTGTTCCAAGTCCTCCATACAGAGCACGTTATTATAGTCTCTCGAGACTGAAGGATGCCTACACAGAATAACAGATAACTTTATCTTGGAACTGGAAAGCAGATGTTATCTACATATCAGATTAAGTCATCTACCGGTCTGTGGGATTGTCGGAACTGGGCCGCGGATACGGATCTCTCCCCCCCCCCCCCGCATGCACGCATGTCATACCCACAGTGGGCATGCACATGCAGTGGGTGTGTCACACTTGCATGGGAGTGTACCGTGCCCACTGCGCATGGCCCCCCCAGCTGGTCTGCAGCTCCAAAAAGGTTGGGGACTGCTGACCTAGTGTATAAGATGACACCCCCTTTTCTAACCCCCCAAATTAGAATATTTGTATGATCGCACCCCTTTGGTCCTGAAGCCCTTTCATGGCTGCTTCAGGATCAGAGGGGTGCTTCGCAAAAGGCAGGGAAAGCGGCTGCCTTCCGTGTATATAATGACCCTCAATTTTTTTGTCTAATTATTTAAGTAAAAAGTGTTTTTTTATATGTAGAAAAATACAGTAATTAATATACCCCAAATTGAGAGGAATAAAGGTACCTGAAAAAACCATCCTGAGCCATTTCAATGAACTAAGTCAAGCCAAGGAAGAACACATGTGTAACTGAAATGGTTAAGCATTCCTCATAAGGTGACAAATGTGTATAAACAATGTTGGTGACATAACACATAGTCGTATCTGAAGTTTCTAGCTAAGTCAGCTCCATTGAAATTGGCAAATAAACTTTAGTCCACAGAATTAGCTCTGTCTGCATTGATATTCAACAGAGTTGTGATAGCTGTAGTTTATAAGTTATGTGCTATCAAGTTGGAATGAACTAATGGCAACGCTAATAGGGCTTTCAAGGTAAAAGAGTGAACACCCCCTCCAGTGAGACACCAGAGCTTTGAGCAGGAACTGTAACAGAAACACAGCCAATGTGGCTTAATGAAGACCTCAAATGTCTTAATGGGTGCCAGGGAGTTTAACGTTCTCAGTCTTTCTGAATCTTTATTGCTGGGAGGGGCAGAGCCCTGTCCCTACCAGCTCAAGCACACCTCTCAGATGCACCAAGCATGGGGTGCTGCAGTTGTCTTTGCAGCAGAGTAGCCTGAGCACTGTCTCTGCCTACTTCTGTGTGGTTGCTGCTTGCAGCCACAGGACCCTACATGTCCTTCCATCAGTAAGCATGCCCAAAATCCAGGAGGACCTGGGAGGGCTCACCTGGTTGGCAAGGAGGCCAGATGGTAGGTGGACCAGGTGGTTGGATTGGAGATCCCCCTTCAAAGTAGCCTGGCAGTGGAGCCGTTCACCCTTGCTACTTTCTGTGCAGCAGCGTGGCCTGCATTGGTTCTCCCAGCATTTTGCTTCTTGCCTTGTGCCAACACACCCAGGCCACTTTCTCTAGCTGGACAAAGAACACCTCCCAGTGCCAGGATCTCATTTTACAGCTGTTTGCTTGTAATGGGGTATATCCTAAAATTACTTTTAAGATTAATCTTGCCTTGCCTCGCTATAATGTAATATATTTAAAATATTTTTACTCTGCAAAATAACTTTAATAATTAATTTTAAAATTAATTAAATTACTGTAAATTGTGCCCAGTAATGTAACAGTTTAATGTAATGTAATCCTGCCTTAGGCATATTTTTCCCATTGTATGGGACTTGAGTTACTACTCCAGAGATTAAATCTGCAGCAGTGCAAATATTTTTTCCCTTGGTGTACAGTGATATCTGTTCCTTTTGGCAGAACTGCCTTCCTGTACATTACATTTGTGAAGGAGTTCTAGTCTCCATTGATAACTTAGTCTGTGCCCCTCCATTTCGAATGTATTCCCTTTCTTCTTGAATGCTCTCTTTGGATAGTGTTTTATTTAAAATATGCCATCTTCTTTCCTTGAAGATTCTTTCCTATGCCATCTTTTTTCTATTTATATAACTGGATTATAAATATTGTTATTTGGTTTTGGTAGAGACAAGAGTGACTTTGTTTGAAAAGGTATTAATATTCTCTGTCTGAAACAAAACTGGTAACTTTAAAGGTAATAAAAATTTTTCAATTCCAGGTGATATGTTGTCATTACTTGAATTGCCAATAATCATACTAAAGAAATACACCAGACGTATTAACAGAACACTCATGCTTTAATCTATCCATAATTAATTTTTTAAAATTTTCTGAACCACTTTCTTGCAGTTAGAGAAACAATCTTAAAGGTCTGACCGCACCCCAAAGCCAGGTCCATTGGGTGGTTCTGTTAGAGAAGTAAGACCACCAGCTGGCTCACAAGAGAAGCGTCCACTCCTGAAGGGGAAAAAAAAGAACACTATGATTCAAACACTACTGAATGCCATGCTAATTGTCCTCCCATATGATATTAAATATCACATAATTTTTCCAAGTATTAAGGAGTGGTAGCAACAGCCCTGGTAAATAAATTTCTTAAGCACAGAGACATGAAAGCCATTTTCCTTATGAAATATAAGGCAATGTTGCAGTCTTGCCTATTACTGGTACTTCTTAGGTTATGATCACATGAAGAGCAAAAACAAGCATCATGGGGTAAAAAGCTCATATTTCCCCATGTTTAGACAGATATTCTTGGATCTTGTAATAAGAATGATACCATTAATTTTATGCAGTTACAGTGTCCTGTCTTCCCAAAATACTATATAGTAAAAACAAAATACCTTGGTCCAGGTTTTGGAACTTTTCCAGCTTTCAGTTCATCAATTATGTCTTCAATGTCTTTTGTTTTCAAATCTTCCTGAAATGAAGTGAGGAAAATACATTACCCATATAAAATAAGGGACCTGTATGCCTTCAGGATGCGCAAATGTACCATATTTTTCCGTGTATAAGACCCCTAATTTTGACCCTTGTAGCAGCTGGACGCGGAGGCGAAGAAGTAGCCGCACTCTTGCAGCTGCCCATTGACTGTAGCTGCGGACGCCTGATTGCATCCTCTAGTACTACTGCTGGGGCTCACCTGAAGCTCCCATCACCACCTTGTCCCCTGCCCAAAGGGATCCCACAAGTGGTGCTGGAGGAGGCGATCAGGCAGCCGCAGCTGCAGTCAACAGGCAGCTACGAGGGGCGGCTGAGTGCAGCTGCTCCTTCACCTCCTCCTGCTGCCTCAGCATATTTCCGTGACACTCAATTTTTGTAGTAACTATTTTAGGAATATCATGTTATACATTGAAAAATACAGTATTAGGGCAGAAGTTTTAATTATAGTAGAGTGGTGTCTCGCTTAACGATTGCCCCGCTTTACGATGATCTTTTTGTGATCGCAAAACGATGGTCTAAATGGGGGAATTTCGCTTAGCGATGATCGGTTCCCTGCTTCGGGAACCGATTTTCGCTTTATGACGATCCAAAACAGCTGATCGTCGGGTTTTCAAAATGGCCACTGGGTGCTTAAAATGGCTCCCCACTGTGCTTAGGGACGGATTCCTCGCTATACAGGCAGCGAAAATGCCCACCATATGGAGGCTCTTCGCTGAACGGTGAGTTTTTACCTTATTGGAACGTATTGAACAGGTTTCAATGCGTTTCAGTGGGGTTTTTAATTTTGCTTTACAATGTTTTCACTTAATGGCGATTTTCCTGGAACGGATAATTGTCGTTAAGCGAGGCACCACTGTATCTGAAAGTTGGCGCCACAATACATTTATGAACATTTGAAATGCTGTACAGTTCTTGTTCTCTCCAGAGCAGACTGAATTACAGCTATTCCCTAAATAATTTTTACAGCTAATGATATGCCTCATTAGGACCAAACAGCCTAAGAGTGTAAAGAGGGAAAATGTCTACTACACTTGTTTTACCATATGCCATAAATACATGAATGACAGACCTCAAGATAGCTTAGCCTACAGGAATTATATTGGTATGCGGTAAAAATATAGGCGTAAGTACTGTTTTTAAGAGGGGCAGATGTCCCTCGTAAAAATACCGTGTACCTCAATTTGTTGATATGACTAACCGCCTTATTTGGCCTAACCATAGGTGCACAGTTTACTCATAATAAACACTACAGTATGTGGTTCATATTCAATCCATTTTAATAATTATTTTAAAATCTTAAGACTTTATCTTTGATAAACTTGATACTTCAGAAAATTATGGTACCTTCACACAAAGTAAAACCAAAGTTAAAGCTGAAGATCAATATATCTGTTTTTTAACAAACACACACTCCCAATTCTAATAACTTCTACCACACTGGGCTTGGCAGATTTTTTTCAATAAGTACTTGCTTACACCACAATGATTTGTGCAATTGGGGCTAAGAAATAGTACTTACATAATAGTTATCATTTATTTGTACCATTGGTGCATTTACACATGCGCCCAAGCATTCTACTTCCGTCAGAGTGAACAGTTTATCAGGAGTTGTTTCCCCAACCTTTATACCTAAAGGAAGACAGATAAATTTAAAATATAACAAAATGAAAAAGTAAAAACTTTAGCAATTAAACCTAAGCCACAACACGGGGGCTAACAACTCCTGCTGGAAGTGTGTTAAGCAACCTGAGACATTTTTTCACATGTGATGGACATGCGATAAAGTAAAAAGATTTTGGAGACAGCTAAAATGAATTATACAACAGAAAATGGCCTTTAAACTAGAAATGTTTTTACTGAACATAATGACAGAAATTGTTGAAAAAAATTAAATACATGCTGATACACATATTTACAGCTGCAAGGCCGATTTGGGCTCAAAAATGGTAAAATCGGGAGAACCCGAAGGTTGAGCTGATTAAAAATTACTGGATATTACAGAAATGCATAGTCTTTCAGAAGTGTTATGTGAGAACCCAAGAGCATATGTTAAAGAAAGCTGAGAAATGTTCTAAGACTGAGCCCAGAAACAAGTACAAGTAGAGAATATAGCATTTGTTATGGATTTTATTATTGTAACAACTAGGTTATATATGTTTTCTCTTTTTCCCGTTTCTCTTTTCTCTCTCTTCTTTTCCCCTACGGTTGTTTCTCTATGAGTTTTATTTATGGTTGTTATGTGATGTTTAAAAAATGCAAAATTAAAAACCCCTAAGCCACAACAAATGTTTTTGTAATGTATTTTTCTTAATACAGGTAAGGCCAACATTTACACTGTAACAGATTGGCTTCTAGAAGCAGAGGAATCTTGCTTTACAGCGCACAAACTACTGGATCAAGACATACATACAAACTTAGCTCAGTGTAAAAACATTTACTATATTGAAGGAAATTAAATCTCTGAAGACAATATTTAAAATGCCATATAGAAACCACAACATTTGCTACTTGAAATTAGCAGTTTTATCATATTTGCACTTCAATTGCATGGTGACACAATAGCACTGTGATATGTTTAGAAAGAGTACTCCCGTCAGTGAAAGAGCCAAGGAAGATATACATACAGTAATGCATTAAAAAGACTATTCTTTAATACATGGCTGGTGGCAAGAAGGGGAAAATGTGCAACTTCTGACAAATGGATCAGTACCCTACTTGCTGGGCAGGGCAGATCTACCAATAATGATCTTGGCTTGAATGATAGTTCCTTTAGATTTCTGTTTCACACTTTACATGGGACTGTCTGAACAGTGTTCATAAACTATGTTGTTGTTTAGTTGTTAAGTCGTGTCCGACTCTTTGTGACCCCATGGACCAGAGCACGCCAGGCCCTCCTGTCTTCCACTGCCTCCCAGAGTTGGGTCAAATTCATGTTGGTAGCTTCAATGACACTGTCCAACCATCTCTTCTTCAGTCGTCCCCTTCTCTTGCCCTCACCCTTTCCCAACATCAGGGGCTTTTCCAAGGAGGCTTCTCAAGAGATGGCCAAAGTATTGGAGCCTCAGCTTCAGGATCTGTCCTTCCAGTGAGCACTCTGGGTTGATTTCCTTTAGAATGGATAGGTTTGTTCTCCTTGCAGTCCAGAGGACTTTCAAGAGTCTCCTCCAGCACCACAATTCAAAAGCACCACTTCTTTGGCAGTCAGCCTTCTTTATGGTCCAGCTCTCACTTCCATACATCACAACTAGAAAAAACCATAGCTTGGACTTTGCGGACCTTTGTTGGCAAGGTGATGTATCTGCTTTTTAAGATGCTATCTAGGTTTGTCACCACTGTTCATAAACTATAGTTGGTATAAATTCAGCTGCCAATTATCTTGCATATGCAGTTTAGAGACTCTGTGGCCTTGGTCTGAAAGTAACAGCACTAGCTTTCCATGTTGCTGCTTAATACAATTCAAGATACTCATTTGACCCTACAAAGCTTTTGGCCACAATGCCTGAAAATCTGACTGTTTTCATGAGCCTACCACTCATCTGCAGTCTTCATCACAGAACTGCTCTATGTCCAACCACAGTCTTTGTTGATGACTACATGAGAAGGGGCACCTCCTATGATGCATCTTCCCCAGGAAATTCAGGTTGGCTACATCATTAGCAATTTCTTTTGGTGGGGGAATTCATTCTGTTGCAATTTATTAATTATTGGTTTCAGTTGCATATTGCTTTAGGTACACTGTTAAGCAAGAAAATCAACAGCTACTTTAAATACGAATAAGAATGATAAAGCATACAATGATAGAATCAATAGAATTAAAGAGCTTTTTTTCTTATAGCAATGGAGATGAAGGTGAAGGATAATTTGGAAGGCAGCCAGATTCTTCTGTATTTTTACTATTTAAATGAAGAACACACAGTAGAAGTTTCTTTTTAGAATAGACTGGTATCTTCAAAGAGGGAAACTTATCTCTGCTTACTGCTGCTTTTACCAGTTATACTGGGCATTCTGCCCATCAGTTCCATCTTCTCTGTGAAGAGCAACAAGACCACTGGGTATCACTGGAAGTCCCCTGAGTCTTACTTCTATAGGTAAGCACAGCTACCAGGAGATAGTTTTCATGTAGGTAAAGGTTCCCCTTGACAATTTTTGTCCAGTCGTGTCCGACTCTAGGGGGCGGGGCTCACCCGTTTCCAAGCCATAGAGCCAGCGTTTGTCCGAAGACAATCTTCTGTGGTCACATGGCCAGTGCAACTTAGACACAGAACACTGTTACCTTCCCACCGAGGTGGTTCCTATTTATCTACTCGCATTTGCATGCTTTCGAACTGCTAGGTTGGCGGGAGCTGGGACAAGCAACGGGCGCTCACTCCATCACGTGGATTTGATCTTACAGCTGAAGATCTACAGACCTTACAGCACACAGGGTTCTGCGGTTTAACCCGCAGCGCCACCACGTCCCTCTATAGATGTCCTCTATAGAGGGATGTCTAGCTGCAATACAGCTGTTTCTTGGAAGCCCTCCAAGACCCTTTAAAAATGAGTAGCCCGTCATTTTAAAGCATAATACATTATAAGCATAATACAGCGCTAACAATTTTTCCCCCTGCTTCCTTTTTTCTTTTGTGTCATCAATTTTAGAGTGGAAGTCTAAGGGACACATGCTTTGTTTATCTGCTTTAGGAGCTTTTCCAACTGAACAATACAAGTATCAACATTTTTAATAACTGTCTAAATACTGTAAATAGGTTTTATTAATTGTTTTTGCAGAGGCATTTAACATGTTAAAAATGTTTCCTTCTCTTGCACCTCTTATTACTCAGATAAGTATCGCAAAATGCATTTTAAAATGTCAGTTTGATATAAGCTGTAAGCATATTAACTCAATTTACACCATAGTAGTTTTGCTTCACTTAAGCACCCAGAAAAAAATAATGTGTATCTGGTAGCAAAGAAAATATACTAATGGACTACATTAAAGTTAATTTTGGACCCCAACTAAATTCTTTGCAAACTTTGTATCAAGGAATCAAGCCTCATCCTTGGGAATGGAAGTTCTATTCATCATTCAGTTTCAAAATACACATAATCTAGTTTTACGCCATGTGTTTTTGTTATAAATGAACCTCTCCCATGCTAAATATACTGTATATAATTTTCATCTGCAACCAAATATTTAGGGGGCTATTTCAATTCAAACTACAGTTAGTCCTCCCTGCACCACCTACCACTGATCATTTGTCATTTTCATAGAAATCTAAGAAGTCTCATTTCCTGTCTCCCACTTCCTGCTTCTCTAAACTCTTGTTCCCTCTTTTGTTTATGTCCAATGCTTACTATGCCTCTTAGATGTCACCATCTCATCCACTCACAAGCAGTGACAAGGGTTCACATACAATGCAGTGTATGCTGCTTACAAAGGTAGAGCCATCAGAAAGCAGCATACACTGCATTACAACCACAATACTGCATTACACTGAATTAAATAAGAAAAGGTAATAAAGTAAATATTTTATATATTATAGTAACATAGTTCGCTTTGAATCATACCAAGCTTCTTCTGAATAGCTTCTAATATGCTGTCTGAGTCACACAGCATGCAAGGGGTGGTAGTACAGATCTGGATATGGTACTTTCCAACAGGTTTGCGATTATACATAGTATAAAATGTTGCTACTTCATAAACTCTCATGGGAGGCATCTGTAGAATCTCAGCCACCTACAACAAAGAGACAACTCATTTTTCTAGGCAAAAAAACAATTTCAACAAAATATATTTCAGCATCAGTTATAATCCCAGCTATTGTCTCAGCCCTCATTATTTAATTTCATAGTATTTTCCACTGGAAGCAACCATAAGTACAACAAAAAAGCTTTAGACCTTAGAAAGTGTAAATGGTTGGTTTGCTTTACAAGGTTTAGTTACATGAACTAATTCAGTTAACATATTTCTAAGTGCTAGACATAAGTACTACTGAAATTTGCATACTTCGAGTTATGTGCCATCAAGCTTGAACTGACTTACTGAATAGGGCTTTCAAGGAAAGTGAGATATTGAAGAAGTGGTTTTATCAGTTCCGCTACCCCAGTGAGTTTCTATAACCAAGTGAGATCTGAACCCTTGTCTCCAGTTCATCACTCTATCTACTACACCACACTAGGGTTCTATAACATAGTACAACACACTATAAATTTATGTTTTCTCTTTGTTATAAGTCTGAGCACAATATCATTAAACCTGTATTAGCGTTTCAAAAATCGGGTCAGGGACTTTTATTTAGGCCAAGATTCATTACATATTACAGACATTTGAGACGGGAAAAGAAAATTACATTAGTATAGTATCTTCTGTATAATGTACCAAATGTAAAAGCTTTAAAAATATATTACAAATCTATCTTAATATATATATATATATGGCAAGAAAAATCTGACACTAGTAAAATACCTTATTCATAGCTGATATAGGCAGCCATCCATGCTGTCTTTGAGCCAGATCCAGGACTGGTATCACTGCTGCAGATCTGTGTCCCTCTGGGTAGTTATTTATTATTGCCTCTATTCTCTGTTAAATAAACAAATGCCCCATCAGCTCAGAATTTTAGTTCGCTATACAAACAAGCCCCCCCCCCCATCTATGCTGACATACCTTATAGTTTTCAGGAGTAAAATCAAATGGGGTGTTTGGGTTGTTTTCAGACGTATCTCTGTGCTGTGCCAAACAAAAACAAAAATTACATTTGTTTAGAAAAATAAGTTTTGAAACAAGTTTTAGTTGGCCAGTTTTGTAGAAGAAATTACTCAGATCTAACTTCCCAAGTGAGGATTAAAAGACCCCTCTTAAGGTCTATTCTTGGCACTTGAACATTCCCTTCCAAGATTATGTTAGAAGGGACCCTCCTTTTTTTCCTTTTATTTGCAGGACTTTTCCATTCAGACAGGTAGTCAGTAACTGACTGACCCCCTAGAAAAGGTTTTTCAAATGACTAGTGCTGAACTTCTGTATCAGTGTCCTTTTGTGATTTATTATTATTTTAATAGCTCCTGGTTTTCAGATTTGTTGGGAGGCATCTTGAATTTCCAGTTCTAGGGAGGGAGTCAAATATATAAATACATTTTCCCCTGGGGGGGGAGCTTACTGTTCATCCTGGCCTCTCTGAATGCACGCAATGAATACCTGATGACTATATTTGCATAATTATCACTATGTAGGTGACATTCCAATGAAATTTGCAGCACAAAGTGGAAGAAATTAAAGCAAGCCCAAGTGATTGCAAAGATCAGGTGGCTAGGCTTGCCCCAAGTGTTTTTCTTTGCCTCCCCACTCCACATCTTTTCTTTATCCCCTCGTCTCTGTTGGAATATCTTCGTACAAACCAGTTTGGATAAGAAAGAAAACTCGTGATGCTGAGAAGTCATCACACACTTTAGTGTCTTGCTCAATAATTCAATTATCCGTCATACAGGAAGGCTTTTTAAATAAAATTATAGAGAGGCATTGCCCCTTACCCACCCAGCTCGCCCTTCTAGCTGGTTTTGTGAGCCAGGAAAAACAAGGTTTTTCCACAAGTTTGATCCAGCAAAGAGGTTTGTTGTATACGTGTACATCTCATTGGAATGGGCCTAAAAGTCATTGTAGCGTTCACCCTTGTTATGCAAATTAAGTTATGAATTATTCATGGTATATGTTAATGTGGTTAAGAGGCAAGGCCGAGAGAGGTTAAAAGGCGGAGCCTGAGAAGAGGAGTTAAGTGGAGTCAGAGTCTGTGTTAGGAATCTGAGAAGGATAGTTTGGGGTCTGAGGAGTGATTAGTAACCTGTGATATTTAATACAGAAGATTAATATTGATGCTGGGTGAAACTGAAAGAATATGCTTATGAATTATCCTAGAAACCACCTGTAATCAATAAACCTGTTCTATTAAAAAGTCAGTACTGAATGGAACTTCATCTTTTCTAAGTAAAGTACGTTGATAAGGAGATCAACTGGTGGCAGCGTGTTGGGTTTTGGTTTGCCTTTGTGAGCTCTGTGTTTGAGGAAACAAGCAGGGGCTATGAGGGTGAATGTCACAGCCATCAAGTCCAACCCCCTGCTTTATTCAGGAATCCAAATCAAAGTATATCTGACAGATGGTTATCTAACTTTCTTTTGAATGCTTCCAGTGTTGGGGTGCTTACCATCTCCCAAGGTAACTAGTTCCACTGCCATACTGCTTTAACAGTTAAGATTTTTTTTCCCTGATATTAAACCAAAATCTGACTTCCTGTAAGTTGAGCTCATTATAAAATGCCCTGCACTCTGGAATGACAGGGAACAGATCCTGCCCCTCCTCTGTATGATGGCCTTTCAAGTATGTGAAGTGCTATCATCTCTCTCCTCAGCCTTCTTTTCTCAAGGCTAAACATGACAAGTTCTCTCAGTCTTCCCTTATAGCGCTTGGTTTCCAGTTCTCTGATCATCCTTGTTACCCTCCTCTGAACTTGTGCTAGTCTGTCTATATCCTCCTTAAAGTGCAGTGTCCAGAGCTGGACACAGTACTCAAGTTGAAACCTAATCAGTGCTGAATAGAGGGGAATGAAAACTTAACAGGACTTGAAGACTATACTTCTGTTAATAGCACTTGCTACTCCAAAAGCAGGCAACAATACAAATGAAAGAGAAAACATCAAAAACAAAACGCAACCACCCACCAAAATATACACCTTTAACTGAATAAATGCAATAAATTAACCAAATAATCTAAAAATCAATTTAACAGGGAAAGCACACACCTACAGAGAAACACATAAAGGAAAAAAATAAATCAACACACATAAAGCCCTCTTCCCTAAACCATGAAAAACAATCAAACAGGAAAAAAATATCATCAAACCTTCATCAACCAAAGCAGCTAGGATACGGGGCGAGTTCTCTCCCTTATGCTTTCTCTTGAGTCCAGCAGCCAGGCAAGCAGGCACAGACAGCACTACCTTAGCACACAAATTCCCATAATGACTAAAGCAACTTTCACTTTTTCCAACCAATCTAACCCTTTAACAAGTTCCAACATCCCTACTCTCCTGCTCCCGGACATTCTGATTGGTTACTAATAGCAGCTCTTGCGATATTGCTGGATGAAAAATTTCCCTGATAATTTGAGTGAAGTGAAATAAACGGTAAAGAAAAGGGGGAAACACAATGCTTTTACATATCCCTTTTTAGTATAAACAAACTGTTTAAGAGCCTCCCCCCCCTTTTTTGGAAACTGATGAAAAACCACAGAAGCAAAAATAGTTTTCCTGTGTTTTTTCCTTTTGGATGTATGTACATTAAAATCCGTTCCCTAACAATTACATAATCCCAACAGAACAGCAGTTACTATAGAAATGCTACCTCCTGCAGTTCTTTGAAATCAGACCCCAAAAAGATGCACTTGTTTTGTGCACTCTGTAAAGCAAATATGTTACCCAAATTATGTGACCAGATCTGAATGTCGTTATAGAAAGACATTTCCCCTTGTCCATAGATCCTCCTCTATTAATACAGACCCTGTAGGATTTGCAAAGTCTAGGATTTACTGCAGCAAACATTTTCCCCCATATAGAGTCTTATTTGTTTGAAACTCTGTTTCAAGACAAAAGCCAAAGTTAGATTCTGTTCATGTAAAAATCTTTCAAAATTGCTTGCTATGCTTCTTTGCTAAAGGAGCACACAAGTGCAACTATAAACAAAATGTGAAAATTAAAAATGATTATATTCTCAGGGCTATTAATGTTGCCATCTTAGCTGTTTGTTTGGACTCAATTACTGATTTTTTTTTACAGTCACTGACCAGGACTCAATTACAAGTTATGTGTTAATTCTCATGATCATAATCTTAGGTGGTGAGATATTCTATATATAGGCTATCTTTGCTAGGTAGGCTGGATAAGAATGATGTCGTCCTGTAGTCTGTAAGTGGATTAGAAGAGTTTATATTTCACAAGCAAGCTAGGTAATGTAAACAAGAGTATGGGGATGTTTAATTAAAATTAGATTTAAGACAGGAGCCACAAGTGATACTGACTAGAGAAATGCATAAAATGGTATTCATTTAGACATTCATTTATTCATTGGTCGAGAAATGGGGAACATGGCCTACAACTCATAAATTTTATGCTGCCATCAATCTATAGGTAAGAGACCCTCATTTTTTTAATTCCTGGTGTGTGCTAATGTAATAATTGCTTAAGGCTATCAAATGTGTTCCTTAGATTTTAGAATATGGCTGAAATATCTTTTTCTGACTACTTTTTATCGGTACAAGTTTTTACATTTTTGGACTGATAGTTTTCTTGTATATAGATTATAGATTAAATAAAGGCATGAAATAGTATTGGTTTGGCTAATTCACTTTTCTACACAGAAACAGTAGAATAAAATGCCAAATATCTAAATAAAGATCTGGCTCACCATGAGAACTATATAATTTATTTTTCTGCCCAGAAGAGGGATGAAGCATTTATACAGAGATGCCCAGATTTATTACTGACTCTCTTGGGTAAGCTCTTAAAACCCACTGCTCACACAGCAAGCAGAATAGGTGAACAGGATCATTTTTACAGTTCTAGAATAGGAGAAATATGAACTTCAACTAAACAGAAATAGCCAGAGCTTTGGGATTCATCTGGAATCAACGATATATGCACTCGATGCAACTTCATCTCCAAAGATATCAGTACAAGGACAACAAAAGGAGAAAACACAATGACACCTTATTCCTTGCTAAGACAAAGGGTTTATAAGATGCCAAAATCCTGTTGTAAATTTATATTAGAACAATTATAAATGCAGCAATTACAGTAGCAAGTTGCCACTAATTAAGAGTTCATGCTTGCCATCTCTAGTCACACAATTGAAATGTGAACTGCAAGTCACATTTTAAAGTTACATTTACACTTGGGTAAATCTGCAATAGCACTCTGGCCATTACAATAGTAAAGGACTATCTACTTCCAATTGAAGGACCTGTGAATAAATGCCATATTTCTTTATTTTCATTTACATCTGCTTTAGTCATATATATAAATTACTTACCACAAACAAAGCTCCACCTCCACTACTGCGTGCTGCTGTTGTATGAAGGCAGCGTATCTGTGTCACCTAGAAATTGCATTTTACAGAAAAAAAACCTTCAGTCATCACTAATAAGTTGGCTCTAGCTTCAGTCAAAATCAGAGTAAACACACTGCAATTAATGGGCTTAAGTTACAATTCTTACTGGTTTTAATTATTTTAACCCATATATGAGCCATAACAGAAAACAGTAGAAAGTAATACTTTCAGGCATATCTTTATTTAACCTACCCTTCCAAATCTGTTTTCCCTCCTCTTGTTCCCATTACATGAGTAATCTTCCTCTGCCAACGGTTGGAGGGCTACACATGCTTAACCCTTTAAAACTGGAGACTGCCACTCACTCTTCCAAATATGTTTTAATTAATGGAAAAACCAATCACCTGCTGTCTCATGTCTATTTATTGAGGGAGGGGGGATCATTTGAAAAGCTTGGGGAGGAAAACGTCATACAACATGGTAAAATTGCCTCCCACGCTCCCTAGAAAGGGGAGCTAGCTTTACTAGTCAATCTACTGAAACCACTGGTAGATCAGAAAAAGCAGCATACATAGGTCCTTGCAGCTGCCACCGTCCGGATTCCCCCTCTCCGGGAGAAAAGCCACAACCGTGAAAGTGCAGGCAGGCAGAGAGGTCAGGCACCTCCATCCAAGCTACACTTCCAGTCCCCCCCCCCAACTCAAACAGATTTCCGAACAACCTAGCTCGGTCTACCATGGCTACGGGAACACTGAACTTCGAAGAGAGCTACACATTACAAGCAAACACGCGTGATCCACTCCTGACGGTCACCTAGCGTAAGAGAAAACAGGAGGGGATTTTCGCGGGTGGGTGCGCAGGATTATGAAGGGCGTGTGGTTTCTCGTCCAGATTTCTCTCCCCGTTTCAACCCGAAAAACCTGGAATCTCCTTCCCCCCCCCCCCCACGCAGACTTGCAAGATGTGACCTCCCAAACCCTTCGGACGTTAGCTGAGAAACCCCCCCCCCCAATTCCTCGGTATTCCTCACACACACACCCGGTCCCCGCCCTC
Source organism: Pogona vitticeps (assembly GCF_051106095.1). Classification (NCBI taxonomy): domain Eukaryota; kingdom Metazoa; phylum Chordata; class Lepidosauria; order Squamata; family Agamidae; genus Pogona; species Pogona vitticeps. The sequence goes on from NC_135786.1 coordinate 180,837,604, forward strand.
CGTTTATCCTCGGCAGAGAGGAGCCGGACCCACCGGCGAAGTTTGCAGGCTCCTCCTCTTCCCCTCCACAGGAAGGGGCAGGCGGCCGTGCCCTTGGCCTCCAGCGCCCTCCACAGACCTTGCCAGAGAGGCCCAGCTCTTTCGCCGGGCCTGTGAAAAAAAGCGGGACGTCCCCGACGCCCTCCTTACCGAACGCGCGGCGAGAGCTCGGAAGGGAGCGGAGAGCAACATGGCGGCGCTGGCCGCGAGCTGCAACCACCCAACGCCTTCTTCTCTCCGGCCTTCGAAGACGCAGCTTTAAGCCTGCGCCCTGCAAGAGAAGATGGTGCGCTCACGCAGCCGCAGTGACAACACCAGCCTAGCGTAGAGGAAGACCGCGCGTACGCGCTTTTCAGTTCCGAAGGTGTCCACGCGCGCTCCCGAAAGGGGAAGACAGGAGGCAGAGAGGGCGGGGCTTCGGCCTCAGAGGCGTTTGACGAACAAGAGCGAGGGTCTGACAAGAGCCCAGGAGTCTGGACTTTGGAAACTGTCCCGGGGGGAGGGGGGGGCTTTCCTCTCTGTGTAACAGCCTAGTGTGTAACAGATACGTTTATATGCCAAGCCGTCTCTGAAGATTGTCAGTCATCGAGGTGGGATTATCTGGAAGTTGAGTCGTGGCAACTGGATTTCTTTCTTGTTAGGTCGAAACGTTTCACTAATGGTCCAGGTAGCTTCTTCAGGCTGAAGCAGTCCAGTTGCCATGACTCAACTTCGAAAACACCTCATATGCTTGAAGAAAATCCGGAAAGGAGCGAGTAGTGCCTGTGTTGGACAACGTAAATGTTTTGATAATATTTAATATGCAATTCAGTATTAGTATTGAAATATTTTTAAGAGCTATGAAGACTGTTGCATGCTCTGCAGCTCATATGAGAGGTTTATTCAGGTTCTGAGAGATGGCAAGGGAAGGCACAGGGTGATGAGGACAAAAGCCCCAAGTGCGAAAGTTAAGAGGGTGCAGGAAGGAGTACTGAAGGTAGCAAATGTACAGACCCGGTTCATCTCTGCGCTCTGTGGGGCACTCTGTTTATGATAGCTGCTTGGTGGCCACTGTGTTGCTCTACTCCAAAGTGGAAAGACACCCAGCCATCTTCTCTTGCAGAGCCTCTAGACACTTCACTGGAGAAATGGACTGGCTCTAATTCTGAGACAAGATGTAGCACAAGCAGTTAGGGCCTATAATGAAATATCTGACCGAATAATAGGCATGAGACCTCTGGGAAAACCCATCAGTGTAATCATCATTGACCTCTATGCTCCAACTACTAATGCTGAAGAATATGAAACTGAAAGCTTTTATGCAAGCATCCAGGAGGAAATATATAACACTAAAACAAGACATGCTTATAATCATAGGTGACTGGAACACAAAAATAGGAAACAAAGCAGAATCAAATGCCATTGGAAATTTTGGGCTAGGGGTCACAAATGTAGCAGGAGAATTACTCAGAATTCTGTGAAGCCAACAATTTGACCTTTGTTACATGCTGTCTGGAATGCTCTCACATTGATTTATTGTACTCCCTTATACTCTGGCTACTACCCCCTTCCCTCCCTCTGTATAGCATGGTGGAAAGCTGTAGCCTTACATCTGCTTCTGGAGTGCAGCTCCCATAATCCTTCACTTCCCCTTCGAAATCCAGCTTGTACTTGTGGGATTTCTTGGTCCACATACTGCTGAAGCCTATTTTGACTATAACCTTGCTAGCGTGTGAAATGAGTGCAATTGTACGGTAGTTGGAGCATTCTTTGGCACTGCCCTTCTTTGGGATTGGGATGTAGACCAATCTTTTCCAATCCTCTGGCCACTGCTGAGGTTTCCATTGATGATGATAAAAAAAGTGCACTGGTCCTTTGACATTGGGCTTGGCACCAGGGTGGGTGACATGACCTTTAGCCTGGTTTGTTCCTTTTTGCACACCACACACAGAATGATTAAAGTGGTAGGAAAAGCCCACCCCCAACTCTGTGTTGGCTGTCTCTAGCAAGCACGTCATTGCTAGTACCACTCTGGCAGCCATTGATGATTATTAAATCCTCTGTGAGCTAGCAAAAATTTAATGCAACTTCCTAGGCATGTTGGACACCTTACTACTCCCTATACCACCCCATGGCTGAAGTACAATGTGTTCCAGCAAAAATAGTGCACATCTTTATCAAATTTGGTGCATCATGCTAGTTTGGTACATAGCCTGGCAGCCATTGATACAGATGATCTGCTATTTTGGTACACAGCCTGTGTAGATTCAATAATACAGTATTTTGAATTCAAATAATGTATGATTTCTTTCCTTTCAAATCAAGGGGGTAATGTCGGCATATACAAATTTTGAGGGGGGGGGTAAAAGGTAAAAAAGTTCCCTGACCCCTGCCTTATACTCTTTCATCCAACATTAATAAAAATGTTGAGTATTGGGCCAGTGTACAACTCTGTGGCACTCCTGTGTGAGACCCAAGGCGAGGCGATAGAAGTGCTCGCCGGAGTGTTGTCCTCCTTTAAGAGAGAAAAGGAGACCCAAACAGAATCTACAGCTCCCCGCATCACAGTCAGGCACCAGGGAATAGACACCTGTGACTTGGAACAGGGTTTGACAAGACTGTCGGTGACCACTCAGGACTAGAAAAGGTGGGAACAAGGGTGAAGGAGCAACCGTTGGTAGAGGCGGGACATGGGGATATAAAAGGGGAACGAGACAACATACCAGGGGATTGGGAACTAATATGGGTCGAGGATCCCTGGACTGGGAGATGTGAAAAGTAAGAGTGCCTCGAGAGGAGGCTGATTACAGGCGAAGAAGGGGCTTGCCTCCTAAACCGTCCTATTGGGGGGAATCCGAAGCCAGAGAGTGGCAGAGGCGCCTGAGGGAGGAGAAGGAGGCGGTAGAAAGGGAGGAATGAGAAAGAAGAGCATGGCGTCTGGAGGAGGCTCGCCGGAGGAGGTATTTACCGGACCTTGGGACTCCTATGCATAGGGAGCCGAACCATACGATCAGGAGAGGGGAGATGAGGAGACATTACCCCTGATAGAGGTGGACATTGATTCCAAGGACCAGGGTGAGACTAACCCTTTCTCTAAAGGACCCTGGTGTGATCCAAGTTACAACCCCTTTTTGCAAGATCTATGGACACCCTTGTTTGACCCGTTGGCGACAAGAGAAAAGAACAATGATAAGTTTAATGTTGATACTTCTTTATTTGATGTACCAATAAACCCCAGTTCTATTTTTCAAAAAACTTAGCATCCGGTGTTTGTGTCCAACCAGCCTGAGGTTAATCTTGAACCCTCACATCCTGTTGTTGCTTTTCTCCAGATGACGGGATCATTGGCACTCTATGAGTCCTTCTACAAATCTACCTAACAACAGAGTACTGTAATCCAATACACCTTTCACCAGACTTTTCTCTTTTTTCCAAATTAGATATAGCAGTAAATTCCTATGGTGTGTATATGGAATACTGCTGTATTGAAAGTGTTCTTTACAGCAGTATTCTAGAATTATTAAAATCCTGCTGGGACTAAGTTTAATCAGTCTCAAAGGCTGTTAGGCTCCACTATTCCAAAATGCTCCAAATGCTCCTTTTATTTGTCAGAGTTATTGCTGAAAATGTTGCTTTTTCCTTATGCACAACATGCATAATTCTCCTTTTTAAAAAAAAGTCATTGATGCTGCAATTATGAAAATCCTTCCTTGACAGAACATTTTCTCATTTCACCATTCTTCTAAACTATATTTTAAGTGTACTAGGTTGTTGCTGTTACGTATTCATGCTGCCTAGTAAAATAATATTAGGTTTCTGTTTGTCAGTGCTATTTCTCATCAATGTTGATGTAATCTCAGCCCCACAAGGGATTAAACTTTTCCAATTTCTATCCAGTACAAAGGGCCACATTTTCAAAACAGTTCCAAGACCAGATGTTTCATGTCCTCAGTGACCAAAATCAGGATTAAACTCTAAGATCTTGCCTGGCAGTACATAAATAGTCATGCAATAGCAATCCTGACGTTCTGTTTCTAGTTCATTGCTGTATAAACAGCAGGGCTTCATAAACATTAGACATGTAGTTCCAAAACTGTGTTTCAGAATTTCCTTGCCAAAAGAGTGATGAAAAGCTGGTAACAATGGTTTACTAATTGGTACCAATTTCAAGTGGTTACTGCAGAACAGCTGAATTTGACCAAACTCTGGGAGGCAGTGGAAGACAGGAGGGCCTGGGGGTCTGGTCCATGGGGTCACGAAGAGTCGGATGCGACTTAACAACTAAACAACAACAACTCTCTCTGTGTGTGTGTGTGTGTGTGTGTGTGTGTGTGTGTGTGTGTCACGAAGAGTTGGATGCGACTTAACAACTAAACAACAACAACTCTGTGTGTGTGTGTGTGTGTGTGTATGTGTGTGTGTACTTTAAAGCAATAAAACAATATACTGTATAACGTCAAGCAATACCCCACCCTAGAACAAATGCTAGAGACAAGCAATTGAACTAAAGCCACTGTATAAAAACTGACTAACTACATTCCATGAAACACATAGGAATAGGAAAATATTTTAACCTGGAACCAAAAAATATTATAAACTTGAGGCCTGCCTGCTGGGCCCCCACTGGGAGAATATTTCAAATGTGTATGTGGTGAGGCAATGAAGAAGGTCCTCGTCTCATTTGTCATCAGCCCCCAAGCCTTTCTCAGTGAAAGTATTTGGATGAAAGCCTTAGATTATAATCTTGGTATGTAGTACTAGTGCAGAAGCAAAGGCCCATCTTGCACTTACAACAGGATATCCCCTGGTTTAATTTGCGCAGCACCATGCCTTAACAGTTAATGTGGAGTGACATTGCAGCTTCTAGTGCGTGCCAGTATCACCACTTGTGTTTCTTAATTTTTTATATTCCACACACCTTCCTGGCTGGCTGGGTAGCTCAGTGGTTTAGATATTTGATTGCCCACGATTCCTCCTGGCATAAGAGCCAGCCTGTGTGGCCTTGGGCAAGCTGCACAGTCCTTGGGTACTCCCAGAAGAAGGGAACGGGAAACTACTTCTCACTACCATGTAGGATCCTCACTACCTGGAAAACCCTGGAAAGGGCTACCATAAATCAGAGTTGTCCTGATGGCACACAATTATAATTATTTATACCTTCCTAATATTTACATTCCATATACTTTCCTAATGTATACCAATGGACAACTTGCAGAGATTGGAGGAGTGCATTAGAGTTCCCAGAACCTACCACTACATGCCCTGCTGCTATCACCAAAATTCAGCAGCCACAGTATCAGCTCTCTGTAGCATAGGAGGGTGATAGAGTGCTGTACTTTGCCACACTGCCCTATGCATGGCACAGCATCTCCTTTATTTCCAAAAAAAGAGAGAAGGGATGAAGATGGAGTATCCCCACCATGGTGCACTAATTTTTTCTTGTGTAGTTTCTTAGAGGTGGCAGTAAGAAACAATGGCAAATGGGACTGCAAGAAGCCACCTGTGGCGGAATGCCCACGTCATTCCTATCTATCATAGCTGAAGCTCAGGTGCAGGAGCCTATGAGAAGACAGGAGGGGCGGAGTCAAGGAGACAGAGAGAGGCAGTTGAAGAAAGAGAGAGTTAAGAAAAGAGAATGGGAAAGTAGGAGAGAACGAGAAGGAGATAAATGGAACAGTAAAGCTAAATAGATAGAGAATAGTAATGAGTTGGTTAATGTGAATAAGTAAATACAACACCTGAATAAGCAAATGTGTAATCAAATAAAAAAAGTTTAATGAGTGATCCTAAACAATAATAAAAGAACATCTGTGATTTAAAAACCAAAAGATAAATAAACAAGTTATATTGGCAGCACGTGTCTGATGTATATAAGGTGCAGTGTGGATGAGAGGTCCACTGGTGGTAGCGGAAGAAAAAGTAAACGTATCCAGAGGGTGAACCTGTGTTTGGGGGAAACAAAAAGGGAACACTGGGTGGAACGTCATACCACCTCCCTGCTAAAAATACCATAGGGAGTTACTTATCTTTGATTAAAATCCATCCATTCAGACACGCTTACAGTAGACCTACTGAAATCTAAGGGAACTAATTAAATCCCACTAATTTCAGTTGGTCTACTCTAAAAGTGAACAGACCTGGATTCAACATATTTCTATTTGCTCTATCTTCCATTAAGAAAGGAAACAGCCCCCCTCCCACTTCTTCTAACCGCTGTATAAAAATTGAAAAATATTTGCAAATAGGTAGATATGTTTGGCACCCGCAAAATGTAATCTGGAAGTTCTTGGCATGGGTAAATATTTTTGCTGTTTTACTTAGTACATATTGCCCAAATAGAACATCAGATGGTTTCCTCCACTGTCCCAGAGCAGACCATCATTTGGGGCAACACATTGTAATGCATCAGAGGCAGAATAGAGTGACATTGAGGAGAAAGAGAAAAGAGCAGCCACCCAGAAGGTAGTATAATGCTTGGGCTGTAAATTCATTTGCAAGAATAACAAAGCAAACCTCAGACTAAAATTGTTTCATAGCACTTCTTAATCTTATATTACTGTGGGCCATCTTGGGTCCTATTCGTTCGTTCGTTCGTTCGTTCGTTCGTTCGTTCGTTCGTTCGTTCGTTCGTTCGTTCGTTCGTTCGTTCGTTCGTTCCTTCCTTCCTTCCTTCCTTCCTTCCTTCCTTCCTTCCTTCCTTCCTTCCTTCCTTCCTTCATTCATTCATTCATTCATTCATTCATTCATTCATTCATTCAAAAACTTGTATACTGCCTGATTAGTGTTTGGGGTGCTAGGCACTGGGTGGTTTACATCAAGGAGACCATCAATGAAATATAGTATAACAAACAAAATTTGGAGGGGAAAGAGGGGATATCACCATACCACTTTGGAACAGCATTGCTGTTTTGGAAATTAAGGAAGGGTCAGACTTAGCCACTGGATGGGAGACTACCAAGAAGCCATGAGGTCTCAAGTAAGAGCTAAGAATCCCACCTAGAACCCTGGAGAGTTATTGGCAGTCAAATTTGACCATGCCAAGTTAGATGGGCCAGTGGTCTGACTCAATTTAAGGCCTTTTTCCATGATATAAATTTTATAGCTGGATCTGCTTTAGGCATGCAAAATAGTATTTTTGTTTTCTGGAAGTTGAGTCATGGCAACTGGAGTTCATTCTTGTTAGGTTGAAATGTTTTGCTGCTCATCCAAGTTGCTTCTTCTTCAGTCCAAGTTTCTATTTTGATGAGTAGCAAAACATTTCAACCTAACAAGAAAGAAGTCCAGCTGCAATGACTCAGCTTCCAGATAACCTCACCTGAATGATGGAGATTCTTCACAGATAGTATTTCTGTTTGTTTTGTTTTGTCAATGTTAGGTAAGAGAAATGTTAAACTTGAGTTTCTTTATGCCCCTTTCTCCTAGCAGCAAGAACAAGAAAAATGCCAATAGGAGCAAATATCAAACATGAAGCATAGCATTGTTATTTACTGCCACCTGCTGGATATATGTATGACATGCAACACATGGTTTCTCCATATAGTCTTGTAATTAGCTATAAGACAGTTAGTCCTCCAACTTCAGAATTTTAACACTTATTATAGCAGTATAAATTTGAATAAACTGCTCAGATATTTGGTTAAATCCAAGTCCACATATCAGAGAAGGCAACAGGTTAGAAAAAGGTCTGTTGCTGCCAAATAACAAGCACAAAAATACACATGATGCAGTTAAAATTTTCTCCTAATGACATAACAAAAGTCAGAGTGTTATAATGGATGGAGTGTCAGATTATGACTCCTAATAGTTGAGCTAAAATCTCTGCTTGGCCATGGAAACTCACTGAAGGGGTGGCAGTGGAAAAGCACTCCTTGAACATCTAATGTACCTTGAAAACTGTATTACAGACACCTTAACTTTGGAGCAACCTGATGGCACATAACAGCAGCTACCATAAGACCTGTATACCAAATGACTGCAAACTGGAAATATATTTTGCTGGTTATACTGAACTTCTTTTTAAAAAAAGGAAAACAGAGCTATATCTGGGGAGCAGCTACAATGAGTACCTCTTTACACTCAGTAAAAGGTGTGTGTGTATGCGTGTGTGTGTGCGCATGCATGTGTGCATGCATGTGTTTGTAATGTGTTGTCAATAACATTCAACTTATAGTGACCCTAGGGATGTGAACACTGGACAATAAGCAAAGCCAACAGAAAATTTTGATTGATTTGAAATATCGTGCTGGAAGAGAGCTTTGCAGATGCCATGAAGTGCCAGAAAGACACACAAATGGCTTATAGGTCTAACCAAGCCTGAACTCCTTCTAGAAGCAAGAATGAGGAAACTGAAGTTGTCATACTTTGGGCAAGACATCTCCTCATGACATGCCTGTGAGGAAGGCTAAAGTCAGCAGGAAAAGAGGAAGACAAATATGAAATAGATTGGCTCCATAAAAGAAGCCTTTTCCTTGAGTTTGTAAGAGCTGAGCAGGGCTGTTAATGATTGAACAACTGGAATGTATAGGGCCACCATAATTTAGGGATGACCTGACAGCATGTAACTATGGGGTTTTCAAGGTAAATGAGATATTTAAGAGGTATTTTACATGTGCCACCCTCCAACCATGAGTTTCCATAGACAAGCAAGAACTTCAACCCAAAGTGCTCTTTTCCAACCTACAATGTACTAGGCAGGCTTTCCAGATGTTTCTAATAAAATGCATCAAGATAATATGTTAGTGGACTTCATAAAAGAGATACTTTGAATGTGTTCTACTGTCCTCCTAGAAATGGACAGAATGGGCCCAGGGCTAAACCAAAATGTACTGTGGCCAGAGCCACAGAACAAGATGGATTCCTTCCTCATTCTATGTGCAGAACTGAGTTGGACTGGAAGTTGAAAACTACTTCCATGCAGGCAAGAGAAAAGTGCTTTCCTCTACACTTGAAAGCAGCAGAATAGTTTAGTGAGTTCAGGACAAACCACATGGAACACACAGTTCTCACCTCAGATAAAAGACAGTGACCACAGGTAGGGTGACCACATGTAAAAGACGACAGTGTCCTGCCTCAACTGTTCTATCCTTCTTGTGAATGTTAAGGTTCAAAAATGGATGATGATCCATCCCATCTTTTGAAGTTTCTTATAATCTCTTTGCTTCTTTCGTTGTTTCATTCCCTACATTCCCCCCCCCTTTTCTCCTGAGTCTTTACATATCTGGTGACCTTACTAGAGTATAAAGTCCTTTGGATTTTGCACTTATAAAGACCACCTGCATTGTACATCTGTGGTAGTTCTAAAACATAAAGCAAAGAGGTTATAGGAGACATTTCAAAAGATGGCATGGATTTTCCCAATATCTTTTATTTATTTATTTTTTATTTTATTTATTTGATTTTTACCCCGCCCCTCTAGACCATGTCTACTCGGGGCGGCTTACAAAAAAAGGTCATAAAATCAAGCAAGCAAGATCTAGCTAGATTATTTTGATGTGTGCACATTTTATGAAAAAGATATGTGTCAAAGTTCATTCTAGCTTAAGTCCTTCAACTACTTACACATTGAATATGTTCAGAAAAATCTGTTCTGATCCTTTTTAGAATTAGGTTGACAGGAAAAGAACCCTTAGCCAGAACCTTGAAATGACAACGACTACAATAAAAATATTTGTGTCAATTTTCTTCTTATTTCAGAGCAATCATATTCTCGTATCATATTCTAATATTAAGCATTTGTTTGCCATATGTTTAAACCCAGAACACCCAGATAATAAATACTTTTGACAGTAGAAATTTGGCATTTAATATCATTTTTCCAAGAACTTAGTAGCAAGTTGGGTAAGAAGCAGGCTGCAGACATATGTGATATTAAGAGTGTTTCCTCTGTGTTATGTTGGTATCTATGAGTACAAACAAGGAGTATATTTTGTTCTTGTGATATCATCATGAGCTGTTTCAACAGTGGAAAAAATGACTGCTTTCTATTTTCCTTTGCTGCACTTGAATATGTCAGCACTGTGTACTATTTCATAATGAAAAAAAGCAGCAGCAGCAAACAAGATTATATGTATACATAGAGATAGATAGCCTGATGTTTATTTTATGATATTTGTGTTTGCAAAACTCCTGTCTCAGCCCTGCATCATCAAGGGATGAAGTTTATTTAGCGTGGAACATGTTTTCAGCATGCATCAATCAACCATGCATTGTTAACACTTATTAGCAAATTAACTCTGTATCAAGAGGACAGTTGTTTCTTCAAAAGCTCTTATGCCAGATTCTTGATGAGACACCATTTCCGTGAAGTCCCACAACCCAGCATTTCCACTTATTCCTCCTCCAAACATGTTGAGAGTGCATTTTCCTGCTCCCCAAATGATTGATGCTGAAGAGAGCAGTTGGGGGCAGGGCAGTGAACTGGAATATGAATTTGACACAACTCCGGGAGGCAGTGGAAGACAGGAGGGCCTGGCGTGCTCTGGTCCATGGGGTCACGAAGAGTTGGACACGACTAAACGACTAAACAACAACAACAGTGAACTGGAGGTTGTCTATTTGTGGCTGAAAGCATGTTTACCCTGATATGTATTCCAGGTGTGGCTTACAAATAAGTTAAAAAAACTGAGCCAGTCCTTGCACTCAGGTTTTCAAGCTCTAGATGTGATATAAAAACAGAAAGGAGGAGAAAGGAGAAACATGGGAACTCAAATGTTAGTTCTTTCAGTTACAACATTTATATACGGACCTGCAGGAATGGAAACAGTTCACGTAGCCACTGCTAGGCAACAGGTGAGGGAGAAGAAGAGCCAAAGGCAACTGGTCTCTCAGAGCTGCTGACAGAAAATTGGTGCTTTTGTTTTCTCTTGGTGCTGCAGTCCAATGGAATAGCTTCCTATTTGAATTCTATACAATAGTTAGCCGACTTATATGCCCCATGGTGCTAGAGCACTCACTCTGGCTTGCCAGCTACACCAGAGCACAGAGTGCTGTCCTCTGAAGATGCCGGCCACAGAGACTGGTGAAACGTTAAGAAGAACAAACTTCAGAACATGGCCAAAGAGCCCGAAAAACCCACAACAACCATTAGATCCCGGCCGTGAAAGCCTTCGCGAATACAAAACAAAGGGCTCTTTCATATATTGAAGCTACAATCCCAGACCTACTTGGTTCAGATTAAGACCCTTTGAATTTAGTGGCAGTTACTTATAAGCAGTATTGAATTTAGTGGTAGTTACTTATAAGCAGTATCACTTCAGCAGTATGTGGACCTAAAACTCCCAGAATTACAAGCTGGATTTTGAAGGGGCGGAGGAACTAGAGATCAAATTGCTAACATGCGCTGGATTATGCAGAAAGCCAGAGAGTTCCAGAAAAAGTCTACTTCTCCTTCATTGACTATGCAAAAGCCTTTGACTGTGTGGACCATAGCAAACAATAGCAAGTTCTTAAAGAAATTGGAGTGCCTGACCACCTTATCTATCTCTTGAGAAATCTATATGTGTGACAGGAAGCAACAGTTAGAACTGGACATGGAACAACTGATTGGTTCAAAATTGGGAAAGGAGTACAACAAGGCAGTATATTGTCCCCCTGCTTATTTAACTTCTATGCAGAATACATCATGCAAAAGACAGGACTGGATGAATCCAGTGTGAAGCTCAACATAAAAAAAAACTAAGAGAATGGCCACTGGTCCCATCACCTCCTGGCAAATAGAAGGGGGAAGATATAGAGACAGTTACAGATTTTACCTTCTTGGGTTCCAGGATCACTGCAGATGGTGACAGCAGCCATGAAATTAAAAGACACCTGCTTCTGGAGAGGAAAGCGATGACAAACCTCGACAGCATCTTAAAAAGCAGAGACATCACCCTGTCGACAAAGATCCGCATAGCCAAAGCTATGGTTTTCCCAGTAGCGATGTATGGAAGTGAGAGCTAGACCATAAAGAAGGCTGACCACCGAATAACTGATGCTTTTGAATTTTGGTGCTGGAGCAGACTTGAGAGTGCCCTGGACTGCAAAGAGGACAAACCTATCCATTTTGAAGGAAATCAACCCAGAGTGCTCACTGGAAGGTCCTGAAGCTGAGGCTCCAATACTTCGGTCGTCTCATGAGAAGAGAAGACTCCCTGGAAAAGACCCAGATGTTGGGAAAGTGTGAAGGAAAGAGGAGAAGGGGATGACAGGACAAGATGGTTGGAGAGTGTCACCGAAGGTACCAACATGATTTTGACCCAACTCCGGGAGGCAGTGGAAGACAGGAGGGCCTGGCATGCTCTGGTCCATGGGGTCACGAAGAGTCGGATGTGACTTAACGACTAAACAACAACAACAACACTTATAAGTAAACACACACTGTAAAGTGACAAACCAGTCTCCATGCACTGTGGGAAAGATACCTTCCTTACCTATTACAGCGTGTCCTACAGACATAACTGAAAGAGTTCCTCACCAAGCTGTTTATAGAGCCAGTAGGTGGTAGTGTTGTACCCATTTGCTTAAGGAATTGCATAAATGCTTCCCTTTTATACTTACTTACATGTGAGCGAGCCTTCTCAAAATTGGTAGGACATACTTCTGAGTCATTTATAGGAGTGCAGCTTAAGTATCTTCTTTGCCATTATAGCCAGGACACAACTAAAGAAAAGTGGACGCATGTGGATGCAAGAGTTCTTTGAAAGATTCCACAACCTTTGGTAAAGCTGTAGTCAAGTGCCTCTTCATATATAAAAGTGCATTTAGTGGAGCAACTATTGGGGTTAGGGCTTGGATTAGCTGATCTGTGCAGGTGTTACTTCACTCTAATACTTTCTGAAGTTACTGTACCTCCCTTCTTATGACAATTCAGCAAAATGTTTCCTTTTCCTCACCCACAATATTTAGCCTTGCTTTTTTCTGCATAGATCTAAGAGTTACATATTTTCATTTACTTTTAAAGGTCTGATTTCTATGAATAGATTTACATTAAATTTTCATGCTAGCCCCTGAAGCTAATTGCTCATCTTTTAGGCCTAGTTTTCCCCTTTTGATCATTTCTGGTATTCATTTGGCAACTATGCTTTACATATCCTTCAGAACATACCAAGAATTTAATGCCTGTAAGATGCTGCTTGGTAATACAACCATACTTACTGGGAAGTCACCTTGCTCATAATCATAAGCATTGTTCTTTGGGAGTTTTGCAGCTTTTGTAAAATGAGTTAAAACTGAGCAGCGGAACATGAATTTTATTTTGTTGAACTGGTTTTCTCAAAAGGACTCTCAGATTACTATCCCTGAATTACCTTTTGATATTCCTTTGTACAATCCAACCATATTTTCACAACGGTGGCAAGCAGGAATAAACAACATTATCAGTCTATTAAAAGTTACAAGAAGATGCTCTCAAAGGCTCCAATAAACAGATTTCTTTTGAGCATCTTCTTAAAGGTTGTGAGGGTGGAGCTTCATCAGGAGAGTGTTCCAAAGGGTAGGGCCACTATGGAGAAGTCTCTGTTTCTAGTAGATGACTTCCTGGCCTCCCAACCTGTCTGGAGGGGCCCCCAGAAGGAGACTCTCCATCTTTTCCAGGTTCAGCTCCAGCCTATTAACCTTTGTCAATTCCAGAACCATTGGAAGGCAGTGCTTAAGAACCAGACAGCATTCATTGCAAAGGATATAAAAGAGCAGTAGAGTTCTGTGTCACCAGCATGCTGATGAAACACACACTCCACCCCTCCAGATGAACTCCCCCAGCAGTTTAACATAGATGTTAAACAGCATTGTGGAGACTGATGGACTGATGAGGCATCCCATACTTGAGGTTTCATAGGGCTGACAATTCATCACCAAGCTGCACTCTCTGGACCCAGCCCTCGAGGAAGGGACAGAACCACCTAAACACCATGCCTCTGTTCCCTATCCCTGCCATTCTGTCCAGGACGATATTTGTTATTGATGGTATCTGAGAGATCAAGTATCACCAACAGGGTCATTTCTCCCCTGTTGGTCTCCCTTAAAAGATCATAGTGAAGCACAACCAGTGCTATCTCTATTCTGTAGCAGGACTTGAACCCGGACTGGAATGGATCCAGTTAATCCTCCTCCTCCACGTATGTCTGGAGCTACTTCACCACCTTTTCAATCAACTTGGCTATAAAGGAGATATTATCAACGGGCCTACAGTTATTTGGGTCATCCATTGTTAAGTTTGACCATTTTAGGATGGTCCATATGATGGTTTCCTTCACACAAAGAGGGAGATACCTCTTCCTGAGTGAGGCATTTAAAATGATATTGCCAGCTTTCAAAAGCCATGATGGGAAGGATTGAGCACTGAGGTGGTGGCCTACAGCATACCAGCACCCTGGACAACTCCTCTCATATTGCAGGCTGAAACTCAACCATCCAAGCTGACCGAAAGGACACACCAGTGATCTCACTCTGATCAAACTGATTGTGAAATCCAGATCTTGCCGAGTGGACTCAATTTTACATTTTTAAAAAAATGCTGTGAACTGATCCCTGGTGAAATCACCATATGAGGCTGTTGTTTATCAGGATTAGTGTGGCTGTGAATCACCCAGAAAAGTTCTGCTTTTTGGTTCACAGCTTCATCAATGATTTTAACATTAAAGGCATTTTTTGCAGTTCTTAAGGCATTCACATATCTCCTAGACTAACTTTCTATGACAGCAAGATTATTCTCCAACAAATCTTTCCTCCACTGGTTCTCCAACCATCTCCTCATTAGCTTCATAGCATGCAACTCCCCCATGAACGAGGAGAAGGAACATGCTCAGAAATGGAGAGAGTATTCGGGAATGATCGTGTTAATTGTCCCGGTCACGGAGCTTTGACAGGCTCATGAACCAGATCAGTCACATACTGTCCCAAGGCCTCTCGAAACCTGTCTTCCTATCCCTATGCATTTTCTAATAAATACCGTATTGTTCCAAGTATAGGCCGCCCCTGATTATAAGCCGCACCTGTAAAGTTTGGTGCTATTTTTTAAAAAATTAAAATTTCAACATTCTTATTATAGGCTGCACCCCTAATTTAAAGGCTTACATTGGGGGGGAAGTGTGGCCTATACTCGGGACAATATGGTATTAGCTTTTAAATTTCTTTTTAGAATAAGAAGTGTGGGTGTGATTGTTTTACAAATGTGGACATACGTTCTGCTAGCCATTCTGATTAACTTAGCTGCTCCTTGCTCTGCTAACATCCTGAAGCTTTATTAATTAGGCAGAAGAGGTAATTTCAACAAGTGTACATTGCTCTACATTTCCCTCTTGTAGACAACTGTTGAAGAGACAAAGGTCCTGTCCATTTTTGTACTTGCCTGTCCTATGGCAGGGGTGGGAGTTGTAGTCCTACAACATCTGGATGGTCACAGCTGCCTCATTCCTGCTACAGGGCAGCCTCCCCTAACTTGGGCACCTCCAGATGTTTTAAGTGGTAACTTCTGCAGCCAGGAAACCCTGCTTAGCCCCATATTGATTCGAAGTATTGCTAACGATCATTATTTGGCTAACTAGAGAGTGAATCAATCAGCTTTTCAAGGTGACATAAATATTTGAATTTCTCTCCAGTTGTGGGGGTGCTTCTTACACACAGCTGGTATTTTGTGGTCATTAAGCTGTGAATGACTAATAGCTACTATTGCCCCCACCCCACTTAAACATTGCCAACCATGTTTTAACCTTCCAGTGAAGAAGGAAAATTGCTATTGAGTTCCAGTATGTAGTTATTATTATATGTAGCACAAATGTGTTGTGGGGGATATATGATATTTATGTTGTAATTTTATGTAATAATAATAATATAATATATAAGAATAATAAAATTAATTTTTTTAAAAAGCTATTATCATATGTATAGCCCATGATTTCTATGTTATAAAGCCCTGTTCTAGGTCATATATGCAAAAATATTTCATTATGCTTCACCACAGACATAAAAAATGAGTTGTTGTTTGTTTGTTGTTTAGCTGTTTAGTTGTGTCCAACTCTTTGTGACCCCATGGACCAGAGCACGCCAGGCCCTCTTGTCTTCCACTGCCTCCCGGAGTTGGGTCAAATTCATGTTGGTAGCTTTGATGACACTGTCCAGCTATCTCATCCTCTGTCGTCCCCTTCTCCTCTTGCCCTCACACTTTCCCAACATCAGGGTCTTTTCCAGGGAGTCTTCTCTTCTCATGAGATGGCCAAAGTATTGGAGCCTCAGCTTCAGGACCTCTCCTTCCACTGAGCACTCAGGGTTAATTTCCTGAAAAATGGATAGGTTTGATCTCCTTGCAGTCCAGGGGACTCTCAAGAGCCTCCTCCAGCACCAAAATTCAAAAGCATCAATTCTGGTGTTCAGCCTTCCTTATGGTCCAGCTCTCACTTCCATACATCACTAGTGGAAAAAAACATAGCTTTGATTATGCGAACCTTTGTTGGTAAGGTGATGCCTCTGCTTTTTAAGATGCTGTCTAGGTTTGTCATCGCTTTCCTCCCAAGAAGCAGGCGTCTCTTAATTTCGTGGCTGCTGTCACCATCTGCAGTGATCATAGAACCCAAGAAAGTAAACTCTTGTCACTGCCTCCATATCTTCAATATGAAGTAATAAACGGCTAATCACTAATTGATATTTATCCTTTTTGAGCAAGAGTTTGGATTTGTTTGAACTGACTGCCCCTGGTTCATTCATTTGTCAAACATGTGCCCCATATCAAGACATTGCATCAAAAGTAGCCTGTCGGTACCTGTGAGAACCAGAGCTATGCAGCCAAGACAGGAGATACCTTTTCCAGCCCTTTCTGCACTGTAAGCCTTTAGAGAACACAAAATTTACAAATGGCCAGTCTTTCTCTGTAACAATTTGGACCTACACTGGTGGTCTACAACCAGGAAGCTTGTGTTTCATGTTGCTGGTCCGTTAAAAACGACAACGAATGATGTGGTACTTGTCAAAAAAATTTTAAAAAGCCAAAACAGAAGCTAGCACGATTAGCGGTGCCAAGGGAGGCCACTCTTGTTCCAGGTGCACTTTAAGCTGAGATATTTGTCCACAACAAAATTAATTAGATCTGGAGTTTATTATTCAGCTGAGACATATTAATCCTTAATTTAATTGGTAAATTTATTTGTGCTCATGTCTGGGGAATTGGTTTGGCAGAGTACCATGCACTGATTGACTGAGCATTGCTACATAAGAATCTTTCCGTTTTACAGACACAAAACACACATTTTCCTGAAAGGTCTAAAGAAGGTATTTGTTGTTTTTTCTTCATTGTCAAAAATCCTTCTCCTGCTCTCACTGTACTGGGTTTTGAGATTTTGTGTGCATGACTCAACATCTTTCCCAGAGGAGTTGTAGCTCAGTAGTTGAAAACATACTTTACATGCAGAACGTTGCAGGTGCAATCCCTGATATCTCGTGTTGAAAGAATTAGATGAAAGCATCTTTTGCCTGATACCCTCAGCATTGCTGTCATTGGCAGGTAAATCAAACTGGAGAAGATCAGACTACAGTCCAGATGTTATTGACCTGCAACTGAGGATCAAGCTACATCAGATATCAGCTTCACATTTAAAAACTGACAGTACATTAGTTTTCCAATAACAGTGTTTCCTGAGAACAGTGTGCCTGAGCAATCAGTCCTGCAAATTAAGCCTGCTTTTACTTCCCAATGAAGGAGAAGATATCTTTAGATATCTCATGCTGAAGACAAACATTTGTGTTTGAAAGATCACTTTGTGAAAATAGAAATTGAGGATTCGATTTTAAACTTTCTTAGGGAGCCTACTTCTAAGAATGCACTAACTGTACAATCTAGTTCAACCCTAATGAACTTCTCTTCGAAGCACAACTATAACTATTACTTTTCTGAAGTGACAGTTCAAGTTCTGCCTCCTTCATGGCCCATGAAGACTGTACGGTGGATGTCATATCAGTAGGTTCCAGTGTAGGTAGACCCAGGACACTGTAGCAACCTTAAAAACTCATATCAAGGTGTGTGTACAGAGCCTGCCAATTTAGCAATATGAAGCAGAAAACCCCACAAGCATTTCTCAGTCCCTGATAGTTGAAAGTCCAGCAACGTCAGGGTAAGTAGTGAACAATTTGCTGCCCTTTCACATCAGCAAAAATTTGCTCCTTGAGTCTGTTATCCCATTCTCTGTCTTATGGTAGGGTTTGCCTTCAGGCTGAACCAGAGTCACCCACACCATCCTGTTGACAAAGAGAAATGTGCAAAACCACTGATACAGGCACAACCTTAGTACTGTAGTTCGCTCACTCCATTCTTACCGAAAACTAATTGTGACTAATACACATCAATTTTTTCATTCTCTAAAACAAGCATATTGACCAGTCTGAGCTGAAAATACAAAGAAAGATAATATTTTTTTCCCAAGCTGTGTTAATGTCATATCGATAGTGCTGCTGGAGTCCTTTCAAAGCATTTCTCCAGTTCTGAAAAGATTCCTGCCTCTCTGCTTAATAATAATGATACTGTAGTTTTTCTCCATCGGGGAGTTTTTACTGCAATGACATTTGAAACACAAGCGATCTAAAACTCGTTGCTATGGCAGCATTAGAAATCTATATAGTCAAAGCCCACTTGAAAGGGGTGAATTTGTATCTTTAACATTATGAAATAATAGTTAATTGTTGAAGCTGCTATATGGCTAAGAAATATCTTCCAAAGGTATAAACACCCATCAAGTAAATGCATACACTGTCAGAAAGATCAGTTTGAAGAGAAGCCTTTCATTATCAGTGCTCTGGACACAACAACTGGTCTTAATATATGGAGTATCCTGGGGATATTTCTTTTCTTTCTCCAGTCATTCATTTCCCACAAATGTTACTACATTTATGTTTCATTTGAGGATATTGTGCTCTGGAAAGGACAATAATTCTGGGAAAAAAGTGGAAAGCAGGAGGAAGAGAAGATGATCTAGCATGAGATGTAGTTTTGGAGGAGGTGTTAGACGTGTTAGTCTGTGCAAGCGTATCAGGCAAAATCTAAAGAAACAAAACAAAACAAAGACAAAAACTCGTGACACCTTAAAGACTAACTATTATATTTTAACGTAAGCTTTCATGGATATGTCCACTTTGTCAGACATATGAAAACAGAATGAGATGTTGGAGAAAATAGCAGTTTCAAAAGTAAATATTTCCTTCAACATTTCATTCTGCTTCCAAATGTCTGATGAAGACGTGTCCGTGAAAGCTTACATTAAAATGTAATAGCCTTTAAGGTGCCACATGTTTTTGTCTTGTTTTGTTTTGTTTCTTTGGATTTTGCCTGATATAACATGAGATGGGTTGACTCAATGAAGAGAGCAATGGACATGAGCTGTAAGACCTGAACAGGGCTTTTAATGATAGTTTCTTCTGGAGGTCATTAATTCATTGGGCCACCATAAGTTAGATGTGACTTGACAGCACAAAAAACATAAGGTCTGACTTTCTTCCAAGGATTTCTCCTTGCTTTATTTTTACCACACTCCAGATAGGTAGATTGGGCTGAGTGTTATGATCAGCCCAAGGACTTCTGTTACAGTTATCCAGAGTACAATTCTGCACATGCAGTTTCAAGGCTCTGGATAGGAGAGACCTACTGGTGTAATCAAGTTTCAAGTTATGGCTGGAATCCAGTAACATAAAGTTATACTTCGTAAACCTGATGATTTCACCAACAATGGCTGTATTTTGTTAATAAAATTTTTCCTATCCCCACCTTCAGGTTCCTAAACTTTCGTAGACACCCTGTGGTCCTGAGAAAGGCTTTGAGGATCAGGAGATGCAGGGAGAATGTGTAAATGTTTGAAAATGTTAGTTGCTGGTCCTGCTTTCCCCAAATATTCACTTAACAGTTTGTGTAAGTAATCACAGCTAATTGTAACTAACTGATGAGTTGCCAGAGCATGTCTTGGTCAGATGCCTACTCACACACCTAACTATACAACCAGGATGTCCCTAGTGCCTCATCAATTAGGCAAAGCTTATGCAAATACTAGAAGGATTCTGGGCTTTATGTGGTTAGCCACCAACATAGCTTTATTTTAGCAAAATATAGATATAAAAGAAAAATAATAAATGAAGAAGTCAGGGCAACTAAGGCAATTTCAATACCAAACTTCAGGTGAACTGAAATTGGTATTTTATTGTGATCCAGATAATATTTCCCCCAAGAACGTCTGAAGCTGCCAAGCGATCACACGCTCAAGCACCTTGCCCAAAAAGGGAATATATGTAATGATACATTAGTCATCACATACAGTACCTCTGGGTCCAAAGAGGTCCTCTTCATGTGCCAGTGTATCACCATCTCTTTCAAGGAAGAAGGTATCATCCCCTGCCATAACAAGGCATTTGCTACCTCCTGTGCTACCCAGTCAATCCACCCCTGCTAGATCTTATCAACTACAATGGGTAAGAATCACACATACTTGTAGTGGGATTGATAGATTCAAGCATATTTGAAACTGTAGCACTGCCATTTGATCATGTCTTATTGATTGTGGTGGTAAAAAAAATTAACTAGGAGTTCCTATATATAAGCTTTCTCACATGCTACAGGAAGAACCTCTAGTGGCAGTGTTTAGATTCAAAGTGTAGCACACACAATTTTAATGCTGTTGGCTGGATCCCTTGTGTATGTTAAGCTGTTCTCTCTCTACAAAGTGCATCTATTTTTAAATAAGTCACATCTGCCTGGAAGGTGTATCAGTGGCACTGCCTTTTGTTGACCACAACGGAAATATTTTCTACCCTCTTTCTTCTATCTGTGGAAAAATTGTGAAAAACCCATAGCACCTCATGACTAGAGCAGGGGGCATCTCCTCAAAATCTGGTGAAGAAGCCTCCCTGATTAGTATGTGAGTTACTCCCACAACAGCCCATAATATGACCTCAGTGGATTCTGAATCTGTATATGATAAACCCTAGGTGAATTTGGAATTGTTCCAACAATTAACTTGTCTTGCATATGGATGCATCAGAACTTGGGGAAAACCCTAAATGGCTACTTTCTCATGGAGTGGAGACACTGAAAGCTTGCTAGTATCCATTATTAACATGCTGTCAGTGGTGCACTGAAGATGCACCACAGGCATCTCTGACAACAAGATAGGAAACACATGACAGAGGCTGTGATAAATTCATCTGTGTGCTGCAGAATTCTGGCCAATGATGCACCCAGCACCAGCCATAACAACACATGCCAGTGCCCTATAAATGTGTTAAACTACAACTCCTGAATAGCCAGTGAGCATGACCAACACATTCGGAGAATGCCACCTTGAAGAAGGCTGAGTTACGATTTCAGCATCAGCAAGATATCTGAAGAGCAGCTCTCCACCAGTCCTGAGTCTGGAAGGTTCTTAAACAGTCAGATTTATTGCAGCATGAATATTCATGGACTGTGGGATCCAGATCACTTTTCTTCCTATTTCTACTTCTGTTATAATTAATAGCGCTTCCCTCCCTCCCCTTGCTTCTCTAAAGGTCACAGGGATGATGTCTTTTCTTTCTTTCTTTGTGGAATACATGCAGCTCCTTCACCTACAGCCTGAAGTCATGCTTCAATGCACATAGCCACAGAACGTGTAAAATAATCCTTATTCATTTTGATCCCTGGTATGCCCACGCACTCTAATCATTTGGGCCAGCACATTTGCCTGCAGCATTAATGTACAGCCATTAGGGTGCTGTTGCAATTCCATATCTTGAAACAATGTGCAGTAATTAAGTTGCAGGGAAGCCACTGGGGCTCAAGCTACCAGATACGGTTGCTCTGAAATAGCATCACTGGTACCATAATGTTGAAAGTGGGCTTTTTTGTCCACAGGGTATTATGAGGGTGAAAAAAAATGCTACTTGGACACCCAAAAGAAGTTGCTATTTCTCTGTTTTTGAGATCAAAGAGAAACCACTTAGAAAGGTCATGTCTATGTTCTCCCTCTGCATTCTTCTCAATGTGATGAGTGGTTTCAATTCACAGTCACACTTTAATCTTTTTCACCAGGAAAGTCAAAAATTAATTAATGTTCTGAATAATCTTGGTTGGGATCTATCCTTCCACAGAAGATCATAAGAATAAATTCTGTTGCTTTAATAACCAGTGCCTTTGAGCCAAATTCTGTCCCCTTTCACAGCTATCACTTCATGAGAGGAAAGCATGTATGGAATTCAAGTCAGACTTGTAATGATTTGTTTAAAGCTGTTTGCATGATGTTAGAAACCTTTTGGAAGAAAACTATAGAAACCCTTTAAATCATATAAAAATAGGATTACTTAAATGTTCTGTGAGAGCTACCAGGGAACAACAAAAATATAATTAGAACAAAGAGCTGGTCGTTTTCTACAGAGACAGCACTTATAAGCCTACCACCACTGGTAGGCTGATGCTTACTTGAGTCTGAATGAGGCCCTTGCAAAAACGTATACAGTATGTGTGTGAATGTGTTACACTGGTCAAACCTGGAATCTGACTGGAAAAGGGAAGACTGACTATAAGGATTATAATCTCTCTTAATCCATCCTGTACCCAATACACCACACTGGGTAATCCCCAAAGTAATGCACCCAATGTGGGGCTCAAACCCACTACGTTTCATTCACATAGTTATTCATTCATGTTATATGTGCCGTTAAGTTAGAACCGACTTACAGTATAGTGACCCTAATGGGGCTTTCAAGGTGAGATATTTAAAGAGTGGTTTTACCAGTTCCACACTTCCAGTGAGTTTCCATGGGCTAATGGGAAATTTAATCCAGATCTCCTGAATCCTGGTCTATTACTCTATCCACTATGCTATGCTGGGTACAGTTATTCATTTACTCATTTGTTTTTAACAGACTTTTTACAGTCACTGTCATGCGTATTTGTACAGTTAAAGCCATGCTCCCTTGTACTCCAATATGGCAAGTCCCCATTCATGCAGGAAAGGTGGTCCAGCCAAAGATTGCATTTGTTGCCCAAAGTACTGCATCTGAAATTATAAGTTTAGGTGAATAATATCTTAGTCTTATTAACTTCCTAGTTAAGAAGAGCCCAGAGTAAGAAATTATTACCTGCTTTAAACAGATGTTTGTACGGTGTGATTATTTTGGGTGATCTGACTATCTTGAGCTGAACTTTCAAGCATTGACAGTTCTGGAAACATTTTGGGGTGTCCATTCCCTCTCTTTGGAGAGCCAATATTGGGCAGTGAATTTTGTTGTCTAAATGTTTAGGTATATCTCACCCTGTCTCAGACTGTATATTTGTAAACAGTGTAAATAAGAAAAAGTGCCTTAAGCCTTCCAAAGGAAACCAAGCCTAAGTAAACATCCCTTGAAAATTTTCTCAGTTGGGTGAAGTGGGGCTGGTATAAACCAGGAAGGGTTAAATTTTAACCATACAGATGTTGTTGGCTCACGGCTCCCACCATTCCTCATCATTGATTATGCTGGATAGGGTTGCCAAGAGTGGTAACTCCAGCAACATCTGGAGGTCTGTACTTTGCCCATCCCTGTTGTGAACAGTATAATAATTCAACATCCTATGCACACTGTGATCTGAGAGTAAGTCCTCTTCAACTTGGCTTATTTCTGAGGAGATATGTGTAGGCTCTCAGTGACCAGCATCCTCTTGATAATTTATGCATGTGTAAATGAAATTGTGAAACTTGCAGTGGCAAATTGCCATTGATTAGAAAGAGGCAGTCATGGTCTTGGTTGTGTGCCCAGTACAGGACCAGGTGCGGCATTAGCACCTTGTTGATTTATGGGAGTTTGCTGCTCTGAATTACAGCATTTTATTTATGTGTAAATTATCAAGAGGAATCTGGTCGCTGTTAATATTTCAAAAGGCTTCACACACCTGCCATGCTGCAGACATCACACCCTGTAGGTAATACTTTACCTGTAGGTCTTAGCTGTTCAGTGTGCTTATAAATATTTTGGACTCTGCAAACAAATTTGCCTTGCCATTCTTTACTGCAGCCTAGGAGATGAGAAATAACCATGTGCAGTTTGATGCAGGTTTTTTTTAAAAGTCCTCTTGCTGAATAATCTATTAAGTCAAGCACTGTCTTGATATGCTGCAGAGAAGAATTTATGACACCGCAGTCCGATCCCCCTGCCACCTCCATCAGAGAACACACGTTAGTACTGAGAATGACAAGGCAGATGATGAGAAATGTTATGTGCCTTCTCATTTCTCTTTATGACGCCGCAGCTACAGCAGTAACCCATTTGCTTTAAAAATATTTGAATAGGGAATATATTTGAAATAGAATTGCAAATGTAAAGAAAAGCTGACCTGTCAACATCTTATTTAATACTTTGTAGGCATAATGGTTAGCTCTTCCTGCAGAATACATATTTGTGGTCAGAATTTGTTCCTAGTCTTAGGAAGCATTAAAAGGTGTAGTAACATATTCCTGTTTGTTTCCCCAGGCTCTTCACTGTCAAGCTGTAATGTACGAGTTCTCACTAGATCAAAGACCTTTCTTGAATGTGTTCCAGAGAAAAGATAGTGTAAGGAGCCATGTGTCTGAAGAAAGGAAAAAGTTAGCTAGTACTAGTACTGAGCAAGGAAAAAGGATTTAAAGGGGTCCAAAACCTAAACATGGGGCAAGGATTGGAGGTAGCTTTCTGGGAATATCAGTAGGCCTGGAAGTCTGAAGTTCAGGATCTTCTTGGAAATTAAAATGCTTCTAGTAGAGAAAGAATGATTGAAAGGACATTCCTTATGTAGTGAAAGATGAATGGTGGATAGCTTCTGTAGCCATAAATGCCTAACTTCTTCATCTACCTTTACAACATGGAGGCTCTGCCGGCTGGAGGACTCTGGGAATTGTAGCTGAAAAAAAAGCAACATTTCCAAGCTGTGTTAAGCCCACAGCGGGGTGAAATGAAGGAAAGGGATTTCAATTTAAATAAATGGATCCAAATGGGAATTTTAAATTGAGGAAAAACTGATTTTACCTCTCTTCTAGGAGAGAGGACATAAACCCACTGTTTTTTATTCACTGTACATTGTTTTCAGCAGAAAAAGCAATTTGGTAGAGGTGAATAAGTATACTTCTCTTTCTCTTTTCCACTTTTATGTAGGAATAATGAATATGGGACTAAATCAGAATTTCTCTGGCATACATATAAAAGGCGGGAAATGAATGAATTACTTAATGTTATCCCTTGCATCTTTTCAATTTGCTAACAAAATGTCTGTGTTGGTATTTATTGTGGCCATGCAAACACTGGCACTGATTAGTTAGAAAGCAGTTGAAAGGGAAGGTAAAAAAGAATCCAATATCTCCTGAGTGCATGGAGCCTGTTTAAAACAATGGTAGATATGCATGGCCTGTGGGAAGGCAGAGTTTCAGCTTTCAAGGAGGTTGAGCAGGAGAGCATGTCAAATGGCGTGCTAAATTTTCAAATTCTATCTTTACCCCAATTTGATAAATAGGAATGACAACTAACATTGCATACTTCCACACTATTAGAGAGGAGGCCGGGTAGGTGGGGCTCGTCAGCCATGGAAGGCAGCCCATCCAGGAGAAGGAAAACTCCGACTTTAAACCTCCACTGCCTTGTGGCTATATCCACTTATGGAAAAGGCTTCAGGAGTTAACCTCGAGGCAAAATCCGGAGCTGGAGTCCCGAAGGCAGCATGTGTCGTTCTGCCAACTCCTGCGACATTGCTGGAACCAGTTGTATTGGCTCTTGCCTTTACATTGGACCATTTCAGCAATGTGGAGAGGGGGGATCTGCTGCTTGGGTAATAGCCTATTCTCCGTATTACCTTACCCGGGCTTCATGCTCTGGAGAGGACACTCCTCGATTCAGAGCATGTTGCCATGGTCTCTCGAGACTGAAGATGCCTATACATAGAAAGATGAAAAGGGGAAAAACAAGAAGGTGGCCCTCAATGTTGGAAAGCATGTATATACCTAACTTCTGGAATTGCAAAGAGGCTTATCTTATATATTAAAAAAGAGAATAAAACTAAAATAAGGGAGCACTAATCAGGGTAAAGGCATAATACGCTGTTGTTATTTTTTAAGGTAAATTGAAGCTAGATATAAGGTTGGGGTAAACAAATAGTACATAATGAACATGCATTAGATATGATATTGTTATAGTAGGATAGAAAATGTGGAGATAGAAATGGCTAAACAACTATACAAAGAAAATCTGTATAAGATATTCTAGATAATATATATTACGTGTTAAGAACTTAGTTATCATTGGTATAAATTACAATTTGTTGGTTAAATTAGCTCAAATTATATAAATCTGGAACTAGAATGACTTTTATTAAATATGTTATTAGAGGATTTTGAAAATATTGTATACTATGAGAGTAATATTATGATAATAGCCAATACTGTATACTAAAATACATACATGAATGGTTTGAATGATTGGAAGATGTGTGGAATTTTGGGGGACAATTGGAAAGACACCAAGATGAAAAAAACAAATAATTGTAAGCAACACATGTAATACGATGTTTGATAAGCATGAACCGAATGTAGTTAGATTGAAAAACCAATAAAATGTGTTTTTTAATAAAAGAAATGCAAAGTCTACACCACTGGTTCTTAACCTTGGGTTACTCAGGAGTTTTGGACTGCAACTCCCAGAAGCCTTCACCACCAGCTGTCCTGACTGGGGTTTCTGGGAGTTGCAGTTCAAAAGCATCCGAGTAACAAAGGTTAAGAACCACAGGTCTACACTATGAAAATGTCCATGTTTTCAAGAGTTGGAGTAACCTTCTTTACAAAAAATGAACAGCTTCTCCTTCTGCAGCCTCGTATGCAATTCTAACATCATCCTTATATTTCTTCCTTTTTCTCTCATATGAAACTCATACACAGATTGAAGCAGTGCAAGGATACCTTAATGACCTTATAATGAATGGACTTCTATTGGATAACTTGCCATGGCTTCTTTGGTCAATTGGTGAGGTGCTGGGATACATCTTGATGGCATAACTAGCTATGTGCCAGGCACATGTCCTGGTATCTCATTAATTAGCTGC
The DNA here is from genome assembly GCF_051106095.1 of Pogona vitticeps. Classification (NCBI taxonomy): domain Eukaryota; kingdom Metazoa; phylum Chordata; class Lepidosauria; order Squamata; family Agamidae; genus Pogona; species Pogona vitticeps. The sequence continues at coordinate 180,864,638 of NC_135786.1, forward strand.
AATTGGCCATTTATACAAACCTTACATGAAGACCAACAGGACCCTGGCAATATATTTCAACATTCCTCGAATTTCTATAGCTTGTCAGATTTGGGGCATGGTTCCAACCTTTTTGCTTTTAAAATCATAGCTAGTACGGAGTGTTTTCCATTGATCTTAAGTGACAGCCTGTGGAATCTCTCTCTCTTTCTCTCTCTCCCATTCTGTGGCATCTGTTACTCTCCACAGAGGCATTTCTGAACAAATCAACATTCCATAATTTTGCTTTGCCAGCTTAGCACATTGAAGTGTTTGTCACTGACATTGTTGATATGTCTAACCACAACACATGGCACTGGGATGGTCTCTTCAAGACTGCACCAACTTGTTGATTCCATGTCTGACTTGACAAGGTGCCAAGGGAATGTGAATTTTCCTCCAATGTAAAATGTGGTTGGAAAACAGGGCATGGGAATTATACCATAAAAGAAATATTCATGGTCTCCCGCAGGGAGCTTTCAGAAAGAAAGAATGAAGAAACTGTGCTGGTGATAGGAATTATCATGCACTCACTTAACAAGAAAAAACTGGCCATGTTTTTCTGTTCAGATTCCAGCTTTAGGTTTTGGAGCAAGAATTATCAGCAGCACTGGGAAGTAACTAGTTACGGATGACTAGTAACTAGAAAATAATTTCTACTGTAAACAATGGCAGTGTAACTAATTATATTGCATTATGATGCTAACTAAAAAGAGGCAACCTAATACATTTTGCAACTTTACTGTGATATTTTAGTTCTTTTTCTATATGAAGGTGTGCAGTGGTAGAAGAGGGCTATCACATGTTTCATGCTGTGCCCTGTGATGTTGCCTTATCATTTATTGTGGATGATGGAAGGAGAGAGTGTTTTTACCATGTATCAGCAACTTCTGTCATTCAGATTTGTGAAACAGAGTAAGAACAAAGCTAATAACCTAGACACCTTTGAGAAACAGACAAATGAAGACTTACTTTTTAACAATGGTAACTGTAACAGTGACCAACTGTTACTGTTCGAGGCACTGACCTTAAAATAATAGCTAATTACTTTTTCAAAACAACTTTTCCAGGTCTGATGATCAGCTCCTAGATCCAATCCAGTTTTAGCTCATCCCATTATGGCACTGGTAGAAGGCTAAGTACTGAGCCTCAGATGAAATATCTCAACTGATTATTTTTAGACCTACTCTACTAGTAATCTAATCTGCCAGCAATAGCACACTAACCACTACCCATGTAATTGATGGGCAGGTTGTCCAGCTGAAAGCTATGCCACAGCATCAGCTGTTCTGTTGGAAGATTTTGCCAGTGCTTTACAGGGATCAAAATGTGTGTGTGTGTGTGTGGGGGGGAAGAGATGCCTCAGGGTAGATTTTAAAATGAAGCAAGTATATTCACAAAAAGGCTAGTAGATTCCTTCAAAGGAAAATATGATGATTTAACCCAGTTCTTTTCAGAAGGTGTAAGAGTGCTTCCATATCAAAATGATGCAGGGTCAAATGTGTGTTCTTTGTGGAAAGGGGGGTAGGGGTGGAGGAAAGAATCTGAAAAGATAATCATTTTTGTAAGTTCACAAAATGTCACAAAGGATGAATGTGCGGAGGAAGAGGTTCTTATTACTGGTGATATTGCAGACACTGGCCAACAGGTGCCCATAACATGTAGCATTCCCAATACAACTCATATATTACTGGGATAGTAACAGACACAGCAATGTTTTTCCGATGAACAAACACTGTGACCAAATGTTGCAATTTTGATAGTAGCAAAATGTGCTTATCTGAAATATTTAGTTACTCCCGACGAGTACATGAATTGTTAAACGAAATGACCTCTACCTTAATTGCCAAATAAATTTACCAATTTTTCATTGTGAAAACCTGAAAAGAAACATATGAGGATATTCTGGGTTTTCCCTCATTTAACAACTCACTCTCTTTGGATTGCAGCCAAACAGCTCCTCACATATGAGTGGGTGGATAAAGCAGTCTCTAGCACTGCTGGGGGAAAAGGTGTGAATCTCTCAACCTTATACCAGCACTTCTCTTTAATCAGAGAGATCAAATGCTGACCTCCTGCTGCCAAGGAAGGAGCTATTAAAATTCTGTATTAATCCAGATGGATTAACTCCTACAAAAGCAGTTTCTTGCCAGCTGGCAAACAGCCATGTGAACCTGTTGGTCTAATACTTCCCCCTCTTTCTACTGAATAGCTTCCAGCAAGGTCATAGTATCCTTGGATAATACCTAGCACTCTTTTCCTTTCATTTTCCTTTTTGCTTGTATTGTTTGCTCATCTCAGCTGTCAAAGCAACCTCTGGACCCAGGGTAGTTCTGCCTCTACAATTTTAGAGGATAGAATAGAAAGTATGTATTATTTTTAGTAGAAAAGTAAGTAGACACAACTGTAATATAATAATGGAAAAAATTATAAAGTATTCTGCATTTAGAAGGGGTATGTGCCAGCCAATATTTTCTTACCAGTGGCATTTATGTATTCACGAAGGCTTTCACGGCGGGGATCTAATGGTTGTTGTGGGTTTTTCAGGCTCTTTGGCTGTGTTCTGAAGGTTGTTCTTCCTAACATTTCACCAGTCTGTGTGGCCAGCATCTTCAGAGGACAGCACCATCTTCAGTACTGTCCTCTGAAGATGCCGGCCACAGAGACTGGCAAAACATTAGGAAGAACAACCTTCAGAACACGGCCAGAGAGCCCGAAAATCCCACAACAACTAATGGCATTTATCTTTTAAAATGTAAGTAGTTTGCTTTTGTTGTCCCCTTCACATAGCATTTTGATTCACTTAGATCTTCCATACATCCTCTTTTATATATGTGTGACATTGACTCTTTGATATTCAACCTGATGGAGTTAAATTGGGAAACAGGAGAAGAAATAATTAAATGTATACCAATCACATCCATCGTTCTGAGGTGGACAATATATGGCCAGAGACCACACCAGTCCAATTATTAGAAAACAGAAGTTCAAAGGTCTGAAAGAGAAAACAAGGTCCCAATGCAGCCAAATTCTATCCCTCTTCTGAGCAGGACAGGAAGGAATGGAAGGTAAACAATCCCTAAGATCTTTCTCCAAAGCCAAAATAACCAAGGGATATTTAAAAATAAAAATTTATATTAAGAAATAATCACTGGAATATGAATCCAGAAATGTTTGTTTCCAAAACATTGCTGTTCCAGCTTGACTTTGACAGTACAAATGGGTGAAATGCTAGACAGCTTCATGACTACAAGAAGAGGTGTGAAAGAACTTCTCATGTATGGCTTGTCCTACAATAGGTACATAGAGGAAAGATACTGTGAACTGAAGTTATATATATTGATACCTTTGGTTATGTAATACTGATTATTGTTATTATTTCTGAGAAGAGCAAGAAAGTGTACCCAGTAATACAAGTCACATAGGGTCACCATGTGACAAAGATGGTCTTGGACTACAACTCCCAGAAATTCTTGCCAGCAGAGCAAGTTGAGAAGGCTTCTGGGAATTATAGTCCAAGAACATCTGGAGACCGAAGGTTGAAAAGCACTGACCTAGAGCACTGATCTAAAGATGTGTAGCATCCAAACACAACCAAGTTATTTCATCACATGAGTCAGGAAATTCCATGGACACCGCTCTCCATTCTTGGTACTAAATTAGTAAAATCAACAGGTTAACAATGTGCTGCTCTTTCATGACACCCTGCTACCTAAAGGGGCTGTCTCGCTATGGCTAACAGTAAAGCTAACCTCGTATATGTCCTTTACACGACATGCAGGCCCACTACTAAGACAATTGTACTGGAGCCCATTCTCTGAAATGTCAACAGAAAGCATGGTGCTGATTTTCTTTCCTAGTGTCACCACATGTTCTTGGTTTCTTTCTGTTCTAATTAATTGTGTGTTTTTTCCTGGCCAGTTTCCTCTTGCAGCTCCACCTGCATAGCAAGAGGGATGTCATAAGCGAATTCAATAACTTTTTCATATAGAATGAAACAAAGTCTCACAAACACCCCAAAACTGAAAAAGGAACTCTTTAATTAGTGACAATCTGGTGTTGCTGATGACATCATCATTCTTGCTGTGCCAGTGTAGCTCCATGGGAGGATACAGGCCAAATATGGTGTAATGCTTGTTTGAAAGAGGCAGATGTCTAATTAGGAAGGTGTTCATATGGAAAATTAAAAATTATTATGTGTGTAAGGCTTAATGCAGTGAAATCTGAATTATTTCTTTTTATTGATAAAAAGAAAGCTTATTTAAGACTCTTTTCTGGGCATAGAGGAATCAGTATGTGGCTATTTAAAAATTGAGTAAGGGCAATTCAGTATCATTCTAAATGTGTGAAATACTGTATTGATTCAGGTGTCTAAAAGATTCCTTGTAGCAATAACATCCAAAAGTGATTAAATACAATGTATTTTCATCATTCTTGCAGTGCAAGGGGCTTAGCCGCCTAGAGTGGACTCGTAGTCCAGATAGGCGGGGTATAAATCAAATAAATAATAAATATAAATAAAACATTATGTGAGATTGTAAGTAATAAATCAGCACAGTCAGAGAAGAAATGACACTACCTGGCCAGCAAAATGCTTGTGGATGTCGTGTATGATACCTTGGCATCATTGGGAAACAGAAAAGTAGATGGACAACAGAATTTAAGACAGATTAAAGCCTCCCCCAAGCACCTTCTACTCCTATGACATCAGTCAACAATGTTTTTGAAACACATTCTAAAACAGGCACATATGTACCCACACTCCTCTCCACACACACATTTCATAGTGTATTCTTTTCAGAATCACCTTTTCGTTGGGAACTTTTCCATGTTCTAGAAAATGTTGTTTTCAGCCCTAATCCATTGTCATTACAGCCCAGTATAAGATGCACAACATTTTAAAAAAGGAACCAGTATATCAAATAAGCAGCTGTTGGTTTGTTGTTTTTAACAGAAATGGCCGCAGTGCATCAGATGACTCTGTAAAAGAAGAAGAGCAGCAGCAGCAACAACAACAACACTTCAAGCAGCCATGCGCCATCATGTCACTCCCCATTTGTGGCATTATATGAGTTTCCATTATATGTGAGATGTCCATTGAGTTGCTTTACTGTCATCACCTCCCAGTGGCTTCCCATGGCTGAATGGGGATTTGAATTCCAGGTTTTCTGAGTCCTGGTCTGACACTCTATCCCCTTCATCACACTGGCTCTGCAAGCAATCATGGAAAGTGCTAGTTTTGATTGATCCAGTGAAACTGACCATTTGTGTGGCCAGCCTTTCTCTCAGCTTAAGCTTCTGGACTTTAATCATACTGTTTAGCTGCTACAAGCTCTTCCTTGTCTTGTCCACCTCTGGAAAGAGCCAAATATAGAGGTTTCATTCCTGAAGCTTATAAGTGTTTAAGGGTATTCTCTCTTGAACTTCTTGAAGAAGGAAGGGAAACCTGATCTTCATCTGAACCATCGATAACCAACAGTGTATGTACCTGCACTTCATGTATCGATGGACTCTAGTCTGCAAAAGCTTGTGTCATAGTAAGTGTGTTCATCTTTAAGGTGCCCCCAAGTCCCTTTCTCCCTTTTGAAAAATAACTTTATACAACTGAGAACGAATATGATTGCTGAATTGTTCAACTGCACCCATTTCTGGAGATGTCTGATTTGGCCAGACACATGCCTTAGGTACCTCCCGGCTGAATTATTGTAACATGCTGTACAGGGGGCTGCCTCTGGAAAGTGTCCAGAAAATTCAGTGGATACAAAAAGTGGCAGGTAGATTGTTAACTGAGGCTGGTCACAGGGAAGACATAACCCACCCTCTCTTACAGCAGCTCCACTGGCTGCCAATCGATTTCCGGGCATAGTTCAAAGTAACCTATAAAACCCTAAACAGTTTGGGTCCAAGCTACCTCAAGGACTGTGTCTCTCTTTATAAACCTGCTTGGGCTAAGATAATCAAGAGAGGCCTTTCTCTTGGTCCCATCACCTTCACATATGTACTTGGTGGGAACACAGGAGAGGTTCTTCTCTGTTGCTAGCTCTAGACTCTGGCACTCTATCCCACAGGAGGCTAGAGTGGCCCCATCTTTCCTGTCCTTCTGCAAGCACATGAAGACCTTTCTCTTCAGGCAAGTAACTGGCTGCCTGAGTGGGGTTTTTAAATGGATCGTTGTGCCTTAATATTTGAATGTATTTTTGGTCTTGCTTTTGTTTACTGTTTTTTTACCGTGCTATTTGTTTGATCCTTTTTAGTGTTTGAATATTTACTGTTTTTAGCTTTGAATATTGTCTTTAATGATGTAAGCCACCCTGGGTCATTTTGAAGGAGAAAGGTGGGGTAAAAATATTTTAAATAAACAAATAAATTCCACACATACACCAAGCATTTTGATGCCCCATGCTGTTGTCTTAGCTGCTCAGGACATACAGGAAGAACCTTACAAATGCAGGAACAGATGATACCGTTATTCAACCATTAAGAATATAAAAACAAACAAAACCGAACAAACAGCAAGCTTTTGATAATAAATCGTCATCTTCAAGGCTGTGCATAAAGTTCGTTTGGGCAGTTCCAAAATTATATGGTGTTATTAATGTCTAAAATTCACACGGCTGATGTTGAGGTCAGGCTAGTTTCTTAGTTGGGAATGGCTGCAGTAATGCATGTCGATCTCAAGCTCTTCCTCAGCAAGCTGTTTGGAATTTATGGCCCATCTCTTAAAACAAAGGACACTCGGGCAATCTGGGGGCTCCTTATTCCCTCTTTCTGCCTTTTTGAAATTCAAACAGTTTCAAACAACTTTGATCTCCACTCTTGTCCTGTTTTGGCTTTCATGTACTCTTATAAGCTTCATTGCCACCAGATGGTGCTGTTTCTTCCCCCATCAAACAACACTGTTTATTTGATTTTAAAAGCCTATCAACAGCAGAACCTCAATATGTGGGAATAATAGAATACCCGTCACTCTTGTCCTTCAAGTGCTCTCTTGCAAACTACCCTACATATTAAAAATGTGAGACTATTCTCCATCGAAACTTGGCCCTTTATGTCTACAGTATTTCCCTGAAATGTTCTGTAAAGGCTTTTCAAAATACTTGCACATTCTTTGTGTCCTCTCCATGATAGCACTAATGACAGGAAAGAACACAAAGAATTCTGGATGAACATAGGCAGACAGCTCAGAACAATCTTTATAGTGGTCTCACTGGGGATCTTATTTACAGCAATGTAATATCTGACAATAATAACTGGAATGTTTCTACATAAAAGCTTTGTCAGGACTCCTTGTCAATGGTGGGTTGCACGGCAAGTGTCTCCTCCTTCACCAGCCTTCTAGAAACACAATATCCAATAGGCTGCATGATGGCAATGAAACTTCTGTGAATTTGTTTACTGTATACATGCACCAAATGCCCCACTGATGATGGGCAAATGTCAAATGATGGTTGCCTTCTCAGCTTGAGCAACATGGCATCATTCAATTGCACAGCGAACCTGTCTCACAGGGATGTGTAGATAAAGTGGAGAGGAATAGAGCCTTCTGTGTTCAAGATCACCGGAAGAAAGGTGCGGTATATATTTATTAAGGATACACATGTAAATACAAGAGAGGAGGAGTAATGTGTATCTGCCAGCACTGGCTTTGATACATGCACAGATTGTTGATATGGATCTACATCTGTCAACCCAAACCATGACAGCTTGTCAAAGAACATGTAAAATTTACTGTACGTAGACATTTACTCCAGCGTTCATTTCCATTCTGTTCTCACCTATTTGCCATGTGGCTTTCCTGTTGTAGCCATGGGAGTCTTGTTTAGCTTGAGATCTGCGTTGGCTCCAAGCAACCAGGATGGAGGCTTCATGCCAGCAGGGACAACCCCAGTGGACAGAGCCAGCCCCAATGTTGGCATGTGTTGTTATTCCTCCTCCAACTTCCTACTGGAATGTGGGCATCACAGTGTCTGTAATCCATGATCACACCCAGAATCCTATTGGTTAGCTATGCAGGTGTAAGTGAAATGGTATAAATTTCAGCAGCAAATTGCTACTAGTTAGTAAGTTGCCATGTGTATCACTCACCATTTGCCAGATGCATGTCTTGGATCACTATGAGGAATACAAACTAGTGGCACTTCGTTATTGCAAGTTATGTCATTGCATTTATGTCAGCACAACTCAGCAACAGGATGCTGATCTTTACTTTACTGCACTTCTTTTGCCATTTATTTGCCTTGACTGATCAACTGTAAAAAATGTAGTTTTCACATTACAGTGGTGCCTCACAGTGCAACGTTAATTCGTTCCGCAAAAATTGCTGTTGCACGAAAACGTCGCAATGCGAAATTAAAAAAGCCCATAGAAACGCATTAAAACATGATTATGGGCTTAAAACTCACCATTCAGCGAAGATCCTCCATAGTGTGGCCATTTCTGGTGCCTCTTAAGCGAGGAATCTGTCCCAGAAAACAGCTGGTGGCCATGTTTTTTCCCCGGCGGCCATTTTGAAACCACCGATCAGCTGTGCGAAAATGGTCGCTTTGCGATGCTCGGTCATTGCAAAGCGAAAATACCCCATAAGGAACATCACAAAGCGATCGCAAAAAGTTCATTGCAAAGCGATTTCATCGCTAAACGGAGCGATCGCTAAGCGACGCACCACTGTACATGATTGAAGTAGTCTATCATGTTACATATTATGTGTTTTCTGACTTCTTGGTCTTTATTCATTCACTTTACTGCTTCTTCATTGGTCAGTCTCTTGAGCCAAGAACTGCAATGGGAAAATTTACTGTTTTAGAATATAGTGCCAAAATCTCCCAACCAGCAAGGCCAACAGGTTTAAAAATTTGGGGAATTATACCTTCCCCACAATGTAACTTTTCATGTTCATTTGCTTCATTCACATACATATGAACACGCACTACACATAAATGGTTTGTGTCCTAAGCCTGTATAAGTCCACTATGTTAGGCAGCTATTTTACCGTGCCTGATGATAAGGCTGGCCCTGGGTATAAAAAAGCAGACATAGAAGCTCCAAATATTCACTCATTTATAAATTTCAGAGTTTAGTTAGCTAATGCAACAAGAGAAAAGGTGAAACAGAATATTTTTCTCCCGTGTTCCAAAACTGAGGAAGACAATATCATTTATCATTTATCCTTCATTACAGACCATATGAGTTTTCCAAGCTTGAACAGTGAAATCATGAATAACTTGATCATAACCCAGGATAGCCACCTGTTAAACTACTTATCTGCATTTCATCTGGGAAAAGATAGAAAAGATATAACAATTCTCTGCTTTGTCTGAACAGACAGATTAGGGCTTTATCCTATCTTACATTTTGTCAGTGCCTGTCAAGTCAAGAAAGGGTCTTTGAATAAAAAAGGAAGCCAAAGACAAGCATGTTCCCTCCATAAAAACACAACTATGTAAGTAAACTCAGCATGCTGTGCCATGGCTAACTGCCAAAGCTTTACATATACACATTTGCTCAACCTCAGGACTGGCTTTAGCATTAGACAGAGTGAGGCAGCTGCCTCAGGGAGGACATTTTGTATTTCATAAAAGGGCAGCAAATTATCTCTTTTTTCAAAGTTTTTTTGCTGCCATGCTTGTAGTATTTTCCACTTCGAGTGTAAAGATAAGTTAGTTGGCTTTAGATGTTAAAAACCTTTTTGTGCCATTTTGTTGTTCTTCCTGAGACAGCGGAATGTGTTTTCGGCTGGTCACTCTCAGCAATCATTAAATGAATGGAAATAAGGAGAAGGCAAAGGTTAGCAGAAATCAGCCAGAATGCCTCTTATGGGAGATTAGGTGTATATTTATGGTGATCATGAATGGCATTGATAGTGCTAGGGATAGGAGATAAGCCCATGGTACTCAATGCAGCAGAAATCCAGGTTTTATTGTCCCCTACCACCATTGGCCCTGGTCAATCACTTGTAGAACTATCTCTGTCCTGTTAAAGTCAAGGGCATAGTAAAGTTACTTTTCTTTTTCACCTGCCTCTTCTGGAATCTACCAGTCTACACAGGACTTGCAGGCTGGGCCATTCTCATTTACCAAAAAAGCTTCCAAGCTCCAGATAAAGCTTCCAGAAGAAATGGAGGTAAACATTATGCAAATATTCCCATCATCAATTAAATAATTGATTCACTTTGCAGAAATTCTCTATAAATCGCCAAAATATAAAATGCAAGGGGAGTGCATATATATCCCATAATTCTCCATTCTGAGAGTTCTACCTGATAAATTTGAAATTATCACAGTTACTAACTTGTTGTTCAGTCATTTAGTCGTGTCCGAGTCTTCGTGACCCCATGGACCAGAGCATGCCAGGCCCTCCTGTCTTCCACTGCCTCCTGGAGTTTGGTCAAATTCATGTTGGTAGCTTTGATGACACTGTCCAACCATCTTGTCCTCTGTCGTCCCCTTCTCCTCTTGCCTTCACACTTTCTAGATCTGCAAAAATGAATCAGTGGTGAATGAGGAAGGCAAGAATAAACAAGTCAGAATAAGATAAAATATGGATATACAGTGCTAACTTGCTAATATGAAGCCAGTGACTCAGACTATTGGGTAATTCCAGGTTTGGCTCACCAGGGGATATACCAGGACTGCTGTTAGCCAAATGTACTTACATGGATTCAAAGATTACTATGAAGAAAATGGTATTAGGACTAAAGAAAAACCTCATAGGATACTGGATTAATGATGTTGACTCAGACTCAAAATAAAGTGAAATTAAACAGCAGGCAGTGAAGCATATGGGTCTGGCCTTTGCTCCCTTAGGTGCAAGATTGAGATACATGTACCTCATGCAGGAAGCAAGAAAAAGAAATAGAAATTGGCTTAGGAAAATGATACAGCACTGCAAAAAAGAAAAAAAAAGGAAAGTGTTACTTCCCAAAATATGTATTTAATTTGCAGGGCCGTTGCCTACCATTGTCAACAATACTGGGCTAAATGAGCCAAATATCTGATTTGGGGCTGAAATACTGTTGCCATAACTTATATCACATAAGAATGATGATGGCATCAACAGCAGGGATTTTTTTTAAAAAATTTGAAAATTAAACATTTCTGAATTCTCTCTCAAAGCTCCTGACGCTCCCCTACAATCCCTTTCACTGTTGGGAAGCCGTGGAACAGGACGGGGAAGTCTTTAAATTGTTAAATTAATAACATTTGTGAACTTTAAGGAGCCTTGTGGCACAGTGATTAAACTGTAGTTCTGCAGTCAAGACTCTGCTCACAACCTGAGTTTGATCCCAATGAGTTCAGGTAGCCGGCTTAAGACTGACTCAGCTTTCTATCCTTCAAGGTTGGTAAAACGAGTATCCAGCTCACTGAGAGGGAAATGTGTAGCCTGCGTAATTAAATCATAAACTACCCAGAGAATGTTTTAAGTGCTATTGGGTGGTATATGCTTTTGATCTGTTTCTTGGGTTGTTTTTTTTTGTTTTGCTTTTTAATTACTAAAAATGAGAGCTAGCAGGGAAGTCATCCCAACAATAGTTTTTGGAAATTAAAGACCCATCTCCTGTCCCATGTCCCCAAAGGTTTCCTGCTGATAAAAGGGATTCCACAGAAACTTCAGGGCCTTCAGCAGAGAAAATGGATTTCTGAAAGATTTCTGCAGCTGAAATCATCATCCTTAAGTGGTGTAACTTGTGGGAGGAGGCTTTCAGTTAATGTTTCTAGCTGGTTACAAACTTCTCTGCCTCATCTAAATCGAATGCAATTTCTTCCACAAAACAATTATGAGACATTGCTTTTCTGCATACCATTTATTAGTAAGAGAAAAGATGCAGAGATTGGTACATTTTGAGGTGAAGGCATGCTTTAAGTAAGTCCACAATGTAAAAACAGCAAACTGTGCAAGTTTGATAAAGCCACTATGGCACAGGGCTGTTAAGTGGTGTTGCAGGCATATCATTCTTGAACATGAAATAAGCAGAGCTATATGGCTACACTGTTTTGTTAAACTGGCCATGTCAAGTGAAAAATGTGATTGTTGGCTTCAGTTGTGAAAAGGATCACTCAGGAAAATCATGGGCCACAACAGATTGTGGGCAGATTGCCGGCAGAGGCACCAGCTGATTTGGTAAATGTTAATAAACAAGATGCACAAATGCTAGCTGTCACTCCATTCATTAAGCTTGAAGAATGAGAGCTACAAGACCCTTTCTAAATGATGGAATTTTAGTTGAAAAGCACTGGACTTCAGCATCTGTTCTCCATTATCCTACCTGGTTGTCTCTAGTGTGAAATAGTCCCACTGAGCTCCGTGTTGTGATTCGTGGCTCACCCAGACGGTCATTCTTTCAGCTTCTGCCTGAGAGGAGAGAAGCAGCATCTCTGGAAGGTTAGCTAATGTTTTTCTTGAGTCTGCCCTACTGTGCTGGATTGGGCAGCATGGGCAGTAGAGGCCATACTGCTCCTTTTGCAGTTCAGTGGACTGAGGTGTAGGTGGGGATGAACTGGTAAGAGCGGAAGCATTCTTCATCTGTGAACAATGCTTGGAGAGGGGACTGGCCCTGCATTCTCAGGCACTTCCTCAAAGGTGCTATAAGAGGGCAGCAAATCACTTCTGATTATTGTCAAAGTTCAGAAACTACTTTTCAAAAAGCAGTACTTTTTATTAGCCATATTATTCACAATTAGAATCATCATTTTGAAAAATCCAAACAGATGGGAAACCTTGACATCTGAGTGTTCAGCCTGGAGGCAGGCACTGCATCACGGCCTCTCCCAATTTGAAGAAACCCTTGTCCAGCAGGCTGAGGCAAAGAGGAAGTCACAAAAGCAGCAAAACCAGGGAGCTGGCCACAGGACAGATTGCATTTGTTTTCAGTGTGGAAGGGATTGTCACTCCCGAATTGGCCTCCTCAGCCACACTAGACGCTGTTCCAAGTCCTCCATACAGAGCACGTTACCATAGTCTTTCGAGACTGAAGGATGCCTAACTAACTAATGTTTATAAAAGAGTACAAGGGTAGAACTGGGAGCAAGTTTTTAGGGTTGCCATTTTTCTGTTGGGCATGATGTTATAGACAGTGGTGGAAAGAAAGGGAAAGGGGAAGCACTAAATATAGAGAAAGGAGTGAGCAAAACTTGATCATATTTTAAGCCTTTATGTTCCCATCCTATTCTAATTGCGGAGGAGGAGGAAGCAGCAGCAGATATTCAAATGTGGCTCTCTTATGTATTCAAGGCTGAGGACAACTTAGATGTTGTCGCAAGTTAAAAATATAACATCAACAACAACAACAACAACAACAACAACAACAATAATAATAATAATAATAATAATAATAATAATAATTTATTGTCATTGTAAGTATATACACATACAACGAAATTCACAGACACCCAGAGACCAGACACATGCACACACATAAAATTCCCAAACACTCCCCACCCACTAAAAGTCCCCCACTAAAAATACAAACATCTACACCGCAGGCCAAGTAATACAGTCCAACTAATTATTCACTACTGGTGGTCTTTAAGCTCATTATTAATTGCAGTTATAGCTCTGGGATAAAAACTATTGAGAAAATGTGTGGTCCGAGTCTTAATTGTTCTATATCTTCTGCCAGATGGTAACAGTTCAAAAAAGTTATAAGCAGGATGGGAAGAGTCTCTCAGGATGCTATGTGATTTCCTTAGACAGCGGGATGTGAAGATGTCATCCAGGGTTGGTAGCTGGAGCCCAATGATATTCTGGGCAATTTTAATGGTTCTCTGTAGAGCTTTTTTGTCCGCTACAGAGCTACTCCCAAACCATGCCAGAATGCCATAGGTTAGGACACTCTCAATGGTGCTACGATAGTATGACAGAAGTAAATGCTGAGATAAATTTAACTTGCCGAGCATTCTCAGGAAATACAGCCTCTTCTGTGCCTTCTTCATTAGCATGTTGGCATTTATAGTCCATGAGAGGTCCTCTGAGATGTAAGTACCCAGAAATTTAAAACTACCAACTCTCTCCACTTCCTCATCGTTTATGTACAATGGTAAATGTACATTTCTCTTCCTCCTAAAATCAATTATGAGTTCTTTAGTTTTTTTGATGTTAAGTGTGAGATGATTTTCTTTACACCAAATTATCAACCTTTGTACTTCAATAGGCCAAACTGGATAATATGACCTAGTGGTTAAAGTCTCACTCCTGACAGTCTTTAGTCCTACTTTTCAAATCCATTGTTGGATGGTTAGGTTGGGTCTCTTTGAGACAATGTAGAATGCAGAGGCAGCTGTGCTGACCAGGTAAACAATGCTCCAAATCAAATTCCATATTGCATTGGTATCTTTTGTGAGGGATTCCTGGGGCACTTTTTAACAGGTAGCCGATCACCAGGAAGCCTCTGTGCAGGCACACACCATTCACCCCACAGCCCTTCCAAAAAGCCCCTCAGGTATCCAGCCAAATCCAGTTGGGTTCTGAAGGCAGAGTCACTCCGTTGGTGTAGTTCCTCCATCAGAGAACCACAAGTCCAGTGACTCTCTCTCAGTGTAAGAATCAACACCAGTTGCGCAACTTAAACTAAAAACAAACTGCAAAGTGTAATAATTCCAGGGCAGTTTTAAGGAAGCCAATCCAAGCCCATAGGCACCAAATTCAGAGCCAAATCTTCCCTTAAACACACGCTGAGGAATAATACATCATGTGGAGAATTTCAGATTCATTTAAGCATAGGAAAAGGAGAAGCCAAACTGCAAAAAGAGAACATGCTTTAAAATCAATAAGCCAATTAATTGCAGTAGATCTAAAAATAGAATAAGAAAATAATGGGTAAAATAAACACCACCACACATAAAAATAAGAAAGCTAGCTAACCTGTACTAGACACCAGACAACCTATGAATAGACAGCTGAGTTTCTGGACTAGTGTATCGTATACGAATATCCCTGCACAGATGGCAATAACGAGGGTCCAGCCCCATGGGGCCGGACGGTCCACTCACTGATCTGCCGCTGCTGCGGACTCCGCAGTTCTTCCAATGGCCCTGCAGATTGTGACCTGCAAACCATTCTTCAACCTTGCAGCGAGGTTTGTCCTCCCGCCTCCTGCCAGGAGTGGCTAGCTGATTGCAATCAGCTAAGCCATTGGAAGAATCATGGCGTCCGTAGCAGCGACGGATCGGTGAGTGGACTGTCTGGCCCCATGGGGCTGGACCCTTGTTATTGACACCTGTGCAGGGATATTTGTATTCGTATACAAATACCCCCCCCCATCTCTAATTGTCAGTTCTTACCAACAGTGTAACATACTGGATGTAAGATATAGAGCCCACCTTTGGTCAAGGTTCTTGCTCATTTTATTTCTTTTTGAGCTGTTCCCTCAGCTGACAACCCTTAGCCAATAAATATAGTTTTTCCCCAGAACTTTCTAGAAGGTAGTTATTCCTGCAAATCTGTAATGGCTTTTCTTGCCAGAGGAAATATACAACTCTTTTTTGAAATGGAATACAATCATCTTGGGGTCCCTATGCCTGCTTATCTCGTCAAAAACCCAGATGGCTCACAATCTATCATTAGGAATTATTAGGCCTTTTCACATTTCTAGAAGAAGAACAAGAAGAAGGAGGAGAAGAAGGAGAAGAATTAAAAAGAGGTCAAAATTGTGTGCAGGCTTTTGGAGGCACTGTAACTTCTTCAGGCAAAGTGCTATGAAAGGCAAGGTAAGAAAAGACATTGGGAAAGGAAAGGGGAAAATTAATAATCATCATAATAATAAACAGACCAGATTGTATAGTCTTTATTCCACATCCTTCCCCAGTTGTCACACTGGGGAAAGAAAGAGCAAGTATTTCAACATGGCTTTCTCAGATGATGTAGAGCTGATGTTGAATTGGACCAGCGTCTTGGAATTTATGTACTAGTCAACATGACTGCCTCTGCATTTTTCATTTAAAAAAATAAATGTTTTTATTTTTCTGTTTCTCAAAACTAACTAAAACAGGAACTTCTAGTTACTTAAAATAATCTCTATAGCTAAGATGTGTTGGAGGAATTGCAAGAGAGTGAGCTTGTTTAGTTATACATGGGGGGGGGGAGAGGACTGTGATGTGATCCACTCCTTTTGTGAGGTTTTCAATGATACATCTAAAATAACCCAACAAAAATCCCAAAATATTTCCGGTACTAGGATTTTTGGCAACCTTGAGAATAATCAGCCATTGTTGCATAAAGTTCTTCTCTCTCTATCTGTCTTTCCAACCCATTCTTAAATCATGTTTCTCCAATTTCAGTAATCTTTGGTTTGCAAGAATTATCCATTCTTTTATCCACATCATAGTACAAGCCTTATAGTATAATAGCCAGTTCGGTAGTCCTGAACCTCCCCCCCCCCCACTTTCTTTCAGGTAATAGCCTAAGTTTTATTCTTGGTTTCTTAGTCTTCCATACAAAAATTGCTGTCAGATGATCCAAGTTCTTGAAATATTTAAAATTTAAATAGTATTGGTAGATTTTGAAAAATAAATAAAAGTTTTGGTAATATCATCATTTTTATGGTTGAGATTCTTCCCATCAGAGATATTTGCAACTTACTCCATTCTTCCAAATTTTTCTGGATTTCCTTCTGTATTCTAAGATAATCTCTTTCATTAAATTACTTGGTTTTTTGGTGATGGTAATTCCTAAATAGTTGATTTTCTGTACTGCTTCAAAATTTATTTCCATCACCAATTTTTCCACATCTTCTTTCTTTATGTTTTTAGTAACACATTTTGTTTTTTTGATAGTTTATTTTAAAACCTGCCATGTGTCCATAATCTTCTATTATTCTCAATAGTTCCTCCAAATTTCCATGAGGATTTTCAAGTACAGTATTATTACCAGATCATCTGCATATGCTTGTACTTTAAATTCTTCACCTCTAATTTTTAGTCTTTTAACTCTTTCATTAGCCCTTATCTGCCTGTTTAAAATTTCCAAAGTTCCTATAAATAAAAGAGGGGATAACAGACATCCCTATCTTGTGCCTCGCTCATTGGCTCCCTTTGGGTGGCCCTTGTCCTGCTGTTCCCCCCCTGCAGCTGCTGCCGGTGTTGCCGTGCAGCCCGCGACCAGCTTGACAGCGCTTGCAAGGTAGTGGTGGCGGCTTGGCCAAGCCAGAGGGCCTGATCCACCACAGGGGACCCCGTGTCCTCCTCCCCCTCCCCCTATCATGACGATCCCCCAGGCGGGTCACCGTGGAGCCCGGTGGCGCTCGCCTGGAGCAGCTCCATTCAAAATGGATGTGCAAGCAAGCAAGCAAGTGGGTGAGCCGCTAGTTCCTCCTGCAAGGAAGGGGAACGGGAGCCCTTGCTCAGTGGCTGCCTCCAGGCAGCCCTTGTCCCGCTGCTCCCTCCCTGCAGCCACTGGTGCTGCCGTGCACCTGGGACCAGCTTGACAGCACTTGTAAGGCGGCGGCGGCAGCGAGGACTTCCTTCTCCTTAGCGCGCATTCCTGCACTGCCGCCGCCGACATTCCAGGCTGTTGTTACATATGATCCTTCGTCTCTGGAGCTACCAAGGCATCGTGAGGAGCGGGGCTCAGCGTACCTGGTAAGTGGCTTTGTTCTGACTTTTTTTGCCCATAGGAACGCATTAATTAAATTTCAATGCACTCCTATGGGAAACAGCGGTTCACAAGATGAAAAACTCGCAAGACAACACGTCTCGCAGAATGAATTATTTTCATATTGCAAGGTGCCACTGTACTACAGTGGTGCCTCGCTAGACGGTTACCCCACATGACAGTTTTTTCATTGTACAATGGGTTTTTTGCGATCGCTAAAGGTTCGGGAACCGAGTTTTTACTTAATGACGATCAAAACAGCTGATCGTCGGGTTTTCAAAATGGACGCCCGCTGTTTAAAATGGCCCCACACTGTGTTTTGGGACTGATTCCTTGCTATACAGGGAGCAGAAAATGGCCGCCCTATGGAGGATCTTCGCTGGACCCTGAGGTATTTCGCCCATTGGAACGCATTGAACTGGTTTTCAATGCATTTCAATGGGCTTTTTTATTTTGCTTCATGAGGATTTCACTCTATATCGATTTCACTGGAACGGATTATCCTTGTCAAGCGAGGCACCACTGTAAATGCATATTGAGGGAGACTTTTAAGTAGCCCAGATATCTCAATTGAATGCATTTATTAGAATAACAGATATGCCAACCTGATGCCCTCCAGATGGTCAGACTGCATCTCCCACAATTGCCTGTATTGGTGGAAGCTTATGGGAGATGTGTCCAAATCATCTGAAGGACAACTATGTTCCCTACTTGTGGTCTATGCTTTGTGGTTTATTTTGGCCTAGTGCATAGGATTCCTCCATGTATGGTGGTCGTTTCCTTCCTGTCTTCAGCCCTATGGCCATCATGATCTCTGCCGGCTTGTTTCCTTTCATTCATTCTGTCTTCTACTCAGAAATGGCATTGACTTGTAAAATCTAAAAGGACAGGAGATTTGAGAAAGCAAATTCATAAATAAGATATTAATCTGGATAGAATGCAGCTGTGTCCTATTTTTATGTTATTTTCCATAAGTGTTTTAGTCAGCAAGGCTGATAAGAAAACAAGGTCAGCATTTAATAATGATACTATGTTTAACACATAAATCTCAAACCTCTTTGCTTACTCCTTATGTGAGCATATTTCTTATAGAAAAAATGAGGTTCCACACCCTTTGTAAGAGTTCTTAATAGCCATCTGCCAGAATGCTTTGGCTGTGGATTTCATGCATTGACTAGAGGTTGGACTAGATGGCTGTTGGGGTACCTACCAATTGTACTATGCTATGGTTCTCACATTGTGTAGAAGATACAGCAATAGAATGCAAGACAACTTGACAAGAAGCACTTTCAATATGCTTTACACATTAAAATGGGACAACAGGCAGCATGGGGCAATGTTTAGTGTGTTGGTGTGAGGGGCTGTGGAGACACTCTCAGCCATGAAACTCACTTGTGGCCCATGAGCCAATTATGATCTTCCAGTCTGATCAGTCTCAAAACAATGCTGTGAGGATTAAAAGGATGGTGATGATGACAGTGACATAGTGTATATTACTCTGACTTCCATGAAAGCAGAGTGCAGTAAAACAAATGAAAAGTCAGTTGTTGTGAGGAAAGCTACTGTGAGCCAGGTCCAGGTTGTGGTCTGGAGGAGCACAGAGCACAGTGTATCTGTATGGGTGTCCTATGCTATCCTTGTCCTGTCCACAATGCAACTCTATTTAACTACCCCTGCATCTCTACTTTCAGAATAGCTGTCCCAGCAGACTAATCCATCTACCTATCTGTCATCAGGCACTACAACTTGAATTGTCCCAACACAGGGGAACTTTCACCATATTCTATAACCACCTTATCTGCAGGTCTGGTATATAGAATTGTTCTATGAAACTAAATTCATACATTCAAAAATGAAACCTCATTTCTGGCATTCCTAATTCAATTTTAAAGATTTCCTAAGGTTAAAGACTAGAAAGATCTAGGCTAAAATATACATTATGACCCTGCATATCACAAGCATAGAATGTAAATTTGAGTATCCTGAATAGCAGGAGTGGATAAAAGGCAGACAGATCTACCAATCTCTTGGAGATAAATCCACTTGTTAGTTCCAAGTACAGTAACTCCACTAATTCAATAAGTGTTGATTTAACACTTTCCATTCTTTTGGTATGTCTCCTCCAGCTGGAAATAACTATTAAATTTACCCTTGATGATTTGTAGCAGATTGGCAAAGATTTTTTGATTCTCCACTGTTTAAGAATACCAGCAGCATAATTGTTATGTCCTCACTCTAAGTTATACTGTGGAAATAAAGAAATAATCAAAAGCAGGATAATCAGGAATAGATTTTTAAATGGAAGGATTATGAGCTTCTTTCAGGTCTGCCATTCAGAACAAATTTCTGTGCTCAGAATTATTTAATTGGAAGTGTCTGGTTGATGGATAACAAGATTATACCTCAAGCAAAATAGATACAGAAACCTAATATTTGCTCACCTGCTGTATATTCAGTGCTTCAAAAAGACCTGTGGTCTATAAATGTAGGATATTGCTTCTGTGTCCATGATTCAAAATGCCAGGAAATTGTTTGACAGTGTTTTACATAGCAAAGATGAGTCTGAACATTGATTGCACCAATATCAACAGTCGCGATGGTCAGTAGGATCCCCTCTTGTGCTAATTATCACATATAATGACAACAAGCAAAGGAAAATGCCACAACCTGTTTCCTTTTCCCCTCAGTTAGCCACTTCTTTCCGAAAGATAAAGCAATTGTCATAGCTGTTTGTTCTCTAGGTATTTATTGCTTGGATAACAATGAAATAATATTGCTAGGAAAACAGTATATGAACAAGAATGATGCTTCATCTAGTGTCTCATCTAGTAAGGTCCTGCTTATTGGTGCAGAAACAGAAACATTTTGTGAGGAGGAATAGCATGGAGTACTCTGAAACAATGCATGGCCAATATGCCATTAATGCAATGTTTTATCATATGTCTCATTTAATACATTTTGTTATGAACAAAGAATTCATATTGTTATTCTACCTAATTCTTTTTGTTTACCCTGCTAATGCTACAAAACTTAGATAAAATATGTTTTTCCATAATTAACTACCAGTCCTAACATGTACACACAATGGCTTCAAGGCATCAAGAGCTATGTAGCTGAAGTCTCATAGAGTCCCTGTACTTCTCTGGGTCTCCAGATGGGGAATAAAATCTCAGAATGAGCAGCAATCTAAGAGGACATGGCTTAATTTTCATATGAGGTAATGTCAATGTTTAGACAAACATCACCACCCATTCCCAGATGGCACCAGAGTTTACTGGACTGGTGTGGAGATATTCATGTATGGCAAAAGATAAATGTGCCAAGTTGCAGCAGTTCTGTCTCCAGTTCCCTTCCCTCAGTTATGTCAGACACATTGTGCCATTTAGAACAAAGCAGAAAACAGAGCACCCGGATGATGGTTCATTATCTACTTGTTGTACAAGATCTGGCAGCAGTGCCTGGAGGGAGAAAACAGCCCTCCTGCTCTCAAGTTTTCTCTGCTCTACGACTGTGATAATATAAGGGCCTCCAACTAAGGCATCACAAGGACCCATCCTCTGGTCTCACATTTTGGTCCTGATGTCTCAGAAAATGGCAACCTGAATACACACAGAGATTTTCTACTTGTGTAGATAGTTGACACTGGCAATATTTATTTATTTATTTATTTATTTATTTGTTTGTTTGTTTGTTTGTTTGTTTGTTTGTTTGTTTGTTTAATATACCATCTATCTGGCTTCAAAGGCCACTCTGAGTGGTTTACAAGTAAATCAAATGAAACAAACAAACAAACAAACAAACAATAAGCAACAGTTATAATGTACTAACACAGTAGGGTTCTTAAAGTTCATCTGTTCATGCCTGCTTCATTAACAAAAGGCCAGCTGGAGAAGTGTGTTGAAGAAAACACCATGTCCTTATTAAATGATGAGGGGAGGTAAAAATAAACATCTCCCAGCACGCAAGATGTTTGTGTATAATTCAGCAGAAACATTACATTTAATGAAAGCAATATAAGCTCAAATTGGAGGCCACATTTTAATGGACTAGTTTGCTTTATATAAATATATGCTGCAATCAAAAGTTACTCTTCTCTAACGAAAAGAGAACAGTAAGGCCTTTTGAACTTCAATGTGGGAAATACCATTATCTGCCAAAGAATATGCAAAAACAGAGAAGTATTTTTGAAGCATGAAACAAATACTGAAAGTTTAACTACTTTTTAACCAGATACCCTAGTTTAATTTGCATCCTATCATGAGCATATTTTGCCTAGGAAATAAGCTCCATTAATTTCATAACTTGTACTTTCAGCCTTGAACTTGTGAGAGAATCGTGATGGTGCAGTTACATAGCTTTTGATCAATGGATCCACTTACCACTATCAGGAGCCTAGCATAGGCTGAATACGACATTGCTTTTTAAAAATATTGGCCCCTGTGTGAGATGCAGTTGCCCTAGTTTACAGTGTTGTGTACATAAATAAATAATTAGAAATCACCCCCCACACTTAAAAAAAAACCCAACAGAAAAACATTTGGCACCATTCTTTCTCACAATTTTAAAATATACTACAAATATTTGCTACACTCATATGGAAAGAAAAAGACAAAGAACTAAACTAAATTCTGAGAACAAAAATGATTGTTCCCATTTTATACTTTCCTAGAAGCAACATTTTAATCTTTTTATCCAAATAACCTAGCCCATATATATATTAATCCTATCATCTCCTTACTACCTTTCTAAATGGAACAATAAGACGGCATCTGGTGGCTGTTCATTGCCTTGTGCATTAGACAAAAAGGTGCCATAATTATTTGGGCCACAGTGGAACTAATTGGGATGGAACTTGCTGTTGTTATGGTGATTTTCCTTGAAAACAGTCTCATCTATACTAGAGATCCTGGATCTTTCTGTGGACACCCATCTGGCTCTTGGGCTCTTGTCAGTGAAATTAGCTTCATCGTAGGCTGTTCATTTGTCACTTTGAGGCACAGTAGTTCTAAGCAAGTGTGAGGTGGAGAGGCAGAGCAAACAGATGGTATGTAAGAATAAACATGGGGCAGCTGCATTAAATAGGCATCAGATTGTTGGTAATAAAATAGCGTCTGGAAGATGATGGATTAGATTTGCCAACTATACTATGGAGAAAAGGCGTGTATTCCCAACACCATAACAGCTTGTTAGAATGTGACAAGTTATTTCATGTTGCACTTTTTATAGAACCAAAACATATGGCAGTAAGAAAAAGACCAAGGAACTGTCTCGTACTGGACTGTGCACTTTCCCGTAATTTGTATATATTTCTCAACAGGGACAGAGATGCTTTACAGAAAATGTTGCACAGCTATTGCACATTCTTTCTCATTAGCTCTTGCTGTTGTGCAGAAAATAGTTTCAGGCTTTGGCACTAGATTAAAAAGAAATGGCCCCACTTTAAATGGGCTTTTCAGCATATAACACTAGAGAGAACATTTCAATGCAGAGACTGTTGTATATTGTACTGTCATATTATTAACAACACAAATTAATAATGGTGTGTGTGGTACTGGTTTGTAGGGACACGGGAAGGCTTTTAGTGAAAGTTTATATAGTTTGAAGGTACACTCTGATAGTCCCTGTCATGACACCCCAGAAGCCACAAGAAAGAGAGCAACTTACCCTCCCAAGTTGTAAATGACAGAAGAGCTGCAGAAGCCACTCTTGCCTCCTTTCCAATGTTGATGCTCTCCAAATAAATTGTGGCATTCCCCTGCCTGGGAAAAAAAAACTGATAACATAAATACATATCTATAGATATTCTAAAGATATTAACTGGAGCTCTGCCAAAAGATATCCAGCAGGGTGAAATATGAACCTAACTTCCAGGATCTTCCTAATGTGAAAGAAGGAGAGACAGAGATCCTTTGAAGAGAACTGAATCATACACTCAAGCTAGAAAAGGGCAAGATAAAGAAAGAATCAATCTACAGCTATACAAATCCAATAGCCACTGTAAAAATTAGTATAACTGTTATATGTTCAAGATCCTTTCTAGTGATTGGGCTAAGCCTGATTCATTTCTCTCTCTCTCTCTCTCTTTCTGTTTCTCTCTCACGCACCAATACCCACACTTTTTAATTAGGACTTTGGGGGGAAAAGCCACACACCATAAAATAACATGCTGTGGAACAGATGCAGGATGGATTTTATTTTCCATGTTTAGCAACTGCATTATTTGCAATTACTTATGTAATGTCACATTATCCTGAGTCTGATTATGTTCAGCTGATTGCTAAAGTTGCACTGATCCCCAAAAGAACATTGACTTGATAGAAAGGCCATGATTCTAAGTTGTAAAAATACAAGAAGCAAAGTAGATTGTCTAGGATTTCATGGGGAAGAGAAGGAATGAGAAATGTTTGCACTATTAAGGACAAAACACATAGATTAGAACTGCACATGACCCTACTTTAGCAAGTTATGATTCATCATTAGGGGGTAAATCATGGATCAAGTCAAGGCAGACTTCCTGAAAAATTGGATGGGTTTGCAATTTGATGCATTCCTTGATGAAACTGATCTTGTGCCTCTGTTTTGGTAAAGTCCTTAATTTGTTCCTCTTCTCAGCAATGCTAGCCAACTAGAGGATAGCAGGCATGCTCCATCTACTTGGAATACAGTAGGACCTTGTATCTTTGGTTTCACTTATACACAGTTTCCAAATATTAAAAATATTAAAAGAAAAAAATCCAGAAAAAACTATTTTGATATGTATTATCAGAACTGGCCACTAGAGGGAGCCAGAGATCATGCAATTAATACTTGTTAGTGAAGAATACATGGCATGGTTACTGGCACCATGCCTGAGTGGCCAGTCCTGGTAATGCATGTGAAAATAATTTTTTTCTGTCTCCCCCCTTTTACCGTGCACTCTCTCTATATACAGCATTTGCTATTATCCACCATTTTCAGTATCAGCTGGGGATTTGGAACCAATCCCCAAAGGATATCGGGGTCCTATTGTAGTAGATTTCAACACCATCATGATGATGATGATGATGATGATGATGATGATGATGATGATGATGATGATGATGATGATGATGATAACAACAACAATAACAATAATAATATAAAAAATAAGATTTCAAGAGGAAGATATGTAATTGTTTTATCAGCACTACTGACACCTGCAAGTTCTTTTGCTCTGCTGTGTTTGATCAGGAAAGGAACTAAGGCACATGTTGCAAGAAAATGATATGTTTCACAATTTTGAAATGTTTCTCAAAGCAGCATATCTTCTATTATGGGAAATTTTCTGTTCTCCAGCTATGAAGTATTACAGCTGTCATAAGTATGAAGGATTATAGCCTTTAAAAAACAACACACATTTTAAAAATGTCTGTTTGTTGTTGTTGTTTAGTTGTTAAGTCATGTCCGACTCTTCGTGACCCCAATGGACCAGAGCATGCCAGGCCCTCCTGTCTTCTACTGCCTCCTGGAGTTCGGTCAAATTCATGTTGGTAGCTTCGGTGACACTGTCCATCCATCTCGTCCTGTGTTGTCCCCTTCTCCTCTTGCCTTCACACTTTCCCAACATCAGGGTCTTTTTCCAAGTAGTCTTCTCTTCTCATGAGATGGCCAAAGTATTGGAGCCTCAGCTTCAGGATCTGTCCTTCCAGTGAGCACTCAGGGTTGATTTCCTTCAAAATGGATAGGTTTGTTCTCCTTGCAGTCCAGGGGACTCTTAAGAGTCTGCTCCAGCACCACAATTCAAAAGCATCAATTCTTGGGCGGTCAGTCTTTTTTATGGTCCAAATTTTTCTATTAATAATCTTTAAGAATAATAAGAAAAAAAAAACACAACCATCCTATCCACAAAAATGTATAATAGTCAAACTTTTTTTGACTGGAAATGCAGATGTAACACAAATAATGTAACTTCTGGAGGCAAACTGCCTCAAGAAATCATTGTAGATGTTATCTGTCATTACTGAGTTGTGAAATTCACTGTGCAACAGAAAATGTCTATGGTGATGTGTTAACATCAGGTGATTCACTTCTAAAGGATTTTTCGTTTGTGAGCTACACAAGATGATTTTGGTCAGTAAGCCAGCCTTTCCCAGCTTGGTACATGAGCAAGGTTTTGGACCAGTTCCCATGCTCACTTCCATTGGCCAAGTCTATTACAGCTGATGGTAGTTACAGTAAACAGGTGGAAAACACCAGGATAGGGAAGGCTATAATAATAAAAAAAATCATTTCCATTTTGCGTGCAAGTCCCTTAGTCTTGCTTGGCCCAAGTTGTGTGTGAAACCATAATTGCCTGTTCATATCTTTGTGGCTTATGGACTGCTCTAGGCACAGTTCTTTATCTCTCCTTTCCTCTTCTTTGCCTATTGCTTCAGTGCAATAGGCAAAGAAGTGTTTGCCTGTCCTGTATCAGCAGAGGAGGATTCAATATCAAAGCACCTGCTCTCAAAGGACCACCCAGAGACAAAGCAGTTTATATGCTGAGAGGATATCAGTTTTATAGAGCAAAGCTGTGATTCATGACTGATCATGTGGAAAAAATGAAAACAATAAAGATTTTCAAAGCCTTTGAGAATACATTTTCAAAGCCTTTCAACAGTGGCCTTTGTTCAAATAAAAATGGGTTGAACTATCAGTCTGGAGTCAAATTTTACTTCTAAATACATTTCTTTATGACACACATACTTACTCCAATGTATTAAAACAATTATCTGCATACATGAAGTATGGGGTGGGGTTCAACCCAAGGTATGCATTTTCATTTCTCGGTAGGGGATTTTGATAAATTGCTGCATACCACAGGGATTTGCATATATCACAGCTTCTTAAGTAGGTTTAACTGGATAAGACATGGCAAATAAGATCTGGTGTAGCACTCAGACAATGAAGAAAAGTGTAATGAAACAGCAGTAATGTAATTATGGTAATGTGGTTTTATCTCAAACAGTGAAAATGTGGCCTGGTGGGTTCAGTGTCTTCTCTGGCAGGTAAGGAATTGGCATTGTCCCTCAGGTAGTCCTGCAACTTCAATGAAGAGTGACATCTTTGGGCATAACCAGGAAGTTCAATATATATCTGTAAGTGTTTAAAGGGGAAAGGGATGGCTGGCATCCGTGGATGGATATCTCCTCAAAAAGGTATCAAGCAGGAATATAAATCTGGACTTGATTTGTTCTTGTGTGGTGAAAGGGAAATTTTTGTCCTTGTCATCAAATAACAGTTTTTTTGTCCCTCCTTGGGCTTGGAGAAAATTTGCATGCTTAAATTCTGAGCATTTCTATAAAATGTGCAGGATTGAAAAATATAATACCCGCTGCCTTTTCTCAGTCAAAGTATTATCACTGGGTGGGTTGCTTTGTGTCTTTGTGGTTAATCGGCTTGTCCTGTGTGCTTGTTGTGTGTCATTGCTGAACTTCACAAAAATGAAAAGACAATAGTTTTGTGCACAAACAAATAACTAACACAGAGAGAGAGAGAGAGAGAGAGAGAGAGAGAGAAAGAGAACCACAAAAATCCGGCAACACATTGTGGAAAATAAAATTCTTGACAATCTCAGCCTCATGGCAGAGCCAGGCTACCTCCAGGAGGCTTGGAAAGCGCTTGAGTGCTGTCATGTTGTGCCAAGATGATTAGTCTCAATAGCCTACAAACTTGGCAGCAGCAGGATTTCTTCTCCTTCCTTTATTCTACGAACATTTGGGAGGAAAAACATACATAGTTGTTTTGATTTCTGAAAAATTTCACCAAATGCATCAAACTCACCTAAACAGATACCAGGGAAAATATTGGTAAAAAAATGGGGCATGACGAGAGAGCCTGGAAAGCAACAGAGAATGTGTACCCCTATAAATATTATGGGATGGCACCTCTTACCATCTTTCACCCTTGGCTAAGCTGGTTAGGGCTGCTGCAGTCCAATGATTTCTATATATTCCCCTTCCTTTGCCTTGCAACTTACATCTTACTCTTTCTCAGACCCAGACATCACTATTTAAGAAAGATACTGAAAAACTGAGGAGAAGATCCAAGATGATAGAAGGTCTGGAAACCAAGGTACACTTTGAAAGTTTCATCTGCAGAAGAGAAGAATGAGAGATATAATAATAGTAATCTTTCAGTATTTGAAGGGTTATCACATGGAAGAAGGAACAAGAGAGATTTTGACTAAAGATAAAGAAGATTTATTATTATTTGGGTAAGAGAAGGTGTTATGGAATGGACTGCCTGGGAAGAGGGAGGACATTGCTTCATTGGGATTTTTTAAAAACAAAAGTTGGATGTCAATCCTTCAAGAATGCTTTAGGCTGCAGATTTCCTGCTTCAGCAGGAGACTGGACTCAATGATCCTTGGGGTTCTTTCCAGCTCCATAGTTTTAAGATTCTATGAGTTTTGCAATGCTAAAAGGTAAAGTTAAGGGTTCCCCTTGACAAATTATCCAGCCATGTGCTCATTCCCGTTCCCAAGCCATACTGCTATACAGTAATCTGCTATTTAAAACGGATGCTATTTTAGCCCCTGGTCTAATATTAGGATTACAGTCACATATTTTCACAATCTGATCATGATTTTCTGGCCATCTTTCTCTGCCTGAGAAGATGGCACCCAAGAACAGAGCTTTGCCAACCCATCTTCTGTCAATGTGTGCGAAGAAACTAAGCCTAGAAGACAGAATATAGTCAGAAATAGATTAAGACAGGCTGGGCTTCTAAAGCATTTGAGGTTTAAGATGCCCACACAAGTCTACCCTCCTATAAGGTTCTATTTTCATGGATTGTGCCTATGTGTGCACTAGGAGATCCTTCACAAAATGAGGCCGTAAACCAAGAATGGGTGATCACCATAAGCCTGGGGGCTTCACATGTCCATCTTTGCACCTTGAAAGGCCAGGCCCACTCTTATCACTTCCAACTCTCAAATATTTTAATAATGGGTTACATGTGATTTACAACAGCAATGGGAATGCTCTGTTGAGGGGGAAATTTGTTAGTGGATGAATGCTAACATTGAAAGTTTGCTGGTAATTAGTACTTCCTGCCTCTGATTCTACCCATAGGAATGTTTCTATAGGTTAGAACTGTAGAAATGTTTAGGGTTCAGATTGGAGGGACAAGAGAGAATAGATTCAGTAAAAGCATAATGGAGTCCATAAAAGCATACTGGATAATTTGAAGCAAACTATTAGAAGAAGAAGAAGAAGAAGAAGAAGAAGAAGAAGAAGAAGAAGAAGAAGAAGAAGAAGAAGAAGAAGAAGAAGAAGAAGAAGAAGAAGAAGAAGAAGAAGAAGAAGAAGAAGAAGAAGACTGAATAGGGTCTTGTCTCTTCCAGTTCTGCAGAGGAGAGAGAAAAGTAGAATTGAGATTCACATAAAGAAAGGGGAAGATTTCTTTGAAATCATAAGTGACTCAAGAAAACTATGCTGAGGGGTTTGTAACAGACGTGATTGTTTCCATCTGGAAAACAGTATAGATCTTCACTGGAGGGTATGAAACAACATGCTATTGTCCCTTTAAGTAGGAATGCTAGTCTTTAATTGTCATGGGATCACTGGCTGGCTGGCTCTGGCTTGGGACACATGTAAACATATATATCAGAGGATTTATATGCCTTGGGAGTTTTAAAGCTGATGTAGTAATCAGTTTAGAGCACACTGTATGAGTAACTTCCCCTGACCCAAACCACAGCAACACTGAACACCAAACAGAAGAAATATGAAAGGAATATGAACTGATAAATAATAAATGGAATGAATGGGAGAGGGCTGCTAGGTAATTCAAAAAGAGACATAGGCTATTCCTAAAAGGTTTCATTTTCTCCTCTGAACTTTTTATTTCTCATTATATAACTCAAAAAGAACCATCAAAGGGCTTTTCCTGAGTAGTGTGGGAGGAACAAGGGGAAAAAAAGAATGGAAATAGGCAGCTCTGATGCAAACAATAGATGGGTGAGATGAAATCTTAAGCAAGGCGGTCCAAATCATGAACTGGCAACACAGAACAAAACAGAACATGCTTTCACTTTCTGTACTGAATCCATGCCGTTTTCATCCTTGTGGTGTTCCATCCTTCAGCCTATAGCGAATGAACAGCAGTGATTCATAGCATCCATGTTCCAGTCTGAACAGGGTGAGAGGTGTTTAGGGGAATCAATATAATGCTTTCTGCTGCAACCAGAGTGGGGAAATGAGAGTACAAACCTAATGGATGTGAAGCCTAACAGTGAAATACATTCTGAATTATTTATCACCAAAGGATAATTTGCCGTAACATTTCCTGATGTGCCAGAGGAGTATTTATAGCAATGCCTTTGGAGTGAACATTGAAAGTACTTATTAATCCATACATCATATACATTTGGAAACAACTTATTGTAGGTTTGAGGAGGAAAGAATGCACAATCTGAGTTCCATTACACAAACCAATATTTACTCATAGAGAACAGCACAATGCTAGCAAAACTTCAATCCTGGTTGGCTATGGCTAGGCAGCATATTGTCCCTCAAGTGAAGTATGTTGTCGTATGTACTTGTACTGAAAGTAGATGTCAAAATGTGAAGTGGGACTCCCCATGGACACTGAAGCATCTGCTTGGGGAACCTCCTTCACCTCTTCAGGTGGTATCACTCTTTCAATTCTCTATACTGAATTGCATAGAGAGAATGGAAAATGCATGTTTGAGCTATAACTCCCACCTTCCTTAGCCACAACCCAGCATATTTGGAAATCACCACACTGGGAGGCAATAGCTCTAAGGCTGGGGAATCTACCTTGCTTTCTCCCTTTTTTCCCATTGTTCTGCCCTATCAGCTGATTCCTGTTAGACATGATTGGCATGATTATACATGCTGATCAGCAATTTTCCCAGGTGTTGTTGTTTTGGGCTGCAGTTGTGAGCTGCACATTTTAATATTTTGCCATAGATAAAATTCATGGTACCTGCATGCCAGGGCTAAAAGGTCAGCATAACTTTGTCCAACAAGCCTTGTTTTACTGTAGATCCTTTTCTCTGTGTAAGGAAGTAACAACTCTGTCACTCGCCATGATTGTTTGCTTATTCTTTTTACTCCCAGCTGATGATCTGTTCAAATAGGAAGTATGTCTTTACTTCATCTGTGGCTGTTTGTATATACATACTTAGAACAGAACAGCTGCACTCCCACCCCTGTGCCTCATAATTTGGAATAATTTCTTTTGCACTACTACAAAGAATAAATTAAATAAGGGCTGCTCAAATGAACCTTTTTTTGCTTCTTGTGGGAGCTGATGGTTTTCCCACTCAATTAGATGCCACTGTGAAACTTTTAGTGCAAAAGCTGTTCAGCTCTGAGTGAGTCGATGAACAATACCAGGTGATATCTGACATGATGATCTGATATCTGAGACCCAGACCTTTGCCTCCAGGAGCCCTCCTTCATTAATTCTGGTTCACATGCAGATTGAAGATCTAGCCTTCCCTTGCCCCTTGCCCCTTTTTTTCTCCCATCTGACTTATTTTTTACACTTGCCTGTTGAAGAAAAACAAGCTTCTTGCAAAAGCTTGCACCATTTATGCTTTGAACATTATTTTAATAGTCACCTTAGTGTGTATTTTTGGATTTTGGAGTCAACACACCAGTCCCTGTTTTGATTGATGACAAATATGCTGATTCCCTCCAAATGGACACAAGTCATTAGAGCAGTGGTTCCCACCTTTTTTCACTTGCCTACCCCTTAGTAACCCATTTCCATTAATGGTACACTTCATATTAGGGAGCGGGGCTAGGGAGGACTGTTGACCTTCGTCTTCTGGCTGGTACCACACAGAAGTGTGCCAGCGAAGGGGTTAAAATCCTTAAGGAATTTTGTCCCACGCAAACTGCCATTGATAGGAAAGGAGCAGGTAACACAAGCCCCCCTCCCTGGTTAGTGGTGGAACAATAATGGACGCCACCTTGGAGTGAAAACCTATTGGCTAGGCTCTCATATAGTGGGTGGGGAGATAAGGAAGAAGCTGAGGGGTTCCTCACTGCTCAGGATATGAATAAGCAACTTACAATCTTGGCGTATGTGTCTTCTTCTGCCATTATTCAATTTTTTTCACATACCCCTAAATATCCTGGTTCATACCTCTGAGGGTATGTGTGCCCCAGGTTGGGAAACATTGTATTAGAGGGACAAAGGCAAAATCAAATATTTGGCATGGAAATGACTGGACATTTTGAGAGACCATCTTACCTAGTGGTCCTTAAAGGGCAATCCCAAATGTTTGTTCACAGAGCTCTAAAGAGACCACCCATGTAAACTTATATGCACTTTTGGTTTGATCCACACTGTGATTTAATTCTGTACTATCTTCTGAAGCACAGTATCTCCCCTGATCTCCACACAAGCATCTGTCATGAGCCCTACCAGGAACTTGTATACAATCTTATTAATTTAAACATTTAAATTGTACATTGTTAATCTGTAATTGCTTTCTAGATAGGAAATATGGGTGGAATATCCTCAAAGATTTTGGGGAGGTCAAAGGATGTTGCAGAGAAAATAATTTTTTTCTTTCTAAATGATCTTATAATCTTTAACATTGAACAGAGCTGGGGGGAAATTATTCTTTGGAATATAATTTCTACAATCCTTATCAGAGTTAGCTGACTAGGAGTTCTGAATGTTGTAGTTCACCAAAGTAACTTTTCCAATCTCTGGTTTTTGACTGATATGTCTTTCTGTTCCCCCACTCCCTATTTTTAAAAAATCTTTAAGAAGGATGTTCTGATGTTTGATAGGGTGCACAACTCTGCTTCCCACACAGTAACTTTTATTACTACTGTGGATAATAGTTCTTGAAACTTGAGCGATCTATAAAACATTGTGATTTGACAAGTACAATAAATACTAAAATAAAAATCTTAGGAGAGGATAATTAAGTATGTGCTATCCAGGGAAACTGAGGTGAAGCACAGCAAATTCTGTTCTGTTTCTCTCTGCATAGAGAGCTAAACCCAGTATGGGCTCCAGTGGAATTTTCTTTGCTTACCTACTGTTATAGTTCTCTAGTTTCCTGGCCCTGCAGAACCATTTTTGAAAGTGCAAAATGAGGGTTGCACAGGAAGGAGGGTTGGCTGCTTTTGATGTCACTGGATTCTGCTTTTCTGTCAAAAGAAGTCCACAACTGGTGTTTACAGTGTGTTGCATTGGTCAAAACGTCAGTACTACTTTCCCATTTATTTTTCTTGCAGTTTTCCACGTTTTGACAATATTAGTATACTCCAGTTTTCTTGGGACAGATCCAGAGCTTCTATCCCTTTGCATTTGCCCAAGGACTTTCATTCTTTAGAAAGAGAAGTGTTTCACCTCAGTCAGTTCCTGCTTCACTAGAAAGATCCTGCTAGCACTGAATTAGCAATTATATTATAATGCCCTTCATATGGCAAAAGACTGTAACAACCTTTCTCCCTCTTGCTCATGCTGCCTTTAACCTTGACTATAATATGATAGCAGGATGAGGAGATGCTTTTGGAATTTGGCCAGTGCACAGATGCATGGATCTATTAACTGATACTTACTTCTTCTGAAGACGGAGAGCCTGTCAATAATAGATTGGCTTTCAAAAAAGAAAAGCAGGCCATGGGATTTATTGTTGCTGTTTCATAAATGTAGGTATCTTGATTTCAGGAAAACTTTCAACAAGGTCCCCCATGATATTTTCATGGCTAAGCTGGTAAAACATGGACTAGATCAGTGTTTCTCAAACTGGGGTTCCCAGATGTTCTTGGACTGCAGTTCTCAGAAGCCTTCACCACTTGCTCTGCTGGCCAGGATTTCTGGGAGTTGCAGTCCAAGAACATACGGGGACCCAAGTTTGAGAACCATTGGACTATATGCTACTGTTAGGTTGATTTATAGCTTGTTGGTGAGCCAAAAGAATGTTCACACATTGTATTTTGTTATAATATCTGGCTTGGTAAACCCTCATGGTGGATGCTGTGTCTCGTTCAGAGAATCACAGTTTTAGGAGGATATTGACAAATTAGAATGGATGCAATGGAAAATGACCAAAATGGTAAGGGGTCTGGAAACAATGTCCTATGAGGGATGGCTGAAGAAAATGGCTATATTAAACCTCCAGAAGAGAAAACTAAAAGACGATATAATAAACATCTTCAGATATTTGAACGGTTGTGCATTTTAAAAAAGAACAATGTGGGAATGCTTCAGGTGTAGGGCTAGAGACAGTGAATTTAACTGTCAGGAAAGGCAATTCTGATTAAATATTAGGTGTTGGAATTGAGTATCTCAGAAGATAACTCTCCTTCATTTGGAGGTTTTGAAACAAAGGTTGGATGACCATATGTTAGGGATGCTTTAACTGTAGATTTCCCACTTTGGCAGCAGGATGGACTAGATAACCTTTTGGATCCCATCCAACTCCACAATTCTATGAGTCAGCAATGCATGAGGTGCTAATGGTCTAAAAGAACAAAGGAAAGGCTAAGCATGTGAAATTTGCACACTCAAATACAAGTTACTGCTTGTGAAAATCATAAATATTGGAACTCCTTTCCTTTTCCACATGCAGTTTTTTTAGCTGTTTTATTGGTATCTCCATAGTGCTGAAAGTTATACCAAGGCATTATGCTGGCAGTTCTAACTAACAGAATTCCAGCCCTTGTTGTAAAGATTAACAAAATGATGAATTTCAGATTGCAACTTTGAGTGACACTCACCTTTCTCTTACATGTATTTTCTCTTCTGCTGTCTTTCACTGTTTCAGGTTTATGTCATGCTGGAAATGTACTCTTTTAAGGCCCTATGTAATTTTGGAATGAGAGAATGTGTCACTAGATATATTTTCGGCATAGCTGCCTTAAGGAGGTGTTTCTTGCCCAACAGCTGCCAAAAAAATTCTGTACATAAGGTTACTCTTGGTTTAAATACCTGTTTCTGAGTTGTACTTACACTGTCAGCATTTTCATATGCACCAAGACTAAATATCTTCTGTCAGCATTCTGAGTCTCCACTACAAGAGGAAAAATTCATTGCAGGTGAGGTTGAATGGGTCTCAAGGTTAAAAAAAAATCAAAGACTTGTCAGATAAATCACTCTTTGCTTTGTGAATGAAACAAGACCTTGTTATGCATATATTCACAGACACAACTGACATCTCCTAAGACAATCTGCAACAATCTCATTGAGATGTTTAATGACTTTTTCACGAGGGCTGGCCTAATGATTAGGCAAAATGAGGTGACAATCTCAGCAAGTCGATCTGGGATGTCATGAAAGAGTGGCAGATGTTTAGATACCAAACTTGTTGTATTATTACATTGTCACTGCAAGAGAGGGATGGCACCATTTGCTACTCAGTCTCAGGCTTCAGAAACAGCTCTGCTGGTTACAATTATGAGTTTTCCAAAGGGGCCTGATGTTGGAATGTGGGGAATGCCCAGTGAATCACTGGATGTTGCTACAGGGTACTGTGAGTGGGAGAAAAGCAGATCAGAGCTAGAGTCAACCTCTACCGTCTTGCACATTCCCAAGAGGCTGTCCATGGAAATGCACAGCCCACTCCAGCAGGTCTCTGTCCATGGCAGATTGAGACCATGAGCATGGCAATGACAGCAGTACTGGCTACATCAGGGGTGGAAGTGACCAAGGTGGAGAGAAGGGCCCAAAGATTTCAACAGACAGGGTGGTTCCCAGCCCAGATTGGAGGAAGTGGTGAGTAATGAGGAGAGCATGGACAAGATGGAAGAACCTTTTGATATCCCCCTGTCCATGGAGGGCCTGGGGACCCACAGGAACATAACTGTGTTTGAATATATTGACCATCTTATTTTTCTTGCTCAAGTCCCACCAATATATTCTACAGAAAATGTGCAGTTTAAGACACCATTTAAAATGAACATTTGACATCTATGTCATACCACATTTACTGCATTCATATTGAAGCAGATTTGGTGGTGGATAGTCTTCTAATTTTTAGAAGTTGCAGGATGCTTGCTAGGAAAACTGCTAATGGCTGTACCTTCTGCTGTCTTTTTTGCCAGACTTTTCCAATAAGAAGAAATGGTTCTTCTAAATTATTCAGTTTAGCTCCGGAAAGGAGGTCTAATTATTTTGCTGCTTAAAAGATATGCAACATAAGTGGCTAGATGATTAATGCTGACACACCATCCTGGAAAGCTGCAGTCAATGTGAATAAATAATATCTGTTTTTGCTTCCAAGGCCTCCAGCTGAATAAGAATAAGGTGACATTATTTTTCTATTACGAGCCAATAACTTTGAACTTTGAGGTGACAACAGCTGGTGGGACACTTCTTCACACCAATTTGAAAACTGTGCATGCAGTGAGTGAGCAGCTATTTTTGAGGTCACAAGAGCATTTTGCCCAGCTGATGGATGTGGAGAAAGCTGCCAGCACCTTGTGTAAGTTGGTTCACACTTGTCTTTCTCAGCCACCCAATTATGTAGCAATGAATAAGAATGTGGGATGAATTGTTATGGTATAAAATGCTGCCTAGATATGTGTGTACTGTATATGTTTACAGTTTGAGAGTAATGAGCTACAATTTGGCTGCATTCACTTGCAATGAACTACTTTTCCTGCTAACTAGACCATTCACGGTTGTTGAAAAACAGCCCTGACTATTGTTTTGTGTTTGGGTGAGAAGTGGTTAACTGAAGAAAAAAGGAGTCAGCTTCTGGGATTTTCCCTTGCATGATGAATGTTTGTGAATTGTAGTGAGCAGAAAAGGTTATCCTGTAGAGTGTAGACCACCTTTACTGCTGCTGTTGGAGCAGTCAACATTCAGGCTGCCCTTTGCTATGTAAAGCTTGGCATCCTTTTCCCTGCTGGCAACGTCTGCACAATATTGTGAAGCAATATTGGACCACTTTCTGTTTTTGTGACGTGGGTACAAAAACACAATATCCCACATTCACAAACCAGAGGTTTTTTTTTTTTTAAAAGAATTGAATTAATAGAGCAACATGCTTTACCAATCTTTTTTTAAATTTACCCTCAAAACTGTCTGGAAAGGAGACCTGGATTATTTCCATTCCACATATGAAGTAATGGGCTATTTATCACTTATTTAGACTGAAAAGAAACAAATATTGCATATAAAATATGTAGGCCATTTTTGGTTGAATGTTACAGAATGTTTTTGGGCCTTTCACTTAAAAGAAAATGGCACACATAAGCTTTGTGCGTTTCCCCATCCAGAATATGATTTCCATTGCAAAGAATGTTACCTCACATTGAAAATTATTCTTAATGTTTCATCATGAGAAACATTCTGACTTTATGACTACTGTTTCTTCATATTTTTGTGCATTCCCTTGACAAGCCAGGCTACCATGTACGTTGCTTGCTATGTATTTCGATGAGAGAGAATGCAGTGTTCTCTTCACAGCCAATGATAGTCAAAAAAGCAGTTCCATAATCTGATGCTTAAAATGTCCATCTCATTTAATTATAATGACAATCTTTAATTTATTTACAACAGAGCATAACTACAATGAATGAAATCCAGTGCAAGACTATCAAGATATAGTGTTTGTTTGAATTAAAAGACCACACCACTCTTAATACATTCGACCCATGGGCAGGTGATTTCCTATTTGTGCTTGTTCTGCAATATCTTTCTATGGTCCTATGTTTAATGCTCTCCCAAAAGGGGAAAATAGAGAGGGCAGGAAAACAGTGAGAAGAATGGAGGAGAATAAAAATTCTTCCTAAATTTGTCTATTGTTGTTTTCCAAAAGAGCACAAGTTTAGAAGCAGCAAATGCAACATTGCCACATTTTGAATATGGACAATATGCGGCACAATTAAGGTGCTTGTCTGAGGGATCTCCAGTTGCATAAGTAGCAACACCCATGAAATATGAAATGTCTGCTTGAGAAAGCATGTCATCTTGTAAGATAAGACAACAGTACTGTATTCTAATGTGATACAAATTGCAATGGTTTGAACATCTACTTAATGTTTACTGCAATTTTATCGAGGTGTATTAGATTATACAATCCTTGTGAAAGAACTCCATTTTGTTGTTTTTTTCCCATGTTCTTTCAATAAAGAAAGACAAGAACTCAAAATAATCTAAAACAGAACAGCAAAAAGGGGCATCTCAGAGGTTAGTAGTAATGTAAGAAAAATATATACAGAAGTATTACACTACAATGACCCCAGCTACTACAATAAGTTTATCTGGCTCTGGTTAGTTTTGTGTTTGGGTTTTTGCTGGTGCAGTTTATCAAAGCATAGTTGCACCCAGTGACTCTTCAGACTTTGAGAAGTTGAAGTCTGATTTGACTACAGTGACACATGCCTTAGTTACATCCTGGCTGGATTAGTGTAACACACTCTATGTAGGATTGCCCACGGAAAGTGTCAGGAAACATCAGTGAGTCCAAAACACAGCAGCCAGATTGCTAACTAGGGCTAGACCCAGGGAACAAATATTACAGCAGCTCCATTGGCTGCTGATCTGTTTCTGGGCAGAATTCAAAGTGATGGTTTTAACCTATAAAGCCCTAAACAGCTTGGGCCCAAGCTATGTCAAGAACTTCATCTCCCTTTATGAGCCTGTTCGAGCATTAGGATCTCCAGAACAGGCCTTTTTCTTGGTTTTCACCAGTGCATTTGGTGGAGACATGGGAGAAGGCCTTCTCTGTTGCTGCTCTCAGGCTCTGGAACTCCATCCCACAGGAGGCCTATGGGTACTCAGTGGACTTATTTATTTGACTGTTTTTCTTCCAACAAGTTCAAGCCAGAATATTATCTCCCTATTTTTATCATCACAGCAGTTTTGCGAAGTACATCAGCCAGACTGTCAATAGTCCAAGGTCACTCCGCTCATGGTCAACTAGATTTGAACCTGGGTCTCCCAGTTCTAGTCTGTCCCTCAGTATATGTATATGACTGCGCTGCAACAGTCTTTCAAATGTGCACTTTGTATTCTATTTAGAAGTTATTTTAAGGCTGCAATCTTATTATCTACTTAGAGCCATGAGATTCAGTAGGTCTCCTTCTGAGCAGTGACAGTGGTAAATTTGGAAGTAAAGGTGTTCATTGTAGCAATTCCCATCATTACCTCCCCTCCTGCCCCCCTTGAGTGTCAAAAAATGCAGACTTCTGAACTGGTGCATATGAGACCAAATCATCCACAAATATTTTTCATTACAGCATGTATAGCTTGCAAGAAAAAAACAACACATCCCATTACTGTAAAGATTTCACCTAAACTGATCTTCTTATTGTGAAGTAAGAAGATCAAAGAATTATCACTCGGCTACTTGGACACAGGACAAATTTTCTGTAACTGTGGAGAAATTCAATGAATGCAGCACTTATGTGCATGCAATTTATGTTCAACCATGTATACAAAGGAAGATCTAGCAAATGGACAAAAGATAATGCTACTGAAGTAGCCTACCTCTGGTCAAAAACAGTCTAATTATCAACATTTGAATTTGTTTTTCACTTTACCTATATTTCATATATATCCATAATTTTAAATTGCCCAGTGCTTTTATACAAATAAAGAGAGAAAGACCTAAATGGAAAGGCAAGAGAGG
This sequence comes from Pogona vitticeps, assembly GCF_051106095.1. Lineage (NCBI taxonomy): Eukaryota > Metazoa > Chordata > Lepidosauria > Squamata > Agamidae > Pogona > Pogona vitticeps. Next base: position 180,903,816 of record NC_135786.1, read on the forward strand.
GCTGAGGGGGGGCCGCAGATATTGCTGCAGCTTCTGGAGCTCAAGATTCCAGGACTTCAAATCTTTGGCGTCACTACCGTTCTGTTTTTGCAAAAAGGTTTGTAAGATTTCATTGTGGTGAATAGTCTCCAGATTAATCTTGAAAAACAGATCTGTCACAGTAGTTGAAACTTAAAATCCTGCATGGTTTTGACTATATTCAATGGCATGTTTGATGCTGTCATGCTGGTTAATTCAGCTGTAGGGAATATAACACTGAATTAATGGTGGTTTCAAATCTTTCAAATCTACCACGTACATGTGACCCTCTCCATTTTTTTTAGCTCTTTGTGTTCAGTCTCTCTCTTGTTTCAGTAATTATTTCAGTTATGTAAGCAGTTTCCTTGAGAAACCATGGCAAGCTGCTTACCCTGACACACCTTACTATTTCAGGATGGCTGAGAAACTAATCCGATGGCTTGGCTACATTGACTGATTCCAGAGAGCAAACATCATTTCTAAGGCATTAATTGTGTCTATCTGTGCTCTCTCTCTCTCTCTCTCTGTGTGTGTGTGTGTGTGTGTGTGTGTGTGAGAGAGAGAGAGAGAGAGAGAGAATGAATATTTAAAGAAGCTCTAGGCTGTATTCTGCATAATCTTTTTCGCCATTTGTACCTTTCGAAGGGGGGCGGGGCAGGTAGCTTTCTATACATCATTTTTAACCTGAGGAAATGAAGAAATGACTTCTGATCAGCATTGGTGCTGGAGTTAATTTGGAAGGGAGAGTCTTTTCATCTTGCTGGAGCGGTTGCAATCAAATCTACCGCTTTAGACATATGAACACCCCCTGTAGCTGCTAACAATATCATTAGTAACAGGAATGCATATGTTATATCCGTGTTTTGCCATTCTCTTCTGATGTGAATAATTTCAGTTGGCTAATTTATCTACTTATTTGTATTACACATTTATAAACAGGTTGTACTTGTTTCTCTGAGACAGTAGCCAGAAGGCTGTATTAAAACTTACACGTTTCATTTTCTTAAACCTTTGAGGTATTTCTGGTTCCAAGATTACCAAATTTTCCAGTACACAATGAGGTACTATAATCTTACACTGTTGATTAAAAACCCAAGATGGTACATTTTTCTATTATATGATTGTTTCTTAGAAATATAAATATATACTTTTAAAAAATCCAAACAGGTGATTCACATAAATACATTGCTCTATATTAGAGGAAAGCCGTGAGTTTTCTAGCAGTTTAATCCTGATATATGCAAATGTTTTATATAGCATTTACATGCCACTTATAACACAGGGGTGTACAATGTTCTGTAAATATATAAGAACACAAATACATACCCATAGTTTCAGGCACTCGTTTTATGGTAAATGGGTATAGGATTCCAGTTGAAACATAATCGGCAGAATCCTGTTGCTTTTAACTGCATGCAGAAGGGAAAACATGGAAGTTGCCAAAAGAGCTAATTGACAAGATGCTGGGAGTGTGACCAGCACATTACCAACATATGACAAACATCTTTTCAATTAGCTGTGATGAATTTCATGATTTTCCTTCTGTGTGTGACTAAAATGAACAGGATTCTGGGCATTTTAGCAGCTGCAGGTATAGTGAGATACAGTAACTAGAAAGTAAATTTTAATCTCAAAATAAAATAAATTAAAACAACCCTTCAATTTGAAAGGAGAATAAACTTCTGTCCAACTCCATCATTCTGCTCATGGAAGCTCTTTGTAATGGTGGAGGTTTCCAAGTGGAAGTGGTAGGTGGAGGAGTCATTATATGCTGTGAAATCACCTCTGACTTATGATGACCCTATGAATGAGCAATCCCCAAAATGCCCTCCCTCAACAGCCCTGCTCAGATCTTGTAATCTGAAGGCTGTGGCTTCCTTGATTGAGTCAATCCATCTCATATTTTGTCTTCTTTCCCTGCTACTTTCAAACTTTCCCAGCATTATTGTCTTTTCCAGCGAATCTTGCCTTCTAATTATGTGTCCAAAGTTTGACAGCCCTCGTTGGGACAGTTAATTAATTCTGGCAAATTTTCCTGTTCTCTTAGAGGGCCCCCAGCCTTCTGGAGCAGATTTATCAGGGTTGCAGAACCCTATAGGGGAATGGAAAAATAGTGACAACACCTCCTTTTTCTTTTCATCCAGGAAATTTCTGCTGCATTTTATGAATGAAGGAATAGCACTTATATACAATATCACCTGGGCCCCAAAAGAATGGAAGTTATAAGCTATTGCCCCTTATTTTCCTCATTTTCATGCCTTTTAAGCAACGCAAAGGATCTATACCCTTGCATATTGTACCTCCTTTACCACCTTTCCTTGATTTTTTTTTAGCTCCAGCCTCCTTGCTCTACATGTTCAAACTCCACAGTCTCTGATAAAAAAGAAACCTCTCCATCTGCCTTGGGGTGCCAAGTGGTCCTGAAATAGGCATGTGATGAAATTGTGTCATGCTGAGAAAGTTCCTCCAGGGTTCTCCAACACCTTTTGGAGATCTCTGCTCTGGTATGAGACTGAGGTGCCAAATTCTTTTCATTTCATTGTGCCTTCTGCAGTTTCTCCATGAATTATATAACATTCCTGTTTGTATGCAAAACTTGCATTCCATTGTTTTGCGAGCGGGGTGGTGGTGGCGGCGGGGGGGGGGGACAACTACCCATACAGCAAGCACAGCTGAACACATTATGTCCATGGACTGTGAAAACAAAAACAACTCAGTACTGTGTAAAACAACCCATTTTGTGTAAAAAGGCAAGAATTCATTTTTTTCAGATATGTGCAAAAAACAAAAAAAAAACTTTGAGAAGATGCCCATTCCCCCCCCCCAAGACAAGACAATCACGAACAAAAAGTACACCAATTTCATGTTGGATCATAGTGAGATTTTTCCAAAGTTCTTATTTGCAGCATTAGGACAAATCAAGTCAAAATTTACATCCATCCCCTGAAGCAGAATGTAAGTGAGAGTTAAGGATAAAGCAGAGCTTAGGAAGCTGACATAAGAATGTGGTACTAGGGATGATTGAAATACAGCTTAATATCACACTGTTATCCAGTCCTTCAGGATAACTTTGCAAATTAAACTGACCAGAAAAGATATCAGAGTAAAGAAATTTATAATAAAAGCAAACAGGGGAAGTCTCTGAAGGCTCTTATCTTGTGTGTTAAGGTTATCAAAGCCTCCAGTGGAACTTACTTCCCAAGTTTCTTGGTTCACTATATTTCTACAGTGCATATGAAAAGTGGGAAAAGATCAAAAGCTCCTTTAAAATGGGCTTTGATATTATTCTCTTTTGATAGACAGGATCAACATATGCTCATGATCAAGTACCACTGCACAGAGTAAATATCAAACAGAATATGAAAAATGAATCTGTCATTCTAATGAACCAGATTTCTTTTTTTGCACGATAAAGAACAGAACATACCCTGACATAGATCTATATACAGTATTTAGCAATTTTAGTACATATCCATGGACTTGTCTCCATAATTCTGCTATTTTGTAATGGAAACCTGCTTAATTGCCTGGACATGGGACATGGAAGAGTGGGAGGGTAGGTGGGCATAAGCCCAGGAACATTCTTCAAAAGCATTCCAGCAATTTGTAAATATTGAAGAGTTTATTTCCACACCACATGGTTTCAAACAGACTCTTAAAACAAGACCAGTTACAGTTTATTATGCCCAGAGTTTTCAGTGCTTTCCCCCAAACAAGGGAAGATTTCAATAAACACTGTACATAGTAAGTTGAACTGTTTGAACAATTATTTAAAAATTCCTTTTTACAATCAATGAAAGAATACCAACATTAAAAGTACAGTACAGATAAATTCACAATGATATAACAATGGAAGAGATTGAGACACACTGATGTGACAGTGACAGAATAATAGCAGTATGTACATGCACTAAAGTGCTAGCAACCTAGGGACATGCAAATCATGTGTACATGTGTATGTGTACAGCTCACTTCATTAAGACTGTCTGAGGCTTCCCCCTCTTTTCTAAACATTTCGTATTCCCTGGATTCTCCTCTAATATATTTAAGACACCTATAGTCAACTAGTTCAATGGCTTTCTTCACTACTTAAAAACTTACCATTTCAGACATGCTAAAGCACCTTTATGAATTTTCATTTTCAAAGTAACAACCAACTGAATGTGATTAACTTACAATTCTAATTTTAACTCAAAAAGAGTCAGAAAAAGAGCCAACAAAACCCAAACTGTAACAGTGCAAATATAACAGAAGGCAGTCAGTCGTCAGAGAACAAGAGAGTGAACACATTCAATTTCCCTTTAAAAAAATGTAAGTTTTATTTAAAACCTTACCTTTATTTGTATATCTTTTAGACCTTTTAGTTAATATACTGTATGTAGAAAAGATGGAGGCAAAAATAGTTTTCTGAGCTATGAAAAAAATAAGTTATTACAGGCACGTTAACTGTTTCGTTCTAGAAACATCTGTTTCTCAGGTCATACACTAAGCAACTGACCTCTGCAACTTGAGCTTTCTTCACTGACAGAGACTGGCCATGATAATGGTGCTACAATGCAAAAAAACAGTGAATTATTCTGTAATAATTCATGCAGACTTGCATCACTGGTTTAGATTCTCCAACGGCAGTTCTTTGCTTCCATACAGTTCCTCAGTTAACCGAGACAGTGAGGCAGTAGGGGAATGGGAAGCCCACCGGGAAGGCGGGCGCTGCTTCGCTGGTCTCTCTGGTCGGGAGAAGCAAGATTCTAGGGGTGGAGCTAGTGCAGAACATGGTAGTTCCTTTGTTGTAGGGGGAGGGAAACAAGACAAGATCAAAGTTAGCATTTAATATATTGCACCATGGAAGAAAAATGGAAGACTGTATCATAAAAGAAAATGAAAGTTGCATCTAAACATAGTTAAGGAATATATAAAGGGACAGGAAACCAAAGGGCCAGTATCCTCATTTTCATCATGATCTTAAATTTCCTTGATCTTGTCCATAACAATTCAAGCAAAACAAGAAAGAATGAGGTGAGGATTTAAAATGAGTTCATGCCACTGACAAATATTCACATGCTACTCTCCTTAACCACAGAAAGAAAGGACTAAACAAAATTGGAGAAGAGTGTGACAGGACCTGCTCTGAATCCTGCCAATGGAACTTCAGGCTGTGACAGGCCATGAATATTAAAGTTCAATAGGGGAAGGGGAACTTGAAACGTCTCTCTACTCTTTTTTATTCAAACTTTTTAAGCTGTTTTTTCCCCTCTTTTTCTTCCAGTTGTGCTAACTTCTGGACTAGGGCTTCCTGTTGGAAGAAACATGAGTTTTAAAAGTAGTTTGGAAGAAGAGTTCGAGTAAATAAGGGAGAGTTCAAACATCCCATCTCATATGCTTCGATTTGCACTACATAAATCCATCATCTGATAAAGATTCAGTAGCAAATCAGTCTCCTAATGTCATACTTGCCTTGGCCTGAAGTATCTGCATATAAATACAGTATAATTATGCTACTTGGATTTGTTTACATTTTTTATCATTCTTATACACACTGTTGCACACACAGCTAAACATGTGGTTTGAGGCATTTCCAATACGTGAAGGGTCATCTAAGTATCTAAAAGAAATTCCCAAGAATGCCAGATGGTTGCATTTACTATTGAATGGATAAATGGTAAACCCTATTTAAACCTGTTCAGAACATCTCTCTTTAAAACTATTATCTAATCTTTAATGGAAAAGCACTTGATAAACTGTGAGTTCTCAGTGTTCTAGAATTTAAAACTAATCTGAACCAAGTACAAACAGGTTTGTAGGGTTTGTTAAGCAATATTACTGACTTGAAGCAGAACCTGGGCAGACTTGGAGCAAACCGGAAGACTTGAAACAATGTAAGTTCCTGACAAGAGTTCTGGGGTTTTTAGATCCATCCCCAAGGCAGTCTGTCTGTATAGAGACAGCCTACTGCCCAGCAGAAATTTTATTCTGCAATGCAACTTATTCTCTCTACCAACTTAAAATAATTTTCCACCTGGTTTTGCCCTTCGTCTTAATGACATTTGAGTATATGGGACCAGAATCATGGACTACCAGTTTACCAAACCATTTTTGAACTGAGCTTTCTAGTAGCTGATTTGATTGCAAGGAGCTCCAAAAATAAACTAAATGCCTATTAAATATTCTGCATTTCATGCGTCACTTTTTCAAACTAAAGGCTATGATTTCCTTTTCTTAGTTAGCTCATCTCATGTTCATGATTCCTCTTTTCCTACTTCCCCATGAATATTTACAGCATTGTCTTTTCCAGTGAAACTTCCTTCCCGTGATATATCTGAAGTGCAATAAGTACAATAGCCTCAATTCAGTCATTTTTTCTTCTAGAGAGAATTCAGACTTCAACTGTAGCCTTCAACTCTAGCATTCTTTTTTTTTCCCAGCAGTCCACTGTATCTGCAATTGTCTGGCCCCTTGCAAAATTCTGTGACTAAAGCAGGCCTTTGATAAAAACCTAAAAGCTATTTCTGAATGCAAGCAGCTCCAAACAGTGCCAGCCTTAGACTTCCTTTTCACTTGACATGAAAAATCCAAACCAATCAACCTCCAGCTTCAACTCCACAGCTGCTGACCTTCAGTTCATATTTTGGAAGACTTCCATGCAGATCAAAGCAAGAGACAGAAAACTGGCTTTGAAATCTATCATCTGAGCTACACTACTTCAATTCGCAAACTGGACCCAGGCCTAATGAACATGACAATTTCAGTAGTGGAAAAATAAAATACAGCTAAAATCCTTCTTGAATTTGGAGTAAGCATCTTCAGTTTTAGCTTTCCACACTGGCAGTTGATTTTGGAACAGAGAATGGCCACTAACTATTGCAGCAATCTTTGTGACGAAAGACCTCTCTGTGTGATCTGACAGAGAAATAGTTTGTGTTTTGGACAGTTTGTGGCACAGTCTAGTGCAGACAATTTCTAGTGATCACATAATGCACAGGATATTATAAACCAGCCCGACCCTGCTCCATGGCCAAGCTGGATGTTTTTGGTTTAGCTCCAGGGCTACTCTTTTTCGGAGCTAGTTGGAAAGATTCCTATATGGATGGAAGGGTCGCTTTAATGGCAATCACTCCTAGTGAAGTGATCCTTTCCACCATGATCAAACATGGTCCTTTCTCACTGTCTGACCACACCTCAGTTGTGGAACTCCTGCCGAAGGTCAAATTGACTCCGTCCTTGCTGAGCTTCCAGCAGGTGGTTAAAACTATACTATCCAATTTCATTTTGGGGTTTAAAACTGGCTTTTACAATTATTTTTTAAAAGATTATTTGCATTATTGTAATTTACTCCTGGGGTCTTAGAGGGCAAGGAAATTAATAACAGTAATAATAGTAGACTTCCACCCAAACTGGAAAGTGTTTCACACAGTTTACATTCCAGCGGCTAAGCACAAGATGTAAAGTTGCCACAGCACAGGATGATAAAACCTCTCAGTTTTGCACTTTGCACCTCTATAAAATAAAAAAAGCAAAAGAGTGCAAAATATTGTTAATGCACAGAAGAGAAATGCACACACTGATGGTTCAGTTATGGTACAGGTGAAATGTTTCGCATGATATGGAAGTTTACTTAAATTCAGTCAAGTGGAATACACAACATTTGGAATTATACAACATATAAGAAGAGTTATGAGATGAGAAGACCCAAACACGCAAAGCAAATGGAGTGCCAGCTTTACCATATTAAGGCATTAATATAGAGCAAAGAACATATTGTAAAAGGAATGCAGCCTATTGAGCCTTCTGTTATTAGAGGAAACTAATGCTGAACTGCAATCCAAACACTCAACCAAAATTCTAACTTTGTTTGGAAACAAGCCCCACTGAATTCACTGGCACATATTCAGAGGTAATTTCATCTGGGATGGCAACTTCAGAGAACATAGAGAAGAAGAAAGATGAACCACAGAGACAGACAAGGTGTACAACAGATTAATGTCACACACTAAATTGGGTGTGGGGGGAAGGGAGAGAAATTATATTTGTGAAATTCTCCTCAAGAAACCTTGAGGTGCAAGCCTTTTACCTATAAAGAGGCAGGGGCTGTCAGAACACTGTGTGTGTAAGATTGAAAGTCATTTGATGCATATTCTACATTTCGTTCACATGCGCTTGTCTTAAAACTCCAGGCCTCTAAATATGGATAAAATTTCTCTAGCACTAAAACAACATAGATATAAAATGTTATGCTCTGACATAATGTAACAATTACGATTTCAAGCTAGCATTATAAAGCAGGAACACTTTCAGTAAATGGAAGCACTTATGATAAGATTATTGCACTATTTCTGCTCTGGAACCTTAGGAATAGGCAGTTAATAATTGAAGAATATGTCTCTACTCATGGGAAGACCCCTAGCCACAAAAATGTTAAAATGCAGGTGCAATGTATGAGACACTAATACTGTCATAGTGTGCAAACTTTCTAACAGAAATTCCAGATAGCTGAAACATACTAAATGATAATGCATTTTCCAGACTGAAATGTGCAGCTTGAGTTACTCTTGGCTATGCTGACTTATTCTTGAACATAATAAAGGTAAATCTCATTATTATACACACCTCTTATTTTCATCAGCCTTTTATCACACCTGTAATTGATGGAAAACTTTGGTACATTCTGGAAAAGTTACTCTTGTGTTCTACAGTTCTCAGAATCTCTAGTCAGCCATGATGGCTGGTAGCTTCTGGGAGTTATAACCCCAAAAGCAATTTTTCAAACTCTGAAATTCACCCTTCTTTCTTCTGAACTCTATACTTCTGCACACAATGCACTTCAATTATGAGCACACATACATGAGCACACAAGGTTACATCTTATTTCATGATAGGTAACCTTTGGCCATAGTAACATGTCAGACTACTACGTAATGAGTCTTGGCTAGAACACTGAATAAACCAGTTGTTCCAGTCCGTCCACTTTAACAGGCATGTACAGCATTGCAAGGTCATGTGAGCATTTCCTGTAGCAGAGGTTAATATGTTATTTAATGCAGAGATAAGCACATTGCTTGCAATCAGCCTCTGAATCAGCACAGCTTAGTGTTTCCCACTTCTGCCCTGCTGAAAATCATTTATGAAGGGCAAAAAAACAAACGAACATGGTGACATGCACCAGAGCAACATGATTGGCTAAGGCATCTCAATGCACACATTACATGTTTAAGGAAACACACCACCCTTTTACAGTATGCACTCAAAATCACACTGAGGTGCATGCAGCAAATCAGCCTACTGTTTAGAAGCAAAATTGCCTTGGATTATATAATTATCACTCTGGTTTACGTGATTTTTGGTTTGGTGTCAGAATAAAATAATTAAACTTACCATGTCTCACAAATGAGTGAGGTAAGTGGGATATAAATGATATTATGTACAGTATTAAAATGATATAATACTGATATAAAATGATAGAATTTATTATGTCAGATCTCATTAGAATGTGGAAACTTTCCATTCCTTTTATATGGAATCATCAGAGATAAAATTACATTTCCTTTCTTCTTTGTTTGCTAGGTGCAAACAATGTAAACAAGTGACAACATTTCAACACTACATCAATTTCTTCTTTATCACTGGATGTACTTCTGCAAAGTTCTGTACCATCTAATCTGAGTAATGGCAAATAGTCCAATGCTTCTTGGAGGATGTAAACAAAACAAGACTGACCACAATTTTATCTCCCACAGGGGTAACCCACTTTCCTGCATTTGACAGATGTATTAGCTATTGATTTGAATACTGATTGAGTAATTTCTCTTGCTCCACTACATACATGAGACATCTTGCATATCTTTAAACCCTATTAAGTGCTATATACATATTTAGGGCAGAATCTTAAACATCTTTACCAAAGGACAACATTCACTGAGATCAATGTGATTTAATTTGGAATGTTTGTACTGCCGTAAAATCTGTCTTCCCCAAACCACATTTTTTTAAGATACTGTAAAGTAAATCAATTTTAACTCTGGGAGAGGAAAGCTCATTACATTATTACTTCCAGTTTGTCAATGCTGTGCATAGTTGCCTTTAACTGAAAATGCACTGTACTGTGGCCTCCTCCCTGCAAGGCATGAACCTATAGGGATATTTATATATTTGAAAAAAGTGAGTTCACTTTCCCACTATCCCCATCGATCCTGCTTATACACACCCTAAAGATGGACTCAGATCATGAGACATTTTAACTTATTAAGCTTTATTTTAATTTACCTTGTTTCCTTTCTATCTGAGACAAAATGAGCAAATCACCATGCAATGGCAACATTTGCAATGGCTAGGCTATCATGCTGCATTGGCAACAAACCTATGAAAAACATGGATGTTTGAAAGAACACTTAGTCCACTAAAACAAAAACTGTAGAAATCTCAGATTCCTGCCATTTTACTTTCAGCTTCTTCACCTTGGGAGCTTTTAAGGACCAGATTCTGTGGATGAGCTTAAGTCGCCACAGACTAGGTGCTGAACTGTTCTGCAACATCTGAACCATGATCCTAATTCTGAGAAGTATGGAAGCTGACTCTATTCCATTGATTTGCAAACTGCAATACAGTGTTAGCGGGTGCCAAAAAGGATGGGAAAATGCAGAATGACAAGAGACTAATGATGACGATGATGATGACAACAACAACGATGGTAGCCCTAAACCTCAGTACGGGTATCATGGGGAGAAACTTAAACTAGCAAATTTGCATTTAGGATCACCTTGGCTCATTTGAGTTCCATGGGATGAATCTGGTTTAAGAGGAAACACAGTGGTTTAAATGATTTGATGTTTACTATATGAATCATGACTGGGAAATATTGTAGAATCAAAGACAGAGTTGTACAGGACTATGATTCTTCCTGAACTGTGTAAAATCCACTGACAATTCAGGACAACAACAAAGAAGACTATTGCTTCTTGAATTTACCCTTCTCCACCCAGTAAACTTTTAGTTTAGTATAGTATAGCTTTGTTTTTTTTAAAAAACAGAGTTTTGGAAATAAAGGTAGAAAGGACTTACAGCAGTGAGGCAGGCAGGGTTAGGGTCCCCAGGGGGCAGTTAGTAAGACAGTTTGGTTCTGGACATAGACAGACAGAGGGAAAAAAAGAGAGAGGAAGTAGGTTGGAAAGAATGTTTAAACCAGAGATTTGAAGTCAACACTGAAGAGCTCTCCGGATCTCACCTTCTGGTATCACTGCCTTTACTGGAGAAGTTCTGTGAAAGTGGCAGTACACTGCTAATGTCACAATGAGAAAGCAAGTAAGTGACAATTTAGCACTGTGTTATATGAGGAGATGGCCTTTAAATGTATGTTTACTTGAAAAGAACGTAATCTCCCCTTTTCCAAATCTCTGTCAAACTATTTCAAATGAGCTTCAATCTATTTAAAAAATAAAAACAGAAATTGTGCATACTGCTAAAACAGGAAAAACTAGGCGCTAATTTTATTAGCAGATATGAATTTGCTCTTTTATTTTTGTCCCATAGTCTTAGAGAAAGGACAGAAAGGATAAGATTGGCATTGTAGTGCCATCTGCTATTCCTGTCAAAACTGGTGTCAGTGCAGAGGACACTATGCAGCAAGAACAATGTTATTAAGAACAGAATATGATGGGGAGAGCAAAGCAGCAGCTACTCTTGCTGGAGAGAATATGGCCTTCTGTTCTTTCTTCAGACGCTCCTCTCTTTCCCATCCTGTTGAACAATACTGTGATGGCTGATCTATGCAAATTCTTTGGCAGCAGAAGGGAGAAAAATCATGTTGCCTTTTGTCTGACCAGACAGAGGGAATTTAGGGTATCTGTTTACCATGGTATGCTACTCAGATAGAAGTGCAGTAAGATGACAGATCAGGCATTTGCAGAATTGCATCTTGTAATGAATTTAGCATAATGCCACTGAGACAAGATAAAAAGATTATGAAACAACCACTGCTGTGTCTTTAACGTATGTATACTTAGTGCTAAACTGCATGCATATACACACTGATAATCTACATTTTAGTAAATATCACAAATTACCTAATGGTATATTAGAAGAAAGCAATAATTTTAAAAGCACAAAAGAATTAGCAACAAGCTTCAAATTGGCATTCCATGCAAGTATTCAGAATCAGTAAGGGATCATGCTAGCAAAGCAGGGGAAAAAACAGTCTTCCTTTGATTTGATGAGACTGGCTGATTAGGGAGGAATAAGTGAGGAATACCCACTGCCAGAGTCAGGAAAGTAGCTTTACTTAGCATAACATACCATTTTTTTAGGTGTAGTTCAGCTACCCAATCTCGGGGGGAGGGGAGGGAGTGTTTAGACATCATCTGAATGGAAACTAGCAAATTCACGTTCAAAGCTTATATGCTGTATATATATAAATATATATATAAATTTGCATTATTTAAGTTTTTCTCTGCAGTTATATTTTTCAGAGTCACTATCCTTCTTGAGAGTGTACATATCTGTAACATAATTAGGATACTAGATGTACATGTCCTATATGAGCCCGGCTGAAATCAATGAGGCTGATCTTTGTGTTAACATGCCTACAAATTTTATTACTTTGCATCTTTAAGCCAAACAGTTAGAGAAATAAGGCTGAGGGAGCACATAGCCAGAGGGTCACTGTGTGCTTTGACAGAACTAAAATTCTATGCACATTTACTTGGGAGTAAGCCCCTAGAACTCAGTGTTTTTGTTTCTCAGCAGACATGCATAGTCAAATATACATTAAATCAAATACCTGCCTTCTTAAAAATATTTTTGAATGTATTCTTGGTAGGACCTCAGAGCAAAAACAACAAGAAGGTTTGAAGCATCTTAAAAAACAAGTTTGACTTGGCATAACCTTTTGTGACAATAGCCAGTGGGTAACTGTTCATGAAACCTTACGCTCAATAAAACCTGTCAGTCTTTAAGATGCCATAAGACTTCTTGTTCTTTCTCTGTGAAGAGTGTGACTCATGAAGATGATTTAACAAGATCTACTGTATTAATCACACACGGTGCAACCTTTCTTTCTTCTGCTTTGTCATAATTTGGGTAAGTGGAAAATTGCTGCTATTGTATGTCCAGTTCTTAATACCAAAATAACATATTTTCTGTGTATAAAATGACACTTTTTCCTTAAATAAATTGAGAAAAAATTGATGGAAGGCAGTTCTTTACCGCTGCCTTTTGTGAAGGCACAGGGCATAGCAAAAAGGAAGGGGAGGTGTTGCTCCTTTCATTTTTGCTAAGCTCCATGCCTTCTCAAAAGACAAGGGCCGTGGGGTTTAGCAAAAAGGAAGGGGAGGAGTTGCTCCCTTCCTTTTTGCTAAGCTCTGTGCCTTCTCAAAAGGCAAGGAAAAGTGGCAGCCACTTTGATAGTCACTTTCCTTGCCTTTTGCCAAGACATGGAGCTTAGCAAAAAGGGAGCCCTTTGATCCCTGCTTTTTCTAATTTGGGGTTAGAAAAGAGTGGGTAGTCATCTTATACATTGGGTCGTCTTATAAATGGGGGGAAAAGGTAAATAAATAAATAAATATATTTTAAAATCTATATAATCTCTCTCTCTCTCTCTCTCTCTCTCTCTCTCTCTCTCTCTCTATATATATATATATATATATATATATATAAAGATTTCTAAATATATATATATATATATAAAGATTTCTAAAATTTGTGTCCTTTAAAGGTTAACCAGAGTTACCAGTTTTGAAATGTAATTTCACAACAAATTCAGAAAATTAAATTAAAATGATTATTATATTGCCAATCCATTTAAAACAGTCTAATATAATCACTTGGCTAAAATGTACAAGTAATATACAATGTAAATGCAAATATTACCCTTGTTCAAGAGTAAGATGATTTATTAAGAAACGCTCCCTAGTAAGTTTGTGACTTAGGGGCAATCTGAACCCCAGCCCATGTCTACTCCTAGCCAAGAGCCATAGGACACCTGGGAAAAAGCAATCTAAATAAGGACCATCTTTGCACATGAGACTTGGCAAGTCATTTTCTCATAGCAGAAAAATTACACAGCAACTCACACTGCCATGTTGAAAATCACATCTCTGTTTTGAATTTTCCACAAGGCACAACACTCAGACAATGTTCATACATGATGGTATTTGTAGGTTGGGGGGAAATGCAACATAGGGTATAGCCCAAAAAATAGTGGATTCATGGATCAAGCTACTTATGGAGATTGTTGAATATCTTGAAGGTTTCCAAGATATGATAGAAAAGCATGTGTTGGAATGCATTGTGTGAAGTGTTTTCCCTGAGCTATTCCATCTTCTAACACTAGCCCTTGAAGCCTTGCCAAAAATTTCCTCTATCCAGTAAGTTTGTACTAGGAAATCTAATTTCACGTAACACTTAGGATCCAGTGTGTGTCTGACTATGAAGTTTAAATTGTCAATGAATGCAGCACAACATAATACAGCTTCTTTTTCTTAATCCCATGTGTCATGATTATTCTTCCTTAGTCTGTCATGAGAAGGGCCAAATATATATGAGATTCCTCCTCATGACCTTAAAAACACCAGCTGATGAGTAAGCCCCACTGAACTCAGTAGGATTACAATGTGACTAAATATGATTATGATTGCAATGTCACATATTAAAAATTATAAACATGGCAGTTCTATTTCAATGATCTCATATATTTGTTATCTTTCAGATACACCACAATGAAATCTCACTGGATTATAGTATATTCATTTCAGAAATTCATCTTAACCTCTTCTTGCTTATCTTTATCATAGAGAAATGCCACATCTCTCCACATGCCTGTGTATAAAATAGGAATCTATAGTGTTAAAAATTATTCCAAAATGCACAGTCTCTAACAGACATATATTATGGAACAAGTTTCATTTTTATTCAAAGGCGCTTGTGCTTCTTCATCGGCATTTAAAAATATAATCAATCACCTAAAACTGTTTACTGTGTGAGCATAGACTCATTACCTCAATAGACCCTGGTTCAACTCTCACTATTTCTCCTGTGCTGTTCTCGGTGCTAAGACTGGGAGGGCTGTGTGAAGCTAGCCTTTTTTCCTCTTTTAAGGCATGCTCCATAAGTTTCTTGTTCAGGATTCTGGCAGCATTTTCTGTAAGGGTGTATCCTAGAGGAGCAGACAAGTCCTGTCTGATACTTGTTACCTCTGCTCCTTCGTCCTTTTGTAGCTCTGTGCTGAAACGGAGGGGACTGGGTGACCTGCCACGGACACTTGTGCACATGTCTTGCATAGGGCCCAGTTCTGACCTGGGTTCTGCCGACCTTGATCGGCTGCCAGACCTGGAGCATTTTTGGAGGGTGTCATGAACTACAGGGGTATGGTCAATGATATTAAATAAACTGGAGAGGCCATCGTTGATAGTGGTATGGACTGGACTCTCTCTTGTAGTGGTGGATCTTGCCCAAGCAGACTCGCTGAACCCTTTCTGAGGTGTGCTTGGTAATGTCCGGTTATTTGGCTGATCTGTTTTAGAGAAAGCTTTCTTCTGTAATTTTGGGGAGCCATACTTGGGAGAACAACACGTGCGTTCAAATTTGGCCTGGACCTTTTCAATAGCAGGAGCCATCTGTCTGCTTCTTAAGCTTCTTGATGGTGATGATATAGGTGTGGAGCCCCCCTTTGGTGTCAGACACCTATGTGGACTGCTGGTGATACTGCGCAAAGTTTCTGTCTGCAAGCCCACACTGATTGTTTGAGTGGTCTGTGTTCCCATAGTCCTCATTCCATTGGTCTGACAAGCTGTATCTTTGAACTGAAGCTCTGTTGAGTTTGAACGTATTGCATTTCTCACAGAATAAGCCACCTCCTTCATGTCATCGCTCATGTTTTTGGACATTTCCAGACTGTGCAAGGATGAGGCAAAACTCACAGTAGTGCAAATAGGGCGCTCAATGGGATGAATACCAGTTTCCAGAAAATTGTTGTGATGTTTGGGAAGGTCACATGACCACCGCCCAAACACCTCTGAAGAAGCACCTTTTGTCTCACCCACATTCCCCTTAGCTTTGGTCACAGGAAACAAAAAATCTGGCTCAGGGGGGCTTTTCCCTTCATGGCCAGCTACTGCTGAATTATCAAACCTCCGGACAACTGGTGGACTATGAAAGACTCTAACTCCCATTTTTTCTGTAGCAGCATGACTCCTCAGTGGCTGTTTCTGGCAGTGCTCGGGGCTGGTCACCGTATTAGTTGTCATAGTAACACTGGTGGTAAGGTACCATGACTCAGGCTGGAATGGATCTGTAATGGAATTATTCCCTGTCTTCCCAATCTCTGTTCTCTCTGCCCAGGCTTCGGCAGGTCTATCTACAGCTCCACTGTGGTTTCTGGTAGTGCTGTAATCCCAATTTTTGTTGAATTCCTCAATGTATTTTAAATCATCTGGTGATAATGGAGGTGTTATATCCTCTTTGCTCTTGGTGGAGGGCAGAGACTTATCAGGGAGAAAAGGAGAAATCTCCATCAAGCGCTTGAACTCAGACATAGAAGAAACTGACATGGCTCTGAAAAAGGAAATGCATAACAAATTAATTGAATGAATATAAGCATCAGTAATATAGCTCCAATTCTGTATTTCAAAAATGCTGCTGTTCAAGATTCGTTATTACTTGCAGTTAGTGTTGAATATTTACATTAAAAAATTTAGAAGGCATTTCCATTGTTTTCTTAGACATACAACTGAACTATTTTACAGTATTTTCAACTTTTTTCTTTTCCAAGTATATGGACAGAGTAAAGGATGAAACTTTGTCAGCCATTTAATGTGCCATATTCAAGGGAACATTTGCCACATTGAAAAAAATTGCTTTAAAGAGAAACTCATCACTGTTTAGAAATGGGGAAAATATGACTGAAGGAAGGATTTTCAAAAAAAAAAAAAAAAAAAAAAACCATTGGGAAAAAACCACAATTCTACACAATCATTTCTGTACTGCCGAGTCTGTCATTTCCATGAAGGCACAAGTCATTATGCAGTACTACTAAAAACAGTTCCTGTATTGACTTACATTAGGACTGAATTCATTTTGAAATGGAAACAAAAACATCAACATAAACAATACCATTCTGTTAGACTAAAGCAGTAATAGGTGAAATGCCCCAGAAAACATTGTGAACTCTGAAAAGTAAGACAATGTGATTTAAGTGATAAATTTGCTGAGGAAAGTATGTGTGGTTTTTTTTTATTTATAAAAATCCTTTCTTTCTTTCTTTCTTTCTTTCTTTCTTTCTTTCTTTCTTTCTTTCTTTCTTTCTTTCTTTCTTTCTTTCTTTCTTTCTTTCATTTATATCCTTCCTTTCCTTTCATGAGGTCATGGTGGTGTACAAAACTGGCCCAAAGCTACCCAGTGAGGTTCATGTCTGAGTGAGGATCTGAACACCCATCTCCTGAGTCCTAGTCTAACACTTCAACCAATACATTGTGCTGGCTTTCCTGATAACTAAATGATAAATCACACAGGCATTAAAGGCATAACATAGATGTTCAAGGGCTTCCACTACAAGTGCAATCAAAGTACATCAAATGTGTTTATGGTCTTGCTTTTACAAAAAGGGAACATGCACCACAAATCAACTGGAAGATTTAAAAAATCTTCAGGCATTTTTAGAGGTAAAGCAGGAAACATTTTTGGAGGAAAAACAGAAAGCCAAATCTCTGGGTAGAGTGTGTTCTGCCTTCACAGGGTTGAGTGTTTGTTGGCCCCTTGGATATCACATTATGTCAGACTGCAACCATCCATTAATTTATTGATAGTTTTAAATATTTTGTTGTTTTAAAGTGTGCAATATTTTGCAAAATGCTTCTGGGTTATGCAAAACTTTTTCATAATGTTTTGTTTAAACTAGCTAAACAGCTAAGATGCAATATTTCTAGGCATTGTTCTCTTATACAACAGAGCCTCTGGCATGTAGTCTCAACATCTCAGGAATTAATTTAAGGTAAATGTGTTAATATACCCTTCATGTAATTTATTCTATGCTTTGCTTTTCCCCTCCTGTCTTTACTCACCTTTGAAGATTTCCCTTGTGCATTTCTTCTTCCTGAAAGTAAAATTAACAGTTAATTTTGAACTTGTGTGCATGCATATATATGTGCCAGTGGGCTGTATTTGCATTAACTATAATTCTTCAAATTCCTGCAAATCCTTTGAAGAACATATTTGCTTATCCTTTTCTCCCCTTTTTGTGTATCTGGGTAATTAAGAGGGAATGCTTTCCTTATATGTATACATATAAAACACTCCTCATTCAATTAGCTAGTATAATTAAGTCTCCCTTGTATTACTAAGGCCGGACACACAAATTAATTATGTCAATGCTCTAAAACATACTTCAGTCATAATAATGTAATTGCAAAAATAACCAGTAAACATCTCACATGAGATTTGTATATGTGAAAGTACTTTTCTAATATATCTTTGATATTACTGACCCAGCTAAATTGAGATAAGAGATAATATCTACTATTTTGACACATTTATTTTATTATAATTTCAGTAGACAATCAGAACCAGCATCAGCAGAATCTCATTAAACTACTGTTGTTAAATATGTGGAAAGACTTTCTTCATACTGAAAGCCATAAAGATTTTTCACAACATCTGGCGTCGTCATAGGAACCATTCCCACAATCATAATTTCCATGACCAGCTTTTAAGAACTCATATTTTATTGAACTAATTTCCTTTACAGCTTAAAAGATAACAATTTAATCCTAGTAAAATATGCAAACTCAATACAGTGACAAAAAATTCAAGCCCTCCAAAACAAATGTCAATATTAAAGTTCCAGATCTGGGAACACTATTTTCTCCCATCTATTCCTTATGCATGTCTGGGCAGAAATTGGAGCAATCTGTCATCAAACAATGACATGGGCCTAAATCCAGTTTTAATCTCTCCTAGAGTCATCGTTGTTTAGTCGTTTAGTCGTGTCCGACTCTTCGTGACCCCATGGACCAGAGCTTGCCAGGTCCTCCTATCTTCCACTGCCTTCCGGAGTTGTGCCAAATTCATGTTGGTTGCTTCAATGACACTGTCCAACCATCTCATCCTCTGTCGTCCCCTTCTCCTCTTGCCTTCACACTTTCCTAACATCAAGGTCTTTTCCAAGGAGTCTTCTCATGAGATGGCCACAGTATTGGAGCCTCAGCTTCAGGATCTGTCCTTCCAGTGAGCACTCAGGGTTGATTTCCTTTACAATTGATAGGTTTGTTCTCCTTGCAGTCCAGGGGACTTTCAAGAGCCTCCTCCAGCACCACAATTCAAAGGCATCAATTCTTCTGTGGTCAGCTTTCTTTATGGTCCAGCTCTCACTTCCATACATCACTAAGGAAAAACCATAGCTTTGACTATAGCTTCGGACTTTTGTTGGCAAACCATAGCTTCGGACTTTTGTTGGCAAGTTGATGTCTCTGCTTTTTAAGATGCTGTCTAGGTTTGTCATAACTTTCCTCCCAAGAAGCAGTAGTCTTTTAATTTCGTGGCTGCTGTCTCCATCTGCAGTGATCATGGAGCTCCAGGAAAGTAAAATCTATCACCGCTTCCGTATCTTCCCCTTCTATTTGCCAGGAGGTGATGGGACCAGTAGCCATTCTCTTAGTTTTTTTGATGTTGAGTTTCAGACTGTTTTTTCCACTCTCCTCTTTCACCCTCATTTAATTCCTCCTCACTTTTTGCCATCAGAGAGGCATTATATGCATATCGGAGGTTGTTGATATTTCTTCTGGCAATCTTAATTCCAGTTTGGGATATATTCTGCATATAAATTAAACAAGCTGGGGGACAATGTAAAGCCTTGTCATACTTCTTTCCTGATTTTGAACCAATCAGTTGTTCCATATCCAGTTCTAACTGTTGCTTCCTGTCCCACGTATAGGTTTCTTAGGAGATAGATAAGGTGGTCAGGCACTCCAATTTCTTTAAGGACTTGCCATAGTTTGCTGTGGTCAGCGCAGTCAAAAGCTTTTGCATAGTCAATGAAGCAGAAGTAGATGTTTTCTGGAACTCTCGGGCTTTCTCCATAATCCAGCTCATGTTAGCAATTTGATCTCTAGTTCCTCTGCCCCTTTAAATTCCAGCTTGTACTTCTGGGAGTTCTCGGTCCACATACTGCTGAAGACTACCTTGTAGGATTTTGAGCATAACCTTGCTAGCGTGTGAAATGAGTGCAATTGTACGGTAGTTGGAGCATTCTTTGGCACTGCCCTTCTTTGGGATTGGGATGTAGACTGATCTTTTCTAATCCTCTGGCCACTGTTGAGTTTTCCAAACTTGCTGGCATATTGAATGTAGCACCTTAACAGCATCATCTTTTAAGGTTTTAAATAGTTCAACTGGAATTATCTGGGTTGTCCGGGATATCCAAATCTTTCTGATATAATTCTTCTGTGTATTCTTGCCACCTCTTCTTGATGTCTTCTGCTTCTGTGAGGTCCCTTCCATTTTTGTCCTTTATCATGTCCATCTTTGCACAAAATGTTCCTCTAAAATCTCCAATTTTCCTGAACAGATCTCTGGTTTTTCCTTTTCTATTATTTCCCTCTATTTCTTTGCATTGTTCATTTAAGAAGGCGTGCTTGTCTCTCCTTGCTATTCTTTGGAAGTCTGCATTCACTTTTCTGTAACTTTCCCTATCTCCCTTGCATTTTGTTTCCCTTCTCTTCTCTGGTATTTGTAAGGCCTCGTTCGACAGCCACTTTGCTTTTTTGCATTTCCTTTTCTTTGGGATGGTCATTGTTGCTGCCTCCTGTACAATGTTACGAGCCTCTATCCAAAGTTTTTCAGGCACTCTGTCCACCAAATCTAGTTCCTTAAATCTGTTCTTCATTTCCACTGTGTATTCATAAGGGATTTGGTTTAGATTATACCTGAGTAGCCCAGTGGTTTTTCCTACTTTCTTCAGTTTAAGCTTGAATTTTGCTATGAGAAGCTGATGATCAGAGCCACAATCAGCTCCAGGTTTTGTTTTTGCTGACTGTGTAGAGCAGTGGTGTCGAACTGTGGCCCTCCAGATGTTCTTGGCCTTCAACTCCCAGAAATCCTGGCCAGCAGAGGTGGTGGTGAAGGCTTCTGGGAGTTGAAGTCCAAGAACATCTGGAGGGCCACAGTTCGACACCACTGGTGTAGAGCTTCTCCATCTTTGGCTGCAGAGAATATAATCAATCTGATTTTGATATTGCCCATCTGGTGATTTCCATGTATAGAATCGCCTCTTGTGTTGTTTGAAAAGAGTGTTTGTGATGACCAGCTTGATCTCTTGACAAAACTCTATTAGCCTTTGCCCTGCTTCGTTTTGAACTCCAAGGCCAAACTTCCCTGTTCCTTTTATCGCTTAACTCCCTACTTTAGCATTCCAATCCCCTAGAATGAGAAGAACATCTTTCTTTGGTGTCAGTTCTAGAAGGTGTTGTGAATCTCCATAAAATTGTTCAATTTCAGTCTCCTCAGCATTGGTGGTTGGTGCATAAACTTGGATTACTCTGATGTTGAAAGGTCTGCCTTGGATTCATATTGTCATCATTCTATCATTTTTGAGATCATATCCCATTATAGCCTTTCCCACTCTTTTGTTGACTATGAGGGCTACTCCATTCCTTCTACGTGATTCTTGCACACAATAGTAGTTATGATAGTAATCTGAGTTGAATTCACCCATTCCTGTCCGGTGGGCCAGATAGGCGGGGTATAAATTAAATAAATAAATAAATAAATTAAATTTTGGTTCACTGACGCCCAAGATGTCGATGTTTATTCTTGCCATCTCCTGTTTGACCACCTCCAGCTTCCCAAGGTTCATAGATCTTACATTCCAGGTTCTTATGCAGTATTTTTCTTTGCAGCATCGGACTTTCATTTCACTTCCAGGCACGTCCACAGCTGAGCGTCCTTTCGGCTTTGGCACAACCACTTCATTAGCTCTGGAGCTACTTGTACTTGTCCTCCACTCTTCCTCAGTAGCATGTTGGACGCCTTCCGACCTGAGGGGCCTGTCTTCCAGTGTCATATCTTTTAGCCTTTTGTTTCTGATCATGGGGTATTCTGGGCAAGGATACTGGAATGGGTTGCCAATTCCTACTCCAGGTGGATTGCGTTTAGTCGGAACTCTCCACTGTGACCTGTCCGTCTTGGGTGTCTCTGCACGGCATAGCCCACAGCTTCTCTGAATTACTCAAGCCCCTTTGCCACGACAAGGCAGCAAACCATGAAGGGGTCTACTAGAGTAGACTTGCTGAATTAAGGTGATGTATTAGCACAAATGTGTCTCACTGATACAGTAGGTCTACTCTAGTTAATACTAAGAATTGAATCTAGTCTGTAACATTTGAATAAGGCTCTTCATAAAAAAAAAACCCAAGACACATTTTTATGTCTACCAAAGGCTATTGTCAGCCTTGGCTGATAGGCTGCAATGGCCTCTATTCTGCCTCTAATGCTGAGCTTACACAAAAAATAACATGCATAACACAGACACTCTAAAAGAAAACTGTGTCAGGGGTTATTCTATGCAAAATCTACAATGGTATGTGTTTTTCATTTGCATTCATTTACACATGGCTACTGCTCATTTCTCTTGTGTGCATGCACACCTTGTTGTCTAGAGTTACTCATGAGATCTGGAAGCCAACATGCAGTGGGAGAAAACCCACAGGCTTAGGCATTTTGAAATCACAATGCAGAAGAGAAGAAAGTGCTTTAACTGTGCAGTTTTGTTCATACACTAATCTAGCTTGTTCCTTTCCATTCCTGAAAGTGCCAAAGATTTTCAATAGACAGCAAGAAGTAGCAAGCATTTCTTCAAAATATTTTTTTGCAACCCTATTTGCTGCCTAGCTTTCGTTAACAGTGTACTAGACTGCTAAATAGCATGGACAGCATTTTGAGAAAGCCTACAACATCGGTGGGCAACTCTAAGTCTCTAGGTCAGTTTTCTACCATTGACTATATGGGAGATTTCCCATATTTTTTCAGAACCAGAACTGACTGGAAGTTCACTTTTGATTTCGAAAAATAAAGCCCCCACCAACCCTCAACTAATAATTAAGACCTTGACTCATGCTCTAAGTCCATCTGCTCCTGGCATCATCATTTTCAGTCAACAAGATTTTTATTTCAATAGGTGTGGTGGTGGTGGTTTAATAGGGGAGCCTCCTTAAGGGTCAAGGAGGCATATAATTCCCATTTTTGCTCTAGATGTGACAAATCTTCAAATCTTGCTCCCAAAAGGGAGCAGAAGTCATAGCTTCTTCAATCTAGGGGAGATGTCAAGTCAGGGAAAAAAAAACCTTCCCTCTCATTTGTTAAGTAGGAACAAGGACTGTGTGACAATACCACTGTGGCATTTTAAAATACCATTTCACAACCTTCAGCTACTTATACCATATTATGACAAGCTCTTTCAGGTAATCTCACATATAATTTGTCCACATTTTAAAAAAAATTAGAACAAGGATCTGCCCCCATCTCCTAAACTTCTCTGACATATTTATTTTCATGTACTGGAGTCCTAATTGTACAGCTGGAAGGAACTCACGTTTCCAAAATGCACAGGGTGTAATTTTAAAATTCTATTATATGATCTGAAGGCAAGGGTGGGGGTACCTTTGTTAGAGCAATAAAAAATCATAAAAATAAATTAGTTTTTAGCCCTGGATGGGTTTTCATCAGACTGGGCACAACAGAACTGCTGACAGTACAAAAAAAAAAAAAAAAAAAAAAAGACTTCCAATAATTGTAGCCAAATATATGTGCCAGGCTCTCTTGTTTAAAGCAAAGTTTCGAAATGGGAGTTGGCGACTTGGGTCACAGGTAAGGCTTCATATTTCACACCTAATGGTATTAGACCAGTAGTTCCCAACTTTGAGTCCATAGATGTTCTTGGACTAAAGCTCCCAGAAGACTTTGCAACTAGCTGTGCTGGCCACAATTTCTGGGAATTGTAGTCCAAGAACATTTGGGGACCCAAGCCTGGAACCCCAAAATTTGCCAGCCATTCAACAGTCTCTTCTCCCTCTCATGACATTCTCCCATATGACTTCAGAACTCCCCTATAATCCTTTAAAGGCTTCTTTGGCAGAATGCTGTCAATACTGTACTAATTATTACAATATAACATACAGTATAAAGGTGAGAGCCATACCTCTTTAGCATAAGTTAAGAACCTTTCTTGCTCTGATTTCTGAGGATGTGGTTCATCAGAATCATCTGGAGAGTCAAGGGACAATGTATCTAGAAAGAGATTTTCTGTGGCAGTGCACCTGTCACTCTCTTTTAGTTTAGACAGTGAGCGATCTTCAAACTGCATGGTGTCCGAATCAGAATATGATCTGGACCCCACTGGACGAGGCACATGATGGTTCCGTTGATTTGAAAATAAAGCAAGGCTAGTTTCTTTTGAGTCACTAAGGATGCTGTCTCCTCTTTGTGGATGTATTTTCTGAAACCGAAAAAATAAATTATCATAAAATCAGACGGCTATAAAGGTTCATAATTCACGGCAGAGAGAAACTGGAGCATGCTTCTATATTATTTTGCCCTAATATTTCATTCTTTACAACTCTCCATTATTTCAAATTTTGCTCCAAATCTTTAGATTTGTATTACTTGTATGAAACTAACTGAATAATTGCACTGGTACTGACAAGACAAGAAAGCAGAGAAACTGAATTTAGTCCCCAAAAACTGAAATTATCTCAAGTAACTAATTTTTTTAAAATAATAATTTTCAGTCCATTCAAAATAGCATGACAGAACAATACTGACTGTATTACAATAATAGCAAATTTCTTGTTCATAAACTCTTATACCTTCATATATACACAGTGTTTACATTATTTCTTTATGTTTTCACATAGTCTCGTGGCTTATTATTGCATTCATGATCCTCTAGCTGATTTCACTTATAACATGCAGTCCAACCCATTGTCCACTTGGTTTATTCTATTTTTTTTTTACTCAATCTCAGATTTCAACAGGGGATGCCATATTTTCATAAAGCTATCTTTTAAAATCTCCCCTCTGTATAATCTGACCTGATTAGTCAATTTCTCCATATTTTATTCATACATCTTTTCAAAGTGAGGTCCTGAGCATCTTCCTAGCACTGGGCAATTTCATTCCACATTGCCCGTGTAAGAGTTGCCACCAATTCTTTATTTGATAAATTTTCATTTCCTCCGGTAAATGGTGAGAATAATAATAAAGTTTCATTTGGAACTATTTTTTGATTTGTTATTTTTTTCTATCCAGATAATTACCTCATAACAGAATATTTTTACTTTCAGGAATACTAACCACATATGTTCTAATGTTCCTTTATGGCCTCTTTATGTTTAAAAATGGTAGCTCTTGGTTGGCATTGCTGTTGGTAAGATCATGTCTCCATGGAACATACCACACTTTCAGTTCAATAGTTTAGGTTGCAATCCCAAATATATTTTCTCAGAAGCACGTCAAAGTGAGATCTAATTTTAAATAAAGAAGGATTACATTCCCAGCTCCAGGAGCCACAAATTGTCTGGGTGGCGTTTACTCTGTGGTTCCTGCTTGTTTCAACAAACACACCATTTATCCCAACACGCCCTTTAACACGCTGCCACCAGTTGATCTCTTTATCAACCTATAATTCCTATGAAAAACTGAGGTCCATTCAGTACTTAATTTTCAAACTGAAACAGGTTTATTGATTACAAGTTGTTTTAGGAATAGTTCTTCAGCACATTCTTAAAGTTACGCAAAGCTTCAGTATTTTCCTTTAACCTCTTCTATCTTAATTAATACAGGTCACACTCTGACTAATCACTCCCTAAACACTCTCTCTGCCTCCAACCCCTAAACTCTTTCTTCTCTGTCTCTCTCTGAACTTTTTCTCTGACTCACCCCTCCCTCCTGGTTTCTCTGGCTCCACCTCCCAACAGCTCCCATTGGTGCAGGTCAATACTATTATATAAATAGAAAGACAGGGTGTTCACTACATACCTCCCCCCTTAATAAGTTTGTTCTATGAGGGGAAACCCAGCAATTTGCCCTCATAAACAAACAGCTAAGTACGTGCAAATATAACAACTTACCAATACTTATAGATACTTGCCATATGAGCTTCTATCAAGTACAGTGGGGTCTTGACTTGAGAACTTAATCCATATTGGAAGGCGGTTCTCAAGTCAAAAAGTCTGTAAGTCAAGTCTCCATTGACCTACAGTGCATTGAAAACCGATTAATCCCGTAACAGGCCGTTTTTGTTCCATTTTGATTTTTTTCTGGTCTGTAAGTCAAATCTCAGTCTGCAAATCAAACCTAAATTTTGTGGCCAGAGAAGTCTGTAACTCAAAAAGTCTGTAAGTCAAGGGTCCACTGTAATACATTTACAGTGGTGCTTTGTAAGACGAGCGCTTTGTTTTACGACGAAATCGCATGACGAAGTTTTTGCGATCGCAAAAGCAAACGCAAAACAATGTTTCCTATGGAGTTTTTTTGCTTTGCGATGATCGGTTCCCTGCTTCACTAACCGATTATCACAAAATGATGATTTTCGCACAGCTGATCAGCAGTTTCAAAATGGCCACCGGGTAAAAAAAATGGCCGCCCTCTGTTTTCTGGGACGGATTCCTCACTGCACGGGCAGCAAAAATGGCCACGCTATGGAGGATCTTCGCTGGACGGTGAGTTTCAAGCCCATAGGAATGCATTAATCAGGTTTTAATGTGTTTCTACGGGCTTTTAAAAATCACTTTACGATGTTTTCATTCTACAGCGATTTCGCTGTAACGAATTAACATCGTAATGCGAGGCACCACTGTACTATTTAAACTTACCATATTATACAGTCCTGAAAACCATACATTCATAAACATTTTCTCCTGATTAAATCACGCATTACAGATAAAAACATAAACATTTACATTTACACTTAATCATTGGGTCTTCTGGACAAAGCATCAGCTACCACATTTAAAGATCCTTTGATGTTTTTAATTTTAAAGTCATAATCTTGCAGAATCAAGGACCACCTGGTCAGTTTGCTACTGTTTGTTTGCAAAGTTCTCAACTATTTCAATGGTGAGTGGTCAGTGCACAGGGTAAACTTTCTTCTCCATCTGTATGTTCTAAACCAACCACATTTTTCATTTGCTATAGAGAAGTGACATTTTCATGTTCCATCGATTTCTCCAAACACTGAAATCAATTTAGCCCCCAATTGGGCATAAGATTCTTCAGGCTTTTTGGTAAGGGAACAAAATGTTATTCTAGGGTGTTCTGCATTTATGCCAAATCTAGAATATACTATTTTTCTACATGCATCAAAATCTCTAGCTTGCTCCAGAGGCATCTGAGAATAAAGTTCATCTAAATTTACACTTATTCGTGATCTCAAAACTATCATCCTTTCATCATCCTTAATCTCAAAGTCCCAGCACACTCTCTCTAATGAAATCAGAAAAGATTCAGGGCAATCTTCTTTCCTATATTGGGGAAATTTCTTTAGATTGATTTTTGAGAGATTTCCCTCACTAGAGTTGTTATTATTATTATTCTGCGCAGCTAATTCCAATTGTTTCATCTGTATTTGAAATTCCATTTCTCTTTGTCTTAATTCCATTTCCCTTTCCCTGGCCCTTTCCTTCTCCATTTCAATATCTATTTCCATGGCTTTTTCTCTAAGCCTAAATTCTGTTTCAACTTCCATTTTTCAAAATCTTGGGAACTTAGAACACCTTGTTTTCTGAGGCTTTTCATCAGTTTCCTCATGTTCCACTGGAGCTAGAGGGTTTCCATTTCTCTCCACTTCCTGAGGTAAACTTTGTGCTCTAGACTCCTTTTCAGGCTTCATTTGGGTGGCATATTTAAGTCTGAGTGAATTAGTCATAAATGTCTGTACTGCTTTGCAAAAGGACCTGTCTCTCTGCTGTTAATTCCAGTAACTATGTTGTTGCACTTCATTCAACAGCTCTCTCTCTAGCTGTTCTCCAGCTCAGAACCTTTTAGTTACTGTCTCTCGATGTTTGAGCTAGTCTTCCCCTCAGACACCAAAATAATTTTATTTTCAAGCCTCTGCTTTTATTTTCCTATCACCTCAGATCTGCTCTGACCTAGGCTTCCACTCTTATCCACACTGCTCCCTTATTTCTCAAAGCCTTGGATTTCAAGCTAGCCCACTGGGTCTCTCAAATCTTGAGGCAAACAAAAAAAGAATTTTTCCTTTAGAGTCAGTTCCCTACCTTTACCGTGTTTCCCCCCAAAATAAGACAGGGTCTTATATTAATTTTTGCTCCAAAATTGCAGTAGGTCTTATTTTATTTTATTTTCAGTGGATGCTTTATTTTTTCCATGTACAACAATCTACATGTATTCAAATACAGTCATGTTATCTTCTGCTTGCTGCACAATGCTGCACAATGGTGGAGAGTGGGGTTTTCACTTAACTAGGGCTTATTTTTGGGTTAGGGCTTATATTACGAGCATCCTGAAAAATCATACTAGGGCTTATTTTCAGGTTAGGGCTTATTTTCGGAGAAACAGGGTAGCCACTAAGCTTTTCCACAAAAGCTCTAGCAGGTCACCCACTTCTTCACCACAGACCTCTGACTAAAAGGTACCCATGACTCCAGAAAATTCACTTTTAAACTTTGGCTTCATTGGATTATTTCGTATCCCGCTGCTGGACACCAATTGTGGCATTTACCCTGTGACCCCTGCTTGTTTCACCAAACACAGAACTCACACGAGTATCCCAACATTCCCTTTAACATGCGGCCACCAGCTGACCTCTTTATCAACCTATAGTTCCTATGAAAGACTGAGGTCCATTCAGTACTTAATTTTCAAACAGAAACAGGTTTATTGATTACAAGTTGCTTTAGGAATAGTTCTTAGGGCACATTCTTAAAGTTACACAAAACTTCAGTATTTTCCCTTAACCTCTTCTATCTTAATTAATACAGGTCACACTCTGACGAATCACTCCCTAAACACTCTCTCTGCCTCCAACCCCTAAACTTTTTCTTCTCTGTCTCTCTCTGAACTTTTTCTCTGACTCACCTTTCCCTCCTAGTTTCTCTGGCTCCACCTCACAACCGCTCCCATTGGTGCAGGTCAATACCATTATATATATAGGAAGACAGGGTATTCACTACAGTCTGCAACACAGTTATGGGTGGAATTTCGTTTTCTTGACTGTTACTCTCCATCCCCTCACATGGAAGAGTAAGTGAGGGGGAGGGATGGACTCTATTTCCTACTTGAATTCCACCCTACTGGTGAAAGTCTTGCATGACACAGGATAGACTGAGGCTTTTAATACCAGAGAGCTCCATCAGAGAGCACAGGACTGCTCTTTAAAATGGGCCTTGTGTATCTTTCCACTGATGAACTTTGCAACTGTGACTGTGAACAGTGTGCTATATCAATTTTTTCTTGATTTTCAGGTGATGAAGGAATTTGTTGAATTATATTTAAAATTGAACAATGGTCTTCACTATATGTGTGTTTTCTAGGGATGGATGTAAGTGCAATGTACATGTAAATATACTAGAGGAACAGAAGACTTCTCTTCATAATTAAACAACATAAACTGCAAAATAATTAGTCTGAAAATCTAAAAGCTTCAAGTCATGATGAGCACAAAATTAGGTTTGATGTTGTGTCTCAAGAGATAACACTGCAGCAGTATACTTGAAAGAGAATATTTAAAGCTATGAAAATGTAGGTCAGCATGCTTTTATGTATAAGATACATTTTCACAATTATCTCCAGTGATTTATTCAGTGCTCTTATAAACATAGGTGTGTTTTTCTATGTTACGTTATTTAAAAATAGGCAGGAAGGAAAATTGTTCAGGTTATGGGAAACATCTATTATTTTCATGGTTCTCTAGATGTTACTTTTGAAATATCTCAAATGATTTGTCTTATTGTTTTCACTTGTATTGTGGTGTATTTCCGAATATACAAGAGTTTACAGAGATATGATGATTGCTTCAATTGAAAGATCAGTTTGGCTATTGATCTAAAAGGCACAAAAATCTATTGATCCAAATCTTTGAAAGATTCCTGCTATACAAATAATTGATTATCGCACAGATGCTTTTGTGGGTTTGGCAAAAAGCCTGTTTTTCAACAGCAATTCTTGACTCCTCAGTCTTTCAGAAATTGTACTATTCTCATAACTGTATGCCATCAATAGTTGCACCTTTCTGAACACTTTAGAAAAAAAATTATACATGACAATTACTCTTGAGTAGAATAAGGAGTTACTAATTCTGTTTGGTGATTTAAGAAGGTATTGTGTCCTAGCAGATAGGAAAGGAATTTCAGTATGACTTCAAAAGCAAACATATGATGGACAAACAGTATCTAGATTATACTAATAGTATGTGGCCTTCAGAATGATTTTTAAAATTATTATTGAGGACAACCAACATTTTTTCAGTTGCAGCAAAATATGATATAGGCACCAATTTCCGAAGAACAGAAAAACCACACAGCTCATTTATAAAAACCAAAAGAGTAGCAATGATACATGCAAACCTTTAGAGATTGCACATTAGCCTTCTTAAGCATTCATTTATAAAAATCAGGAGCAAGCCGGTCCAAGCATTAATATTTTAAATAGTTCAGAGACAAAAATTCAAAGTAGCTGTTGAAAATGTTCCCTTTTCTCTCTAACACAAAAGCATGAACCCTGCGCTAAGCACTGATAACACTCTATCAGACAGCATATAATGCTCAGTTTTTCACTTAGCAACCAATTCCAAGTGTGACAGAGCTAGTAAACAAATTTCATCACTGAAATAAGGTAACATTAAGATAAAGTGAACCTTCATGAGGATTGAAAGCATTACATTATTTTCAGTGACTTTTGGCACAAAAATATGCAAATATACTGTGAGGCTGGAAACATAAGAAACTTTTATTAATAAATATCAGCAGTTTGAAACCTAATCTGATCTGACCGTTTTGCCCTAATACATATGGTATAACTTTGCCCATAACCACAGAATAGGGCTATATGTGTGTAAGCAGGAAGCATGGCTATATTTCTGCCACTGTTCCCAATTTCATGTAGCTTCCACAGTCCTACCCCCCACTGTCCATATGCTGAGTACTAAATTGAGCAATAGAGAAAATAATGTGTACAGAAACATGAAACATGTATACACATGCATATATACATACATGGATACACCTTTTCATTTCTTATTTCAGTAGTAGTATTTTATTTTGTCCATGTTAAACGTTGCATATTTTGTACTTATAGTTGCTAAAGAGGAAGGAAACAATGAATTCGGAAAATGTATTGGATGTTACTGAACAATAATCAGAGGTGTCTTGAGAAACACTTTCCTGTATTTGCAGTTTTTCTGCAGTGACTTCTCTCCTTCACTCTGCAGTCCCTTGCACAAAAACTGCATAGATTCCTGTGACACCTGAAAGATTAACAAATTAATTCTAGCACAATACATTCTAGCAGTGGTAAGTCAATTAATAGACATACTGTGATAAAGAGTCCCATTCCAATTCTGTCACACCTGTGGCTTTTGTCAGGCCAAAGGTTTCTTATCACAATACATGTGTTAATTAGTTTTCCAATGCTAGAATAGCTGTCCTATCATTAACAACTTTTCCTTGTGAAGAGTCATTGTTAATAATGCAATTACCACTGCACATTCTTTTTGTATTTCATTTCCTTCTCACCTCAGTATATAGCTCACTCCCACCCCAAAGATGTGTACGTACACCCAAATCTCAGAGCAACATTTCAAGCCTCAAGATGAGATAGAATGCAGTCCTCAAAATCTTATGCCATAGAGAATTTCCTAGTAGTCTTCCAGATAAAATAAAACTTTGCTGTTTTTACAATATCCAAAACGCTGTTTGGAGACATGTGGCAATCATATGTCTGCTAGCGTCCCCCCCCCCCCACATATAATATTTAGCAGGAGAGAGCTGACCAGTTGGGTCCAGGAAGTATATCCTTTGTGATGGCATGCTGTTTTTTTAACCTTAAAGCAGGTAGGACTGAAGAAGGTTTTTTTCCCCAGTGGTGGCACCCTGAAACCTACTGTTAGATCTTTTCAGTCCCTTTTTGTTCTACAAAGCCTTTTAAAATAATGCTCGAGCTGGTTTACATGAGGTGTTTCTATCTTGTTACTGCTATGCTATGTTTAACTTTTGTTATTCTGTTGCTTTATTTTAATTGCTTTATATTCCTTTTGACTGGCTTATCATGGCACTGCAATGTTGAAGAATGAGACATTAATCTTCCATACAAATGAATTAACTAATAAATGTGTGGTAGAGAAATTATAATGTACTTTCAATTAACAAAGTTTAATTTGGGTTAACTTTTAGCACTAGCATTGCCTGTAATTATTTGGCTTAATTAACTCCTGAAATTATGAACTAATCTATACCATACAGTACAACAAAAAACTACTTGTATTTTTTTATATATCAAGCAATGAAAACTACTGCTGTGAGTACTGCTGCAATATTAGTTGAATTTGCCCCTATGTGGAATGTAATATTTCAATATTAGTTCTACTACTACTAATGTTTATATTTGTTTAGAGAGTCTTTTGAGTTCCCTGTGTTTGCACTAAAAAGTTGTCAAGACTGATTCGTATCTATCAAAAACCAGTGCACCACTCTGATGTTACATTTGCTCCAAGGACAACTGTTCCACTCAGGTAATACTGTATATCAGTAATATTTCAACCAGGAATTCGTGGAAATTTGCTTATTCCAATCTATAGGACAAAAGATGCTTAAGAGTACACCTAAGAGTCAGGTCTACCCACCACAGTTGGCTCACAGATCACACCCACCTGCACTGATGATAATATTTGTGAGGGAGAACTCAAAAGAAAAAGAGCAGCAGGATGGAATGTGTAAGATTTGGTTTTCAGCAAAAAAAGGGGGAGAAATTTAGTACAGCTTGTGATCTAAAAGCAAAAACACTTTTCATAGTGGTCATGCATTTGTGAGGCAAGTGTAATGAGAAAGGAAATGGCCTTTAACCTATAACTAATTTCCCATATGGTTGCAAAAATGCTAG
The DNA here is from genome assembly GCF_051106095.1 of Pogona vitticeps. Classification (NCBI taxonomy): domain Eukaryota; kingdom Metazoa; phylum Chordata; class Lepidosauria; order Squamata; family Agamidae; genus Pogona; species Pogona vitticeps. Next base: position 180,936,918 of record NC_135786.1, read on the forward strand.
TTTTCATCTGCTTAAGTCCCTTGAGCTTCTGCGTTTATCTGAGAAACAATGATGCAGAGATACCACATTCAACTGGTGCCTGAAATATACTTTTTAAAACCCCACAGCAGTCCTTTGTCACAACACATTTCTCAACACTAATTCTCCTGCCCGGAGCAGACACCGATCTTACCTGCTCTAGCCGCCTCAGCAGTTCCTGCTTTTGCCGCTCCCACTCACGTCGGTCTTTGTCAAACTGTTCCAATAAGTCTCCTTTTTCTCTAGTCCAGTTCTTCTCATTGTGCTGGATTTGCCACTGCATGTCCATCACTAACTGGTGACTCTCAGCCAGGAGTTTCTTATGCTCCTCTCTCTCCCTGTTGAAAGCTGCCTTTGCGTCAAGACCAACCTCACTCTGTCCTCTTTCACTTCTTCCTTCCAGCTGTATATCAAGTAAAAAACAAAGAAAAAAATTTAAATGCCAAACTTTGTCACCAGACAAGTGGTATTTTACACATGTGCTTTAATGTTTTAAAGCAGGGAGAGGAAGCATCTGGATGACAGGCTCCACTATGCCCTTGCCAGCTTTGGCAGCCCCCAAAGCTGCATGTACTGCCATGTCACTCCATTTCAGTGGAGCAATGCTGCCAAATCTGTAATTCTTTTTGAGAATCAGATGTATGGGGAACACCTGCTGTGTCTTAAATCAGATCCATAGTCCCAAAAGCAAGGCACAAACCCGGTCTTCTTCATTTTCAAAGGAAATTATGCTGCATGTTTTGTCACAGGTACTGCACTGCTGAAATATTCACTGTGCAAATCTGTTGACATGGAAGCAACAGACTTTTGCCCTCATTGGGTTTGGGGGCCTCTTGCGGCAAGTCATAATGCTGATCTTCAATTCAAGGTGGGTTTAATGAGACCACAGTTTATCCCGTGGTTTACAATATTATTTTACCTAGAGGAGAATTCTTATACTCCCAGCCCCACTACATGGCAATTTCTGTGGTGGCAAATAAATCAAAAGGGAGAAATCTGTTGCTGGGAGCACATCAGGATCTAAAGAGATGCATAATTAAGCTCTGAGAGAAGTAGTCTGTTTCCCCAACTTACTTTCCTTCCTTCCTTCCTTCCTTCCTTCCTTCCTTCCTTCCTTCCTTCCTTCCTTCCTTCCTTCCTTCCTTCCTTCCTTCCTTCCTTCCTTCCTTCCTTCCTTCCTTCCTTCCTTCCTTCCTTCCTTCCTTCCTTCCTTCCTTCCTTCCTTCCTTCCTTCCTTCCTTCCTTCCTTCCTTCCTTCCTTCCTTCCTTCCTTCCTTCCTTCCTTCCTTCCTTCCTTCCTTCCTTCCTTCCTTCCTTCCTTCCTTCCTTCCTTCCTTCCTTCCTTCCTTCCTTCCTTCCTTCCTTCCTTCCTTCCTTCCTTCCTTCCTTCCTTCCTTCCTTCCTTCCTTCCTTCCTTCCTTCCTTCCTTCCTTCCTTCCTTCCTTCCTTCCTTCCTTCCTTCCTTCCTTCCTTCCTTCCTTCCTTCCTTCCTTCCTTCCTTCCTTCCTTCCTTCCTTCCTTCCTTCCTTCCTTCCTTCCTTCCTTCCTTCCTTCCTTCCTTCCTTCCTTCCTTCCTTCCTTCCTTCCTTCCTTCCTTCCTTCCTTCCTTCCTTCCTTCCTTCCTTCCTTCCTTCCTTCCTTCCTTCCTTCCTTCCTTCCTTCCTTCCTTCCTTCCTTCCTTCCTTCCTTCCTTCCTTCCTTCCTTCCTTCCTTCCTTCCTTCCTTCCTTCCTTCCTTCCTTCCTTCCTTCCTTCCTTCCTTCCTTCCTTCCTTCCTTCCTTCCTTCCTTCCTTTGAGAAGACTAAAGAGGGGTCTATGGTGGAAGACCAACCAATTTCCAGATCTGCTTTCAAGACTGACAGTGAGGGAAGGGAATGAACCTTCTTAATTTAAAATGTTTCTCATTCTTCTTCCTCTTCTTGCCACTGAAACCCATGACAAATTGGGAGCTTGATCTTTGGGCTTGTTTGGGAAGTGAGGGAGATTTGAACTGAGCACATCCAAGGCTGGCTCACTCCTGTCCTTTAATTTGGAATTTTTTTTTTGTAATGTTGAGAAAATGTTCATTTTAAAAAACCAGATTTTTAAAATACCTCTTGCTCCTGTGAAATTGTCACTCCAAATAACTTAGAGAAACCACCTAAGGAATGAGGCACTATTCATAGGGAGTACATGTGTTAGAATTTGTCTTACAATTTGAATAAATAATAACATGCACAGGTTGTCTTACTCCAAAGTTCTTCTTTCAGACTAGTTATCCCAAAATACTAGCTTGGACAAGGAATTCCCAGATATTTGAGTCTGTGTGTGCACATACAAACACAAACATTCTGCATCAGTGCTGGCATCAGTGCTGGAGACAGACTGGAGTAACTGCTGTACTTTCTGGCTTGTCTTTTTGGGACAGCCACAAGTCACTGTACTTTCTTTGTAAAACTGCAGACTTCATTGACAAGTGTTATTATCTACCTGATCATTTCACCCTGAATGAAAGGTAGTCAAGTCAAGACTTGCCCAAGAATTGCTGTTTCTCTTTCAATGTATGAGAACATCTCAAACTCAATCTAAATTAAACAAATCAAAACCTGCAATAAATTTAAAATTCTTATTCAGGGCTCTTTCATATGGGGTATAAATATTGTTCCAATAGGTCAAGGTTCATCTTGAGACTTACTGGTTTTAAAAATCCACACTGAGTTTTAAAAATTAGTGTCTCCCAAAACACCTCTTTGGGGAAATGCTGAATCCCTTGTTTTGAAATCCATGAACCTACTGCACCTTTGTTTTCTGGATTTTATTTTATTTTTTAAGGAAATGATGCACTAGGAAAGACAAGGATTTGTGACTCTTGTTAGTGAGACAACCATTATTTTGAATAGAAGGAAAAAATCCAAAACAATTAGGAATGAACTAGGTAATTTAACAGCAAGAAATATTTAGTAAATGCAATGATATTCAAACAGGTCGTTAGTATTATTTATGTACAGTAATTTATATTTTTTTCTTTCCACCAAAACAGGCATTCAAGATGGCTGTCAATAACAAAAACTTTTCTCTTACCCACGTGGAACTGTTGATTTCTGTAAGATTGCTAAAACAACAGTCTTTGAATTATTTCTACATGTTCTCAAACCAGACTGAGAACTGTGTCTCAGTTAATCTTGCTACCTTTTGACACAGACTATGGAAAGAATCATACCTGTTCCAACTGACACTTCAGCTTAGTCCATTCCACTTCCCAAGCAGCTTTGTCAGTGGCATACTGCTGCTGGAGAACATGCCGTTCTTTCTGATCATCCTGGAGTTCAGTTCTGAAGTCATCCAACAGAATTTTCAGGGCATGTAAAAGTCGGTGGTTTTCTTTGGCCTGGAGAAGCAAGAGCTATTTGCAATTTTAAAACATTACCAAACCCACTGGTGCCACTTCAAATATCTGTGATACAAAAGGAGGGTGTTTTTGCATCCTGGTTTCTCTCCCTTCTTGTTATATGAAACACATATGAAACTGATAAGCTATGGAAATCTAAGTACCACATAACTTATACACACAGGTTCCAAAGGTTGGTGTGTACACATGGAATCTCTCTGAGTAATGTTTTTCAAAATCACGATTCAGTTTGCTATATGTAGATACTAAATAAAAATGTGTCAAAAAGGAACTTGACTATATCCAAGGTGGAACTTTGTCAATAACTTCCCAGGTAGATGGTGGGAATACTATGAAAATATTATATAACTTGACTTTAGAAAAGCTTTTGATGAAGCATCCCATTATATTCTATTTGTTTGTGGACTGGATAGAATAGCTGTCAGGTGGATCCACAGTTGGTTACAGAATTGTACTTAAAGAGCGCTTTGCAATCATTCCTTCTCAAATTGGAAAGAGGTAATAAGTAGGATATCACAGGGATCAGTCCTGGTCCCAGTACTCTTCAAGAGTTTTATTAATTACTTGAATGAGGTGATGTAAGGAATGATTATCAAATTTGCAGATAATACAAAATTGGCTAGAATAGCAAAACCCCTGAAAGACAGAAAAAAAATCCAAAGAGATTTTGATAAGCTTCTGCACTGGTCTGAAAACAACAGAATGAAATTTAACAGGGATAAGTGCAAAGTTCTGCACCTAGGAGAAAGAAACTAAATGCAATTACAAGATGAGGGAATAATTGGCTCAGTCATAATATATGCAAGAAGGATCTTGGATTTATCTGGGCATGTTTAGCTTTGTGAAAATAAGACTGAGAGGACATATAACAACACTCTTCAAATAGCTGAAAAGTTGTCATACAGAGGAAGGGGAAGATCTGCTGTCAATCATTACAGAGTGCAAGGTGCATAATAATAGGTTCAAGTTACAGGATGCCAGATTTTGGCTGAATAGCAGAAAAACTTTCTAACTGCTAGAGCAGTATGACAATGGAACCAATACCTCAGGAGGTGATGAGCACTCCAACATTGAAGGCATTCAAGAAAAAGCTAGAGAGCCATCTGTCAAACATGAAAGTTAGAGAAAGCTCATGGAGTCAGATGGATCACTCCAAGTCAAAACAAATGTGTACGCCACAAACCAAACAGCACCAAAAGCAATTCATCCTTCAGTTTCAGATATTGTTGAAGTCTGCTGTCTTTCATCCACACTGAGATGTTTATGTTGAAGGGTGATTGAAACTGCAGCCTAAGAACATTTAGAGTGTGAAAAATTTCCTTCCTTTAATCCGTACTGACCAGTGGTGGCTCTCTCTAGGGTTCCAGGAGGGGCTTCCCCAGACTTATCTTGAAACACCAGGGAAAACATAGGATCTTTAGCGTACAAAACACCTGCTGAATTACAAAATCAAGGCCTGTGCTTTGAAAAGCTATCAGGGCTGTTTTACAAGTTATGGGGAGGACATATGAATGCAGTGTATCTCTGCCATTTCCTTCCTAACATACAAGAGTCATTCTTGACATTTTAGACACAAGAGTGCTAAATAGCGATGCCATGAAGAATCAATCATGGCCTCCTAAATTATTTGCCTACTTTTTCCATAGTGTGCAAAGTAGGCCCAAGAACCTTTGGTGAATTAAAGTTTCCCAGTAGATCATGATTTTAATTATAAGATTGCAGATGAAGTATAGAGGACTTTAAATTATTATTTCATGTGATTATTAAACTGTTACTCTGTGATGTAAGACCATCTTGCATACTGTAGGTTATCATATAGGATTTCCTGTGGTTTTCCAAATTTGGACTAAAAATAGAAATCTAGGACTATTTTGAAGGCAAAATCAGTCTTTTCAAATTTTGACGGGTCAGTCTAATGTTTTGAGGTTACTGGTATAGTCAGACAGTTGCAGGAGAAATGTAGGGAACAACAACAGCCACTCTTTCTGGCTGCATAGATCTTACAAAGGCCTTTGATTTGGTTAGCAGGGACAGTCTTTTTAAAATACTTCCCAAGATTGCATGTCCACCTCGACACTGTAACATCATCAGGTCCTTTCACAGGGAAATGAAGGGCACCGTAGTTTTTGATGGCTCAAGATCAGATTTCTTTAACATCTGAAGCAGAGTGTGTCCTCGTGCTGACCCTGTTTGGGATCTTCTTTGCTGTCATGCAAACACGCCTTTGAAACTGCAACAGAAGGTGTCTATCTCTGGACTAGATCAGATGGAAAGCTCTTTAATCTCTTTAGAATCCAGCTGAAATGAATGCAGGACTTCCTCTTCGCCAATGATGCAGCTGTTGTTGCCCATTCAGCTGAAGACCTCCAACAACTCATGAACCGTTTTAGTAAGGCCTGCCAAGATTTTGGATTAACAATCAGCCTGAAGAAGACACACGTCATGGACCAGAGCATGGACTCACTTCCCTCTATTACCATCTCCACACAAGAACTGGAGGTTGTTCATGATTTTGTGTACTTTGGCTCAACAATCTCTGACACTCTCTCTGTATACGTTGAGCTGGATCATCTCATTGGCAAAGCAGCTACCATGTTCTCTAGACTCACAAAGAGAGTATGCCTTAATAAGAAGCTGATGGCATATACCAAGATCTAGGTCTATAGAGCCTGTGTCCTGAGCACACTACTGTACTGCAGCAAGTTCTGGACCCTTTGTGCACAGCAGGAGAGGAAGCTGAACACGTTCCATATGCGTTGTCTCCGATGCATTTTTGGTATCAGCTGGGAGGACAAAGTTCCAAATAGAGTAGTCCTAGAACAAGCTGGAATTTTTGGCATGTAAACATTACTGAAACAGTGACGTCTACATTGGCTTAGGCATGTCGTGAGAATGGCTGATGGTCAGGTTCCAAAAGATCTCCTGTATGGAGAATTAGTGCAGGGAAATCGCCCCAGAGGGAGAACACAGCTGCGATACAAGGATATCTGCAAGTGGGATCTGAAAGCCTTAGGAATGGACCTCAACAGATGGGAAACTTTGACATCTGAGCGCTCAGCCTGGAGGAAGGCGGTACAGCATGGCCTCTCCCAATTTGAAGAGACAATTGTTCAGCAGGCTGAGGCAAAGAGGCGGTCTCGAAACCAGCAAAATCAGGGAGCTGGACAGAGGACAGATTGTATTTGTCTTCAGTGTGGAAGGAATTGTCACTCTTGAATTGGCCTTCTCAGCCACACTAGAAACTGTCCCAAGACCTTTATTCAGAGCACGTTACCATAATCTCTTGAGACTGAAGGATGCCTACAGACACTGTTTTTATTATTGTGTCACTCTTTTGCTTTTCTACCGAAGAAAATTTTCTTTGTTGACAAGATATGTTGAAAATATCAGACAGCCCATAAAAAATTAAACATAAACATAGGAGACTCAAGAGTGATAGTAACTCATGTTATCTCTTCTGACCTACTTTTATTCATAGTCACAAACTACTCTAGAAATTCATCTCTTGTCCAGATGCAATTGTACCACCTACATCTGCATAAGAATGGAAGAAATACTGCATTGTTCCATAATGGGTGCTTTAACTAAGGAATATAACTGTTAAAGCTAGATCTTCTTGCCACTGTTATTTGAAATCATTATTTGACTGTCGTTTATTTTTATTTCAATATTTTACTCCTGTTCTTGTTTTTATTTATTTCTGCTGCATTTACTTCTTCATTGCCTTAGCAGAATTTTGTTGAGATGTAAGTTAACTTTTCCTATATAGCATTAATACAGCACAACGTAACACACAACAGATTCTGTTGGTTTATTGTTCTTGCTTCTTTTCTCTGTCTTGATGTCATATTGGCACTTTTCATTTTTTTTAATTATATTTTCACACCACACTGGTATCCACATGTGCAAAGGGTGGTTTATAAATGTTATAATAAAAAATAGACCAGTTCTGAAATTCTGTGGCAAGAGCAGTTTTGTTAACTACTCAATGTTAATTTCATAAAATTCAAATTAAAGTGCATTGGCTAAACTGCCAATGACTTCAAAGAAAGCTGGATAAACCACAAGTTACTGCTGCTATTCTGGAAAGCAGAGTGATTATTTAATATATCTATTGGTATTTCCTGAGGCCCAAACACTGCCTATGAATGTAGGTCAGGTCCCAAACAGTTAAATCGCTCTTTTCACAGTGTGTGTGTCTGCGTATCTGCACGAGAGAGATCATTCTTAATTAGTTTTCTTTTCCAAAAAGCATGTAGTGAATCAAGAGGGTTTCCCTGCATGGTTTCTCCCCATCTCTTAAGAAATCAATTATATATGCCTAGTTCTTTAATTATTTAAATGGAATTGAAAGCTTTCCACACACTAATGGTATATGGTAGATTGTTATGGTGGTGTGAAGGTGGGACGAGCTTATAAATCAGGAATGTTCAGGCCTAATTCCATCCACCAAGCACTCCCAAACATTCCAGTTCCTTTATACCATTTTCCGGAAGCCACACATGCACATTAAAAAAGCTTGCCAGAATATGAGCTCTCCTTTGCACCCAAGTTCAGCGGCACTTGCTGTAAAGTCAGAAGAAGTCAGTAAAAAAAAAATTCTGATAAAACAATTTGCACTTTATCTTGCTGCCGACTGGCTAAATTAAGGGGCTCAAAGTGATTAAGGAAAGGTACCGCCTCTCTCTTCCTGAATGGAGAAAGAGAAAACAATTATTCTCTTCATGCATGAAAAGAGTCCCTTGTTCAGGAGCAGAAAAGAACTGCAACAGCTGGCCATTCAGGAAAAGACATTCTCTTCCCGAACCACCAGCTTGTTACTGGTATCAGCATATGCAGCATATGGAAGGGTGATTGTAATGAATCTACAACTTTCCATGCATGCTGCTTTTGTCATATACTGTATTGCCTTTCCTTTTGCTGCTGCAGAGATCTATGAATTATGCTTCTGAATGGTGGGTGAGAAAATAAGATGGTACTGCACATTTTTGGTTCATAAGTGACACCTTCGTTCAATCTCAGTTCAAATGGAGACTGCAGTCAAGAAATCAGAAGAAGACTGAGACTCAGAAGTGCTGCGGTGAAGGAATTAGAGATCCTCAAGTATAAGGATGTGCCACTGGAGACCAAGGTGAAGATCGTCCACACTATTGTATTGCCAAGTTGAAAAAATGATTCACTTGAAATACTGTGCCAGAGGAGAGTTTTGCAGATAATTTACTGCCAGAAAGATGAAAAAGTGGCTGCTAGATCAAATCAAGCCTGAGCTACCTCTGGAGGCAATAATTATGAAACTGAAGCTGTCGTACTTCGGGCACATCATGAGAAAACAAGATACTGTGGAAAAGACAATAATGTAAAGTTGAAGATGGTAAGAAACAAGAAAAATTAAATAAGAGATGGGTTGATTCCATCAAGGAAGCCACAGCCTTGAATATACAAAGGCTGAGCAGAACTCTTGAGGATGAGACATTTTGGAAATCACTAATTCATAAGTGACATATTATCATTGCTTTGTGAGTAGGATCATGATTGCAATTAAAATATTCCATGCAGAGCAGAGTATTGGACTGCAATGAGCTGGATTCTCAAGAAAAAGGAAGCACCTGTGGATTTATCTTAATACCTGCTTTTGATGCTGTAACAGTTCTGCAGTCTGTAGTGGTGGTCCATGGTCACTTCTTTCCATAGTGGAATGCTGGGAGTAAGCTGTCATTGTGAACACATCTTCCTCCTCCTCCTCCTCCTCTGCTTCACCCTTTTGTTCCAACTGAAAGACGAATTCTGGTACGGTATCAAGATGTTCCAACTAAAATACCAAGTAAAGTCAAAATTATAAATGAAGTAGTAGCAGTGGACATGTAATAATCTGCCTGTGGAGGTATTTGTCATCTTCTTTTATGACACAGGAATGCTTATGAAACAGGAGGGCATTTCTTAGGAAAGGAAGAAGAGAATTGGAGGGAAGGCCTTGGTGGACACAGACCTTTGCCTTGGATTCTCAATGTATAATGATGTAACATTCAAGAACAGAATTGCTGCCTATTTTGATGTTTACTTCTTTCGTAAACAACAATAAACCCTATTTTAATAATCTTTACTCAATAACCATTGTAATTAGGTTTCTGTTGCTCTTGATATGACCACTGTACTGGCAGTGTGCTTCTATGGCATATAATATTTAAAACATGTATAATTCCTCTTAACAATATGGTATTTATAAAAGCAAAACAAACCACTCATTCTTGCTATGTTTGACAATATTGATAACTACAATTCACTACAGAACGACTGCAATGCAAGGGACACTTTTCCCTTTCCGAGTTAATTTGGTTGAGTAAAAAGATGGTTTTTTCTGTTCATTTTTCGTAACAGGTTATTCTGAAACTACACAAGGAAACATTTCATTCATGATAGGACTGGGAATTTTTTGAGACAAACAGAATAAATTATAACAACTTCTCTTTTCCCTCAAGTTATCTCCTTTAAGATTGGTTGTTGTGGGTCTTTCAGGCTCTTTGGCTATGTTCTGAAGGTTGTTCTTCCTAACGTTTCGCCAGTCTCTGTGGCCGGCATCTTCAGAGGACAGCAGATGCCGGCCACAGAGACTGGCGAAACGTTAGGAAGAACAACCTTCAGAACACAGCCAAAGAGTACGAAAAACCCACAACAACCATTAGATCCTGGCTGTGAAAGCCTTCACGAATCCTTTAAGATTCTTGCTGTTAGCTGGTATGCAAACAAAATATATTTGCGTTCTTCAGAGCATACTGTGATGATAACTGAGACCACCTCAAATTAGTATGAAACTATGAATAGATGGATGCATGTTCCAGATCTTATTGGGTCTGCTTCCCACAGCCCTGGATGCTGGTGGAATTATGGGTAAGTGTGAGAGATTTGCAAAGTTAACTGATCTGCTCTATAGATTTCTCATGATCTTTAAAGATTAATAAGAGGTTTTGGAGATGATGCATATCTGAGTACTTCAAATGTATTGACGAAGAGCTTCCAATTCCACAGTACTTCTCAGTACTTTAATCAATGTAATTCTGATTACAATGCTACTGGAAAGAATAATCTGACATCTAAACTTGAAAGCAAAATTATTTCTTCTATAATGCTTTTTGTCCACAATTGAATTATCTGCAACACTTTTTTGGTAGATTCACTCCATTAAATAATACAGGACAGTTACCTCAAGTGCATCTTCTCCTTCCTCATCCAACTGCTTGCCTTGCCTCCAGTGTTTGAGCAACCATTTTAATTTGACATAGAGGAGAAAGGTGTTCTGCTTGAAATGCCTGAGTTCTTGATGCATCAGGTTTTTCTCTTGGGTCCAAGTCTTCTCTTCCAATTTGTTTTGCAAAGTCAAGCTTTGTACCTCCAAGTCTTTCCTCCGCAAGGTCTGTTGATGATCCTCTTCCAGCTTCAAACAGAACAATCATGCACAACAGTAAGCAGAATAATGCCCTTGAAGGATGTATTCATCTTTTAATGTTGCCACTTTTGGCCAAGATAAATCAAGACTGCTAATTCTAATTATCAACACTTAACTGAGTTTGATAAGATACTTGAATTGTAGGAAACCCCAAAGACCACAGGTAATAGACACAGTTTAATTATCTATATGTGAACAACCTGCTGAGGAAATACACAAGCTGCATCATACGTTTGGAAAGTATTTTAAAGCCCAATGCACACATATTGTCATCTTCACTGCATCCCTGCAGTACATCCTTCATATGATCCTAATCCTATGACTGTTTTGTGTGAACTGCATTTCCAGTTAGACATTATAAGAAACAATTGGAGGAAACTTGCAGGAGGGCGGGGAATAGTTCTCCTTTGGAAGGGAATAGTCATGGAAAAAGAGATACTTGCCTTCAAGGATACTATTAATAAAGCAAATCTCACCTTATTGAATAATCATCCCGGAAGAATTGGCAGAAAAGCATGCAGACTGAAAATATATTCTGCTGTATTCTATCTGTATGTCCTTTAAAATATTCAGATTTGAATATGAGTCAGGCTGTTAGCCAGCCAACCAACCAAACGACCCACAATTCAAGACTTCAGTCCTATGGTTCCAACCATGCATCCCACAGAGTATGGAAAGGAGCAAATCTCTCTGCCATGCCCCTCCCAACAAAATCAGGAATGCTAGACATAGGGAGAAAGAAACCCTGCACCCACAAGTGGCAATATTCTTTCAGCTCGCACCCACAACTCAATATAAGAAATGTAGAAGTGCCTTACAGTGACCACATCTGACCTCATTCCTTCTCATTATTTGAAGGTTTTTCCCCTAGATGAGGATGAATACAGCCTCACTGAGGAGTAAAAAACCCAACAGGTAGATCTGCTGATAATTTCACCCTGCTGGCAGAAGTATAATAATGCTTTGGATATATTAGAGTCTCCAAAACTACTCTCTTTTCGGCCTTTTTAAAAAGACTCACAGCTTAAGAGTTGCTAAAGCAGTGAATTCAAAAAGTATAATGAAAAGCACACCTAAAAACCCAGTGCCAAGCAGTTACAGGTACTATTTCACATCTGCTGTATCTGTATAAAATTTTGCCAGTGAAAGAATTAATTACAACAAAGGAAAACCTGCAGTTATTATGGGCTCCCGTTTACAAAGGTTAATGTTATTTATTTGATCCAGAGGGATTTACTAGTAAATGAATTATATTTTGGTGTATCTATAGGAATCTATATTAAACAATCTATAACAAATAAACAGAAATGTAGTACACAACAAGCCTCCATAGCAACCAGTTGATAACAAATAATAATAACAACAATAGGAAATTAATAATCTGAAACACTTTGAAATTCTCCTGGCCCCTTCATTGGGAACTTTCAAACTACCATTAAATACATGGTTATTTAGACAGGCCTACCATGGCTATTTAGTCAGTTCTAATTCAGACGCTATAATATACTAATACAATAGTGCTTTAATAACTAGATATCCAACCTTCTGCCTTGCTTTTACTATTTCATTTTCAATGTTTTTATTGGCATTATTTTTACTTTGTCTAATTTTTATTGATTATTTCTGTCTTATTGTTTTGTTTTATTGTACTTTATTATTTATTTATTTATTTATTTGATTTATATCCCGCTCATCTGGTAGATCTATACCACTCTGTACTGTATTGCATTGTACTGTATTGTATTATCGTAATGTGTAAACCTCCCAGAGTGGCATGGGTTGCCATATGGGTGGTACAGAAATCAAATCAAATCAAATCAATAAATAAATTAAACAGTTCTTGATGTTCTGTGAACAGGCACCTAATGCAAATGATTATTTTAAAAAGACTGTTTCCGGTGGCTATTTATTTAAGGAGAATCCTGTTATATGGGTTTAAAATACCTATAGGTAGAATCGGGTCATAGGGTTAAACAGGGAGTAAGAATCACAAAGCCTTACATCATCAAATATAATTGTAGCAAACATCTCTTCAACCTTGACAGTCACTATCCAGACAATATGACTGAAAGACAGAATTTATGGTTCTCCTTAATGAGAAAATTTCTTAAATTTTCTCCTAACCCAAAAACACTCTTATGGTATAGTCTCCCAATCTGCAACCAAACTATTCAGAAAATTTCCAAATTCTTACATTCAATACAAACACAAGAGGCCATGGGTACTCAGGAAAGAAAAACAGACAAAGGTCTCTCCAGGTGACTAGGTATTTACCTGCAGGATCCTTTCTGTAAATGTTTCTTGCTCCTCTTCTCGATGTTTCATCTCCTGCTCAAGTTGAGCCTGAAGCTCCTGAATCGATACATTCTGTACAGGTAAAACATGGCAGTCCCTCAGCTGATTAGCAGGACAAATATTTGTAGAGGTGTGACAAAACTACAGAACTAACACCACTGAGACTCACAACTATATCGCCATAATGTCAGTTCAGATGTTTTATGCTCATCATCAGTGAAATGATGCAACATTTGTACAGATGTGAACATTAGTGCACATGTCAACTGATGTGATGTATGTCTGTATGAGGATGTGTCTGCAGAATTGTGTTATTTAGTGCTTGCTTTTACAGAAAAAGACAGAGATGTTTGCATTCATCTCCAACCTAACTATATGTAGACAACAGCACATATTTAACCACTATCTCAGTAATCTCCATGTTGTTACTAACTACATCTGGATCAGGGGCTAATGCTGTTCTGGAGCCAAAACTCACACTACTGAAGTATATGGACTTTTTGGTTTAACAGAGATGATGCTATCATCTGCCACCCCCTTAAGATTTCTCTCTTCCTTCTGAGCTTAGCTGTACTCCTCACAGTTGCAGGGGGAGGCTGAGATTTCCATCAACAAAACATTTTGTGAGCTAACTCTGCAGTAATTCAAAGTATTTTGTGGTGGCTTTTTCTCAAACATTAAGACCTCCTAACTTTACAAATGATCTCCTCCTCATAGAAATGAAAGTTGCATCAACAATCATTTCCTTGAGTGATGCTGTTTTTGAGTGATAGAGTGTGTGTGTGTGTGTGTGTGTGTGTGTGTGTGTGTGTGTGTGTGTGTGTGAGAGAGAGAGAGAGAAACTTGATTTTAAAATATTCAGGGGCACTTCAAATGTTCAGCTACAATTTAAAAATTGGATGCTTATATTATGCTTGTTAGAAGAGGAAAACCACTCACATTACAGCATTGTTTCAGTTTTTTCAGTGTCTGTCTGGTGATGGTGATAGTTAAATTGAAGGCTATTTACCTTACAATGCCTCCACAAATATGTGTTTTAATTAGCATGGTTAATCTAAACAGTAATTCATTCTGTGATACAGAACCTTTATTTAAAGTGTATGGTACAAGCCTTCTTAATAGACCTCTCTCTTTGAATTGTGAAAAATAACTATTTAGATTATAAGAAGCAAGAGTGTATTTTTTTTTAGAAGAGGAAAATCACATAATTAAATTGAACAGTAATTTAAAATGTAACTTAAATCTTGTTTTACATCTACGTGATTTAAATCAAATCCACTCTGCTGGCAATTATACTGTTTTATATGATACATAAAATGAAGCCAGTTCTAATTCTAAGAGCTTTTATCAAGTTCAACTTTATTTCTGGTAAAAAAAATCTTTTTTTTTCTCTGGTGGGATCCCAAAGCTCCAGTCAATCAAAATAAGAGCAAATGATCTCTTTATGACAAAGTGTTATTCAGGGCTGAGTGAAAAAAAAAATTGAAAACTATACAGTTTATTTTTGCTGCAAGACCACTATTACAGTAGACGTGGGTTTAATATATTGGCTGAAATCCTGTTCCCACAACTATGCCACATAAGGCTCATTACCTCATCAGTTAGGGTGTTTTTTCCCCCAATTTCTGAATAATACCACCACAATAATGGCTTTCTTAGCAGCAGTGATCTTCAGAAATGTAATAATGTCCCTGCATTCCTCAGCAACGGACGACTTCCTATTGATCAAAGAGATTTTATGGGAGCCCTAGGATGGTGTGGGGAAGAGAATCAGAATGTTTTCATTTCTGAAAAACCATTGCATCTGATGACATCATCAACCTTATGCAGTGTAGCTGCATGAACAGAACTTCAGCCATTGTGCAGTTTGTCATAAATTCCATTAATAAAGTAGGTTTGAAATCTAAAGTTCCGTGTAAGGAATATGATTTTATTTTTCTGAGTCACAGTTCCTCATTCCCTGTTTACCTCCAGCAAATTGCTTTTGAATTTTGAGGGGACTCCAGAAATATTTACTACAGGTGCAATATTTGCTGATATTCATCACTGTGCCCAAGTTACATCAAAGGGAAAGAAAAGGCAATTAAGTCAACGTTTCCGGCTATCTCATATATGTCTAAACTGGCACTGTGTGTGTGGGGGGGGGATGTGATTACAATTTATGTCATAGGGACAAAGACATACAATGTAAATGATCCGGTACTACTGTCTACCACAGAACTACGGGGTGCTACACAAACATAGAAAAATACACTACACAGACACTCCAATCCAGGAAAGCTGTCATTAGCTTCATGGGAGGCAATGCACCTCCTGCCATCTTTCACCACATTTAACAAGATACTGTACCTGCTTCTTATATCACAAAACTGTTCCTGTCTAAATTAACTGGGAAGAAATAAGTAGTTCATAACCTCAGTCTGGCCACACATTATTTTTCATTTTCTCGCTCCTCTTCTACATAAGAACATATCAACATTGCAAGCAATTTCTCCTGTTTAGCTCCAGCTAGTCAGATGCTAATACCATTTCATTTCAGTTCCTGGATTGGGTCCTTAATACTTTTACAACAACAAAGCACCATTTCAAGAGACTGACATTAACGGACAAATATTTATTGCCTATCCTGTCACAGTTATTGGTTTTCAAAATCTTGCTTGCCAAGAAGTATCCCCACCACTAATTCTATGATAAATTTCAGGCAGCCGTCTTATCAAAAGAATTGACTGGAACCAGATTTCATTTCCATGTCCTGTGTGATAAAGAACATGTGTTTCTGATCCTTTCGTGGAATTACAAATAAAATTTGAGTTGCAATTTTAATTATTCAGACGTTTCAGAATTGTATAACCTGATTGAAGATTAAAGTTTCAAAAATATTATTTTGAGAAGACAGTATCAATCACTTTACTTTTCCTCCTGTTTAATGTAAAATAAACCATTATAGCATTAATGCTTTAGCACTAATGCTGGTTTCCAGGTTTTGTTCAGAAGTTTATGCTCAAATTCTAACTACAACCTAGTCTACAAACTATTCTGTATGAAAAAGAAAAGTGGGAAATCAATGTCAATCATCATTACCCCTCTCTGATACTTGCCAAAGCAACTGGCAATATTATGCACAATTTCCTGAATTTGTTTATAGTTTGGGTACTGAAATAACTTCCATGACTATTATTTTGTCAGGTTCATAACCCAACACACAGCACAAAAGAAACATAAGGAAAACATTATTTTTTACCTGCTACTAGTGCTACTACCAGTAGTAGACATGGTCTAGAGGGGCGGGGTATAAATTTAATAAATAAATAAATAAATAAATAAATAAATAAATAAATAAATAAATAAATAAATAAATAAATAAATAAATAAATAAATAAATAAATAAATAAATAAATAAATCTGCCACCCTACTTTTTAAAAAAATTATGTTTGCAAGATTATTGCTTCCATAAGTGAAATGTGACATATTCATTGTAAGAAATCCTCATCACCCGTATGCAGGAATGGACAGGAAGGACATAAATGGCCAGCGCATCAAAACATCCACAGATTTGCTGATGGTTGTGAGACACCATCAAAGTTATGCATGAATTCATCATATCAGTGGGAATAAAAATTACATTCACATTATGTATTTTATGGAAGATGAAACCAATAAATGAAGAACATTATAAAGTTTAGGTTTTCAGTTGAGTGATTTACAAATGAGATTTGCTGTAGGTACAAAATAAGAGCTAGCAAAATGAGAGTTTTAATTTACAGATACCTTTCTATGTAAAAATTAGATTGTCACATTAAAAATGAGCATATGAAAGACCAAAGAGAGATGTTCATACATTTTGATTAATTGTCTTAATTAACTGTCTAGTTTCTCTTTTCTGCAGTGGATGCCAAATTCCCTTTTCTATGTACCAGACAACCTGGGTGCCATTGCAGGAAGGTCAAAATGGTTTCTATTCCACTGCATGTCTCTCACACTGAGTCAACAACATATTATATGCTCTTACATATAATATCAGCTGAATGAAATAATAGGTAAAGGTTCCCCTTGATATTTAGTCCAGGCGTGTCCGAGTCTAGGACGCGGTGCTCATCCCTGTCTCCAAGCCGCAGAGCCAGCGTTTGTCTGTAGACAGTGATCACATGGCCAGAATGACTAGACATGGTACACCATTACCTTCCCACCATGGTGGTACCTATTTATCTAATCGCATCTACATGCTTTCGAACCGCTAGTTGGCAGGAGCTGGGACAAGCGACGGGAGCTCACTCCATCGTGTGGATTCAATCTTATGACTGCTGGTCTTCTGACCTTGGAGTTCAGGGGCTTCTGCAGTTTAACCCGCAGCACTACCATGTCCTTTGAATGAAATAATACACTAACCCTATTCTAATGCTTTATCAAAAAACTGCAAACCACCCACCACCCCACAACTCTTTGGCCAGCTTCTCCAATCCTGGAGGATTAGGAATGGCAAATGTTATTTGAGCAACTGTGGAAGATAGTATATTTCCCAAGAACAGACACAAAGCTAGTAGACATCTTTCTATTAGTAGAGTTACTAACTGAAATAAAACACTACCAGCATAATCCTGCAGATGCCTATTCAGAAGTAAGTCCCACTGAATTAACTGAATTCTTCTTCATAAGGAAAATGGCTATAGGATTGTTGCCTAAATAACAATGTTATATTTCTAACAAGAAAAACAGTTCAAATTCTTATTTTGCTAATTTAAGGCTCTAAGACAAACATTATAAGAAGTTCTATGGTGCATTCCTCTATTTTTTATTTTATTTTTCTAAATAGAATGTCAAACTTGAAGAAATAAGTATCTTCATATCTGGAAGGCCGTAGCACATTGACATTCCAGCAGTCTTTATGGCAGAGCAGTCAGCTTTGCAAATAAAGTCAGTGTTTGCCTCCCAATGACCCATCATGAAATTTGGAAAAGGAAAAAAAAAGCTGATTTGCAGGAATTAAGAACATAAGAAGAGCCCTGCTGGATCAGGCCAAGAGCCAATCTAGTCCAGCTTCCTGTATCTCAAACTGGCCCCACCAGATGCCTCTGGGAGCACATGAGACAACTAGATACCTGTCTCCTGATACCCCTCCCCTGCATCTCGCATTTTGAGGTACCTACTTTGGGAAGGTCACAAAGATTCCTGTTGTCACCAACAGATTTCTTTCAACAATTCCAAAAATGGGTCTACTATAACCCTTAGAGTAACCTGGGATAGGCAGTGTTTTACTGCAAAGACACTAGAGGAGAGGCAGTTTAACTTCGTCATCTTTTCTTTAAAGCTAGTAATCAACCTCCCTCTCTCTGAATGCTGTCCAACCTTCTTCCATTCAGATTTTACGTGGCATTCAAAGCTCTCATGCAAGCAGAAACATGAGAACAGTTTAGATCATATAGCACTATGTGCACTCTTACTGCATACACTTTCTTAAAGACTTAACACTCTTTTCATCCAACTCATTATTGTTTTGATCCAATACTATTTCTACTCTCTATTTAGAAAGATAATTCTTACGTAAACAATGGCAGAACTGTGCTCTATCCCTCAGTAATGAACATGCATCTCAGTGGGTATCTACTTCCTACTCTGCGCCAATGCAGCAAAGGAAAATAGAATTCTTATACTGAGGCATTTTTTAAAAGGACAAGTTTCTCTTGCAACATATACTTAACCCCAGATTTTACAAGTATTTTATACTAATAATTGACACTAATAACTACTGGTGAAGTTCAAATAAAGGTAGCCATTTAAATGCCCATAGGATAACAGTATATTTTCAAATGCAATCTCTAATCTAACAGTTAATATGGTTCCAGATGAAACTTTTGAAAAACAAATTGCAAGCATTTCAAAGAGACAAGATGTAGTAGTGATGAGAGATTTCAATTACCCTGATATCTGTTGGGAGGCAAATTCTGCCAAGTATGGCCCTTTTAAAAAAATTCTTGGTTTGTGTAGGTGATAATTTTCTCCCACAAAAATTAGAGAATGAAACTAGTGGACTAGTTATCCTTGATTTGATGTAACTAATAAAGACAAGGAGGAGGAAGTTGCAGTAAGGGGAACTCTGGGCAAGAGTGACCATGTTTTACTAGAATTCTTGATTTCAAAGGAAACCAAAGCAGAATGTAGCCACACCTATATGCTGGATTTTTAAAAAGCCAGTTTTAATGAACTCAGAACAAGGACAAGTAAGGTCCCATGGCAGGAGATCCTAATAAGAAAAGGAGTCCAAGAAGAGTGGGAACTTCTGAAAATGGAAATTCTAAAGGCAAACAATTCCAACAAGAAGAAAGGGTAGGAGACAGCAAAAAAAGGTCAGTGTGGCTTCACAAAAAGCTCAGAGAGGACTTTAAAAAAGAAAAGAAAAGGACACATATAGGAAGTAGAAGGAATTCCTGGCCACAAAGGAAGAGTACAGACAAGTAAGCAAGGAATTGCAGGGACGGCATTAGGAGCGCAAAATCTGAGAATGAACTGAAGTTAGCTAGAGACACTAAAAGCATTAAAAAAGCATTATTCAGGTATGTGCATAGCAAAAGACAAAGAAAAGAAACAGTGGCTCAGCTACTCAATGAGATGGAGAAATTATAACAGAAGACAAAGAAAAGGCAGAAATGCTCAATTCCTATTTTAGCACAGTATTTTACCAAAGGACAGACAAATGTGAAGTGCAGGTGGAGGGGAAAAGATTACAGCTGGAGATTGATAAACAATTAGTCAAGGAATACCTTATTACCTTGAATCAATTTAAATCTCAAGGACCAGATGAATTGCATCCAGGAGTATTGAAGGAACTGGCTGAAGAACTCTCAGAACCATTGTCCATTATTTTACTGAAATCATGGGAAATGGATGAGGTGCCAGACAACTGGAGGAGGGCTAATGTTATCCCTATCTACCAAAGGGGTAAAAAGGAGGAACCTCGGAACTACAGACTAGCCTGGCATCAATCCCTGGGAAAATTCTGGACATTGAACTTCAAGATGGATGCCAACAAACTGGCAAGTTCAGAGGAGGGCAACAAGGATAATCAGGGGATTGGAGACCAAGCCTTATGAGGAAAGACTGAAAGAAATGGGCATGTTTAGTCTTGAGAAAAGAAGACTGAGGAGATATATGGTAGCACTTTTCAAATACTTGAAAGGCTGTCATATAGAGGAGGGGCAGGTTCTGTCCTCAAACATTCCTGAGTGCCAGACACCAGAAGTTAACAGGAAGCCAGATTTTGGTTGAATATCAGGAAAAAAACTTATAAATGTTAGCACACTGCAGCAATGGAACCAATTACCTCAAGAGGTGGTGAGTGCTCCAACACAGGAGGTGTTCAGGAGAAATTTAGACAACCACCTGGCAGTTATCCTTTGATCTGTATTCCTGCACTGAGGAAGGGGCTGGACTCAATAGCTTTAGCATGATTCTATGATTCTATGAATATACCAAACCACTCTGAATACAAATAATTTACAGAGCAAAATGGAGGTATGGGACACAGAATCCTAAACTTTTCATTTTAAAATAAGCTGCAAAAATGAGGATTCTTTTTGATCCTAGTAACATTCTCCATGCTCTGCCCAATGACAAGAAATCTGAAGAACCTTATAAGAAGCTATTCCTTTAAGAAAATAATCCAGTGAACAGTTACTAAATTTAGCTCAACAGCTAAATGTTTCTCCATAGTCTGTCCTAACAACAGCTTCTTACTCATTGTATAGGTTATGCATCACAATAACCAAATGTGGCATATCCATAGCTTTCTATGATCCACACAAAGGCTTTGCTGTACTCTATAAACCACAGACTATCTTTTTCTTAAATTATTTGAAACACTCCAGTACCCATTATTATTTGCCATGTGATCCTACTGCCTCTTCCTTCCTGGAATCCAGCATAAACATCAGGCATTCCTCACTTTGTATATGGCAAAAATCTTTGTTATAATGCCATGAGAATCAGGTTGCTTGCATAAGAAATTGATGTAACGGTCCTATAGTAACCCCATTCCTTGGTGCCTCTTTTCTCAAGGACTGGAATGTATATTGAACATTTCCAGTGGATTTCAGCTAAACATTAGGAAGAACAGCTGGAAGGTATGAGCTCTTTTAAAGTGGAGCAGACAGCCCTGGAAGGTGGTGGACTCTCATTGTAAAGATGGGGGTATTCGTATCACTCCTGAGCACCTGGTTGGAGAGCCACTCTTCAACCTGGCAGCGAAGCTCATCATCCCGCCTCCTGCCAGGAGCGGCTAGTCGACCGCAAATTCTGGAGTGATAGGAAGGGAGAGCGGAGGGATGTTTTAGTTGTAAATGTCCTGCTCTACAGTTCTATGGTTCCATTCGTACATTAATTATGTATTATGCCACTGCCTTTCTGGTTTTTCATTAAATTAAGTTTGTGGGCCATGACTGAAATGGGAACCTCTATACATGATGAAACTTAACGCCTCCATCTTCATCTGTTTTTATCTTGAGATTTTTCCCTTCACAAACATACTTTATCAGCCTGATGATGCAGAAGTTTTAACACTTGGGGTGCTAGGACTGCAATGCTTCTGTTCAGCCCTCTTAGGAACTACACACATACGTACTTGGGAAACGTAAAATAATAAAGCAACAGCATGCTTCAATAATTAGTTGCCACACAAGGAAAGCACATCCCATTTTTAATTTGCACTGTGGATACTTTTGCTCAACTAGCATATCTTATATGTCAACTGGCTGGCAAAGCGCTGGGCTAGATCCAGAGATCCTGGATGGATACTCCTGGAGGCAGAAGGCTGGGAAGACCCACAGTCTCCTATGCTTCTAACAAGTGCCCAATTCTCTCCACATCTATTCCAGAGTGTAGATGAACTGCCCAAAAGAGCATATAAGAATCATCTCCCGCCTTTCTCCTTGCTTGCATGGTGACAGCATCCACTGAAACCATCTCATTTCTGAAAATTGAAAGCGACTTTTTGTTTGCAAGAGCAGGTCAGATTCAAGCCACTGTGAACAGTTGTGACTTCTATACCCCAAGTACAACTAAGGTAAAGGAGTAAGATTAATGAATTTGGAATAATTAAAGCCCATGGGTCCAGTTCTCACAGTCACAAAAGCAGATTAGAATAAATGATCCATCATTCAGGGAACAATCTGAAGGATCACTTAATGCAGATTAGTTAAACTTTAACATTTTGTAGCCAGTCTTTTGTTTCCATAATCAGGGTGGTTTATGGGAACATTTTCACAGTTTTATGTTAATCCATGTCTTTTATTCCAGACAAATGCACGCAGATGTTTTTCCCACAGTCACAGATAAGAATCACCATTCCACACTTCAAACACACTTTAGAAGAGTAACACAACTCCAGAGCTTTTGTTATTCTGACTGCATAAATCATATCTGTCAATTGTGCTAAGGGACAGCTATGTAAATGTTAATGTTCACATAGTCCTTTGTCCATAATAATAACCGAAATGTGTTTAAGCAATATCTAAACTCAATACTCCAATACAATCCCACTATTATTTCCCTGGTTGAAAAAGGTGATAAAACCACCAAATTAATGGTGGGCTCCCATTCCCAGAACTTCAGGCTGTTGTATTTATTATTTATTTATTTATTTATTTGATTTATACCCCGCCTATCTGGTCCAAAAGGACCACTCTAGGCGGCTAACAACCATAAAAATAATATAAGACAACGAAAACAGACAATTCTAAAAGAAGAAAGCACTACATTAAATCATATAATACACAAAACAAAAAACAAAAACAGAAAAGATAATTCTGAGTTTAATTTCAGCCTGAAATACTATAATATAAAAGTTGGTCTCTTCCTAACTTTACCTTAAAACAACATTACCTTAAAAACAACAAAAACCCTTGACTTCTGGTTGCCAAAACAGTAACATAAAACAAACCAATAAACAAACATATGTCTAATAGGAACCTAGGAATTCAGAAGACAGAAATCTAGAGTCACTGAGTGTGCAATTAATGTTAAGTTACCAGAGTATGGCATACCTTGGGACCTATAGATGAAAATACAAATCTGATGACTTGTCAAGCAAATGATTATAGGGCTTGAAAAGGGAAATTTATGAGCATCGCAATATCATTGGTTATGTTCATCTGAAATAAATGCTTGATATTTATTTGATGTTTATGTATATTTAGATGAAGACTTCTGATGAAACTGATGAACTTTTTTTAACAACAAACAACTCTGTCTTTATGTATGTCTTCATCTTTGCTCTTCTGTAAGTACAGTGGAGCCTCTACTTATGAACATCCCTATCTACGAACAATCCAACTTACAAACAGCTTCGTTCACAAAATTTTACTTCTACTTGCGAATGGAGCTTCAACATACGAACGGAAAAAAAATGCAGGGGAGGTGGGGAAAGTGTGAAATTTGAACTTTCAGTTGACCGTTGGCCAGTGAAGAGGGTTCTTGTCTGCAACACTGCTCGTCCAAGTGGTTAGAGAGTGGATAGGGAGAGAGTCTTCAGACTGCCTGGTACTGCCTGGTACTGTACTGTACAAACTGGTGTTTTTTTTTGGCTTTTAAATTTTTTTATTTTGAATTTTTGACTTTCTTTTTTTAAACAGAGAGACTGCCTGTTCTGGGTGAATACACCATATTTACTGTACTGTGCAGGGTTTTTTGGCAGCTTGGTGGGGGTAGGGCTAGGTGGGGGGTTATGTTTCTGTGCTCTGATGGGTCTTGCAGTGTAGATTTTAGTTTTAAAATGTGTGTGATTAAAATGTGGCTCTAAAGTTTGTTTTAGAATCAGAAAATACAGTATTCTGTGAGGGGCTGTGGTGGTTGTAGATGCACGCAGTCAGGCAGGCAGGCTTTAAAATGGAGTTTAGACTCAAGTCTCTGCCCCTCCCCATGCTCTCCTTTTGGGATGAGGAGGTCTGTGCTGGAATACAGTAATGGTTGCTGGTTGTTGATGCAGGCTGGCCGTAAAATGCAGTTTAGACTCCAAAGTCTTTTTTTCCCTTAAAACCAGAAAATCTTCTGTGAGGGGCTGTGCTGGCTGGTTTGCTCTAAAATGCAGCTTAGACTCAAATGTGTTTTGTTTAAAAAGTGTTTTAGACTCCAAACTTTTTTTCCCCTCATTGTCTTCTCTCTCTCTGTCTTCTCTCTTTTTCTGCTTAAAAGCACAAACCTTTGTCTGAGGGGTCTGTGTGCCCCAGTGATGACCTTCTTTCTTTCTTTCCTCTTTTCCCCATTGTTCCCTCCCTCCCTCCCTCCTTTTCATTTTTTTTACCTAAAAGGTGCTTGGCTTGGCTTGGCTTAGTTTTGTTTAAAAGCTGCTTGTTTTTAAAGGTGTTCTGTTTAGGAGGTGTTCCCCCCCCCCCTTTCCTGCTCTTTTTTTGACCTAAGTTCATTTTAGGTCAAAAGAAGAAAAAATCTCCCCCTAGTGGTAGAGGACAGATTAACCAGCTTTGCATTAGTTGCTATGGGAACTAATGCTTCAATTTAAGAATGGCGCCTCTTGATAAGAACGAAAACCAGCCAGAACAGATTAAATGGTTTCCAATGCATTCCTATTGGAAATTTTGCTTCAACTAACGAACATCTTCTAGGATGGATTAAGTTCGTAAGCAGAGGTTCCACGGTACTAAGTTGGCAGCTCTGGCTCTTAGACAGATTATAACTGAACATGTTGTCATCACTGTTGTTGTCATCACAGGGGTTATTATAACTGTTACTATTTAGGATAGTATATGTAAAATGTCCAAACTCTACTTATTTATACTAATATACATAAAGCTCCCTTTCTTCCCTTCTCAGAATGATCCTTGCTCACTCATTCTGTGCCTGGCTGAGTCACAACAAGAGTAAATCCACGGTGCATTTTTCTCTGCTGCAGCTAATGCTTGCCTCGGACCCACAGTTACACAATGCATTTGACAGACTAAAAGTGCAATCCTCAATAACCACAATGGTTGAGGACCAGCTGAGCTGTCAGTAGGCCAGGTGAAGCTATGCTGAATTTCAAACCCCACCAAGCTAAAGATGTCTGAAACTACTTAGAACTACCCTCAGCCTAAGCTAAGATTGTGCTGGCATAATGCCTGTTGCCCTGGGGGTAGAGGTGGTCTGGATCTAGCACAGCTCCTCCCTTGTCCCATTTCTTTTTTTTTCATTTTAACTTTTCAGCTGACATATTTTAATCAGCACAGCAGTTCACCTGGCAAATCCCTCTGCTGGCAGATATCTGAGATGAGCTAGCAGAAGAGGCTTTTGCTGGCATAAAGATATTGCTGCTGACAGAAGAGGCTTCTGCCTGTTCCAAACTCACCACATCTTTAGCCAAGATTGTACAGTCAGTGGCTACCAAATGAAAAGTGCATTCTTAAATCCCATAGTTCATGTGGCCTACCAACTGTCTTTAAAATACCTGTTCACTGTTTGACAGCCCATCAGAACTGAGCACAGCCTATCTCTGATAAAGACATATAGAACCCAGGTTCCTTTCATTTCAATAAAATTTGCACATCTAAAGAAAATATAATGAATGCCACTACACAGGCAGAGCACCACTCAAATTATGTACAGTTATTGTCACCCAGATGTAAACATTCACACCTGACTAGTTCTTGGTCAGATCATTACTCTGACATTCAAACATGGAAAGTGATGTGACAGTTCAGAATATAACACCTATGGATAAAGATAGTTACATACCATCAAGTCAGAACTGACTGTTAGTGACCTTAATTATCATCATCATCATCATCATCTGAGAGCTGCAGAGCTGGAAGAGACCCTATGGTTCATTGAGTACAGCTCCTGTCAAGGAGACCCAGTGGGGAATCGAACTCTTAACCTCTGGCTCCACAGTCAGATACCTGAAGTTATGGCTTCTAAGGTGATATTATTTAAGGAATGCTTTATTAGTTCCACATGCCCCCATGACTTTCCATAGCTATGCAGGGATTCATACGTTGATCTCTAGAAACCTAATTCCTCACTCTATCCATCACTATACAGTACTACATAGGTCCTCATATAACAGATAAAGACACAGACAGCAATCTTGCCCTTTCAAATTGCTTATGAAAATCTGCACACACAAAATTCTTGCTCATAGGAATGGAAACAAATAATGTAGAAAATGGGAACACCTTTATGCACTTAGATTCTCTTCACATAAAAGAAGCAATTTGGATTATGTCCATAAAAGATAAACTTATTTAGATCTTTTATGACATTGACAAAGATTTATGGAAATTATTTTCTATGTATTTGAAATACTAGAACCAAACTCAGCACAGTTGTGTAACAGGTAATAAGTATGAATATGAAACAGGGTGGTAAAATCAAGTAGCACATGTGGCACACTGGCTATCTGCTTACTTGCAGACTAATTCTGCCTATACCAAGGACTGCTTTGTTTTGCTTCATCTTTTTAGCAAACATTTCTAATTCATTTGCAAATGATAGGAGGGATACAAGAATGATTCCCCCTCCCATTTTGCCTTCATTTCTGTGAAAGATACTTATCACTTCCTTATAAAGGCAGAAAGATGCTTTTCATTGGCTGTGCTAACCTCTAGACTGAAAGAACCCTTGTTTCTTGGCCTGTAGAGTTTAAAGTCTCCATCAGCTCTGCAGAGTGGCTCAGTGGTGCCTCGTTGGTGTTGAATCTCTTGCTCATCTCCAAGGTCTTGGCTGCGCTGCCATTCCATCTGATCCCTCAGTTTGGACTGTTAGGTGCATGGGTGAGGGTTATAACATTTAAAAAAAAGAACAAGAGGGAATAAAAGAAACAAAAATGTGTAAGGTAGATGACAGAAAAAACTACAAGACAAAGAAAAGCGTGAACAGAAAAATTAACTTAAATGCAGTGGCATAAGAAAGTGAAGAGAAAAGAACTAATGTGAATATGAGCAAAATAATGGGCTGAAACATCTGAAAAGCAAAAAAGAGAAAGGAGGGAAAGAATGCAAACACTGGTTATGAGGCGCATGCAAATGAAGATGCATGAGTCAAAGCAACAGCAAGCATATAAGTTATGGAGGATATGAGGATACGCGGCTCTTCCATTCTTACTTGTGCTGTGCAGAAAAAGCCATATCCGGCGTGGCAGCTGTGGCAGTACAGACATGAGCCCAGGGGAAAGACATTATGAGAAGCAGCTACAGGGCTTCTTTGCTCATCCCACCATCATGGCAGAGAGATGTAAAACGAGATTTTCAAGAATGCAACTTATTTCATTTTAGATTGCTATTTCTGGCAAGATCTTTTGAGAACTCATTTCATTTTAGAAAGAGTGTAGGAGCAAAGTAAAGTAAAGTAAAATAAAAAGGATAGTTTTAGTACAACCATTAGCAAAATAGCCAATGGCATGCGAAAGGAAATTTACATTGACATTATATTGTTAATTTTGTTTAACTTGCAATTGCAACAAAGTTGCTATGAATATATATTACAGCATTTGCTGTAACAGACCAGGAAAAAAACAGTATCTTGTTTCCATTGGCCTTTCTGCTGTGAGGAACAGCCTCTGTACCAAAGTAGTGGAGAATTACAAAGGAAAACCAGCAAGATATTTTGCAATATATACTTCAAAATTACAACAAAATGGCCATGGTTATAAATAACACCAGCACAACAGGAAAGAGTTATAGAATGCATGAAAACAAAGGAACAGCCCACCTACCTGAAAATCTGTGATTAGGTCTTTTGCCTGGTTACCAATGGGTGAGTCTCGGGAGATGGATGTCATTGTGGACAGAAAACTGGAAGACTCTGTGAGGTGAGGGAGAGGGGAAAGATCTTCTATTGGTTCTTTCAAGCCTTCCCCAATGTTGTCAACCTTCTCCAAGAAGGTCTGCAGTTCTTTCTGGAAATTTTTCATCTTTGAATTAATGGTATCTGTGAGTAATGGCTCTTCCTTGATTTCCATTTTTCCTTCATTGTTTTCAAAACCTTGGCCAGAGGAAGCACTACTTGTTACATGCACTTTTGCTTCATATATTAAACTATTTGTATCAATGATGAGACGGTCCATAGCTTTTTCAAGCCTTTCAGCTTCACGCTTGATGTTGACCAGAGACTCTGTGTTCTCTTTGGCCTGTGTGAATTCAGTGGAACCAATATCACTAACTTCTGATGGCTTCCCACTCCCAAAACCTGATGTCTTTTCATATACATCCTCAGAATCACTCTCACCCCCAATGGGTCCCTCTCTCTTTGGTTGAGGTAGACGGCCTTCTTCGTTGTCACATTCTTTCTTCCCTGTTTCACCCTCAGCATCACTTGGGCTTGAGGTCCGCAGTCCTAGGTGTGAGGCAAGATCATAACGCTGCACATTGGACAACAATACTCGATTCTCATATTGGAGCTTCATCACTTTCCCACTCAGTTCATTGATTTGCATACGGGCTGACTTCAGCTCTTCTTGCAAAGACCCACTGCACTTGGAAGCATTTTCATCAAGCCAGCTAGACTCCTGCCCAGGTTCAAACTTGAATTTATTTAATTCATTAGTTAACTGCTTATTATGGTCTTCAATTTCAGCAATGGATCTCCTCAGCAGTTCAGCCTCTTCTTCCACAAACTGCAAATGACGACGCAGTTCTGCAGCTGACTCCACAGAGTCGCCATAAGGTGAGGTAGGAATGCTTGCAACATGGTCCTGACTAAGACAAACTCTCTCATACTGGCACTTCATATCTTCCATTTCAGCCTTAATACCTCTGTTTTCCACCTCTAGTTCCACTAGCTTTCTGCCAAGTATGTTAGCTTCCTCTTCCACCAGCTTCAAACGAAGCTTCAGTTCAGCTTCCCTTGTGCTTGGTGGTCCTCCAGCTTCCCCAATGGGGAGAGGGCTTTCCACATCTCCATAGATGGACTTGTATTTTTGGAGTTCTTGTTCCAGTTCATCTTTCTCCCTGCCTAGCTTGGCCATCTTTTTACGCATCAGTGCTGCCTCTTCTTTGGCAAACTGAAGCTGGCACTTCAAGTCAGCACTGTCTTCCTATAGTTCATAATGAATATTAAGAAAAGAAAAACATATAGACAATAAATATACTGCCTGTTATTCTGTAATGCATGACAAATATATAAACACACAGCTGGCTAGGTGCTGGTAAATTTTCATATTATAGATTTGCAGAAAAATAACAGTTGATATAAATGTTTCAAGAAATTGCACAGATTTTTGAACTAAAGTCCGTTGATACAGAATGTAAAATATATATATTTTTACATCCAGTTATTTCAGAATTTATAATTCAGGAAGCTCTTCCACGAAATTATGTCAGCCACAAGAAGACACAAAGTTAGCAAGTAACAGTGTTTCTGCATATGTTTTCTATGAATTGTAGAGTTGTCTCTATGTGGAACTTTATCATTTATTATGCACATTTAACAGTGAAATCCTATACAAGCCTGCTCAGCAGTAAATACCAATTAGTTCACTGGGTCTTATTCAGAAGCAAGCACACAAAGGATTAAAACAACATGGGCCAAACCAAATCAAAGTAGGAAAATATAAGAATTTACATAACACCATTTGATAGTTTATGACTATAAAGCAGTAGGAACATAAAAGGCTTGCTGATTTGTAACAAAACAAATGAAATAACCCTGCCGCTTTTTATCAAAGGGAGATACTCGTATCTCTGGAGGTCATATTATATGAACTATCTTTTAGAAAATCAAATATCGTGTATCTCACACCAAGCCCTGAAGTCAAAAGAAGATCTTTCAAAAGATCTTGTCTCATTACCATATAAATTCTACTGGATATTAAATAGAAATAAAAACCAAGGCTAAGTTTCAAATTAACTGATGTTTCCCTAATACTTACGCTGCAAAGCCATTCAGCGCTGCTATCTTTCAATGAAATTATGGAGATCTCACCTCAGAAGGGGAATTTTGTCAAGACAACAGTCTTTGAAGGATGGAGAAATGGCCTCTTACAACAAGAGAACAAATTCATGAAAAAAATGCTGAAAGAAGTTATGAAGACCAGGGAGACTTCATCATACAACCGGTTTTCTGTAATGTTTATTTACTGTATGTAGATTATATTGTCCCAATATCAAAAAAAAGAGAAAACATGTTCCCATTGAATTAAATGGGAAAATGTATGCATTGGAAAAATTGCATATATGTATACAGAGTAAACAAGTAAAATAATGATGCAAATAATTTACCATTAGATGTACTGTAAACGGAAACAATCTGTAAATATATATATTATAGTATTACCAAAACAAAATAGAAAAACCACCTCTCTCTGGATTGTGTAAAAGGCTTCTCTGGCAAAAGTTTCTATGCAATAACAGAACTCCAAAAATATCAGAACAGTAGAATACTTTCTGACATCATGTATTATACTGGAATTATCATTTCTGTTAACTTGAACTTACTAGACTGCTGCAATGCCTTTTATATTGTTGCAAAGTATTATGTAGAACATCGGATTTTAAGCATATATATATAGGAATCTGAATTGTTCCATTGTTACTTTTTCATTTTCTATGTGCAGTATTTAGTTGGTTTATTAAGCTTTTGTTCCTTTTCATACATTTCTCGACTATTTTGTTACTTGTTCTTTATAAGTTTAAAAAGTCAGAGAAAGTTGTTTTTACTAACTGAATATAAATTATTTTATAAGACTTATCTTTAAAAACTGCCAGTTGGTTAACACTGATTGATTATCCAGCAAAGTCAGCTGATCTAGCAGAAGACGTAACAAAGAGTGCAATGTCATGCAAGATGAGAAGTAGTTCACTTGTGACCAACAGCTGAACACAGAGAAGTGTTGTGTGCACAGAGACAAAAACGGTGTCTTTGGACAGACCAAGCATGGTTTTCCATTCTTACTGAGGAGGGACCTCCTCATATTTTTACCTGTCATTGCAACAGTGTTGATCCCAGATCACCACCACCATTATCACCCCAGTACTCACTCTCCATTAGAGAGCGGATTGGTACTGTAGTATATAAGAACAAAAGCAACCTTAAATATATGGCTAGAAACTGCAAATACTAATGGAAGCACCATCCACGCTCCTTCAAGTTATGCATAAACAAACCTAAATTCACTAAATGGATTCAGGTATCCCCAGAGAAAGTTCAATTTTCTCTCTAAACGTAGTAATCCATATGGTTTAATGTCACTTAAATTCTTAATGTCACTCAAATTCCCTAGCCATGTAAACAAAAGCTGTAATTTAACAGTGTACTACTTTAACATGCCTATGCAGAAATATGCTTAACTGAATATTGGACTGCAGCTTGAATTAACAAAATTGTCAAACAAACTGTTATTCCAGATAGTGCCAAAAAGGGTGGGAAAGGAAAAAGGAAGGAAGGGCAGTTTTCATTAAGAAAGTTAAACATACTCATTGACATGTATTTTAGTTTAACTAAGAAGTACAGTACCTGCATGATCTGACCATATTCCTTCTTTCTATGCTTTATGTCTTCAATGTTTTGAGTGTTCACATAAACAAATATCACATAAACATATATTCATTACAAAATGGAAATCTAATTAAGCACAGAATAGTAAAACAGGGCTACCGAATGCTAAGCAGCAGAAAAATGACACACGATAGTGCAAAATAGGCAAATGAAAATCACATGCATTGGCTACATTTAAAGGCCACTCACTTTTTACTAGACAAATCCATAATGTGAAACAAGTTCCAAAACAGGGTGCTTAACTACACTGATTCTTGTCTATCTCAGCAGACATAAAATGCACAATGGCCGCAAATCTATCCATCCATTTAGCTTCTCTAAAATGTTTTCTTGTCTATATAAGACTATGGCTTATAGGACCATTCAGACAATGCACTAGCATACATTCAGCATGTACATTGAAGAATGAGATCTTAGGCTTTCTTCAAATATCTGCATGTTTAATAAGTAATTTGCACAAAGTCTACACACATACAGGTTCAAATCAAGTGGGCTTTGTTCATAAAACATGTTTTGGATAGATTTTATTTGTTTGGGTTTTTCCAAGCTGCTAAAGAGCTAGCCATTTAAACTAATTAGAAAAATGATGAAAATAAAGAAATAGCTAATTGGGCTAGCAGTGCAGAAGCTGTTATGAGACTGATGGCTTAATCACATTGCAAAACATATGTATTTATGTCTATATCTTTGGTGGCAGAAGGGTGGGGTGGGGGGAAGGAATAAGAACCAAATCTTCCATTATGTAAGTAGCAGAAAAATCTTCAGTGGTGTTGGACAAGCAGAATGTGGCTATGCCCTTACTGGAATTTTAGCTGGATGAAATGGCAGCATAGCTGGTGCCCAGTAAATCAATCTTGTGCCAACCTTCCTACCTTGCGCTGAAGAAACAGTTTTCTTTGTGTTCTGACTGCTGCTTGGCATTTTCCAAGAAGCTCCATTCTGCAGCTCTGCTGAATAGAAACTTGCTCTTTCAATAAAAACCAAATGCAGAACTACTACACTGTTTTCTTCTGTTAAAACCCACACTTTTTTGATCACTTGGTGTTTTTAGTACTTCTTCATTCATAAAGCAAAACTTTGTAAGGAGACATGCTTATGAACTCAGATCCAGTCAACCTGAGGTGCAACTTTGGTTAAAGATATGGGTTAAAACCAGTAGCCAGTCTGAACTAGAGTAGAACCAATAAATAAATTCAGTTCTTCAAACAACAACAATCCCTGCCTTTTATGAATGTGGGATATTGTGTTTCTGTATCTACAATTCAAAATGCCAGGAAATGGCCCAATATTGCTGCACAACATCATGCCTGCATTGCCAGCAGGAAAAAGGATGCCAAACTTTACATACAACGCTCAGCCTGAATGTTGACAATACCAAGGGCAGCAGTCAAGAAGGTCCACAAGATACCTGCCCTCTTGTACTCACCATTCACAAAGTGATAACAAAGAAAAATCAGAGACGCTGACTTCTTTTTTCATTAGTTTACTTCTCACACAAACACAAAGCAGCTGCCATGGCTGTTTTTCAACAAGGGTGAATTTAAACCTAGGGACAATTAATGCTACCTATTTCTGAATGTTTTTTAAAAAAATGTTTTACTTTTAACAAATCATGGCCTGAAAACCCTATGCCCAAATGTCCTTGAAACCGGCTCATAGCAAAAGCAGAATGTTTCTTACACCTGTGCCAAACTTGGTGCTGATCTAAAGTCCAGTTTCAAAATTATCCTCTTTTTTTTTGTTGGCCTCATTTTTAGAATTGCCTTATGGAATGTTGATGTGGTCTGTTGCACAATAACATAGATGCAGCTATAATGAGACTAAGTCAATACTTAAGTAAGTTCCATGAAGCTACTCTATTTGGAACTCTGATTTAGCTCTACATGTTCATAACCATAATGGAAACACTTAAGCCACCATGAGTTCGTTTTTAAGAAGAAAGGTGGGAGAGAAATATTTTAAATAAATAAAATGTTTTCAGTACAGATTTGACAACTCTACAGAAGAGAGGTTTCTGTCATAGAGGAAATTAGGTTCCACTGGAGGCATTCTGCTAAGGGACATGGGTGGAAAAGTAATTTTCGTCAAACCTTCTTCCCTCCTGAGACCTTACTGCCGGCTTTCATTCTTCTTTAGATCTTCACAACGGCTTTTCAAGGGAGCCCAGGGTTTGCAAGAACAAGGAACTGAGGGAACTGCCATCTCTTCCCCTTCTTCCACCCTCAACAGAACTCTAGTGATCACAAGTATGGATCAAATCCCATGTGCCATTAAACTGCTCAGGAATAGTTACTGTGTATGCTAAACTGTTTGATTGCTAGCCTCTCCAAGAGGAAAACGAAGAGGAAAATTATGGTCCAAATGTAGCCAACATTAAGGCAGAGCTCTGGAGAATCAGTGACACAAAGTTGCTGAAGCAGCATGTGCCTAAGAAAAAAAGATTGTACTGTATATTCAATCTAATGCAAGTTTACCTCAGATTAGTTGGGAGACAGTACAATTTGGTTTGCATGTCTGATATCTCAGCACTAAAAAGTTTACATGTGTCATAGTAAGAGAGAAAATAGTTGTTTGCCTCAACATGTACAATGGCTTGCAGCATCATTATGGATGGTACACTGTGCTTTGGCCACTGAAACCTAAAGATAACCGAATCAAAAGAGAGACACTTCAAGGGCAGAATATAATCTATCAATTTATAATTAATTCTCAGCTACTGCTAAATAACAGTGACTCAGTAATCAACTATAACTTGATGACTCCCTATGGGTCACTAAGGACATAGGTAGGAATCAGTTCTAACATTCTGGAAGAACTCCTGAGCAATATAATTTATCTTAATGGAGGGTTGTTTCTTATTCCTTTTCCTATTCACTATGCATATTAAGAAAATAAATGAAATGGCACCAAGATATGGTGATCTTAATACAGTGGTAGTGTGGTTAACCCCTCTCTTCTGTTCAATGTACCTGTGCATTCTTGTACAATGCTTAGCAATAGCAGAGACAGGGGACAGATAAGCTGATCTACAATGAATGCAGACAGCTAGAGAAATAATTACAAGCTGGCTTTTGTAGTAGCAGTTAAGACATGTTTCAGACAAAAGACAATATTCTTCTACAGCTGCTGAGATCTGGGGGTTCACAGAACTCATCACTGTTCTTTGACAGCCGAGTCTGAGGTTCTGCTATGAAATATGTTTCTTATTTGTGCTTCTAATACTTACTTGCTACAATATGACCTCTATTGGGACGTCCATTCAGGCTCAGGTGTTGTTGGACATTGACTCCCAACAGCAACCGCCAGATTGAGGAACGATGAGAAATCCAACAACTTCTGAAGGATCATAATTGCTTTAAAGTTCATCCAGTGTCCATAGTAGGTAAAAACCTGATACTTGTCTCTTGACAAGCACCGTGGATAGCCAAGCCATGTAAAATTACTGCTTTAGAAATACAGTACAACTGTATGTACTAGATTAGTATTAGATTTAAATGTATTTGAAGAAGACCCACTGAACTATGTGAGACTTAAGTTACTTGGGTCTCATCAAATTTAAAGTCAAGTCCCATCAAATCCAATGTACTGCTCCAAGAATGTCCCAGTTTGGATTCAACCTGCTTTCTTTCATTTGGGCTACAATTGGACTGGATTCCATATGCCTACTTTGAAAAAGAGCATCAGTTTACAAAAGGAGTTAGCAGTTTGTGGCCCTCCAAATGTTGTTGGACTAAACCTCCACCTGCTCTAGCTAACAGAGTCAATTGTGAAGGATGATGGGAACTGGAGACCACAAAATCTGAAAGGTTACAAGTTGTCTCCCTATGTAGTACAGAAAAGTCATTTTGCCATTTCTTTCCAAAAAACTTTTTAAAGTACACATTAATATGAATTATGTATACAGAAGATGCTTCTTTCCCCTTCAGGTGAATATCAGTAATAGCCAAAGAGAGAGTATCATCTTTCACTGGTGAACATAACAGTCTCCTATTTCTGACATTCACAGCATTGCAATATGTTTCAGTTGTTGGTCGCAATCCAGATCTTCTTTCCATTCATCTCTTCTTTATTTCTCACTTTGATAAATTTGGTTTGCCCTTCAGTTAGCCTTCTCACTTTACTTAATGCATCTAATAAAACAGGCAAACTCTAAGAGCCTGATCACTAGATTTTTATTATTCTTACTGAGAGAGATGTTGATTATGAAGCTACACCAGGATTATATGCATCCAACCCTCATTTCCATAGATTATGTGGACAATGTTAACATCTGATCAAAACCTTTGAAATGTGATGCCAGCGTAATAAGTTGAACAGTCATGCTCTGGCAGTACTACGACATTACTATTCTTGCAGAATATGTGTAAACTGCACCCAGTTGCTAGAACATCTCTATGAAAATGAACAAAAATGTTGATGTTGAACAATAAAGCCTTTTCCAAAAAATAGCACATTATTCCTCATTGGGTGGAAATCCAGCCCACATGCCCAATCTATTTAACAGTGAATGTTACTAAAGCTGGTGGGGGGCAGTGGTTTCATGTTCAGTTACATTATAGTCAGAGGGGGAAAAAGTAACAAAGTCCAAACCATTTTTCTCTGGAAAAAAAATTCAATAATTCAATAAAATCTTAATCCTAGTAGAGAAAGTGGACTTTTTTTTACTTCAAACAGATATAAACTGATGGATTGTGTGATCACACACTGTTAACCTGGAAAACAATGCTTCAGACGTGAAGAGAACAACATACGACGTGTTGTTTTAATGTGTGCACTGCACTTGGTGCCAAGATGCTCATTAGCACAAAAACCTTGGCACCAAGGATAAATTTAGTTAATGTCCTTAAGCTCTATCTGTTCCAAATACCCTGAGACAAGGTGATTTTATTTTTTGCAAGGGAAGTTATCTACACACATAATAGATGGGGAAAACAAGGCAAGAATGAAAGGCATCCATTGCATCAACTCTGCAGATTATTCCAAGTTAGAACTAAATTATAAGAATAGTCTAATAATTTTCCAATTTCTAACAAACTCCTAAATTGCCTGCAAAATAAAACAAACATTCATCTGCCCACTACATGCCCCTGTGATGGTGTTTTTTTTTATATGAACTTGAAGCATTACCTGAGCAAATGCCTTCTTTTCTTTGTGAATATCCCTGCTGCCTCTTCTCTTCAGGGAGCTCTGAGAAATACACAATTAAAAGCTTATGAACAACAAGCTGCATACAAAATAATAAGCATTAAGCACAGGTCTCCAAAGAAATCTACAGTGGACCCTTGACTTACAGACGGCTTGACTTACAGACTTTTTGAGTTACAGACTTCTCTGGCCGCAAAATTTAGGTTTGACTTGCAGACTGAGATTTGAGTTACAGACCAAAAAAACCCCATAATGGAACAAAAATGGCCTGTTACGGGATTAATCGGTTTTCAATGCACTGTAGGTCAATGGAGACTTGACTTACAGACTTTTTGACTTGAGAACCGCCTTCCAATACGGATTAAGTTCTCAAGTCAAGACCCCACTGTACTGAGAAGTATTTGGTTTCTCTGGCATTAACAACTCCTGAAGACATTTAATTATCTGTTGTAAGAAGTAACTAGGCATCACTCTAAAACTTATGACATTACAGTAACAGTGAAGTGTCTCCATCGTTGATCAGGCACTCTGCTTGAAACAGCATGTTCCTTAACTAGGACTGGTTAGATCTTCCCTCAAACACAAAGAGCTCACAAGGGAGGTGGAAGACGAAGTGCTTTTGATCTACACTGTTCATAGACTGTTTTGTACATTAGTATGCTTCTTAGGTTTTCAGCTAGGACACTGAAAAGGTTGCATTTGAAACATAAAAAAATTATTGGAATTAGTTTAAACCAATCAGTAGATATTTTGTTCCTGCGTACTGAACGAGGATTATTTTAGCCTCCCAAATGCAGACGATTATAATTAATCCCTTCTTACCTGTGTTCAGAACATCACAACTATTTACAGTTCACTCACTCAATCTGCAGCATATGCTCAAAATATTTTACAATTTATTTTTGTTTCTGCCCGATCAAAACATTAATCTGCTTTTAAGATTACTGTGATTTGTTATTGCTTATATAGTGCCAACTCTGAGCCAAGAGAATTCTTTGACTACTGAGCTATTTAGGAACATAATTCTGTGCCATCATGATATACAATCTGAAATAGGCCATAACTTGGATGTGTACATATTATGCACTATATTTCTACAATAAGAAACATAACCTACTAAAACCTTTTAGAATTTTGATAAATGTATTCAAGGAAGAACTACAGATAATTGCTGTGGTTGATGCGACTTTATACATCATGGCTTTTTAAAAATTTATTTATCATAATTATGTATACCATCTCCTTCCTCTAAAAAGCTCAAGGCCAGAGTGCACATTGCTCTCATCCTCCTGCTTTATTTTTATTACAACCCTGTGAGGGGCTGAGACAGGAAACTAGTTAATATCATGACTCAGCAGAGTCTTCTATCTCTCATTACCACTTTTTGTACCACTTTACGGCACAGTTCTTTTAACTGTTCCTGTTGTAAATCTACAAAGATTTTTTATACGCAGGAATTGTGTAACATTTACTAAATCAACAAGAATACATTAAACTATCTCTTTTCATTCCTCAGAAAAACCAATGGCACCCTTTTAATTGTGCATGAGTTTATATTGCAAAAAAGAGCATGCAGTGTTGCAGCAATCCTGAAGATCTTTAACCAACATTGGCAAATAGCATTTTAAATCATTGTAAGCCTGGGTGGGGTACATTGTAGCTTTTAATTTCTTCAAGGTGATACAGCCTTAATGAATATCCTTGCAGAGAATTAGCTTTGATTTCCGTTCTACTGCCATCAATTAGCAACAGAAAGGGGTGCAGTTTGCCAATTGCATTCATTGCCACATCAAGCAGCTGCTCCTTTCTACAACCCCCTTCCCCTGCACATACATGGTGAACAATGGTCACAGGAACTGGGGCCAAGAAGTGCAGCATGCCAAAATCCACAAAGTATAACACTGAATTTTTACATCCTTGGTTATCATGGTAACAATTGACACTAGATATGGCTGGATCCAGCTTCTCCCTGCTACTGGGAGCATTCCTTGAGTGCAGCTCCATTGAGAACACTCCTGCTTGTGGAAGAATGCACTGTTCAACTGGCAATTCACAAATAATTCTGTCCAGCAGCTGACAGCAAAAATTGCACAGAAGAAGACAATGGGAAACCATCTGATTCTGAAAGACTTTACGGCCAAAAAGTACCAATTACCCTTGAGAAGCAGTCGCTGAAAAACAAAATTTAGCAGGATGATACGAGAACATTGAAGACAGTACAATGAAGATGAGAGTACAGTGATGACAATAAGAAGGACCAGCATACACTAAAATATAGAAGGGGAAGGAATTCTTAATTATTGCATCCTCTGATCTTCCAAAAAAGGTTTCTACAGATACAAAATAAGGATTGGATATCTTTAAAGTATAGACTGTGGATGTTCCGGGTTGGACCCATAGATTCCTTCTCTCTGTTGGAAGGATCTTTCCTGAATGAAAGGACCTCAAGGAAGAGCTCTACATATAAAATAGTGTTGCACTATTATTCTCTAATCATTCCTTTAGCCAACAATACATCACTACCCCATTCATGGAAATTCTATTGCATTTCATTACTTGTCATCTACTATTTATCAAACCACTTAACATTATTTTATTAAAATGGTATGTTTCTCCTTCCCCAACCAGTTCAGTTAAAACCATGATCTCATACTGATGCACAATGGGAAATGTGTCATACTGGATGTGCTTCATCCTTTAAATGGAACACATGTTAAAATGGGAATTCTCAACAGAATGTCTGTTCTTTCAATTTCATGTTTACAGGCACTTCTTCCTGTTTCATGAATTTGCTTCAAGATCACACACCAAAAGAGAAAATTTAAACCCACAGGCCAATATGAAACTCTGAGTGACTTTCAAAGAACTGCCTGATTCCACAACCAGGTGTTAAGTTGCACTATCAAGTTAATGCAAATATCATTGCTATTCCCTGCCTCCTTACCTCTCCCACATCTCTGGTATCTCCC
This sequence comes from Pogona vitticeps, assembly GCF_051106095.1. Classification (NCBI taxonomy): domain Eukaryota; kingdom Metazoa; phylum Chordata; class Lepidosauria; order Squamata; family Agamidae; genus Pogona; species Pogona vitticeps. The sequence continues at coordinate 180,976,643 of NC_135786.1, forward strand.
ACAGCACAGCTACCATTACATAAATGACAATCATTAGAGCCTGTGACCTTCAGTAGACCCTTTACAATCGGCCCATGGAGAGCTCAATGCAGAGGAATAAAAAAGCAGTCTGAAATTCAGATTCAAGGTACTTATGCAGACCATGTCAAGTGCAAAAGCTGGAAATGGCAAAGCCCGCTACGTATGCTTATAAAGTGCTTCACATAAGAAAAAAAAGAAAAGGTCACATTAACTAGCTCCATGGCGCACTCCAGTCAGTCGCTCTCTGGTCAATATATGCCAATTATATCAGTGATATATATTGCTTACAGCATGATTCTATGCATGTCTGATCAGAAGGAAGTTAAACTTAGTTCACAGAGACTTGATCCCAAGACTGTAGCTTATTATAGCAATGTTGCAGCACTATCATTTACATTGTCCTTGATATGTGTGCAGTGTTTTGTCATGTGCCATCAAGTTAAAAGCAATGTACAATGACCCTAATAGGGCTTTCAATGTAAATGAGATATTTAAGGAGTGGTTTTACCAGTTCCACCCCCACCCCCTCAGGCAACTCCCACAGAATCATAGAAAAGTGAAGTTGGAAGGGGTCTACAAGGCCATCAAGTCCAACCTCCTGTTCAATGCAGGAATACAATCAAAGCAGATCTGCCAGGTGATTATCTAAGTTTTTCTTGAATGGCTGAGCAGGAATGGCTGAGCATGAATTCAAACTCAGACCTCCTGAGTTATAGTCCATCATTCTATCCACTATACAACACTGGGCATTGCTGTGCAACATTTTACTACCATAATTTTCATTTTCCCTTTATAATCTAGTTACAGGAGCTAATCTAATTAGCATTCTCAATTGTTCTAAACTATTAATGTGTACTTCACACTTCATTTACTTTGCTTCACCCTTTCTGCAATGACACTTCAATTAATTATACAGATTAATCACAAAATCAGAAAGCTTTATATCTTTTGTATCACTTTTATAAAGCAATTTGCAGCCTGATGCTATGTATGCTTTCTTTGAATTAAGTGCTACTGAACTCCAGAGGCTTATTCCCAAACAGAATTTGGACTGCACTGCACTGGGATTTGTCAAGAAATCATGTCAGAAATGTTTTACCTCCCAATTTTCTTCAATTACTGACTTATGAAGATAAATATTTTATATATAGTAAGCCAACTAAAAAGTTATTATGAAGTTACATTAGAATCCAAAAATTCAGTTTTAATTTTTTAAAACATATGTGCCAATAGAAGCGGACATTACTCCATCAGACGATAATCTGTTGGTAGAAGAGCTATCTTCAACATTCAATGAAGATGAAAACTAATGTGAAATGCTACTTTCATTGTTTCACCCTGCTTTTAAAAAAGAAATCAAATACTGAAAAGTATAGAATTTCTGTATATCAACAAATCACTTGAAATTTAAACCTTCTGAAATCAGTAACTAAGTGAGACTAATAGTTAAATGAGTTGTTTTGTTCTAAGAAAGCAAAGCAAAGCATTTCTATACATATAGACAGGGCAAGTCCTGTCAAAAATAGTTACTCAAGGAACAACAAAATGAGCATCCATCCTAGTGTTTGCGCTATGTCCCTCACCATTCCACTCAATATTTATTTTGTCAACTACACAACATTAGAATGAATTGCAAGCACATCCAATAATTTGACAAGAGCATGTGACATATTTTGCTCAGCTGGGAAGCAACAGTGATTTAAATGCCAGTGTGTGGTACAGAGAAGTTCATATTATCCTGGGACAAAGTTTTGTGTGGTCAAACCCCTAAATACAGTATACTGTAAGTCCAACCTAGAGGTATCAAAATGAGATGGGGTTGTTAGTCACAGCAATGGATCTATTCTTGGTAGGACTAACAGCAAATTTAGCCCTGTGCAATATAAAGTTTTACTCAACTGGATCTAAGAAATTGTGGTTTGAGGTTCATGCTAATATTTCAAGTTTTGGAAAAAGGAAAAATTATTCTAGAACATTATTCTAGATATTCTATATATATCTAAATTTCCAGAAGAGGTATCAAACCTTGATTTAGGAAAAGCAAACCTTTAAAAAAATATCATGCTTCAATATAATTTTCAAACTGTTCATATGCTACTTCATAGTATGTTGATAGTTTACACTTCTCAGTTTTAAATGAAATGACACACCAACTTTCCAAGACCAAAATAAATTGTACTTTCTATGAAGTATTAGGCAAAATTCTAAGGAGTGGCAAGATTAAACAAGCACTAACATAATTCGTTCTACATTGGACATGCCCCAGAAAACTTCTATAAGGTACTCTTGCCAATCTATCTGCTTACAATGGTAAAGGTATTGTCCACGGCAACCTTGTACACAATCTCTTTCTCCTCTGATCTCATTCTTTATTCTGCCCCAAACCCATAATACAAGTGACTGAAGCTACAATCTTCCAGTGAAATTATTAGTAAATCAAAACAGGATTTTTACATGCCAGTATCAATACGTATGTGCCACACTGGACACAGGATAAGAAAAGTACTGCACATTCAAACCAAATTTAGAAAGATTAGTGGTTAACTTAATAATGCAGACAGATGTTTGTAGTTTTAATGATATTTTAGTTTTTAAAGAGGACTAAAGAAGATGAGAACAGAATATGTTTGTTTTTTGTGTATTTTAGTGGCATTAAGGGGAGGAGAAATAAAGAAATAAAGATGTATTAAATGCAAATATTAGTAAGGCACCTCCCTCTCATGGCACTACTTTCAGCCCCCTGTACATGCCACACTATGAGAGGCACAGAAGATTAGGTAACACCAATGAATGGGGTAAATTTTTACAAAGCCCCCTTTGTTAGGAAAAGGCAAATACTGGATCCAACCCATATGCTAGAATCATTTGTCTAAAGTGTATGATGGGGTCAAACAAACCCCAGATCTAGCATAAAGTAAGCTTATGTATGAATCAGGTCAGCACATTGTCATCTCTCTCTTTTTTTGCATCATTATAATATTTTTATATTCATGAGTGCTTTGTTAGTCAGTCATTAAGCAATCCAATATTTGCTGCTCTCTCTAAAAATATATCTAAAAATGTTATCATTTTCAGAGCACAAAATAAGGTAGAAATCTCTGCAGCCTATGTTTCTCTTCATTGATCCCATTTCTTTCTTTTCCTGAGGCCTTCTAGTTGAGGATATTGCAGCCAAGTGTATGAATCAATATGTTAACATGATTGTCCTTATGAATACAACGTTGGTCAAAGCTCAGATAGCAGGCAGAGTTGATCAAAATTTGGATTGCAGAAATATTTAACTAGAGTGAGCACAAATTTTGTGGAGTAACCTCATTAAGTCATTGTCTGATGAAGTCCTAGGAAGGAACAATATGGATCAAGGTGAATTTATATGTTTGGAAGTAAAAAAAAAAAGTTAGCAAAATGAATATCCAAACTGGGCCACAATGTTTGCTTGCTTGCTTCTTTGTATCTCTACCTTTCCCTCTAATTCATGAAACTGATAGCAATATTCAGTCCAGATGGTGCAACATCTTTTAATGAGAATTAAAATAGACCAGTGGAATTCGCAGCAAAATGTTGCAGTCTGGATGGCGTCTCTTCATTGTTCTACTCTGTCAGGCCTATCTTCCTCTTCCATTCTACTCTCTCTCCTACTCTCTTTTCTGTTTGTAGTTCCCCAGAGTGAGCCACTATCCTATAATCACTGAAGACATTTGGTCCTCACTGCTTTTGTGTGTGTGTGCTTCTGCAAACTTTTGGTCTCCTTTGAACTTATTAATTACTCCTTTTTGTTCTGTTTTTGGCAGATACTGTTTTAGATCATACACAGTTATATGCATGAGGGGGTGAGTGCGTTGGATAGTTGGCTCGCTCATGATAGGCTATTAGCATTCACCAAGGATGCTAATACAGATTTATCACCCCCTACCACCCCCTAAAATTTGCACTGGTCAAATGGTAAATTTATTTTAATGTCTCACTATTTTGGCAATGTACATTACAAGCAGTAGAGTAGGGGTCGATAAGAGATCAAGACCATGGTGGGAACCATGGATTCGACATGGTTAGTCGAAAGGCAGATCAAGGAATAGGGATGGAGCCTGTACTGGATGGGATTACGCTCCCTAAAAATATGTGCGCAGCTTGTGGGTGCTCCTGGATTCATCCCTGAACCTGAATACTTATGTCTCAGCAGTGGTCAGAAATGCATTTGCACAATTAAAACTGCTGCACTAGCTACATCCATTTATCGAGAGTCCTAATCACTGTCCTGATCAGGACTCTCAATAAATCAAGCTATCTTAAATTCACATTTTGCCACCTTGAATTTATAGTATATGTTCATTGTTTTAACTGTTTTTTAATTTGTAATGCCACCCAGAGTAGACCTTTGTAGATAGAAGTCCAATAAATTAAATAAATAAATAGAATTGATCACTGGCCACTGATCTGTCACTGTCACTCAAGTTACTTCCTGGCTTGTAATTACTGCAATGTGCTCTATGTGGGGCTGCCTTTTGAAAGTGGCAGGAAACTTCATCAGGTCGAAAATGCAGCTACCAGATTGCTGACTGGGGCTGGCTACAGGGATCACATAACCCCCCTCTTACAGCAGCTCCACCGGCTGCTGATCAGTTACCGGGCACAATTTAAAGTGCTGGATTGAATTTATAAAGCCCTAAATGGCCTGGGCCCAAGCTATCTCAAAGACCATATCTCCCATTATGAGCTGGCTTGGGTGTTAAGATCATCAGGAGAGGCCTTTCTCTCAGTCCTGCCACTTTCACAGGTGCGCCTGATAGGGACATAGGAGAGAGCCTTCTCTGTTGTTGCTCCAGACTTTGGAACTCCCACCCACAGGAGGCAGACTGGCCTCATCTTTGGTATCTTTCTGCAAACAGGCAAAGACCTTTCTCTTCAGTTAAGCCTTCCTTCAGTAACCAGCCACCATGTGTGATTTTTAGACAGATTTAGATAAATTGTTATGCTTTACTGCAGAAGTCCCCAAACCTCGGTCTGCGGCCCAGTGCCAGTCTGTGGCCTGAGCTAGACCGGGCCACCGAGACAGACCTCCCGCCCCCCCGCACGCATTTATCCCCACACAACCTGTTTGCGACTGCGCGCATGCTCCAGCACATCTGTACAAGCACCGCACCACCGTTTGCACATGCATACAAGCACATGCATGTCCAGATAAGCACCGCACCGCTGTTTGTGCCTGCACGCGAGCGCAGGGAGTGCCCTGCCTTCCCTAGCTGGTCTGCAGACTGAAAAGGGTTGGGGATCGCTGCTTTACTGCTTCACTGGATTGTTTAGTATGACTTGTGTTTTCCACTCAGAGTGACATTTTAAATTTTTTTTTGTATACTTATTGATCTTTGCCTTAGTATTGCCTATTAGTTGATGTAAGATGCCTCTTTATTCATTGTTCATAATTTTTAAATTATTCCCTTTTAATGATGTTAACCACAGTTATATACTCATTGTTTTCAAGTTTAAATATCGTCTCCCATTGTTGTAAGCTGCCTTGGGTCCTTTTCAAGGAGAAAGGCGGGGTAAAAGTATTTTAAATAAATAAATAAATAAATAAATAAATAAATAAATAAATAAATAAATAAATAAATACAATACAATACAATACAATACAATACAATACAATACAATACAATACAATACAATACAGTGCAATACAATGCAATACAATACATGACACTACAATTCTATTTTGGATTAAAGAGAGAAGAGTTGATATTAAATATATAAATGAATATCCATGACATGCTATATGGAAGAAAACAATACATTTCAACAAGGCAACAAATCACAATGTAGCAATTTCTTTAAATTGTACTAAAACAATATAATGGGATGTGTTTTGACATCAAAGTTCTTCTGTGCTGTGGTAGTTAGATCTTTCTGTTGAAAGCCATTGTTTTGTGAACTATTGATTAATTCTACTTGTAAAAGGAAGGGTAAAAAGGCAGCAGTGGACTTCTTTTCTGGAAATATATTTTGCCTGTACATATTATTGTCATGAACTGATACTTACTGCATTTACTTTGTCTACCCCAGGCTTAATATTTTTCCACTGTCAAACCATCTTCATCAAAATGTCAAGAGAAACGTAGCATTTGGGGAAAAATGTGAACACATTCTGTAACTGGGTCCTTGCCTACAGCATATGCTGATATTGTTAGGATATCTGGCAGCTTTTAAATGTGAAACTCAGTTTCTTTATGGTCACTGTCCAATTATTATAATATAACTTTGAAAAATCATTTGACAGCTTTATCCTTTAACAAAATGGTTATAGATCCAATCCATCCTAATTAGGGCAACCTCCACAAACCAAAAAATTGCACAATGTCCAGAAAACTTCAGCAAGCCCAATATCCCAGCTTATGTGCACTACTCTGAGGAGGTTACTAGCCAATGAAGAAAACCTTGCTGTGTTTCCCTTGAAGTCCTTAGTCTTGCACAGTTATGATGAAAAGATTTCTAAAAATGCTGAGGAACACTGCACATTCAGCAAAGCTGCTGAATTTAACAGGTTAGGAAATTCAGCTCCAGATGCATTGCAACAAAATAATACAGAAAAGCAAAACTGCAAGCAGCAACGTTAACACCCGTGTATTTGTCTTCCTTTATCTTATAAAGAAGACAAGGCCCAGCCTCATCTTCAAACACTCCAGGAGTCATCCCTTTGTTGTATGCTACACAATGTGAAATCTAATTCACCAGAAACAGTATTTCTTCAGAAGCATGTTTAAAAAGGCATTCTATGTGCTTTAATTATACAGTGTAAGACTGCATATCCAGAATTTTTTACTTACTTTTACTTTTATTGAATTTATACCCCACCCCTCTAGACAAAGTCTACTCGGGGCAGCTTACATAGGTGATAAAACAGGTGATAAAACATACATATTAAAACCTAATAGCCAGTGTCTATATACATATCTACATTATCAAGATGGGAATAGTTAAGAAACAGCAACAGAAATTAAGTTAATTGACTGGAGGGAATCCTTAAATCATTAAGTTTTAATGCATAAATGCTTGTAAGTGGTTCTGAGATTCCAAATCTTTAGAAACAGTTTCTAAAGAAAGATATTTGAAGGGTTGAAACAACCCAGAAGATAAATTTTATGTTTAAAATGGGACATCACTCATTCTGAAAGAACAGGTACTCAGGTTCTGGGTGCTCATAATCCATTTCTGCCTCTGAAGGCCCAAGGATACAGAGGTCCAGCTGTCTGTTAACAGCTTTAGCTTAAATGTCAACTGTGCCCAGTACATAATAGTTACTGTATAGCCTTGCCATTGGGATTCACATATTGAAAACTCCCTGTTAAACTACTGTAATGTACTTTGTCCCCTTCATGGATTACTGCCTTGTCATAGTGAAGGGGCTTGAGTAAATCAGAGAAGCTATGGGCTATGCCGTGCAGGAACACCCAAGACGGACAGGTCATAGTGGAGAGTTCTGACTAAATGTGATCCACCTGGAGCAGGAACTGCTAGGCCACTCCTGAATCTTTGCCAAGAAAACTCCATGAACAGAAACAAAAGGCTAAAAGATATGACACTGGAAGATGAGCCCCTCAGGTTGGAAGGCGTCCAACATGCTACCGAGGAAGAGCGGAGGACAAGTAGCTCCAGAGCTGATGAAGGGGTTGGGCCATATCTCCATATCTTCCCCTTCTATTTGCCAGGAGGTGATGGGACCAGTGGCCATGATCTTAATTTTTTAATGTTGAGCTTCAGACCATTTTTTGCGCTCTCCTCTTTCACCCTCATTAAGAGGTTCCTTAATTCCTCCTCACTTTCTGCCATCAGAGTGGTATCATCTGCATATCTGAGGTTGTTGATATTTCTTCCGGCAATCTTAATTCCAGTTTGGGATTCCTCCAGTCCAGCCTTTCACATGATGTATTCTGCATATGTTAAATAAGCAGGGAGACAATATACAGCCTTGTCATACTCCATTACCAATTTTGAACCAATCAGTTGTTCCATATCCAGTTCTAACTGCGGCTTCCTGTTGCACATATAGATTTCTCAGGAGATAGATAAGGTGGTCAGGCACTCCCATTTCTTTAAGAACTTGCCATAGTTTGTTGTGGTCCACACAATCAAAGGCTTTTTTGTAGTCAACGAAGCAGAAGTAGATGTTTTTCTGGAACTCTCTGGCTTTCTCCTTAATCCAGCGCATGTTAGCAATTTCGGCTCTAGTTCCTCTGTCCCTTCAAAATCCATCTTGTACTTCTGGGGGTTCTCGGTCCACATACTGCTGAAGCCTACCTTGGAGGATTTTGAGCATAACCTTGCTAGCATGTGAAACGAGTGCAATTGTACGGTAGTTGGAGCATTCTTTGGCACTGCTCTTCTTTGGGATTGGGATGTAGATTGATCTTTTCCAATCATCTGGCCACTGTTGAGTTTTCCATTGATGATGATTAAAAAATTAGCACACTGGTCCTTTGATGTTGGGCTGTGGCACCAGGGTGGGTGACAAGACCTTTAGCCTTGTTTGTTCCTTTTTGAACACCACACACAGAATGATCAAAGTAGTAGGAATCCCTCCCCCCAACTTGGAAGTCTCTAGCAAACATGTCATTGCTAGCACCACTCTGGCAGCCATTGATGATGATTAAATCCTCTGCAAGCTAGCAAAAATTTAATGCAACTTGCTAGGCACGTTGGACAACTTACTACTCCCCATACCAACCCATGGCTGGTGTGCAATGTGTTCCAGCAAAAATAGTGCATATCTTTATTAAATTTGGTTCATCCTGCTAGTTTGGTACACAGCCTGTGTAAATTCAATAAGATTTTGAATTCAAATAATGTATCATTTCCTTCCTTTCAAATCAAGAGGGTAATGTGAGTGTATATAAAATTTTGGGGGTGTAAAAGGTTCCCTGACCTGGTGTAATTGAATATAAGAAGTTTAATGAGTAATCCTAAACAATAATAAAAGAACATCTGTGATTTAAAAAATAAAAGATAAATAAACAAGTTATATTGGCAGCACGTGTCTGATGCATATATGGTGCAGTGTGGATGAAAGATCCACTGGTGGTAGCAGAAGAAAGAGTAAACGTATCCAGAGAGTGAACCTGTGCGTGGGGGAAACAAACAGGAAACACTGGGTGGAATGTCATAAAGACTATTTCTTGAGAAGAAATTAAGAGGTTTCCTTGTCATCTATACTGAAATCAAGTGACCAAAATCCTGCTGCTTAGCATAGTGAATTCCACTAGAGTAGGACCACTGTATCAATTACTTTAGCACAGTAAAGTGCAGGCCCTTTTGTATCAATGGAACTTATATAAGAGTGGACTCATAAATCTCCATTGATTCAATACGCCTACTGTAGCACAATTTACTATACTAAGCAACAGGATTTTGCCAAGATATGTTTTCCCATAGTTCAGAAATGTCATCATCTTGTACATTCACATTACCTATTGCATATTTATATTTACCATGAATGTAACAGTTATGTTGATCTCTCACTTTCAGTCCTGTCTAAAACTAGAGTTCCTGTATGATAGCAGAACCAAAAATTGATCCTAAACTTCAAAAACACGACTACAGAAGGAAATCTCTTCCTTCACATATACTGCTCCTTCTCACTGCCACTGCAGAATTAGACTCGATTGTGGGCTGACAATAAGCTTGCAGCTGTTCCATGTAGGAAGGGACACTTCCCTTTCCCTGGCACCAATGCCCTGGGTAGAATTTCATGATACTTTGGAGTAAGGACATGCTCTGACCTAACACATCATCTAATAATTTGGACCTCAAACAGGATAGCCAAAGCCAAGCCATAATTGTCAAAATGAAAATCCAATAGCATTTTTGCTAATAATTTCTTCATCAGCATGACCCTTGTGGATATTCTGCTTAATCATGGCCTCCAGTTCTAAAGTGAAACCACATCTGCACTTGCTTAATCCTCTATTATACTAAACTTTACTGTCAAGCAGTGCTTTCTCACTCTCTCCCACTCTTTGATTTAATACATGTAACCTCATATCTGTTTCCCTAGTGTCATGCTACTCTACATGAATTAGTATAATAAAAAAGATATGAAATGTCTCAGGAAAAAGATACATTCTAATAAATGAAGAATGAAACAATGGGCCAAATCCAATTGCATAAAGTTATGTCAGTGTAAAGTGTATCTGGCATCACAAATGAAAAAATTACACTATTTGAAAGCTTCCTATCTCCCTGTTTCAGGTTCCAAGCTCCCTAGGGTTCCCTTTGTGCTCTATGGAGAACTTTGGAAGCCTTTAATGGTCAAAAATTGCTACTGGATTGGTACTTCCAGGATCAGGACCACTGCAAGTCTGGGAGAGAGTGAGAAAGCTGGTAAGGTTATAAGGCAGCAGTTTTTATTACTAAACATTCCTTCTAGCAAGCCTGGGATCTGAAGGAAACTTTCAATTTGTTTAAATCAATTATTTCTGGGGCCAAATCTGGTTTAGAGTGGTATAACTTTACACAACAGAACTTTGCCCAGTTTAAAGTTTTAAAAACAAAAAATGAAAGAATGAAACAGGAACGAGAAAAACAACAATATTCATATCCTTACTATTTATTTATTAACTTATACCCTCTTTCCACTAAAAGACAGTACTCAAAGAGGCTTAAACAGATAAAATGAAAGCTCAAGAAATTGTATGATGATTTTTAGTGGTCTATAAAGGTACTGCCTATTTTTGCATTTGTATTTTATTTTGTTTGGGCCACACGGCTAACCCTTACTTAGATAAAACCCCAGTCAGCTGGAAAAAAAATTATAAAAGTCATGTAACACAGTCCCACTGTAAAACAATTAAACCCAAGCAAATAAACTAAAGCAATTAAAATCAACAATGATTTTAAAAATAGCACAGCAGGTCAGGTTAGACATCACATGCCAAACGAAAGAGATGTGTTTTTACTCTTTACTTAAAATCAGTCAGATTACAGATCCAGGGAGCTCATTCCATAGTTTTCCAGACACACAGAAGGAGACCCTCTCCCACATGCTTGCTGAGCAGGGCTCTGAAGCCCTTTATATTTTAAATAGGAAAACAGTAAGCACAGTTCAGCATACATATGTGCCTAAAAACTTTTCAAATTTCTAAGACGTTAACCCCCAAATTTTAAAGATTGACATGCATGCTCAACACCTACATTACTCATGAAATAATATGGAAATTATATTAGTCTTCTGGCAAATTATGCAAATTAATTATGGACTCCTACCTCATTCCTTTTGTGGTCCTCAAGTAATGCACAAATTGTTTATCTCTGCTCTGAATCAAATTTGTTGGCACTTGCAGTGCCCCAAATCTTAGCTCTTCCACTATAAACCAATATGAAATGTTCAATATTTGTCATTCTGACATTCTGGGAACATTGCCAAATCCTACTACCATCAAACAAAAGGAAAACCTAAAGCAAAAGCCATTTTTCTAGTGTCTTTTATGGACAGATTCCAAGAGATTACAGTCTTCAGTCTGAAAATTTAACACACTATTTTCCCTCCAAAAGTCAATGCATTGTCAGTTTCATTTTCATGCAATCAGAATCAATTACACATTCTATTTGTGTGTTTTTTTTTATTTCTCTGCATATAAGATATGAGGGTAATCAGGGTATGAAATCTTTATATAGAGAGAGACTGTGACAGTTGCCTCCTGCTTTAGAGAGCAGACTTTGGAAAGCCATTCTTGAATATATAATTTGGTAGCTGACAGTGCAGTTTTATACATCTCTACTCAAAAGGGAGTCCTAATGCATTCAATGAAACCTATTCCTGGGTGAATGTGTGCAGCAGGTGTATGGAATTCTGACCCTGCAGAGGTATTTGGATTGCAACTCTCACAAGTATTACTCAAGGTATAATCAGACAGCAGGAAAGGTGCACATATGATAGCACCAGAAAGGGTTACTTTGCAGGGAGCGGGAGAAAAATTTGCACAGCAGATAACTGGGATGCGTTTTTGGAAAGCTAGTGCCAAGGATAATTTTAATGTGGATGAAATATTTCTGAAACTAGTTGATGACATCTTAAAAAAGGTAAAATGTTTCCATACTGTAAATTAATGGGACTTAAAAGTGCAGTCCTATACATGTCTACTCAGAAGCCAGCCCCATTGAATTCAGTGGGACTTACTCCCAGAAAAGTGTGTACAGGATTATAGCCTTCGAAGTGTGAGTTTTAAGAAAAGTTGTGTTGCTCACTGAGCTTTGCTGCAAATAGATTTGTATTCACACATTCTTCAGTTATTAAAGTGCATCATCTGCTAAACTCAGTTTCTTGGTAGAATACTCTGCATTGCTTGTAGCAGTAGTTCCCAACTTTGGATAGCCGAGGTTTCTGGGACTGCAACTCCCAGAAGCTTTCACCACTTCTTGTGCTGACCAGGAGTTCTGGGAGTTGCAGTCCAAGAACACCTTGGTTGCCTGAGGTTGGGAACTGCTGCTGTAAGCAATGTAAAGTATTTACCAAGAAACTGACAGTAGCAAATGGTCCACAAATGGATTGATTCTTCCATGAGGCTAGAGCTTGTAGCGCTATGGGGCGGTATGTAAGTCCAATAAATAAATAAATAGATGGGTGGTTGTTTCCGGCATCCAGGAGTGGCAAATATGCCATTTTCTTTGTTTTGGAGAGCTGCTGCTACAGAGTGAGAGGCCTTGCAGAATGTGGGGAGGGGCAGCACTTTTCTTTTTGCCATAAGCAAGGAGAAGGAAAACTCCGATTTCAAACCTCCACTGCCTTGTGGCTATATCCACTCATGGAAAAGGCTTCAGGAGTTAACCTCAAGGCAAAATCCGGAGCTGGAGTCCCGAAGGCAGCATGTGTCGTTCTGCCAACTCCTGCGACATTGCTGAAACCAGTTGTATTGGCTCTTGCCTTTCCATTGGACCATTTCAGCAATGTGGAGAGGGGGGATCTGCTGCTTGGGTAACAGCTTATCCTCCATATTACCTTACCCGGGCTTCATGCTCTGGAGAGGACACTCCTCGATTCAGAGCATGTTACCATAGTCTCTCGAGACTGAAGGATGCCTATATATCTCCCTCAAAACAACACATCTGTTGGAGAATCAGTCCAGCCCAGCTTCGAATACTAGCACTATATCTGAACAAAAAATGTCCCAAGGTCAGGCTGGAGCACAATTACCCATACATCGTGTGATCACCAAGAAACAGATCACATGGGACCACTCCACAAGCAGACCAAAATGCAATCTGCTTCTCCTTGTGAACACACCCTGAGCTAGAGAATGTTTAGCTGACTGCCTGGAGTCTTCAGGAACATGACATATTCCAGTCTAGACTTGGAAATTACAACTGTTTGTAATAGAAGATGCACAACCAATCTGGCTGAAGCAGAAATTGGACTGTGCTGATTCAGAGCAATCAGTGTCAAATGTGAAGCTGACTGGATCAGTTCAAAACGGATCCAGATGAATCTAAATTGCTTCAATTGCACAACATGGATACTAACAGAAACCAGACTGTGTGTCTCCAAAATGCTATAGGTAGAACACTTTCATATGAGGAAACCAGCAAGGTGATGAAGAGGGGAAAAGAAGTGAACTGAACACTGCTCATTGAAAGCTTTAATGTGATTTTGGAAAACAATCTCGCTTGCATTTTCCAATCACCATCATTGCAAGAAGAAACTATGTGATGTTTATATTCAGTTATCTCATGCAGCTCTGTTTCCTTTCTGCAAATGCTGAAGCAAGAGATCCAGTAGTCACCGATTCTCTTGACCGGTTTGAGTCTCTGCCGCTTATTTCCCAATCTGTTGGTGAGTTAATTTTAACAGTTTAGCCTAATCCTGTTCTTAATTTTCTTCAAACAGAAATTGCTAGAAAGCAATCAAGATCCACCCCTCCACTAGAATCCCTGAATTTCCAATGTACATCACTCTAGTGAGGGAAATATTATTTTTATGAAGATGGCCGTCAGGGTGGTCATGGCTGGACAGCCTGCTTTCCATCCCTAGAGCTTTCTGTGGTTGTACTAGGATTGGGGAGGGGTTGTTCCAACAACATACTGTAAGCATTGTGGTAGACATCCTTCTCTACCTATAAAGACCCACGTATGTTTCCCACAATAGCTCTTCAACTAGGCTGTATCAAGGGATAGCATCCCTAAACTAAAAATCCAGAATCCTATGGTGCATCTGCTGAGTGGAAAGTCTCAAAAGCAAAGTAATGCAAGACACAACTGGTGATATCTATGAAGACACCCCCTCCACTTGCAAAACAGCAATACTTGTGCAAGACCAGAAATCCTGCATGTATACATTAATGGATTTCTGCTCAGCAAAAAATCATTATGATATTGGGCAAAATATTTATTGCAATATTTTATTGTTAATGTTTGTATTTATTGTAGTATTATTTTATTTGCTCTCAAATGAAGTTGTAAACCACTTAGGACCTCCTCTTGGGAGGAAAAGTAGACTACAAATAAATGCTGGCCAATTGTTAGTAATGAAATTATAATAACTTTTGGAATTTTGTTTTCAGGAGTTTCAGCTTCTATTGCCAAATTTATGAGACATCTGTTCAATAATTTAATTACATCTAAGGTTATTTCTTTTCTTCTGTTATAAGCCATGTATTGTAAAATTCTAAAGCATTAAATGAAGAAGATGGAAACAAAACGACCAGATTAACAAAATAAAAATCAAGCATGATAAGAGGAGGTGAGACAGCTCTGTCGTTTTTAAAGACTTTTACAGTCTAATTGAAATATGATTTCTAATAAGGCAAATGCTGAATTTTAACTAGTGGTTATGTCTCTTACCATAGCTCTTCATATTCTCAAATAGCTTAGTGCTGCATGTACAGAGCTGGTAAGTGATTCTGGGACTTTTGTAGGACAAAAGAAGAAGCTCCAGAAAATCACCGATCTCCTTCCTTAAATGAGAACATTTCATTAACAGAGTTCTGCCCATGTGAACTATAGACCCAATATAGAGTAAATTTCAGTTACAGATGCTCAAAGAAAAACTTTGTATTTGCTTTGAATTAGTTAATCTGGGGAAAAAATTCACAGTACTGTTTGCCCACAACAGTAAAAAGTTTGGTGCTACCACCTCAGCGTTTGAAATATTTATTCAGGAAGCTGGCACATAAAAGAAATCTAAACATGGGAGTCTACAATGCAAAACAGATTCTGGTATCCATGAATGTCAAATACAGTGGTACCTCACAAGACGATGACCCTGTGAAATGATGAATCCGCATGACAACGAGGTTTTGCAACCGTCATTGAACTTCACAAAAAACTGTTTCCTATGGGGGAATTTCATTATACGATGTTTCAATCTGTGCTTCCAAAGACGCTTTTTCCCCAAGACCGATGCTTAGCAAGAGGACGATTCTGACAGCTGATCGGCGGCTCTGCAAAATGGCTTCCCTAGGGTGTTTTTGGCTTCCCTATGGGCTGGGGAAATTGGGTTGCTGCCATCCCAGTTCAAGGGGTGAACCCCCTTGGGGAGGCTTGGCTTTGCAGACTGGAGGGAAGGTGCTCCTTTGGGGAGCTTTCCATGAAAACAGCTGGGAAGGAAACTGGGGAGGGGCTCCTGGCTCTTCCAAAGATTGCTCGCTGGTCCAGCCTCCCCCTCGTCTGGTGGTTGTGTCCTTGTCCACTTCCCTGCCCTCCCCGCAAAGCTAAGCCAAGCACCCCTTCGAAACTACCTCCAAGGGCTGCCCCAGCACCTCCCTACTTTCCCTGCCCCTCCTCGAATGGCACCAACCCCACCCCGGCAGCCCCGGCTGGAACTTCCTGGAGGGATCTCTGAAGCAAAGAGCAGAGCACCTTGGCAGTGGATACAGAAAGTAGCTTTTCAGCGCCCCTTGTCACCTTTATGAATGTCTGTCTAGGACTCGTTAGTCAATGGCTTTAACCCTTTAGGAGAGTTCAACATTCCGATACGAATAAATAAAAGACCCCAGGAAAACAGAAGTTGGAAAGAGGCACTTCAAATGTTTTTGACTTAACTGGTGCAAAATATTTTCCACCGGGAAGAAGTATACTAAAAGCCCCTTGTGCTTTTAATTATATACTGTAATCTCATTCATTGTGAGGTCCCGTTTTGTGATGGGCTGTGAGCTGCTCTTGAGGCCAACATAAGTAAAGGAAACAAAATAAAAAATAAATAATAGGAGACCAAGCTGATGCTTAGCAAGAGGACGATTCTAACAGCTGATTGGCGGCTCCGCTAAATGGCTTCCCTAGGGTGTTTTCGGCACCGATGCTTTGGAAGACAGTGATTTAAAATGGCTTCCCTATGGGCGATCTTCGCACAACAGCGACTATTTTCCCCATTGGAATGCATTAAACGGGGTTTTTTGCAAGACGATGATTTCGCTAAACAAGGATTTCAATAGAACGCACGATCATCATCTTGCGGGGCATCACTGTATTAATGTCCAACTTCATCTATAAAATGGAGGTCCACTTTCATGTTTAGACTTTAGACTTAAAAAAACTTCTCACTCCCAAGAATTAATTCATAAAGTAGGAATCAATAGAATAAGTTTACATTTTTTTGGAGAAATAAACAACTCACACAACTGATGACAAATCAAAGTGCATTCTACTTGAAAAATATGTTCCAGATGCCTCAATTGTGTAAAAGTATGTGAGGAAAGCAATCACTTCCTCAAACACTTTAAAGATACAGTATATTCAAAAGAAATGCCTAAGGTATCAGCTTTATGTGCACCATCACATGGTCTTTCATTTATCTTGGTGAGGCCTAGGGAATTCTGATACAGCAAACTGCATCTGCAATTGTGCACCTCTGTAACATATGAGAAATGCACATTCACATTCACCGACAGGACATTTGTGCATTTTTTTTGTCTAAGTGTGTGTTTTGTTGCCAACATATGCTGTGTACTTTGGGATACAAACTGAATGGCTATCTTTTGCATTTAAACTATGATGTTTGTGCGCTATGTTGTGCACTGATGACTATACAAAGGGCTTGGATTGAAAATTTGAATCTTTAAGAGCAGATCCAGTATCTGTGATGTTGAGGCAAAGATTGCCATTTAAGCCAAACAGTTATGTAGGTTCTGTTTTTCCCCCACACCACCTGGCTGGATGGCCTTTTAGTTTTCAAAAGAAGCCTCGAACATGCATTGTCAACTGATGAAAAGTTAGCTGGACAGATCGCCAACCCAAGAATTACCACGAGGCGTACCCCAAAATGAGGGCACAGAACCACTCCAGGTAGGTTAGCCTTTATGTGGAGAGTGCACTGCTCACAGAAGTGCATGATTAAAAACGGAAGGCCACAGGATACCTAATCCTGCTTTAAGTGGCTATTTAAAGGACTAATTTATCACTTAATACTCTAATAATGTAGTAAATGATTCAGTGTTTCTTCAGACATTTTAAACCTTGTTCTGAACTAATTTCAAAGGACATGTTACAAAAAATCCTGAAACTCATTTTATGTCCATCCTTTTATTATCACTTCATGTCAATGTTGCAATTGACTAGTGAAACACTCCTTTGTATTGCTACTGAAAAGAAGTGCATAATCTGGGAGCCCTCAATAAAATAATATGTTTCATTAAACCACCTGTTTTCTCAAAGACTGACCAGTGCTTATTTTTACCTTTATCCCACAGACCAGAGATTAGGATATATAGATTAAATTATTGTAAACACTGACAGTGTTTAGCTGCTTGTAAAGTCTGCTGCTTGTAAGCAAAGGCAAAAAAGGACGGAGGTTGAAGTTTGAGCTCCTATATTTGTTTAGAATGACAGCTCTTAGAAGCATCAGGCGGTGGTACCAGCTGATAACCATCTTCACTTAACTGGTTACTAAAGGGATTTGTTCCATGATTCAGTTCTCCTTCTGTTGGCAGAAATGCTACAATATCACTAACTGTTCTAAAACAGAAACCTCACTCAGGAAATTGCTTTGTACTGTGGGTGGAAAGAGATGCAGAAAAGAGTTTCTGGTACGCTACACTCTACTTAGTTAAGGCAACATGCATTTCCTTCGCGTGGCTGGCATCATTAAGAGAAAACTGAACTGTGGCCATTGTTGGTAGGAAGGAATGTGGAGAAGTAAAACACGAAATGCAGATTGTATTTTTTACTTACATTTGTGTACTTCCACTTCTACATCATAATGCATAGGACACACACACAAAAGCAGATATGCCAGCCAGTTTCTAATTACATAGAGAGTGCTGATTTTGATGTTGCTCTCCTGCTGACCCTTGTACTTTCATATGGCCCCCAAAATGAATAGGAAATCGTCAGCTGCTCAATACAGCTGTTGCGCAGAAAATAAATCTGCCTTTCTTCCAGGTTACACAATCCCATTCATTTCTTGCTAAACTGTTTTATAACATTCATGTCAAATCATTCTGCAGCTGCTACTTCATTCCTAATCCTCCCTGCACTCTATAGCTTTCAGCAGGGCTACCCTTTACAAAGCAGCGTGAACCCTGCCATTGCACTGTTTGCCTTTTTCTCTTTGCTAGCTCAAAGTTCTTACGCCAGACAAAGAATACACCAACACGCACCCTAGGCAGCTGGGTGGGAAAAAGAGAAAAAAGATAAAGTGGAGGAGGAAGGTTAAAAAAGGAAAAAGAAGGAAAATGTAGCAGGTTTCACACATTTTGAGTGCTTTTTCTGGAACCCTGAAGAGGTGTGGCCAACTTTCCCTTTTCATTGACTTGTTAGCACAGTTTCAAGAACAGATTATTAGCAACCAGATTCTGCCACCATTTTCTGATTTAATTGGCAATTGCTAGATCAAAATCAAGAATTCTGGACATGGATGAATCCCTCACATATGCAGTTGATATCCGCTGAGCATATAAGGCATCCTTTGGAAAGTGGCTATAGCCCTATCCCCCAATAAAGGCCTATTTGCTGCATGTTCACTGCTTTTCATTCTCACCTTACGAAATGAAACCTTTGCCTGAAACCTTACATCAATATTGCTACAGGTTCACTGCTTTTCCCGTTGGCTAAAATTCAGGCAGTGTTAAATGGTTTAGTTTTCTTTTGAATGAAAACTCATTAGAAACCATTGGTAATACCCATGTTTTCTTATTTCTCTTTTACAGATACAGTGGACCCTTGACTTACAGACGGCTTGACTTACAGACTTTTTGAGTTACAGACTTCTCTGGCCGCAAAATTTAGGTTTGACTTGCAGACTGAGATTTGACTTACAGACCAGAAAAAAACCAAAATGGAATAAAAAGTCCTGTTACGGGATTAATCGGTTTTCAATGCACTGTAGGTCAATGGAGACTTGACTTACAGACTTTTTGACTTGAGAACCGCCTTCCAATACGGATTAAGTTCTCAAGTCAAGACCCCACTGTAAGCAGGAGCATGAATGTGGTGGGGACGTGGTGGCGCTGCGGGCTAAACCACAGAAGCCTGTGCTGCAGGGTCAGAAGACCAAGCAGTCGTAAGATTGAATCCACGCAACGGAGTGAGCTCCCATCGCTTGTCCCAGCTCCCGCCAACCTAGCGGTTCGAAAGCATGCAAATGCAAGTAGATAAATAGGGACCACTTCGGTGGGAAGGTAACAGCGTTCCGTGTCTAAGTCGCACTGGCCATGTGACCACGGAAGATTATCTTCGGACAAAATGCTGGCTCTATAGCTTGGAAACGGGGATGAGCACCGCCTCCTAGAGTCGAACACGACTGGACAAAAAATTGTCAAATTGTCAAGGAGCATGAAGGAACAGACCAGAACTTTGTTAAAAAGTATCAATACTTTGAAGTATCCCAAATACCATATCATCTTCGTAGAAGCCATTTTTACAGAAGTCTGATTTACATCCCCTCCAGATACATTTTAACTTCCAACTGAGGCTCCCACCATCACTTGAGCATGTGCAGTGTACCTTAGTGAGTGGGAGCTGTACAATTACATCTGTGGGGCTAAAGATGTCATTTAGAACAAGTCCTACCTCTAGTTCAAATATGCATTTGTTGACCCACTTAATGTTTTACTATCTAATTCAATCGAGGGAATATTGTTGGTATGACCTATATCACAGCTTACCATCCACCAGCAGAACATCGCTGATTCAGAAGACAAGATAAATGCATTGCTTGGATGGCAGGAAATGCTGCACAAGACAACGTATTTTTATTTACAGTTTGTTAGCCTCAGCTTCTATTTGTCTGACAACTTTATCCCTGCAAGGAGGGGCTACTATCCCTGCAAATGCAATTCTGCTAAACAATTAGAAAAGTTATAGGCATACTGTGATTTCCCCTTATAATCCTCCCAGGCTTCAGAAGAAGAGAAAAAGCTTTGGATCAGAGCCAGCTTCAGTGCCAATTTTCCTGTACAAGCCAACCAAATGGGTTTCACTTCCACATTTTATTTCCTTCTACATAGAAAAGTAGTGCAATGTAGTTACTAGCATACAATATCTTAAGGAGGTAGGTGTTCCTATTATGCCTTCGGGCTACCTCACACTGCTTATTAGCCATTAGAAAATGCTAATCCCACAGTGGAGACCAAAATCATGTCTGATGAAGATAACTTTGAAGAAGGTGCAGTTTTGAAATGGAGCAATTAAGATTACATTTTAAAAAAATATTTATGAAAATAAAAATTTAAATATGCACTGTAAGAACACTTCCCTGAATAATTTATTTGCTGAAAAAATAATTTATGTCTATACAAATATCGGACATACTAATTTTTTGTTACCGTTTTAATACATACATTCCATATGCAGCAAGTTAGAGAAAATATGTTGATTTTCTAGAAAAACTGTGATTTTTCTTAAACCAATTATTCTGCAATGCTACTCCATAAATTCTCCAGCAACTTTGGACAGAATGAAAATGGAGCATATGATTTAGCAAATATCCTGGTTATGACATGGATGGAAACAGAAGCTCAAAACAACCAACAACTTTTTTCAAAACTGAAAAGAACCATCCTTCTTTATAGACATAAACTGGCTTATCGTAAATCTATTTGTAGCCGTGTGTGTGTGTGTGTGTGTGTGTGTGTGTGTGTGTGTGTGTGTGTGTGTGTGTGTGTGTGTGAGAGAGAGAGAGAGAGAGAGAGAGAGAGAGAGAGAGAGAGAGAGAGAGAGAGAGAGAGAGAGAGAGAGAGAGATGTGTCCTATCTTGAGTAATATTCAATTTACAGCAATCCCAATAGAGCGTTCAAGGTAACTGAGATATTTAAGGAGTGATTTTGTCAGTTTCACTTCCCTCCCTCTGCCCGTGAGTTTCAATGGCTGAGCAGGGATTCAACCCAGATCTTCTGAGTCCCAGTCTATCACTCTATCCACTGCACCACACTGAATAGCCAAATAGCAGTGACCAAATACAAAATAATCAAAAAAAGGGAATCATTATTATAGATTTCAAAAAGTCTAAGTTTTGTCATTACAAGTAATAGAAACCTTAAAAAAAACTATATACTTTCTGAAGTCTTAAAAAAGACCTTTTTTAGTTTAACAAAACTGTAAAAAGCTAGAGTTCCCATATCACTCTTCACTTGGAGTCCCATTTGTGGCCTAGGGAATATTGAGCATGGGGAAGCTGGAGCCTATCTCTGATCCTTCATCTTAGGCTGCTTTGTGCCAGGGGCATTGGGATGCAGAGGAGCGGGAAAGCCAGCCAGCCAGGTTATGGGGACAGGGGCCTTTCCTAGCATACCAGTTTTCAGTCCAGTCCACCAGGAGAGGGCACATTCTTTCAGTACTGAGGTGGCCACATCTGCCTCATCATCTGGCTGCCCCATACACCAGGGTGGCAATCAGCATCCTTTAAGGGATATGTTAAGCCACACATGGTACAAAAACGAGTGATTGTAGATGTCTTCTAATTTCATTAGTTTCTAGTGGTGGAAAATCTGTACGGATTTCAGGGCAAATTATTTTTGTTTGTTTGTTTGTTTATTAAACTTGGATGCTGCCCATCTAGACAATGTCTACTCTGGGCAGTAAGGTAAAGGTAAAGGTTCCCCTTGACAATTTTTGTCCAGTCGTGTTCGACTCTAGGGGGCGGTGCTCATCCCCGTTTCCAAGCCATAGAGCCAGCGTTTTGTCCGAAGACAATCTTCCGTGGTCACATGGCCAGTGCGACTTAGACACAGAACGCTGTTACCTTCCCACTGAGGTGGTCCCTATTGGTCTACTTGCATTTGCATGCTTTCGAACCGCTAGGGTGGCGGGAGCTGGGACAAGCGACGGGAGCTCACTCTGTTGCGTGGATTCGATCTTACGACTGCTTGGTCTTCTGACCCTGAAGCACAGGCTTCTGCGGTTTAGCCCACAGCACCACCACGTCCACCTACTCTGGGCAGCTCAAAACAAATAGAGTAAAAACAATTGAAATGTAACAACAACTTCACAACAATAAACAATCATTCAAGATGGAGGATAAAAAGATAAATTAAGTGGTGCCCGGAGGGAAGGCCTGCCTAAATAGCCAGGTTTTAAGTTGGCTTTTGAAAATACCCAGCGAACGGGCCAAATGGATCTCGGAGTATTATGCATCAGGCACCTTTGCATACAGCAGGGTTGGGGTTGGGTCCTCACTCTGGGTTCAGAGTTTGGCTATGCAAGACAGGGATGTGTTGTGTCAATAATATTCTGCTGTAACCAGTACATGGTGTAGCCTATTCTTATCAATCATAAATGTGATCTTTCAATTAACTTATTTAACTGTTAACTGTGGAGGGGACTGGGGAACAAGCCAATTCATCTCAGCTGAGTCCACAAAGTCTGCTGAGACCATCTTTGTGAATACAAAATAGAATAAAGGTTTAAGGGTTACTTTTTAACGAAGCCATCTTTCAAAGGAATCTTCTTCTGATCCTACTAAGGCTATAAAACATTGGCTAAAATACAGTAGTAGTTTGCAACTAGAGTAGGCCCAGTGAATCAATGGGGATTTGGTGAGTTAGTTCCTGCCTAAATTCCACTGATTCAATAGGCCTACTCTAGTTTTGACTTATTACTGGATTTCAGCCATTATCTTTCACCCCAGTATGCCTTACATGATAATTTCACAGCTTTGCATGTCTCAAATAATCCTAAAGGGAAATAGCATCTTTCAATTACAGAGAGTTCTCTCCAGAAACAGTTTATCTGATTTTCAGATTATCTCTGCCCTGAGGTCAGGAACTGGCTGCAAAACAACAGTGAGGAGCCCAGGCACTCTAAAACCTGAGATATGTAGTATGACTAATAATAAATGATGGCTGGAGATCATTCTCATGTGCTTCTTCTCCTTCCAGTCACAGATGAATTTGGAACTGGAGCATTTAGGCCAATTTTTCCATACAGTTACAGATTTATTAACCTGCTTCAAAGTGATGAATCATCACTTTTATAGAATATTTAAAATATGAAAATCTGAACAATCTCTGTCACATTGATTCCCATGACAAACCCCAGCCATAGTTGAAAGGATAGGTCTGATCTTTTTACAGATGTAGTACCAGTACTTACAATGTTACACATGGAGAACAGATTCATATAGGCATATTTGCATCCAGCATGTGATAATAGCCAAAACTGTTGCTTCGTATAGTGAATAGCACTAGAGTTGACCCTGAACTGGGATTTGGGAAATGAACTCCTCTACAAGTTACATGAATTCAAATGGACCTATTGTAACTGCAACTTACATTGTCACAGTAAGTCACAGTTAAGAGTAGGCCAATTTTAATCAATGGAACCTACAAAGTTTTACCATCTTACTAAATCCCCATTCATTCAACTGGCCTAATCTAGTGCAATTCACTATCCTAATTAACAGATTATTTACCAGTACTGTATTTGGAGAAATCTGCCTACAGATTAAGCACAAATTAATAGCTAAATACTTTGAAAGCCCATTCTAAATAAATAACTACACAAATATTTCCAAATCAAGAATTCACTGTGATAACGAAACTCAAACATTGTTTTAGTCTCCACTTTTCTGAGTCCACATTACTAGTATATTTAAGATGATTCAAAATATACGTAGCCAATATTGTTATTAGAATGGAAATATTATAGTAATGCTAGAAAGTACTATAAGACCCCAGTTCATTTTGGGACGTAACTGGAAAATGCTGATTTGTACAGCACAAAAGCATTTTCTCAGGTACAGAAGTCTAAGACTGTTTAAAGATGTAATCAGTCTTGGGCTTCTGTACTTGAGAAATTGCCTTTGTTCTGTACGAAACAGCATAACAACTGAGCTCCAATATATGTTTTCTGTAAAAGCAAAAAAAGCAAAAAGCGTGCTGCTTATATACTGCCCCATAACACTTCAAGCACTCTCTGGGCGGTTTACAAGTTAAACATTGCAAGCTACACATTGCCTCCCCTCCATGAGCTGGGTACTCATTTTACTGACCTCAGAAGGATAGAAGGCTGAGTCAACCTTGAGCCGGCTACCTGGGATTGAACCCTAGGTCGTGAGCACAGTTTTGGCTGCAGTACAGCAGTTTAACCACTGCACCATGAGGCTTTTTTTAAAAAAACATGGCGAAACAAGACATCCAAGCAACAAAAACCAAAAATCACACAACAAAACCATATCCATCACACTGAATACTTCATTTTCAGATCTATAGTTTAAAGTTCCAGAAAATGTTGTTTTTTTCTTGTAAACAAACAAAAAAATTACAACAGCAAGTTTATATTTATCTAGTGAGAACTCCTACTGTGTTTATGGGACTTATTTCCAGGAAAGTAAGTTTATGGCTGCAAATTAATAGTATTTATTACAAAACTTATAGAATAGGATCAAGTGATGTACTAGTAACCACCAAAATATTATCTGAAAGATTACAATAAACATGTAACTAAGTCAGTTCTCTCAGTCTGAGCATAGTTCAGAAGGTTAAGTGCTCTCATTATGTTTAAGTCTTCTGCATTAATCTATAGTTTGCCAACATGATCTGTGCTGACACAAGAAAAAAGATGCTGCTATCTATACTAGAGTATGCCAGGGTTATCTATACCAGGGTTATGATCACTTTTCAACATATTTCATCCGGTCACATAACTATCACCATCTTCTAGCACACCATGTTTAATTTCAGTACAGTAATTACTTCTGTATCAAACAAAGCAGCAAATTTTGCACAGCCAACAAATGATATGAATGCACTTCTTCTTCAAGTACAAAATATTAGTTGTACATGAAGCAATTTTTTTGTGCTTGGCAGCATCTGCACAGATTTCAGTGAGGAATTAGAAGCTTAGCTTCATCCAACTCAATTAACATTTCTGTTCTAAATCCTCCAGGTTTACTCAGTCCCACTACAGGAAAATTAAACAAGA
Source organism: Pogona vitticeps (assembly GCF_051106095.1). Taxonomy (NCBI): domain Eukaryota; kingdom Metazoa; phylum Chordata; class Lepidosauria; order Squamata; family Agamidae; genus Pogona; species Pogona vitticeps. Next base: position 181,001,996 of record NC_135786.1, read on the forward strand.
ACTGGAACAAAATATACAGTAGAGAAGCACACTCTGATCAGGCAAGGATAGCCCTGTAACTGAAAGCTAACAGATTCTCACATATAAGAAGAAAATTGCTCCCTGCCATACAAAGTGATCACTGGATCAGAAAGAGGGTTTCTATATTATGGATGCTTAAGGAGAAAACTGGCGGGCGGGGGGGGGAACAGATTCAGCAATAAGAACTGCATACCAGAAAAGCACAAACACTCTCTCTTCCCCCTTCTGTGGTTTCAATTTTGGTCAAGCTATGTTTTAACATGTCGTCCATACTTTAAACTATGGTTCTATGGTAATGTTAACTCTCATTAGCAAAAACAAGCCAGTTCTGCTTCAGCTTTCACCAGTTTACAGGATGTTCCCTTTCTCTTCTACTTCCTATGTAACATCCCATCCCATTCAGAGGTTTCCCAATCCTCTGTGTACTATTTGAAGAGAGCAGATGTATAAAATACAGCTTCCATGAATTTCCACCACTGTAATACTGGATGTCAGTTTACAGCTTGATGTTCTCTTATTTTCACTAATCATAGTTCAGAGTAAGCACACTTTGTCCAGATTCAGACACATGGCAAACTGTAATTAATTTCAAAAAAGAGAAGCAAATATTTCCAAATTCATCCTTGTGGACATGTCAGAGGTAAATGGATGAAAACACCCTGAAAGGGGAAAAAATAGAATGTGTTCATAATGCTGGACTATGGTTTGGCATCATCTATGGACCAGATCAAACTCCGGGAGGCAGTGGAAGACAGAAGGGCCTGGCGTGCTCTGGTCCATGGGGTCACGAAGAGTCGTACATGACTTAACGACTAAACAACAAAAACAACAATGGACCAGACCATATTTATTTAATAGTAGTGGCTGGAACTATATTATTGCAGAGCTTTAGGGTGTTGTTTGTGAATAGCCAATCTTTGTTTGGTTTATCCCTCTAAGTTTTGCACTTACCTCTTTCAACCTATCCAATTCATTTTGCAGTGCCTGCTTGGATATTTCCACCTCAATCATTTGTTGACGAAGGACTTCATTTTCATCCTCTGCTTTAACACGCTTGTCTTCCACATTTTCCAGCTCGTGGTGCAGCCTGACAGAAACGTCTTTGGCTACCTGTTTAGAAGAATATACAAATGTTACTAATAGTCTTTAATTAAGTTTTTTTTCTTTATTAAAGCAGAAAGTACTTTGGTTTGGGTCCAGATTTCTCCTTTCATGGAGAGAAACATGCCCTCGACTTGTGGAAAGGTTTTGATTAAACAGGGAGTTTATAGCAATGGTAAGGAAAAAAAGAGCTCTGCCCTTCCATCTCCCACGCCTCTTGAAAATCTACTTCAGAATGTTTGATAGTCCTTCAAAACAGCTTGGACAAATTACTTCCAGCAGGGAGAAGGGGCAGAAGCACAGATTGCCCCTCCTGCTTCCTCCTTGGTAGAGCATCCTGAGTGGTATTCCATTTACAACATGTTCCCTTGAGGGAGAGGAGAGCTAGATCTAACACTTAATAATGTGCTTGTGTGTTAATAACTTAATGTTATTGTGAAACATAGGCCAACATGACCAGCCCACTACTAGATGAGTGACTACTCACTCTACTGCTTACTTGGAAAAACTGGGAGGATAGAAAGTGGGATTTTCTGTGTGTCACCCAGTTCCCTTCCTCTGGTCCATGCAAGAAGCCCCCACCACCTCGACTAGCAAGTACTTGATCCCATCAAGATGGGAGTGGAAGTAGGTTTGCAACAGCCTTCTGTAAGCTGCATGGACTCCTGTGAGTACGTGTTAGAAAGCACTTGCTGACCTTTTCTCCCCAGCCCTCAATAAGTTCTGCTTTGATGAAACATGGACTCTTTTTAAACATCACATCTTTCGTTCATCAAATGTAGTATCTCCTATAATTATTACCTATAAATAGATAAACCTAAACATCAGATAAATGAAGTAAAACATTTGGGGAACTTGTTCTTTTTTTTTCTCAATATGCAGTGCCTATGTAGCACCACAAGGCTCAACCAAGGCAGCAAAAGCAAATCACTTTCAAGACCCAGCAAGAGCTTCTACCAGGCTTGGACACCGTCTATCCCAGATTACTGCCACAGAAACTCTTTTCCTTCCAAATTCCAGACATGCCTGTGAAATTTAACAGTAATTTTACAATTTACTTTCCCAATTTGGAGACGATATATACAAGTTCCATACACATGGGGCTTGCCTTTGACAAGTATTCTGTAAACACATATAGGACTGCACTGTTGACTCAAGACATAATTATGCAGAAATGTTCCAATCACCTTTAGATCTTGCTCTAAGCTTCTAATTAGTTCCCCATCAACTTGACCTGTCTGTGCAACTTTCAAGCTTTTCTGTTCTGCTTTCCTGAGACGATATTGCAAAATGCGGCAGTTCTTGTTTGCACGGTCCAGCTCTCGTCGAAGTTCCTGAAGTTGGTAAACATCTTCTTCAAGGTAGCTGTCACGCATCTCTTCCATTTCAGCCCGGAGTTCATCAAGTTCATCCTGTCAAAAAACCAAAAATATTTTCAGATATCCTGAATTTTTCCTAAGACAGAATCACAGTAAGTTATCTTTATTCACTGTGAAGCTCATTGAAATAATTCTAATGAAATGATGTTGCAAGCAACGCCAATAGGTTGATTAAATTGTACCTTGCCTCTTCAGAAATAATGAGAATTGCCATGTTGTTATACTGTACATACTGTGTTGCTGTTGTGATTATTTCACTTGCCATAGATAATTACAAATGAGTAATTTATGAAGAATGAAGAGTGCCTGCTTTTAGAAACATTCTTTCAGCAATGAACTAAAATTAAGCTCATCATTATTATTGCTGTGCTAGCATCTCCTGATTTAGCTGGAGAGACAGTCTAGTAATTCAGATTGGGCCTGATCTGAACAATTTAGACATGATCTGGTATGATTTGGATACAAATCTGAATCAAAATTTGGAAACCTAAATCTTTACATGTCCCTGCAATGGAGAAAGGAAAATTAAAATGGTTTAATTTTTTGTTTTTCAATATATATGCATGAAATTTGGAAATATGGTAGTTCCCTCAGAGATAATTTTTCACACAAGTATATGAAGGTTGGGGGCACTGAAGCTCTTTCGGAGTCAACGATTCCTAGATAATTTCATGCAGATAGGGAATTTTTTGTCCCAGCAACCTTTAAAATTTTGCTTTAAAATGTTTGATATGTGTGATGCTTTAACTACTGCACAACGGTAGTGTGTCTGACTTACGTGTAGTACTTATGTACTAAATTTACACTGCAAAACAGAACAAATGCACTAAGCAACACAAAATAAAGTTTTTAAAATAAAACTAGATTAAACACTCCTTGTCATCATCTAGTTTTTAGTTCCAAAACTACAATAATGATGCTTTCTTAGAACTCCGGTGCTAAAGGCTTATAGTAAATCACTTGCTAAGCAGAGTAAGACTACTAGTTCTAAGAAATATACCATTCCTATTAATATAAACTGTGTAAACCTGAGTCTCAAGCTAAAACTTTTAAATGTAGGTCTTCAGGCAGAGTGACTAGGCCATTCACTTTCTGGATGGTGACTCCAGAGACTTCAACTATTCTATTTTTAACTTTTTTCTCTGTTTAAAAAGAAAACAGAAGGTAGAAAGTTGCAATAAGACAATTTCTGTCTCACATTTCAGCAAAGGCTTGTATATATTCAATTCTGCAGCTTTTTAAAAAACTTCAAGGGGGAGTGATTAAAGAGCTACATAAATAACTATGTAGTGTAAACCCCTAGGTCCCCCTCCCCACTTGATAACGTTACAGTGGTGTTTATCAGTGGAGTGGGAAGCTAATTTACTTTTAACAATAGTGCATATGTTATAGTGTATAATATTTTTATTTAAGCGGCTACTGATAAAAAGACATAAAGGTATTCAGACTGCAGGCTAAATTACAGAATAAAAGCGAAAATACTGCCACATGAAAAATATAGAATCGCCCCAAAATTAAGAATTATATCAATTGAACACTTAAAATGTTTTCCACCAAACAGCTGTATTATTACTACAATTTATTGTTTAGTATAAACAAGCAAAGGTTCAGATGAGTCAGAGCTGAGATTTATTTCCGCAAGCAAACACACTTCCAGCTCTCTTTAAAACAAAGTGCCAGGCCAACATTATCATTAGTACCACTGAGGTGGTCAGTGTAGCTCAGGGGCCCAGATCCATCCCTCCCCCCCCAACACATCACGCCTCACCACCATACCTTGCATGTCCTTCCCCCGCCTCTTGACAGCAGCATATCCTGCTCCAAGAGAAATGGGTGAAGGCAGCAGAAGTTACAGAAGCAAACATCTAGCTCTCTATAGAGTTGGATGCCTTTACTGAAAGCCAGTTCCAAGGAAGGTCCATGGTCTATGAGACTGCAGACATTGGTATACTTATCTTTAAATATTAAATAGCAAAAGATGCAATTTGGATTGAAAATATCCCCAAACCCTTGTTGCAGAAAACATATGTTCTGTACATACCATACTGCTTCATATAAACCAGGGGTCTCAAACTCAATTTACCTGGGGGCCACTGGAGGCACAGTCTGGGTGAGGCTGGGCCGCATCAGATTTTCCGCCAAGCAGAGCAAGAGCCCGAGGAAGCCGTGCAGGAGTTTCCTTAGCCCAGCTAGGGCTCCGAGGAGGAGAAGGAGGAGGGATGCGCATGAGCCCTTGTCCAGCCACGACCCCCTCCGGCTCCTCCTTCACCACCACCACCAGCAGAAGCAGCAGGACAAAGAAGCGGAGAAGGGAGGGAGCACCGGCGACCGCTCAGCCAGGGGGAGGAGGGCACGACATAAAAATGCTTTTAAAAAACCCTCAAAGTATTCACCTTCTCAAAGGAGAAAGTGATACCTATGAAATTAAACAGAACGGGGAGCCACCCCAGAGGTGTGTGTGTGTGTGCCCACGCACACACAAACACACACATGGAGGTCCGGCAACCTTCCTCTGAGGGCCCCCCTCAAAAAAAGGCACACTCAGCAGCAGTTAACCCCACCACGACAGAGGAGCAAACTTTGCAAGGCAAGCCCAGGCAGCCTCCAGAGCCAAGGCGCTAAAGCAGGAAGAAGAGGAGGAGGAGGAAGCACCGCCGGAGGCTGAGGTGGCCACTGGCCGGGCTGGTGCTGGGGGTGCCAAGAGAGAAAGAGAGCCAGAGAGTCGCTTCCCTGGAAGAGGCGGCAGTGGCAGCTGCTGGTGATGGCTTGGAGGTGCTCTTCGAGAATGGGCCGGGAGCGACTCTTGACAGCAAAGGATGCATGGGTGCTTCAGGGGCAGGCAAGGCGGGGGCCACAAACTATCATCTGGTGGACCACAAATGGCCCCTGCACTGCATGTTTGAGACCCCTGATATAAACTGTATCCCCAATGAATAATGGAAAAAATGGCTCTCAGAACTAAGTGAGTCAGTATTTGTTTTCTAAGCTGAAATTTTCTGTTAGCCACTTGTTCTGCTGAGCGTGCAACTACAAGTAGGCTTCAGTTAATCATGAGTTATGCAGATACCTCTATGGACATGTCAGACATGAGGTTGGACATAAATCACAATAGAGCTTATAACTCTGGCTTTTACAATGAAATATAAGCCAGGTTTGGATGTCACAGTAAACAAACCATGGATTGATGAAGCAATTGGCAACATGCAACAGTACATTGCATTGCTCCCACTTCTGGCTTACTATAATTCCCAGTTACAGTCATGCCCCAGTTAACGATTGCCTCGCTTAAGGAGGAAATTGCTTTATAATGAGGTTTTTGCGATCGCAATTGCGATCGCAAAACGATTGTCTAAATGGGGGAATTTCGCTTAGCGATGATCGGTTCCCTGCTTCAGGAACCAATTTTCGCTTCATGATGATCAAAAGCAGCTGATCATTGGGTTTCAAAATGGCCGCCGGCTGAAGAAAATGGCCCCCCGCTGTGCTTAGGGACAGATTCCTCGCTGCACAGGCATGGAAAATGGCCACCCCTATGGAGGATCTTCACTGGACGGTGAGTTTTCAGCCCATTGGAACGCATTAACCGGGTTTTAATGCGTTTCAATGGGCTTTTTTATTTCGTTCGACGATGTTTTCACTCTACAGCAATTTTGCTGGAACGAATTAACATCGGCAAGCAAGGCACCACTGTACATCCACTGTGACATCTCCATATGGAAGTTCATTGTAACTATCTCACCAAGAAAGAACACTTCTCTGTTTTCATGGAGACATATTTGAGGCACGTGTACGTTGACACGTGTATATATATTACCATGAACTTCCTCCAGGATATAAAAACAACTAGCTTGGAATTTTATCTTTACATGTCAGTAGTTTACTGAGGATATCACTACAATTTCCATTCTTTAGATGTTTTTTCTGAGGCTGCCAATTTCAGTAACGTCTGCTCTACTTGGGCAATGCTTTTAAATTATCAAGTATCTTGTATCTACAGTTTTGTCTCTGATCAGAATCCAACTACTGATTTACACTTGTGTAAGTGAAATCATGTTGGTAAATTGCTGGTAATTAACAAGGTATTGGTTCTGTTCCTGGTCATGCACACAAGAGTACAATCAGTCTCTCAGTAATAATTACCTTTGAACTGCAGAGCTGGAAAGGACCCTATGGATCATCAAGTCCAGCTCTTCTCAAGGAGGCACAGTGGAGAACTGAACTCCTAACCTCTGGCTCCCCAACCTAAGCCACTGAGCCTTGTCGATTAGCAGCAATTTGCGACTCTGGCTTAAGCTATTTGATTTACACAACTGTAAACCCCAATTCCTCTTCACAGATTCCTGCCTTGTTGTGGTGAAGGGGCTTGAGTAATGCAGGGAAGCCACCCAGAAGCCACTGGCAATGGTGCGGCTAAAAAATATTGTAAATAAATAAATAAATAAATAAATAAATAAATGGTCTATGCCGTGCAGGGACACCCAATACGGACAGGTCATAGTGGAGAGTTCTGACTAAACGTGATCCACCTGGAGCAGGAACTGGCAAGCCCCTCCAGTATCATTGCCAAGAATATTCCATGGACCGAAACAAAAGGGTAAAAGATAGGACGCTGGAAGATGAGCCCCTCAGGTTGGAAGGCGTCCAACATGCTATTGATTAAGAGCAGAGGACAAGTACAAGTTGCTCCAGAGCTAATGAAGTGGTTGGGCCAAAGCCGAAAGGACACTCAGCTGCGGACATGCCTGGAAGTGAAAGGAAAGTCCGATGCTGCAAAGAAAAATACTGCATAGGAACCTGGAATGCAAGATTTATGAACCTTGGTAAGCTGGATGTGGTCAAACAGGAGATGGCAAGAATAAACATTGACATCCTGGCCGTCAGTGAACTAAAATGGACAGGAATGGGTGAATTCAATTCATACGATTATCATATCTACTACTGTGGGCAAGGATCCCATAGAGGAAATAGAGTAGCCCTGATAGTCAACAAAACAGTGGGAAAAGCCATACTGGGATACAATCTCAAATATGATGGAATGATTTCAATGCAAATCCAAGGCAGACCTTTCAACATCACAGTAATCCAAGTTTATGCACCAACCACCAATGCTGAAGAGGCTAAATTTCAATTCTATGAAGACTTACAACACCTTCTATAACTGACACCAAAGGATACCTGCAGAATACTATAAAAAATTTGAAGACGAGCTGGCCACCCCCTTCAAAAAAATGATAAATGAAGTACGACAAGAGGGAAAAATACCCAAAACATGGAAGGAGGCAGTCATTACGATTATACATAAAGAAGGCACAGAAATGGAGGAAATAGCGAACTATATACCAATAACTCCCTTAAACGTACACTACAATATATTTGCAACAATATTAGCAACAAGACTAAAGAGAATATTAGTCAAAGTTATTTATCAAGACAAAGCAGGATTCCTTCCAAGGAGATATTTAATATCTAATGTGAGAAATCTCATTAACTTTTTGGAATACTATGAAAACCATCCAATAAAACAGGCGGCAATTCTCTTTATCGATGCGGAGAAAGAATTTGATAATGTAAACTGGAACTTCGTGACAACACAACTAGAAGAAATGGGGGCAGGTCAGAATTTCACTGAAATAATAAAGATTATCTACTCCAAACAAATGGCAAAGATAAGAATTAATGGAGAACACACACAAGAAATAGAAATACATAAAGGAACGTGACAGGGTTGTCCACTATCACCATTACTCTTTTTAATGGTAATAGAAGCACTAATGCAGCAGATATGAATATCAGATAAAATTAAAGGACTTAAAATCAGAGGAGAAATATTCAAGGTACAGGCCATTGCAGATGACCTGCTCATAGTAGTTGAAAATCCTAAGGAATCAATAGAAGGTTTAATATTGGAATTAAAAGAATTTGGTGAAATGACAGGGTTAAAAATAGACCACAAAAAAAACACACAATTATGACGAAAACATGCAAAGACAGGAGACTGATGAAATACTACAAATTACAAATTTTCAGGAAGGAAGGAAAGTAAAATATTTGGGCATATTCTTCACAAAGAAAACAAGCACTCCTTTGAAAGATAATTACTTAAAATTGATGGATGAAATTTAGAAAGACCTTTCTAGTTGGAAAAATCTACAATTATCAATGATGGGTAGAATTGCTACAAGAAAATGAACATTCTACCAAAACGCGTATTCCTTTTCCAAACAATTCCAATTGTTTTAAAACAAATAATATTTAAGAAGCTTGAAAAATGTGTATCTAAATTTATCAGGCAGAAGAAAAAACCCAGAATTAAAATTGAACACCTACAAGACCAAAAAATAAGAGGAGGAATGGGGCTTCCAAATTGGCTTCTCTATCACAGGGCATCTGCATTGGTATGGATTAAGGAGTGGATAACATTGGAAAACACGAGACTCCTGAAACTAGAAGGATACGATCTGAAATGGGGTTGGCATGCATTCATATGGTACAATAGAACAGAAGACTTCAAACAATTCAATAACCATATATTAAGGAAGGCACTCTTGTCGATGTGGAATAAAGTTAAAAACCAAATGTATATTAAAATACCACAGTGGGTAATGCCAATTGAAGCATTGGCTCTACCACATTTGAGAGAAAATAAGAAAATAGTAAGATATAGCGAGGTTATACATATCAATGGTTCTATTAAAACACAACAAGAGCTAGTTGACCAAGGCACTGAAATGGATTGGTGGGCGCAATCACAACTAATATCAAGGTATACTAAAGATAAGCAAGAGGGATTTTATCAAGAAAACACTCCTTTCAACAGAACTCTTTTACAAATCAGAAAGAAAATGCATTAAGTTACTATATAATTTCTTGCTAAATTTTGAAACACAAGACAAAGTAGTAAAAGCATGCATGATGAAATGGGTACTGAATACACACACACACACGCACGCACACACACAGTGGTGCCTCACATTACGACGTTAATTCATTCCAGCGAAATCGCTGTAGAACGAAAACGTCGTAATGCGAAATTAAAAAGCCCATAGAAATGCATTAAAACCCGATTAATACGTTCCTAGGGGCTTGAAACTCACCGTCCAGCGAAGATCCTCCATAGCGCGGCCATTTTCGCTGCCTGTGCAGTGAGGAACCCATCCCAGAAAAGAGCGGGGAGCCATGTTTTTTACCTGGCGGCCATTTTGAAACCGCCGATCAGCTGGCCGAAAATCATCACTTTGCAAGAATCAGTTCCCGAAGCAGGGAACTGATCATTGCAAAGTGAAATTCCCCCTTAGGAAACATCGTTTTGTGATCGCTTTTGCGATCGCAAAACCTTCAACGTAAAGCGCTTTCGTTGTAAAATGGAGCGCGCAAGGAGAATATATTAAAAATGTTCTACAGATGGTACTCTGGCTAAAATAAGCACTCAATTTTCAAGTGTATGTTGGAAATGTAAACAGAAAGAAGGGATATTTTACCACATGTTGTGGATGCATAAAGAAGCCCCCAAATACTGGACCAAAGTCAACCAGATACTGCAAGAGATATTAGAAACTCCAATATCGATGATACCAGAATTTTTTCTACTAAATATTTTGCCTAATACATTAGATTCTGAAAAAGCATTCTTAGCTATCCATATGATAACAGCGGCAAGAATACTATTCATAAGACACTGGAAGGAGTTTGGAATACCACAAATAGACAAACTGATAGGGAAAATATGGGAAACGGAAGAAATGGATATGCTAACAGAATTGTTGAATCCAAAAAAGAAAAAGGATCATCGGGAATCTTGGCTGCCACTATATACATGGTTGCAAAAAAGATCAGTTACATAATTAATAATGGGAATTACAAAATACCTGTCTGAATTTAGATTATTCTAAATAATGTATATATTTTTGTATGATAATTGGAATTATTCTTAGAAGGGATTATTTAGAATTATTGTGGGGGGGAAATATCAATTTGTAATGTGACCATTCAGATCCACCCCCTCTAAATGTATCCTTATCCCAGTTATCCCTTACCCCACCCAACCTCTATAAAGAGAAAAATAAATAAATAATAATAATAAAATAGAACTGACACTAAAGAAAGATGTTCTTCTCATTATAGGGGACTGGAATGCTAAAGTAGGGGGTCAAGAGATAAAAGGAACAACAGGAAAGTGGCCTTGGAGTTCAAAACGAAGTAGGGCAAAGGCTAATAGAGTTTTGTCAAGAGAATAAGCGGGTCATCACAAACACTCTTTTCCAACAACACAAGAGGCGACTCTATACATGGACATCATTAAATAGGCAATACCAAAACCAGATTATGTTCTCTGCAGCCAAAGATGGAGAAGCTCTATACAGTCAGCAAAAACAAGACCTGGAGCTGATTGTGGCTCTGATCATCAGCTTCATATAGCAAAACTCAAGTTTAACTGAAGAAAGTAGGAAAAACCACTGGGCTACTCAGGTATAATCTAAACTAAATCCCTTATGAATACACAGTGGAAGTGAAGAACAGATTTAAGGAACTAGACTTGGTGGACAGAGTGCCTGAAGAACTATGGATGGAGGCTTGTAACATTGTATAGGAGGCAGCAACAAAAACATTCCCAAAGTAAAGAAAATACAAGAAAGCAAAGTGGCTGTCCAACGAGGCCTTACAAATACCAGAGAAGAGAAGGGAAACAAAATGCAAGGGAGATAGGGAAAGTTACAGAAAATGGAATACAGACTCCCAAAGAATAGCAAGGAGAGACAAGAGGTTCTTCTTAAATGAACAGTGCAAAGAAATAGAGGAAAAGAATAGAAAGGCAAAAAAACAGAGATCTGTTCAAGAAAATTGGAGCTATTAAAGGAATGTTTTGTGCAAAGATGGACATGATAAAGGACAAAAATGTTAGGGGCCTAACAGAAGCAGAAGACATCAAGAAGAGGTGGCAAGAATACACAGAGGAATTATACAAGAAAGATCTGGATGTCCTAGACAAACACAGATAGTGTGGTTTCTGACCTTGAGCCAGACATCCTGGAGAGTGAAAAGTGGGCCTTAGAAAGTATGGGTGACAACAAGGCCAGTGGAGGTGATAGCATTCCAGTCAAACTATTTAAAATCTTAAAATATGATGTTGTTATCTGCCAGCAAGTTTGGAAAACTCAGCAGTGGCCAGAGGATTGGAAAAGATCAGTCTACATCCCAACCCCAAAAGAAGGGCATTGCCAAAGAATGCTCCAACTACATGCTAGCAAGGTTATGCTCAAAATCCTACAAGTAGGCTTCAGCAGTATGTGGACATACAAGCTGGATTTCGAAGGGGCAGAGGAACTAGAGACCAAATTGCTAACATGGGCTGGATTATGGAGAAAGCCAGAGAGTTCCAGAAAAACATCTACTTCTGCTTCATTGACTATGCAAAAGCCTTTGACTGTGTGGACCACAGCAAACTATGGCAAGTCCTTAAAGAAATGGGAGTGCCTCATCACCTTATCTATCTCCTGAGAAATCTATATGTGAAACAGGAAGCAACAGTTAGAACTGGATATGGAACAACTGATTGGTTCAAAATTGGGAAAGGAGTACGACAAGGCTGTATATTGTCTCCCTGTTTATTTAACTTATATGCAGAATACATCATGCGAAAGGCAGAGCTGGATGAATCCCAAACCAGAATTAAGATTGCCAGAAGAAATTTCAACAACCTCTGATATGCAGATGATACCACTCTGATGGCAGAAAGTGAGGAGGAATTAAGGAACTTCTTAATGAGGATAAAAGAGGAAAGCACAAAAATGGTCTGATATTCAACATAAAAAAACTAAGATCATGGCCACTGGTCCCATCACCTCCTGGCAAATAGAAGGGGAAGATATGGAGGCAGTGACAGATTTTATTTTCTTGGGCTGTGTGATCACTGCAGATGGTGACAGCAGCCACGAAATTAAAAGACGCCTGCTTCTTGGAAGAAAAGCGATGACAAACCTAGACAGCATCTTAAAAAGCAGACACATCACCTTGCTGACAAAGGTCTGCATAGTCAAACCTATAGTTTTTCCTGTAGTGACGTATGGAAGTGAGACCCGGACCATAAATAGGGATGACCACTGAAGAATTGATGCTTTTGAATTGTGGTGCTGGAGAAGACTCTTGAGAGTCCCCTGGACTGCAAGGAGAACAAACCTACCCATTTTGAAGGAAATCAACCCTAAGTGCTTACTGGAAGGACAGATCCTGAAGCTGAGGCTCCAATACTTTGGCCATCTCATGTGAAGAGAAGACTCCCTGGAAAAGACCCTGATGTTCGGAAAGTGTGAGGGCAAGAGGAGAAGGGGACGACAGAGGATGAGATGGATGGACAGTGTCATAGAAGCGACTAACATGAATTTGACCAAACTCCGGGAGGCAGTGGAAGACAGGAGGGCCTGGCGTGCTGTGGTCCATGGGGTCATGAAGAGTCGGACACGACTTAGCAACTAAACAAACAACAAACCCCAATTGGATTCTGGCCTCTGTGTCTGTTTTCATGAAGGTCAAAAGTCTCTCCTAAGAAAACTAACTTCTACCCTTCCACACAAGTTCCATCTATAACTTGCAACCATATTTCAGGCACTTGAGGAAATGGCTCACATGTGTCTCCAAATGATAAAATATAGGACAGGAAGGTGGAATTATTCTTATGCAACAAGTTAAGAAGGGCCTCCTACTGCAAGCAAGTGAAACACTGTGTGTTATTAAACATTTGTCCTTTTAATGGGTTCAAATGTACACTCTGGCAGTAACTCAAATGAAGACTAGCTTCAACCCTTTAAATAAAAGAAGGATTATTATCCTTGGCAGTAAGCTCATATGGTTGCTCAGCATCACTCAAATAAACAGAAAATTAGATTAGGTCATCTTTATTTGCGTTCTTACATAGGTGTCTAACTTTGGTGACTTACACTTGAAACCTGTATTAACAGCCTTTCTCCAATCACAAGCATGCTTCACGCTATAGTATCTGTGACACCAAGCCCATCAACATTCTCACTGTAAGATAGCAAGCAAAATCCTAATTATGGCTGAAATTTTATATCTCCCTGGAACAGGCATGTATAGTTTAATTCTATGCTTGCTTATTCTACACTACTAAGCTTAAAGGGCTTACTTCACAGTCAGCGTGCTTAAAGCAGCAGCGCGTACAATTGCTGTTGAATGCTCAGTACTTTGAGACTAGCGGTGGTAGTGCTACTCTTCAGCTGAACTTTCTATTTAATCAGGCTTACTGAAGGCCTGTTCAACTGAACAGAAGTTGTAGAGCAGCAGTGCTTGGCAGATCCTTTTCAATGCTTCTCTGACAAACCTTCTGAACTTTCTCATAACTGCAGTCCAAAAAAAGGAACTTTTCTAACTCTCGTGTACCCTTTTGTAGCACTGTTTCTGCAAATTGAAAGGCACTATGCTGTTATACATTTAAAACTAAAGCTAAAGCTAACTAAAGCTATTACAGTATCAATTTTTGAATTGCCTACACTTTTAAAGAGTTAGGGTAAACATCTGGTCAGTGATACTTTAGTATGATCTATTAAGAACTACAGATGGAAATCACAGTCTGTCACATTATACAAATAATCCACTGCTTCCCCTGGACAATGCCACATTTTAGCAAGCCACAGCTGTGGCTAACAAGATACATGAACCCAGAGCCATTGTTTACCAAGCTGATCTTTCACTCTAGCAGCTGAGTGCACAAGCATATGCAAATTGCCTCTGCTAGTCTGATGCCTAAGATTAGATTTTTAGAAGATTTAATCTCTTCTTCCCCATGACTAATGTATTTTCAGTGCAAGAGAACAGCATTTCCCTAAAAGAGGAAGGAAAAACCTTTGTTTAACTGACCTCTTACATGTTTTTAAACATCCAATAATCCAATTTTTATCAGTCTTCCCCTGCAAAGAACTTAGGACACAAACCATGTAAAACCATGTGGTGATTTAATACAAATATATTGCTCAGAGATGACAGAAACAAGCCTTCAGAGTTTTTCCCCCCATGTTTTATTTATTATACACTGCCTCTCTTTTTACTTGTAGTCACATGTTCTCTCCAGCCAGAAGGCTTCTTGGAGACCACTTGTGAAAAAGCCAAAGTACCTTTTTGATTGTAAAATTATAGTATCTTGGGTGTAAAATATAAAGTTTGGGAAATTTCCAATGATATTTCAAAGAAAAGAGGGGAGGGAGGAAAAATAGTTGCATTATAGAGCAAAAAGGTCTTCTGAAAATAGAAAAATTAGATTAATCTATGACTCATTTTGAACAGGACTGCCATGTTAGTCTGTTTCAGCAAAAGCAACAGAACCTCCTGCCACCTTAGAGGCAAATAAGTTTTATTTAATACAAACTTATGTGTACTGCAGTCTACTTCTCCAGTTGCATCTAAAAATTATCTTTTGGGTGCCACGTAATTCTTTGTGGATTACTTATATATACAGTAAAAGGTAAAGGTAAAGTAAAGGTTCCCCTTGACAATTTTTTTTTTTTGTCCAGTCGTGTTCGACTCTAGGGGGAGGTGCTCATCCCCATTTCCAAGCCATAGAGCCAGCGTTTTGTCCGAAGACAATCTTCTGTGGTCACATGGCCAGTGCGACTGAAACACAGAACGCTGTTACCTTCCCACCGAGGTGGTCCCTATTAATCTATTCGCATTTGCATGCTTTCAACCGCTAGGTTGGCGGGAGCTGGGACAAGCGACGGGAGCTCACTCCGTCGCATGAATTCGATCTTACGACTGCTGGTCTTCTGACCCTGCAGCACAGGCTTCTGCGGTTTAGCCCGCAGCACCACCACGTCCTTCTTATATATACAGTATATAATATATAATACACATCTCTGGGGAGTGTGGGTGAAACAGTATACAACCCCCATCCAGGACCCTACAAAGGTCAATCAGCAAAAGTACTGGCTCCTTACTTTGGTCTTGATCAGTATGAAGTTATTAGTCCTTAAACTGAATGAAGACCACTCTATCTAAGACAGAGGCAGCCACATCTACCCTCAGAACTAAATGAGAGTAGGTCTCCGATTCTTATAACAAGAGTTTAACACAGGTCAGGACAGCTAAGCCCCTTTCCCACTCTGCCTTACTTTGCTGCACTATTATCACTGAGCATGAGTCTGGATAAAAGTTCTTACAGCAACAGAGCGCAAGAAGGCGAAGTGTGGAGAACCTTTCCTCATTAGATCTCACATCCTGGTTGGAGACTGAGCAGATGAGGCTACCGTGTCACATCCACTTTGGGCAGTGGACTAATCCAGTGGTTCTTAACGTGGGCGATAATGCCCCCCAGGGGGCGATTTCATTTTTCAGGGGGGCATTAGAACGAAAAGGGGCGGCGTGGGGGCGCTGGAGCAGAAGGGGGCAGTAGGGGGGCGCTGGAGCAAGCCAAACCTGTGAAGATGGCTGCAGCCTTTTTACAATGCGCATGAATATATATTTTCCTCCAATCTTAATTTAGTTTCAGAGTTTTCGTCTTGAAATTTTTAGTTTCTGCATTGCGGTTTGTTTTTATGCCCTTTTTATATTTCTTTTTGCGTCTTAAAATTCGCTTGCAACTAAATCATTAAATGTTACTTTTGGGGGGCATTTCATTTTCTTGGAATTAAATTTTGTTTTCAGGGGTCATTGGATTTAAGTGTCTTAAATAAATAAATAAAAAATAAATAATTAAATAATAAGTAAATAAATAAATAAATATCATCACCGCGGGGAGGGGGGGTGATGATAACTTCCTCAATGGCTCAAGGGGGCGTTTCTTTCAAAAAGGTTAAGAACCTCTGGACTAATCCACTCTCACAAGGCAGTCACCAGATTGATGCCCATAATAAAATTTTTATGCTGCTTCTATAACTAATATGTATTATTTGAATTAAGAAGACTCTCCTTTTAGTCCTCAGTCTTTATCTAGTTTCTTTCACACAATACTGGCATAATCCCTCTGTAGACAAAATCCCCACAGACTCTGTGAGGAAAAGGCTACCAACTAATGCTTCTGTTAATCTAGACCAGAAATACTACAGTATTCATAAGTAGGAGAGTCAAGTGGTACAGTATTTGCGGTTACCCAATCAGCTCAGTTTCTTTTATTTATAGAGCCTTCTGAATGTAGCTTCATTGCTCTGTGCCAAAAGATCATATTGTAAATAAAACCCTGCAGAGGTCCCTCTGTAGCGTGTAAAAATCACTTAGTAGCATTCTGAACAGTAACTTCTATATATGGATGGGAAAACTTAACATAAGAGAAATAAATTGAAGCCATACGTTCACACTGACAGCTTTATCATAACTGTTCTGGCTCTTATGGTCCTGCTTAATACAGTATATTGAAGCACCTATGGGTTTTGTTAAAAAGCAAATATATAAAATGGACAGGAGAGTGGTACCATTAGTCTTTTGACTGTAGACTGGGGAAAGAAAAAAAAGATTCTTTCGGAATAAAGCAATTCAGCGTCTTCATCCTTTTATTCTTAAGATTTACAGAGAGGAAGCAAGCTGTATGCTGCTTATTTTTCTAACACTCCAAATTTACTTACTCTAGGAGTAGAATGTTATCTAAACTGGAGATGAAAGGCCCTTTTATATTTTTATTGTCATTTAAGCAGCACTCAAAATGTAGAATATGACCACATCTGTCGTACCTATTCCACCTCCTTTTTTCCTTTCCCTCTCTTTTCCCCATTTCCCACTTTAGACATTGTACTTGAAAGTTTCTCAATAGAGGTTGGCAATTCCTGGTATTCTGTGGCTATGTTTTCAGCAGTCTACCACATCAATCCTCTCCCCCTAGTTGCTTGACTATCCAACAACTGAAGCCAGGTTGGTTTGAAATTACCCTGGCATATGAGTCTGCAACAGTGTTTGGGAGGAAAAAAGTACCCTGGGAATATGGTTAAGAAGATATTGTTTTTTAGAATGTAAAACTGTGGTTTACAGGCGGGATTATATCTCTTTTTCAGAAATTAACCACAATTTCATTGATGGTTAAAAGGGTAAATAGAGAGGCAAGTATAGTAAGATATGCATTTGGGATGAGAGTCTTCTTTCAGAATCGTGTCATCTATCCATCAATGTAAACTTGGGCACAATTACTTGAGGGTAACTCTTATTTAAGCCAATGGACTTTATTTCTGAAGAAACATAGAGAGGTTCAAAGAAAGTCTGGATGCATTATACGCAGCAAACACATGCAGCACAAAATAGGCCATCAGCAATACACATTATTATATACTTGCTGAATTTAAATTAGTCTTTGTGAAATTCCTAGTGACTAGTGCTGGTGCAATACATGAAATTATCTTGTTCTCCAAACTCTTAATGTGATGACAACTCATTTGTCAAAAGAAATAGAAGGAAGATCTATAACCTTGGCTGCATGTAAAGCACCTGTTGTCTGCCTAACCATGCTTGAAAGCAAAATGGCCCAGCATATTGTGCATGAGAAGAGCTCTCACAAAAAGACAGCCACTTTCCTGTTCAACATAAAGTTATGCCAGTGTAAATGTGTTGGAGTTTACACCTGACAATGAGGAACTGCACTCTGCGAATGTGCAATGGATCCCATGTGCACAGCACAACTGATTGCTCAATACACTGGCAGTAGTGCTTCAAGGACAGCACTTCTGCCTTGGTACTCACACATCCACCATGGGCACAGTCTTAAACTCTGCATGCAGTTGCGCAATAGAATGTTGACCATAAAATTATAGAGCTTGAAGGGTCCCAAGGATCGTCAAATCCAATCCCCGGCCAAAGCACATCTATCAAAGAACTATAAAACCTCTGTCCAAAGACCTTTAATGAAGGACAGCCCTCTACCCTGCAAGGTAATCTATTCCACTGTTGAACAGTTCTTACCATCAGGATGTTCTTCCTAATACAGTCTAAATCTCCTTTCTTGTAATGGCAACCCCTTTATTTTAGGTTCTAACCTCTGGAGCCACACAAAACAGGTAATATGCAAGGCAGAGGTCTCATTCAGATGACTGATAAATTGCAGCAAATTGCTGTAAAAGTAAACCTATTCAAGGTTTGGACTCCATACTCTCTTCCCTCCCTCCTGCACAGCTGCAAGTATGGGTTCACTTCCATTTTCAATTGACCATAATTTAACTTCACATCTAGAAGAATATGTAAGCCTGACCTCAACACAACTTCATTTAGATAAAGATTAGCCATAGGTTAATCATTATATCCAAATGAGGCCAGAATGGAAAAAGCTTATTGGCTGCCTAAATGTAATTCATCATAGGCCTGTCACATTCCTGAAAACTTATATCAGCTGATCCTTTTCTGTTATCTGTGTTGCCTCAAAAAGCTTTCCTTGATTATCTTTTTGTGCAATAAATGTACTTTTGTCTTTCATTTTTGTGCACAGCCCTCCCACCTTTACTTAAGCTTTTCCATTCTATTTACAGAGCTATTACCTTTTTCCCAGTACTTTTGTACTCAGAAAAAATGTTGTACATCTCCCCTAGTTGAAGGATATAATGCTTCTGCAAAAGAAAACTGGAAGGCAGTAGGAAAAGAGGAAGGCCTAACATGAGTCAGATCAATTCAGTAACTGAAGCCATGGCCATCAGTGTGCAAGATCTGAGCAGAACTGTTAAGGACAAAATGTTTCTGGAGGTAATTAATTCTTAGGGTCGCCATCACCCTGGAGTGACTTGACAGCACACAAAACAGTTTTTTTATGTTGTTGTTTTTTGTAATATGGTGATATTTTACAATACTATTTTCTGACCTTTTTAGAAACGTACAGTATTTCTAATTTAAAGAGGAGGGGATCCAAAACAATTCCACTCCTCTCATGTACTTTCTTTTCTTTCTTGATTTATTTTCACTGTTGGCAGATTTGTAGCCCAGACATTTAAGAGGTTTTTAAAAATTCTTTGACAGATTTGCCCTCCCTTGATTCTGCTCAGTCTCTCACACATGTAGAACCTCTGACAAAATGCTGCATTTCCCCCCTAGCCTGTTATGTCTGGGTAGGGCATCACACTGCTGGCATGAAAAGGGGACGTAGAAAAACAACAGAAGAAGGGTCAAATACTACAGTATTGAGGCACACTCTCATGGATCATGAAAACAGGATTATCAGATCCTCTCTGCTAGAAATGTTATGCTTTTACCAGCTGTCTGGCAGGCAAGAAATCCAGAAAAAAAATATAGCCTGAAACTTCATTTCCGGGGCAGGAAAAGTCTCGTTCACATTTCTGCTAAACAGCTGTTAAAGGCCTTTCCATAAACATTCAGGAACAGTTATTAAAGTGTGATCTCTCACCTGTCACTTTTCTTGCAAACACACAATGATTTATAGTAAATATGATACACAAAGAATATAAAAATGAAGGTAACTTCTGTCTTCATAACCACACAATTACATGGTTTCCTTTACATGTAAGGAACGGACAACCCACTTTTAATACAGAAAACCCACCAGTGGTTTAAAAACAAGACAATGCACATCATAAACATATAAATCAGATTCTAACAGCAAAACATCTCTGATCTGTCAAAAAATGTTTTCACACATACACACTCTTCCTCTTTTCATAAAAAGTAGGGGTCTCTCTCTCCAACTTAACTGCTCTTCAAAGAAGATGGCTTGGAAGCGGGAGGGCAGGTGGGGGTCCATCTCTGCACCACCACATGGTAGGCATCCTGCCACCTCAAGCGATGAACAACTTCTCAGACCATCCCCTACAATTATCAGCGGCCTTCCCCTGAAGGGATGCCCCTCTCATTTCCAACAAGGACTTCTTATTCCAGAACTGCATAGACAGGGCAAGAACCCTCCCCTCTCCCGCCCTCGACACCCGACGGACCAAACCTCACACTCCACGTGGTGTCTGGGGTACCTCTCCATTTTCAAAAGTTACCCACAGCTCGGCAAACTCTATTCTCTCTTCCCCCCCCCTTCCCCGAGGGCGCCACCCCACCTTCCTGGGCCCCCAGCTGTCCCCTCAAGCCCCCTTCTTTGCCTCCTTGCTTCCCGCCGTTTACCTTGAGGTAATCGTTCTCTGAGCGAAGCTCTTCTATTTCCCTCAGCAGCTCCTCCTCATCCACCGCCAACGGTTTGTCGCAAGGAGGAATAACCACCGGGGGTTTGGCTCCCGGCCTGAGGCTCCCGGCGGACTGGGCACCTTTGGCGGGCGCTTTCTCCAAAGTTCGCGCCCCGGCCTCCTCATCGCCCGGCTGGGGCGGCTCCCCTTTAGCTCCCGAGGGAGCTGCGGAAGCAGGCGGCGCTGCTGGCCCTTTACTGGAACCGTCGGTGCCGGGCAGGGAATGCTGGGGGGCGACGCCCGGCCCCGAGGGGAGAGGAGGCGGCGGCGGCGGCGGCTGCTCGCGTTCTCGGTCGCTGGAGCCGGTGCCAGACTCAGCATCACTGCTGGCGGCCTGGGCGAGTCTCTGCTCGTCCGAGAGCGGCTCGGAAGGGCAGTCGGAGAGGTCGGAGCTGCTGTCTGTGTGGCTGATCCGGACGGCGGAGCCGCTGCCCAGTGCGGAGGCCGGGGCCAAGGAGCCCGCCTGGGCCAAAGGCGCGCATCGCTTTCCCTTCCGGCTTTTGCCAGACGGGTGGCCCGCCTCGCCTCCGGGCTGCCTCCCGCTGGCCTTGCCGCCTACCTGCTCCTGGGCCCGGGCCGCCGCCTTCTTGCTCGAGAGGGCGGATTTGGCGCTGCTCGCTTTGCCAGGCGCGCCGGCACCGAGACCAGCCGCCGCCGCCGCCGCCGCCGCCTTGGCAGCCTGGGCGCAGCTACGCCGGGAGAGGCGGCTCTGAGTGACCAAGAGCCCCGGCGACTGCGGACGGGCTCCCGCCTGCTGGGGCTGCGGCTTGCCCGAGAGGCTGGGCGATTTGGGAGGCACCGGCGGGGGTTTGGCGGAAGATGCCCGGCTGTGGAGATCCTTGAGGAAAGGTCTAGCGGGGGAAGGGGCTCGGTGGAGTCTCTTCTTCTCGGCGAAGGAGAGGTGAGGGCTCTGCGGGGACGGAGGCGGCGGCTTGAGAGATTCGCCGAGGCTGGCGCCGCTTAAAGTCTCCATAGTCCCGGCTGGTGGGGCAGAAGGAGCCGGGACGTGGCGGACACTTGAGGCGCTTCCCGTCCTTCCCAAGCGCCTGAATAACGGCGGGGGCGCCGACCCGACCGATAGATCCCGGCAGCGGCAGCAACAGAAGCTTCCTCTAGTTTTCCCGTTTGCTCTCTCATCACTCCGGCTTCTTTCTCACCTCCGGATCCCACACTTTTCCCTCGGCGGCGGTCTGGCTCAACCGCACGGTCCCTTCCTCCGCTTCTTCTTCTCCCCCACCGTCGGAAGCACAACAACAACAACACCTCACCCCCCCCCCCAGTTGCTGAGAGTCTTCTCTCCCTCCCCCCCCCCCTTCTCAAGACGCTCGGATGCAGCTTAAGTTAACGTTGCAGCCGGGCCACCCAGCTCGACTCTGCCTCTTCCTTGCCTCTGATGCTGGGGGTGTTTTTCCGTATTCCGGCTCCACTTCGCTGGCCCAACCCCGATCCATCACTCATTCATCCTGCTCGAGCCGCCCCGCTTCGCCCCATCCGCGGGTTCTCCCCCCCCCCTCCCTCCTCCTGCACCTTCCCATCTTCCCAGGCTCCTTCCTCCTCGCTTTAGCTCCTGAAATAGAGAAAACTGCAAACGCTGCTGTCTCCGGTATTGACGCTGCCCTCTCTGTGCGCATGATCCTCCCATTCTGTCACCCAGCCAACCTGTTCCAACGCAATCCACCTCTTCTCCCCCCCCCCACCAGCTCTCTGCGTGCGATTTTATTGGGGCTCCTGTGGCAGTTACAGGGCCTATAATAAACTTTGATGAGGGCAGGGGTGGAAATCTAATTCTGTAGTCATTAGAATGCATTGTTTCAGGCTCAACACTTCTGTGGTGTCTCTTGATCGACGAAAACAAGCTCTCTTTACACCACCAGGGACAGCAGTAGCAATAAATCTGACCGGCCACCTCTGCTTGCCTGCTGTAGCACAGGGTGATACAACAGCAGGTGTTTATATGGGCACCGGATACACAAGTAACAAGCAATTCATTGACAACATCACTAGTAACGTGACCTTGATGGCGATCCCCACATTGGTATCCTTGCAACTCAAACGTGATTTGTTTCAGTGAATTGGGATGCTTGGATTTGTAAGTGAAAAAAGGGTTTGGGTGTGTCTGTGCTTTGAATTTCAGAACTCGAACCTAACATTGTGTATAGTTTTCTCCAGCAGGGTCAAGCAGGCAGCCTCCTCAGGCAGCAAATTTTGGGTGCCTGGATCCCCGGCAGACTATTTCAGTGACAGGGATGGGAAGAAGTAGGATATTGTGTCTCCTGTGACAAAATAACTTGGCTGGCTTGAAGTGGGTGGGTGGAACTCTTTGTTGCTTTTTTTGTAGGCAGCAAATGTCTTGCACCAGCCCTGCATCTATTCCTCCATCCTCTCTTGTGAGACAGATGCAGAAGTGGCCTTCCCCATTGATTTCTGTGGGCCTACAGACTTCCTTGTGCATGTGGAATTCCCTATGCACTTTGGAATACACATAACGTGTAGGTTCAAATAATAGCAAAATGGAAGAGAAGCAATGGTTACAAACAGAAAAAAAAATAACATTCAGTATGTATTGTTTTGGTAATTATGGTAAAGCCACTGAGACTATTCTTCCAGAATTATAGTAACATATTACAAAATCATCAGCCATCAACCTGTCCTCATCCCATCTTTTATGTTGTTCTTTTGGGTTGTTCTCTATCAGACTTCTCAAGTAAAGAAATAGGGGTGCAAGCTAGAAGTCTTTATTTAGAACTAGGCCAAACAGTTTTGAAAAAAAAATTCAAGATACTTCAACCAAGGAACTGACAAGTTTAGAGTCTGTTTCTGTTTTTGTTCCTCCTTTTGATGAACATGATTCTTACAAGTAAACAAGAAAAGGGAAGAACAAAAACATAAGAAAGAGATGGAAATTAATGGGAAGACATTTTGGTACTGTGCCCACTGCAAAACTATAGACAAACTCTGTCGTATTCTGTCTTCTGAAAAGGAAACAGTTCTCATTTCCTATGAGTTATGTGAGACTTCACAGTCCAGTCTTCTTTGTAAGTTCTGTTTATTGGAATGGCACTTAGTTCCTGCCAATATGCACAAAAGTTTAATTTATTGTGCTCATAAGCCTTGAAAACAAAAGATGAGAGTACATCAGTAGTACCTGGAGTTTGGAGATGAAAACTATGCTGTTATTACAAGCCATTATATGAAGGATGGTGCCCATTTCCATTACTGAAATGTGGAAGAGTCTTATTAATCTTATTTGGTACAAAATGGGCTAATCAGTGAATAGCACCTTACTGAGGCTACCAGCTGAGATACAACCCCTAAGCACAATGAAGCATGTTTAATTAAAAGCTATACTGCTAGCATCAGCCTGCCACACCTTCCTATGGAAGGAGAGATGGTGAACTGGATTTTATGGGGCAGAGTGCTTTGAAGCCCAAACGCCACAAGTATTGTGGTCCCAAGCCATTTAACACTTTGACTTGAGCTTAGAACATATCAGGAGCCAGTAAAGGCAGTATAATAATGGAGCAATACAGAGAGGAAGACCACCGCATGTGTGTGTTGGATCCTTGTCCTTCCTGGTTTATAAAGCAGCCAGAAGGAGGGGGGATGAAGTGGGTAGATGTGCTAAATGCCTCCTTGCAGCAAGTTAGCCTGCCAGCATTCTTCAAGGAGGCAGCTGTAAAACCTTTGTTGACAAATCCCTCCTTGAATTTTTGGCCAGTCTCCAATTTTCCCTTTTTTGGCCAAGGTTATTCGAGCATGTGGTGGCTTCTCAGCTCCAAGGATTCCTGAATGAAATGGATTATCTAGGTCCATTTCAATCTGGCTTCAGGCCTAGTTATGGGACAGAAGCAGCTCTGGTTGCCTTGGTAGATTACAGTATCTATGTTGGTAACCGGACAGAGGTAGTGTGTCCCTGTAGGTTTTACTGGACCTCACAGTGGCTTTCAATACCATTGACCATAGTATTCTGCTGAACCATCTCTCTGGGATGGAAGGCACTGTCTTACGGTAGACTGGAGCATGGCATACTAATACAGTACTGTGAGCAGAGTGTGCCATTCTCTCTTACTTAAAGGGGAATTCAGGGAAGCCCAGCAATGGTAGGTTGACCTTAAGGAAAATACATTTTTTTTACACATCCAGGTTCCAGGTGTGAGTGGTGTCAACTGACAGTGTCACTTGCCTGAGAGAAACACTCTCACTGGGCACACTAGCTGGTGGGCAATCCAGCAGTCCCGTGGCCACCTTAGCCAGACCTTCCCAAAAAGACTTCTCAGCCCAAGAAGAAAAGGGGTGTTTCCTTTTGGCTTGCAGGGCTCCTAGAGGTACATCTCTATCTCTGCCCCTGCTATGTCCTTCCTCAGGAGTGGTGTTTCTGGAGGACAGGCCCCTGCCATGCTTGTTAACATAGTGTCTCTGAGACACGAGCAGAAGGAGGAGGTGTGCTGTCTCCTCTGGAGGAAGGCATGGACATTACAGAGGCTGAGATGAAAGGACTGACAAGGAGAATGGAGGCCAGTTGGAATTTGAATATGGAAGAAGTAGAAAGCCTGGGAAATGAAGAGCCAGAAAGGGGAGCAATTTTGGAAGGGAAGATAAGAAGGGTGTGTGTGGAGGGAAAAGGGCAACTGCTTCAGAAGACAGTTGGTGGGTAGCAGCAGCAGAAGAGAAGGGGAAAGAGGAGTGGTTGAAATTGTGAAAGTGGACCGATGGTCGGGGGAGTGGGTAACTCTCAAAGTAGAGAGGGTTAGCCCAGAGACGGAGCCCAGAGAGAGTGGTGGGAGCATGCAGTGAGAAAGCTTCCATACTGGAGAAAGAGGGAGCCCAAAAATCAAGAGAACAGAAGATGTCTAAGTCCCCCTGGGAGCAAATCTGGGAAAACCCAGCTACCACCCTGAGTCAGGAGAGATCTGGGCAAGAGGGTTTGGGAATCAGGTGTGGGATGGATCCTTCACAAGTGAGCCCCTTTGTTGAAAGAGATGTAGTTTCAATTCTTGTTGTGAAAGACTTCTTGTTGCTGGTTGGTTACTTGTTAAAAGAATTATGTCACAGACTATGAAGTTGCCACAAAATAGACCTGAAACCTGAATGAGGAACTTTTTTTCCTACTTTATTAAAGATACAAAAGAGCCTGAGTTGAATAATTGTAATAAATCTTTTGATAGCAAAGTGGAGTCATAGTCTGATGGTGTTGGACAATGGGAGGATCCTAAGGAGCAGGAGGGCTTGCCTGAACCCCACAGTGTATCAGAAAGTTTCCCCTGTTTTTGAAGGAGAGAGGGACTATAGAATACAACCGTTAGTTGTATTTAAACATGGCTAGTTTCTTCCTGTTCTTTGTGGCATCTCAGTGCTAGCCAAACTTTATTCACTAGCTGCTACTGAATGTAATGAAAAGTTGGGTGGCATTGCCCTCCCTTCTTGATGCTGTTTAATATCCATTGCCCTCTGTATAATTAATTCCAAAGTCCAAGGGGGTTGCTAGAACATACTCCTCCTTCTTCCACAAGGAGACAAACCTGTAGTGGAGCATGACTTTTAGCTTGCTGGCCAGGGCCACCAGGCAAGAAAACATGCTGTTCTCCATCTATGGAACGCCCCATCCACCTAGATTGTGCCCTCATTATGCCATCATTCATGCCAATCAAGCCCTGGAATATGGGGATCATGTGGCTAAGGATGGTTGTCTCCCCACTGAGGACCTGTGTTGCACTCACAAAGCTTCATAGACCCCGGTACCTGTGGTGTCCCACTCTTCTCCACCCAGAGGAGTAGCTACACTAACAGAAGTCTTCCGTGCCAAGTCATGGAATGTCCTTTACTGCTCCAGCACTCTTTCAAGCAGGTAGAAAGTGGAATTCCATTGAGTTGCCACATCCTGGCTTCAGTGGAGCAGTGGTAATCCCAGTTTTTCTTGCCTCTACTGCAACAGCTTACTCTCCCAAACACTATGGTGAAAATGCCTTGCCACCTTTCTGGTCCACTCAGTTATAGTAGATATTCATATGTCTTTGATACCATGAAAATCACCCCAAACTACTAGGTTGAGAGTGTGGTTCATACACCACACTCCTTTCCTCTTCCCAGCTTGCAGTGCTGCCACCATGTTTGACCCATTGTCTATGATAAACAGGCCTTCCCTGTGTCTTGCTAGACACTACTGCTGCAGCATGTCCCTCGGAGTCTCTTGAATGTTGTGAACTGTATGACTGCCCTCCATTACAACCATATTTAACAGGGCCTGCCTGTATCCTGTCCTTGTGTGTGGCCCTATGCTTGATGCCTCCACCTCCCACCCGGGTCCTGTCAGGGATAGATAAGCATTTTTTTTGCACCCTGGCTGCTCCAGATGTCACTAGTCAAATAGTCAAATCATAGAATAATTGAATTGAAAGGGCCTATAAGGCCACTGAGTCCCACCCTCTGCTCAATGCAGGAATACATGTCAAAACTGATCTGATAAATGGCTGTCCAATTTTCTCTTAAATGCCTCAATTTCACCTGTGCCCTGGCCAACTGCTGGTGCACCAGTTGCCTAACACTGCAATATAAATGTGGCACCATCCTGTGGCTATGGGTCATTCCGAATGGCAATTGGTAGTGAGATGTCAGTTTTGTCACAAACCTATGGAAACCAGTGTTCTCCATTAGAGAGAATTGCTGGTCATCCAGGGCTATCACCTTCTCTAGGTAACAAGTAATTGTGGGATTTTTATGTTTGCAGGAGACCTTCTTTTTGCACCACTCCAAGCTCCCCCAGAGTAGCCTAAAACTTATTATTGAGATGTAGGTCTGGCATTTGCTACATCCCACCTCTTGCTATTTGACCATCTATGTTCCTGCTTCCCTGGGCTGGTGGCTCAAGCTCTGCCCTTTAATGACTCTTACCCGTCACAATAAGGAAACAACTTGCCTCAATAGTAACCATGTCATTTGCCAGCAGCGATGCCCTGTGCTGAGTCTTCCAGTAGTTGACCATGCTACTATTGGAGAGGTAGCCATCTCCTTGGCAGACACACACACACACCCTGTACTGCTGCCTGCTGCTCTTTCATAATGTCAGTGATGAACAAGACTGCAGGGGACAGATTTTTGGGGGTGTGTGGGGCTCATAACAGCAATTGTAGGCTTCCTTTCCCCTCTTCCTCTCTTTTTCCCACTCCTCCCTGTAGAAGCTGTTGCAGTGGGTGCAGGCAGCATTCCAGTAGCCTTCCTAAGTGCCTGCTTCTACTACATCTACATCTCATACTACCTCTAGATTCTATCTAAAGTACTGTACAGCATCTGATTCTGCTAAAGTACAACACAAACCCTTCCAATTAAAATCAGACACACACACATGGAGACACAAAATCTATTAACTGAACATATCTGTTTATAACAAAATCTTATTCCCTTGCCTGATATATCCCAAAGGGGCCAAAATCTAATATAATACTTCCTTTTCGGTTTAAAATATAATACTCTATAAATCTTCTAATCCTAAATCTTATTCCTAACTATATTAAGTAACCAGTATATAATATGATGTAGTTAATGTAAATGTAAGTTAAGGGTTCAGAAAAGAACAGAGAAAAAAACTGCTACAGTGCAGGCTTGCACCAGAGAATATTTTAACAATAAATGCTCAGTAGGTTTATGAGCAGCTATATCTACTTTTTAGTTGGAAAGAACCAAGGTGAAAAAATACCTTCTGGTGTCTGTGCCTGCTTCTAGATTTCATTGGTGCAGACCACTGTTTCCTCTAAGCTGTGCACACGCATGTGTGCACAGAGCCCCATTGAGGCTGCACACCAGCAGCTGGTGTTGACACCTGTTTAGTTCTGATTTCAGATGAAACCCTGCCTCCCAACATGCGCACAGGGCTTCTGCACAGCAGGGCTGAAAATCAGAGGGGAACGTTGGTGCAGACTGACATTATTCACAAGTTTTGCTCTCACCCCAGGACCTCTCCCTCAGGAAACCCATGACAACCCCAAAGGAGACACTGAGTTCTTTGCCCTCATTATCCTTTGTGCCAGATTGTCTTTAATTTTTTTCATTTCCCAAAAAATCACTCCTGGATGTTTGAGAAATAGATTTCACTTTCATTTCTTTCTCTAGCAAGCAGAAACCTAGTCTTTTACTTTCTAATCTATAGGAATAAATGGGACTCCGAATATTAGGAATTGTTATTACAGATATTTGGAATTATTGAATTCACATTGGATATGTTTGAAAGCTTAGAACGCTAGTGCACTAGCTGTGCCCATTCCTTGAGACATCCAATTTGGCTACAGTGATACATACCTTAGTTTTATCCTGTTACTGCAGCACATTCTATGTGAGGGTACCTTTGAAGATAGTTTGGTATAAAATGCTGCAATCAGATTGTTGACCTGTGTTGGTTACAGGGAGCATATACTATATCTCTCTTGCTGCTTAAAGGAGACAGCTAATGCGCCAGCTTAACCTAAGGAAATCTACTGTTGGTCACAAGTGCCACATGCTTCCCCCTCAAATTTTGAATTATATATTTGCTTCATTCACCATATTATAGTGCAGCCTTATCCAGAAGAGAATATTTCCCCTGGATTTAGCAATCCCACTCATTAACAGTAGTTCTATAGAGCAGTGTTCCCCAACCTTTTTCGGACTGCGGACTGGTTGGGGGGTGCTGGCTCCCTGTGCGGACCAGTTGGGGGGTGGGGGCAGCCAAGTGCTCACGGGTGCGTGTGTCGCACTTGCGGAGGGGTGTGATGAGCTTGTGCGCATGCGTGACATGCCCTTGCACTTGTGTGTGACACACCCACCACCTTGAGCGGAGGGGAGGTGGCTTCACCATGGCGGCCTGCTCAAGCCTGGGGGACCTTGAGCTGACGGGCAGAGTGCCTGACCCAGGCCTTCTGGGACAAGGGCTTCCGTGCATTCTTGGCCAAGTACGCCGCCGAGGTGGTGGCCCTGGAGTGCCAGCGGGTGCTGCAGACCAGCCAGGCTAGCCTCCGCCGCTGCTACCTCAATCTCTGCATCGCCTTCCACCTTGATCAAAGAGTTCTGGCAATGGCGGTCATGAGCCTGGACTCCTCGCCTTCCCTGCAACCAGTGGCAGCTCAGTTCCTTGCGGCTGCCCAGAGGCAGCTGCTGGTCCCTACCACACTGCCTGGCCCCCAGCCGCATGTAGGGGCGTCTATAGCGGGGTGGTGGGAAACCCTTCTCCATTCT
The DNA here is from genome assembly GCF_051106095.1 of Pogona vitticeps. Lineage (NCBI taxonomy): Eukaryota > Metazoa > Chordata > Lepidosauria > Squamata > Agamidae > Pogona > Pogona vitticeps. The sequence goes on from NC_135786.1 coordinate 181,031,787, forward strand.
CCTCCTCGAACGCAGGGCTCCACTGGAGTGACAACGAGGCGGGTGAGGGAGGTCAAGCCAGTGTGTGTGTTGGGAAATGGGGAAGCGGATGGGGGTTTGGGCACCGACCTCCATGGGCTCAGAGGACTCCTCTTCCTCCTGCTCGAACTCTTCGTCTGGGCTGAAGCTGAGCTTGCCCAGGCCTTCCCCGTCCGGTTCCTGTGGGGCCCGCTCATCATAGCGAGGTGACAGAGGGCTAGGTGGTCTAGGAGTGAACCAGTGCCAGCCTCGCCTCTCCGGGGCGACCCCAGGCTGCATTCTTTGGGGAGTGCATGGTGAGGAGCGCTGGGAAGGAGCCCACCGAGGGTCCTCGTGCCGCCTCCCCTCCCTGGGGGCTTCCTTCCCGCCCAGAAGTGGCTCACCCACTCCCTCATGGGAAAAGCCAGTCCCTGGCCAGTGCCATCTTGTGTACGCCCCATTGCCCAGCAACAAGGGAGGGCACGCTGCTGGGCCTGCTGGGAGATGGAGTCTGTGTGCCTTGCTGCAGCCCATGGGAACTGTATTTCACCCAGTCAGACTCTCCTCCCCCGAGGTCATCGCCCTCTGTTCTGGCTCTAGCCTGCTCCTGGCCGCTGGTGAAGGCTCCTGGCCTGGGCTTTGCCAGGACCAGTAGGACGACCACCAGCTGCCCCTTCCACCTTGATCAAAGAGATCTGGCAGCGGCGGTCATGAGCCTGGACTCCTCGCCTTCCCTGCAACCAGCAGTGGCTTGGGTGGGTCGGCCCGAGTGCACCTGGCTGCAGCCGCTGGTCCCTGCCACACTGCCTGGCCCCCAGCTGCGAGGAGCTGAGCCGCCGCTGGTTGCAGGGAAGGTGAGGAGTCCAGGCTCATGACTGCCACCCCTAGATCTCTTTGATCAAGGTGGAAGGGGGTGCAGAGATTGAGGTAACACACTTCCGTGTCACACTTGTGCACATGCGCACGAGCTCAACATGCCCACCAGCAAGTGCGACTCGCCCCCACGTGTGGGCGGGTGGGGGGCAATGATCCAGGGCCCAGTTCAAGGCAACCCACGGACCGGCACTGGGCCGTGGACCGGGGGTTGGGGACCCCTGCTATAGAGAATAATGCAAGGTTGTCATTTCCTAAAACTCCCTGGCCTAGCTGGAAAAAAGAGAGATAAATATTATCTGCATATTGGTGACACTGAACCCTCAATCTCTGAGTGTTTTCTGAAGGATCTTATGTAGATATTAAACAGCACAGCAAAAGCTGCATCCTTGTGAAACTCTGCAGGTAAAAATCTCAAGTCCTTGAAACCAGCTTCTAAAACTGATCTTCTAGGAATGAATGGAAGTTGTTATTCTCATATTTTATTTCCACTGAACAGATACAGACTGAATCATACACAGAAAGGAAAAGACTTAGGAAACACATTTAATTAGTAATAACTAACCTGAATGCTATTCACTTCAATAGTTCTGTTTTGGATATAATTAGAATCACAGTCCTAACTAGCCAAGATGACTGAAGGTCTGATGAGTTCTACTAGGTCAACTGAACCTCTTCCAGCTTAGAAATCTTAGATATTCCTTAGGACTGCCCTTGCATTGGACTAACGTCATGCTTTCATAGCCGTTGTATCTTTGAACTAGAGCACTGGTTCTTAACCTTTGTTACTCAGATGTTTTTGGACTGCAACTCCAAGAAGCCTTCACCATCAGCTCTGCTGGCTGAGGTTTCTGGGAGTTGCAGTTCAAAAACACCTGAGTAACAAAGGTTAAGAACCACTGAACTAGAGGATATTTGGGTCTGACATAACTGTGTTCCTTCTTCTCTCCACCACAACTCTGCTGTTCTGCTGGCAGATATTTGCTGTCAGATCCCTAAAATCAGTCAGGAGAGCTGAAACTATGGGTTATTCTGAAAGAAATGGGTGTACCTCAATACTTGATTGTCCTAATGTGCAGTTTCTATTGTGAACAAGAAGCTACTGTTAGGGCAGAATTTGGACAGACATAATGGTTTCCTATAGGCAAAGGTGTCAGACTAGGGTGCCTTTTTATCCCCTTATCTGTTCAGTCAGTATGCAGAACATATACAGAAGGCCAGACTAAATTCAGATGAAGGAGGGAGGAAACGGGAGGAGGAAACATCAGTAGTTTAAGATCTGAACATGGCAACCATCTTACCGGCTGAAAGCAGCAATAACTTGAAAAGACTTTTAGTGAAAGTGAAAGAACAAAATGCCAAAGCAGGACTGCAGATGAATATTAAGAAGATCAAAATCACGACAATAGAATAACCACACAACTGTAACATTGACAATGAAGAAATTGAAATAGTCACAGATGTTGCATATGTTGGCTCTATCGTCAATTGAAATGGAGACTGTAGCCAAAAAATTCAGAAGAAGGCTGAGACTCAGAAGGCAGCAATGAAGGAACTAGAAAAGATCATCAAGTGTAAGGATGTGTCACTGGAGACCAAGGCCAAGATCATTCACTATCGTACTTCCAATCACCATGTATGGATGCGAAAGCTACACAGTTAAGAAAGCTGACAGAAAAAAAAATGATTCATTTGAAATATGGTGTTGGAAAGAGCTTTGCAGATACCCTGGATTACGAGAAAGTGGGTCCTAAATCAAATCAAGCCCCAATTATTTCTGGAGGTTGTCCTATTTTTGGGCACATCATGAGATGATAGGATCCTCTATAAAAACAATAATGCTCGGAAATGTCGAAGGCAGCAGGAAAAGAGGAAGACCAAATATGAGATGGATTGACTCCCTAAACGAAGCAACAGACTTGAGTCTACAAGAGCTCAATAGGACTGTTGAGGACAGGACATTTTGGAGATTTGCACATTCATGGGGTTGCCATAATTTGAAGGTGACTTGACATATAACAGCAACAAAGGTGAGTAGTGAGTTCTGCCAGCGCATGTGCATTTCTGCTGGCATAAGGGAATTTTTGCAAGCTGGAAAAGGTTCTCTTGTGTTCCTAAACTCCCACTGCCAACACATATTGAAATAGGAATTGTGGTGTAGGACTGGATCCAACCTTTTTACTTTCTGTTTCAGCTACTAAAAATTCTGTGCTCTCTCATGTTCTGGTGAAATTGTTTATTACTAGTCTCTCTCTCTCTTCACCATGGCCCTTAGGACTAAATAAATTAGTTTCATTCCCCACCACCTCTCCTTATTTTATCTTCACAACAAGCTCATAAAGTAGAAATGCAGCCTAAAATTCAGGCTGAGATATAGTGACTGTCTCCCTGCTGTTTGAGAGCTAGTGAGTTGGGTTCCTTATTTAGCAAGGATAGCACTTTGTAAGGAAGTCTGGTCAGCTGGTAGTTTTGGTCCTCTTATCTTTTATCCCAAGTGATTAGGCCATGTTACAGGATGGTAGTTCATTCTTACAACTACAAAGCATTGTAACTAGAATTGAGCAATAAGGGCCATCTCAAGACCAGTACTTGGGTCTGATGGCTGAGCAACTGCTTTATTCCTGGGTCAGAGACCAGGGCTTGTGAAGGAGATGCTTATCAATTTTATTATTATTCCCATGTTTGTTTAGTGGCATAGAAAATGTTCTGATCATTTATAATCCCATGCCTCTGTTTTCAAAGCCTGAACTATTATAGGAAACAAAGGTTGGTATTACTACTCATGCAGTAAAATGGGCCAGAACATTTTGCATTTGTTTGTGTGTAGAGCTTTGGGTTAGGAGAGGTTGCTTAGTGACAGTCTCCGTTGTTAACAATTCTATTCAGTAGGCTTTTTTCCTGATTCAGTTGTTTTTGTTTTCTGCTCACCAGGGAGAAAGGTCTTATGAGCCTGATTTAAATACCCAAACAATACCTAACACTCCAAGTGTTACTTTTGTCCTCCAGTTGATATAATGGGCCACAATCTGTGTGCTGTTGTAACTAATAATAGTCAGCCTTGTTCTTGCCAAAAAAATGTGGTTTCCAAAGGAAGTGTCTTCCAGGGTTGTCATTTTCGTTGCAATATGATCCTTCTTGTTCTTATTTTGTAAGCTTGTGAATCTCATATACTGGGTGGGACCATCATTTAAGCCTAAACACAGCAAAAGAGATGAGCAAATATAAGTCACCCCAGATCAACCATTACAATTGGCAGCAGCGCAGGTATGTCCAAAGTTCATTACCACCTGAGGCTAGAGATAAGATGGTCATGGCACCTTTCCATATACAAAAGCTAGCATTACTTCAGCATTGGTAATGCATCATCCTCCATGACACCTGAAGGCAACAGGCCACTTAAGCAGGTGAGGCAGAAATACTGTCATGCACTGCACTGTCTTGTAAGGAAGGAGAAAAGTTATGGAATTGGATGGAGCAGCTGGAGGGCTGATACTATTGCCTCTCAGTATCTATGTTGTTGTTTAGTCATTAAGTCATATCTGACTCTTCATGACCCCATGGACCAGAGCACGCCAGGCCCTCCTTGTCTTCTACTGCCTCCCAGAGATTGGTCAAATTCATGTTGGGTCAGCTTCAATGACACTGTCCATCCATCTCATCCTCTGTTGTCCCCTTCTCCTCCTGCCTTCACACTTTCCCAACATCACGGTCTTTTCCAGGGAGTCTTCTCTTCTCATGAGATGGCCAAAGTATTGGAGCCTCAGCTTCAAGATCTGTCCTTCCAGTAAGCACTCAGGATTGATTTCCTCAGCATCTGTAGCTTGAGCTTGTTGTTTAACTCTGCCTACTGGTAAGAATGGCCCTACAGTCATCTCATTATAAAAAACATTTTATATCTGGCTTGCATAGTCTGTAAGAAGCCCCTCTCCCCATTTAACATTGGTAGTATCATCTCCAAATTTCACCCAACAGCTTTCATCTCATTCTCCCAGTAATAAGGGGACAGAATCCAATTTGTTATTTTCTTATCTCTCAGTAGTACAAATAAAGCAATATAGAAGGAATTATCTGGCACATAGATGGGACAGATACTTGGGTTGCCTAAAATTTAAATGTAAGTTCAAATCAGCATAGCTAGTTGGCAATCCCAGAACTAGAAATGGCTATTACTTTTTGGACTACAACTTTCATGTTTTATGTGCAATTTTGGGAATCATAGTCTAAAACCTAACTTTTCTAAGCTGTACAGATAGCATTCAAAACAACACACCTATTATTTGATAGTTATATAGTAGTTATTTTACTGAGACCCACTGTCTTGGCTTTCTTTACTTTTGATAACCAGTTATACATAAATCAGCTTATAAGAGGCTAGCTGGAAGAGGAAACTATATTTAGATAATCCAAATCTATCATAGGGGAACATAACTCATAATTGAAATCTTCATGGTTAGTGGGTGACCTCTATGCAACTTGGTTATATTTGGAGTTTGCTATGGCTTCCAGACAGGCATCCCATCATAATGATAAATACATGATTCATTCTATTCAAGATGTGAGGCCACATCAGCCATGCATGGCCCAAACCTGTCATTACACAGAGAAAGAAAGGTGAAAAATGAGAAATACCAGTGGTGAGGACTCACGTAACGGAACTTGCTGATAAGTTGGACTTACATTGCCCTGGTGACTTGACTTAAACATGACTTGTGTTTTTTTTAAAATAACTTTTAAATAACTATTTTTTTGAAATAACACATGACTTGGAACCCATCCATCCGTCCATTTTTTCTGTTATTTTTAATAGGGACGCAGGACTTGAGACTAAAGACTCGGACAAGATTTGGGACTTGGGACCAAAGACTTTCCAATATACCTGGGAAATACATTAAGTAACAGCAAGGTATCAGGAATAGATTTTAAATAATTTTCAGGGAGTTTCCAAACCTATATTTTGTTCCTAATTTAAAAGTCTGTACATGGGGCTCTTTCAACATCACAGACCTTTCAACATCACAGTAATCCGAGTTTATGCACCCAACCACCCATGCTGAAGAGGCTGAAACTGACCAATTCTATAAAGACTTAAACACCTTCTAGAACTGACGCCAAAGAAAGATGACCTTCTCATTACAGGGTACTGGAATGCTGAAGTAGAGAGTCAAGAGATAAAAGGAACAACAGGTAAGTTTGGCCTTGGAGTTCAAAACGAAGCAGGGCAAAGGCTAATAGAGTTTTGTCAAGAGAACAAGCTGGTTCTCTTGACAAAACTGTTTTCCAACAGCACAAGAGGCGACTCTACACATGGACATCACCAGATGGGCAATACCAAAACCAGATTGATTATGTTCTCTGCAGCCAAAGATGGAGAAGCTCTATATAGTCAGCAAAAACAAGACCTGGAGCTGATTGTGGCTCTGATCATCAGCTTCTTATAGCAAAGCTTAAGATTAAACTGAAGAAAGTAGGAAAAACCACTGGGCTAGTCAGGTATAATCTAAACCAAACCCCAGTGAGAGCTGGACCATAAAGAAGGCTGACCACCGAAGAATTGATGCTTTTGAATTGTGGGGCAGGAGGAGACTCTTGAGAGTCCCCTGGACTGCAAGGAGAACAAACCTATCCGTTCTGAAGGAAATCAACCTTGAGTGCGCACTGGAAGGACAAATCCTGAAGCTGAGGCTCCAATATTTTGGCCATCTCATGAGAAGAGAAGACTCCCTGGAAAAGACCCTGATGTTGGGAAAGTGTGAAGGCAAGAGGAGAAGGGGACAACAGAGGATGAGATGGTTGGACAGTGTCATCGAAGCTACCAACATGAATTTGACAAAACTCTGGGAGGCACTGGAAGACAGAAGGGCCTGTCATGCTCTAGTCCATGGGGTCATGAAGAGTCAGACACGACTTAACGACTAAACAACAACACATGGGGATCATGCAACAATATTTCCCTCCATTTAAAAAAAGCTGTATTTCTATAAGGTTTAATACAATTGAGGCTTTATACATTGGTCCTTGACTAAAGCCCCCAAGCATGATTGTAATGTAAATAATTATAGTATTAATTTAATAAGAGGACATAAAAAGTACCACCGTATAACTTCCATTACCTATAGGAACAAAACTGCTAATATATGTTTTGTGTAATTTGAAGAGCAAGCCTGCCATATTAACTGTACTTCTCTATTCATGTTCTTGCTTGCTGCCGGATGCCCTTCTTGCTGGCCATTCTTTAAATAAGTGGATGATTTAATTAATCAACTGGTTACATCAGAATAGTATGAAATAAAAAAGGAAATAGTATTTTGCTTGAACAAAATACTATTTATCCATACAATAGTCTTAAATGTGTTGACTTAGGTTTGTTCCTTAAAATGTACCTGGTTAGTGCTTGAAGTTCCTGGGTTTTTTTACCCCAAACAGAGGCAAACAGAAACAGCCACTCTGTGGCTGGTTTGTCCCTTTTGCAAGACAAGCTTTATTTCTTTCCCTGGTTTGTCTCAAGGGCCAGAATTTAGTGCATTGTCCTTTTTAAACTCATTTTCAAGGTCAAAGCCTGGGCCGCAGTTCTCAGTTATTTTGTGTTTCTTTTGTGATTTGCCTGTTTTGTTTTTGTGTGTTTTTTGTTTTGTTTTGTTTTGTTTTGTTTTGTTTTGTGCCTGTTCAATGACATAGCTGGGACCCAGGGAAAATCCAAAGCAGCAGAAGAAACAAACAATAGAAAGTCACTTTCTCCCCATCTCTTAAACCCTAAATGTGTACGTTAGTGGTTTTCTTTGACTACCCTGCCTGCTTCCCTCTTTCCCTCCTTCCTATCTCAAAGGAGGGGGGTGTCTTGGAGAAGATTGGAATGTGAGAAAATTGCTTCCACTATGTCTTTCTCTGTTTTTAGGTCTTCTTTTTTATGGATGAAGATATTAGTAAATCTTGAGCCTTGAAGAAAAGTACAACCGGGGGGGGGGGGGACAGAACAAATTGGGCCCATCTGGAAAAGTCCTACATTTAGACCTAGACATGCATTACAGAGGGTAGTGCTGACAGCACTAGACAACCTGACACAAGGTTTAATCTCAAAATGTAATTATTGATGTACTATTAGTTAGTCTCAAATCCATTCAAAATATGTTGCTCAGAAATCAGTTGCACTGACTAGAGCTGAAGCATTTCCAGATGAAATAATTTCATTCAGCTAAGAAAATAAGTTACCATGCCTTCAGCATTATTATCATATAAATAATAACAATGTGCCGTCAAGTCAATTCGGATTTATGGTGACCCTTTTTAGGATTTTCCAGGTAGAGAATACCCAGAGGTGGTTTACCATTCCTTTCTTCAGAGCTGTGCAGTTTGCCCAAGGCCACACAGAGGCACAGTGGGGAATTGAACTCCCAGCCTCTGGTCACAGCAGCCAGATACCTAAACCACTAAGTTATCCAGCCTAGAATTGTATGTACAGTTCTTATTCTGACTGTTTTGCCTAACAACAACATGTTCTGTTTGCTTGCAATATGTTTGCTTGAAAGGAGATGTTTCCACTTAACAAGAGATTACAGCTGACAAACCTGCTGAGACATATTGTAATCAAATGATAGCTCAGGAAGCAGTGTAGAGCAAGAAAATATCTATCTGCTATAGCTCTGTGTTCATGTTAGCCCAGAATACAGCATGGTATCCCATTAGCCAAAGGACGGTTCAGGAAAAGGATCTTGTTGGCAAGCACTCTTGCTTTACTAGGGTACAGCACCTGTGTTTGAATGAAGAATCTGTTATTGTAAAGGAGTGTGTATGTATCCCTGTCTTCAAGAACTCAACACATCTAAGTAACCCAGAACTTTCCAATTAAACAGTTACAGTCAAATGCTATTTGGTCTCTTCAACTTGAATAGCAGCAGAATGTGAAACAATTGCAGTACATCTACAAGATTTCCTTGGTTTGGGGGGTTCTGGGAGTTGTGGTCCGAAAAGAAAACTTTTCTGAGCCTTAGTTTTAACAGTTGTGAAAGTTCATTGGATTGGATCTAGAACAGTCATGGTTGTTGCAGACCCATTGAAATCAATGGGACCTATGTTATAGAATCATAGAACAACTGAGTGGGAAGCAGCCTATAAAGCCATCAAGTTCAGCCCCCTGCTCAATGCAAAATCCAAATCAGAGCAGATGTGACAGATGTCCAATTTTCTATTGAATGTTTCCAGTGTTGGAACACTCACCAGCTCCTGAGGTAATTGGTTCCATTGTCACACTGCTCTAATAGTTAAGAAGTTTTTTCTGCTATTCAGCCTAAATCTGGCTTCATGACAGACAGATTGGCTTCATTGGGTCTTCTCAAAGCATGTGGACTGAGTCTGGATTTAGCACCTTATCTTCAGGAGTAATTCTGAGTTAGGAGTAAAATGGCTTCTTCGGTCTGCAAAAAAATATATATGCCAACATAGTGGAACTTTTCTTTTCATCCTTCTCTAAAAAATCCCCTCTAGTATTATAAACTGCTTCTGAAACTTCACAATTTCAAAAACAGGAGGGCTCAGACTACATAATATTGAATTATATTACATCAGAGATCAGCTTAGACACATACCAGATATTATTGTACACAATAGAAACCTAATATGGAGAGAAATGGAAATGTTAGACTACCCCAATAGATTGGAGGGCTTCTTTTTTAAAGAAAAAAATTGTAGAAGAGATAAGGAGAACAACTAATCCCTTTTTGATGAATATGTTAGAGTGTTGGAATAATCATAGATATATATATTGAGCTCGCCTATCCCACCTTTGCAACAAGTAGTGGAGATTCAGAGTTTCCCCAAAAGTCTTAAAATTAAACTTAAGTATTAATAGAGAAAGGGATAAACACAATAAGGAGTTGAATGAAAAAGACTATAGATAAAAATACTATAAAAGAAATTTGGGGGGAAAAAGAGGGAATATCCTGGTTGAATATACTCTAAATGGAAATTTGGACAAGAGAGCGGACTAGAAAAATAGGTGAGATTAGGAAACTGACAAAATTTGATTATTGAACAAAGACAAGATCAAGAAGAAGGAAAGAAAAGGAAGGAAAAGTTAGCTCAATTTATAAGATTTTAGTACATTCTAGATTCAAAGAAGTGATGATGAATAACCAGTGGCAGGAGGATTTTGAGGAAGAGATTAAAGGAGAGGATTGGAATAAGATATGGTCACAAATAATAATGAAGAATATGTATTTAAGGGTTAAAGAAAATTGTTATAAGTAGCATATAAATGGTACATTACTCCAATAAGACTGAATACAATAAATAAAAATATACCATCTCAATACTGGAGATGTAAAAAGGAAAAAGGAACTTATATGCATATGTGGTGGACATGTGAAATAAGAAAGAAAGAATGGGTACTAGTTTTTAAAGAAATTAGAGAAAATATTGGATATGGTATTTAGATATCACCAATTACTGCCCTCCTAAATATAATTAAGAATGATCATCTTAAAAAAGAACAGAAAGAGTTAATTGTTATAACAGTTACAGTAGCACAATTAATATTTGCAAAGAACTGGAAAACAGACAAACAAATTAATCTGGAAGACTGGTATAAAGAATTGTGGAGTTTTTCACAAAGGCTTTCATGGCCGGGATCTAATGGTTGTTGGCTTTTTGGGCTCTTTGGCCGTGTTCTGAAGGTTGTTCTTGTTAGGAAGAACAACCTTCAGAACACGGCCAAAGAGCCCGAAAAACCCGCAACAACCAAATGTGGAGTTTAGCAATTAACAATAAATTAACACGTGAAATGAAAATAAGAAGAGGAATTCTAAAGTCTAATGATTTTAAAGATGTATGGAGTTTATATTTGGAGCATGCTTTTTTGAAGGAGAAAGGCTATATGCCAGAAAAAGAATCAATGTATTTTTGGAGGGGTATGGGATGAAAAGAGATATAAATGGATACTTCTGGTTACCTAGTCCCAAGGATGAAGGCAGCACAGGTGGGGATAGTCCAATGTGTATTGTATGTAGTTATTATTGTATTTCTTTTTTTAGTTTTAATATCAAATTAATTTTTTAAAAAAATTAAAAAGCAGTTCACAATGCACAATTCATAAGATTATGACAGCAAAAAGCCTAAAAACATGAAGCTGAACCCTTGCTCTAGACCTACCATTTTTTCACACTTATTTTCAAATGGATATGGTTTCCCATAGATTGCAATGGCCAGTAACCTTTCGTTTGATAATTCCAGTGATTGTCATAGGATGAAAAGCACAAATGTACGACATCATGAATGCAGAAAGATTACTGAAACAGTTCACATTCCTTTCATAATCCAGTTACTTTTTCCATTCCTACATACAAAACAGTCTGACAAATTACCCCTGGAGCTACTCATATAAAAGCAATCATTTTACAGCAAATAACAGGTAAGCTGCTACCTATTATACTCTTTCCGAGAAATGGGTGGAGTAAGAAAACCTGCTAAATAGAGGGTGCAGGTAGCTAGACTGCCATTTCATATTTTCTGTCTTTTTAAAAAAGAGGGGTAGCTGTTTTTTCACTGCACCAGGTGTGCACAGCAGTGAAACAGCCCATATCTAGCAAATTTATTAAGGCTGAAATTCATAGAATCATAGAAAAGTGAAGTTGGAAGGCGCCTACATGGCCATCAAGTCCAGCTCCCTGCTCAATGCAGGAATACAGTCAAAGCATATCTGCCAGGTGATTATCTAAGTTTTTCTTGAATACCTCCAGTGTAGAGCACTCACCAACTCCCAAGGTAACTGTTTCCACTGTCGTACTTCTCTAACAGTTAGGACATTTTTCCTGATATTCAACCGAAATCTAGCTTCCTTTAACTTGAGCCTTTTAACTTGTTGCGTGTCCTGCACTCTGGGATGATTGAGAACAGATCTTGCCCCTCCTCTGTATGACAGCCTTTCAAATATTTGAAAAGTGCTGTAATATTCCTCCTCAGTCATCTTTTCTCAAGGCTAAACATGCTGAGTTCTTTCAGCCTTTCCTCATAAGACTTGGTTTCAAGCCCCCTGATCATCCTTGTCGCCCTCCTCTGAACTATTTCCAATTTGTTAGCATCCTTCTTGAAGTGTGGTGTCCAGAACTAGACACAAGAAAGTGAGGCCTGACCAGTGCTAAATAGAGGGGGACTAGCACCTCACGGGATTTGGAAACTATACATCTATTAATGCAGCTTAAAATAATATTTGCCTTTTTTGTAGCCACATCACACTGTTGGCTCATATTTAGCTTGTGATCTATGACAATTCCAAGATCCTTCTCGCTCGTAGTTTTGCTGAGCCAAGTATCCCCCATCTTGTAACTGTGCAATTGGTTTCTTTTTCCGAGATGCAGTACTTTACAATTATCCCTGTTGAATTTCATTCTGTTGCTTTCGGCCCAGTGCCCCATCCTATCAAGGTCATTTTGAATTTTGTTTCTGTCTTCTACGGTATTAGCTATTCCGTCCAATTTTGTATCATCTGCAAATTTGACAAGCATTCCCTGCACTTCCTCGTCCAAGTCATTAATAAAAATATTGAAGAGCATTCTATATACATTTAGACATAGTGGGATTTGCCTCTGAGTGAACATGCATAGGATTAATAGGATAATCCCAAATCTACTAAAGATCATTGAAATAGCAGGACAATACCAGGCTTCACCTCACACTCCCTTTTAAACTGTTAAGAAGAGAATTATATTTATATTGCAATAGCATGCTTGGGAAATGCACAGCTATGGGATTAAATAATCCATTAATTAATATACTGCATGGGCCCCAGGAGAAAAAGTTGCATGTTGGTTAGAGTTATCAATGCTCGGAATCTGGGGGGAAAATTCATTTGAACATATCCACAGATCAAGAAAAGTAGACACTCCATGATGATACATGATAAAAACAAACAAACATACCCCCCTTGTTGTATGTATGTATGTATGTATGTATGTATGTATGTATGTATGTATGTATGCATGCATGCATGCAATTAATTAATTAATTAATTAATTAATTAATTAATTAATTAATTAATTAATTAATTAATTGCAATGTTAACAGTAAACTAAAAAATATAACCAAGAGAATTTCTAAAAGGATTGAAGAATGAAACATTAAAGTGGAGACCTCCTTCATGGGCAAGTAAAATTTAGGAGAAGTTTGATGACAAATTATGGCAGAGTATGAGCCTCACATTTTTTCTGGAGCTGGAGACAATACTGCTCTCTCGTCCTGCAAGGGAAGGAGCTGTATTTCTGTAACAGAGAGAAAATGAATTAGCAAAGCCCCCTCGAAAATGTAGCCAATTAAGACCCTCCAGAATCTCCTGAAACATAAAGACTGACAACAAATGCTGAGCCAAAATTTATCATTTGTCTGAGAAACATTCTAAAATGGTGCTTTTCTTATAGTCCAAGAAATAGGAAACCACTTCTTTACAATTTTAGGGTAGCCGTCTCTAAACCACTCTACCTAGGAAACTCTGAAAAGGGTCACCATAAGTTAGAATTGACTTGACAGCACATTGTTGTTATTAAACAGTATTTCTTTCGTACTCAAAACAGGGTTGAGAAGTTCAAATGACTATTTGTGCAAGGGATCATTAAGTTCTTTGACACCTTTACACCACTTTACAAAGTCAGAGAGGGAGACAAAGGTATAAGCAGGCACCAAATATGTTTTAGCTAGTTTTTTGTATTTGGATTAGAACTGATAGACAGCACAATGAAATTACATTTTGGCACTTGCCACAACAGCACTAGCCACTTCTATGAGTCACTATAGCAATATCTGTCTATACTAGCATGATTGTTGCTATACTATGACACATTAAAGAGATGGTGCATTTTTATGTGGTTTCTGGGCAAGTTAGGGAGCTGAATACTCACCATAATTGGTGTTTTAATATAGAACTTTTAAAAACAAGGCACACAGATGCTTATTAATTAACAGAAGGCAGGAGCTGTGAAGTTTCTGGTGGCTGAGTGTTCACGAGAAGGTGCCAAGATATGCACAGTGAATATACGGTGTGATGAAGTGTGCATTACAGACTGATGCAGTTCGAGCAGTGAGAAATTTAGCAATTCTGTAGAATTGTGTGTTGTTGTTTTTTAAGCAAAGGGGATTTTATGTTATAATTGTATTTTTTTTCCATTTTGCCTTTGGATGCTAGAGCCATAGAATGATACTACTGAAGATGAAATGATACTACTGCAGAGAAAGCAAAAGGGTGGCCAGGCGGCCAGCTCAATCACTTTGTTGCCACTTGCTGTGGAGGTGCATCATCATTCCTTCCATTGGAAGGAGAGACACTGCATAATAGGATGGACAGAATTGGATTCTATGCCCATTTTTTTAAGATGTAGAAAAAAAATTGATTGATTCTGAATTTGAGAAATTTAATGGCCAATATGACACCCCCCCCTTGCATCATTGTTTTTCTTGATGAGCAGCAACTAGCTCTGCAAAGGCACATTTCTTATTTGTCTGTTTTTAAAAAGTACTTATTTATTTACTATCCCCCAAGGGCCCCCAAGGTGATGTACAAGATGTATTAAGACGTTATTTAAGAACAGGTGTTAAACCATTTTAAAATTGACTTTAAAAGTCAACAGCCAACCAAAACAGTACATTTTTTACTACCTGTTGGAAGCTCAGCAGGGAGGGAGGCCGCCTGACTTCCCTTGGGAGGGAGCTCCACAATCAAGATACAGTGGACCCTCAACTTACAGAATTAATCCGTATTGGAATGGTGGCTGCAGGTTGAAAAGTCTGTAGGTTGAGGCTCCATTGACCTACAATGCATTGAAAACCGATTAATCCATAACTGGCTGTTTTTGTTCCATTTTGGTTTCTTTCTGGTCTGTAGGTCGATTCTCCGGCTGCAAGTCGAACCTAAATTTTGTAGCCAGAGAAGTCTGTAACTTGAAAAGTCTGTAAGTGGAGCTGTCTGTAAGTTGAGGGTCCACTGTAGTGCTTAGGACAAACACCCTCTCTTTTGTACTCACCAACCAGACCTTCAGGGGTGTCAGACAAGCAGACCTTCAATGAAGAGCTCCAAATTCCAGGCAGGGTCGTGTGGGAGGCAGGGGTCTTTAAAATATCCAGGCCCCTAGGAAGGTTTCCTGAAATGCCTCATACTTACCTTGCTACATTTACATGGCAGCGCAGTTGCATGAAATGTAAGAAAGCCATAGTATGGCTCAAACCCAGTCCAGAGACATTTTTGAGGAAAGATGTTACTGTGGATGAGATATGACAGCTGATCCCATGTCACCTATGGGAACACCTACCATTACTAGTAGTGGTCCATAGGACAAGTAGTCCTACTGTTCAGACCACAAGGTGACAGTGGTCTTTACTCTGGCTCTCATGAAACCATAATGTTGTAAGAACCAGAGACTGAAAAAGCAGCCATGGTAACTAGGCATTTAGGAAACTGTAGTTTAAAAAAGCACTTTCTCCAAGCTTTAGTGGAAACCCAGACTAAATGGATCTGGACTGGCAAGACTAAACAGGACACTTCTGATGCAAATCTGTAACTTAGTACTGTTCTCATTAATATATCTGTTATTCATTTCATCTTTCAGCACAAAAACATCAAACACACCAGTAGGAACAAAGTCCTCAGGTAAAATTATTGCATAATAGATTCTAGCAGAAATCTCGAGGAACCTCAATGTTTCCCATTTCAAAAACAATTGTAGTTCCTTTGAAAATAGTAGCATGAAAATGTCTTATTATCTCAGTGGAAGTTAAAAATCACACTAAGATTTTCATTTATCTTATTTAGTTACTGAATTAAAAAACTTGAAGGTGTTGACAATAATAAATTGCATGCTAAAAATAAAGTCTTAATTACAATTTGATACCCAATCAAATATGTTCAGGGTTTATTTGGAATCCTTAGCTCTTCTGCCTAGGTGTAAAACCATTGTACACTTTAAAAAGTTATGATGGTGAAGAAAGAAAGAGAGAGAGAGAGAGAGAGAGAGAGAGAGAGAGAGAAACACGCATGCACGCACATGCACGCATGCGCGCGCGCACACACACACACAGACACACACAGAGAGAGGATACATTTTTAGTTATATAAAACTATCCTGTAAAGTGGTTGTTTCTTTTCTATAAGAGGAAAACAACCGTTTTATAAAAAAACACTACAATTTCAACCATTTTCCATTATAATATTAAGAGGGTGGAGGACAGTGTGTGTTTCCAACCATTTGTAATGCAATGTCAGCTCACTAGGCATTGTACTGTGATGCCATAGGAAGAAAGCATTCTCTTTTTCCTCCCAACACATCTTGGCATTTTCTCTAAGGAGCAATCCTTCTCTGTTTTCTCTCGCTGAGGAAGTGTGGCTTACTAGCTCTTTTGTACAAAAGATACCGTCTTAAGTATGATTTCTATCCTCCTGTAATGTCAAGCATATAATCAAATGTCATAGAGGTTAAAAATCTCTGTTTAATAGCTGTGGATGTAGAGACACTTGTGCATGACACAGATTTTAACAAATGCTGGAAAAGCTTAAACATATATTGAACGCCACTTGCATTAGAGTAAAATTTAGAATGAGATCTTTCATTGAATTCACTGATTAAAACAAACTAATCATACATTTTGATTGCTAATTGAAAAAGGGACATTTACAAGCTAGAGTACATCCTAAAACAAATTCCTGATGATAAGCTGGTGCTGCTCTATAAAATCACTTTTTACAATTTGAGCAATTACCCATATAAATTTACAGGGCGTGATCCTTAAACTTGGAAGCCCAAGGTCAAAATCTTGCTTGGCAACAAACCCTTACTTGTTCTTTCTTTTTCTTTCAGTCACTCTTGCAGAATTATTGAGAGAAGAGCATGGAGAAAATAATATAAGAACACCTCAAGTTTCTGGAAGCCTGAGTGGGCAACTTGCACCCCAGCTGCAATAATTGGACTGCAGCCCCACAAGGTCAATTCATGTACTTCTCCCATAGTGTGTGAAGCTGTGGAATCACCCTCAGCTGACATGGCCAATGCCCAAATTCTCACTTGGTGCGAAGAATGGAAACTATTTTGCAAATATATATATAGCTAAGTCCATCATCATCATCATCATCACCATCATCATCGTTGTCGTCATCATTATCGTCATCATTAATGATGCAAGCGGCTTTGTTTAAATATAATTAAAATATCAGTCTGCATGGTTACATTAAAGAAATAAACTGAGCTATGGATCGAGGCTTTTGAATTTGGTTTTATGTCACATGGTAGTCATGTGGTTTAGGTGTCATTGTGTGCACCCTCTTGGGAAAACATTTACAGTAATCTGTTTTTAAGCTATGTTTTTATCAGTTGAGAGGGGTACACAGGCTTTTTGAATTGTTGTATTTGAGACTATATCCCATGCCCACCCACCCTCACACTGGCTGCCTCTCACAGCCACTAGCTGCTACTGCTGCTGCTGTGGTGTTATTTTTACTATTTTTAATTTTATTTCTTGCATCTGGTATAGCAGTAGACCAGAATGACAGATATTAAAAAAAACTTAAAACAAAGGTTTCCTTGTGGCCCAATACACATGCAGGGAGACAGACAGACAGATACACAGAGTTTAAAATTATTGGGAGAAAGGAGAAACTACACTCTCTGTAAAACATGTATAGTGGTAGAAATTAAATATATTAGTTACTATATAGTAACAATCAGCACGTTATAATAAATATTAACATAATACAATTCTGATATACAAAATTACATCAAAAGTGTTTAGTGAAAACACTAAAATAACAACTATATATATATATAATTTCTTACATAATGAGACCATTCTTTCAGCTGTGGTGAACTCCAGACATGGTTGTCTGAACCTACTCTTAAAACGGGCATGCAGTACTAACTTAGGAAGGAAGGGTTGGAGGATCGCTTTTGATGTTTTCTTGTGTATGTTATGCAGCACACTCGGCATGGACAGTTGCTGACGTGGGTGCAGGGTCTCGGATCACTTATGACTTTAGGCCCCAGCTGTCAGACCTTACGTACACATTTAAAAGCATAAGATTGCAATCACATTCTCAGTCAGGGCCTAAACTACCCAGTGAAATGAGTGCAGGAAAAAGCTTTGAAACTATGATTGTTCTGATCTGGTAGAAGTGTGCATTTGTGGCAGGGGACAACAGCACTCTTGGGCAAGGATATGGATGTTTAAGCTTTGTGTCATTCCTGAGCCAAGGAATATTACCAAACAATATCTGTGGAGAAAGGACTTCACTGCAATTCATGATTTCTGAAAACGGGCACAGCAGAGGGACTCAAGTTGTGTCTGCACATGCCTCAATTTGGCTGATATTTTCAGTATTGCTTTTAATTACTTACACATGCAAGCAATCATTTTCCAAGACACCATTTAAAACCAAACCTTAAACTTCAAAGCCTTAAAATCTGAAAAAGAGTTTTCTATAATTTGGAGCTCTCTGCCTTTCCTGCGCAGCATATAATAGGTATAGTGTCCTATATAATCAGTTCCACCAGATAATCCTGTGCTTCGCCTTTGTGAGTCACACTGCATGAAGAAAAGAAAGCAGCTGGCTTTTCTATTACACAAGAGGTGAATGAGCCTCTTCTCACCCACACAGAGGAACCAAACCAAACTCATTGTGAAAATGGCAGACACATACATGTGGGTCTGCCCTTGCGAGATAGCTGGAACGTAGAATATGATGCACCATTATTCCTTATTTTATATGAATTTTTGTTCTTAATATTAACAGCTGAGAGATCTTTGCTTTAAAGGGTCAGTTGCCCAAAGAGATTGTTACCATGACTGTTGTTTTGCCAAAAATGCATATTACGACTGAGGAAGTGGGGCTTACTCCCCATGATGTCTTTGGGGAAAGAACTGGAAGTGTGTGGTGTTGCACATGCTTTGTATCCAACATATCTCTTGGTTCATTTCCTGCCTGTCTATAAGCAAGGTTAGGAAATTCTCCTCACTGAACTGTTAGAGAGCCACCATGAGGCAGTGCATCTCCCATCAGAATCCTCTGGCTGCCCTGCAGACAATAGTGGACTGCAACTAATTTAATCTCAAATTATTGACTACACAACTAGAACTGATGGGAGATGGAGTCCAACAGCAGGAGGGCCAACCCTAGCTTACACAATACTGAGTTAGAGTGGCCAATTCTTTGATTTTGTATAATGCACCTTCTTACCCCCTTCACGGATTGCTGCCCTGTCATGGCAGAGGGGCTTGAGTAATTCAGAGAAGCTATGGGCTGTGCTGTGCAGGGACACCCAAGACGGACAGATCATAGTGGAAAGTTCTGACTGGATGCAATCCGCCTGGAGCAGGAACTGGCAAGCCACTCCAATATTTTTGCCAAGAAAACTTCATGGACAGAAACAAAAGGCTAAAAGGTATGATGCCGGAAGATGAGCCCATCAGGTCAGAAGGCGTTCAACATGCTACTGAGGAAGAGCAGAGGACAAGTACAAGTAGCTCCAGAGCTAATGAAGTGGTTGGGCCAAAGCCGAAAGGACGCTCAGCTGCGGATATGCCTGGAAGTGAAAGGAAAGTCTGATGCTGCAAAGAAATGTGTCATCGACCTGAATATGACCAAACTCTGGGAGGCAGTGGAAGACAGGAGGACCTGGTGTTCTCTGGACCATGAGGTCACGAAGAGTCGGACATGAATTAACGACTAAACAACAACAACACCTTCTTACCAGGGCTTGGAAATAATTGCCCTTTTGGACTACATCTCCCATCAGAATCCTTATCACTACTGGTGGATTCTGGGAGCTGTAACCTCAAAATATAAGATTTTCAACTTCTGCTTTGGAGACAAGAAGACCACTTTGCTCCCTTTCTGTGCTGAACTCATAGAGTTCTGGCTGGGCAGGGGCACAAGATTGATTGATTGATTGATTGATTGATTGATTGATTGATTGATTACTGTGTAAAACCAAAACTGTGCAGTTCAAACCCATGCAACTCAAGGGAAAACTGTATATACACACCACCCACCCATTGAGCCAGGAAACAAATGTTTGCAAATACATATACTGTAGATGGAAGGTGGGAGGCCAATTGGGGTGGCCTGAGCCTGAGATAGGACAGTACCCCATTCACTCAGATGGGTAAGATTTCACTGAAGGTTGGGCCTATGGAAAGAAAAGATTTTGAAAACCAGAGTAGTGACAGAGGAAAGAGCAACAGAGGTTGAAGAGCATGCACAGCAACTGCTAAAAAAGTTTGGGTGCTAATTTAGACTGAAGTCCTAGACATGGTAGATAGCAGTAAGCTTCACTGAACTGAACAGTACCTGCTTCTAAGGAAATATTAACAAGACTGTGCTGCAAAGAAAGTTTTTTTTAGCCACTAATATTTTTAAAATAACAAACTTAAACAGTACATATTATCTCGAATAGCGCTATACTATAAATGGGTCCATCCGTATGTAATTATCTTTACAGGCTTGCAGAGAAATGGTATTCTTCTCTTTAACTTGCTGTGTTTGTAATAAATTATTTGACAATCCTTTTCCCAGCTTCTTTTATCATAACTGGTTAAAGCTGATAAGAACTCAGGAGCACAGCAGTGAAAGAGGGCAAAAAACTTCTCTCAAAGGAATGTCTCTTTCATAGCACATCTGGACAATTCAATTTTGATTTTGAGACTTGCTTTCAAAGGCATAGACTAAAGTTTAGTTTTATGCTGCCAATAGGTCTTTTTCACAGCGGGATGAATTTAGCACACTCTGCTAAACTGTGCATATAGCCAAATCCACAGCATCAATATTTTTATGACAACCATGAAGCTAAAGCAGGGGACATGCTGCTCTTAGAGGTTTTTCATAATCAGATATTCTTGAAATATTATCTAATTTACCTTCCAAAAATAGCAGTCCATTTCAGAGATGGTTAACCATGCTGAAATGTATCAAAACTGGCTCAAATGCTGTGGGTTCATCATTAGGGGGTGAGTTCCACGGTGCATTATCAATCGTAATTGCTAAAGTGCCTCCTGTGGTGCTATTTCAAGAATCTCTCTTTCTGTTCAAGGTGGGGTTTTGCCAGTTTCAGTTTTATGCCGGTATGAGTTGGATGCAACTGCTGCTAGCACCAAGCAGAAGACAGCAAACCTCTCCCCATTTTTTTCTTCTTACAAGGAACATGCTGCAATAATGATGAAAGCTTTTCTCTCCTGAGGTTTACCAAAGTTACTCCATGTTCTGCTTGGTTACTGAATCTTTGGCTACTCCTTTTTGCTGGACAAGTCATTAAGAACACCTTAAGAAATACTACCATGTCTACACTAGCTTTTCTCTCTTGATTAAGAGAGCTAAGCACTGATATCAAGCTACAATTCCCTAAAAAGCTTGGAACCTACACATTTTAAAGTTCCGCCATTTCCTTTATGCTTTCACTGCAGTTTCTTGGAGCACTTCTGAATGACAGGTCCACTAGTTCAGGGTGGAAACCTGAACTTCTGCATGCATGCACATACACATATGCATATAAGGCTTTCATGGTCTTTTTTTATAGGACTACTTTACAACCACTGATTAACCCTTCAATTTGTATGCTAAACTAGGACATTTGAGAACATTGTGGGGTCTCCTAGGTCAGATTTCCAACCATTAGACCTCACACTGAGATTGACGCTATGAAAGCATATAAGGATGGACCTTCTTGCAGATATGAAGGATATTCCTTCATAATTTTCTTGCCCTGTTCAGAAGAAATCTTTTGTAAAAATCTGGGACCGAATCCTCTTCAATCAAAAGACAATGAAATGTGTTCTCTTCAGAGGTAGAATAACATATGGTGGCCAACTTGCCCTGCAGTGTTGTTTTCAATCTGTCTCCTTTGTTGACTTTAACGGTTTTAATACATTTACTTGGTTTTAATGGTATTACAATGGGGTCAGTTTAAATGATATTATGGGGTGGGAGGTTTAGCTGAATTGATTTTTAGTAGAAAGGTAGTATAGTAATGTAATGTAATATAATGTAAGGTAAGGTAAGGTAAGGTAAGGCAAATGAATGAATGAATGAATGAATGAATGAATGAATGAATGAATGAATGAATGAATGAATGAATGAATGTGTCAATGGAATCACAATTAATGGAGCTGTGCAAGGAAATAGTGAGCACCTCTCGTTCATGTGGAACCTCCATTGTCAACAGCTGCACTTTGCAGCCTTTGCCTGTGGAATGGAAAGTGGGCAGAGTGTTGCACTCCATTAATGGTAAACAGGATTCTGCTCTCAGGAGTTAATAATCCATGGGGAAAACAGGTGAGGAAGAGACTGATGTAGGCAAATGCAATTTAGTTATATGTACTTAAAAATACTATTGTAGATGTGAGTAGAACTGGCTCAAACCCTGGGCCCAGTGAAGTGGCTGTCTCAGGTGGCAGATGCTCGACAGCATCTACCTCTCACAGGGGAGAGTTGTATGCCCTAGAGCTTGCCTTGCATCTCCTAAACTAGTTTGCTGTCTTCTGGTTTGGTGGAGTACCGGTATGTGCTCCTGTCACCAGTGTCTGGGTGGCAGTCTGTTTGTTCTTGGATATAGAAAAGGAGGGCTGATCATCTTGTTCTTCACCTCAGGCTGCAGAATGACTTGGGCTAGTTCTGTTTGTAGATGAGGATTAGAAGGTTAAACCAAAGACCTCACAGAAAAGATAGGTTTTGAGAATGGATATGAAAGAAAGAGATGGAACACTCCACATGTTTATTTTTCTTGTCTCCTGCGAAGACAAGAAATTGAGATATTTATGTCACATCTTTGGTTTAGATTTAAGGGAGTGTTTTTGGCTCCAGAGATCTCAGCCACAGTAATGTAACAACAGGGCCTCACTTAACAGCAGATGCCAGAAAGAGTGCTAAAATAGACACAAATGCTGATAAACAGAAGTAGCTTAAGAAGGTGCAATGAGTCACAAAATCTGACATTTAAATGAACAGGTAATAGTTGATCAGAAATTCTGTAGTTTAATATACCCAGTGTACAGACCTTCTTTGCACCGCTTGGCACCTTCCAGCATTTACCTCCAAATGGCCTAAAGCCATAATACAGTTACTCTAACTTCAGCCCAGCAGGATTTTCCAGGCAGCCAAAGACAGCAAACAGTTATGGAACAGGGAGGGTGAGAATGAAAGCATTAAAGAGACTGTAAATTGGAGAGAAACATAAGATCGCTCAAATTTAGGGGAACCCTACATTCCCAGCTATGAAGAAGTGGCCTGTCATGGAAGCCTTAAAGAACAGACTAATTAATAACCTAGAGAAAAATGTTACTACTTTTGGCTAACCAGAGCTTAGAAAAATCAGGGTTTAAAAATTTATAATTATTATTTTATGTAGCAGCTCCCACAATCCCCTAGACAGCAAGGCTAGGGGATTGTGCCAAGGTGATTTCAGCTCCAAAAAAAGAGTAAGTTTTTGAAAGCGTTGTGCCCAACAGGAAACACATTCTATTTAATTAAAATGATCTCTGGCACCACCTAGTGAGTATACCATATCATGTCAAGTCCAACAGTCATACAAACGGTGATGGACATCTCAGGCCAAGTCCCTTAACTTCAGGAAGCTCTCTCTTTAACAGCGTTGGAAGATTCAGATGGTTGATTTTGTCTCTGGAAAGAGCAGAGACACCATCTTGTCATTTACTTCAGGTGGCAAAGTGTCTTCAGTCAGGTGTTACAACTGAAGTGAGCTCCAAGATCTGCCATAAAGACTGCCAGCAAATGGAATTGCTACCATATGATGGAGGAAGGGCAGGGCCTTTTTAAAATTTTATTTTTAATAGTTTCTTGCAGCATTTAGCTGAGCTTCAAAATCAAATGGAGAAAATAAAATATCTCAGCTGCTCTGACTCTTTTACCAGCAATAAGGAAATATCTGTAGCCAAGCCTCGCGGCACAGTGGTTAAACCGCTGTACTGCAGCCAAAACTGTGCTCATGACCTGGGGTTCAATCCCAGGTAGCCGACTCAAGGTTGACTCAGCCTTCTATCCTTCTGAAGTTGGTAAAATGAGAACCCAGCTTGCTGGGGTGGGTGGGTTAATGTGTAGCCTGCATAATGAACTTGTGAACCGCCCAGAGAGTGCTTGAAGCACTATGGGGTGGTATATAAGCAGCACACTTTGCTTTGCTATATGAAGCTGGCTGAATAGCTCAGTGCTTTAGGTATCTGACTGGGGAGCCAGAGGTTAGGCATTCTGTTCCCCACTGTGCTTCCTGTGAGTAGAGCCAGCCTGTGTGGCCTGGGGCAGGCTGCACAGTCCCAGAGTGTTCCCAGAAGAAGGGAACTGGGAACCACTTCTGAGTTATCTCTATGTAAAAAAACCGTGGAAAGGGCCACCATGAACCAAAATTGAATTGACTTTTTAAACTATTAACACAACTATTGACTACGGTATTTAGCTGTATGAAGGAAGAGCAAAGGATTGGCAGCAGGAATTGTGCTGGAAAGAAGCATGGAAAGAAAACATCCAAGATGGCAGGAAATCTAAAAGCAGGCAGCCCAGAACAGGTGACTGAAGGAAAGATTGGCAAAGGAGAGAGACCAGAGGAAAGCAGTAGGTTTCACAGAAGGATCATCTAGTGAACAGAGAATTCTCTTTGGGAGGAGGAGAAATAGAAATTATATAGTGGTCAAGAAAGGGTTTGATGAGTATTCACGGAGAGCAAGATCACTGAAGGACACAGAACACATAGCATGCAGTGATCTGAGGAAATAATTTGATATGGAGCTGGAGAAACAATGTCATTGAGCTTAAGCTATGGATAAAAATCTCACATAGTACCAGAGACAGAGGCTTGGAAAGAAAGCTTTGGAAACTGTACAGTTATGGGCCAAGGTGGAAAAACTGGGTAGCAGCCTGCTCATTACCCCCAGGATTTTCACTTTTACCTCATTTGGGGTAATTTACCCCTGTTCTCCGACCTATGCACTAGAGCACGGGTTCCCAACCTTTAGGTTGTGGGCCCGCCCGGCTGGGGTGGGAGACCATGATAGAGAGGAATGGGAGGTGGGATCCAGCCACAGCCCCTGCAAGCCAGGCCAGACACAGCAGAGCGTTGAGCAACAAGAAGCAGCAGCAGACTGGAGTGGGAATGGGATAAATGGTGGTGGAAGAGGAAAAGGCTGCCACTGCTGAAGCAATTTCACCCGCTCCTCACCTCAGCCACGCACCACCATGTTAGGGAGGATCGCAGAAGCGGAGGCAATGGTTTGAAGGGAGGATGAAAATAGCCACAGTTCCCTCCCCAAGGGAAACTTAGCCTCCACCAATAAAACCCAATCCCCCCCTTGTTACCTCCACCTCCTGGAGCCCATTAAGAGGTGTGTGTGTTTGTGGGGGCTTTAGAAAGGACCCAGCTGCAATTTTTTTAAGCTGGCTGCCTAAATGAAAGTACAGCCATCACATTAGATGCTAGGTTAGAATCATATTCTGAAATTTTTATTTTGAATGTGTTTTTTTATGCCATTTAAAATACCTTTTATGCAAATATGGTAGGGGTCTGCAAGTGAGTTGGCTATAATAGAGGGTTGCAAATTGAAAAAATATATATAAATGGGGGGGGATTAATTACAAGCAACTCCATTATTGGAACCATTTCTCTCTGAAATCTGACACTGCCATGGGAAACAGTATGCCACTATGCTTTGCTTACTTACCTCATAGTTCAATGATCACAGTTTAGCCTTGCAGAAGACTGAGCTTCCATGACTGCCAAGACAAGGAAGCTAAAACAGACGCTAAGTCAGCTTAGGGCATGGCTTGTTGCTTTTTTCCTTCATTCTCTTGGAGCTGTAGCCCAGACAGACGACATTAGCAGTGTCTGGACTCCAACCAGCTTTATACTAACTATGATGCATCCATCGATCAGGAGGAACTAGGCTGTTGTTTTGCACTGATTTGAGGGAATTGTTTCTGCTGCTCTCTGCTGTTAGCAATATTCCAGTGTAAGAAACAGCAATAAAATATCTCCACAGTTTCCTGTGCATAGCTACTTGCAACGCCAACATGTCTGTGTTGCAGAAGAAACCAAATCTGTGGTTCAAAAAATCAATTAAGTATTTCAAGCTTGTATTCTCGAAGGCCTTCACTGCTGGGATCTGATGGTTGTTGTGGGTTTTTCGGGCTTTTTGGCCATGTTCGGGAGGTTTTTCTTCCTAACGTTTCGCCAGTCTCTGTGGCTGGCATCTTCAGGGGACAGGAGGTAGAACTCTGTGTTCTTCTGAACACAGACAGAACACAGAATTCTAACTCCTGTCCTCTGAAGATGCCGGCCACAGAGACTGGCGAAACGTTAGGAAGAAAAGAACATGGCCAAACAGCCTGAAAAACCTACAACCATATTTCAAGTTTGATGCAGCAGAATATATTTAAGGTACACCACTGACCTCTAATGGGCTTCTAATGTATATGCACCATGAAACCCTGAAACTGAAACTATGACCTAAAAAAATCTAAACATTTAAGCACCAATACTTCATAAATATAGGCCTCCAAATAACACAAATGCATTAAGTAACAAAACACTAAAATGATAAAACCAATATATCTGTAAGAGTCTATATTCATTCTTTTGTTAGCTATTAATAGCAGACCATGTCTTTTTGCTTCAGAATATTAAGAGACCTTCATATTTGGTGACTCACCATAGGAATGGTTAAAACTCAATGTGTATTTGTTTTCTGGAGTTGCAAGACTAGGGATGTTGTCAGGACACAATATACAGAAATATTTCCCAACTGAAATAGAGAATGTGCCTATTAATACTAGTTTCATGTGTGCGGATAGTGTTAGAAGCGCCTGACATGAAACTGCGGCAATGACAAGAAATCTTACATAAAGTTTTTAGGTGGTTCAGAGCATACTGTTTTGCCAAAGAGATTATTTTTCTCCAGCTCTACCTCCTCCTCCCTCCCCACCAGTGTGGCCTATCTATCCGCTGACTGGAAGCAACAATCTCAAATTACCAGTTGGTAGCAATCATAAAAATATTTTGACAGGATAGGCACCATCTTCCATCTGTAAATGAGAATCTAAATTCCCCTGTGATTCTTAGCCATTACACAGAATTACTGGAAGAGTATGGTAAGCATTAATGGACTTTACAGAAAACAGTGGCCAATTCTTTTCCCATTCTAACAGTGCAGTCAAAAATCAAGACAACTTTAACATGAAATTACATGTGGTTTTCAAAAGGGGGAAGTATCTAGGCATTAAAAAAACCTGGTTCAGATTTACCATAAAAGCAAAGAACATAGCTGAGTGGGCTGATTTTATATAATCATATGAACAATGAGCAAAATCCTATTCCATAATGTTGTGCTGGCACAATCTGGATTGGATGTTGGAAGCATTTAATTTAAAGTAATTGAAAACTTCCTACACCCTTCCTTTTAGGTTCCAAGCCTCCCTAGGGTTCTCTTTTGCTCCAGAGAAGCCTTTAGGGGCCTCAGGATGGGCAGAGTGGGGTTTTAATAGTAAAAATATCACTGCCAGAAGATCCCATCCTGTTCAGAATAGTAGTGTTGGCCCTTTCGCAATTCTGTAAGAGTGACATATTTTCCCACCGTTGTTATGTCTGACAGGTTTCCTAAATATGGAAGATTCTAATTTACAGTGATCTGGTCTTCAGTGAAAATGCAAATATGACCAGAATCCTTTTGTGAATTTACATACATGTAACTGTATATATTGTAATGAATTGTCATGAATTAATTGCCCAATTCATGTTGCTTACTATAGTAAATTACACTAGAGTAGGCCCTTATGAAGATCAACTCCATTGATTTAATAGACACCACTCTGATGGCAGAAAGTGAGGAGGAATTAAAGAACCTCATAACGAGGGTGAAAGAGGGCAAAAAAAAAAGTCTGAAGCTCAACATCAAAAAAACTAAGATCACAGCCACTGGTCCTATTACCTCCTGGCAAATAAAAGGGGAAGATATGGAGGTAGTGACAGATTTTACTTTCTTGGGCTCCATGATCACTGCAGATGGTGACAGCAGCCATGAAATTAAAATACGCCAGCTTATTGGGAGGGAAGCAACAACAAACCTAGACAGCATCTTAAAATGCAGAGACATCACCTTGCTTACAAAGGTCCGCGTAGTCAAAGCTATGGTTTTTCCAGTAACGATGTATGGAAGTGAGAGCTGGACCATAAAGAAGGCTGACTGCCAAAGAATTGACGCTTTTGAATTGTGGTGCTGGACGAGACTCTTGAGAGTCCCCAGGACTACAAGGAGAACAAACCTATCCATTTTGAAAGAAATCAACCCTGAGTGCTCACTGGAAGGACAGATCCTGAAGCTGAGGCTCCAGTACTTTGGCCATCTCATGAGAAGACGCTCTAGAAAAGACCCTGATGCTGAGAAAGTGTGAAGGCAAGAGAAGGGGACGGCAGAGGACGAGATGGTTGGACAGTGTCACTGAAGCTCCAACATGAATTTGACCCAACTTCGGGAGGCAGTGGAAGACAGGAGGGCCTGACGTTCTCTTGTCCATGGGGTCATGAAGAGTCGGACATGACTTAACGACTAAACAACAAGGCTGCATCTTACTATGCTAAAGTAAACCACAGATAAATTAGGCTCATTTGAATCAACAGAACATATGAGCTGACTCTCCAAATCCCCACTGATTCAGTCTGTTTATTTTAGTGCAATTCATTACACTAAGCAACAGGATTTTGACCAATACTTGTTTGCTAACATTTCTGATCACCTGCAAAGTTGTACAACTGGCATGTGATTATGAGTAGTTTCTTATTAATTAGTTGCAATTAGCTGCCACACTTAAGATGCTGTAAATCTGCTGTAGAATTCTGACCAGAATGGCTTTGGAGAAATCATCTTATTTTGCTTCAGTTCAAATGGGATCATTCTGACTAGTTCACTTTTACTTGGATTTTGTTAAATGTTTATCGATTGCCATCCTATATGCACTTTTATTTATTTATTTATTTATTTATTTATTTATTTATTTATTTTAATTTAATTTAATTTAATTTAATTTAATTTATATGCCGCCCACACTACCCAAAGGTCTCTGGGCGGCTTACAGCGTTTAAAATACAATAAAGATATGTACAATTAAAATACAATTAAAATATATATAAAATTGCCATCAGACCCACAGCTAATATTATTTCAGTTAAAAGCCTTCTGGAGCAGGAAGGTTTTGACCTGGCGCCGAAATGTCATCAGTGTCGGTGCCAGACAAATCTCAGTCGGGAGGGCATTCCATAGTCTGGGGGCAGCTGCCGAAAAGGCCCTTTGTCTACAAGCCATCCCTCTTACCTCCTTGAGGGATGGCTCTTTCAAAAGGGCCCCCTGGCTAGATCTTAACTGCCGGGTAGGCTCATATGGAAGGAGGCGGTCCTTCTAGTATCCAGGGCCCAAGACGTTTAGGGCTTTATATGTCAAAACAAGCACTTTGAATTTTATGGGATTAAGTCCCATTGAACTTACCACTCCTTTTACATTATGAACTGACTACATTCATTGAATATCTAAATTAATATTTTAGTAATAACCATGCTGTCAAGTGTCTTGCATTATGGCAAGCCTTCTCAAGGATTCCTAGCTATAAAGTACTCAGGAGTGGATCACCATTCTCTTGTTCTGCAGACGCTCTGGGACTGTGCAATTCACCCAAGACCACACAGTCTGGCTCTTTTCCTGTGAAGCACACTGGGGAATTTACCAGTATCCCACCTCTGTAAACTATCCAGTCACCTCACAGAAAAATGTGCTTATAAACCTAGAAGCTGTATGTTGAAAGTTTGCAAATTCAGTCAGTCCATGATAATACATGCAGAAGACCCAAAGGACCTAATTGAGATGTGCAGCACCAGTGGGCATGTTTCCTGATCTGAATACTTCTGAGTATTCTACAAATTGCAGTAAGAGAATATCTTATGCTGGATGTACAAAAGTGCGCAGTTCCTCATAAAATATAAACATTTATATAGGCCTTTTTTTTCTTACATTTTTATTCAAGAACTGAAGAAACCATATTTTTAAATACAAGAACATTACCTAAATGTTTGTAAAGTTTGCACTGTTATTGCCTACAGCATTAACTCCTACCCAAGCTACAAAGATGGCACTCCATCTAGTCAGTACTATAGAAACCACATGATAATCTGTGCGAAGAACAACACTTGTATAGGCACATTGTGGTGGCAGAAATACATTTCAGTTGTGCATCTTTTATTAGTCAAAATTAAATGATCCAAAAGAGGTATACCAAGATCAGTAGGAACTAACTGTACACTTAAAATGGGAACCAATTACTGAACATTCTTAACATGTAGAAACCTGATGACAAGATACCAGAAAGGCCAGTGAGGCACCTTGCTGGTCAGACTCATTGCTTAGTACACAAAATAAAGATTTGGGCACTGGAAAATAAAACAACAATTTGGAGACTGAAAATCTATTTAATCATCAATATTTGCCTGCAGTTTTCTGAGTAATCTCATATTACAGTAAGAGAATATTTTACTGAGTTTTTTTTTAAAAAAGGTGTCGTGGCAATATACTGGATACAGATTTGGCTAAGGCTGCAGTTCTCAGACATTTACTGAGGAGCAAATCCCACTGAAGTCAATGGGATTCACAACTGAGTGAACATACTCAAGATTGTACTGCAAGTCAACACATCCAATTTATTCTGCTTTTATCAACTACAAAGTTAGAGATTTTTAATTTTCCCCCAAAACTGGATATTCCTATTTTGGCCAACATTTGATATTTGGCATTCTAATAAGAGATGCAGTTCCATTGTCATTCATAAATACAAAATTTTATTGGCACATCATTAGTTTAGAACAACAATGCTTTTCCATACCACAACAGGACAGTTATTCAAATACATAGCTACTGGTTTGCCACATGTAAACTATACAGTGCAGTTTTAATAAAAGATATACCAAAAAGATATAGTGCACAAATTCATTCAGACAGGGGTGGGGAACCTTTAGCACAATATATTTAATGGGGAAAAACTCACCTATTGAGAAAAGTATATTTTAATGACAACTCATCTCATTTTTTCCAGACAAATAAAACATATTGATTCCATACTG
The DNA here is from genome assembly GCF_051106095.1 of Pogona vitticeps. Lineage (NCBI taxonomy): Eukaryota > Metazoa > Chordata > Lepidosauria > Squamata > Agamidae > Pogona > Pogona vitticeps. The sequence goes on from NC_135786.1 coordinate 181,062,767, forward strand.
TAGGAAATGTCTTGTCCTAAAAATGATTTTTAAAATAATCTGTCTAGGATAGTAGCAATGTTTTTATATCTTTTTAAAAAATAAGTTGCAAATATATTTCTGCTTTGTATGGAATCTCACTGCTAGCGAATTTATGTTTGAGGAAACCAACTGTGCAAGTTGGCAATTCATCATTTATAAACTGCATATAATGCAGTGCCTTGGTACACATAACAGTACATCAACTAGAATATATAATAAATAATGCTTAAAATGCTGAATATAGCATTTGTCTGTGTGCTTACCGCTGAGTTGTAGTGGTAATCAATCCCCAATTATTTCAATAATGCTTGCACGAAATCACACAAGCAACTCCCATTTAAATGACTAGCTGGCACCAGTACGTTTTGGACTGCACACTCAGTCTGCAACCCTGCACACTTTACACAGACATAAGCCCACCAGGACCTACTAACAACAGCAGGACTTACTTCTGAAAAAATCAAACAGAATTGTGCTGTCAATCATTTTAAGATGCCCCAGTAAACATACTTTTAAAATGTATGTGGGAAACAATGTTGTCTAAGAAAGCTTTATAGGTGTTAAGTCTAAAAATTTTTTTAAATGATCTTTTTAAAAAGCTAGCAAAGCACCATAGACTAGAAGAGATTCTGCTTATATCAAGGACTATTACAACATTTATGTTCAGAATAAGTAAAGTATGGATTTAATTTCTTACATCCTAGGTTTGGGAGTGCTGTATTTCCCAGTCAAACATATAATATTTATAGTGCTGGGGAAAAGGAGTGAAAAAAACATTTGTGGAAAGGTAATCAGTTCAGCTGAATTCTATCCAGGTTTGCATATTTGCATATTTACAAGTAGTGTGTAGCTCTGACTCTGAATCAAAGTGCAACAATGAACTGCCATATGATTGTAGTTCAGAGAGTATAGGTGCCTCTCTCTCTCTTCTTCTTCCTCCTCCTCTTCCTTCCCTCATCCACTCTGGACAAAGTAGCAAGTCAGCAACAACGGACATGAGGTCTAGGAGGTGGCAGTTCTGGTGGAATTTCTGGCTCTGGTTGTAGGGAGAGGATGCTGTTGGACAATTCGTTCCTTATTACATCAAAAGGCATCTTCAAATTAAAAAAACAAACACTTTAATGTAAGCAATAGCCTAAGCAGATTCTATACAATCTTAAGCAATTAAATCTATAAAAAGATGAACTTCAATCTGGTCAGAACTAACTGATTCTGTGCCATCAAGTTGATTCCAACTTTTTTGTGATCCTTCCGTGGATCTTCTAGGTCTAAAGTATTCAGAAGTAGTTTTCCTGTCCTTCCTTTCTGTGGTGCCCAAGGGTGGACAGGCTGATCCTTCTTCCCAGAGACACAACAGGGAATCTTAATTCCCAGTCCTGGCTCTGCAGCCAGGTGCTCCAACCCACTAAACTATCCAAGCCAACATCAATTTAAAACTGTCAGTGATCATTACTTTTGAAGAGCAAAGAAGTAGCAGTAAGGGTCATCTTTCATCTGTACACATTTGTACAGGTGAAAGATGACGCTGCTAAACAAGCAGAAATAATTCAGCAGCTAATTCCCAGAGCAACTTAAATTCAATAATGAAGCCATCAAATAGGGTGGTTCAAGCACCCTCCCTGCTTATGGCAAAAAGAAAAGTGCTGCCCCTCCCCACATTCTGCATGGCCTCTCACTCTGTAGCAGCAGCTCTCCGAAACAAAGAAAATGGCATATTTGCCACTCCTGGATGCCGGAAACAACCACCCATCTAGCCTCATGGAAAAATCAATCCATTTGTGGACCATCTGCTACTGTCAGTTTCTTGGTAAATACTTCACATTGCTTACAGCAGTAGTTCCCAACCTCAGGTAACCAAGGTGTTCTTGGACTGCAACTCCCAGAACTCCTGGTCAGCACAAGAAGTGGTGAAAGCTTCTGGGAGTTGCAGTCCCAGAAACTTCGGTTATCCAAAGTTGGGAACCACTGCTACAAGCAATGCAGAGTATTCTACCAAGAAACTGAGTTTAGCAGATGATGCACTTTAATAACTGAAGAATGTGTGAATACAAATCTATTTGCAGCAAAGCTCAGTGAGCAACACAACTTTTCTTAAAACTCACACTTTGAAGGCTATAATCCTATACACACTTTTCTGGGAGTAAGTCCCACTGAATTCAATGGGGCTTGCTTCTGAGTAGACATGTATAGGACTGCACTTTTAAGTCCCATTAATTTACAGTATGGAAACATTTTACCTTTTTTAAGATGTCATCAACTAGTTTCAGAAATATTTCATCCACATTAAAATTATCCTTGGCACTAGCTTCGCAAAACCGCATCCCAGTTATCTGCTGTGCAAACTAATAAAAGAGAAGAAGAAGAAAACTCGGTCCTGCTCAGTGTCCTTTAATGTGATCAAAACTATGTTTAATTCCACAGTAGTTCCCGTAATTCAGGTTATTTACTTATTTATTAGAATGAAGATAAGCAGCAATTATAAATAGATGATCACAAGAAAATCTATGAACATAGTTTACCTTATAATCAAGGAACCTGCCTAGTTAACTTTGTAAGAATATCACATAAATAGGAAATTAACATTTTGTTTTAATTAAAGAAACTTGCCAAATGATAAGAGAAAAATCTTTAGTCCATGCTAAAATTAAAGTAAAAATAACCTAATATTAAGCTTCTGTGATTTTCTGATTTTCACATAGAATTCCTTCTTTCTTTTACCCAAAAAATGTTAATTTAGTGTCACCTACTTTTTCTCCCTGTTGTCGACTAATTTCTCTGTCCACTTCACAATCTAATTTATTTCCAACCAGTAATAGCTCTGCATCTTCTGAGGCATACTGTGAGGAAAAAACAAACAAAAATACAAAATGGCCTATTACACTGGGTTGCGTCTTCAGACTTCAAATATCATACTGATCAAACCAAAATTATTAAAATATGACAGTTACAATATAGTGCTGAATCAATGTACATGCTAAGAAGAATCCCAGTCTTGTCCTGTTCCTTTCCCCTTTATGTTTAAGTGTCCCTCTACCAGTACATGTTAAGAATATTGCTCATGTTCCGTGCTTTACAGGTGCACTTACTTGCTGAGGCTTATGGCAGTTGAAATGCTTGGAAAGCTCCAAGGATAACCACCTTGGAGGCTTTATGCCTTCTAAGTCCAGAAACTGTTTTAGAATTAACAACCAAATGTCTAGAAAATGGACACTTTATTTATACAGTTCACTCTATAACTAAGTTGCCACAATGAAGTTTCACATTAGATATGTTTCAAATAATAGTTCTTATTTGAGAAACTGAGGCTTACCTTGTCAATCATTTTCATCCATTTTGGCAAATCATCAAACGTCTCTTTCTTTGTGATATCATACACCAATATAATTCCCTTGGCACTTCTGTAATAAGCTGAGGTAATACTGTTGAATCTTTCCTGACCTGCTGTATCCCTAAGAAGCAGCAAATGTTGGTACAAGAATTTTACCACCAATTTATAAAGCATTACAAATTTGCACTTTAAGAAAGTCACTATGTTAAATCTGTATTTTTCCTTACCTAAAAACAGAACAAATACAAGTGTTATGAGAGTTCAGAGACAACGTAAGAACTCAAAAGCAAGAAAAGCAGTTTTGGCAGGGTTGAAAATATATATGCAAGTGTAAAAATCCTTTTACTACACATGACTTTAGGAAGCACATTCAGCTGCAAGGACAAATTCATATAAGATGATTCTTTGTAGCTGTTGATTCAAGCATGCAATGTAACAATATAAAGCTTGTGTTCAATGGTCCCAAAGGTAATATCATTCACTGCTTCTACCATAAAATGTCGACTCTGTCGCACACAGAAACATTCTGTTTCTCGTGTTAAGGGCAGTCAGCAGTAGATTATATTGGCAGAATGATATACTTTTTCTAAGGGTCTAAGGCATGACCCCCAAGTGTGAACCTGCCAGACACATCTACAGAACACAACACTTATCAGTATGCAAGCCTACAACATTATGGTTGCAGAGTTTAAAAGGTTGTATCTTAGTACAGGCTGGGAGGGAGAGCATGACTTTAGAAGCAAAAATGTTTGTTTGTATTTTAATTACATACTGAACCAACCCCCCCTCCCCATTTCTAAAAAATTAATTAAGTTCCACTGGATTAAATGGGACTCTCAAGGACCATAACGTCAGGGGTTTCACAGTGATTTCTTTGGAGACAGTGGACATACCTGTCAGGGCTTTAAAAATACATAAGAAAACCTGCTTGTAGCAATCTTGTACTGTAATTATTTTTAATTGGGTTTTTTTTTAAATTGTGAATGGATTTCTAAAATTCTGCATTTACCATTCATTGTGATGTACTGGTTACTGTATTGTAGCGGTGGACTCTACAAAGCTTGGGAGAGCCAGATTCAAGTCAGCATTATGCCATGAAACTCCCTGGGTGACCCTGGACAAATCACTCTTAGCTTAAGAAACTACACATGGTGTTTGCAAGGATAAAGCAGGAAGCATGTATACACTATCTTGAATTAACAGAGAAAAGATTAAATGCAACTAATAAATAGATAGGCTATCTGAGGAAAGGATATTTTGATTTATTACTACTTAAACATTACAATATGGCATACAGTTCACCACACTGTTGTAGTTTTATAGAGCTTTGCTTCCTAGCGTCTAGTGATCATTACAGTGGTGCCTCACATTACGACGTTAATTCGTTCCAGCGAAATCGCTGTAGAACGAAAACATCATAAAGCGAAAATAAAAAAGCAATTGAAATGCATTAAAACCTGGTTAATGCGCTCCAATCGGCTAAGAACTCACCGTCCAGCAAAGATCCTCCATAGGGGCGGCCATTTTTGGGTGCCAGTGCAGCGAAAAATGGCTCCTAAACACTGCGGGGAGCCATTTTGATCACCCGGCGGCCATTTTGAAATCCTGACGATCAGCTGTTTTGATTGTTGGGAAGCGAAAATCGGTTCCCGAAACAGGGAACCAATCATCGCACAGTGAAATTCCCCCATTCAAAATGTCATTTTGTGATCGCTTTTGCGATCGCAAGAACCTCGTTGTAATGTGGATTCATCATTAAACGGAGTGCCCATCTTGCGAGGCACCACTGTATAATGATCAAATTGAGAACAATATATGCAAACAGTAGCAATGGGATCTGTTTGGCCAACTGCAGTCTTCAAAATCTTCTATACAAACAGAATAGGAAAATTCATGCAGCAGTTTGAACCTACAGAATTTGTAGAAGAGAATATCTCTTTCAAGTTGACATTATTCGCTTCCAACATTTGCAAATAATTTTCACTTGAACTACCACTACAACTGCTGTGGCTCCTGCTGTCAATCAACTGCTTGCATGGGAAAACACTGCTGGTTATGCAAGAGGAGGCACTGGAGGAGGGAAGACCATAGTAGGCAGGGGAAATGAACTCTACAAAGCATGGATTGGCAGGGCACATCCATCAGTCAGTCCATCTGTCAAGAGCAACCCCACCACCACCACTCTTATTGCCTCAGTACTCAGCGGCAGAATGACACACAATCCTCACTGCCTGGGCATAATGGCTGGTGAGTTTATGGAGGTTTAACTTTACATTATGCCACAACAAACAGGATTCCAGCCACTACAATTAGAGATGGGTATGACTTGCTTTGTGTCACATTGTCACAAGTAATCGATGCAGCACTTGCATTCCCTTCCCCCACCCTGCCTGGCTCCCTCCCTCACCAGCCGGCGACTGCTGCTCATCTCCTGCTTTTTGTGCAGCGATCCAGTTGCAGCAGGAGCATGGATTTCCCTTCTCTGCCTCCTCTACCAGCTGCCCACTCAAAGACAGCGAAGGAGATGGAGAAGAGAAGGCCATGTTCCTGCTGCAATTGGACAGTCACGCAAAGAGCAGGAAACAAGCTGCATGTGCCGGCTGAGGAATGGGGGAGACAGCCAGGGGGTGGGGAAAGAGAAATGAAGTACCTGTGGTGATGCGCCAACAACTTGTGATGACATGGCATAATACAAGTCTTGTCCATCTATAATAATACAAAATAGAGGCAGTAACTCATTGCTTGGTGGTAGTGTGAACAGGAGAGACAGCTGGAAACCATGCCCAATGGTCTAAAACCCTGTTGCCACTGCTGAACCTCTGTGGTAATACGGAGGGAATTTCAGATAGAATGATTATGTGTTACAGAAATTCTAGATGTTTAAAATATGTGGCTCAAAGCCAAACCAAAAACAAAACAGTGGTACAGCAAGACAAAATTAATCTTCTAATGGGTATTTCTTATACAGTGGTGCCCCGCATGACGACAATAATCTGTCCCGGGAAAATTGCAGCGAAATTGTCGTCATGCGAAAACCCTTTCCCCATTGGAATGTATTGAAAGCCAGTTTAATGCGTTCCAATGGGGAAAATATCTTGTCATCCAGCGAAGATCGCCCATAGGGAAGCCATTTTGCGAGCACTGATCAACTGTAAAAATGGCTGCCCTGCAAAGCATGGGTCCGGAAAACACAGGGCAGCCATTTTGCGGAGCTGAAAAAATCACTGTCTTGTGAACAAACGGACTTAATTGACATCCAGCAAAAATCCCCCATAGGAATAACTGTTTTGCGAATCACTATAGCGATTGCAAAAAGTCATCATCGTGCAGATTTGTCGTTTAATGGGGTCGTCATTTAGGTACCACTGTACTATTATTTGAAATAAGTAATGGATTTTAAAATCAGCAGATATTCTTATTTCAGACTTCTAGGTAGAATTTGACAGGGCAAATTCATTGATAGCACTATTTCCATCAGCATAACTAGAAGGGAACAATCTTTTCTCCATACTGCAGGCCCAGTACAAATCCTCAAATCAGCTTCAAGCCTTGTAATTTTAAGTTTTATCCAAAAAATTCCCCGAATTAAAAAATGGTTTCCTTTACAAACATTGCACAACTAGAAAACAAATACCTATAAAAGTAAAACGCTCACTGTACTTTCTCATTCTAATGAGAATGAAAAATATGTATCTAGGATGCAAAAACTAAAAACATACACACCAGTACTAGAATTCCAAACACATCCTCTTGACAGACTCATTTCAAAGAAAACATTTAACTCCTAGATAATTCTGAAGAAGTTAAATATGAAATGAATGTCTCTCCAAACACTTTTCAGAAGGCTTTACTATGAAGGCATGCTTACAATGCAAACACTTGAACTGGCACTTTATGGCACTAATATTTTATGACAAGCACAAAATAACAAAAAAGGGAAACAAAGAAGGGAACTCCATGGTTTAAAGCTGTATCAAACTAGATTCAGGCCCACTTTGAATATGGCATTTTCCTATAGGGTATTACATGCAGTAAAACAAACATCTGTGTGGCCACCTACAAGAATAGGAAAAGGTTTGAGAAGGCTCCCATACTCAAATATTTTGAGGGCTTCCCAAATACTGTAGAGTAAAATAGGAATTTGCATTTTCAAATAATGATTGCTTAGATACTTGAAATTGAAACAGCTTGGAAAGCATTCAAAATGTGGAACTGCCAGGTTGTGTTTTTTTTTTTATATAGCAACTAGAATGTAAGCAGAAGCTTTTGCCAAACTGGCAGTGCAGATTCCTTTACAGTCTGCATAATCCTAGCAGCTGACGTGATTTCTTAGAAAAGCTAAACAACACTAACAGCTGACTTCAAATACATCAAGGCAGGGGAGAAGAGATGCAACTATTTACCTAGTGCTAAGATTAGAATAATATCTAAATGAAATAAACATTGAACAGAATTAGAGATGGGGGTCTTCGTATACGAATCCAAATATCCCTGCACAGGTGGTGATAACAAGAGTCCACTCAATGATCCACTGTGATTCTTCCAATGGCTCTGCAGATGGCAATCTGAGAGCCACAGTTCAACCTTGCAGCGAATCTTGTCCTCCCACTTCCTGCCAGGAGTGGCTAGATGATCGTGATCTGCGGAGCCATTTGAAGAATTGCTGTATCCGCAGCAGCGGCGGATCAGTGAGTGGACTGTCCGGCCCCATGGGGTTGGACCCTTGTTATCGCCACCTGTGTGGGGATATTCATATTTGTATAAGGATAGGAATACCACCATCTCTAAACAGAATCCTAGTGGTATTCAAATGAATTAAGTTTAACTTGTCAAAGCTAACTGTGGCTAACAGATAAAGCACATTGGTGCATCTTGGTCATATGCCTAGTCACATAACTGCATAACCAACATGGACACTGGCACCTTGTCAATTAGCTGTAGCCAGTTATACACACCTTACGTGAACATCAAGAAGATTCTGGCTATGAAGAAAGACTGAAAATTCAGAAGTTATGTCTGCTGAACTTACACAATGTGGAGCCCTAACTGCTGAGAACCTCTCCATTAATTCCAATGGAGACAGACAAGACTACTCAGACATGCATCTTCTCTGTATGTTAATCTACTTCCTTCTCTGAAATGAATGGGGAAGCTTTGAATTAATAACAGTACATATGTGCCAGGGGTACACACAGATTCCTCATTATAGATAACAGCTCTGATGAGTTTTTGCATATTTCAAACGTAGGAAACCTCTGACATAATTCTTAGTGGAATCCTACCTTAATTTTTTATAAATAGGCATCTTCACTGGATTAAGCAAAGTAATCCCATTAAAAGATTCTTTTAATTCTATGAAAATTATGTATGGAAAATAAACACTAATAAGACTAATGGAATCCTTATTATGCACCCACTGATATCAATAGAATGAGTGCAGAAACACAGGCTTCATTACAAGTATTAAGATGTTTTGTGTGTACTGGGTCTAAGAAAATCACAGTATTGATTCATTTTATACTCAGATTTGGCACATTGAAGATCGACATTACCTCATATCAGCTTCAGTAGACCCTGGCTAACCACCATGCTGGCTCAAGTACCAATTCTCTGGCCATAGGAATCCAGATGGGGACACAGATGAGGAATGAAGTCATGCCAGTAACTTTCAAGTATTAGGTAATGGATGATATGAAAGATGCAACAGCAATTAACTCAGTTGGAAGCAAGACAAACACATGATGCGACAAACAAAGTTGATGATGGTGACCTGCCAAGAGGAGTTAGTAAACTAAATTCACTGAATCTATGCAAAAGTTAAATACTACTGTATTAAATTATTCCAGTGGTGTCATGCAAACAACCACTGACTTTTATTTTTTTCTCTCTCCAGGCTGTTAGCATATCTACCAGTTATCTCTAATGCCAATTATACAGGAAGTACTATTAATGCACTGGGGTAAAGCCATGAACTAATTACAGGATTAGGACTGAGTAAGCATAGCTCGTTTATTCTCTCACAACAGCAGTTTGCACCACACTACTGTGTTTACTTTTTTCATATTATATGCACTAACACAACAGTTTACGGCATAGAAATCACTTCTGAGCAACTGTTGCTACTCATCTCTTGGCTGATGAAGCTGTGCATCATCTTGTTTTGTTACTAATATTATCTCTCAGTATCACTAATAGCTTCGACAAAAGGATTTTTAAAAATCCGTTTCAATTTTTCATCAGTACTAGTATAAAATCTGTAAGCATCAAAGTGACCAGGTGCCTGGAGTTTTTTTTCACCCCAACTATGAACGTCTTTAGCACTTAATTACATGCTGGTTTTTAGAATGCATGTGTCCAAAGACAATCACTGTGTGGAAAGCTTACAAACACTTTGATTTGTTTACTTAAGTAGTACCTGTATTTAGATTCAAGAATGGCTGTACAAAGATGGACTCTGGAGTCAGAATGAATAACTTTGTTGCAGTATAAAATCATTCTGCTGAGTCAGATTATCTACAGGTATCCCCAAACCATTTTGCTGCCAGAATAACCATTAGGATGTTTTGGGTTTGAAATGATGATTGAACCGTTCTGAAAGCCTTTTTAGCTAAAGAAATGGGTTTCAGTGCTTCACATACACATAAGTAAAGGTAAAGTTTCCCCTTGACATTCAGTCCAGTCGTGTCTGACTCTAGGGGGCGGTGCTCATCCCCGTCTCCAAGCCGTAGAGCCAGCGTTTGTCCGTAGACAGTTTCCGTGGTCACGTGGCCAGCATGACTAGACACGGAACGCCGTTCCCTTCCCACCGTGATGATACCTATTTATCTACTCGCATTTACATGCTTTCAAACTGCTAGGTTGGCAGGAGCTGGGACAAGTGACGGGAGCTCACTCCGTCATGTGGATTCGATCTTACGACTGCTGGTCTTCTGACCTTGCAGCACAGAGGCTTCTGCAGTTTAACCTACAGCACCACCATGTCCCACCACGTCACATACACATACACACAAATAAATTGCATAAGCAATATTATTGGTCATGTGGTTCTGCCCTAAAATCATTGTATGACAAATTCACTATGTATTTCTAAGGCTGTGTGAGGAAAAGGAAAGTAGCAGCAGATGAGTTAAAAGTTAAATGAGCTTATAAAAGTTAATCATATTAGATAATCATTGTGAACCATGCCAGAATAAAATGTATAATTAACATTTGGCTAGTTGCATTTTTACTTACCAGATTTGTAATCTAATTTTCTTTCCTCTTAGCTCTACTGTTTTGATTTTAAAATCAACACCTATAAAAATACAGTAAACAAAAGAGGAAGAATAAGAGCAAAATCAACCTACTATAGGAAAGACTTAATTTTGTACATGTTCAAATATGCAAAACCTATATGGTAGGACTTGTACATCTTGGGCAATTATGAAGGGGCAAGAAAAAAAAGAAAGGGATAGGTATTTCTTACATTGATTCTCTACAGAGTTATCTAGCAGTCAACTGGAAACATTCTCAGTGCATGAGAAGTCTTAGGGTTCAGCTCAAACTATTTGTTCCCTCTGCTTTTAATGGTTTTCTAGGAACCACCAGCAGTCTTAAACAGAGTGTTACATCCAGAATCAATATGCATAAAAATGAATGATTTTAAAATATCAAATTGATTTAAATCATAATCAAAAATATTTTAAGTGATATTGTTAAAAATCATTAAAAAAATGAAATCATAATTTAAATCAATTTGGTTTAAATCAAATCCACCCTGTAATAATACTAGAAAAATATTTCCTAAGTACTCTAAATGCATTATTGGATAATAAAATATTAAATATTGGAAAGTATTGAGAAAGCAGTACGCTTTTTAGAGCTTTTATGCAAAGTCTACTGAAGAATATACAGAAGTGAAAGAAAATGCACCAAAGCACATAGATAAGTACTGTAGAACACTTAATGTCAAACTTTTTTCTGCACATTTTAGAAAAATATATTAACAATGATTTGAATAAGCATGCGGCTAATTATTTGATGCCAGGAGACTTTGAGCCTATAGTTCTTTAACGGCATATGCATGCGCTCCGATCTGTCTATTTATGTGTCTCTGCAATATGACATAGTGCTTTTTTTAAAATACTGTACTGAATAAATACGTATGTAAGGCCATGTTTCAGACTCTAAACCCAAATGTCCTATTGGTCTTGAAGCACATCCAGAATAGTGTGTTCCATGGCTCCTCTCTGGCTGCCACACACACAAGGGGAAATAGACCAACTTCCTGTGTAAGTAGAAACCCCTGTTCAAAGCAAGGTAGTGACCTCCAGCTCGTACAGCCACAAGATGGAGGGGGGGCCCACACTGCACTGTATACACATTCAAAACCAAAACCAGGATACTGGTCTAAATACAGGAAAGAAAAATGTCTCAAACTATAGATTTTACCTTAAATAGACAAACAATCACAAATCAGGTGAGCAACTAAGTACAGTAAAGTGAAATAGAACTAAATTAATACAAAGAAGCTTGGGGGGAAATTGTGGGGATAAACTACAAATGTCTCTAGGAATCCAGGCAAGACAGACCTTAATATTCAGATCATTTCATAATTTGGAAAGCAGATTTCTTCTGTCCTTGTCTCTTCTGTGAAAGTGAGACAAACTTCCATACATGAAGTTTGAAACAAAGTCCATTGGCTATGGCAGTTTGCCTGTCTCTCTCTTCCTTCCTGAGATGGAAGATGAGAAATCACCCCATATACAGCCACAAGAAAATGTCCACTTGTTCCTTGCCTGGCTGGATTGACCATTTTCTCCATCATAGCAACACTACTGAGGCTGCTGTTCTAAATAGGAGAGCACACGTGTGGGGAGTTTGGACTCTTTGAAGAGGCATCATATGATTTCCAAGCACATGCTTATAATGACTCTTTATGCTTCTGAAATCCCTAAAACAACCTTCCCCATCGTGGTGCTCTCTAGATGTTCTGGGCTAGAACTTCTGTCAGTCCTAGCACCATGGCCAATGGTCAATGATGATGACAGTTGAGTTCTTAAACACTTGGAGGAGAGCGGAGTAAATTAGAAAAGGCTGCCCCACAATATAAATCTCTATTCAGTTCATCAAAAAACAAAACAAAACAAAACAAAACCCCACAAGCCTCTGGTTTATGAATGGGGGAAACAGTGCTTCTGTATTCACAGTTCAAACCACCAGGAAATGGCCTGATACTATTGCAAAATATCTTGCCAAAGGATGCCAGATTTTACATATTAAAGGATAGCCTGAATGTTTTTGATACCCATGTCAATAGTCAAGATAGTCTATTTTGCTTACTACGATTTCTTCTAGGCATCTTGATACCTAGAAAACCTGTTGAAAAACAGCCCTGACAATTGCTTTGTGCTTGGGTGAGAAGTGTCTAATTGATGAAAAAAGGAATCAGATTCTGAGATTTTCCCTTATATGGTATCTCTTTGTGAATGGTAGTGAGTAGAAGAGAGTGCCCTGCAGACCGTCTTGACTACTGCTCTTGGTGTCATGAACATTCAGGCTTCCCTGTAAAGTTTGGCATCCTTTTTCTTGCTGGCAATGTGGGAATGACATTGTACAGCAATATCAGACCATTTTTTTTGGCATTTTGAATCTTGGACACAGAAGCACAATATCCCACTTTCATAAAATGTTTCATTTTGTAAAGCTCCTGCTGACTAGCCTGTACCATGCATGTTCAGTCTTATAACAAAGTAGCTGTTTCCCTTTTGAAAAGCCTTTTTTGAGGATCAGTATTCCAGCCTCTGCACCCTGGACTCCTTTCAAATAAAAAGAAGTGGGTGGGGCCAACCATTCTCTTTTAAGATAAGCAAGATTGATTGTATCAATTTATATGATTTGTTGTAAATCTGGGAATGTTTAGGGTCACCTATTCTGAATGGGGGAACTGTTTTGCTTTTTTAAAAAATCATAATTTGAAAACCCTTTGCCAAAGTTCCACAAATTTGGCACAGGGCAAGAGCAGACTATTTGCCACATTGTGTCAAATATGGTGCTGATTTGAAGCCTAGTTTAAATGTAGTGTGTTTTTTTGTTTGGGCTGTCCCCATTTTTGCAATTGCCAATTGCCTTACAGAATGTAGATTTGCTCTGCCAGCACAAGATCACAGCTGCACTCTCATGCAACAGTAAGGCAGCCTTGTTTTTCTTCTCCAGTGTCTAAATTTAGCATCTGACTTTATCAATGTCAAGTGTGGAATCACAGGGGATTCTATTTACAACTAAGGTTGGCCTTTTTCAATATATGCCATTAGAAAAATGAGCAGTTTTCTTAAGCTGTGATAATCGTAAGCTACTATGTGAATCATGCTGAAGCCAAATATTTCAAACTGTTTCCTATTAGACATTGTATTGTGTATACAGTGGTGAGCTATCAAATATAAAAGAAGTATGATAGAATTATGGAGTTGGAAGGGGCCTATAAGGCCATGAAGTTCAACCCCTTACTCAGTGCAGGAATATAAATCGAAGGATAACTGCCAGGTGGTTGTCTGAATTTCTCCTGAATGCTTCCAGTGTTGGAGCACCACCACCTTTCAAAGTAATTGGTTCCACTGCTGTACTGCTCTAACAGTTAGGAAGTTTTTTCTGATATTCAGTCTAAATCTGACTTCCTACAACTTGAGCCCATTGTTGCATGTCCTGCACTCTGGGATGATTGAGGAGAGATCCCACCCCTCCCCTGCATGATAGCTTTTCAAGTACAGTATTTGAAAAGTGCTATCATCTCTCCCTTCAGTCCTCTTCTCAAAGCTAAACATGTTCAGGTCTTTCAGTCTTTCCTCATAAGGTTTAGTTTCCAGCCTTACTGCCCTCCTCATTCTTGTTGCCCTCCTCTGAAATTGTTCCAATTTGTTGGAAAATTTCAAAATAGGCCCAATTAGTAAAACATGTTGGAAGAGCAATCTGCATATTACGCCTTTAAGAAGTTTTGGTGAGAGAGGCTTTGGGTAGGCAATTGTTACCCTTTCTACCTCAGATTTCCTTTTCCCGGCTTTTTTACCTCAGTCAGGGTTCAAGGTCTGTTAGAGCATGTTAAGTGTTTTGCAATGAGCTCTGAGACAGGTTAGGTAATGGCAGTGTCAGTGTTCTGTTTAATGTAACCAATCAGTTAGTGAAGCAAATAAAATCTTATACTATGTAACTAGTGAATCTGTATTCCAATATGAACATTTTGTGAGTAGAAGAGATACAATTTTGTTCTTTCTCAAACCAGAGTTTCTGACTGAATTCATCAAGACAGTATGCCAGTTAATGTAAACTGAGGTAAAAATCTGACTAAAACGAACCTATACAATAAGGGGAAGTCTATTTGAGAGAGAGCTGTAAAATGTCACTGATCTGCTCTGTAGGGCTCTGTCTAGAATAATCTCTGCTGCATAGCTGGAGGCTTATTTAAACCAGCATTTCCCACAAACATTTGTGTGCTCAATAAAACATTTCTGAAGAACACCTACTCAATTCTGGCAAGGACCGGAATAGACCATGACCTTACTGCTTACCTGTGCTAAGACAAGTGCAATGGCATGAACATTATTACCTGTATTTAATTTTTTTTTGTTTAATGGTAACTGATTGTTAAAAGGAGGCCATATTTAAAACTTCCTTTTCCTTTCCTACTAATGCAATTAGTCTAAAATCCTGTTGCTCAGTAAAATAATTCACACTATAGTAGGCCCACTAAATCAATAAAGGTTTTGTTAGCCAACCCCCTCCTTAAGTTTCCTTGATTCAAATGGGCATACCCTAGTTGTAACTTAATTTACCATAATAATTCACAATTAGAGTACACTGGACCCTTGACTTACAGATGGCTTGTCTTACAGACTTTTTGAGTTACAGACTTCTCTGGCCGCAAAATTTAGGTTCAACTTGCAGCCGGAGAATCGATCTGCAGACCAGGAAAAAAAACCAAAATGGAACAAAGATGGAACAAAAATGGCTGGTTATGGCATTAATCAGTTTTCAATGCATTGTATGTCAATGGAGCCTCGACCTACAGACTTTTCGACCTGCAGCCACCATTCCAATACGGATTAATTCCGTAAGTAGAGGGTCCACTGTAGGTCCGCTTGAATCATTCATTGAAAATCATGGAGGAATTGACAAACTAAATCTCTGTTGATGCAGCAGGTCTACTCTAATGCAATGTACTACACTATCTTCTCATTTCTCTTTAATTTATTTTCTTGGTTTCCACATTTTCATTTGTAGATTTATGTAACTATGTGTTTTTATTAATTGTTTGCATTATATTGGAAGCCGCTTAGAGTGGTCGCATAGACCAGATGGGCAGGATACAAATAAAATAAAATCAAACCAAATCAGCTGTCAGACTCAGAACAAAGCCAAATTAAATTTGCAAAGGTTTTACAGGGTGCACTAACGATTCCAAACATTTTAAACAGTTTTTGAACATTTTAAGGCACTTTAAAAATAGTGAAAACGGACCTGTCAAAATCATTGAAATGCATTGAAACCTATCCAATGCATTCCAATGGGGGACCGCATTTCGCTTAGCGATGTTTCCTATGGCGATTTTCACTTAAGGACAGGAACGGATTATCCGGTTTTCAATGCATTCCTATGGGAAATGGTGTTTCACTTAGCGATGTTTTCCCATAGCGATGTTTTTTTAAACCAATTAACATCGCTAAGCGAGGCACCACTGTATAATTGCTGAGATCCCAATAGTATTCTTGTCCATGTCAGATCCATATGCTTCTGAGCAATGCTTTGATTTTAGAATATAAATTTGATAGTAAAGCTATTTAAAACTCAAAAAAGTATCTGAAATCTTTCACTAAGGCTGCAATGCTACACCCATTTGCATCTGAGTAAATATTACAGTGGTGCCCCTCAACTTACGAACATTCCTACTTGCAGAATTTTCGAGATATGAAAAGCTGGTACTGCCTGGTACTGTATGGACTGTGGTGTTTTTTTGTTATTTTTTTGGCTTTTAAAAAAGAAAATTGTTTTTGACTTTTTTAAAAAACAGAAAGACTTCCTGTTCTGGGTGAGTACACTGTATTTACTTTACTGTACAGGGTTTTTTGCAGCTTGGTGGGGGGGGTAGGGCTAGGTGGGGGTATGTTTGTGTGCTCTGATGGGTCCTGCAGTGTGGATTTAAAATGTGAAAAGTAGACTGTAATATTAAATTAAAATTAAATGTGAAAATCAGATTGCAATTTTAAAATGTAAAACTTATGTATTTTTGCATTCTGTGCTCCTAGGGTTTGTGTACTGTGACCTCTCTTTTGTTTTAAAATATGTGTGTTTAAAATGGGGCTCCAAGGTCTCTCTTTTAAAATCAGAAAATATTCTGTGAGGGTCTGTGGTGCTTGCTGATGCAGGCAGGCTTTAAAATGGAGTTTACTGTAGACTCAAAGGTGCTTGGTTTTGTTTAAAAGGTGCTTGGGTTAAAAGGTGTCCTGTTAGAAGGTGTTCCTTCCCTCCTAACTCCTTTCCTGCCCTTTTTTAAGCTAAAAGGTCCTCGGTTTTGTTTAAAAGGTGCTTGGGTTAAAAGGTGTCCTGTTAGAAGGTGTTCCCTCCCCTCTCCCTCCTTTCTTGCCCTTTTTTTGACCTAAGTTCATCTTAGGTCAAAAGAAAAATTCTACCCGTAGTGGTAGAGTACAGATTAACCAGCTTTGCATTAGTTCCTATGAGAACTAATGCTTCGACTTAGGAACGGTACCTCTACATAAGAACGAAAAACAGCCGGATTACAGTAAATGGTTTTCAATGCATTCCTATGGGAAATGGTGATTCGACTTACGAAAATTTCAAGTTACGGCCACCGTTATTAATTTCGTAAGTCGAGGCACCACTGTATTGAACTCAGTGGCTGAAATCCTATTTTGTAAGTTACATTATGTAAGGTTGATGATATCAGCTGCAGTAAAAACTTTTTTTTGAGAAATAAAACTTTTCCTATTCCTTCCCATGGAAGTCCTGAGGCACCTATAGAATCTCTTTTCACACTGGGAAGCCACTTAGTGCTATGGCATGCAGAATTCTTTAGCAACTGAAAACTGCAGCCACAGGGATGCCTTACTGCCAGTGATGATTTCTGTAATTAAAGATTTCTCCAGTCCCACAGCCCTCAACAGCTTCCTAATCACAAAATAAATTCTATGGAAGAATGGTGGTGTCAATGATGACTTACAGTATCTCCAAATAAAGGGCCTTGCATAGCATAACTTACGGAACACGGTTTCAGCCAATAGGTCTCACTTCACAGTAGACAACACATGATTGTGATGTTATTGACTAAAGCTAGGTATAGGAGTGTAGGAAAAAACAAAGAACGAATATGGCCTTGTGGTTTAGCCAAATTAGAGCCCAGAAAGATGCTCTGCTCATTGCCAGTTTTCCTTTCACCTGAACACAATCTTCTTATTCACTTACCGTTCTAAATTCCATAATGTTGCAGCAGAGTACAACATTACCATGTTCTATGAGGTATGTTGATAACCAAACACACTCCAGTTTGAAGGTTCAAAGAATTTAATCATTTTTGAAACAATATTTTAAAGAAATTTCCGATAGAACTATGACAGCAATGCACTGTGAGATTCTTAGTTACACTGTTGCATTCCCATAATAAAAAAGCCTTTCTTCATTTCCCACATCTGAATGTCACTAATCATCTTCAAACACAACAAAATAATTATTTTCTACAGCTTAAAGTGAAGTTTCAAGAGAAAAATAAAATAGCTGCTTACTTGTTTTGCTTCATCTAATGTTTCTGCCACTTAGCTTGATAGGAGATCTCTACTCTTATTACCCAACAAACACCCACTTGCTATATTTAGTTCCACTCCTTAGTTCACTTTTCACACATCAAAGGTTCTCCTGCATTATTAAATTTGGAATAAATGGCTATTCAGTCCTTCCATAATGTTAACACAGACAATACACTTAAGGAAGGTGCCTCAAACTACTAATTGCCTCTCTGTTCAGGTGATGGTGGGTTTATTGTCAACCTCCCACAGTCTCACTGTTCACTGTATGTCTTTCTACATAATTGAGATTCTGAACTCAGATTAAAAACATTTGCAGACAGCAAGCATGAGGCCTAGGGATAAATCATTGGTTTCTGTCATGGGAAATGGGTTAAAATCCTTCCTTATTGATAAAAGTAACAGAGCAGTTGGGGGGGGGGGAACCACTTTTTCCCAGGTTAAGCCATCTCACCTGGAATGTTGAGGAAAGATGCAGAAAACAATATTTTCTTGTCTTATTTATAGGCCACCTTTTTCCCAATGAAGACAAGCCATATAGCCTTTGGAGCAGCAGCCCTGTAGAAGGCAGGAGGTGGTCTTTTCCATTATAACTGCAAGACTTGTTTTACATCATGTCTGGCTTTGCTTTACTATTTTATTTTATTGGCTGAATTCTTATCTGATTGTTCTGTTAATTTTATTCCCATTTTAAATTACACTTTTAGTTTCTGTAAGCTACAGCTACCTAGGTCTTCTCTCTGTGTGGATGTATTTTCCCCTGTGGAAATTACTGGTGCTTATCCAATCATACAGTACAACTGTGAAGCCCACTGTCTAAATATACTGTAAATATTTCAAAACTTTAAACGTTTGGCTTGCTTCTGGCTATTTCATACAATAGAATAATAGTAATAGAACAATAGAATAAATTTTACATGTTAAAGATTCACAGTTTGTCACTATGGCCCACTTTACACAACCACAGAAGACTACATAACCATTGTCCTTGCCGCGTCCCTACTAGTTCTGCTGAATCTCTTGGAGACCTCCTATACCATTGCCTTTGGTATGCCTCTGGCATAATCAGCCGTAGGGGGCTGGCTCCAGGTCTATATAGCTGGATGTATCTTCTAGCCATTAGTCTGAAAACATCCTGAGAGTGTAATCCTCTTCTTCAGGCTATGAAACATTTACATAAAGCTCCTAGAATATGTCATATGAGCCAATCGGGTATAAACGTAAAGGTTCCCCTTGACATTTTTAGTCCAGTCATGTCTGACTCTAGGGGGCAGTGTTCATCCCATTTTTCAAGCCATAGAGCCAGCGCTTGTCCAAAGACAGTTTCCGTTGTCATGTAGCCAGTGTGACTAGGGAGTGCTGTTTTACCTGCCCACCGAGGTGGTACCTATTTATCTACTCACATTTGCATGCTTTCGAACTGCTAGGCTGGCGAGGAGCTGGGACAAAGCGATGGGAGCTCATTCCATCACGTGGATTCGATCTTACGACTGCTGGTCTTCTGACCCTGCAGCACAGGCTTCTGCGGTTTAGCCCACAGCGCCACCACATCCCTTCGGGTATAGAGATCTTGAACTGACAAGTTATTGTTTTTCATGTGTAGCCAAGTAATATCTGACAAAACCCCTAACAGGATCTTGGAAATATGTGAGCAGTTTACCACTGCCAATCCAGCGAGTTTCCATGGTCAAAAAGGGAACTGAAACCAAGCTTCCTGAGTCCTAGTCATCCACCATATCCCACTGGCTCCCTGTGGTGAATGTAAAGTGAAATAAAGTGAAATAAAGATGAAATAAAGATCAAAATGAAGTGGTATATCATTCTAGTTAAGTGCCATGAAACTGAAAGATGCTTTAGAAATGCTTCAAATATTTGGAGAATTAGCAGGTCCAAAGTACAAATCCTTATGTGGACATAATGATCACCTTAGAACAATCAGTATCTCTCAGCCTAACCAACTCACCAAGGTTTACAATGAGAATAAAATGAAGAGGGGGTATATTCATTCTCCTTGAAATAAAAATAAGATATAAATGTAACAAATAATAAATTTGTGAAAGATCATGCAGTTAGTTGAGTGCTACCCTGTCCCCTTGTTTCATACCAGCTTTAATGTGAAGATCCTGACTTGCACTATCTGGGCTCACCACTAAATCCAAGCAAAGGACCTCTGGTTTAACATCACAAAAAAAAAAAAAACAACAACCAATGATTACTATTTTGATAGTTGAATTAAGACAGAGTACCTCAGTTTAGACATAATGAACTCTGTGCTCATTCACAGTTTATAAACTCTGTCATCTGGACTTGGCCCAAATTTGATACTATATGCCTTGTTCTTAGCCTATGCATGTTGGATTTAAACAAAACATATTGTATCAGGTTGTTTGATTGTTTAAGCAAAACAATCAAACAACCTGACACAATATGAGTGCACTGAAAAAACACAAGTTCTACACTGGTGCTTCCTACAATACACACAAAATGTAGATATCTGGGTATATACACATGGAAAGTCATTTACAAAAATAGGGTTTATCAATTACTGGGCAAACCAGAGAGGTGGAAGAGAGATGATGATGTTCTATTCTGGATTCAAAAAGGTATGTTTCATATTTTTATTTCTAGAAATGTAGCTACTGATAGGAAAAAATGTACATTACACAAATGTAAAAGCAAAAACCAGAAGTCCAGCATCCTCTTCTATAATGAAGAATGATTATGCATCACTCACTTCTGCAATCCATGCTTCCAGTTTCTAAAATCAGCACACATATGACAGACATTAAGTTACTATTATAAGTAACAAACAATGCAATTCTACACATATCTACACAGAAGGGTCACTTTCGATCACTCCCAAAAAAACAAGCACTGAACTGCAACCAAAATAATCTGTAGTCACAGTGCAAGACCAAGTTCCTATTTCAATCAAAATTATATCTGTGCAACTACACACAAAAAAATAATAATCAATTAATCAAGACCTGTCTATCCCTCACATTTGAGAACCGTTTCACTTGCAATGTGGGAGCTGGGAAGAGAGTGTAAACTTCTACTTCTAAATTCAGTTCTATTAAAATTATATTCACATTTGAAATATAAACCTATGGCCCAGATATTTTACTCCATGTCTT
This sequence comes from Pogona vitticeps, assembly GCF_051106095.1. Taxonomy (NCBI): domain Eukaryota; kingdom Metazoa; phylum Chordata; class Lepidosauria; order Squamata; family Agamidae; genus Pogona; species Pogona vitticeps. The sequence continues at coordinate 181,084,036 of NC_135786.1, forward strand.
TGAAGGAGCAGACTGTAATCCACAAAAGCTTACACTGAAACAAATCTGTTATTGCTAAAAAAAAAAAGTACAACAGTTTTTACTAAAGTATTCAGGATGTCATCCAAACTCTGCTTACCAGGAAATAAGCCTTACTAAATGCAGTGGAACGTCTGAGAAAATTAGCACAGGACTGCATTGGGAGAATCCCACCTTGCCCTAAAGAAGATCTTGTGGACCATTTAAAAATATAGAGAGAGGCATGTGTTTCTTAAAATTGCATTTGCACAGGCAATAAGAATTTGACTATTCAAAGGGCTTTGCCAACAAATCAATATTCTTGTTGTCACTATTTGCCTGTGAAGATAATACCTCAGATTGACTTTTCACAAAATAAATAGAAAAACACCTTTCAAGGAAAAAACACTTACAGAATTTATCTATATTAGCAATGTACAGAGACCGAAGGTCAACAGAACTGTATAAATAACTACAAACTGGCCAAGGAGATGTAAAAAGAAATGATTGAGGCACATTAAGGTCAACAATTCTGATCTTCTGAATAGCAGTATGCAGTAATATTTCATCTGTCCAACCACACAAGCAAACTTGTTTGCCTAAAATATAACCTGTAATATTACTTTATTACAGTCAAAGCCCAACATTAATATAATTGTTAGCTTGAATGCAAACTTACACTGCATGTTCATACTAACCTAAGTGTATGTTTAAATGCACCAATTTTGTGAAACAGTAATTTCAAACTTTCTACAGCTACATGATTATCAATACTCCAAATTCCTGCAAGAATTATTTGCCTCTAAATTGTTATAGCTACATACATTTACCATGTATTTACCATGAAAATAAGTAAGTGGGAGAGGTCCTCCCTGTACTGTGCAACCGGAGTAGCTTTCATATCATGTGAAGAGAACATTTCTCAACTGCTGTAGATCAAGGCCAGACCCTGGGCAGTAACAATCATCCTCACACCAGCTTCTAAACCAAGGCATGGGAAAAGCTCCAGGTGTTGGCAGACTTCAACTTCTAGCATCTCTCGCTAATGGCTAGCCTTGTTACTAAGGGTGATGGGAGCTACAGCCCAACACCACTGTAGAAAAAATAGAGAAGAGTTTTCCAGCCATCATCATGGGTATTCCAAAACTTTCCACACTGAGAACCCTATCCATTAAGTCACTTAAATGGCAAACAGTAACACTCTCCTTCCCAGTCCTACTATAATACGGAGGTGCCCACCAGGTGGAACGAGACTGGAATCTCAAGCAGGCAACAGGATAAGCATTCCTCTCCCCAACTAAAAAGGTTATCCCTATTTAGATCCAAAGCTGCAAATGCAGCCGAGACGTTAGAGAGGCATCATCAACATAAACAGGAAAAGCAAGATGATGGGAATCTCAGCGAGTCCCAAACCCAAGTCCCAGGGAGCCACACACCACACACTATAAAACGACCCCCTCGACACAAATTAACCAAGAGTCCCCCCCCGCGCCCCAAATTTGGTGCAGAAAGGATCTCTTTCTCTCTCTTCTCCAACCCCCCCCCCAGTTCCTTCGCTTCCCGCTCCCCACCCACCCACCCACCCACCCACCTACCTTCCCTCCCTCCCCGGCTGCTCTCACCGTACCTACGGTGGACTTGCAAGCCTCGCAAAAGGTGTCGTCCGTGAAGCGCTCCATCAGGCTGGTCTTCCCGACGCCCCGCGAGCCGATGATGATCACCTGCAGCTTGAAGTCGGCCGGGCGCGGCGGCTGTTTCCTGCGGCGGGACTGAGGCCCCGAGAGCGCGGGGGAAACCCCGGCCGAGCCCAGGCCGCCGCCGCCGCCGCCTCCACCTCCGAGTCCCGGCCCCCTCCGCTGCAGCCCAGAGCCCGGCTCCATCCACTCATGCGGCTCCCGCGCCCCGCTGCCCGCCACCTCAAACAGGGCCCCGGCCCAGGCCCGCCTGCCCGCCCGCCTGCCTGCCTGCCCTCGCCCTCTTCCCGGCTTCCACTGCGTTCTCGTCCCCGGCCTCAGCCAAGGAACCTGGGCTCCGCTCGGTCTGTGCGGGCTGCCGGATGACAAGCAAGACGAGGCCCGTCCGTGAGCCAGAGGCGTCCTGAGCCAGGCAGCGGGAAGCAGCGCCCTCTCCCGGCAAGGAGGACCCGACGCGGACACCTGGAGGAAGCGACTCCTTAGCCCTGACAGCTGAACGCCTCGAAAAGCTTTTCCAGCCAAGCATCTTTCGCACCGCGAACAAGAGGGGAAAAAGTTGCCACGCCGCGGGCAGGAATCCAGTGAGTACAGTCACTCCAGGCCAAAGGGGTCGTTGGAAATGATTAAGTTCAACTTTTCTAAGCCCTACCAGAAAGAATTGGGAGGAAAGCGAATAGTCAAAGCTATGGTTTTTCCTGTAGTGATGTATGGAAGTGAGAGCTGGACCATAAAGAAAGCAGACCGCCGAAGAATTGATGCCTTTGAATTGTGGTGCTGGAGGAGACTCTTGAGAGTCCCCTGGACTGCAAATTATTCAGAGCTTTAAAGTTCAAACCATCATCTTAAATTGGTCCCAGAAGCAACCCAGTGTCAGATGGCAGTTCATCAGAATCAGTATAATATAAGAACATTTGGGCATACTCATTAACAATCTTAGCAAAGAAAAATAAGAAGCTTGCTTATATCACATAACACAATTGGCCTGTCTAATCCAGTATTGTCCTTTTTACCTGCCAGTGACTCTCCAGTGTTTCAGGCAGAATTCTTCCCTAAATATTCCTGATATTCCCTGGTGGTTTCCTTTCTAACTAGCAACCAGCCTTGATCTAGCTTAGGTTCTAAAATTAACTGGGATTGGATATGTCCAAGGAAGTATGCTGGCAAGCAGCCACATTCTGCAGCAGCTGATGTTTCAAGTTTGCCTTAAAGGATAGGCCTATGTTGAGTGTATTATGGCAGTCCAGTCACTCTTCCAGTCTAGTGAACACAGTGGCCCAATAAGCCATGTCCTAAAATGGTTATAACTGGTGGACTTCGTTGTTTAGTCATGTCCGACTCTTCGTGACCCCATGGACTAGAGCACGCCAGGCCCTCCTGTCTTCCACTGCCTCACGGAGTTGGGTTAAATTCATGTTGGTCACTTCAATGACACTGTCCAAACATCTCGTCCTCTGTAGTCCCCTTCTCCTCCTGCCTTCACACTTTCCCAACATCAGGGGCTTTTCCAGGGAGTCTTCTCTTCTCATGAGATGGCCAAAGTACTGGAGCCTCAGCTTCAGGATCTGTCCTTGCAGTGAGCACTCTGGGATGATTTCCTTTAGAATGGATAGGTTTGTTCTCCTTGCAGTCCAAGGGACTCTCAAGAGCCTCCTCCAGCACCACAATTCAAAAGCATTAATTCTTTAGCGATCAGCCTTCTTTATGGTCCAGCTCTCATTTCCGTACATCACTACAGGGAAAACCATAGCTTTGACTATGCGGACTTTTGTTGGCAAGGTGATGTCTCTGCTTTTTAAGCAGGCATCTTTTAATTTCATGGCTGCTGTCACCATCTGCAGTGATCACGGAGCCCAAGAAAGTAAAATCTGTCACTGCCTCCATATCTTCCCCTTCTATTTGCCAGGAGGTGATGGGACCAGTGGCCATGATCTTTGGTTTGTTTGTTTTTTGATGTTGAGCTTCAGACCGTTTTTTGCACTCTCCTCTTTCACCCTCATTACAAGGTTCCTTAATTCCTCCTCACTTTCTGCCATCAGAGTGGTATCATCTGCATATCGGAGGTCGTTGATATTTCTTCCGGCAATCTTAATTCCGGCTTGGGATTCCTCCAGTCCAGCCTTTCGCATGATGTATTCTGCATATAAGTTAAATAAGCAGGGGGACAATATACAGCCTTGGGGACTAGACAAAATTAATTAAAGGTTCTTACAGCCAAAGAGGCTAGTGAGGCCCCAGGTAGATGAAAAGCATAGTGTCAAGCTACACAGCTACTTTTTCAGTGATAAGGGGCACAACTCTGTCAAGAACAGTGTACAAAATCAGTTCTGTGATTCAGGCAACCATTTATTGGCCCTTATTCAGGACATTACAAATTGAAAACAGCGCTTTAGCACTGCACAGACACACTAAATTCAGATAACAAAGAGATACAGTATAGAGCTAAGCATCAGTGAGTTGTTGAGATCTTACTCCAAGTTCTATGCTGATCCCATCAGGCAACTTTTGTAGCACTTTGCACTACAGGTGCCATGGGGCTGAGTTAGAACCTTCCATCCACTGGAGGCAGAACTTACCTCCACCCCTTTCCTCACATGCCACTACTACTTGAAAAGGAAGAGGCAAGCAGTGCAGCAGCCTGCCTTTTCTTAAATGCCTGTGTGACACTTTTAAATTGTATGGGGCTATTTGCTTACTATTGATGAATCTTGCAAACACAGTTTCACAAAATAAGTCTCTTCATATTACATTTATATAATAGCCAACATGAACATTTGTAGCAACAACAAAACGCTGCAGTTTGTGCACCTAAGCCCTTGGCAACAGCACCAATAGAGAAGTTTCATGTAAAATTTGCAAAGTTCAAGTGTCCCTTGGATTTCAAAGTCAGACAAAAATCCAAGGTATCTTCCTCAACTGGGTTGGGTATCCATGACACAGGACAATATTCAAACCCTAAAATAAAATATTAATACAAATGTATGCAGCTCATTAATTTAGTAGGTAGATTCACCCCTCTATCATAAACATAAAAATTATACCAAAACCAAATTGGCAAGGGCCTTAGTAGTCCAGGTGACAACAGCAGCTCTGGCCTCTTCATCTCACCCACTCTTTCTGAGATTCAAACCTCTTACTCACAGCCCTTCTCTTTCTTAGTCTCATCTCTTGGACTGAACCAATATTTCATAGTGGTTACACCTGGTTCTGAGACGTCCTCAGAGGCAAGGCATGATGGAAAAGATGTCCAGAGAAATTATCACTGAACTTGCTGCACCGTTTACCTCCTCCAGCAGCAGATGTGGTGTTCAGTGGAGAGGGCAGGGATGCTGCTGCTGTGTCTAGTGGGGGGGGGGTGCCATTTTCTCTCTAGCATAGCAATGTCATCATGGCTCTTTGCTTCCCACAGAACCTGGACTATTGCCATGGCAAATGATCCCATAGACGATGTGCTAGATCCTTCTGTACCAACGACGGCACCAAGGCTACATACAGCAAATATTAGCAAAGAACTAAGTTCCCCTTATATGTATTGTTTATCAAAATATTTCATGGAAAGATTCAATTGCTACAATATGCTGTTGATGGAACTCCCGTAGAATGTTTGAGAAGTGTGTCTAGGACACACTGTGATGGTCAGAATGCTTTCTGGCATGTTCATTTTTGGCTGTATTACACTAAACATACATCAACCATAATGGCTTCCAGTTTATTTCCTGGTGCAACACAAGGTGGTGTTTCTTACCAGTTATAGTCCAAAATGGTTTGAGGCCCAGATACCTGAAAGGTTGGCCTGTTGCATATGAATGCGCCTGTGGTTTAACATCTGCTATAGAAACTGATGGCATACACCTTATATGTGGTGACACCCTAACTCAAAGTCTCCGTACTAGGCATGTTGGACTGACTGCTTCTTTACTTAGTTGTAGACAAACCATTAAAACATGTTTCACAAGATTTTAGAATGGTTTTCAATCTTGATTTTTTAAAGAATTTAAAAATCTCTTATCTGTATATTATGATACTCTTTAAAGGTCTTGAAATTAGCATCTGTTTTTGTCTGATGAGTATTTGATTTGGTCAGAAGAGTAATTCTAAAACTAAATAAAAAGGAAGGAAAACATTATAATCTATAGTAACAGCTAGAGCTGTCTTGCTCTCTGTGGCTACAGGAAAAGCACTGCTATGTTGTCAACTGCCATGGCTTCCTCCCTCCTTATATGCCTCAGGTGCCCATCCAACCTGCACCCACCCTAAATGGTGCCCTCTTTCTCCTCCTGCTTTGGCTTGCCTTTCCTTGTTTCACCTTGCCTGCTTGCCTCATTCTCTTGCCATTGCTACTAGCCCTCGGTGGTAATCACAGCCAAGCACATGAAGCATGGCCACACACAACCCTCTACGGAGCAAACCAGGGGCCATGTGCTAGTCATCAGAGGCAGGCCTTGTGTGTGGGCTGACCTTGGAGACTTGTGTTGATAAGGAGATCTTCTCCAAGGCTCTGAGGTAACCTCCCAGCACACCCTAAGACCCATAAGGCCTGGCTCTGAGGACCCCTCTAAGCCCAGTATTTGGAGCCTGGCCTGTTCTGAAGTGGGTGGAGTTGTAATTAGGACTAGCCTTGCTTCCCTTCCAAATAGGGTTGCTGACTTTTCAGCTGGTCCTGTAAATGAATTTACAGAAATACGACATTAGCAGGTTATAATTCTTTATTGTTCTGTAGGGGGAAACCCCACTTTATGATTTCTGAAGAGCAGAAAGTGCTAGAACAGGCTGGGCAGCTGAAAATCATTGTCATCATGATCATCGTCATAGAACTGCAGGGCTGAAGGGACCCTATAGATCATCAAGTACAGGCCCTGTTTAAGGAACCACACTGGGCAATGGAACTCCCAACCTCTAGCTTTGCAGCCAGAGACCTAAACCACTGAGCTATCACTTCTCAGCAGCTTGTTGCGTGAAATAATGCAGACACATCCTAGGGGGAAGCCAGCTTCTCCTGTACCCTTTTTTAATAGAATCCCTCATGACAGAAAGTTAATGTTGCTGGAAAAATACAGTCTTGCTTGCGGAACCCCAAGTACTAACTGTTTCAGCCCAGTGAGTGGGGAAGCTTTATGAAGAGTCCATAACTCAAAATTGCAGCTCAGATAGGGATGAGCCAGAGAGTGAAGGAGCTTGCCCTTCCCCTGGAGGACAATATAGGCCCTTATCACTTTGATTTGAGTAATAGAATTTTAATACATTTATGAATGAGGGGCATAGGAAGGGCAAATCCATATAGTAGTATTATGTATTCCTATCTGAGCTTCTATTTTATTTTAGGGCCTGAAAGACTGTACAGTTTTGTCCTGTGGATTTCCTGATTAGGGCACTAAAGATCTCTGGAAGTTCATACCTGATCAGTTTTGCTTCAAAGAGACATTAGCACATCTTCCTTTTTCCCTACGAGCAACTTGTACTCTGACCTAGTGCTAGTGAATGGAATTTAAGTGTGTATATTTTGTAGGATCCAGTTTGGCTTGTGTTTCTATTACTGTAGTTGTTGTTCAATTATTCTGAAGAAGAAAAAAATAATTCACATTCTTCTAAAGTTCATTGTGTTTGAAACATTCACAAAAAGACAATAGCCCCATATAACCCAGAGAATGGTACTCATGCTTCTCCTTTAACGCTGGGAGTCAGTATTTGCCACTATAAGTTTTCCCCCATGTGGTGGAGTCTTTGAGACAATCCCTTCCTTACTGTTGTTTCCTTCATTAGCCACCTTCCCTTCCTCTTCCATTTTTCTGCTTTCCAGACATAGACTTGTGGAGACGTAGCTATATATACTGTACTGTATATATAAGAACAAAGCCATGAACTGCCCATAAAAGGTGTTGGTTGGTTTGTTTCCTGTAACCCATAATCATCCAGATGGATCATTTCCCCATTTCTAAAGGAAGGACTGTGACTGTGTAGATCTCTCTATGCTTTTCTCTACACTGAAGGGGAAATAACCAAATTCCAAATCCCTCCAATGAAGGGAGGGATTTGGAATTTGAATAGATGCAATCCAAATGCAAGTATATGCAACTAAGTTGATGAAACTAAACCTCCTCACCCCTGCTTTCACAGTGTTGCCCTCCTGAATGCAACCCAGAAGTTCAGGGGACTCTTCTGAATATGGTGGTTTGTAAGGGGGAAGATTCCCCCAAATCAGGTGGAGGGACCTTCCCAAAGCAGGACTCAGTTCTATGTAATTGTTTTCTTCTAGTAACAATCAATAAGTCACCCAGTCGTAATATCTGAGTGCTTTTTTTAAAATGACAAATTAAATCAGTATTTGACAGCAGTTGAGGACCTGGGGATAAAAGCTGACAGCATGTCTGCATCTATAAGAGAAAAGAACAAAAGCATTTGAACTTTTAAAATGCCAACCCAATAAACAGGATTCAAAAATGACAGCAGAGTAATGCTCTTCTGTTTTTCTGCCGTGGAAGCTCTCTTTTAACTTCTCACAAGCAGATATAAATCAAGCCTCTGAGGGAACAATATAAATACATTTTAGTGCAATAATATTAAACAGAGCCGTCATAAATTTCAGTTTATATCCTTAAAGAAACAATTATGTTTCATCAATATAGTGTAGTCAAGGAGCATATGGATCTCACTTTTCATTTATTTGCTTTTGGATCCATCTGTCTTTAGAAAATTACCTTCTTGTTGCTGAGTTAACACTACAATAATAAATTATTTCTGAGCCTATGTGCTGTTTTTATGGAACTAGCTTATGCATCAACAAAACTGCTTGCTATGGCATTCCTAGCTTACTTATCAGGGGAATCACATCCTGTACAGCAACAACAAATATTGTTACAAATGTGTGACAGCACTCAAGGTTTTACATTTGTTCTATATTTCTTTTTCATAAGAACACTGGATTTACTTCACCACTAAAATTAGTGACTGAAATAGAAAATTTCCCAGCAAACCTGAAGGGCTTTGTTGATTTGTTTAAGAATAAAAAATTTGCCAGATTGAAGGATTGGGTGGTTAAAATGAGTTCGAAGGATCAGATTATAGCTAAACTTCAAACTAATAAATTATCATGGTACAATTATATCCAGTTGGACAGATGGACTAATAAATGGTTGAGGATTAATGGCAAATGTAGAGAATGTACTAAGTATGAACAATTTCTATCATCACACGAAGACGTGCAGAAGGATGCTTTGAAAAAGGGAGTAGTAAGTAAAATTTATAACCTAATTTTGGATCAGGAGGAAAATGAGCTTGAAACATAAGGATTAACATCAATTTGGGAACATGATTTAAAGACAGAAATTAGAACAGAGGATTGGATAAAAATTTGGAAGATGAGAGTTCTAAGATTAATGTCGGTAAGAATAAAGAAGATTTTTTAAAAAATTAGTTTAAGGTGGTACATGACTCCGGTGAAATTGAACATAATAAATTCAGACTATTCTAAGGCCTGTTGGAAATGTGATGAAGAAATTGGCGTGTATTATCATATGTGGTGAGCGTGTAAATGGATTCAGAAATTTTGGAAATTGATTTTTAAGGAAATATGTGATATATTTGGAAAAGATATTGAATTTAACTCCAAATTTGCTTTTCTGTCAATTTTTGATAAGATAGAACTTGATTATTACTCAAAGTAATTGATTTCTGATGTTATGACAAGTGCTAGATTATTAATTGCTAGATACTGGAAAGACAAACATGATATCAAATTAGAAGATTGGTATAACGAAGTATGGGACATTGTGTTAAATGACAAATTGACTACTGAACTGAAGATGAAAAGAGGGGAAATAAATCTGAATATTTTTATGCTATTTGGGGCAGATTTATTGAATTTGTATTAGTGAAAGGAAAGGGGAAAGCTAGCAACAATCAATACAATTTTGGAAAAGAGGTTCATAATAAAAGAATTAGTCCAAAGGGTCCTGTGGGTATGGGGGTGCACTGAGTTTTAGATTGTTACTCAGTATTTTGTTTTGTATTGATGAATTCGTTTTGGAAAATAATTTCTAATTTTTTTTTAAAAAAAGAACACTGGATTTACATGCTTTGTAGACTAATCCATAATTATCCTTTCAAGATTTTGGAACTTGTAGCATTGCATCTATGCGACTATGCCTAGCCAACAGCATAGCAGAACACATGGTAACTAATATCACAATCACACATACAGCTGATTGACCATGACATAGCAGAAATGACTCATAAAACATATTTGTTTGTTTGTTTGTTTATATACTGCCTTTCTCTCCATAAGGGACCCAAGATGGCTCACAAGAACTAAAATTATAAAACAATAATGCCACATAAATATCATATTAAAACAATTAAACATATAATCAAGATTAGAACCAATATTAAAAATAGTTCAAAACATTTTTAAAACCTGTAGGTTTATTAACAAAGCCTTCCTGAGACAATTATTGCTTAAAAGCCTACCTGAGAGGGAAGGCTTTGCCTGATGATGGAAGGTCAAAAGGGATGAGGCCAACCTGTCTTCTCAGGGCAGTGCATTCCAAAACCTGGGAACAGCCACTAAGAAGGCCTTCTCTTGCGTCCTCACTGAATGAGTTTGGGAAAGTGGCAGAATCAGGAGAAGGTCCTGCCCAGAAGATCTTAACTTTATGTATGTTGACATTCTGTCAATATGTAAGTATTAGCGTACTGTAGCTAGCTTTCTTCTTTTCACGAGAGGACTGTTCAAGAAGTGTTCTTGTCTCTAGCCTTAGCCTTTTTTGAATACAGTGGTGCCCCGTATAGCGAGGTTAATCCGTTCCGGATTAACCCTCGCTATACGGAATCATCACTAAACGGGTAGGGGAAAGGTATTGGAACGCATTAAACTTCGTTTAATGCGTTCCAATACCTTCGTTACTTACCCGTTCAGCGAGGATTCCAGGTGGCGGCAGCCATTTTCACGCCTTCGCTAAGCGAGGGCAGGGCGCGAAAACGGCTGCCGGCAGCCATTTCCGGGCTTCCGGCGGCCATTTTGGAACCACCGATCAGCTGTTCGGCAGCTCCAAAATGGCCGCCGCAATACCCGATCTTCGCAATGCGGGTTTTCCCCATTGCGAAGATCGGGTATGTTTCCGTATAGCGATCCCGAAAAAGGGATCGCTATACGGAAACATCGCTATACGGTGCACTCGTTAAGCGAGGCACCACTGTACTTATTTGCTCCACAGATTTTTTATTATTGTTGTTGTTGTTGTTGTTGTTGTTGTTGTTGTTGTTGTTGTGATTTTTGATACTGTTTGGAAATTTCACTTTTTTGTCTTTTTCTTTCAACATATTTAATAAAATATAAAATTTCACAATTTTACAAAACTTCCTTTTGGGAAAAAGACAGTTGTTGGTACCAAGGAACAGTCTTGACTCAATCACCTACTTGGTGCCTTTGCATTTTGTGGGTATTTTGGCATTCCTATCTTGCAGGGTTGGCATAAAAGCCAAAAGTGCTTAACTTTTTTTTCTTTTTCTTTTTCTTTTTTTCTTTTTTCTTTTCTTTGGTAACTCACTGGAGCATTGAGCAGTCAGAGTGACTCAAGGTCTTGGGGATCACAGTGATGGCAGGATTTTCCCCAGCCATCAGTACATCTGGCCCTCCCAGGAGTTACCCACAGGAGGAAAGTCTGGGAGGTGAGGCTGAGGGGTTAGTGTGACCCAGCCATAATATTAACAAGAAATTCCACCTTGTTTTCCTTAGCCTATTGAAGTAACTGAAATTTCAGTAATTGGCCGCTAGAGGGAGAGTAGTTTTCCATTAAATTTACATCCCATGAAGCTGGAAGTTGCAGTAACATACCCTTGCCATATCTGTATCATGCAGTGCAATACTGTTCGTGCTTCTTCAGAAGTCTCACAATATTCACTAGGTAGCTACTTCCATGTAAGAATGTGTAGAGCTGCAACTTTATTTAGCAACGTCTTGCCATTCTTGACTTAAAACAATACAGAATCTATATTTTGTGTGCCCTGTTGAAAGGCGTAAGTACAACAAACAAGCAAGCAAAATATTTTGTCTCCGAAAAGATTCTATTCAGTCCCTGAAAATGGCAAAATACTATTTGGTGGCACGGAATATTGCACAAATTTTGCTTAGAAAGTGACAATAATGCAAGAGGAGAGACTGACCTTTATCAAGAGTTACATTGTCAACTTCACTTTTGTAATGGAAGTTTTATTTTTGGTTGGTGTTATTGTGTTTCATTTCTATTAGCATTAAAAAAAACCTCTCCCTCTCTCTTCCTTTTCTCTTTCAGTCTGAAGTTTTCAGCTTGAAATATTCTGAGATGTGAAAATGGCTTTCAATATCATTCTGTATTCCCAACAGACAACAACCAAATTAATTTTCAGTATTCCAGCATAAGCAATAACTTGTTTCTAAGGGACTGCAGCAAGTATTTCCACAGTGTCAGTTTTTAACACTCTCCTCTCAAAATTCATCTAGATGGAAGTAGATAAATGGTGCTTTGAAGCCAAGTAATTTTGATTAGAACTAGGATGTTAGAAGATATGAAGTGTCCTGTTGATTTGCCTAACTGAGAGATCTAGGTCTTTGACATGGCTCAGCAGGAGAAGTGCCACAGAACTTTACACACAGTGCATGATGGTAACATCAGTCAATCACATCTTTGGAACACTGACCAATCTCATTTCTCGTGATGGGCTAATGTAAAGTTTGGACCCAGACTGTTCAGCACTGAGTGAATACATTTCTTTTATTTCCCAAGGTATTTGCTGGTGTGCTGTCTCACTGTCACTATAATATTTTCTATCATGTAGCTACATAATTTTTTTAGCATGATTTAATTTTTATTTTTATAATAGGTTGCTGAAATCTTATTTAGTGTAATACCGTAACTTGCGCTAGGCCCGTTGAATCAGTGGGGATTGAGTGAGTCAACTCCTTCATACGTTCCATTGATTCTGATGTGCCTACTTTACTTCCAGCTTATTGTGCTAAAGTGCGTTGTGCCACTGACTATAACTGTAACTATATGGTCAAATGCTGTGGCATTTGCTGCAGGTGTAAAACAGATGAATTTGTTTTATGTTTTTTTTAATGATTGCATGATACAAAGGCTAATTTGAATCAGTCACAATGTGGACTTTTTTCCTCTGTCACTGGAGGCTTCTACTTTTTTCAATCTGGAACCATTCAAACAGACTTTTCCCTGTGTGATCAGTTGTTTCGTTCTCCAAAAGGACGGGGGAGGGCACGTGACTGAAGATGGTGTTCTGCTATGGTAATGTACTACATTGGGCATGATGTTTCGGACAGCAGAAACACCCATCTCCATGATCTTTCCCCCTAGTTGTCCCAAAATGTTTTAATATTTTAAAAATAAACTACCAAGTTTAGTGCTAGATCACTTTATCATCGCATACTAATTTAGCACTAGACCACCTTTGTACAGACAAAAAAGGAAGATAAAATTTAATATGAAATAGAAACAACTCTGAGGAATGACAGCAAACTACTATGTTTCCATGGTATGTGTATATGTGTTTATATGCTATAGAGAATATTGGGAAACTGTCCCTTTTCCCTAGCACCATGCAATACTGTAAACAGTCCAGCAACTTTACAATGAAGGATGAAAAAAGAGCCAGGGATAAACAAAGGGTGGGATCAAAGGAAGGGGTTGTGGGCTGTGGCACAGATCAAACTGGATCAGATTGAGGGGCCTATGTGAACAATGGCACCAAAATAATCCACAGTCTCCATGTGATCATCTAATCCAGTGGTTCTTAACCTTTGTTACTCGGATGCTTTTGTACTGCAACTCCCAGAAACCCCAGTCAGGACAGCTGGTGGTGAAGGCTTCTGGGAGTTGCAGTCCAAAACTCCTGAGTAACCCAAGGTTAAGAACCAGTGATCTAATCCAAATAGAAATGTAAAATATTTTCAGACTGAAATATACATATGTATGTGTGGAATATTTGTACACCATTTCTTAATTATATGTATGTTCACAAGAAGGAACCATTCACTGTACCTTAGACAATGGACTAATTGATCTTGCTGGAAAAAAAACACCCATATACCACTGAAAGAGTTTAAAACATTTAAATTTGTATGGCATTGAAAGGGTACTTGATGACCTTTGCACAAATGTAGGCACATTATTAATAATGCACTCTGGAGACAGAGCAGCGTGAATAACATTACAGTGGCCTAAATTACCAAGAGTGGCACAAAATTGTCCAGAGTGTGCTACTGAGCACAGCTTCTTTTCTGTCTGTACAGAATAGAGGCAGAATAGAGAGGTCCATAACTCCACAGTTGTCACATTCTCACCTTTGAAATAATCACACACTTCGTGGTTATGCATATGTTGTATATATTGTTCACATTCAGAAGACATCAAAATCTCAGCTCCACCTTTTCAGTGAAATTTCAGATGTTCATGGTAGCTTAACGCTGGATACAGAAAACAGTAAAAAAAAAAAAAGAGCTGACCATTATTGTAAGCAATTAGATGTTGTTTCACTCCCTGCCTTTGGCTGGGCAGAACATTTCTTGTGCTGTATTCTGGTGATCCTTAACTATTCTATGAAGCTTATCATGAAATTATATAGCTGAAATCAAACTCATTACATTGGTCCTTAGGCTTAACTGCTGTTACATTCAAATGATAATAAAAAATACTGTGGTCCATCAAAAAACTTCCTGTTTTTGCTGCTTATGAGAGAGAGAGAGAGAGAGAGAGAGAGAGAGAGAGGGAGGGAGGGAGGGAGGAAGGAAGAGAAAGAAAAGAAAAAAGAAAAGAAAAGAAAAAAGAAAAGAAAAAAGAAAAGAAAAGAAAAAAGAAAAGAAAAGAAAAGAAAAGAAAAGAAAAGAAAGAAAGAAAGAAAGAAAGAAAGAAAATGGGTGGCTAATGGTGCCTAAACCTAATTTTCATGAAATGGAACAGTGTTACACATCTTGCAATACATACAGTAAGACGCGCTTACTGTAGTGTGCTAAATGGTGACCAATCCTATTCAGTACATTGAATTTCTTCACCAACTAGTTAATTGGCATTTGCTAAACATGGTTGCTTCCATTTTATACTTCTATTCAAATGTCAGTTTTCCGCCATATTGCACAAGCACCATTAATTCATGTGCATTTGGCCTTGTGTTCTGTAATTGTGTGCCTCTCATGCTGAAATTCATTGCTTGCACTGCATTGCTTCAAGAGTGTCTAATCCTAAAGGATGCTGTAGCAAACTTCTAGGGCATTTTATTAGCAGCTCTGAATCTGCAGCTAGTAAAGCAAATTGCAGGTGCACTCCTTCAATCCAGGGTGCTGTACTTTGAAAGTGGATTAATTTGGCCTAAGCTAAATTAAATAGGGGAAATGCAATCTTTCAAGTAGTTTGGACCCAGAAACAGACAGCAGCCAGTGGAGCTGCTGAAACAGGGAGTTACAATATGTGATCTCTGTAACCAGCTCCAGTTAACAATCTGGCTGTGGCATTTTGGATCTGCTGAAGTTTCTAAACACTTTGCAAAGGCAGCCCCATATATAGCACCTTATAGTAATCCAAACTGGATGTAAACATTCCCTACACACCTTTAGGAGCAACTGTGTCAATGGCCTTAACCATTTATCTATTTCCGAGCTTTGGCAGAATTGCCTGCCAGGGTGACAGGACACCCCCAAAGAGCCAACAGAATATCATTTGGACCCATCAGCCTTCTGGGAGGGATCATCTTGATCACACGCGCACACACCCTGAGGCTCTAAGTTTCACCTCTGAGGTCCAGCAAGTCTAAATCCCACCAGGTAATGAACTGCCCATTACAATGGAACCACAGAAAGTTCCTCCACATCCAGATCAGCAACACCTCCTCCAGTACAGAAAACCAGGTCTAAAGTGTATCCTGCAACATGGGTGGGGGTCAGATACCATTTGGACAGTCACATGGCCATAAATATAAAAGACATTACAGTGTATACTTTATTTTTAGCTACATTTTATTTACAGTTGTTCTGCCTGACCAATAATTTGAGTAAATTGTGTTTCTTTAACATTGTTCACATATTTTGTCAATATCTGGAAAATTAATGTCTGTGCTTGGCTGGCTAATGTAATTTGAACATCAAAATGGCACAATATATTGTTGTCTGGATGTACAGTTTCAGTGAAGTGCTGTTTTAAAGGATGACACATCAAATTCCAGACTTTGTTGTTGCTGTTTTGTACTGGCAAATGTTCAGCCTGCCCTCCCCCCTTGTATTAGACTCAGGCAACCTACTTTATTCCACAAGATGGCTCTCTAACCACAAATATTCAACTAAATATGAGTTGTACAGCTGTTTGGGAACAAGCCAAAGGAGGTTTATCTTCAGACCTTAAAACACAGAATTGCTGTCATCAATGCATGTTTTTAAACCAATGGCAGCTTTAATGTTTCAAACGTTTTATTTAAAGTAGACTTATGGTAGTTAAATGTGAATTTACTAAATATTTTAGAGTTAAACAACTGCTGGCTCTTATTTTGAAATACATATCTCATTTTTTTCATATACATTATTTTATAGCTGAAGATTTTCTGCTGGCTGGACAGATCAGTGGTTTAGGTATGTGACTGCAGAACCAGGGGCTGGGAGTTCAATTTCCAACTGTACCTCCAGAGGGACAACCTTTGTGACCTTGGGCAAGCTGCACAGCCCCAGGGCGCCCCCAGAAGAAGGGAAGAGTAAACCACTTATGAGTACTCTCTACCTAGAAATCCTTGAAAAGAATCCCCCTAAATCAGAATTGACTTGACAGCACACAAATAACTATTTCCTAAAGCCACATGTGCAAACATGAATTCAGTCATGCATCAGATTTCCATCCACAATAATTTGTTTGCAGTAAGTATGTAGCTATGCTACAGGCTTTCAGTGTGTTTGGACAAGTCACTGCAGATGTCCTCAGGTTTTCTGGAAGTGTATTGTTTCAGCTACAATCTCGCTTCTCTGTTACATGTTACTCGTAGCCTTGAGTGCAGCTCACCCATAGGTGAACAGCTCTCCACTGCATACCCAAAAACTGCTACTGCAAAGATTTGCCTGTTTTGCAGCAGTTGCGTTGAAAAGAACAGTCCAGTAAGGAGTCACCTCTGTGTGGTGGTATGTCCAATTCAGTGGTGCTCCCACCAGCTTCCCTAGCAACTGTTGGTTTGACTGGTGAGAGCACAGTTCAAGGGGAGGTGGTAGGAATGGTGACAGGAGAGCAAGCCCTATTGAACAGGCTGGGATTTAGTCCTGAGTGATTTGGAAAGGGACCACACTCTTAGTCACTGTATCTCAGGAAGAAGGTGAGCTAAAAGTCTTCGCCCTGTCATTACAGCTTCTGCACAGAAGGAATGTTTTGTATCATGGGGAAACGGCCACCTGTATTTCATCAGTTATCACCAAAAACACTGATCAGTTTTCTTAAATCCCACTTCTAGGGAAATCCCATCTATACTGGGGTTAAATTCTAGACCAAATCCTAGACCAAATATGGCAAAATCTTGTGGCACTTTAAAATTTCATTTGGCATAAGCTTTTGTTGAATCTGAAATATTGTGTTCTAGAGAGTCCACAAAGATTTGTGCCAAATAGTTTTTAAGGTATCACAATACTCTTTGGTGTTTATCCTGTGTTATAAAATCTTGTCATACCTTTAATTCCACTGCCACCATAAAACCTTCTTAATAACATCTTCCCCTTGACATGTTTCAGCTTTTCAACAGTAGGGCATTAGATCTTTAGGTATGGATTCCAAAGATCATATAAACATCTGGAGGAAGCCAGTCCAATGATTCAGCCGGCAGCACCCTCTCAGAAGCTTTGGAAAGGAGGGCAGAATGCCATGTCAATCACTCAGGTGAGGTCTTAGAGAAGATGAAGGGAGATTCACATGTGTGAGAGCCATTTGCCTGAGGTTGGGGCAGAAACAAAGACAAGTTTCCTGATAACTAATTGGAAACAGCTGGGTGTCTTGGAGAGGCACAAGGAGAGCTGTAAATTCTGCTCACTGAGCCAGCTAAGTGTGGAAGACAACTACTGTAGTTTGTTTTTTTGTCCACTACCATTCCATCTGCCAAGCCTCCTTGGAACTCCCTGTGGCTTGGCTTGACTGATGATCCTGCTTCTGCCTGCTCCCTGCTGATAGGTGATTGTTTCTTTTATTTAAAATTTAACCAATTGTAAGAAAGGAGTAGAAACACTTCTTTTAAAGTTTGGCATATGATATTTAACCCACCCTGCTGTGCATGTTTTATTGATTTAAATCATTTCTATGCATTGATTTGATAATGATGGGTTTAGTTTCTTGAATTTATGATTTTTATAGTTATACTTGATTTTAGTTGTTTTTACTCATTTAAAAGTTGTTTTAGTGTGAGGGCAGGGTATAATTGTAATTGTCATCATCATCCTCATCAACAACAGGACTAAACTTCTGTCTTGACCCATAGACTTTGAATGGCAGCTCCCTTACTTGGAAATGGAGAGATGTTTTCAGCACAGGCCCAGTACTAAAGGATTTTTCTGGTAGTTAATGCTGGTGGTCCTTTCAATGCCTTAGTTTGGCTATGGAATGGCAACATGTGTCAGGTTCTCAGATTGCTGATAAGGCCTTTTCCAGTGCTGTATAGCCCAGGCTACTCTCTGGTTTTGTGCAACCATAAAACTGTCCAGAAAGTGATTAGAATGTCAGTGGTATAATGTGAAGCAAACTGAATGTGTATTAGAGTACATAATGGCACCTTCTGTATTACAGTGCAGGCAGGAAAGGCGAGTTAGTTTGTTAGTATAGTCAGGTGGAAGGAAGGAAGGAAGGAAGGAAGGAAGGAAGGAAGGAAGGAAGGAAGGAAGGAAGGAAGGAAGAAGCATTGCAGCACCTTAAAGACTAGCTGCTATGCTTAATGTGAGCTTTCCTGGACCAGTCCACTTCCTCAGATGTAAGAGTGGGATTACATGGCAAATATTTATAATTTTATACATGGCACCAAATCAGAGATTGTATTTGGGCACAAGTTGTTGATATGACAATGACCTTTAAAACTCCCATCAGTATTCAGTTGCCCTCCCAGGAAGCAACATTCTGTAAATAGTGGCAATGATTAGTGGCTAAATTAATCCTAGGCTATAGACAACAAGCAGAAACAATAAGGTAATGATTATCTAATCTCCAATAAGACTTGTGAGGAAGCACTGGTACATAGTAAGGAAATATAGCTGTAAATTTCTGCAAACACAACACATTTTACATTTTATAATGATCTAAGAAACCTTGGCTCAGTCCATTGAGACTGGTTTTAAAAATGTGTATGTCTTTTATCTCAGTTGACTCTCTCTGCATTCTTGTCCTGTAATTTTTCTTCTCCAGAATGGCAACTTTCAGGTCTCCTGCAGAGTGTCCAGGCAAATTAAAATGACTGGAAACAGGTTTCTGCATATTGCCTTTCCTGTTGTCCAATGCGTATCCATTAATTTTTCTGTGCAGAGACTGTCCCATTTTTCTTATGTTGAGGGGCATTGTTGCTAAAAATCCATAGATAACATTGGCAGTGGAATAGAAAAAGATACCCTTGATGTTGTGTGTGACACTGTTAGGTCCTGAAATTGTATTGCCAGAATAAATGTGAGGGCATCTGGATTTACAGGAGGATTTCGTCCCCATCTCTGTGTCAGAGTTGTTTAGTTGATTGTGTGAGAGTAATTGGTGGGGTTGTCTGTAAGCAAGTATAGGTCTGTGACTTAAGGCTTGGGATAGTGAAGTATTCTCATTAAGGATGGGTTGGAGATCACTTACGATGAGTGTAAGTAGTCTTAGTTGTGGGATGAAAGTGATCACTAGCAGGGTTTGTTTGTTTTCTCTTCTGGGTTTGTCCTGTAGTAGGTTGCTTCTGGTTATCCATCTTGCCCTGTTGACTTACTCCTTAACCATATTGGATGGGTATTGTAGTCTGAGGAATGCATTTTGTAGATCCTTGAGTTTGGAGTTTCTCTCTATGGGTCTGAGCAGATGAGATTTTATGAGGACTTGGCTGGAAACAATGGATCTTGTAGTGTGTTCTGCATGGAAGCTGGAGGCATGTAAGTAGGTATATTGATCAGTGAGTTTTCAATACAGCATGGTGCTAATATGTCCATGTTGGAGTTTCACAGTGGTGTCCAGAAAACGTACCTGCTGTGTGGATTGTTCCAGGCTGAGCCTGATGTTCGGAAGAAAGTTACTGAAATCCCAGTGGATTCTTTCTAAGGACTCTTTTCAGGTCAGAAAAATGTAATTAATGTACCTCAGGTAGAGGAGTGGTTTTCGGGTGAAGCAGTTGAGAAACAGTTGTTCTAGGTTGGTCATGAATGTGTTTGCATATTGTGGTGCCATGCAAGTGCCCATGGCAGTTCTGTTGATCTGGAGGTAGGTTTTATTTGAAATAGTTGTGTGTGAGCACAAAGTTGCAGAAAGTGGTGATTTTGTGGCCTTCTTCTTTGCCTTTAATTGTATCTGTGGTAGCCTTTAGTCTATCTCTGTGTTCAATGTTAATGTAGAGTGCTTCTACATCCATTGTGGCTAGTATGGTGTTGTCAGGGAGGTCATGTATGGATTGAAGTTTCCTTAGAAAGTCTGTGGTATCTCTTATGTAGCTAGATGCACTAGTGGCATATGGTTTGCGAACGGAGTCCACATATCCCAATAACCTTAACTGTGACAAGTGTTGATGCTAGATAAAATGGATCTACTGGGGTTTCCTGGTTGAGTGTTTTAGGTAGTAGGCAGAAGGTGACTGGTTGAAGTTCTTGAGGTGTGTTGGTAAGGATTCGTTCATGTGAGTTTTCAGGGAAGATTACTTTACTTTGATTACTATAGATTAAGATTACTATAAGATTACTTTGTTAGCTCCATCATATCCTTGGGTGGCCACTCAGAGTGTCTCTGAATAGTGTGGGAATTAACATCTGCTGTGAAGCACTAGCCACTGGACATTTGTTCGGATGATTTTACAAGGTATTTTTAAAGCAAAAAATAACTCAGCAGCTGGTATTTGACTGCCATTCAAGCAAGGGTTGGGCAACTTGTAGCTAATGACATACCAGGGTGCATGTGAGTTTTGCAGTCTTTTATGTGACTAGTAGAGATGGGCACCTACTGTGATTTGGTGGTTTGGCGTGGTTCTCTGGATCAGGCTCACATGTGTTGTGGGCCTGATCCCTGCCTTCTCCTGTGAGCATCCACTCAGAGTAGGGGGCAGGGAAGGGAGGCTTGCAGAACTGCTTCTGATGGCGCACCTGCAGGAGAAGGTGGGACACAGAAACTGGGATGCTAGTGGAACACCTGTGGGCCCGATCCATGTTAAGTGCCCATCTCTAATGACTACGCATGCAACTGAGACCTGCAGCAGCACCTAAGCCGTTGGCTGCAATTAGCTGCAGCAAGTTATGTTGCTCACTGGTCTAGGAGTATCATTCTTACATTACCTGGTGGCAGATGTTTTCTTTTGGACAAGATGTTCAAGTCAGTGGAGAGGAAATGTAACTCCCATTATATTTACAAGACGCTGATTATCTAGGTGCATTTTGACTTGGGCTCAGACCTGGTTTGGAGCTAAACTCAGACCAGGCTATTCCAAGAACATTTCCTCTGAGGCTACAATGATCTTCAAGGGAGGTCCTGCTGTGCCTGAGGATTTCTCCTTGATGGAAACTGGAAGACATACTTTTTCTGTGAATGCCCATCCCATGGATTCCTCTCTCCTCTGTGGTACATCACCCTTCAATATTGATATATGTAAGGAGTTTGTTAAGAACTTAATTTTTACTTAGGTCTTCCTCCACATGTGCTGTTTTGAACATTATCTAATATTGGATTTTAATTTTGATTATTCTAATGTTCTGTACTCTTGTAATCCAGTTTGGGACTGTTTATGAAAAATATAGACCTATTCCTAAGGAAGCTGTTACATTCCTAAGTATGTTCACTTCTCTAAAGGAAATGTATACCAGCTACTATTTCCATAGTTCTGCCCCTGGTAGCTTATCTAAATTACATAGATCTGAAATTCTTTTGTGATTTCTGGATCCAGGTCGAACATATTTTTTCAGTTGTCACTCATAATTAATCTTTGGCTTCTTGATACTGTTATTCTTTATTTGGCATCCTTCAGGTGAATTCTTTGAGATCCTCCTTCTGTTCAGTTACTTGAAGATCAGGATGCAGCCAAAAGGAAGAAGTCAGAATTACTTCCTCCAAAGTCTTCCTGTTTCTTGGGGCAAATTACATACTGTTATCGCTATGGCCCCCCAGAGTCTTCAGGTTAAAGTGCACATTGAATTAAATGTCTGTTTCATCCTCTTAACCATACATATTGGGCATGAGACATCAGACAAGCAACAAAGGTGTCTTTCCCAAATGATTTTTTTAACAAAATAATCTAATTTGCCAAATGTGAATTGAAGGAAGCTCCTGTTAGAATAAACAGAACGTCATTTCCTCTTATGGATCCACAACAGAAAGCCGCGGAATCATTGCCTCATCTAGCCTCTCTTGGCTAGCTCTTGTAAGTTCTGTCTTGAGTGATCTCAGCTGTATGTCTCTTCTTAGCATCTCCTTCTTCTGTGGCTGTCTCTGCTCACCCCTGACAGTTTGGAACTGCTGATTTCTGTTAGACGGAATGTTCTTAGTTCTTCTAGACAACTTTCTGCAGAGGCACAGGCACAGTGTCACCCTTGGGCAACACGTAGCCCCAAAGCTATTTTGCTGGCATCCAGCCCTTCCCCAGCCCCATCTTTTGCCAGTAAAATGTCACTTACCACCTCTGGGAAGTCTCCGGGAGAGACAATTCACATTTTAATCAGGTCACACCACCCACATACTGTCAAACACCCTTTCTCAAAATTGGAAGTGGACTTCCAAACAATTCTAGTTCTTTTTATTGTTCTTGTTGCATTTTTGATTAGTGGAACCCCTGAAGAAAAGTGGCCCCTGAATCTGTCAAAGTTAACCAACTCTATTTTATAATAAAAAATAGCACCGTGTTACAGAACTTGCCCATTTATACATTTTATACAACATTTAAAATGTATTTTTACTCTGGATATATAAAGGAACACTCTATCCATGTTTACTATTTTTGTGAAAAATAGGCCACAGATAAGCTAATATCAAGTGGGAGCAGGATTTGGCATCTTTTAAGTACACGGAAAAAATGTGAAAATCTACTAATATTTGTGAACTATCTGAATAGTAAAAACGCAAAAAGCACTGCAGGATGCCAAAGAATGTAGCACCATGACTAGCCCCATGTTCTGTTTTTATGTAGATCCACATTGTCATCTATCAAAACTAAAATATGCATATCTTGTATTATGTCTGTGCTTATTATTTCTGGGGATAAAACTGCCTCATGGCATTAGCAGAGATGAGTTTAGGTAATCTGAGTAAAATTACATCTTTTCATTTTGCACTTGCACATTGACGCTTACATAATCTTCTCCTTTTAAGGGTTCTGTAGATGAAAGGTTCTGTAGAACCGAGATTTACTCAGCAATCAAAACAAAGACTTCATCCAAGAAATCAGAGGAAGAATGAAACTTAGAAGGGCAGTTAAGAAGGAACTAGAAAAGATCCTTAAATTTAACAGCCTTAAAAAAAATACCAAGGCCAAAATCATCCGTATTGTGGTATTCCAGATAACTATGTTTGACTAGGAAAGCAGGACAATTAAGAGAACTGATGGGAAAAAAAATCAGTTCATTTAAAATGTGGCATTTGAGGAGAGCTTTACAGATGGACCACCAGAAAGACAAATTTGATTCTGAAACAAGCCAAGCCTGAACTTCCACTAGAAGTTAAAGTGACTGAACTGAGACTATTATATGTTGGTCATATCATGAGGGGGCACAAAGCAATAGAACAGATAACAATATTATGAAAAGTGGAAGTTAATAAGAAAAGAGTAAAAGCTAACATAAGATGGATTGAGCCAGTAAAGGAAACCACAGGTCTTTATTTGCTAGACTTGAGCAGAGCTGGTAATGACAGAACCTTCTGGAGGTTGTTAATTCATAGGACCATCATAAGTCACAAATGACTTGACAGCACGTGACGACAACAACTACAGAAGTAGACATCTGACTGAGAAATAAGGTTACACTATGGCATCCAGATGATTTGCAATGCCCCAAATAAGCTATTTGACCGAGTAGCTGCTTATTAGCAGCATTTTCCAGAGTAACCCATGGAATATTCTCCTACAGAGTATAAGCAGTTTCCTTGTAGACATTTTCCACATACTGGCTACATTCAATTATGGAAGCATTCTGTTAGACAGCCACATAAAAGCACCTTTTTTACTGCCATTGTGAGACACTGACAGTGGATAGAGTAGTAAGTAGCAGTAGAAGAAGTAATGAGGTGTTCACATAACTGAGTGGTGAGACGCCAGGTTACATTAAAGGCAAAATATTTTTCTATGTTATGGAAAAATACCGCTGAGCAGTAGGATATTATTGTATGTCTTTAATGTAAAATATGTCACCGT
Organism: Pogona vitticeps; assembly: GCF_051106095.1. Taxonomy (NCBI): domain Eukaryota; kingdom Metazoa; phylum Chordata; class Lepidosauria; order Squamata; family Agamidae; genus Pogona; species Pogona vitticeps. The sequence continues at coordinate 181,108,263 of NC_135786.1, forward strand.
AAAATCTTGTATAAACGGGTACTTTAACCAGTACTTTAACATCATTAGTCTTGAACAGCAGCATTCCAAATTTTAAAATATTTAGTTGGTTCATCTATAAAGCATTGACAATAGTTACATTTAAGCATGATAGCAGTAAGGGGAATTTTTTTCCACTATGATCTAAACAAGCTGAGTTGAGAACAAAACTGGATTCATCTAAGTGACAAGTGGGTATATATATTTGAATGACTATGAATAAATGACTTTCTTATTAATCATTCACCTACTCGCAGCCATCAACAAACAGCAATAAAATTTGTTTTATCAAAAGAAACTGACACTGCACAGGGGATAAAAGTGAAATTTATTGTTGCCAACTGTCACTTTTATGTATAGATGTTCCTAGAAAAACAAAACTTTTCCTTCAGTTTTAGTGATGTTATGTAGCAGCTATGGGACAAAGCAAAATGACAAGTGTATCATTACTAACACTGAAACTCATTGCAAAATTCATGTTAAGTCTTCTCCTTTAAATTAAATCTGACACTGCTTTTATCATTGAGACTTAACACTAACAAGTACCATCCATTTCAGTAAGCCTTCTCTGTACAGGACTAATTTGGATCCCAGAACTAATGTTGGACCAAAAGCACAGCAAACAGAAAATCCTGAACTTACTAAAGCATAGCTGCATGGGAATGCAGTGATGATATTGTGTGGCAAAGCAATCAACATTTCATAAGACAATTCTAAAAATGTGGGTAGCCCAAACAAAATATATATATATATAACTTTGAAACTGGACTTTGGATTAGCACCACATTTGGCATGGATATAGCAGATAGTCTGCTCTTGCTCTCTGCCACACTTGAGGAAGTTTGGACAACAGGTTTTTATGTTATGAGTTCTTAAAAGTAAAAGTATTTTACCTCCAGTTCAGAAATAGGTGGCAGCAAGCTATCCCAGATTTAAAATAATTCTCCTAAATTGAAAAGAGCAGTCTTATTTATTGTTGGGGCTGTGGGGGCTGAAATATTGGTATTCAAAAAATTAATTCCAAATGGGAGAAACAGACATTTCTTATAGCACTGAGCATGTGTGGTACAGACTTGCTAGGAAGAAGAGCTTTGGCAAAGCTGAAGGGGTGACCAAGAGAGATATTGGGAGGAAAGGTCACAACTCATACAAAAAAGAATAAGGCAAGTCAAACAATGACCTTGCTTTACAAAAAATAATGGAGTGACAATACTCCAGAAAGGGTGACATTTTGCCATATGTCTTCAGAGAATTACAACTTAGCTGGTACAGCTAGGGCCAGTTAAAAGGAGCTAAAAGATTGGTTCATGTGTGGGCCTATGTTTGGTGGGATGATGGGATTAAGAGAGAAAGTTAAAAAGAACAAAAACACCCCCTCTGTTTTGATTCATCGTTATTGAATGGTCATCCTGAGTTAGCATGCTACCTTGCTATGAAGAACTCTGCATGGTCGTGAGTATGGGTTGGAGAATTATTTTCTGTGGGACCAGATTTATCATACCTTAACCCATGTAAGTTCTGCTTATCTTATCTAGTGATTTTTTTTAATCACTGATGAAATTATTGGAACTTTTTGCTATACTTTGCTACTTTTTGTGTTTTAATAAAAACAATAAAATTTTACCCAAATTGTGGTTTGTTCAGACAGCTGCAAAAGGGTTGAAGGTACTAACCCAATGTTTGAGGATGCTTGGAGATTTTGAAATATTTTGGTTTGCTTTAAATTCTGTGCAGGATTGCTTTGCAATTAGGAGCAACAACCTGCCTGTCCGTATTTTTCCTGAGCACTCAGGAGTAAGGGACCTAGACCATGCTAGGGAAGGCACGGACCTCAGGAGGCATTTCCCAACCATTGTGCACTAACCTCCTGGTCATACGGTAACCTATCCAGGCAGAGAAGGTAGCGTAACTGAATGGTGAGAGGCACCCCTCTGTGTAACTCATGATAAATAAATCCCTCACAACTTCACATTTCAGATCCTAGATTTTGCAGATTCAGAGGATGGAGACTTTCCCTCTTTCTCCTACATCAGGAATTTTACCTTTTTTTGCTGAAGCACCGTACCAGCCTGAACTTGATCTTTGCATTTGCTCTTGTTACTGAGTTTGGATGCTGCCAATGCACAGAGTGATGATTCATAAATTATGGTATTAGGCAGGAAGCTGAGAGAATAATTGACAATATTTGCTACTCTATTCATCTTGATGTACAGTAGCAACTCAACAAATAAAGAAAGGTAGGAGGCAACATTCACTCTAGGTTGTGCTGCTGTGCTGCCGTACAGTGCTGGATCAGAGCCACCCGTTTGCCTTTGGTTGCACCTGGAACTCTGCATGCACAGGACAGGGCTCCTGCACAGTGCTCCAATTCCAGGAAATGTTGGTAAGAGGTGTTCATAGAATCACAGAATCATGAAATTGGAAGGGACCTGTAAGGCCATGAAGTCTAACCCCCTGCTCGCTGCAAAATACAAATCAAAGGATATCTGCCAGGTGGTTGTCTAAGTTTTTCTTGAATGCCTCCAGTGCTGGAGCACGCACCACCTCTCAAGGTAATTGGTTCCACTGTTGTACTGCTCTAAGAGTTAGGTTGTTTTTCCTGATATTCAACTGAAATTTGGCTTCCTGTAACTTGAGCCCATTATTGCATGTCCTGCACTCTGGGATAATCAAGAACAGATCTTGCCTCTCTTCTGTATGACAGCCTTAGAATTTGAAAAGTGTTATATCATCTCTCTGTCTTCTTTTCTCAAAGCTAAACATGCCCAGTTCTTTCAGTCTTTTCTCATGAAGCTTGGTTTCCAGCCCCCTGATCATCCTTGTTGCCCTCCTCTGAACATGTTCCAATTTGTCCGCATCCTTCTTAAACTGTGGTGTCCAGAACTGGACAGAAGACTCAAGGTGAGGCCTAACCAGTGCTCAACAGAGGGGAACTAGCACCTTGCAGGATTTGGAAACTATACTTCTTTTATGGGGCTTGAAACAGCATTTGCCTTTTTGGTAGCCACATCACACTGTTGGCTCATATTCAGCTTGTGATCTATGACAATTCCAAGATCTTTCTCGCTTGTAGTTTTGCTATGCTAGGTATCCCGCACCTTGTAACTGTGCACACAGTTAACCTGAAATAGACATATTTGCTAGACATTTTGCTTACTTTGAAGCTCCAGGCAACAGATATCTATAGAACTTGTTAAGAAACAGCCCTGACAAATGCTTTCTGTTTGGGTGAAAAGTGGTTAACTGATGGGATCAGGTTCTGAGATTTCCCCCTGTTTGGAATCTCTTTAAGAATGGTAGGGAGCATAAGAGTGTATCTTATAGACCATCTCAATTGCTGACATTGGTGTAGTTAACTTTCAGACTGCTCTTTGTTATGTAAAGTTTACTATCCTTTTTCCTACAGACAGTAGGAATATCAGGCCATATCCTGACATTGAATCATGGATAGAAAAGTACAATATCCAACGTTCATAGACCTGAGGTTCTCTGACGATAGTTAATTATTGTTATATGCTGTCAAGTTGCCTCCAACTTTCTTTTTCCTACAGGAATTGTCTTTTTGCTTTCTGCTTTGATAATATCTCTGGTTTCACTCAGTAGTCCTTCTGGTTCATAGTTAATTGAGTTTAGTAATGCAAATCTGTTCTTTATTCACCTTTAGATTACATTTTGGCACTACAGTTTAGATTACATTTTGGCATTACAGTTCTTTCAATGTCCTTTTTCAGCTTTACTCTAATGTTGGATATTAACAGCTCATTATCAGTATCGCAATCCACTCCTTGTCTTGTTTCGGCTGAGAGAATACAGCTTCTCCGCCAGTGTAACTTTCAGTTATTGCTGCTGCCCATAGCTGCCTCAAAGACGTTACATGCGGATAGGATTACTGTTGTCTCTTAAGATGCTCTGTTGCAGTAGTTAAAAGAACAAAATCCCAATGGAAAGTAGATATAAATTGTAGCAAAGGGTCCTCCAGGAGGTTATGGGCTCAGCACCTGCATCTTTTGACATGCAACTCCATGAAGCCCATATTGACTTCATGATGCTCAGTTAACTAAACTTAAGCAAGCAGATTTGCAACAAGTGAAGGGTACAGGAAAGCTTTGGAGAATTATGCCAGCAACTTTTCATTGTAGCAAGACTGCAACAGAAGAAGAGACAGTGCATGGCTTTCCAAAATAAGGTAGACCTCAGATGCTCTGCTCTGATCCTCAAATCCAGGCATTGTAGACAGGTTCCCAAACTCCCCAGGCATTTTGCTCATAACACTTGGCCCTCAGAGCCTGAATTTGGGACTAATTGGCTCTGTGGAGATCCTCTGTGTCACTTGTATGTAATTGGAAGCCAATAGTGGTTCCACAGAATTTCATGCCTGAGCACTCAGATTGGCAAACGAAGCCTTTATTTATCTTTCAATGGCCAATCACAAAACAAAGCAAGCTAATTTGCAAGATGGGCAGGTGAGAAAGCTTATATTACGACAATCAGGGCTGTATCTTTCAGGGCTCAAGGAATGTGTGCTTCTAATGCATGTTATTATTCATGTGAGACTGCAAGTTGTGCCAATGGAAGACAATGGAAGTTTTTCCCAGTAGACCACATGGCAGAAGTAGAACTTGCTGCTTGCTTCTTGGTATTGTGCATGCACAATACAGAACAGTCTGGCTGAAATCAGAAGAGCGACACCCACTCACTTCCATCCCTATGACTTCATTCTCAGGCCTTTTTAACATACCTTTGTGGGATAGGGGAGCTGCGTGAGAGATTAATTGTAATTTGTAATATCTGCAGGTGTCTGATCAGCCACTTTTAGAAACTTCTCTTTGAAAATGACAGGTTAAACAATGACCCTGAAAGAAAGTTATTTGCTCAGATAATATTTCACATTCTGTCAAGGCTTCTATGAACATGTTCCTTCTGTTTCAATAAAAGCATATTTTAAGACATCACGGTTCTTTGGAATTGTTAGCATTACAGCAAGGACAAATACATTCCCTGAGAGCGAATAAAAGTGCTAAACCTCTTATGGCAGAACCCGTCACTCACCCACAATGGAATTTTATCTCCTTCTTAAAGAGGCTTCAGTTTTTGCTGTTCACATAAATATAAATCAGCACCCCATCCTAACTCATCCGAAAGAGTCTTTGTTTTGCTTCTCTGAAATGAAATTACATGGCACCCGGCTGAAGAGCCTGGACTAAATGCTTTAGCAAGTAGTGGCAAACTCGAAGTAGCTGGATAATGTCCAGACCTTTGGAAGCTTGCAAGGGTGTGTGTGTTTGTGTTGTGGGGCCAGAATCTGCACTGTGCTATTTTTTTTTTCAGGCAGGTGGGGCCGCTTTTAACAGCATGTGCAGAATTCTTCTTCAACAGCTCTGTTAACAAGAGAGTTAAATCAAAGAGAAGGATAAAAGATCAGCAAGTGAGTGCAAAGTGCACAGGTGACTGTAAAACAGGGATGGAGAATTTTTAGCCTTGAACTCCTGTTAGTTCACCCAGCATGGCCAATATTAAGGGATGATGGGAATTCTAGTCCAAAATATCAGGAGGACTGAATCTTCATACCTGCCACATAGCAAGGGGGCTTTGAATGTAGATGGATGGTTTATCATGGGAGTAGGGCTTTTCTCTCTTTTATTGTTTTCCTTGCCTAGGCCACCTCCACCTCTTCTTCCACCTCCTCCTTCTAGAAAAAAATGGCCTTGCTATATATGTGTCATGTTTCATCTTCCATCTTTGCTGAGCAGAAAAGTTGCCATATTGATCAGATTCACTCTCAAAGTCTAGCCTAAACTGTGGAGCTCTAAATGTGCAAAAGTTTTTTAAAATTTACAAAAGGTTCTGACTGCTAATCAATGGATGCTAATGGCATCCATTAACTCCCAACACAGAGAACCTTTATCCTGAAACAAAAGTAGCAACTTTTCAGTACTAGATTTCTGGGGATGCAGAGTTTGAGAAGGGAGCAATGTAATGCTCATTGAGCCATAAAAGAGCCAACTTGGAAGTGTACCTTTAAATATTTTAGAATCCAGTGCTGTTCTACAAATCTTCTTTCAGAAGTGTGGTTCAAACTGCAGATTGTGGTTCTTCTTCATGGCCTCTGTGAATGCACACAAATGGTTGTTCTGCACCTGTGCTGAATGTCTCGGAGGATTCTAGAGCTAAAAGTAACAATTTAGTGGGACGTTCCCCTGTGGAGCACATGCTCTGCTCACCCAAGATTCCCCTCAGTTCCTTTTTTCCACCATGTTGATCGGATCCCTGAAAAAATAGAGTGTATTTCTTAACAATTTATAGTGACTAGGTTACTACTTCTAATCAACACTTAAAATTATACCTTCTTATTTCCCAGTCAACTAATGAACGTTCCCCTGTGAGTTAGTTCTCTTTTTTTGCCTTTCCCCCATTTGGCTTCCCACCCCCCATCTCTTGAACCATCTCTCCCTATGGTTTCCCACTCTTTATGGCCTCACCAGCTCCGTTTAAAAGGTGTGTTGCCTCTTCAATTAAATTCCTCTATCTGACGGCCACGAACCCTACTTATTCTGTTTGGGCAAGCAGCATCCAACCCATTTTTGTGCAGCCTGTAAAAAAATTAACCAAGCCGGCACTTAAACAGAGGCTCCAAAGGCTCCGGTCTCACTTGTGGGAGACAGCCATGAATCTTCCTGTAGCTTCTGTGGAGACAATGAGGTCCCCAGACCCGTCAGTCGAGCGGCAAACACAATGTCAGTCTGCTCCCGACCTGATGACTCCACCCCCTCGGTCAAAAGAGGTCTCTGATAGGACCAAAACATCCAAGCAAAAGCTGACATCGATATCAAAGACCACAGCTCGAGCCCATGAGACGTCTAAGAAAAAGAAAGAGAAATTGATTACAAAAAAGGCAAATGAATTAAATCAGTCCACATCGAGCCTCGACAATCGACATTACCATCGCCAGTTCTGGAGGAGTCCTCGAGAGAGACTCTAGGATCAACATTGGAAAGGGAGGAAATGCAACTGGTAGCCTATCTCCTCATACAGGCCTTTCAATGACTGAGTTACCATCCAGTCAGGCCTCGGCCCATTCTAGCCCTGCATCAGGGCAGGTGATTGAAATTCAGCTCTCTGAATCTGAGTCTCCTCAACGCTGTTCCCAAAAACATTGGGAGAAGCAGAAGCATATTTCTCCACCTTGATATATGCCTCCATACGGTCAATACTACCACTATCCATATTTTCCACCATACCATCACTTTGACATGTAGGGAGGTTTTCCATACTGTGATCCCTACCATATGGAAGTTTACCAAGGACATTCCTATTACGAGGAGCCAAAGGGTGTGCGATATACACTGCTTTACCAACGGGGATACGCTCAATCACCATCCCCATTGCCACCACACCATCGGCACCATTTCCAAAATATGGTACCAGCTCCTCTGACACCTTCGATCCCTAAACCAACTCGAAAACGTTCAACATCATCACACCAAACTGATGATTCCAAATGCCACAAACATTTTTCTAAAAACCGACAATCTCTTCAGGTCACAACCACATATGTTGTTCACCATTCAACAACAGAACTGGAACCTCATCTTCCTTGGTCTTCCACCCAAACCCAGCTCCCTCCTCTGGTCCTTACCACAACAAGACCCAGAATCACATCATCATCTTCCACATCTTCTGACCAAGAGTTAGGATCTGAAGAATCTGAAGAATTACCATCCAACCTCCCTACACCACCATCAGATGCAATTGACAATCATCCTCCATTTCCCTCAGAGAATTTCAATTCCTACTCCCAGATGATATCCACAATGGCTCAATCCCACGTCGAGGAACCTCCATCACCTGAGGCTGATCTAATCTTTGACAATATCAATCAAGAAAGGACACCTCCACTCAGTCTTACCTTTATTCCATCAATGTTGAAGCTAATTAAGGAAGGATGGGACAAGCCACCTTACACACTACAAATCTCAAGACGAGCTGATAACCTTTATGAGACGCATGGAACAGACACCGAATTTTTGGCCAACCATCCTACTCCCAATTCAATAATTGTGGAGTCCAACAAATCCAGGGCCAGAAATAAGTCTTCAGTGGTCCCTACCAATAAAGAGGGTCAGAAAATTGACATCATCGGTAGAAGAATTTATTTGCTCCAATTATTTCTGCTTAGAGTCGCCAACTATCAAGCAGTGATGGGTGCTTACCAGCACCAACTTTGGAACAAAATTCTCCCAATACTGGAATCTGCATCCGAATCCATCAAAACTGAACTGATTAATGCCCATACTAAAGCAAAACAACAGAGGATTACGGCTAGATATGTTGCAGATGCAGCATCGAAGACCCTAGCATCCTCAATAGCATTGAGCCGACATGCATAGCGAGATCCACCAGTCTGTCCGATGATGCTAAGTTAAGGATAGAAGGTCTTCCTTTTGACGGCTCAGGTCTCTTTAATCAAAAACAAACTGTGGAAAACCTTCATAAAATACGGAAAATGGCAAGACCATACACAAATCAATGATCCTTTCGATACCAACGACCCCAATACTAACAGTCTCAATTTCATCCACAGTCATTTCAACAGCAATCATACCAGAGATTCCAGCCATATAGACAGTTCAGATCACAACCAGTTGACAGGCCATTTCAATGCCCACCACCATCAACGTCATCCTTCCAAAATCGAAATCAGTCCAATCGATGCCAACCCCAGAAAAAGGATAAGCCATATCAGCAATACTCATAAATCTCATACACCACTAAACCATTTTCAATACCCATTTCAAACCAGATTAAAACCATTTTTTCGTTTTTCGTAATATATCACTAATGATCAATGGGTCCTTTTTATTATTAAATTGGGCTATTTCATTGAATTTGGATCCCTTCCACCCATAGAAATAATCAGATCTACCCCATATTCTGTAGCCCTTCAAGAAGTCTCATCCTTCAAAAGCATGCTGTAATTGAAGTCCCACCATCTGATCTGTACAATGGTTTCTATTCGAAATATTTCCCGGTAGCTAAGAAAGATGGAGGCCTCTGTCTGATCCTTGATCTTAGGCACCTTAACAAATTCATTCAACCCGAAAGATTTAGAATGTTGACCCTCAACACTATTATCCCTCTAATTTCACAGGGAGACTGGTTTGTTGTGATTGATCTACAGGACACATATTTCGATCCATCCACCTCATGAAAAATTTCTTAGATTCCAATTCGACAGTATCGTGTACCAATTCTGTTCCCTATCATTCAGACTTTCCATGGCGCCAAGGACTTCATGAAGTACATGACACCAGTTGCAGCGTATCTCCACCTTCAGGGTATAAACATCTACACATACATAGACGACTGGCTGATAGTTGAGATGTCGTACCAAAATGCCATGAGAGCTACAACAATCACGCTCAACACACTTCAAAGATTCAGACTCAAGGTAAACTATACAAAATCTCATCTCGAACCAACACAGACAGTCACCTACATCAGAGCCCTTTTCGACTCCATACAAGCCAGGACTTTCATTCCCTGGGAACGAATTACAAAGTTAAAGATGGCAATTTGCTCCTTTCAACCTCGAGCTTCCATTCTTGGGCTCATGCCATCGGTAATCCAGCATGCCCAACTCAAAATGAGGTCACTCCAATCATGGTACCTGTCACTATTGAACCCGATGACAGACCACCCATTCATGAAATTGACAGTGACTCCAGAGTTAGCCATTCAACTCACTTGGTGGACATCAATGTCAAACCTCCATGTCGGATGGCCGTTCCTGCTCTTCTAACCAATGGTACAGGTCACCACCGATGCCAGTCCATCTGACTGGGGTACACTTTGCCTTCATCACAGAATCCACGGCCTATGGACGAGACAAGAACAATCATTCCACATCAATCATCTTGAGCTCTTAGCGATCATCAGAGCTTTCCATGCCTTTCTTCCAATCATCAAGGGTCAAGTGGTGCAACTAGCAATGGACAATACAACCACCCTATATTATGTAAACAAACAGAACACATTCTTTATTCCTCCTGTACCTAGCCATCGACCTGTGGGAATGGTGTTATAAGCATCACATCTTCCCTATTGCAGTACACATTCCATGGACGACAACATTACCACTCATCCAACGGACAATTATCCGCCTTCGACACTTCCAATCGAACGCGATCCTCATAGCTCCATGGTGGCTGAGACAACCATGGTTCACTTACCTCAGGTCGATGTTGATGAACTTGTTCCAACTCCCTCTGGTTCCTGACCTCCTAACACATAACCATGGGATGGTCTACCATCCAGACCTTCCATCATTGCACCTGACAGCTTCAAGGATATTCCCACCTTGAAGCACATCTTGGATTCAGCATGAAAACCATCAACTCAGGTTCTATATGCAAATAAGTGGACCAGACCTTCCTTAATTATACAGAAATAAATAACTTACCTGCAGTACATGTCTCCTTGGAGACACTACTAACCTTCTTACTCTATCTCTTTGAATTTGGACTCTCTCATTCCACTTTAAAAGTCTATATATCAGCCATTGTTGCCCATCAACCACATAACTCTGGGTCAGCAAAACTTTTTTCTCACCCTACGATTAAAAAAATTCCTCAAGGGACTCAATAACATCCGTCCACCACGCCAACATATTATTCCCCTATGGTCACTGCAAGTTGTCCTTGATGCTCTCATGCACCCACCATTCGAACCAATGGCCTGTTCAAATCTTAAGTTACTTTCTCTAAATATATCCTTTCTGGTGACTATAACATCTGCTAAAAGAGCCAGTGAGTTTGCTGTTCTTCATTCTGATCCACCCTTTATCCAGTTTCATCTAGACAAGGTGACTATGTATTTTGATGTCTCTTTTCTGCCCAAGATTGGATCAGAATTTCATCTAAATCAACCAATTATATTACCATCATTTCCCCATCACCATCAACCTCTCTAGAGCACATGCTAGACATTCTCTTGCAGTTTATATTGACAGAACTAAGGCTTTCAGGAAAACTATCAGACTTTTCATATTTTTCCATGGACCTCACAAGGGAGGCCCAGCCTCATCACAATCCATTTCCAGATGGATAGTCCAAACTATTTCTTTGTCATATGAACTATCAGGCAAACCACCTCGTGATCATTTGAATGCACATCCCACTAGAGTGCTGTCAATATCTACTGCCTTCCAGCATGGAATCAAGATTCCTAACATCTGCCATGTTGCAACATGGTCTACCCCATTGACATTTGTCAGGCATTACCACCTAGATGTGAGAGCACGCAGTGATGCTGGACTTGGCAGAGCTGTATTAGCATCTTTCCTACCGTGACGTCCCACCATCCGGTAATTGAAGCTTGTTAGTCACCCATTTGTGTGCATTCACAGAGGCCACGAAGAAGGAAAAGAGGTTACCTACCTGTAACCATAGTTCTTCTAGTGGTCCTCTGTGAATTCACACATCCCACCCATCCTCCCCTCTGTCAATCACATGCTATATTAAATGGCTCTTCTGCCCAGCGGACAAATTTTAGGAACTGAGGGGAATCTTGGGTGGGTGGAACATGTGCTCCATGGTGGAATGTCCCACTAAATTGTTACTTTTAGCTCTAGAATCTTCTGAATCGTTTCAGCACAGGCGCAGAACAACCCATTTGTGTGAGTTCACAGAGGACCACTAGAAGAACTATGGTTACAGGTAGGTAACCTCTTTTCTCTGGTTTTAAGAACAAAAATAAATATCACCTTTGGCTGTAAGGCCTGTTGAATTTATTTTGACTCACTCCTGGTTAAACATGTCAAGGGTTGGTAGCTTAGAACACTGGTTCTTAACCTTTGTTACTCAGATGTTTTTGGACCGCAACTCCCAGAAGCCTTCACCACCAGCTGTGCTGACCGGGGTTTCTGGTAGTTGCAGTTCAAAAACACCTGAGTAACAAAGGTTAAGAACCACTGCCTTAGAATCCCATGCATATATTACCTTGTGCAAGCTGCACTAAGAGGAGCAGGCTACCCATTCTGACCATGGACACGGCTGTGTCCCAGCCACATGCGGCTAGATCACCAGGCCGTTTAGTCTACCCTAAACTGAGGAGCTCTAAATGTGCATAAGTTTTTTTTTTAATTTATAAAATGTCCTGCCTGGAAATCAAGGTGATAACCTGGCATCCATTAACTGCCAACACAGAGAATCTTGATCTTGAACCAAAAGTAGCAACTTTTCGGTACTAGATTCCTGGGGATGCAGATTTTGAGAAGGGAGAATTCACCCAGTCTTGGCTGGGTGAATTCTCCAGGGCTACAAGATCTCGCACAACTCCTTCCCTCCTGCATCATGTGATCAGTAGACCTCTTTTTCTCAAGCCGTAATACTAGGGTCCTGATGCTGGGCTCAGAGACCATGCTGGCTCCCTTTTGATGCAGCCTTCCCTTACTCCAATCCACTGGACGATCTACTGGTCAAGAATATAACTTATACTCCTGGACATATCTACTGAGAACAGAAGTGGTCTTCCCATAATATTAGACATGTTACAATAATTTCTGTTTTTAGATGGGTATTCTAGATAGGCTATGTTTGCAAATTGCCTCAATGCAGGCCAGTGTACCACATACTTTATTCTTGTAAGATTTGCATTTTATATTGATTATATACACATTGTTTTATATTTTGTTTCTTACTATTTTGGCACACCACTTTGAAAGCAATCTTCAGATGTAAGCAGTTTGCAGATACATAATGAATAATAATCTTCCCAATTAAGTGAAGACTGAAGCCTCGATCTTGAGATTCAATGTTCACTTAAGACTCAGAAATCATGCAAGCCTTTCTTTGTCCAGCCCTCCCACTCCCTTTTTATTTTTATTTATCCTAAAGAGCCTGATTGTCTGTGGTGTATAACCTGCAATTCTGTGGGGTTACAACCATTTGCAGATTTGGAAAGTCCCATTTATATTCCTGCAGCTATTGAAGCAATTTCATATTTGGTAGGCCTTGGACCTTTTGATACTCATTTCTGAGGTGTATATAGATCACTATGAAGATGAGGCTGGCTGCATGTGACAACCAGAACCTTGGCAGAGGATGGGGCTAATTTCCTCAGACTGCAGAGATTAATGATACTCTTTTTTTGGAATACAAAGAAAATCACTTTGGCAGATGAACTTTACAATGACACTGAGGGGAGGGAGAACTCCAGACTCCCATTCATTCACTCTCAGTAGATGAGCTTTCTTTGCCAGCTATTTTGCAGGAGATGGAATGAGCCAAGAGAACCAGTGCCAAGTTCTGTGTGGAGCCAGTGAATACGTGGGAAGGAAGAGAGTGAGAGCAGGCCACGTTTCATGGAAAGAAAGTTAGCTCTTTAAAAAGAAAAATGGGGGAGGGAGAAGATCACTGGCCAACCAGGTCAGACGAAGAGAGTGCATAGCATACAACAGCTTAGCTGCTGTATCTCCCCCAACACTGCCATTAGCTGCAGAGGGGAAAACGTACAGGAACAAATTTTCTTTCTAACCATGGTTGATAGTTTAGAGGAGCGGGGGATGACAATTTCAGTTGTGGAATCAATGTGAAGACAAAGAGTGACCCCATCCTCCTCCATTCCTTGTGACCATGATTCAACTAAGAACTCTTGAAGTTGCTTTTTAAGAAGGGGGGGAGTGTGGCGGAAGGCCCATGTCCCACCTGTCCGTCATGTGGAGTTCTAGAGCTGGAGCCTATGACAGGAGGGCAGAGTCGGACAGTTGGAGACTGAGAGTGAATGAGAGAGGAAGTTTTAAAGGTTTATGAGAGATATTGGAAAGTTGGTGTAGTTGGTTGATGTGTTAAAGAATAGTTAAAGGATAGAAGTATAATAAAATAGATAAGACAGTCATTAGATCTTATTCCAGTGACTGATGTGAAGTAATACAAATAAAGAAATGTGTTTAATATCCAAGTTGAATGAGTGCAACATAATAAAACACCTATGAACCTACTTGTGTGATTCAACAACCCAATAATAAATAATCAGTTATATATGACAACAAGTGTCTATGCAACATTATTGGTAAAGATCCACTGGTGGCAGTTGGTGAAAGGAGAAATAAGCAAGTCGTGTCCAAAGGTAGACCTGGGTTTGAGGGAAAACAAACTAGGGACACTGGGGGTGAGCGACAGGGAGGGAGCATATTGAAATTCCCAGAGGTAGAAAGCTCCAGAGGTAGAAAGCTTGGGAGTTTGGTCTCAAAGCATTTTGTTCAGAAGGAATTTGGTTCCTCTTCAAAGATGCACAACGGACAGTGTAAACAAATCCTAGATGTGGCCATTTTCCAGATGTTTCCTATATACACATTGCAGCCCAGCTGCAAGCAAAATAAAATGGTTAAACCCAGTGTTTGTGCAAGATAACATCTTGACAAACCTATGTTCCAAACCCACATGGGCCAAGATAAAGGGAGTGTAGGGGTGGGCTCCTAGGGAAAGGGTTTCTGAAAGGAAAGGCAGGGTGCACCCTTTGATTCCTGCAAATGTACCAGAGGCCTCTGCTTCTCTGTTTTAGTAAAACAACTAAGGCTGTCAGGGGAGGGAATTCCAAAGGCGAATGAACAGATAGGGAAAGAGTTAAATATCAGCTGTTTCCAATCAGTTTTACATAAAGTGTCTTCCAGGGCTCACAATAGTTTTCAAGACAAACTTAAAGTTGGGAATTCTGTACGCCCCTCATAACATTTAGTTCCACTGTAAATATTTAAGGAGAAGCTCTTTGAAGAAGCTTGCAAACAGGGACAATTTCTTACAAAATAAGAAGCTTATTTAGCTTTTACATGCACAGTGTTTGTTCTTTTATTTAATCAGGGAGGGCCTTGCTCTATTTACACATACTGTCATAGAGCAATAATAGGTAGAAACGCAGTTTTTGAAGAAGTCTAAATATAGGTTTGGGCTGCTGCATTGTCCCACCACCTCCTGGGCATCTACACATACCCAAAATATATGCAGACAAGAAGGGATAAAATGAGAATATGTTGTCCTGTCTATTTCTTAAATGATAAAATCTGAACTTTTAGCTCCACAGTTCTCTAAGTCCCTTTAATGCAGTTAGCATGTGTTGAACAGATGTTGCCTGCTTTGTGGTATACACATAAATGTGAAGCACAAATGAGATCCAGCAAAAAGGGAGAGAAAACTTTAACAAAATCCAGGGCCTTCTTTCAAACCACCCTATGTAAGCCAAAGGTAAAACACAAAGCTCATAACGGGAAGGTCTTGGAGACTGACTAATTTATTCTGATGGCAAAGACAAAGTGATCATGATGACTGAAAATGAAGCTAAGCCAAAAGTACTTATCATATTAAAGTATATTGAATTAAGAATGAGGTAAAAATTAATTCACCATGATAAGAACAAACACTGACTTTACAAATGCAAACTAGATACTAGTTAGCCTGTCATTAGAAGCAGAGCTCCTTTTGCAGGTAAGAGAAGTCTGTTTATCCTATGATTAGCTTGCCTTGCTCTACATCTTGCAAATGATCTTGCTTTTGGTCTTCAGGAAGAAAACAGTGCACTCACTTAATTTGTAAGCCTCGTTGCTCTGTCATGAGGCTTGAAGAAACTGCATGCCTGGAGGGAAAACACTGTAATAGCAGCAAATATTAATTTCCTAAAGGTGTGATTTGAGCCTGAATTTCTTTATTTTTCTTTTGTTTCCTCCCCCCACCCCAATGTATCTTTCAGAATGTAAAAGACACAACAAAAAGGATTGTACAGGTGGGAGCTGTCCTGCTTGGATTATCTTATAAATTCCATGCTGAGAATCTTTCATCTGGGCAAAACTGATAATTTAAAAATTAATATTTGCTTTCAACATGGTCAGTTTTCCTCTGAAAGGAAGTGAAGGGCATGTGTTGATCATTGCTTGTAATTTTTCCACATGGACTCTCTTCTTTCATTGCATGTCTGCAGGGCAACAGTGTAACCTGAGGCAGCTAGGTTCCATAAACCGGAAGCTGGGTTCCATAAACATAGCAACATGATTGGCTGGAGATGTCTTTCGTGGATGACACAAAACACTACATTTGTTCTAACTAAGAATATCCTTTTAACAGAAAAAAGGCAGTGATCTCACCCAGGATGACACTTTTGCTTTTCCTGTTTTCTGAGAAAGATATTATAACTAAGTCATCCTGTGATTATAATGTAATGAGGGAAAATGTAATGTCTATGGCCATGTCCCAGCATTGTTTTTCAAAAATCAGAGCTGGGAAGTAATAACGAAAAAAACAGAAAAATATGAGCATTCAAATTCCCCAGAACTCTTTGTCAGGTTGGGCATTTACAAAATTTGGGCTGAGTTAAGAAACGGACAAGTTCAAGACTTATATAGGCCAGACGTTAAAGACGTAGGAGCTACAACTGGACTAAAATCCTAAATTGGAAACTGGGTTGTAAGAACCAGTTTGAGGTATGATGATACTGCGTCCCCCCTCCTCAGGGTGTAGAGTCAATGGCATTTCTTCATTTTTATAGAAGGCATTCTTCCAATTAAGTAACTGTTGCCTTTTAGGCAAAACACAATATTCCTAGTTAGTTCAGAGCAGCAGCATAGAGAAGGCAAATCCCTCCATTAGGAGCGCTGGAGAGTGTATTTAGCAAGTGCCTTAGGCAGCTGCAATTAATTGAAAGCATGATGTGAGTACAATCAACAAACCAGTTGTGGCTTTATTTCTAGAACTGGAACACAGTCCTGTGCCCATTTGTCATTGCTGAGTGAAACTGCTTCCTCATCTATTTGAAGGATATAATCTTATCAATGTATACTAAGCCTTACCGTCTCTGCATAACATGAGTTGTCATTTTGAGTGTTCTGCTTCTCAGGACACTAGGTGCCATAGCATATGGCACAGGAGCAACAAGACTCATGGACCCAGAACCATAGCTAGAAATTTTGGCATCGGGGCAAATAACACCATGTCACACCCACTTGGTTCTGAGATATTGGTGCCTGAGAAACCAAAGAAACAAAATATGGTACCTCCTTAAAATGAAAAGCTTCTGCTTAAAAAAAAAAAAAAAAAAGGGAACATGAATTGGTCTGAGAGACATTGCCATTTGTTTTCCTGATACTCACCAGCGGATGCACCTCTAGATTTTGGTACCTTGGGGTAAAGCCCCATTGCCCCATCCTAGGTGCGGCCCTGGGTCCAAACAACCCCCTTAGTTGCATGTCTGTCTATAAATTTGTACTTATACATGGGCATATTATCACCCCTGAAAAGAAGGTTATAAACATGCTTTCTGCCTGTTAAGCACAGATTTTATAGTTGTAATTTTGCTTCCAGTTTTATTACACAGCAATTCTAGCTTCTCTGTTCATTCAGTTCCAGCGTTGGTCTTTGCTATAGAGCTGCCTCTGGGAATTGATTTTAACATTTCCACTGGAAAACAATATAAGTACGAAATGGTTTGTAGTAGTTTGGAAGTTATGTTTCTGTCTGTTGCTCCCTCACACCTCTCGATGTGTAAAAGAAAAAGACAGGAGTTGAGTTTATAATGAGTAGGATGCTGTTCAACTGGCCTCTGAATGGCCCAGTAAGCTTCTCTGTTACAGCACAACCTTAGCTGTCTTTAGCAGACGGCTGAGGGACAACTGAACTGGCTCTAAGCCAGCTAAAGCTTTGATGAATCCAAACTCCTCTCAAGGAAGGGGATTGGAAATTACCTAGAACTGCCCTCTGTGAGGAAATTGGATGGGTTATGTCATACTTCACTGGGCTGCTATGGGTGTGTGACACCCGTTCCCCGGGTTGTGAGGTGATGTTAGGAGTGCCGTCTCGCCCTAGAGCCTCCGTGGGCACCCAGACCGCACCCAAGCCGTTTCCACCCCGGATGTTACACCAGGCAGTGGATACCGTTGATTTAGAACGGGGCTTGAAGGGGTTAAGCATAGCTACCCAGACTCCTTTGGTTTGGGCGGGAAGAGGGGCGAGAGATCCTGAGGAGGGGGCTGTGGGAGAAGTCAGTCACCGACAAGCAGGAGAAGGAGGCGGATGGGAATGGGCCTCGATCCAGGACCCCTGGTCAGGCAAGTGGGAACAGGTGTGCATGACTAAACAAGAAGCAGAGGAGAGAAGGAGGAATGAGGCCCGGGTCCGTCCCTCTTACTGGGGAGAAAGAGAGACCCGTGAGTGGCGACGCAAGTTAGCGGAGGAGAAGAAACGGGTAGAGAGGGAAAGAGAGGAGAAGACCCGATGGCATCTGGAGGAGCTGAGGAGGCTGGGGTATCGTCCGGACCCTGGGAACACCTCGGGTCAGCAACAACCTTACCCTGGGGATATACAGGGCTCGAAGAGACGACCCCATTACTAACGATGGAGAGAGAAGACTTCGAACCCGAAGAACCCTCCCAGGTTCAGGCCAGTCCATGGGCATCGAAGTCCAGTAACCCTTTTGACGAAGATTGGGTGCCCCTGTATGAACCGTTACTTCAACAGGAGAAGTTTATCCCCAACCTGATTGACGTTTCTATTCCTTTACCCCAGTTAAATAAAGAAGACAAATTGTTTTGTTCAAATACGTCTACGGCTTTATTTGGGATGGGGGAGGCGAAGAATAGCGGACCCTCACAGGGTGGCCCTTATCTGCATGAGAAAGAAGACTTGTTTTGCTCTGTTCCAGACTGCACCAAGGCCGTACCACAATGAGCCAGAGATATCCCATCCCATTACTAATTCCTTGTTAGCAAACATTCTCATGAGAACTGAAAGGAGAAGTTGAGAGATGAGTTACATTTTGAAGGTGAGGTTACTGGACAAAGGACTTGAACCTGACTGGATAACATCATGTTGGGGGAACAAGAATTTAAGATCCAGCAAGATCCTAGGTTGAGGGCTGCTTTTTGTCAAGCTAGCTATCCTTTCATCGGTCAGCTGCAGATGATGGATTAGGCATAAAGATGCAGTAGCAGAGACTCAGGCATGATTACTTAGCTGGAAAACAGTTTTAGGCAGAAGTAGTTAGCTTTTATTATTTTATGGGGAATGTTTCATAGAGCTCACTTAATTATCTGAATATGCATTACTTATTGTTTTTGTATTGTTTTGGAATCGTACAGTGACTTTTTTGAATTCTTTATATTTTTTCATAAGTTTCATAAATCTTTTTATGTTTTTACCCAAGTGTGATCCTTGCGGGGGGAAAGGAGTTGAGTGTCTAAAGAAGGTGCTTTGGCCAACAGGCTATGTTTACTAAGTTTATTATTTTGGGCAGTCTGCTTTGTCTGTCTGGTCGGTGTGCTAGGTACAAAGTGGACAATCAGGACAGAAGTGTGTCTCAGGTAAAGAGACAGGTGAATACCTAGGTTAGAAGCTTGCTTGTAGTGCTAATTCACGCACCCTCTGGGGCTCACCCAGATTGGGTTTAAAAGGGTGGTGAATATAGTACTACAGAGGCTCTTTTGCCTAGTGAAAAGCCTTAGGAGGGTTCCCTCTTGTGGGCATATCTATGGTATGTGTTGGAGGAGGTTTGGATCTGGTGTAACGTGCACAACCCCAGGGTTTTTTTGTTTTGTTGTTGCTTTGTTGTTGTTGTTGTTGTTGTTGTTGTTGTTGTTTTAGCTATTCTGCCAGCATATCTTAGCTAGTGGAGCAGTTCTGGGGGCAGATGGCTTTTTCAGAACATCTCTGCATTAAGCCAACAGAAATTCATTCATTTCTACCAGTAGAAGGGGCTTGTTACTATTCTTGACTCCATATAAGTGGTGCATGTTTGCACTGGGATTGCCTTGTTACTCATCTGAGGCTGATGGTGGTCTGATCCAGTGTGCATTGTTGCCTGCAAACTTTGTAGAGCCAGGTCCCTTTCCTGAATTACTTTACTAGACTGGGAGGTAAGCTGGTGCAATTCCTGTGGGGAATTCAGAATGCCTAACAATAAAGCTGAAACAAGAAGAGTTTAAGATCTTGTCTCAAAAAGTAAGTAGTTTTTCTAGCTCCAAGGTTCAAAAAATAGTTACTGTTTTAGGTATAATTTAAAAATGTCACTTTCACATTTCTCAAGAGTAACTGAAATGATTACTTTTTTATATTAAAAAATGCAGCACACAACACCTGTGGTGCACAACACAACCTCCTCTTGTTGGTGTTACCATCATCTCAACATCATAAAAGGGCAGAAGATGGCCACTGAGCCAGCAGTTAATGATTCAGTATATCATATCTCCTGTTTGGTGGAGTTGCACCCCTTAAACAATGCAAGTAACAAGAACATTGCAGTTATTTTTCAAATGCAGTAAAGTTAGTTTTCATTAATTTGCAACCATAAAATAATATATTTAATTATACCATAATGTTTGGAAAAAGATGTTATTTCTGCCATTCTCTGCTTTATAAAATAGGATCTTCTCCTGCTAACACAATGACCCCATTCAGGTATGGAGCCTGAAAGTGTATAGCACTGTAAGCCTGCTGCTGACAGTAAGATCTAGGCAAAATTGATCCCAATATGTTCCTACCCTCCCAGAAACATGTCTTTGTGAACCTTTCACTATGAAGGTCTGCAGAGGGGCTTGTGAACACATTCAGCTGAACGCAGTTGCTGTATTTCCATGGTGCTCTGCTAAGGCAGAGCTCCTGATTATGGAAACACCGTAATAATAGCGGAATATGCTTACAAACACCTCGGCAAACGTTTACGGTGAATGTGCAAAGGCCTGCCTCACTTCTGAGTGGCAAGGCTTATATGCCTATGTCTGCCCACACAACAAGTATAGCTATTGGACACCATTTGACATGTTTGAGATACCCAGTGTGGCATAGTGGATAGAGGGGCAGACTGGAAAGGAATTCTAGGAGACTTGGATTTGAATCTTTGCTGAGCCCTGGAAACACACTGAGAATGTGGACTGGGTAAAAATACTCCTCAAATGCCTCACTTTGAAAGCCCTGTTAGGGTCACTATAAGTCAATTTTAACTTGATAGCATATGACAACAATATGTTTTAGGTTTAACACCTGAACAGCGCTTATGAGAGCATACTCAGAAGTTCTCACTCCTGTCCTCTGAAAATGCCAGCCACAGAGACTGACAAAACATTAGGAAGAAAAACCTCAAGAACATGGCCAGACAGCCCGAAAAACCTACAACAACCATAACACAAAATGATTTTTAGAAATCCATGTAGTATATTCTTCCTTATCTGAAAAGTGAAACTTCCCAGTGTCTTTCTTTAATTAACTTAGTTAACTTGCATCAGAAGGGCTCAAAATGCAAAACTGGAGAGTTGAAACACATGATGTGTTTCTTAGGTTATGGAATTGCCTGCCCCCTTGATTCTCCAAATGAGTGTTCTTCAACAGATATACTCTAGCTGGTCAACCTATATACATGGTTTGAATTTGGACACTGACACCTCTAATACAGCACACATATTTGTGGACTGGTATCCACAGACTAGATAATGTGATTATTTTTTTTGTTTTGTTGTTGTTGTTGTTTTACAGTTGTGGTCTGCCAAATGTTGAAAGATATTTGTTTCTCATAGCATGGGATTCCCCACACACCTACCTATCTTGCATTTAGCTTTCTCTCTTTCATCTGCATTATCTGATTGGTTACTGGATGGTAAACACAGGCTTAATTTGAAAAAAGTGATTGCTTAGGCAAATGATTGCTTAGGCAAATTCCCAAAATGCTATCTTGGGAAAGAAAAACAGGTTCTTGCAGGAAATATGCATTCTCATTTAATATCATATTAAAGTTTAAATATGATCACGCAGTGCTATTCTCTACTGACAGGCACTAAAAAGTAGAGTGTAATCCCATTCCCTCCAGTGTTTGAAACAGTAACGTAAGGCCAAACATGGATCTTTGATTTTGTGGGGGGATGAAGGAAAGAAGAGATAAAAAAAGAAGCAGCAAAAATCAGAATCACTCCCAGCTCTGTCAGGAACAATACCACGGCCAAAGATGGATTGCCATTAACACCCTTATATTCCCAGTATCTTTTCAGTGCATGCTGATGGGGAAAGAGGTGTTCTGACCTTTATCATTGATTGTGAGTTCTGAATTAAATTAATGACTGTGAGGAGTTTAATAATATGGTCTTGTGTATGTGGGGTTAATTAAAAAGAGGTTAACATTCAAAGACACAATAGAAGAAACAAAGGAGAAATTGATCTGATTTCAGTCAGTGGGGAAATCATTTCACAGATTTTTTTCCACAGAAGTACGGAGAACTTCTTTAAATAGCCTGCCTTTCAAAGCTTCTGTCCAAACAAGCAAAAGTGTATTTTCCCATGTTGATTCAAGCTATTTTGAATAAGCATTTCAGTTAACACAGTCTTGCAAGAATGAGCAGCTGATGTTAAATTTGTATGTTAAATAACTCTGCAGATGCTGTGGACACTCATGATTTACAAAGAGACAAACAGCCCTGTTTGCTTCTAAGAGGTAACTACAGTTTAAATTTAATACATTTTACAGCAATGATCATGAAAACTATATTGCAAAATTGTTCTGGCTGGTTAGTTATAAATAGCATTTAAGAGCTTTGTATGGTAGGTTTGGCCAAATTACTATCCAACACAATGTGTTTAGTGTGCTTTAGCACTGTGGTAGTATCAGCACTGAAACAGGATACAGTCCTTGATAAAATATTGTTGTAAGTGGTTGTATCAGGTGATCGATGTGAAAGTTGAAGACCAGGCAGTGTTGATGATGCAGATTCACAAAGTATCTACTATACATAGTTGCAGTAGTTTGAGACAAGTGCAAAAGGGCAAATACTAATTCAAATTAAAAATATTTGCTGTGTTTTAAAGTGGAAAAGCAAAGTGTTCTACTTATGTATCACCCCGTAGTGCATAAAGCACTCTCTGGGCGGTTTGCTATTAAATTATGCAGGTTACACATCCTGCCCCCTCCTCCATCAGCAAGCTGGGTACTCAATTTACCCGCCTCAGAAGGATGGAAGGCTGAGTGAACCTTGAGCCAGCTACCTGAGATTGAACCCAGGTCATGAGCAGAAGGTTTGCTGCTGCAGTGCTGCAGATAAACCACGGTGCTCTGAGGCTCCCCTACGTTTTTAAAGCGAAGCCACAGAAGACATACTCTTTCTGGAATAAGAGGGAGAAGCAAAAGTGAATGTAAAGAGAAAAATAAGGAATTCCTTCCCATTTGTTATATCATTCACTACATTATTTGCAGCACACACCATTTTAATCACTCTTTTAAAAAAAGAAGTACAGTAGGACCACCTTATCCACTGATCACTTAGCTACAGTCTGAAAATAATAAAAATATTTTTTTTAAATCCAGAAAAAACCTATTTTCAAATGTATTACCAGAACAGAACACTAGGAGGAGCCAGAGAACATGAATCTTGTTACCAAAGAATAACATATTTTTCTGTGTATAAGATACCCCCATGTATAAGACTTTTCTAACCCAAAATTTCTTTCTTTGCAAGAAAGTGGAGGGGGAAGGCAGGGATCAAAGCACTTTGATTCCTGCTTCCCCCCTCCACTTTCTTAGAAAGAAAGTTCTTGCTTCCTCCACTTCCTTTGCAAAAAGTAGAGGGCGGAAGCACTTTCCACGCAAGAAGGTGAAGGGGGAAGTGCTTTCCCCCTCCACGTTCTCTACAAAAAGCTGCTTCCCCCCTCCACGTTTTGCATTCGGGAAAGCAGCTTTTTGCAAAGAAAGTGGAGGGGGAAAGTAGTTTTTTACAAAGAAAGTGGAGGAGGAAAGCACTTTCCTCTTAAGAAAGTGGAGGGGGGAAGAAGGAATCACTTTTTCCCTCCACTTTCTTGCAAGGAAAGTGCTTTTCCCCTCCACTTTCTTTGCAAAAAGTGGAGGGGGACCCTCCTTACTACTGTGTATAAAACGACCCTCAATTTTAGGAAAAACATTTTAGGAAATATTTTATATTTTTATACACAGAAAATTATATTTGTGTACATGTTTTATGCACAGAAAAATAGGGTACATAGCGTTGTCTCTGGTGCATTCTAGTGGCAAGCTCTGCTAATGCATGTGAAAATATTTTTTTCCTGGTTTTTTCCCCTTTTACCATGCGCTCTCTCTATATATATATGTGGGCAGTACATAGTGGAAATAGTTGTGATGTGGTCTACTCTGGTGACATCCTTGTCAGGAGTGTAATATGGGCATTCAAAGAGAATGCAAGATAGCAGAATTTATTAAAGGAATAGTACAATGGTATCACTGTAGATTCTCATTAGCTTTCTCTACAACTTAACAAGCGAAGTGCACAGAATCACTAAATATGAGAGAAGGATCAGTTCAGATGTATGATACTGGACAGCTGCAGACAGTGCTTGGAGCATTGGGGGCTTTTTAGATTATTATCGACAGGATCTGGGTGATTCTGTAAGCCGAAAGTATGTTTTCAAAGCTCAGTATGATTTCATATGTGCAGGTAGTGAACAACCAGGCATCAGGGTGATTAAAGAATGGTTGTGGGCTTTTGAGGATGGCATGGAATGGCTACCATGGAAATACCTGTTCTTTGCACCCAAGGGACTGTCTATCATTCCAAATCAAATGGAGAGGAAGAACAGACTGATTTTCCCTTGTGGAAAAGAGGAAGACTCTGTCCACTATTGAGAGAATATTTATTTGAATTTTTATCCTGCCCATTTAGTGACTAGATGTGAGGGTTTATCTTTTGATTCCTTTTTCCTTCCAAATAAATCATGAGAGCTGTTTAACTTTGAAACAGGAGTAAGGTTTATTGGGGCATTTAACAGGTAACCAATGTCAACAAAATTGTCCCATAACTTTTCTCCTATAGACAATGGGATGGCTAGGGGGTTCCATCCTTCAGTTAAAAACGGGTTTCCTTCTGCCGTGTTCCAAGGACCCGGCCAGTCAGTCATCACACCCAACTTCACCGCCTGTCCGACCTCTCCCTCCAGTAGAGGTATGGTGTCGTCATCTTGGACTTCACTCCACCCGGCATGTCCTGTCAATACATGAGTTGCCCAGGGTCCTCCTGTATTCTCTCCTCCTCATCTGGTTCACTCTCCATTCTAATCTTTCTCTCTTCTCTCTCTCCACTCTCTCCTTTTCCTCTCTCAAATTCCTCCGCCACTCCCTGGCTTCATCTTCCCCCCAGTAAGGGGGTCTTGGGGGTATATCTCTCCTCCTTCTATAATCCACTTCTTCCTTTGGTACTCTTAGCCTTTCCCAAACTCTGGTCTGTGGATCCTCCATCCAGAGCCACTTCCAGCCTGGAGGCAACTGCTCTTCTTTCCTTTTTATCTCTGCTATCTTCGCCTCTATCTCCACCCTTTTTCTCTGTTCTGTTTCTGCCAATTTCTCCCGAGTTCCCTCGACCATTAACCCTCAAATCTCTTCTTCCAATTCCCAAGTGTCTCCCCCCCCCCCGTTGCTCTATCCTCTTAAGAGGTGAAGTGGGTAGAGTCTGTATGTCTCTTTCAACAGTGTGTGGGAGGGACGGCACTCCATCGAGAGAGCTGCTACTCTCATGCCCTGTCTCGCACTAGGCCACTAAATATGTTGCCTGTATCATGTGACATTAGAAGGCCATGCAAAACATAGTGCGGATGAGTTGAGAGTTAATATTTGTAGGAAGCATAATTAATCTCTTATGGGCATGTGATCCGAGTTGGTTCAAGGTTGTTGGAAGGCTGATTAGAGGCTTAGCTTTTTTACATCTGAAAACACAGTAAAATATTTCAGGTACGATTCACAAGCTGGTGTCTGCCCATCGTCTGGAAACTTGTGAGCCCCTCTGAAATGTTTTCTCAGTAACAGTGAAGGAGAGAACACCGAGGCTTGCATGATATTCTCCAGCACTTTAGTTTTCTTCCACCTGTTTTCTGAGATGTATTCAAAAGCCTCATGAAATGAATTGGTTTCCATTGATGGGTTTTGCTACAATGTGACCCACTGCCTGAAATTACAAGGACAGTGAAGGCCATTCTTCTTTTAACTTCCACCTACTGGAGGAACAATTTGGAGAGTGCTGGCTCCAAGTGTGTGCTTCTGATACAAATTAAGGTAAGTTGGAGTGTTTCACTGGCAAAGGTCGGTTTCTTTTAAGTCTAGCGTGGCAGGTACTTTACAGGCATTTGATGCAATACTTGCAAGGACTAAAGGACACCAAGTCAGAACTCAGATAATTAAGCCTTCAAGGACCTAGAGCAGATTTCCTTCCTTTTCTCAGGTGGGAAGGCGGTACCTGCCTTGCATCTCCAAGAAATTCAAGCTGTAATAGGATCTATATTTTATATTGATTGCCATACTTCTACAAATAAGGATTGTTAAGGGATATAATAAAGACTCTATTTTGTCTGTTTTGTACTTTGCAGAAAGGGTGAAGACAAGTAGTTAACCAACATAATATTCCACCAACTGTTTCATGTTATATTAATTATAGTTAATTGTTCTAATTATATTGTGAAGCACAGACTAAGATGTAAGCCTTTGCTCCCCCTCTTTTCTACTGAATTGGTGCTATTGCTTCACTGTCTTAAATAAGACCTATTCAATCAGGTTTTTGGCCTGGGTTTGGTGCCCATGCAGCCTATGGTCACCCTCTGTTGTGCGGAAGACTATGGTGTGGATTCTCTGGATCTCTCCATTGCTTTTGATACAATTGACTGCAATTTTCCCTTAATGGCTCTTAAAATTTGATGTAGTTAAGACTGATTGCTCCATTCATATTTGCCTACACATCTCTTGAAGGTGGTGCTGGGAGGTTTCTGATTATGACAGAGCTTGGCAGAGTTCCAGCCGTTAAAGATCTATTCAACATTCACATGTTGTTAGTCAACCTGTACATAAACATACGGAGTGAGGCCTGCTTTCAGAAGTTTTGGAGGGCATTTTTCGTCAGTCTACTGGATGCCATGCAACTCATTCTCTTCAGAGTGAAGTGATACTGAGGGTTCAGTAGGCTAGTGCCTGGCTTCAGCAGTGAACTAGATGTGGGTAGTTATACAGGTGCTCAGAAACAACAAGGGACCTGTTGGTGGGTGGGCCCTTGATCCAGATGAGTGGAATTCAACCTGCTTCAGGATGCCATACAGTCCCTCTGAAGATTTAAAGCTTGGGACTATTTTTAGAGCCATCACTGTCATTAGAAGCTCCGTTGATGTATCTGGTGCAGCTTAATCTTTTACTGGCTTTGGCTGGTATCCTAGCTACAGTGGGGTCTTGACTTGAGAACTTAATCCGTATTGGAAGGCGGTTCTCAAGTCAAAAAGTTCTCAGGTCAAATCTGGATTTCCCATAGGAATGCATTGAAAAAGAAAGGTTACTTACCTGTAACTCTGGTTCTTCGAGTGGTCCTCTGTGAATTCACACTAATGGGTTAAATCTGCACTTGTGCAGAGGCCTCGGAATATTCTAGAGCTTAAAGTAACACTTTTGGCTCCGCCCCCCAGGACCTCATGGTCCGCCCGCCCTAACAGTTACCTCAGTTCCCCAAATTCCGCTGCTGCTCTAAGGTGAGACAGCCGTGACGGAAAGAGGGGAGGACGGGCGGGACGTGTGAATTCACAGAGGACCACTCGAAGAACCAGAGTTACAGGTAAGTAACCTTTCTTTCTTCTTCGTGGCCTCTGTGAATGCACACTAATGGGTGATTAGCAAGCTTGCCTCTGATAGGAGGAGGGACGTCACGGCAAAACAGCAGACAGGACCGTGCGTCCAAAAATGACATCCTCCTTGGCCCGCAGATTCAGGCGATAGTGAAAGATGAAGGCTGACGAAGTGGGCCAAATGTCAGCTGTGCAGGTGTCTGACAGCGGGACACCCTTGAGGAAAAGCTGTAGAAGTAGCCAAAGTTCCGGTAGAGTGAGCGTTCACCGGGCGCAGGTGATTAGACTTGCGGGGGAAAAAACAGTCCTGCAAACAGAACGATTATGCTCTGCAAACATCTAGCAGGTGAAGAAACCTCTCTACATCTGTAGGCAGTTAGGAAAGAAAGTGGGCAGACTGATAGGCGGCCGAACATGAAACTGAGTAGAAACTTTAGGTATGAAGGAGACATCTGGGAACAGTATAACTTTGTCCAGGTGGCAAAGTAGGAAGGGAGGATCCACCTGAAGTGCTACTGGAAGTAACTGCAACTAAGAAATAACCTTGAAAGTCAACAAATGTCCAGCAATTGTGGTCAGTGGCTCAAACGATGAATGCGAGAGGCACTCAGGACAGTGTGAAGAGTCCACTGTGGTATAGACTGGCCCCGTGGAGGGTAAAGGTTTGCCGTACTACGAGAAAACCTCTTCATTTAGGGTAGCGAGTAGTAATTTTGGTAAATGCCAGCCAATTACAGAAATAGAATTGATTGGTAGAGGGCTTCCTGGAGTGTGATAATATGGAGTTTATTGAGGAGGAATTCTCCATGCCATGAGGTGAAGAGCTTGTAGACCTGGACAGTACGTTTTCCCTTGATTCTGGGTCAGAAGATGATGAATAGATGGGGGTCTCAGGGAGCCTGACGACATTGTCAGCAGTGTTGTGAACCACAGCCGTATGGGTCAGTATGGAGCTATGAGGATCACGGTGGCATTGTCATGTCATATCTTCACTATTATGCACAGTAGGAGAGGTATTGGAGGGAACATGAAGCAGCCCTTCCAGGGCACCATGAGGGCGTCTCCTTGAGAGTTTACCCCTAGTCCAGGCTGTGAAAGATAGATGGCACACTAGCTGTTCACCTCAATTGCAAGGGCATCTATGGCAGGGAGGAACAAAAAAATCTCTTGCAGATTCTGATGAAGCAATGGTCCAGAGATCACTCGTGTATTTGGTATGTTCACCTGCTCAGATGGTCTGCCCATGTGAAGTCCTGGGCGGAGATGTGCACAGCAGACAGAAAGATGTGGAATTCTAGACACTACTCCCAAAACTGAACAGTCAGGTACAGTAGAGGAAGAGAATGGGTGCCTCCCTGTTTGTTGATGTAGTACATTTCTGTCACATTATCCGTAGTAACTTGGACAGCCATGCCTAGGTTGAGAGTTAGGAGTGCCTGAAATGCTTTGAAGATGGCCAGCAATTCCAGAGTTTTTTAAAAAGAGAAAGTTTTACTTCACTGACCAGGTGTCGTAAATATGAAGACTGGTACATTGGGGTCCCCATCCGACCAGACTGGAGTCTGTCGTGATTCTCGAGGTAGGTAGGAGTGGAGCAAACAGTCTTTCCAGGGCCAAGTCTTCTGGGTTGATTACCAGCAGGGTTGGTGTGCAAGCTCATGAGTAATCTGGAGGCATATGTAGGGCGTATTTTTCATGGGGTTAAACAGGGCAGATGCCAGGCCTGGAGGGACTGCCTCTTGAGCCTCGCGGGCTTTATGACAGATGTGGTGGAAATCATGAGTCCCCGAAGATTTTGGGCCTGATGGGCTGTGATCCAAGACAACGGAGGGGAGCGACATATCAGGGAACAAATTTAGACCATGCCATTCTGGGAAAGGAAAAGCTCTTGCCGGCCAAGATTCCAATACGGCCCCTATGTGAATACTCGAGGCGCCGTCGAGAGCTGAATGGCAAGGCACTGAACTCTAAAATGGGCCTTCCTAGAGAGAATGGAGGTATTCGCAATGATCACTTCTGATGGAGATGTGGGAGCAGGCGTCACTCAAATCTATCAAAGTAAACCAATCTCCTTGTCGAATTAGTGGAAGGATATGTTCCAAGGTCACCATGCAAAAACGGCGCTGGCTGATGAAGAAAAATCAGGTCCTTTAGGTCTAAAATGGGGCGTAGTGATCTGCCCCCACCTGGAGTGGCGGGAGATATGTCTGATTTTCCAAAAAGGATCTTTACCTTGTCTCATAGAGTGGTAGAAGAGTGAGTGTAAATCACCCGCTGAGCCGGTGTATCCCAAAACTCTATGGTGTACCCATAGGTGACGATGGAAAGAGCCCAGGCATCCGAGGTGATGTGGGTCCATGCAGAAAGAAGGGAGCAAGCATACTGAACATGTGACGCAGAATCGAGCGGTGGTAAGCGGGAGGGAGTCACAGTGTCTGTTGGATTTTTTTGTCAACTTCCTATAGGAATGGTGGGGATGGTAGCGTTGATTGGATTGTGGTACTGAGCCAACTGTTGAGGGAGATATCGTCGTTGAGAAGTATAAGGTCTGTATACACTATAAGAGTACTGATGCATCAATGGGAATTTTTGAGATCTATAAGGCTGAACGTTGTATGACCATGCTGTTTTCCTCATTCTTTGAAGGCCATCTAGGGATCGAATAACCTAGAGCCATCAAGGAGCAAGTCCCCTATTCCAAATCTGACATAATCAGAAATGTTGGCTGACCTTAGCCAATCGTGTCTTCGCAAGGTTACCCCAGTCATGAGTTGTTTGGAGGTGGCCTTGATAATGTGATGCGCTATCACACTCTCTTGCTGAGTGAGGGACATGGCGTCTTAATGGAGAGCAAGCCCTTTCAGATTAAATGCTGCTGGGGCTGCCTGAAGAGAGGGTAGTGCACAGTTAGAGAGGTTGATATGGTAGGCGCCCATAGCTGCCATGTAGATGAGCTTTCTAACCTCCTCGCTGCTCGGTGTGGTAGTAGATCTCGAGCGTGATCTGGCTTGTGTGGCGTCCACATCCACATAAGGAGGAGGATGCCTAGTTAAAAATCTGTATTGGTACCATAGGTCTTGTACAGATTTTCTACAAGCCTGGACATTTTAGGGACAGAGAAGGGCTTTTCCCAGGTCTACTGAAGCAAGCAGAATAAAGATGGGATAAGGGACAAGCACAGGGAAGGCACTGATTCCTCATCAATATCTGCATAAACCTTATCAGACTCTGTTTGAAGTTGATGTACTGTTAAATCAAGAGCCTTATCGATTCTCTGTATCATGTTAGAACATGAATGAAATTCGGAAATGAGGGATGGAGGAAAGCCATCACAAATATCAGAGTCTGGCAGGGTCAGGTTAGGAGTGGTCTGGTGCCATGGAGTCAGAAGACTCAGAGTCAGAGTCATGGGAAGTAGAAGAAAGTGGAGCATCAGAAGTGAAAAAGGACTTCTGGTTTCTTTTTCAGTATCCTTCCTCATTATCATCAGTATTCAGTATCTTCCTTAAGAATACTTCCTCAATACCAGGCGTTTCTTATGGGCATATATTGTTTTAGTCTTCTGCTTGGTACCGTGGCATGGTACCAGCATGTTTTAACCTCCTGGTACCAGCAAGTTTTAGCCTTCCGCTTGGTACCAAGGCATGGTACCAGCATGTTTTAATCCCCTGGTACCAGCAAGTTTTAGCCTTCTGCTTGGTACCAAGGCATGGTACCAGCATGTTTTGACCTCCTGGTACCAGCATGTTTTAACCTTCCGCTTGGTACCAAGGCATGGTACCAGCATGTTTTAATCCCCTGGTACCAGCAAGTTTTAGCCTTCTGCTTGGTACCAAGGCATGGTACCAGCATGTTTTGACCTCCTGGTACCAGCATGTTTTAACCTTCCGCTTGGTACCAAGGCATGGTACCAGCATGTTTTAATCCCCTGGTACCAGCAAGTTTTAGCCTTCCGCTTGGTACTAAGGCATGGTACCAGCATGTTTTAACCTCCTGGTACTAGCCTGTTTTAGCCTTCCGCTTGGTACCAAGGCATGGTACCAGCATGTTTTAACCTCCTGGTACCAGCCTGTTTTAACCTTCCGCTTGGTACCAAGGCATGGTACCAGCATGTTTTAATCCCCTGGTACCAGCAAGTTTTAGCCTTCTGCTTGGTACCAAGGCATGGTACCAGCATGTTTTGACCTCCTGGTACCAGCATGTTTTAACCTTCCGCTTGGTACCAAGGCATGGTACCAGCATGTTTTAATCCCTTGGTACCAGCAAGTTTTAGCCTTCCGCTTGGTACTAAGGCATGGTACCAGCATGTTTTAACCTCCTGGTACTAGCCTGTTTTAGCCTTCCGCTTGGTACCAAGGCATGGTACCAGCATGTTTTAGCCTTCCGCTTGGTACCAAGGCATGGTACCAGCATGTTTTGACCTCCTGGTACCAGCATGTTTTAGCCTTCTGCTTGGTACCAAGGCATGGTACCAGCATGTTTTAACCTCCTGTACCAGGGAGGCTTCATGGTACCATCTCTTCTTATGTCTTTTGGTATCAGGAGATGATCTCTTTCTTCGGTACCGGAGCCCGCGGGAGTATCGGGACCTGGGAGGTCCATCGATGTTCGGGCATCTCCGGTAACAGAGGTTCCCTCGGTACCGATCGGTGCCTCTTCCTCCCGATATCACGGAAGGACGGTACCGACGATGTCGAACTCTCATTGGAGGATTCCGATGAGGACGAGGACTCGGAGGATGAAGTTTTCGCAGCAAGGCTGTGTAGCAGACGCAGATAATATAGCTTTTGCATTTGCTGCCTCCAACGTCTCAAATAGCTCTTAGAGAGCTTGAGTGGTTGCAAGTCCTCTTTAGGCGCATGCTCTTTAGCTTCATTGGGGCGAAGATGTCGAGCCCCGTGGGGTGAGACCTTCGGTCCCGAGTGGCTCGGAGACCGGGAATCTCTAAAAGATGGCGCGAAATGCTTCGTTTTCGCCTTCTTGTTTTTCGCAAGTCCTCTTTAGGTGCATGCTTCTTCGCTTTATTGGGGCGAAGATGTCGAGCCCCGTGGGGTGAGACCTTCAGTCCCGAGTGGCTCGGAGACCGGGAATCTCTAAAGATGGCGCCAAATGCTTCGCTTTCACCTTCTTGTGTTTTGGAGAGGATGTTGCAGGGATAATTCCGGAGTAGGAGGAAGCGGGACCGACGACGGCGGTGAAGATGGAGGCGAAGAGCCCTAGGAAAGAAACTCAACAGGAGACTGAGGAGTGAGGACAGGCAAGGACGGGAAAGCCTGTGGTGGCAGGCTAGGAATAGCCGAAGAATGAGGGGGTCGGTGGTTATAAAACTAAGGGTTTGGCCTTAGTTTTAGAGGCTTTACTCTTTTCCCTAGGTTATATATGAGGTAAAGGGTCAGGTTCTGCGGACGCAGAGGCCGCTTCAATGCATACACAAAGATTTTTGTGCGACTCTCCAAGGCAGTGCAGCTTTTAAAAGTAACCCTGGGAGATGAGGAAGCCTTGGAGGCCTGGGAACAGTCCAAGGGGGGGGGAAGGGGGGGAACAGAGGGGGAAAGAGGGAAAACCCTCGCAAAGGGCCAAAATGCACACCTCCCCTCCTAAATAATAAAGTCTTTGTACTTTCCTTAATGAAGAATCGAACAGGAGCCAAATATTTTCCAAGAATTTCCAATAATTTCACGGAGCTCTAGCCAGGAGACCTAACTGCAGCAGCGGAAAAAATGGAACTGAGGTAACTGTTAGGGCGGGCGGTCCATGAGGTCCTGGGAGGCGGAGCCAAAAGTGTTACTTTAAGCTCTAGAATATTCCGAGGCCTCTGCACAAGTGCAGATTTAACCCATTAGTGTGCATTCACAGAGGCCACGAAGAAGAACCATTTGATCCGTATCTGCTCTTTTCCGTCCATAGAAACTAATGGGAAGCTGCTATTCTGCCTTCGACCACTAGAGGGGGATATTTTGTTTCTTTTTTTCTTAGGTCAAGAAAGGTTCAGGGAAGGCAGGGAAAATACAGTCCAGGCAGTCCAGTACCAGGCAGTCTGAAGACTCCCAATCCACTCTCTAAACGCTGGGAGGAGTGAGGAAGCAGACAGGCACCCTTTTCACTGGCCAACAGTTAACTGAAAGTTCAAATTTTGCACTTTCCCTGCCTCCCACGTGGGTTTTTTTCAGTTCTTAACTCAAATCTAAGTATGTAAGTCAAGTCAATATTTTCCTATGAGAGTGGTTCTTAAGTCAAAATGTTCTTAACTCAAGCCGTTCTTAAGTCAAGACCCCACTGTATGATCCTCCATAGACGGATATTACGCTTGGCATGATAAATGCTCTGGTAACCTCTCATTTGGACTACTGGACCACACTGTGGAGCTACTGTTCAAGATGGTGAAAAGGGTGGAACCAGGATTAGATCTGTTTGGAATATTACTTTTAAACAGAACAAATTCTATCAATAAGTAGAACAGTCAGAATTTATCACAGTTACAGTTATGTGCATGTCAAGAATAACTTGTTCCCTTTCCTTGTTATTAACACATTAGCCACTGAAAAATGCATTGAATTGGTTGCTTCCTGTGGCCAGTTCTGTTTAATCAAAAGTATTTTTAAACACATATACAAAAGAGGTGCATGTAACAACGGTTTTAATGGTATTTTAACAAGTTATTTCCAGCCTAAGTTTCTTGTCCCCATAGTTTATCTTTCTTTCTACCTTCTGGTAAGTAATGGAGTAGCAGGGAGACACCCACTTGTTTCATAGGAAAAAAAAATCAGTGAAAAGGGATGTGCAGGAAGAAAAGTTTCATTTCAGGGGCTCCTAGGTGGCTTCTCTTCCATTTCAGGGGTCTTACAGGTGTCATGCCTTTTAGTAAACCCATAAGAACCCGATGCTTTCTGGTTTCTTCTCTTTTGGTATTCCCATTTTAGTTTCTGGTGCTAGAACCAGTTAAACCCTAGCAGGCCAAGGAAACCAGCAAAGGGAGCGATGGAAGGCAAGGGGACTGAGGCTGGCAATAGTTGATAGGGAAGGAGGTGAACAAGCAGTGGCGGGCAGGAGTGGGACAAGAAAAATCAGGGTTGGCAGAGATTATATAGTGAAAAAAGGAGGGGGGCTGTTTTGGAATTTGGAACACTCTGCAAATCCGATCCCTGCTAGTGAATCACTGCCATGACTATTACAGGAACTCCATTCTACTATGTTTCTGCAGCACGCTGCAAAAAGTGCATCTGTCTTTTTTTTAAAAAGAGCTACTTTCTATCTCAGAACTAGATGGTTAGAAGTGGAAACTGTTAAACAGTCTGTCTTCTTCGCATGGATTTACTGTTTAGTTTTAAGGTCAGTTCAAATGGTTGTTCTTTCCTATGTGGAGCTTCATAATCTTGTTATATGCATTCTTCGGTATGCACCATCCGTGCCTGAGTCTTCCTCCAATATTAAGTTCAGAGAGTAGCTACCAGACAGAGGAGCTCAGTAGCTTCAGATAAATGTGCCTAGTTTCAACCTTACATTTTGCACAGGATAGTACTTTATTTTAGCACAACATAGAGGGTTCTTGTGCAACATCCCCATTTAAAAATTGACTAATGTTATTGATGGTTGGGGAAAAAACCCACTGGATTTTCCACTCTCATGCATGAGTAAAAATAAATTCTCAGCTGTTGGCAATTACTTTAATGGGGCATCCTGATGTGGCATGGCATCCATTTTCATCAAGGATGAGAGAAATTGTGATTTGCATCCCTATTTCCACGTGATTTTTCTTTTCTATCTCCAGTTACATTTCATTCCATTAGAGTCTAATAATAAGATTGAAACCATAAGAAGTAACTGTTAAAATAGGTGTGTGTTTTTTTCGAAGCCTGGGACTATAGTTTACAAAATAATTTTTTAAATAGCCAGGAAAATACACATATTAAGTAAAGTTTTACTTCTCCACAAAAGCAATCCAGCTAGAAAAAATGTTATTTTCTGCAGGAAAAAGGGTTGCTCCCACCTGGGGGAAAAAATTATTCAAGGAAAGTAAAAACCCGTCTCTAAACTACAGAAGTCACTAAACTAAGTTTTCAGATCATAGCTCTATTTAGAAATAAGAGTTCTTTACCTGCTTCTTAACTGTAGAGCCCGAAACTGTTCTGGGAAGCAAGATGTTATTTTGGTGGAAGGCTTATCTTGTTCAGTAATTGCCAACAGCAGTTATGCTGCAATTACATTCCTAATTAGTCATGCTAGTGTGGAGCCTGAGTGATTCAAAGCTTTTAGCATAAAATATGACTGAATATATTCCATAATTTTCTTTTAGTTAATTCTAGCAATAGTGCAGAATAATGCACTATTATTAGTAGCAACAGCTACATGCTACTGATGGCAAAGCAACGACATTCAGAGTCAAGGTTTTGTGATGCTATTTGTGATGCTGAATCACTTCAGGTTTAGTAACATGACTCAGGAAAATACCCAGAGAAATGGCACAACAATAGTGTCAAGGTCTCGGTAACAGATGTATGACAAGCAGATTAATGCATGGAAGTTCAGAGAACCCAGTTAAAGGACTTAATGCAGGGACCAATTAGGTAGCCAGTGGGCATGCATGGAACAGTAACTTGGCAGAAAGAAAAACAAGAAAACGAACTATCAGCAGATAGCTCCAGTAGGCATCCCAAAAGGGAAAAGAATAGGGACAGTGTGTGAGGTTTAACAAGAAAGAACAGAACTGGCAGTAGTATTCATGAAGTGGCCACAACTCTTCCATAGCAGAGGCAAAAATGGTACAGGACAGAGTAGGTGCAATAGGAGAAAAATGTTCAAGGAAGGGGATTAAGGACTCCATTCCCCCAAACATTAGCTTTCCCTTTGAAATTGTAGTCCCAGTGCAACTGTACAAGGAAGACCACTTGTAATGTTCAGTTGTGCTCTTCAAGATGCCAACCCCCTACACAACACGGGTTGTCCTACAGTACTACAGTGGTGCCTTGATTTACGAACGTCCTGACATATGACCATTTCAAGTTATGACCAGCTCCGGCCACAAAATTTTGCTTCTAGTTGCGGCCGGAGCTTCGAGTTACAACCAAAAAAAAAAGGCAGAGAAAAAAGGTGGGGAATTCAAATTGCTAACCTTTGGTGGTGAAGAGGCTGCTTCTTTGTAATTCTTTCACCCCAGTGGTTAGGGTGAGTGCAATCAGAGGCAGCTTCGGACTGCCTGGTAAGGTAAGGTACTGCTTTCTGCTTTTTAAAAACTGTTCTGGGTGGGTTTTGCAGCATAGTTTTGGGCTGTGTGGTGGGATTATGTTTCTGTGCTATGATCGGTCTTGCAGGGTTTGTTTTTTGGTTGTTCCCCCCCCATTTCCGATGGGTCCTGTGGGCTTTGTTTGCTTTTTGGGTTCCCCCCCATTTCCAATGGGTCTTGTGGGCTTTGTTTGCTTCTTGGGTTCCCCCCCATTTCTGATGGGTCTTGCGGGGTTTGCTTGCTTTTTGCTTTGCTTTTTTAGCATTTCCCATGGGTCTTGCATGGTTTGTTTGCTTTCTGCTTTGCTTTTCCCCCATTTCCGATGGGTCCTGCACGGTTTGTTTGCTTTTCCCCCATTTCTGATGAGTCTTGCATGGTTTGTTTGCTGCTTTGCTTGTTTTGCATTTCTGATGGATCTTGCATGGTTTGTTTGCTTTCTGCTTTGCTTTTTTCTGCATTTCCAATGGGTCTTGAACAGTTTGTTTGCTTTTTGCTTTGCTTTTTTGCATTTCTAAAGGGTCTTGCATGGTTTGTTTGCTTTTCCGTTTCCCCCCCCTTTTTGACGGAACAGATTAATCGTGTTTCTGATGGGTCTTGCAGTGTTTTGGGTTTTTTTGTGTGATTTTTTTCTTTGGCTGGAATGGATTAATTGCATTTCAATGTATTCTTTTGGGAAATGGTGTTTCGACTTGCAACCATTTTGAGTTACAACCGGAGTTCCAGAACCAATTAAGTTCATAAGTTGAGGCACCACTGTATTTATTTATGCTTCATTTTGAATGTTGGATACAGTAGGTAATGCACTTTAAAATGAGTAAACAAAATGGTCCTGACCTCATTGCACATGTGCAACATTCAAGGCCCTTGTTTAGCCCTTGTCAAATTTCTTGCAATTTTACCAAACAGTTGTTCAATAAGGAGCTAGAACATGTTGTAAAGTGGGAGGGTGACAGGTTGTGCACAATGCATCCTTGCAGTGGGATCTCTCAGGCACCCCTTGTGTATGCAGCTCTTGATCCATCTAGGAAATAAACACATAGTTATTCCCTATAGAAAGCTTTTAAAAACTGAACTCTGCCTTAGTGAGGTTTTTTTTTGGGGGGGGGTAGACAAACTTTGCAAGTGCTTATGAACCAGCGTTTCCTGCATTACCATGTTTTGATAAACGAGGGATGGGGAAGGTCTGAGTACTAAGGTCCAAATGTAAGGCCATGGCCTGGACCACAGCAGGGCTGGAAACAGGTGAAAATGGCAACCGAAGACACGTACAAACTGGCACTTTGAGTTATTATTTTGGTTCTTTGACAGGGGGGTTGGGAGACCTCCCAAGACCCAAGCTTAAAAAAACTATTGTTCTTAGAAGCCTCTTTGGGGGAGGGTAGGAATAGACTTTTATCACCCCCTCATCAGTGGGGCTGGTGTTCTGATTTTCAGAGGGTCTCTGGAGTAGGTTTGAGGACTGCAAAAATGCCCCTGAGGGCCACTTGCAGCTCACAGGCTGCACTTTGCCCACATCTACTGTAAACAGAAATAGACAAGGGTATATGGCTCCTTTCTGAATGAATTATTACTATTAGCTCTTTCCCTTATTTGTTCATTACGCCTTTCCTTTGCTTCTAGTAGGTCTGCAGTTTCTTTTCCATGAATATAAAGGTATGAAACAGTGGACACAGAAGACTTTCTTCTTGTTTCCATTAAAGGGGGAAATACACTAAGGTGTCTCCTACTGGTTTAACAGATGGGCTGGGCAGCACATATTCTTATGGTTCTGTCAATGAACACTGAATTTTGTGGGCTGGATTGCAGTACTGAAAATGGTGATTGAAGACAGTAGATTACTCCAGCAACAGTGGCCACATATCCAGAGCTTAGTACTTAATTACTCATCCAGAAATAACCACCTGTAACTTCACTTGAACCTAGATTAGGAATACAACTAAAGACTACTCTGAAGGTCAGAGTAGATGTAGGGGTCTGCACACTTCCTACAAGTAATACATTTTTCTACCGACAACAGTATTTCCTCAGACATGTGTGTCTTAATAGTCAGTCTAGCAAATTAAGCCAGTTTACCTTATAATTACTACTAATAAAACAAAGCATGCTAAATGCAAGCTATAACAAAACCACTGTTTACTTCTTTAGGGAGCACCTCTTCTAAAAATGTGTTATGTATATTACCTAGAAATGCCTTCTTTTCCTCGTTTTAAGTGTACAACTGTGTGCGTGTATGTATGCGCATGCGGATCAAGCAGTTCAAAGGGGCAGACAGCAAAGACAAAAGCCAAAGTTGGGTGAGAGAACAGATTTCTATCAAGTCCCAAGAAAATAGAGGAGAAATTGGTGGTGTGAGGTCAAAATCGGGTTGGGGAATGTCATTTGGCAGAAATCACAGGAATGCAGGGAGCTGGAAACAAACCAGATGAGTTCATTGTTCTCAGCAACGTCTGCTGAGGCAAACAAGATTCTTATAACTTCCAGTGAGGACTTCCTCTCACCCTACTCCCAAAGCATCTTCTGTCAAGAGCCTGGAGTGGAATCTTGGTCTGTCATGGCCTTTCTCTTTAGTTACCTTCTCTCTCTGAGGGTTGGGGTAGCCCCACCTCCAGTCATCTCAGGGGGAGGTTAGATTCTTTGGATTGCCCAGGCTCTGCTTCAGCCTTCTCTGGTTCCAGAAGGGACTGCCAGCTGGGGTCTCCAGCTCCTCCACTGATGCAGACCTTTCCAGCAAAGGTATGTCATCTCACCTCTTTTGATCACCTAGACTCATCCTGTCCACCAATCCTCTCAAATCTAGTTTTTCCCCATTTCAGACAACCCTGCTGTCACATCTGTCAACTAAAAATGACAACGAATTTGTAAAATCCACATATGCAAAACATCTGCTCTGCTGCTGAGCTGAGCTGTGCAGAAATAGGAATCTCCCACTGAGCTGCACTCAAGTAATAATTTGAAAACCTTTCACAAAGTTTCACTTTAGCTAAAGGCAATTTCATGCCATGTGATGCTATATATTAAATGAGATTCTATCAGACATGTAATTATTTATTAAGCTCCAAATCCAGACAGGGTAAACAAATGTTTACAATATTATACAGTAAGCATTTCCTGGTCTTAATAAAAATGATTGTCACTCACTGTGCTTCACAAAAGATCTCTTTTTAATGAATAAATAATTTGATGAAATCAAAAAGTATTTACAATATAAACAAATGGGGAAAAAGCTTTGGATATATTAATCTGATCATCCTGTATTTATTTCATTTTCTTAATGGACTTCCATCAAGGCTTTCCCTTCTGAAACAATACATTTTGGACAGAAAATACAACTCAGTGAACAAAGTTAATGTGGACTTTTGTGTAGCTATTAGTTTGGTTTAAGCTACGTTTGCTTTGCTTTAGTAGGAGCAAGTAGGATACAAATGTAACTAAAATACATTTATCAAAATGCTAAATGGCATTCTCCACAGAACAAAAATGTACACTAGGCTCTGACAACAACAACAGAGGATCACTGGCAACAACAGCAACAAAAAAATACAACGGAAAAGTACAAATTTCTTTAATAGAGTAGAATTGTGCTCTTTAATTTACCAGTTGACTACGCTGGTATATCAAGTTGATGGGTTTATATGAGAGTGGTGTTCAACCACTGAAGTGCATTTGTGTGTTACTGTGGGATTGTAGGTATCTCAAGCAACAGCCATACTGTGGAAATGGGCAGTGCAAGCATTTTTGGAAAGACTTTCTTGGGCTCTTAAAAAGAGCCAGTTACAAAGCAATAGAAGCGTAACACTGAGACGTCCTCATCTCACACACATAGATATCACGAAGCAATTGCTTTGACTGGGGCGGTGAATGGTTTTTGTGTCTTTTCCCCCAAACACTGTTTGCGCCATCAGCCAGAATTCAAGTATTCCAAAGCCACTTCATAGCAGAATTTGTATTGATCCTGAGGGGAGAAAATCAAGGGAAGAAAACAACCAAATGTCAATTGTAGGAAGGACTTAATCAAGGACATAAGTTTCATGTTCTATTAATTAAAATTACATACTGAAACAATTTTCTTTTCTGTACAAATTATTTACTTATGTTAGATGTTGTCAATGAGAATCAGTTTTCAAATCCTATTTGCATTGGCAAGGAGATTATTCATACAGGTAAATCAATAAGTAGAACACCTGGTCATTTAGATTACAGAAAGTGCAGAGGGGGAAAGCAACCACCTATGCCATTCTACAGGGTGCCTTTTTTAAAGCAGATGTTTCCACTATACAAATGTGCCATGGCCACAGCGAAAATGAATGAATGAACCCTAACCCTAACCCTGAATGAATGAATAAATAAAAAAATCCAACATAAAGGCTGGAATCCAGTAGTAAATCACAACTAGAGTAGGCCAACTGAATCAATTGAATTTATGGCAGAGCTGACTCACCAAATTCCTACTGATTCAATGGGACCACTCTAGTTGTGACTTAACAGTGTATTCCTGCTGCTGCATCAGACTGAGTTGACAAACTCAGCTCTTGTCAAGCACTGGCTGGAATTCTGTGGGTCTATGTACAGTGATGCCTTGCAAGACAAAATTAATTCATTCAGCGAGTCATGTCATCTTGCGAAATTTTCATCTTGTGAGGCGCAGTTTCCCATAGGAATGCATTGAAATTTAATTAATGCGTTCCTATGGGTGAAAAAAAGATGACGTGTCCAGGGGCATTTGGCCTGTGCAACTGGGCACATGATCA
The DNA here is from genome assembly GCF_051106095.1 of Pogona vitticeps. NCBI lineage: Eukaryota > Metazoa > Chordata > Lepidosauria > Squamata > Agamidae > Pogona > Pogona vitticeps. The sequence continues at coordinate 181,149,836 of NC_135786.1, forward strand.
GGTGCATGCCTGCAATGTGCCCCAGCACTTCACGAAGTAGCCAAGGCAAGTTATACAAACCTTATATGAACACCAATATATTTTTATTTATTTATTTATTTATTTATTTATTTATTTATTTGATTCGTATCCCGCCCATCTGGTCTGGTCGAGCACTCTGGGCGGCTTCCAATAAAAGTATTTGTCATGAAACATACAAATATTACAATCAAATAATATAAGTTTGGGTTTCCCCCTTCGGTGCATAATAAGGGATATGCAAAGGTATCTGTGTGCTCGTGATGGTATAAATTTTACTTATAATGCACCACCTCTGTGTAGAACATGCCTTCCCCTTTTCCAAATGCTCATCTCTCAGTTTTCCAACTATACAATTTCTTCCCAACTGCACATTTTGTACTCAACTGGATACCTAAAAAGAACCTGCCAGTTTGGTCTTCTTTAAAGAAGGGTGGGATAAAAATGGAACAAATATCACATTGTCCAAATACTGCTTCATTTAACTATCCAAATGGGCCGTCAGCAGACTGTCAAAGGCAAACAGTAGAATTTCTCCACAGCTATTGAACAAGACAGTTCCAATGCAACCTTTCTTACACTGCTAATGAAGTAGATCATAATACTCTGATGCTTTGAGTTGTCCTATATAATTTTTCTCCCTAATAACAGCAGCTGGCATTTCAGCAATTCTACATTTAAGAAGTTCCATAAAGCACTCTACAAGGAAATAATTGCTCTTGGCCCTTTGTTTCTGAACTCTTTTAATCTTTCTGCAAGATAGAAGAGCCATAATTAAATGCAATACTCTGAATGTCAAACTGAAATTCATAGTCTTGATAAATATTAGGAGATTATGCTATTTATAAAATATATAATTTGAAAATCTGGCATTTCATTTTACATAACTATTATTTCTGCCATACAAAGGCAACTCTCTGTGAGGATTTCACTGCCAGAAAGGAAAATTAATAAGGATGTTCTATTGAAAGTTTTTGAGTTTTCATAGAAATTCTAGCATACACAGAACAAGTCTCCTTGGGAAGAAAGCAATATAAAAATACTTTTACAAGTCAAGTGATTTCATTATCCCCTTTAGAAAACAACAGGCTTGCTTTTATGACCAGCTCTCAGTATAAATCTAAAAAATATCACTGTGCATTCTGATAAAAAAAGGGGGGGGGAATCTACTTAGTGGTGCAGTTTTAAAAGCTCATACCAGAAGGTCCACCATATTAGGCTTATTGTTCCTCAGGGTCTTCACAGCATGGAATACATCAACAGCCCTCTGGTGTCGCAGCATTTCACAAACAATACTGATTGCGCAAAATGTCCCACTGCGGCCACCTCCATTTCTGTAAGAAAAGCAGCAAAATGACTTGATTACTTTTTAACTTCGTGTTCCTTCTTCTCGAAGTGCATGTGTGTCTGTCTTATAAAATAAATGGACTCCTGCCATTGATGTAACTGTGGTTAGTTGTGATGTACTAGTGGCTCCACCTGGATTTTGATAAGAGGAATGTTCAGATCTTAATGAAGCAGTGGTCAAAGTAGAAATTAATTATCTATTAATTATAGAAATTAATTATCTATAACAAGCACAGATCTTTTAAAAAAATAACACAAGACCATTCGTAGTCACTTACAGTTCCCAATTTGAGCACTCAAATGTACCACCAATGATCTACATCCCAATCTGGACAATAATAATTCCTTCTTCCAAGCTCTTGCTCACAGAAACCTTCTCAGTCTTAAAAATACTAGTGACACATAACAAGCCATACAATAAAGATACAAAGAACAAAATCCTACTAAAAACCCAACTGTGTCTCCACATCTATTCTGGTAGCACTGTTACAGGCCTGAACAATATCTGGGGCTTGATTAGTAGTATATCTAGTACTGTAATCTGGTTTTTGCCGGGAGTGCTTCTCTGCATTCTACACGGGGCAAAACAGGACATTATGCATAAGAACCAATATTCACAGGATTGAAACCACAAATTGAACTACACAGAAGTCATTTTCAGGACACTTCAATTTCCCAGAACACTCTGTTACAGATGTCAAAGTACCTGATGTGGACAAAAGGAAGTTAAGAATCAAGAGAAAGAGGGATAGCTGAAGCAGGCTATATTCATAGATTCCAGTGTACATCAAAAGGATTATATAAAAAGGAAGGATTCTTAGTACACTTTGGATTCACCCATAGTCTTAAATACATTTATAATCAAGAAGCTGTTTTCCTTGATATAGCTCAAGCTTACCTTATGAAAACCATCTGATCACCGATAATATAATTGTCTGCCATCAAGTCAACTCTGACTTAAGGCAACCATTTTCAGAGTTTTCTAGGTACAGAGCACTCAGAAGTGGTTTACCATTTCCTTCTTCTGGGGATATCCTGCGACTATGCAGCTTGCCCAAGGCCACTCAGGCTAGCTGTTTTTGGGATGCAGTGGGGAACTGAACTCCCAACCCTAACTCACTGAGCTATCGCACCAGCTCTGAGCAGGGGTAACAGGATGTAAATGTGTTCAGGACTGGGAGACTATTACAATGCCCACGTCATTTTCAAATTTATCAATGTAATAAATACCTTCTTTTTTTATTTCACTTCTCCTTCTACGATGCTTCCTTGTGGCTCATCTATTATGTGTTATGTGTCTGGCAAAGTGGATGATAATTCACAAAACTTCACAGAAATAAATCTATTAGTCTTTAAAGTGGCACAACCCTTTGTTTTTTATTTTTGTTATACATACTGAAAGAAACTAACATGGCTACCTTTTTGAAAAGAGATTTTAATAGTGATCATTAAGAGTAGTTCAAAGGTCATTGGTGGGGACAGGTAAATCCTAGAATAACCAAGCTTGAGACCTACGTTTCTCATTGTATTTCCTTTTTTTCCTGAATGAAAAATAGCCTATTTCACAAACTGGTTGTTGGAATAAGTTAGAAGGATTGTAAGGGATTCTGTGACCAAACAATTGCTGAAGAAATCTTTAACTGGACCAAAATATTTGTGGATACACTATACACATGCACTCCCTCTCTTTTCCTGGAAAGTAATTAAATAGATCAGATGTATACCAATTTCTTTATAAATGAAGGACAATCCTAAAATTATTTATCAAAACAAAATTTAGATAAAACATTTCTTGTTGACAAGAAACTTCTTTTCTCTCTATTGCCTAGTCACAATCTGATAGGTTCTCCAACTTATTTTTGTCTGGTGGAATTAAATAGAATTCGTTCATGCAGGAAAAACAAACCCAATAGAATTACCTTTAGAAGTGAAAGAAATAGTATTTTTAGGGGCCAATTCAGACGAAATGCTCTTTTCTGTGCCTAACAAAATCACATGTTACCTGCAACCCTTTCTCTAAGGCACACATCTTCTTTGTTAGCTTTAACTGCAATTAAGGCTTTCCTAGGCAAAGGCTTTAAACATGATTAATATTAGATAGGAGTTTATATTGGGGGATTGGGGTGAAAAGGGACAAATCCATGGCCTGAGCCTAATCCTACAGCTATATATGAAAGACTATGACTATACTATCTGCTCTAAGATTATGAGAACACAATGTGGCTTGCTGGAAAATGTGAGGCACAAGTGTTCAACTGCATGATTAAATATGGCATTTAATAATGCTTTATTTCTGGTTATTTTTAATTTTTAAGAGATTCTCTTCTGGAAACTTTATTATTTCTACTGCTATTCTAATCAGCATCTTTAGGCTGCACATCACTGAAAATAATAAACCTTAATAATTATTAGAGTACAGACTAGTTAGCTTTCAGCTCTTTAAAGGGCACATTCACAAATGGTTGATTTTCAAAGGAAGCCACAATATGGCACATCTGTCACATCCAGGCATCCTGAAAAGAAAATGTTCCCTGCTGCCAAAATACTGGATGATATTGTGCCATTCTTTGAGCATTTTAATTAAAATAAAGTCATTTACAAGGATTACGTCGGAGTTTCTTTCTTTCTTTCATTCTGTGATGCTTCAAAGTGACACATATGTATGTGCACATGAATGTGGTGGAACTATTTAATATCATGAGTAATTGAGAGAGATATTATCAATTTGCACTTTAAAAGGACCTCCCAGATGTGGATCTCAAAGCATTAATGAGCTAAACTTCACAAGATATTTTTCATTCAATGGGTGGGGAAACCAGAATATAATGAGGTAAAACTATCTGTTCCTTATCAATTGTGGGGATTTCTAACAAACTCTGGACAGGCAGGTATGTGCATTTTTTAATATTTCAGAGGTGCTATTTAAGCACCTTGAGTTTGAAGGGCACAGTCATTTTGGGACAAGACAAGGCTGGAGAGAGAAAGAGAGGCAGGTGAATAGTCTACACCAGTGGTCCTCAACCTTGGGCCTCCAGATGTTCTTGGACTACAACTCCCAGAAGCCTTCATCACCACCTCTTGCTGGCCAGGATTTCTGGGAGTTGAAGTCCAAGAACATTTAGAGGCCCAAGGTTGGGGACCACTGGTCTACACAAGCAAAGCAATGGCCAAGAATGCCTCAAAAAGGCATTGGCAGAATTCAGCCAGTGCATTTCAGATGCCAGATGGCTCTAGAGCAGTGGTTCCCAACCTTGGGCAACCCAGGTGTTTTGGGATTGCAACTGTAGCATTCAGCTACAGCAACTCTCAGAAAACCTGGCCAGAACAGCTAGTGGTGAAAGTTCTGGGAGTTGCAATCTATCAACTCCTGGATTACTCAAGGCTGGGAACCACTGCTCTAGAACTACATTAAGGCAGTTATGCAACTTCAGTCTCTGGATGGTGGTTTTCATTACATGTTAACTAGGCAATGTACCACTGTGTGTTTACTTTTCTATCCCAATTAGGATCCTACTGCTGTCCTTACAAACCCCATCCCTAAGGTGTTGTTTGGCACAGGGCAGAAACTACTCAGCTTTCTTGTCAAGTATCAAATTCAGAGTGGGAAGGACTTTCATTCAAACTGTATGGGAGCAGAGTGAAATCCTCTCCTCCTTAGTGCCCAGTGCTGCTATTTTAAAAACATAACACAAGCCATTGAAATGACAAACCATATATTTCATGGAGCTGGCTCATGACTGTCAGAGTGAGACCCATGCCTATGTGTTGTCACAAAGTGGTGGCTACCCCATTAGTCTGTCATTACTTACAAGCAATGGACGACCGTACGCCCTTCTCCTCCATTGTATTCTTCCTGCCATTTGTCCACCTGACGTATAAGTTTCAGAAAGGAACGCTTCGACACAGGTGTGTCTCTATACATGGGCCATCCTAGGAACTGAAATTGCTGCACCATTCGATAGCCATCCTGAGGCTGTGGGGACCCAACCAATAGGAGAATAAAAAGACAGCATTATTTATTCTACATCCTTGTAACATACTCATTGCACACTCCATATTCCTAAAGCAGCTTCCTATCAAAAATGTACTGAAGAAATTTACATTTAGAAGTTATGATTTGGAAGTTCAGAGTTATGAAGATAAAGTTCTAAATAGCTGAAGATACAAATATGCTGAAATGAAAGAATGGCACAGCTGCTACAGCCAAGTATACAGTGATTAATATTATAGCAATCACTGTCTACCAAAGTAAAGTTTTCAATATAGTTCCAATTATGGCTGCTCTCTCTTTTGCATGCTTCTCATTTTCAAATTTTCAGAAAGAACGCTCACTGTGTGATGACTGATTGTTAACTTGCTAAATAAAGACTCATGCATTCAGAATAAACCTCCTTTCATTAGCATCTCTCTCCAAAGTGGCATTTTATCTTATATTATGAAAGTTGAATAAATTTTGTCCCACTAATTTATAACAAAGAGGAGGAGGGGATACTTCTAGTTCTTTAGAATCCTAGCTATTCAATGATGTTGATTAAAAAAACTGAAATATTGTGAGATTGATAAAGGATTCAACTGGCACTCTGGATTTTAAAACATACTGGCTGAGATCCTGTTGCGCAACTTTATGCTGCACAATGAGGATGATGCCATCAATGGCAAGAATACTATGGCTGTTTCAGGGATATAAAAAACTTCCTAGAGTACACATGTACATGCACACACCATGTTTCAGGGATCCCTATGAGTTCTCTTCATCTTGGGACCAACTTCTGGCTGCTAAGATTTCTGAGTTTACACACACAGTGGATCAAGCATGAGTATTAAACACCACACAGATCATGAATACTTGCTCACTTGGTCTACATACATAAATGTGTGTGCACCAGCCAATGAAATGATACTCATTTAGTCATGGAAAAACTTTCAGAATGTTTACTCTATAACACGTTAGGGGAAAAACCAACATTGCTTGAACATTTTTAATTGGTATAAATTTGTGCTTGACAGACTTATAGCAGTTTCATAATAGCTTTCTTAGCAACATATTAGTAGCAGACAGCATAACTGAAAAACATTACTTCTCAACAGAAAAGACTTGTGCTAACAGACAAACAGAACAAACAGAATAAGCCTCGTCCTGACTGTCACTTCTTCTATCTGGCAGTTAACCCCTTGAAAGCTATAGTTCTATAGTCTTGAGAGATCTTCGCCTCCAAAGCCTTTGATGATGACTAACAAAAGCCTCAACCTCAGAGGAGATCCAGTGTCTCCCACCATAACTTCCATGCCACACCTTAGTCAGAATTTTAACACTGGAGAGAGACAAAAATGAGTGTGGGTGTGACAGTGTATTGCAAAGAAAGGACATGATGGGTGCTTCCTCCACAGTCATCTCAGTCCTCAACCATGCTTTTGACATAAAGCAGAATTTCGGTTCAACTTACACTTCAGAGATAACACATTGTTAAAAGTGGTTATTACATAAGCAGTGAACCATAGATGATTGTCATAACATAGGCTTTCTTACCCCAGCATCCTGCAAATAAGTTATCTTTGTTTTGTGATTGTCACCAGGAGGTAAATATGGGCTTCATTTTTGAGTATAAATGCTTAGCTAGAACTGCTGTCAGCTTCTGTTGATGTGTTCTTTATATTGTCTAAGACAGTAGTTCCCAATGTTGGGTAATAAGTTGTGAGAGCTTGTCTTAGACCACAGGTTTCCAACATTGGGTAAATCAGGTGTTCTTGGACTGCAACTCTGAGAAACCACAGCTAGCACAGCTAGTGGTGAAGGCTTCTGAGAGCTGCAGTCCAAGACCACTTGAGTTACCCAAGGTTGGAAACCCCTTGTATAAGACAAGGCTCACAACTTTTGAGACAAGCCTCTATCAAAAAAATATTTTCCACTTTACGCAGCTGGAAAAAAAACTGTGGGAGGGAAAATGGGACTTTGAAGCTGGGGCATACTTTCTTCTGGCCCCCCTCTCTTTGGGAGACTGTGGCCTAAATAAATAACCAGATAAAAGGCTTCTATAATATAATCTTTTGAAAAACATCTTGTATTCTTGTAATCACATCTCTTTATTAAGCAAAATAACAAAGGAAAAGAAAAGAAAAAGAAAAGAAAAACAAACAAGGAAAAATAATTTAGAATGGAGTATTCTAGAAGATTCACTTCAAAACTTAAAAAGTGGGAAGTAGCATGTAATGATAGTTGCAAAATGGATGCCTTTCTCAGTACTGCATTCTGTGCATGTACTCTGATACTTACATGTGGGAGTGCTTTTAAAAAACTGATGTTAAAAATGGAAAATGCAAAGAGTCTACACATTTTAGTTTTACAGCAGATACAAAAGAAAGCTACAGATCTTGACTATTATCTTGTCTATAAATCTTCAAGTGTGAATTAAATGAAAATGACCAAATAGCTTTTTCTGAGCTTTAGTTACCTTCAAAGAACTAGAAATAATGAAGGTCTCAGAGATATGCCACAAGATTTTTTTTTAAAATCATCACTTCATTTACATGAAATATCTGTTTTTAAACTTATTTCTAGTAAATGACCAGTTTTTCATTTTTTGTAGCATAGTGCATTTTTTATACGCAGCTCAAATTATAGGAAAAAAAATTCAACAATCCAGAATGTAATCTCAGCTGAGGTGTTGACTCAGGGTGGGGACTGGGCAAGTCTCTTACTATTTCCTCTCTGTTTTTTAACTCTCAGAAAGAAGCAAAAGAAGCGAAAACAGTCGGTGAACAGAGAGCTCGTCATGAGATGAAACCTCAGTGGCGGCAAAAAGGAACTGAGGCAGTTACATGTACTGGGGGGGGTAGTCCTGCCGAACGCGTTATAAAGCTCCAGAATGTTCCAGAACCTCTGCGGAAGTGCAGATTAAACCCTAAAGTATGCATTCACAGAGACCATGAAGAAGAAGATAGTTTTCTAACTCATTGTGTGTAGTTTAATATGTAAGTATTTATTCTCATAAGTAAAATAAGCAAATAACTGAGTAAGGTACTTACTCTTGCTGCATTATAAATTCGGAATATCCGGCTGATAATGTCTTCTTCTAAATCAGCAGAAACAAACTCTACCTGAATAGGACCATGTCGATGAACACCATTTTCAGGCCAATATTGTGGACACAACTGTAGAATAAAGAGATCAATGTATGCATGAGCAAGATTATTTTTAAAAAAAGTCTCTGCATGTTACTGTATTCCTCAACCCAAAGGTATACACTTACCATGTACTTCCACCCAATTACCTACAGAGGTAATTCCCAAGCAACAAATTGTATAAAGCAACCCATCCCTGGAGCTGCATACTCATATGGAGTCTTGGAAGCCCCACAGAGCACTGGGATCAGCACTTGTTTTACAGCAATTCAACAAGAAGCCAACATTTTAAATGTTAAAGCACAAATGTGGATAAACAGTGGCAGTGCAGACTTTTAATACAGGTCTCCAGTTTGCTTGCTTGCTTACTTACTTACCGTATGTACATACATACTTAAAATTTTATTACACCTCTTTCATAAGGCAGTTTAAAACATAAAGTATAACATATCATTAAAACCCAAATAGAAAAAAAATACAATATAAAACTCCAATAGCAACCTACTGCCAAGATAGACTCAGAAGAGAAAATGGTAGAGCACCACTAATAATCACTTTCAGTCTACCACTGAGACCACTCACACACATCACAAATGATCTCTAACCCATCCTTGACAAGAAAACATCACTCTTCCCAGCACTTGGTGGCAGGCCTATACTTTCTTACAGATAATCTCACAATCTCAAGCAACTATTGAAGTGCAAAGAGTTACACAATACTGATGCAACAATAGGGACTATATCCTGCTACAAACCCAGGTGCCAGCTCTGCCTCCCACTTTTACTCTGTCATTTCACATAACATCAAGGGCACTTTTACTTGTTCCTCTGCTAGTGTGATCTATGCCATCTTTTGCCAACAATGTCCTTTTGCACTCCACATAATGCAAACAGCACAATTTCTATGCCAAAAAAAATATTAATGCACATAAATCAGAAATTTCAATACACTGTAACATGTCTCAAATCACTTCAGTCTACCAGGACACTCTTCACAAGAAAGTTGAAAGTTGCTATTCTGGAGAAGAAAAATTACAGAACAAGAATCCAGACGGAAGCAGCTGATTTAAAATATATACACATAGTGCACACCCATCTCAATTGATTAAATAGTGACCAATTTTTAAAAAGTCATTAACAAATGTGATAATTATGTTATCTACTGTTACTTTCCTTTCCAACTAACCACCTATTCAGAACAAACATCAAAAGCAAATTCTATCATTCTCTAGTTGTTTCCTTTAATCATTATTGTTATTTTACAGAAACGTGCCTCAAAAGAATTGAATACTAAAAAGGGTCTTAAATTATGACTAGGTGTGAAATGCAGCCAAACACCATTGCCCCTTTATCTTGGAGCCTTGCATGAATATTTTACCATATGGTTTCTGTATTCTAACTCTTATATCTGATGAAGGAGACACATTCCATGGAAACGTACATAAAAATGTAACAGTCTTTAAGGTGCCACATTGTCTTTACTTTTTGCTTTTGTTTTGTTCTCTGCTTTCAAAAGGATATTACAGAGTAACTTACATCATTCTGGGGTAACCACAGAAAAAGCCCTTCTTTTGTCAGTGAACATCTTGCCTCTCTAGAGGACACAACCCATTGCAAGCTACATTGGCAGATCTTAAAATACAGATGAGGAAAGTTTTACCTTTCACATATCAAACCATCCCATTTGGGCTCATCACTGGTGAGCCCAACTGGAGTTCAACATTTGAAAGGCTATGGTTTTCTCAACCCAATATTTAAACTTATTTTCTAAGGAACTTAGGAAGATCATGTAGGAAAAGATGCCTATGATAAACTTAACTAAACACCAGCATTTATAATTAGATGAATTGGCATGAATTCATCTTAACCCAACTGAAGCCATCTAATTTTATATAAATCATCCAAATACTATTCATTATCAATTTCTCTGATTCTTTTTGACATTTCAAGCAACAGTCTCAGATATCCACTACCAGTTAAGGAACGGGCTGTGACAGCACGCAAGGAGGCTGTCAAACACCTCATCATGTTGGGCATTATGTGAGGCCCCCTCCCCAACAAAGGCCCAGTCATATGATGAAACAGCTGGAGAGCTGGATACTAAAGCTGATGTCTTGTCTTAAATTCCCAGAAGCAACGGTTTTCTCAGTCCATTAATATGAGCTAATATCAGCATCACCTCAAACTTTAACTGATTTTTGTGTCTAAAGAATGCCTTTCTCTCCCATTTGAAAGCTTGTCCCAGCAAGTTTAAATGTGCTAAATAGCAGCCAGAGGGGATCACAGGCATTACACTGCTGTATTCTGGACAATTTAATTGTCAGACTATATTGTGTAGGTTGAAGAGCCCTACAGGGCTGTTTAATCCTCCATGTCAGACATCAATTTATAAGCAAGTTGTGGATTCTTTAACAAATCCAGACAGCTTGACACAAAGAAAAAGATGGAGGCTTGCAAAGGGATATATTTATTGAAGATTTATTTGAGGCAGGGTTGGGTACCATATACTGTATACAGCAATACAAACCAGGTCCATAAGGTAAATTTTCCTGCTTGTATGAAAACCAAATTCATTGCTTTGATCCTGGTGGGGAGGCGGCAATTGTACCTAGTTCTACCAGTAGCTATTAAAAGTGACAGGTAATTGAGCTTTCCTATACAGAGTATATCTTTCAGAACAAGACACTAGGGACAGACAGCAGGTATGACCTTCACTGGAGCTAGAGGTTGGGAGTTTGATTCCCTGCTGTACCTCCTTTGAGGACAGTTGGCCTGTGTAGTCATCAGAAAGCTGTATAGCCCCAGGATACTCTTAGAAAAAGGGAATGGCGAACTGAATATTCTCTACTTAGAAAACCCTTAAAAGGGTTTCCATAAGTCAGAATGACTTGATGACATGCAATTTTATTAATATTAGACGAAACCCATTATTGCCATTCTACAGCGTAAACTGTTTGTTATGGTAACCAAACCAAGGGATGTGTGAGCTATGTAGAGGGGAACTATTTCTTTAAGAGAAATACCTTTTGGTCAAAGGAAATACAGTAGTTCTTTCTGTCCACTGGGTAGAAACAGATTTAGAAGCAGTAGTTGTGTTAGTTTCTGCTAGCAAGTCAGGCAAAAACAATACAAGAATACAAGTCTGAAGAAGTTCACTTGTCCATGAAAGCTCACATTAAAATATAGCAACTGAATCTTTAAGATGCCATGTTATATATATTTTTACAGTTTTTCTCTGACATAGTAGGTCGAAATAGTGTAATATATGGAGAAATGATGATGATTTGAAATTGTGCAAATAAAAATTATGATTCATGGAGGTTTGCTCTTTCCCTTTCCATTTCTCCCTTTGAATTTTACACTATATTTTAAAAATTAACCATGCTGTGGACATGGGCAAAAATTCCAAAACAGATGTACTACTTCATAGAGAACATGTACCAGAAGTTTTAAAAAATCTCACCAGTAGAAAGTTACAGTAATTTATATATTCAAAACAGGGCTAAGAAATTCAAATGCGCTTTTTAGTGGCAGCTAAAAGTCTGGGTCCCTTGAGGTTTTCTTTCATTTTGAAAATAACAAGGTTTTTGCCTTTCATGTATTTCCCTGGAGACAGGTGAGTGGGGCTGTGATAAAAAAAATGCAAAAATGTTTGCAATTTTTTACTTACTGACTTGAAGAAGGAATATTAGTTATGAATTTTGATGCAATAATTTCAACATATCTCTACCGTTGATAAAGACATGTTCCTTTAGTATTTATGCTATTAAAAATGTTTATGATAAAAATAGCTCACCCAGAAGATTGAGCAGCTAGCCCTTAGACATTTTTAAAAGTATGGACTTGAAAAGTTGACCTTTAGATTTAGAAGAATAAGGATCAAGAGTTATGAATGTCTATTAGAAGTATTTATTTGCATTTTGCATACATTGTTTCTGTTTTACGTCAAGATGGCACTAGTGCTTTGGAACTCCCATTTATATGCAGTTTGGAAAAGAGAACTCATAGAACCTCCTAGCCAATATGGCCACATGCAGCCCCTAAAAGTAACTTTTCCAGGCTCTCCTTTGGCACTTGAGCTGTTTGCTGTACAGACTGTCCTTAGTACTGTACATGCTCTCCTTTCTCCCACTTCAGTCTGAAAAATGAGTGGAAATGAATAGAGAAGTGATTTCTGCTTGGCTGTGCAGGAAGTGCACCAATTCAGGAATCAGGACTTCTCACGAATGCCACTTTAGTCCTTGTGCAGCTGGGTACAGTGCTGTAGCACAAACACTCATGGCAGACTACCATCTGGATCCTGGTTTACAGCTGTAGCTCTGTGCTACAATATAATCCATGTCCTGCCTTCATACACTGCATCCTTTTCCTATTGTAATGTGGCCAGGCACTGCAACATTCATTGTCTCAGGAAGATAAAGACCAATACTGTAGTTCCTGGAGAACATTACTTCAGCTCATATGTGTGATGATAGTAGATGACTTGGATCTGGGGTTAACACCTGCTAATATGGTGTTGGTGTACTGACTGATCTGGAGAAATTACAAGACACTGGAAGACAGTCAAAACAATTCAGTCACTGAGTTTTCATCCTCATATCACAAGAAAACAAAAATAATTTTTAATTTTTTTAAATTATTTTATTTATATCCCGCCTATCTGGTCGGGTCAGGACCACTCTAGGCGGCTAATTGCAATTAGAGAGTGGAATGGTCAACCAAGGGTGAGAACAGATAACTAGCAACTATCTAAGCTACATTTTTAGCAACCATTTTCTATGGCGTGCTGCCCAACGCTTTCTTGGCTTCAAAAAGCATCAACATTTGTTGCAAATATGGAGACTGCTGGAGTTAGACTTGCCCATCAACCTTTTCACAGCAAGAGTTTTTACAAATTATACAATGTATCAAGAAAATGTTGGTTATTATGACTTCTGCACATTTGTCTCAGCAACATTTAAAAAAGAAGAAAAAAATGTTCAACAAACTTCATTGATTCTGTCTTTTTAAAATTAGTTTGCTTCTGTGTTTACAACTACAACTATCTGGAGTTTTTTTTAACTAGAAGCTTTTTATTGCCATTATTTCTAAAGGGTTAGTTCTTTATATTTTAATTATGCTTAAGATATTTTACAAGAGATGTACTTATTCATCCCTCCTCCCTCTCATTCAAAGCTATGTATAAATCTTACGAGTGTTTAAATGCAAATTGCAGATTGTTTAAAGAGAAATCAGACAAATGTGGGCACATTAGTGTTTCTATACTGGATTATACAATGCAGTTTCATTCACTTCTTCTGTATGACTTACCTGTGCTGGGTCCACATCATTCAGCATAACTATTGATGTGCAGTGGTAGTCTAGAACCAGTCTCCAGAAATCTTTGACAGTATTTGGTAAAGGATGCTGGGTAACTATAAAAGCTGAAGGCTGTTTATAACTCTGCAAAACAAGTAGAATAATTCACTGCAGCAAAATTGTCATGATTAAAGTTACTGTAAGAGAACATAAACTACAATAAAGGACAGTCAAACCTTAGGGCATACAGAAATTACAGTGGCACTGAATGGCTTCCAAACAGCATGGGAAAGACAGAAGATTCACAGATGATGTTCAGGCATGTTTGTTAGCAAAAATTTATTATAGGGCATGAAACAGAAACCAAGAGGGGAAAAGAATATTTTCTCTTGGCAAGACTTCTCTGTGAAAGATTTTTTTTCCTCCAAGAAATCTTGCATAAAATCTCACAGGACTCCTTCTACATTTCATGGTAATTTTTCTGAAAGAAATACCAAGCTGTTCAGGATTATTACTATCCCTGCCCAGAATAGCTTGTGAAGGATTCATGTGAGAAGGGAAGAAGAAATAACAAGCAGTGCTGGACAGTTACAGTTCCTGTGCAGAACAACATCTTTCCTGCCCTGTGCAGAATTTGGCAGGTTTCTGCTCAGAACAATGGGTGAAAAATGAAAAATAAAATAAAATACAGTGGAAAACAAAACCAAAGGCTTATTTGTCACATCCCAAGTATGTTACTCCAAGGACTCTGCTATGAAAGGACTGGCAAATTGAATCTAGGTAAAGGTAAAGGTTCCCCTTGACAATTTGTCCAGTCGTGTTGGACTCTAGACGACGGTGATCATCTCCGTTTCCAACCCATAGAGGTAGCATTTGTCCAAAGACAATCTTCTGTGGTCACGCGGCCAGCGCGACTAGACATGGAATGCTGTTACCTTCCCACCATGGTGGTACCTATTTATCTACTCACATTTTCCATGCTTTCGAACCGCTAGGTTGGCGGGAGCTGGGACAAGGGATGGGAGCTCACTCCGTCACATGGATTCGATCTTACGACTGCAGGTCTTCTGACTTTGCAGCACAGAGACTTCTGCAGTTTAACCCGCAGCGCCACCACGTGTTGCACAAAATAAATAAAAAATTAAGGTTCTCTAGCAGGTTTGGCTCCAGGATTGGTGCCCAATGCAGAACAACAAACGGAATCTCCCATTTAAGTGGGTCCTGCAATAGTGGCACATTACTGTAATTCTCATATGTAGTTTGCACTGCTGTAATATATCTGCTTGAGTGGATGGAAGTTGCAGTGTTTCTGCTTGTATGCTTTAAGATATCAAAATAATTGTAGGATTTCGAGGTGGGGGCAAGTATGGGAGTGCACTCCTTGGCAGCCATGGACACAATGTCATTCACTCAAACAGAGATAGGCAGTACTCAAATCCACAAAGCTTATTTAGGCACACGAAGCAGAAAATCCCACAAGTGCTTCTTCCTGGGAGTGAAAATAGAAGAGTAACCAAGTAAATGAACAGTTTGCTTCCTGTGCATGAAGTTCAAAACATGCTGGCTGATGTGGCTATTCCCCTCTTTTCTCTAGATTTCATGGAACTTGCAGCAGGTGTTGAACAGCCCTTGAATATCTGTGGGGGAAGTGCTATTCCTGTGGGACAGGAACAGAATGGATTTTAGGGCCTCTTGCTTATGGCACATGATCCTTGGTGCACACAGTCTAGGCAGATGTAGTGCCATTGTTGAAGTGATAGTACTTGTTACTGATGAAATCTACACAATGGCAGAGAATCACCATGGAAAGAGGTGACAAATGGCAGGAGCAGGTGTTGTGCTGGGAGAGGAGTGGAAACAAGTTGTGAAACCTGATTTGGAAACAGTGTTATAGAAGGTCAAACTCAGCACAACAGTTAGAAGCCAATGTGCAACCAGAAGCACAATACGTGTAAGAATAAGTGCAAACACAAAACAACATCAACACCACTTCTATGGTATCTCTCACAATTCTGATGCCACCACTATCCAACAATCACATGTTTTCTTGCAGTCGATGTCCAATACAGTGCTAATAACTGGTTGGCACTGATCAACAGGTTGCTATGGCAACATCACCACTCTGACACTATCCTATATAAAGGCACATCCTCTGTCCTTCAAATTATCAGGGTTATGTCACCACTATTTATAACTACCAGGGTTACGCTTAGAGAATGTAAGCTACTATTTATATACAAGCTACTTTTATTATATATATATATTAAAACGATTGCTTTTATGGAATATTGTCTAACATCTTTTCATTCTTTTCCAAAGCCTGCTTTCTTGGCATGTGTCTATGTATGTATGACAGCCTTAATTACTGTTGCTCTAAATTGTCAGAGATATTCTACACATCTCTAGAGAGTATAAAACATGCTTAAGTATCTCTCTACTGAAACCCTATTAGTGCTATTAAAACTGCTGTGCCTGCATTCAGTCGGGGAGGAGAAACACCTCTAGGAAATGTTCATTCATTCAGAAATGAAAAGAGTCACTGAGGTAATGGCTTGTGTACTATCTATACAGACAGGCAATTGCTTTCTTTCTCTGTTAATTGCTAAACCTTTTATGCTGATTAGCTGCAATAATGGGTTAATATTCCTCTTGGGCACTATACTTAATACTCAAGTACTAGATAAGAGACACATAAGCCATTTTCATTTTCAAGACACTCTTCCTATTTACTAGTTTTCTCAAGAAAACTTCCAAGCTTTGGCAGTTATGGAACATTTGCCAGACTTTAACATATCTGAAAGCTTAATGATCTGGGGTGCAGGAGTTGGTTATTCTTCAGATTGCAGATCTGAAAGCTTTGAGCGCCTTGTGCTGACTGTGCAGCCTGATTATTTTCCAGCTTGGTGAGCAACGCATTCTTTCTTAACTATTAATTCACAGATAGGAGCTTACATCCATCAGTGCAGCATTGATGTAGTTACTGCTTTCCCCATCTATTGTGATGAGAAAAGGCAGGCATCTGTCAGGAGGAAGCACATCCATACATCGATTCTTCTCATGGTTCCGTGGCAAAAGTGCTATACTGCAATCTTCCACACGCAAAGTTGGAGTCACCATGTTGAGAGTCTACAAAAATATTAAAAAGTACAATGATACGGAAGGCAGGCTTCCTCAAGGAGAATATCTTCAGAAGAGAGTTGTAAGCAGACCTTTAAAAGTAATTTTTTAGAAGACACTTGTACTGAAACTTCTTATAAACCCCCAAAGTAACTAATGACAACACTATAATTTTTGAAGAATCACTAATTTTGTAGCTCTTCACTTTTTAGTTTCCTTTTGAAAAAAAGTTATACTAGAAAAAGTAAAAAGAGTATTTAAGTAACAATACCTTTAAAATTCTAGCTCCTAAACTGTTTAGCAACATTACCAGTCATTACATTATTTACAAAAGGAACATTGTATCTCTTGCTAGCCCCTCTAAATAACATATTACAGTGGTGCCTCGCATTACGACATCACTGTAGAATGAAAACGTCGTAAAGCCAAAATAAAAAAGCCATTGAAACGTATTAAAACCTGGTTAATGCATTCTAATCGGCTAAGAACTCACTGTCCAGCGAAGATCCTCCATAGGGGTGGCCATTTTTGGGTGCCTGTGCAGCGAAAAATGGCTCCTAAACACAGCAGGGAGCCATTCTGAGTACCCAGTGGCCATTTTGAAAACCCGACGATCAGCTGTTTTGATTGTCGGGAAGCGGAAATCGGTTCCTGAAACAGGGAACCGATAATCACGCAGCGAAATTCCCCCATTCAAAACGTCGTCGTAATGCGGATTCGTCGTTAAACGGAGCACCACTGTATAGGCAATGTTATTTGTAACATGTTGCTTCCAAGTTCCGATTGCACATATATGCATTAAGGTTCAAAGATAGCCCATGCTTCAAAAATTAAAAGAAATATTTAGATTACTTTTTAAAAATTTTGAATATGCGACTCCTACCAATAGTACAGGGTCATTTCATAATATCTGGCTTTTAAAAATGTGCTCCTGTTCATCACTTACCCTAAATTCTTCCTTGATCTGGCTTGAATTGGTTTGAGGATCCAATTTATTCATTTCAAAATATACGGACCTAATTTGAGAAGCTGGAATAGAGGTATCTCCACACAGACAGGCTTCCAGTATTGCATCATGTATGAATACATACTGCTCCTGGAGGGGGAAATATGCATTTAAAGAGGAACTCATCAACAGTGTTGGGTAAATGATAATCTTTAACTATATTAGCATCCTAGTTTTGCTTAAAAAGACATCCAAATATCATCTTTGCAAATGTTTTTTGGAAAACAGGTGTCATAGCAGTATTGTATATTTACAATACTGGTTGTATTGTAATCCAGGTTGCTGTAACCTTACTAGTCCAAATTCTATTGGGAAAAACTGTATGGACAAGCACAGCAGCTTTCGCTCTTCTGGCCTGCTGTCCATAACACGGCCAATCATGCAGCTGGCCTTGCAACCACTTCCATGACCGTACAGAGCACAGAAGCATGGCAGCCATCTTGCAACGAAGTGTGATTGCCTACTTGTAAAAAGCCAACAGGATTCTGACCACCATCTCCCTTGTTCAGCATGTACTGTCCTCAATATAATAATCATTTCCAGCTCAATTTTTATGTGCAATTGTTTCAGAAACTATAGCAGATGTCTGGAATTTATGGGCTGATTCTTCAATGAAGTGATACTCCCCTGCCTGGGTATTACCACTTCAGATGGCAGAGGGAGATTGACAAAATCATGGCCACTGGTCCCATCACCTCCTAGCAAATAGAAGGGGAAGATATGGAGGTAGTGACAGATTTTACTTTCTTGGGCTCCATGATCACTGCAGATGGGGACAGCATCCACGAAGTTAAAAGATGCCTGCTTCTTGGGAGGAAAGCGATGACAAACCTCGACAGAATCTTAAAAAGCAGATACATCACCTTGCCGACAAAGGTCCACATAGTTAAAGCTATGATTTTTCCTGTAGTGATGTATGGAAGCAAGAGCTGGACCATAAAGAAAGATGACCACCGAAGAATTAATGCTTTTGAGTTGTGGTACCGGAGGAGAATCTTGAAAGTCCCCTGGACTGCAAGGAGAACAAACCTATCCATTCTAAAGGAAATCAACCCTGAGTGCTCACTGGAAGGATAGATCCTGAGGCTGAGGTTCCAATACTTTGGCCATCTGATGAGAAGAGAAGACTCCCTGGAAAAGACCCTGATGTTGGGAAGGTGTGAGGGCAAGAGGAGGAGGGGACGACAGAGGATGAGATGGTTGGACAGTGTCATCGAAGCGACTAACATAAATTTGACCCAACTCCAGGAGGCAGTGGAAGACAGGAGGGCCTGGCTTGCTCTGGTCCATAGGGGTCACAAAGAGTCGGACATGACTTAAACGACTAAACAACAAACAACAACAAGTACACATTCTCTTCCTGCCATGTGAGCCTTAAAAAACTCTCTCTGTGAGTTAGGTCAGGCTGAGAGAATGACTTGACTAAGGTGATTCAGCAGATTTCATGTCCCAGAGGAGCAAAAAGCTGGTTCTCCCAAGTCCCAGTCTTCTAACCAATATTCCACCTTGACTTTCCAAGGTGGACAAAAGGACTACCAGATGGAATCATTGTTATGAGATTTGCACAGCTGGGGTGAAGTACTATAAGGAAGCAATGATAAGTTTACAAATATCAGTATTAATTTAAATTCCAAAACTTGTTACAGTAAAAATGCATTTTTATTATACATAATGCGGGGGAAATGACAATGGGAGAGCATGATTGACATACCTCTGTTTGCACCATATTAACTCTTCGAGAACGAAGCTCCCTGACACAGTTATATATATCTACAACACCTTCTCTTTCTGCCATGTCTAGCATAATGTCAATGACAATGAAGCATCCGGTTCGGCCAGCACCAGCACTGAAAAGATAAAAGCACCATTAGTGCAGGTTGAAGGTTCAGAAAATGTTAATGGTTGAATTTGAAAGCAGATGTACTTCCTGAGTGACAGACCTTCTAATGATCATGGCAGCTCTAACTACGGGGGGGGGGCAATATCTGTTCTTAGTTTCCTATGATGGACTGGGGTTAGGATGGAATCTGGGTGTGTAAGAAGCTTTACCGTGGGACTAGGAAAAAATAAATCCCATGAGCACTTGCACATTTCTTTCTTTTTTATGACTTTAAGATTCCATGAAAGACTCCACATCCAGCTCCTGGCAGAAAACAATCTCAATCTCACTGGCTGAAATCCAATAGTACATTGAAACTAGAGTAGGCCCACTGAATCAATGGAACTCACGGAGGAATGGAATCACCAAAAAACCATCTATTCAATGGGTCTACTCGTGTTGTGACTATCTATAGCTATTGTGTTGTAAACAATTCTCAACGATGTTAGTGATTAATTTCCTACCAATGCACATACTAATAAAAGTAACAATAATACTAGTTTCAGAAAAGGGATTTTCCATTGGATTGTAGCAGGAGAGAAAAGGGATACATTCCTTAATTATGCTAATTCTAATTGCAGTAATTATCAGACTGTATTCAGCTGATGCTATGTGCAATTTTAACAGTCAAGAAAATGCCAACATGTTGATGTTAAATGCATCCAGCTACTCCTTCTGTGTTGAATTCAAAGGGATGAAGTCCAGCTAGTGCCTTGTTAATGACACAAGTTAGATCTTTCATTTCACTAACCTGCAGTGCACAACCAGTGGGCCTGCATTAGGTGGACTTTTGGATTTGACCTGCCGGACAAAGCCTAGAAGTCCTGTTGCATGGTAAGGTACCCCATGATCTGGCCAGCCTGTGAAGTGGAATTGTCTAATTTCTCGGATCTCATGGGCACCTCTCTGTAATTGTTCAAACAAAACAAAACAAAAATGAAACCAAAAGAAGTAGTAAGCATTTTTGAACAAAACAGAAGCAGAATTAATTCAATATGTCTGTCCTTAAAATACAATAACTGTTTGAAATCCTCTTTCCCACAAGCGTCAATTTCATTTGCTGCTGAAAAGAAGGGAGGGGTGTGTTGCTGTTTTAAAGAGGAAAACCTGGCCTCCCCAGGAGGGGGCAGTGGAGTACTACCCACAAAGGAGTTTAGAAAATGGGCTATTGCAACACCAGGATAACTCTGGGAAGGATGTGACTAGAAATGCATTGAAAAATATCTTTAAACACATACCTTTTCTACAGCAAATGTCCGAATCACATATTCTGCCAGCAGCTCTGTTTCTATTAGAGTAACTTTAATGTCTTTATATATCTCTGTATCGTCTGGCCAGTATTTACAGCACTTGACCTTTTAGAAATTAAAAAAAGAGGAAGAAAATTAAGGTTTATATATCTTTCAGTTTTTAAGCATTCCTTGAAACTTCTGCAGTCAAGTGTGATATACAGTCTAATAGCACATAAAGCAGTCATGCTGCCTACACAAGGAAACGGACCATTAACCTTTAAAGAATATGTATCTTTTTTCAAGAAACATTTCTGTGAGTTAAAGGTGGGAATACTGTTCAGTTCAAAATGGAAAAATTCTATAAATCATTGTAGTATTTATGCCATTCAGTACTCACTTAAAATAACCATTCATTTCCTGTTTTTCACCCTGATTCAGAGTATCCAGAGGGAAAAGCAACAAAGGAAAAATGTAAACATTCACATCTGCCTGGAATTGATTATTTGTCTGCAAACCATCTTACTCTTTTATGAAAAAGCATAGAGTAATGTGATTTTTTTTCTAATGGGGGAAAAAAAGGTTTCCAGGATAGAATGTTGCTGCCAAAAAAAAAAAACCCAGCAAAAAAGAAACAGACAAAAAACAACACATATACACACAAAAACCACCCTTGTCCATGAATAAAATGTAATAGAACATGTGTAAGACTCAGCACACACAATTGAGGGATTTTAATGAAGAAACTTGGTCTCTGGGCCTGAAAGTGCTACCCAGCCTTAATAGCTCATTAATACCTAGTGGAAGATTTGGCACTTTAGTTCAAGGAGCCTATTCCCCTTGCCAGAGAATAAATTTGCCTGCAAAGATTGAGGTGAGGAACAGTTACTCATCCATCTTTGAAGCTCAAAGAATGCTCTCTTTGAAAAGAGAGAATAAAATGGACCAACTCAATGGAACCTTATGCACAAATGGTATAGCTGCACTTGATATGACTAAGTCCACACTGTATTGTATTTTGGGCTTTTGTACTTATTTATCTGTGGCCATTCCTCAACTAGAGGCCCTGAGGCATTGTACAAAATTGGGTATATGTGTTGTACCTTGTACAGTGTAATTTTCAAAGGAGGAACTAATGTATCTGTGTTCCAGATGCAGAGGACTGAAAACTTTAACAAGCATAACACACAGTTCATTTCTGCCTCTGTCTGCTGTTTTACTGCCAATTCTGTAACAATTCCTAATACTCCCTCTGGAAAACAAAAATCACTGAGCTCTGTAGTTAGGGAAATAGGAGCCATAAGAAACACATCTGGAAGCTCATTGTTCATTTGTCTGTTCTGTTTGATAATCCAGAGCAATACCATTGTTCAGATTTGACTCAAAAGCCCACAGTGCTGGTCTCCCCTGTCAAATGGTGATTTGAAACAGTAGCAATTTTCCTGCAAGGGACACTGAGTTTTCCTGTGTGTTGTTCAGAAGCAAAACTCCTATGACAACCTTTCTCCCACCCTGTGGAAACCACCCGAAACCCTGTTTGTGTGACTGCCATTTCCTTTTGCCTGTTGTTTTGTCTCTTCTGTAGGTAGTCCGACCCACACTGTGTCCAAGGCACATTTTTAAAAGGAAACAGCTGCAGCATAAGCCTGAAGTGTGTTTCTAACTTTAGCACAATTCCTTTTGAGATTGGTACTTGCCATGTTCCACAGCGCTCAGTTTAGCTGGCTAAACAATTTATCCAAATTGCTTGGCTCAAAAAAGAAACAGACAACAGTGCAGTCTAGACACTCTGGCTAACTACTATGTTCTTTTTAAAAATGTAATTGTTCTAACCACTTTGCAGGCTCAGGGTGTATATGCACATGGTGTTTTTGGGCTGCATACTATGGGATTTGTAAGCGTGCCTCAACAGTCTTGGCCTGCAGAACTTAGGTAAGATAAACACAAGAGTACATAACAGCACTTCTGCTCTGTGAGGAAAGTTCAGCTTGCTAGCTTGTTTTTTAACCAGTCTGTTCCAACCTTTTTTTAACTACTTCTGCTTCCTTTGGTATATGTATTTCTGAACCACAAAATACCATGGCATTATTTACTATAAAACAGTCATCGTTCTGTGATGGACATTGTATGTGCATACAGTGAAAGCTTGCATATTTCAAGAACCAAAAAACAAAAAAGCAACAACTGCATACTCTGCATGCAAAAGTATGCCGCTAGAATGGTTGCAATGACCAGATTGGCGGGGTATAAATAAAATAAATAAATATGCTACACACCCAATATCTAATTTGCATGTCCAAGGCTAATACCTAACAAGTAAAAGGGATTCTGCAATTACCCACATATTCAAGTTTATTGGTTTACCTCCTCAAGCTGCCTTCCTGGAATGCCAGAGTCTCAGTGCTAAGCCCTTAGCCAACTGAATGGGAAAATTTATTTAACTGAAATTTCAGTATACTAAAAAGTTGCATCAAGCTAAACAGAAAAAATTGAAATGATGACTAGAGATGGGTATGGACTGGAAAACAGGTGATTCATGATGGTTCATGGATTGTGACTAACCACAACCCACCATGAACCAACTGGAAAATGAAACAGTGTGCAATTCATTTTTCAAGTTCATGTGGGGGGCCCCTACTTACCATCTTTACCATCTCTGCTGCTGCTGCTGCTTCTGCAGGTGCTATCCTCAGAGGCAGTAGCCAGCTCCTGGTAAGGAAGCCGTCTGCTGCTTCTGAGCATGCCCCTGCCCATCAGCTGGGTGGCGGGCGCATGCTCAGAGGCAGCAGCTGACTTTGGGAAGCTGGGCCAGTGCTTCTGAGCATGTGCCCACTACCCAGCTGATAGGCAGGAGCATGCTTAGAGGCTGCCTCTACGGATGGTGGTGGCAGAGGCGGCAGCAGGAGCAGGTAGGCAGAGGCGATGGTGGCAGTGGGAAAGGGGTGGGTGGGTATCCCCTTTTGCAAAAGCAAACAAAATGCCAAAAAGAAAAAAGTTCAGAGTTTCATTTTGCTTCAACAAAACAGAATCCCCAAACTGGGTCAGGAAACTAACCATGAACCAGCCTGGTTCATCAGTTTTTTTGTTTTTGTTTTTTTGGTTTCTGGTTTGCTTTGTGTCCCTCTCTAGTGAAGAATATTGCACATTACATGTTAACTTTATACCTCAATATTGCTCCTAAACTTCATGAAAAAGGGGAATATACAAACAAACAAATCTTATTTAAAAATTCAAAAATTCTTATGTTTTGCTAATGTCCCAGGACCTTTTGATGTGTACATTACAAACAACAGGTATCTAATTCTCTATGGTCTTCTTATATCTAGCGCTGAAAAGCTGACAGCTTCACTAAGCTATGTAGCTCCTGCTGATTAAAATTTTCTAGCTGTTCTACATTACAAGCTTTAATAATGCAGCAAGACATGTATCAGAAATACTTGAAATGACAAGTTATATTTTCAAATAATTAAGGTGAATAATGTATATTTAATCAAGAGTGTCTCCTTAATTACTTTTATCTAAACTTTGACAATTCTTTTGCATTGGACTACAGGAAGATCTCAAAAGTGCTATAAGGGTTGCTATATCTGTTCCAACTTGACAGCACATTTTAAATATGTGCCATGAAGTTGCTTCCAGCTTATGGTGATCCTATGAATGAGTGCTCTCCAAAGTATCCTGTCCTCAACTGCACTGCCCAGCTCTTGTAAACTCAAGCCTGTGGCTTTAGTCCATCTCATACAGTGGTGCCTCACAAGACGAGCGCTCCGTTTTACGATGAAATTGCATAACAATGAAGTTTTTGCGATCACAAAAGCGATCGCAAAATGATGTTTCCTATGGGGGAATTTTGCTTTGCGATGATCACTTCCCTGCTTCGGGAACCGATTCTTGCAAAATGACGATTTTTGGTTTCAAAATGGACGCTGGGTAAAAAAAAAAAGGCTGCCTGCTCTTTTCTGGGACGGGTTCCTCGCTGCATGGGCACCAAAAATGGCCACGCTATGGAGGATCTTTGCTGGATGGTGAGTTTCAAGCCCATAGGAACGCATTAATCGGACCAAATTTGTTCAAAGTTCAACCTCTGAAGTCTCTAGGTGGAGTAGGAAAGAACCGTGGAATGTAGCCACCCTTCCAAACTACCCATTACACTGTTTTTCTTTTGTAAGAATAGAAAACATTATATCTGAAAACAGTCTTAAATGTGCACTATGCCTTGGAATTCTTTTATTGCATTTTGTACCCGTATTTCATCTGTTTTACTACTAAAATTTCATGCAGACATTCAGCAGATCTAGAGAAAGTATCATCTACCATTTACAGAACTCACTCAAAGGGATTTAAATATATGGGTGTTTTTGGTAAGAAAAATGTAATCTGACAGCTATATCGAGCCTTATGTTACAACATACAGAACAAATTGCTATTAATAATTCAGATAAAGTACATACAGTATTTACACCTATTACGTAAAAGCCAAATCTGGTGTTATAAATGGAGCTTTGAACAGTGTATGTGTACAAATACAGAAAAACTGAACTGAAACCAAAGCTTAAAATTAATATTTGAATGATTTTTAAAGATGGTCCTATATGAATGCATGCATGTAAAATTATTACTACTTTGTCCATGTCTTTAGGATAGAAAAGGCTACAGTGTAAATTAAATGAAACAGATGTGTATGGAATAGCTGGAAGAAAAGAATATGGGGTGCTCATTTTATATTTCACGCATTACTTTTGTATTTCCAAGTATCGTACAAGCTTTGCCAATGGAAAATCACTCATATCCAAATCCAAATTTGTAGCTATTAAATCATACTGTTATTATTTTAGAACGTAGAATGGCTGCTTCCAATGACTACTGAGAACAGATCAGGAAAATGTACACAGCAGCAGCACAGACGTAGGCTGGATATCAGGAAAAGTCACCAAACTAAGAGACTATCTGGCTTGTGACTGTGACTAGTGGAGCTCTAAGTCCAGGTGTGTGGGGCTACCATTCGGGTTGTCCCCAGCTGCTGGAGAGGGCTACTGCACAGGGTTGAATGAGTTCATTCTGCATATACAGTCATGTGAAAAAGAAAGTACACCCACTTTGAATTCTATGGTTTTATGCATCAGGACATAATAAAAACCATCGGTTCTTAGCATGTCTGAAAAACAGGTAAATGAACAACAGCACATGCCATATTACACTGTGTCATTATTTATTTTACAAAAAATAAAGCCAAAATTTTAGAAAAATAAAGCCAATATGTAATATGTGCTGTTGTTCATCTGAGGTTGTATTTACCTAATTTTCAGACCTGCTAAGGAGCAGATGATTTTTTATATCTTGATATGTAAAACCATAGAATTCAAAGAGAGTGTGCTTTCTTTTTTGCATGACTATACCTTGAGAAAAATTCAGTGAGAAAGCAAACATGTGCACAGATTAAAGTGTAACGCCTATTCTGAACCTCACTCTGGAGTATTCAGTGCTGCTTCCTGTGTTGTTCTGCATGAGCTATATGGATTCTTGGGAGACACAACCTCAAGAATGCATTAAGATGTAAGGACATTTGTTTCAGGGCAGAGATAAAGTTCACCTTCTTCATGGAAAAAATGGATGAACCTTGGTATTAGTAGTGGAAGTCTGTCTTTCATCCATTTCCTTTGGCTCTCTCAATCAGACATATAAATTATTTTTTCCGCTATTACCTTTTCACGCACTTCTAAAGCACAATGAAGATGCCTAACCGCACACCCATGTTATAAAAGAAAATTGAGGGGTAGCTACTCTATACCTTGAAGTACTTAGCAGTCATGAGTAAGTACAGCAATTCATGTTTCTTTATAGCTGAAAATGATACTAATATGTGCAGTGGCAGCTAAATTAATCTTGTGCCTGCACAGGGCATTTTAAATTACTTACTGGTTATCTGTCATATACTTGATATTGATAGCTTACATGAGGTCACTGGATAGACACTTACCCATGCTAATTTTAATTTAGACGTAAGCTTGTCCTGAGGATGATGGAACAGGCACACAGAATCTCATATGGCATTTCTGTGAAGGAGGACTAAATATCCAACTGGCACCTCAATCACACACATAACTACTATCACGCTTATATGTAATACAGTTAAAAACAGCAGATTTAAGAGGCAAGCACAGCATATCTATTCTGCACTGCTGCTTATGAATTACAGTATATTAAAATATTACTTGCATGTATCAAATTTCTAGAATGATAGCAATGCACTCTCTGGGAGGAGTGGGCAATGGTTCCATTCAGGGAATCTTACCCTAACACTCCTCAAAACCTGGAGCAGGCACTGAACACTTGTCTAATTACTCTCTTCCTCCTTTGCACATATTCTTTTAAAAAGCTGAATTAAAAGCAATGCTTTGGGGTTTCTTTTGTGGGAGATTCCTATGCTATGTTTAGAAGAGGGCTGGATAAGAGCAATATACTGCCACATAACATACATCTAACAAGGCATGCAAACGGTCCAAAACAGTTATAGGAAATAGTATGCCTCTTGTTGTGTATTTAAATTTTAAAATGACGTATTAGGATGAGGAGGTAGCATCACAGATTGGCTGAAATCCTGTTGTGCAGCTCTGTCTGTGCAACAGAAATGACAACACTCTTAGTGGCAGAGTGCCACTGATTAAAAACATTTTTATTGATTTCATAATAATAAGGCAATGCATGTGCACTCCAAAATTTAAAAAGGAAGATTTTAATCAGCAGCCATCTGCCACTGAAGATGACATTATTCCTATTATGTAGGCAGGACTTGCCCAACAGGATTTTGGCCTTTATTTCATTTTTCTATAACAATAATCACAATTCAACAGACAGACTGATGCATGAATGGGACTTTAAGATGAGGAGCAGGATGAGCACATAAGCTTCCATCTCATGTTCCTTCCACCTGTAAAACAGTCAGACCTTTGCTTATTCACAATGCAGCTGTGAAGAGAAGCTCAGAAAGTCAAATCAAATGTGCAAAGGTCTGAGAATCTAACAGATTAAGATGTCTCTATTTGGACTGATGAATGAAAAATCTATATCTCTAGAGTGGCCTTTTAGGCCAGATGGGCGGGAAATAAATAAATAAATAAATAAATAAATAAATAAATAAATAAATAAATAAATAAATAAATAAATAAATAAATTAAAAAAAATGTCTTCATTGACTACATTCAAATTACATACTGTATTTTTCACTCCATAAGACGCCCTCCCCCCAAAAAAGTGGACTTTAAAATAATCAGAAATATTTAAATTATATTTTGGCACTATACATATTTTACTGCTTGGTTTTTTATTTTAACAGTTCATGGTTTTGTACAACAGTTTGATTCTGGTTTTGTTTTGGCAATGAGAATACAGCTTCTCCATCTGAGTACATAGTGTATTTGACTCCCATATTTGCCAACTAGTGATACCCATGTACCCCTTCATGGATTGCTGCCTTGTCGTGGCAAAGGGGCTTGAGCAACTCAGAGAAGCTATGGGGTATGCCGTGCAGGGCCACCCAAGACGGACAGGTCATAGTGGAGAGTTCTGACTAAACGCAATCCACCTGGAGTAGGAACCGGCAATTCCACTCCAGTATCTTTGCCAAGAAAACCCCATGATCAGAAACAAAAGGCTAAAAGATATGACGCTGGAAGATGGGCCCT
Organism: Pogona vitticeps; assembly: GCF_051106095.1. Lineage (NCBI taxonomy): Eukaryota > Metazoa > Chordata > Lepidosauria > Squamata > Agamidae > Pogona > Pogona vitticeps. The sequence goes on from NC_135786.1 coordinate 181,178,531, forward strand.
TCAGGTTGGAAGGCGTCCAACATGCTACTGAGGAAGAGCGGAGGACAAGTACAAGTAGCTCCAGAGCTAATGAAGTGGTTGGGCCAAAGCCGAAAGGACACTCAGCTGTGGACGTGCCTGGAAGTGAAAGGAAAGTCCGATGCTGCAAAGAAAAATATTCCATAGGAACCTGGAATGTAAGATCTATGAACCTTGGGAAGCTGGAGGTGGTCAAACAGGAGATGGCAAGAATAAACATTGACATCCTGGGCGTCAGTGAACTAAAATGGACAGGAATGGGTGAATTCAACTCAGATGATTATCATGGATGAGTTTCAATTGTTGAGACCTGAGGATGTGGAAAGCTTGCTTGGATCTGTCCGTTCTACCACAACTTCACTCGACCCTTGCCCATCCTGGCTAATTAGAAGATCAGCCAGAGGGGTTCGCACCTGGGTCCAGGAACGCCTCTTTGAGAGAGGGAGTGGTCCCTACCGCCTTGAAAGAGGCGGTAATTCGACCACTCCTTAAAAAGCCAAACCTGGATCCAAGGCTGGTGGTTAACTACCGACCAGTAGCGAACCTCCCTTATTTGGGCAACGTGTTGGAGCGGGTTGTGGCTGGGCAACTTCAGGCGCTGCTGGATGAAACGGATTTTCTGGATCCATTTCAATTGGGTTTCAGGCTGGGTTTTGGTACAGAGACTGCCTTGGTCGCCCTGTATGATGACCTAGGGCCGGGAGAGAGACAGGGGGAGTGTGACCCTGTTGATACTCCTGGACCTCTCAGCGGCTTTCGACACCATTGACCATGGTGTCCTTCTGGATAGGCTGGCTGGGTTGGGAGTTGGGGGCACTGTTTTACGGTGGTTCTGCTCCTTCCTGGCTGACCGTGTCCAGAGGGTGTGCTGGGGGACAGTTGCTCTGCCCCATGGCATTCATGTCATGGGGTTCCTCAGGGCTCGATACTGTCCCCCATGCTGTTTAACATCTACATGAAACCGCTGGGAGAGGTCATCAAGAGGTTTGGGCTGAGGAGTCAGCAATATGCTGACGGCACTCAGCTCTGCCTCTCGTTTTCCGCCAATCCAGGTGCTTGTTTTGACATATAAAGCCCTAAACGGCTTGGGCCCTGGATACCTGAAGGACCAGAGGAACCTTTTGTGCAAGGATGAACATGATAAAGGCCAAAAATGGAAGGGACCTCACAGAAGCAGAAGATATCAAGAAGAGGGGGCAAGAATACACAGAGGAATTATATCAGAAAGACTTGGATATCCCGGACAACCCAGACAATGTAGTTGCTGACCTAGAGCCAGACATCCTGGAGAGTGAAGTCAAGTGGGCCTTAGAAAGCCTGGCTAACAACAAGGCCAGTGGAGGTGATGGCATTCCAGCTAAACTATTTAAAATCTTAAAAGATGATGCTGTTAAGGTGCTACATTCAATATGCCAGCAAGTTTGGAAAACTCAACAGTGGCCAGAGGACTGGAAAAGATCAGTTTACATCCCAATCCCAAAGAAGGGAAGTGCCAAAGAATGCTCCAACTACCGCACAATTGCACTCATTTCACACGCTAGCAAGGTTATGCTCAAAATCCTACAAGGTAGGCTTCAGCAATATGTGGACCGAGAACTCCCAGAAGTACAAGCGGGATTCTGAAGGGGCAGAGGAACTCAAGACCAAATTACTAACATGCGCTGGGTTATGGAGAAAGCCAGAGAGTTCCACAAAAACATCTACTTCTGCTTCATTGACTATGCAAAAGCCTTTGACTGTGTGGACCACAGCAAACTATGGCAAGTCCTTAAAGAAATGAGTGTGCCTGATCACCTTATCCATCTCTTGAGAAACCTATATGTGGGACAGGAAGCAACAGTTAGAACTGGATATGGAGCAACTGATTGGTTCAAAATTGGGAAAGGAGTATGACAAGGCTGTATATTGTCCCCCGGCTTATTTAATTTATATGCAGAATACAGGATGCGGAAGGCTGGACTGGAGGAATCCGAAACCGGAATTTAGATTGCCGGAAGAAATATCAACAACCTCCGATATGCAGATGATACCACTCTGATGGCAGAAAGTGAGGAGGAACTAAAGAATCTTGTAATGAGGGTGAAAGAGGAGAGTGCAAAAAACGGTCTGAAACTCAATATCAAAAAAACTAAGATCATGGCCACTAGCCCCATCACATCCTGGCAAATAGAAGGGGAAGATATGGAGGCAGTGACAGATTTTACTTTCTTGGGCTCCATAATCACTGCAGTTGGAGACAGCAGCTACGAAATTAAAAGACGCCTGCTTCTTGGGAGGAAAGCGATGACAAACCTTGACAGCATCTTAAAAAGCAGAGATATCACCTTGCCAACAAAAGTCCGAATAGTCAAAGCTATGGTTTTTCCTGTAGTGATGTATGGAAGTGAGAGCTGGACCATAAAGAAAGCTGAACGCCGAAGAATTGATGCCTTTGAATTGTGGTGCTGGAGAAGGCTCTTGAGAGTCCCCTGGACTGCAAGGAGAACAAACCTATCCATTCTAAAGGAAATCAACCCTGAGTGCTCCCTGGAAGGACAGATCCTGAAGCTGAGGCTCCAATACTTTGGCCATCTCATGAGAAGAGAGGACTCCCTGGAAAAGACCTTAATGTTGGGAAAGTGTGAAGGCAAGAGGAGAAGGGGACGACAGAGGATGAGATGGTTGGACAGTGTCACTGAAGCAACCAACATGAATCTGACCCAACTCCGGGAGGCAGTGGAAGATAGGAGGGCCTGGCGTGCTCTTGACCAGATATCTTGACAAATGGCTTCAACAGGAGAGAGTTGAGACTGTACAAGATATTAAGAATACCGTGGGGTTAGAGCAGTTCTATTCATTTCTCCCTGGAGAACTGAGGTACCTAGTGAGAGATAAAAAGCCCAGGAACGTTCAAGAAGCAGGAGAATTCGCTGATTTTATTTCCCACATTCAAAACTCAAATTTGTCTGAGGTAAAAGTTGGGAGAAAAACCTGGGAGGACAGCAAAAAGGACCTCAAGAACCACCAGGCAAGTGACGGCCATTTTGTAGGCAAGCCCTCAGAACAGAGCCAGCCCAAATACAAGCACTGGGAAGACAAGGGAGGTAAGACCCTTAGCCCAGAACTGAGACAGTCCCAATCGTGTTTTGGTTGTGGACAGAAAGGCCATTTAATTTCACAATGTGCTAAAGCCAGAGAAGGAGGTAAAAAGGCTAATTTACCCAAGCCTAAGTCAGTGTATTGTGTGCAGCAAAACAAAGTTACTTCAGAGAATGGTGAAACAGTGACTCATAATACAAATACAGTTAGGGCAGAGGGTCAGGAAAGAAAAGCAGAACAGCTGCCTGTAGCTGAAATTGTCCATTGCTATCTTATAGAAACCAACCAGGAACTTTTTAAAAGTTCTGGGGACAGCATTTTTGTAAATGAGACCAAATGTATGGCTCTGAAAGACTCTTGCTCTCAAGTCACTTTGTGCCATCCAGACATAATCCCCCCAGAGAAAATATTGAAAGGTGAAAGCCTGACAGTTAAAGGCATAGGTGCAGAACTGATTGCTATGCCAGTGGCTGAGGTGCCTATTAGCTATCGAGGGTGGAAAGGATTATGGAGAATTGGCGTAACTGAGAGATTGCCTGCGCCTTGTTTAATTGGGATTGATCTCACTGAGCATGTCAAGAGTGTTTTAGTGCAGACTTGCGCCCAGCAGAAAGAAATAGGTGAAGCAGAGGATAAGGACGAAATTCAAACAGAGCTGGTAGGAGGAGAGGTTCCTACAGCTGAAGTAATTACAGTTAAGGTTCCGCTAGAAAACACTTTTTAAAAGGAACAAAGGACTGATCACACATTAGATCAATGTTTGGAGAAAGTTGGTGTACGTTAGTTAATCCCTGAGAGTCCTGAAGGGTTATTCCCAGGAAAAGACCATGGGGACAGGGAGGCCTTTGTGAAGCCCAGTGGGGGAGGGGAGACCCACCTCAAGCAAATGATTGTTCCTCTCAAAGATCAAGCGGGGATAGAGGAGCAGGGGCACACTGGTACCTTTGCAGCTAATATGGACATGACAAATACTAACCAAGGATTAGCTCAAAACTCTTACTGCCTCGAAATGGAGGAGCAGTAAAAAGAATTTGGCCAGAGATGTGAAGGAAGTCCAAAGCAAGGTGATTGCAGTGACAAAACTGACACAAAGCTATGTCCTTCACATGTCATTTTGAACCCAGTCCAACACTTTGGGTTAGACATAGTCGAACTGTTGCCCAGAGTTACCCTGAGGGGAAACAAATTCTGTCTGTATAGCATTGACTGTGCGGTATATTATCCTAAAGTAGTATATTATCCTGAAGCAAATATTGAGGCTCAGAACATTGTACATGCTCTGCTGAGGCAAATGGGTAGCAGGAGGTGTGCTTCTGAGCTTGTCAAGTTTTTAGGAACATATTTCCCTTCCAAGATGATGCAAGCAACCTCCCAAGTGAACGAGGGAGACTACATCAACCTGGTAGAGGGAAAGACAGGCAGGATAGTGGATCAGGGGAAATTAATCAAGCCCTTCTATGGGAAAGGAGACTTTGTCTTGCTGGCATTGAAGGAAGCAGACATGGGAAACCCCGAGTTAACTTATGGGGAAAGGAGGGGCGAACTCAAATACACCCCAGAAAAGGCCCAAATCAGTTCCTCAGTTTCCCCAGAACAACAAAAAGTAGCTAGAGCCGTACTTCTGAGGGGCAAGCAGGTTTTCTCCAACAAGCTCGAAATAGCCAAGCGTGTAGTGGACAGGTTTGACACCTGGGATGCACGCCCACAGGTGATTACACCTTATAGAGGACGAACTTATCTATCCAAACTTTGGGGCCAGAAAGCAAAGTTTGGTCAAGATAAGAGAAGGGGAAAGCCCAGAAGAAAACATGCATGGCCATATTGGGAAGGCAGAAGGGTGACCTGCTGAAAGCCAAATAGGTTGAGACGTAGCCTAACCATGCCAGTGGTGCAGAATGCAAAAGGATTGAGAGTTAGGCTCGATCTTGATAGGCCCTACCTGAAGGGTTTAACCAAGAGCAGCACATTACCAGCTCCAGAGGGAGAGGTGAAACTCTGTAGAGCAGCTAAAATTAGAAGACGGAAAGAGAGATGGAAGACAGCGCTAGAGGCAGACCGCTTGCGGAGAGGACCTTAAGTGCCATAGGGGCATCACCATCATGGAGAGGTCCGGATTCGAGATAGGGGTCGCTCCGAGCCAGGCAGATGACTGCAAGGTCCTTCATCCTAAGGTTGTTCCTGAGAGGAGATGCTGCAGGTTGGCGAGGAACCAGGGCTGTCTGCAAGTCGTGAGTATCGTGAAGGTGCAGAGGGAGGTGGACTTCGCCATGTCTCCAGCCACACAGGAAGATAGGACATTTCCTTTATGAGCACTACCACTCCACAATGACTACCGTTTTGGACTTTTGGAGAGGACGATAATGTGTTGAGCGAGAACACTTACATCATGGAACTGGAAGTGAGAAAAATTAAGGTGGACAAAAGAGACTCTTAATGGTGGGGTGTGCCAAAAACTTATGAAGAAGGGAATGGACTTGATGAATGTAGCAAAAGTGTTAAAATGTTTAATTGCACCTTGTTAAATGTTATATGCTGTGTTTTATATGAAAAAAAGTATGTAAGTATTTTAAGTGTTATGTTGTTGAGTAAGCACCTGTGTAGATGATTGAAGTGGTGTGTAATGTGGTTGAACTTATAACGGAATTACAAAGGTAATGTATAGCATGCATATAAGTTGTTTTATTATTACTTACATTCAAAGGTGGTAAGTTTTGTTTGCAATGTTGTGTAATGGATGATTTATTACTGTAAAGCTCCTCGTTGTTCATGAGGGTAAAGCACTATAGCTTTAACCCCATGAAACAACTTTTTAAGGGGGGAGGTATGTAGCGAAAAGCCCTGCCCTCATCTGTCTGTCACAGCTGAACAGTGGAGTAGAAACCAATGAGGGGATGGAAGGTGGAGCCAAGAGGGGAGGGGGCTGGATATAAAGACTCATGTATGGAGCATGAGGAGAAATTCTGTGAGTGCGAGACAGTGTGAAACTTAAGAGAAATCTTAGAGTGAGTTAGAGTTCTGTAAGAACTCTGGAACAGAGTGTTAGTAGGAGTTTAAAGTTAAAGTAGGATTGACTTAGATACAAGTGATTAGCAACCTGTGATCTACCTATTGAATATAAATCACCTGATAACTTCCCTGATCTAATAAATAAGTTAAGTTTTAAAAGCACACTTGTCTCCTTGATTAAATGGTATTGAATCAACAATACTTGGTGGCAGCGAAAAAAGAAGAGCGAGAACCTTGTGAAGACCTGAGGGAATAGGGGCTTCAGAGCGGATCACCACACCTTCTGTCACACTTCTCACATTTCATGTTCTAATGATAAGTACAGCATAGGACTTCCCTTTTGCTTCTGTGCATGGCAGCAATGAGACATCACTTCGGTTTCAGTCTTTTTGTTTTGTCTTTGTTTATTATTGACTCCAGTTTCACCTAGCTTCACCTGCTATTTTGTTCGCTCTTGATCATAATGCATCTTAGTTTAAACATCCTCTCACATTGCCCAGCACCTATTTCAAGTTATCTGGATACTTTTAATCAATTCAGTAGGGCTGAAAATACAGGTTTCTGTTGATTTTACATGTTTTAGAGTACTACTTCCTTGCAGAAAAGTATACATGAAAAAATCATTTGGTGTGACATAGGGCAATGTTCTGCCCCTGTTTCACACTGCCTTACGCAATGAAGCAGACACTGTTGATCTGGGGACATCTTTATTAAATGATTTCAAAAGAGTCTGTCTAGCTTCCTGGAGAATACCAGCCAATTATTCTCCCTAAGGATTCCTTTCCTGCTATGCATGATGGAATAAAGCCAACTTGGCTGTATGTCTGAAAAGCAGAAATCTGATTTTATTGGTAAGACATGTGATCCTATTTAATGATGTGTCCAATTAAAGATAATTCTAAACTGATAAATTACATAAAGCATTTTCCTTTTAGCTATTTATCACACCTGCCTTCATTTTTTACTTGGAAATTATAGCTGTTTACTTTTTTAAAAAACTTCATCACTAGGATAAAATGATTTAAGAATAACATGGATTATACATATGAACCCTTCTTCTTTTCCTTGGTTCAGAATTAAATTATGGTTTAAATTATTATTAACACATTCTATCAGATTCAGTCCATACATAAAGAAGTGATATGTGCCTGAGGGAGAACTGCAAACATATGCTAAGCTTTGTTTAGTATGTTTCTTCCACCCATTCTTACTACTGACGTGGCAAGCCATGGTTCAATTGTAATGGCACAATCCTATGCATGCTTAGGCAGAGTTAGTCCCATTGTGTCTAATGGGCTCAGATAAGAATGCACAGGTTTGCAGCCTTGTAATGTACTCATTGGTTCTACCCTCATTCAAAGCTCTACTCTTATGTTACCTTCCTGGTTCTGTTCAGCATGTGCACAGGGGAAGGTTTAATCCCAGACCCTGTGCTGTCACTTTCTTCATATGGAAAGCAACAAGTCTGAAGATGAAAGATCATAGCAAAACTCTGGAGATATCAGGGCTGTTGCTTGCCTAAAAGGTCCAGATAAAAATTGGAAGCCCAAGGTCTTCAGACCGGCTGCTTTCCACATTATGATGGCGGAGGCAGTGTTAGGTACTCCTATGCTCACATGTTGACCAGAACCAGTTAAGCAATGGCTGAATAGGACTTATAATAACACAAGAATCAAGTGATGCACATGCATATACATGAAGGGAGGAGGGCAGAGAGGGGAATGTGTAGGAACTATCATATCACTTCCCAAATAATTTTTCACAGCAGCTCACAAATAGCTGCCTTAAATTACAAGATGTACCATTTGCATTTTTTTAAAATTCAGTGACATTCTAATCAGGTCTTCATAAAGCTGGCTAAATATGTTTAGAAGTCATTAGTGTAAATTACTGGAAAGTCATTAGTGTAAATTACTGGAGCAAAACACTCTTGGGGAATTTTTCCACATTTCTGTCACAGGACCTCCAGCAGATGGATCAGTGTAACAGCATTAGAATACAAGGGATGAGGTAAGGGTGGGCTTTTTTCCCAGTCTCTCTATGCAACACAGAATAAATGTGAGCAACTCAGCAACATGCTACCAGATAAAGAGCTAAATGTCCCTCAGGTAGGTTCATTAAAGGAGGAAAACAATCAAAACACATTTTGCTGCCATTTAAATACCAGGTGCACGGCGGCCTACAAGTGCCAGGAAAGCTGACAAGGGTCCCTTGCTGGAACGCAGGAGAGCTTAAAGGATGCAGGGTTTCTGACAAGTCTGTCTCAGATAATGACAGGTACTGGCAGATGTATCGAGGCCCTGCTAGAGGCAAATGAAGGGACTGAATCATCTGCAGCAGGTGCCTGAATGAAGGAAAGCCTCCCGATGGCTCCTCTGCCTGCAATTAAAACCATCCTGATGCATAGAGCTCCAGGGCAAAAGCTATATCCGCACAGAAATTTAATGACTACCCGGTCTGGGTAAACAAATACACATACGCCCCTTTAATGATTAATGCATGAAGGACAAACACAAGTTATGTGTCAAACATGTTAAATAGGTATTCTTCTCTTCTGGAAAAAACCAAACAAATACAACTCTGTAGAAGTCTCCCCCCTCCCTTTTGCTTTCGGATTTTAAATGGGCAGGTGGTCTCCAAACAAATCTGTAAGTCAAACCGCAAAATGAGGAGGAAACGGAACCCCCTTAAGCAAAAACATGGGAACAAATCCAAGGTCAAGGAAAGTTACAAGAGGGGCTCTGCAGGTATCAGCTCTTTCCTCTAAAAACAATACTGAAAACAAGAACCAAAGTAAAATCAAGGACAAAAGGCCGTTAAAGGCATAAGTAAATGGGCCATAACATAGCTCTCTGTGACTAGGCAGGTAACATCTTTTGCATATTAAATTAATTTTCTGGTGCCAATTGCCTCCGCAGTAAAAAGACACACATGCTTAGGTACATATGTTCCCTGTGAGCAATAACCACGAAACTCTGGAGTTTCAGTCTAACTTCTAAAATGGGTAGGGTTTTGAAAGTTTTTGTTCTTATGTATGCTTCCTTTGGACCCAAACTTCAATGAATGCGATGCAACTTTTTTAAAAAATAACTCCTACATAAACAAGCATAGAATCAGACTTGTACCATGTTTGTGCATGATGCAATGGAGAATTCACTTTTGCCCTTTAAAGAAACACACTGCTCTGCCTTTAACTCAGTCTTCCTGGAGGGATATGGCACGAGCACTGTACAGCTTCCTGGGGCATCAGCTAAGGGGGGGGGAAGGGTTCCAGTCTCACAAGTAAAACCTATATTCTGGAATCAGGGTAGCCATTCTTCATTCTGGCTAACGGCTGTATTTAGTAGAACCACAACCAACTGCATTGGTGTGCGACACAATACTTTGGATCTAGAGCCAAAACAAATGAATTCTATGTATGCATGCATGGAATTTGTAATCTATCTTTCACTCTTGAAGCGTATTCAAGATTTCCTAGCAGGGAAAAATTGTGATTGAGGGAAAGATTACTTTAGTAGTCATTCTACAGCTATGCTACAGTTGCCTTTGTTTTTTCCTCATACTCAGAAGTAAACAAGGAAGCATGGTCCCATTCCAAGTGAGCTCCTCTGTGCCTGTCTGAGAAAAAAAAATCTACCAAATTCCCCCTCTGTCCGGATCTGTAGGGACAGGGGCCTGATCCAGTTTGGGATCAGGATTACAAAAGTTTAACCCCTCCCCCTTCTTTGCCAGAATCTCAGTTCAAAATGCATAACAAAAAGAGGTTTAAAAAACCTACAAAAATATTGTGGCACCTTTAAGACAAACAGATTTCTGGTCAAATGTTATGGGTGACCATTTACATTTTCAGACACACTTCCTTGTGTCTGGGGAAGGAGATGGTAATCCACAAAAGCTCAAACTGAAATAAATCCATTGGTGTTAAATGTGTCATGAAACAGTACATACATTGAAACAGACTAACATGGTTACTTCTTCAAAGCCAGATTGTGTTTTCCATACTTCTGAGTGAAGAAAAGAAGTTGATATAGCTGCATGGCTATATATTAAGCGTAACATTAAGTTTGGATCTGAGGTCCTGGTCACATGAGGAAAACATTCTCTAGTTCTTCCAATACTCTCCATACTTCTGTTTTACTGAAGAAGCAGGGTAGGTCATGCATACAGGCAACTACGGTAAGGAACACACCAATCTAACAGAGATACAAAGTAGCAGAACTCTTCCAGGGAGTGTAAAATAAACTGCAGTTACACCTGCTGGCTGGGAAAATGTTTCAATCTTGACTGTGTGTCCTTTGGCTGGGAAAAAAAGCAACAATCTAACTAGGGGATACAATGTTGTCTTGATTTACGAATGCCCCAACATACAAACATTTCGATTTACGAACAACAACAACAAAAAACCACGGGGAAAGCGAGAAATGGACTTTGGACTGCCTAGTACTGTAATTTTAAAATGTAAAAATTGGTTTAAAAAGTGCTTGGTTTTGTTTAAAGCTGCTTGGTTTTAAAGGTGTTCTGTTTAAAAGGTGTTCGTTCCCTCTCTCCCTCCTTTCCTGCCCTTTTTTAACCTAAGTCATATTAGGTTAAAAAAAATCTCCTCCTAGTGATAGAGGACGGATTAACCAGTTTTGCATTAGTTCCTATGGGAACTAATGCTTTGACTTACAAACGGTGCCTCTACATATGAAAAAACAAAACAAAACAGTCGGAATGGATCAATCGGGTTTCAGTGCCTTCATATGGGAAATGCTGATTTGACTTAAAAACGTTTTGACTTACGAACATCTTCTGGGATGGATTAAGTTCGTAAGTCAAGGCACCACTGTAACTAGAGAACATTTCCCTCCTGTGACTAGGACTTGAGAGTTACCAAATTGAAATGTGCTGTAGGACTGTAGCGAACAGCCCTGCCCTCACCTATCCATCACAGCTGAACAGTGGAGTAGGAGCCACTGAGAGGACGGAAGGTGGAGCCAAAGGGGAAGGGGGCTGGATATAAAAGCTGATGTATGGAGCCTGTGAGGGAGATTCTGTGAGTGAGAGACAGTGTGAAACTTAAAAGTGAACTTAGAGTGAGTTAGAGGTCTGTAAGAACGCTGAATGAAACAGAGAGTTAACAGAGTTTTAAAGTTAAAGTAGAATTGATCTAAATATAAGTGATTAGCATCCTGTGATTTACCTATTGAATATTAATCAGATGTTAACTTCTCTGATCTAATAAATGACTTAAGTTTCAAAAGTACACGTCTCCTTGATCAAGTGGTATTAAAGCAGTAATACCTGGTGGCAGTGAAGAAGAAAGAAGAGCGAGAACCTCATGAAGGCCTGGGGAATAGGGGCTTCAGAGGGGATCATCACAAGGACCATATGAAGGACCATATATAGTAGGATTTAAACCCACAACATTCACTGACATAATGCACTTGCAGGAATTTTATATTACGTCTGCTGAGTGACCTACTGTTATAACAGTAAATGACTGACTGGTAATTCTGGTGATCACAGGGGTATATAGAGATACCCCAAGATGCTGCTATAGAATATTAGAGACGTTTGGAAACACTGGCAGATTATTATCAGCTTTTCAGAAATAGAAACAACTTGAAACATCTACAGTCATATCAGAAAAAATTAAATGTAGAACAATATTAACCTATCCAAATTATTAGATTTAAGTAGACTGGAGAAATGTGCATGGTATATTCTGTTCCCAACTCCATCCCATTTGGCAGAAATATAGAGGTCTTTATTTAAGACAAAGGTATGGAATGCATTGCTCTTCAGATATTGAACTGCAAATCCCATAAGACCTTGTTCAATCTGAGAGATGATGGCAGTTGTATTGCAACAACATCTAGAAAGTCACACTCTCATCCATGATTCAAAGAAAAAGACATGTGAGGCTGTAATATGGAAATAATTGAGAAGAAGGTTTTATTACTAATAAACCAAGTTCTGCATTCACATGGTGAGCCAGGGCAGAGGTACAGTGAAGAAATCAGACCACTGCTTTGCTATTGACATAGTCTGTGATAAGCTCAATATACTGTTATGTTGTGCTAAGAAGATGTTTCAGCTAGGTACTCAAAATCAGCCATCTCTCAAAATATATTCCATTTTGAGGAACAGCGTTATCAACTAGATAAAATATATTGGAAAGTTTCACATCAATAAATTGGTTTTAACTTATTTTTAAACTTTCATTCAAATTTAAGTGGGAAAGTTATCAGTCCACTGGGTTTTAAACAGTCACACACTGACCGTTTTAGCCAGTCCAATTGCTTTCATCTTCATGTTTTTGCAACCACACTTAATTATACTCACAAATCGTATTGCTTTGTCATCCAAATGTGGTCTTGCTCCCTGATTTGTGAGCTGGCTCGGGTACTTAGATGTCTAAATAGTAGGATTTAAACCCACAATAAACCATGAGCATCCCCCTCCCCATCCTAAACTCAAAATGAAATCTGGATTTCCAATAAGGGAAGCTGGAAATGACATGTTTACCCATTTCACAGAGAAACTAATTGATTGCCTTATAGTTTACAAATTCATTTTTGAGAGGAAATTATAAATTACTGTGTTGCCAAGAAATTAAAAACATGCATCATAACTGGTTTAGATTACACCAAAATATACATATACACAATGTCCTCCTCTTTCAGCAGCTAATAAATGCATTGTTCTCTGAGGTGTTGATAGTACAGTTGATAAAAGTCTGAAAATTTCATAGTGACATTTAACAGTTCCCTCCCAAGCCCACCTTATCTGATATTAATAAAGAGGCATGTGTGCCACTGTAATATATCTCCAAGATCATGAAACACAGAAATCTGGATCTTGGCAGAAACTGCACACTATAGCAACACCAGGGACATTCAGGATATCAAGAGATTCAACAACATCTCTTCTGCATCTCATGTAGTTTGTCCCAGGTAAGGATACAGATCTTGGCCTATAAAATCTTGGTTTGGTGTTTCAACTATCCTACCACATTACTATGCTTAACATATTCACTGTATTCAGTGACTGACTTCTAGCTTAGAAGGTAAGAACAAGTTTGTAAGAGTAAAAGGAACATTATTAAAAAGGCAGACAACACTTATTGGTCTCCTATATTCATGATTTATAATAGGGGGATATCTCTAAACTCTAAGTATATCTACTCTTATATCGCTGATTCTCCTGAAACCAAAAACAAACAAACAAACAAACAAAAAACCCACAAAAAACAAAAACAAAAAACCAAAAACATAGAATTTGCAAAATATTCTTACCCTTCCCACTTCCACAAGATTCGTCACCATTACTATGCTTGCTGTATTTTCATGCCAGACCATTCTCCAGAAATCATATATTGTCTCCTGCATCGGCCCTGAAACAACAGATTAATCCAAAGGCAATTTTTAGCATGTTACAAGATTGGAAAATAATGCTTTGATAATGTAAGGAACAATCTTAAAAAATTGACAATGATGGAGTAATGCTTAAACGACAGCCTGCACATTGATTCAAGCTGCTGAATGATTGATGCATTTTTGTTCACATTGTTAATTAGCTTATTTAAATACATCCACTTTCCCCTTAAAATGAAAGAAAGAAAGGTTACTTACCTGTAACGATGGTTCTTCAAGTGGTCATTCTGTGAATTCACACAAAGGGTTAATACCAGCGCCAGCGTTGGGCCTCTCGGAACGTTTTCTAGCTGCAAGAGAAAAGTAACAATGTTTAGGACTACCCCTACTGCGCACGCCCAGCCTAACCGTCCCTCAGTTCCATTTGTCCGCCATAGGCCCTCGAGTCATAGAGATGCCAGTGACAGACAGACAGAGGGGAGGCCGGGCGGGATTGTGTGAATTCACAGAATGACCACTTGAAGAACCATCGTTACAGGTAAGTAACCTTTCTTTCTTCATCGTGGTCTTCTGTGAATGCACACAAAGGGTGATTAGCACGCTTACTAACCGGATGGTGGGCTGTCACTGAAGAGCCGATGCTAGCACTGCCCTCCCGAATCTGGTCTCCTCTTTTGCCCTCACGTCCAACCTGTAGTGGGTTATGAAGGTAGAGGCATTGGACCATGTAGCGGACCGGCAGATGTCGGGCAGGTCAACGCCGCGGAGTAAGGCAGTCGACGAGGCTACAGCCCGGGTGGAATGGGCTTTAAGTCCTTGTGGAGGGTCTCTGTGGTTGAGCTCGTAGGCGAGGGCGATGGTCGATACGAGCCACCGAGAGAGCGTGGACGGCGAGGCCGGGCAGCCCTTCTTTGGGCCAAAGTAACAGAGAAAGAGTCTGTTGGCCAGGCGAAAGTCTTTGGTCCTGGACACATAGAAGGCTAAGGACCGTCGAACATCAAGCATGTGGAGCATGCGTTCAACGTCAGTAGTCGGAGACGGAAACAAAGTTGGCAGGATAAGCGGTTGATTGACGTGGAAGTCGGAGACCACCTTCGGAAGAAAGGAGACGTCCAGGTAAAGCATAACCTTGTCCTTAAAGAATTGGAGAAAAGGTTGGTCATGACGGAGAGCTGCCAGCTCGCTAGCTCGACGGGCAGAGGTAATAGCTACTAGGAATAGCGTTTTTAAAGAAAGCATCTTGATGTCACAGGTAGCCATGGGTTCAAATGGGGGTCTGGATAGGGCATGCAGAACCAAATGTAGGGACCACTGAGGGAGTGGAGGACGAACGGGAGGTCGGAGGTTAGAGAGACCCTTCAAAAACATCCTGACAGTGGGATGGGAGAAAAAGCGGGAAGAGGGAGAAGCTCTGGGTTGGAAGAAGACAACCGCAGCCAGGTACACCTTGATAGTAGAGATAGACAGGTGGAAATCGAACAGGTAACGGAGATACTGCAGAAGTGTAGACAGAGATACAGGGGAAGAGGCGAGATCCCTCTGCTGGGTAAATTTCAGAAAGCTTTTCCACTTGTAGGCATACAAGCGAGACGTGGAGGGCTTGATGGCGTTGGTCAAGACCTCCTGAATTTCTGGACGATCCTCCACGCCGTCAGATGGAGCGTGTCGAGGTCGGGGTGAAGGACTTCGCCTGCTTCCTGGGTCAGTAGGTCCGGCCACATCGGAAGGGTTACTGAGTCCACAGCCATGCTGACTAGAGTGGGGAACCACACTTGGCGAGGCCAAAAGGGTGCAATGAAAATGGCCGGAGTCATTGAACGTCGGAGTTTGATCAAGGATCTCTGTATCAACGGGATCGGTGGAAATATGTACAAGAGACCCTGGTTCCATGGAATCATGAATGCGTCGCCGAGCGAGTGGTGACCGAGACCTGCCCGGGACGCATACCGGGAGCATTTTGCGTTGTGAGGGGATGCGAACACGTCCAGCACTGGGGTCCCCCATTGGCGGCAAAGGTCCTGGAAGACCAGAGGGTTCAACTCCCATTCGTGAGTCTGATAATGAAGCCTGCTCAGAGTGTCCGCAAGTGTGTTGTCCTCCGTGGCTACATGGATGGCCACTGGATAGATATGATGACGGTAACACCATTCCCAAAGGAGGATGGAGAGATACAGGAGTGAATGAGAGCGGGTTCCTCCCTGCTTGTTGACATAATGCATTGTGGTAGTGTTGTCCGTCACGAGCTGAACTCCGCGGCCGCGCAGGAGAGGAAGGAAGGACCTGAAGGCCTTGATAACCGCCAGCAGTTCCAGGTGATTGATGTGGAACATGGCTTCCTGTGGTGTCCAGAGGGCGTGAATGGTGCGACGCCCGCAGTGCGCCCCCCAGCCGGACGGACTGGCGTCCGTTGTAACTTGAACGGTGAGACGGAGTGGACGAAAAGGCCGGCCAACCGTGAGATGGGGTGTGTACATCCACCACTGGAGCTGTCTGGTGAGCTCCGGGGTGACACGAAGGCGTTTCCTTTGACTGTCCATCATGGGGTCGAAAAGGGTGAGAAACCAAGATTGGAGCGACCGGAGTTTGAGGCGAGCGTGCGCTAGCGCCGGCGTTGTAGAAGACATCAGGCCGAGGAGGTGTTGGGCGTGATGGGCTGTCACCCGAGCACCGGGAAGAAATTTCCTGATGGCTCGTCGAATCTTGTGTATTCTTTCTGGGGGAAGAAAGACTCGACCCTTTACAGCGTCCAAACAGACCCCTATGTATTGAACTGTTTTGGAGGGAATGAGCTGAGACTTCTGTTTGTTGACAGTGAGACCGAGATTGGAGAGAAGATACAGGATGAATTTTGTGTCTTTCAGGGATTGCCTTCGCGAGGTGGAGACCATGAGCCAATCGTCCAGGTAAGGGTAAACGTGAATGCCCCTGAGACGAAGGTAAGCTGCCACTGGAGCCATGACCTTGGTGAAGGTCCGGGGAGCTGTGGACAGACCGAATGGCAGGGCCTGGAATTCGTAGACCGTGTCCTGAAAGATGAACCGAAGGAACTTGCGGTGGTCGGGGTGAATAGTGACGTGAAAGTATGCGTCCTTTAGATCTATAAGGACGAACCAGTTGTTCTTTTTCAGCAAGTGCATGATGGACTCTAAGGTGAGCATCTGAAACCGTCTGGGTCGCAGGTAAGTGTTTAGGAGTCTTAGATCGAGGATGGGTCTTATGCCTCCTCCGCTTTTTGAGACAGCGAAGTAGCGGGAGTAAAACCCGCATTGTATGTCGCGAGGTGGTACTGTAGAGATGGCATCTTTTTCCAAGAGAGATGATATTTCTTCCTCTAGTGAGGAGTCGAAGGGAGAATGAGTTATGAAACCTAGCGGAGGAGATCTTATAAACTCCAGCTGGTAACCGTGCTGAATAATTTTTAGAGCCCAAGTGTCGTTTGTGATGACAGACCAGTTGTGAAGAAACGGTTGAAGACGGGTGGTAGGTGGTGAATGGGTGAAAACGGGGGGCCGAAAGTCAAAGATACTGTTTTTGTTTCCTGCCAGGTGGCTTAAAGGGTTGGCGGCGATGGGGAGGACGAGGGCGGTATCCCTGATAACCCTGGACAGAAGAAGAGGACTGGCCAGAGCGCTGCTGAGGTAGGTGCTTGTAAGGGCGGTATTGTTGGGAAGATTGATACTGTCCGTAAGATTTACGCCATTGAGGGCGTCGCTGTCTAGATTGAGTCTGAACAGAATAGGACTTAGCAGTTCTCTTAGCCTTGTGAAGGTCCTCCAAATGGGAGTCGGTCTTTTCGTTGAACAGCCTGGTAGCGTCGAAGGCGAGGCTTTCAACCTTTGACTTGACGTCCTCCATTATGTCAGCAGAACGGAGCCAAGCATGGCGCCGGATAGAGATGGCAGACATGAGGACTCTGGCAGAGATTTCTGCTGCATGTCTGATGGAAAGACGTTCATACTTGGATACCGTCTGAGCTTCCTCATAGGAGTTAAGAAAAGCTTGCCGGGTGTCTTCAGGTATCATTTTCAACCCCGGTAAAAGCTTGAGCCACAATTGCTTGTGATAAGCTCCCAAAACCGTTTGATAATTTATGACTCGAAGTAGCAAGGTGACAAGGGAGTAGATTTTCCTGCCGATGAGTTCCAGCTTTTTACCCTCCTTGTCAACTGGGGTAACATGGGCTTTGGCCGAAGGCCTTGAACAGCTTGTCTCAACAATGAGTGAGTTTGGAATGGGATGCTTGAGCAGAAAATGAGTGTCAGCCCCATGAATCTTGTAGAAGTGCTCTGTGCGACGAGGGACATTAGGTGTAGTCGCAGGCTGAGCCCAGAACTCCTTGATGGCCTCCATAACCACAGGCACAAAGGCTATACTGGGGGGAGCGGTACTGTCCCTCTTGATGTCCCCAAAGAACAAGTCCTCTCCCGGAGGGGAAGGGAGATTCAAGTCCAATTTGAGCGTCTTGGCAAGCCTGGACATCATCTGAGAATAAGAAGAAAAATCCTCAGATGGAGAAGGAGCGTGAGTATCGCCAGTATCGGAAAGCACCAGATCACCCGGAGGTAAATCATGCGGTGGCAAGGGTGGGGGTTGCTCCTGATCGGAGTCAGAAGACCGCTCCGTGGACACCTCATCTGGATCAGAGGAGAAGACATCCCTCTTCTTCTTTGGAGGGGGCTTCTCGATGCCGACCTGCGTTGTCGGGGGTCGAACTGGGACCACGGTTGGCGCCGAGGTGGAAGGGGCCGGTTGCGGTGGAGGGGCAACCGGTACCATAGGAGGGTGGTCTTTAGCTCGAATAGCCCGGCGTCGGCGTCGAGGCCGGGTCGACTCCGAAGAAGAAGACACATATATGTACCGGATCTTTTTACGGTACCGGTCTCGAGACGCGGATGTCGACGACGAAGAAGGAGACCGCGAACGGTCGCGCCGACGTCGATGGTGCTTACGACGCTTAGGGCGGTCGGAATCCGCCGAACGGGAAGAAGAGGACCGACGTCGATGCTTGCTACGACGTCGATGAGAACGGTGCTTCTTCTTAGAGCGTTTACGCTTAGAGGATTTCGAGTCCGAGCGATCGCCAGAGTCGGACTGAGTGGAAGCTCGATGCCTCTTCTTCGATCGTTTCCGTCGAGGAGACTTCGACCTCGAGCGGCCGGAGGAAGGGGACCGACTCGGGGAGCCATGCTTCTCCGTGCGAGAACGTTTGCCTCGAGGAGATTTCGACCTCGAACGCACAGGTGATCGAGGTATCTTCTCTCGAGGGGATCTCGAGTCCGAGTGTACGGACGAGATCGACACGGGAGGCGACCCCTGGCCCGCAGGAAAAGGGCTATGTGGGGCAGAAGCGAGGCCAGTAGTGACAGCAACTAACTGGCTCGGTGTCGGGGAAGACCTTCCCGAAGGCGGTAACACTTCAGTACGTCGAGCAGGAGGAGGCGCGGGTGCCTCGGACGAGGCCCCGAAGCGCCTCGACAACTCCTCAAGAATCGGCGATGGGATGGAACCCGAGCTCGGAGAAAGTGGAATGGATGTCATTTTAAGCTGGGCGGCCGCCTTAGCTTTGGACGATTTCGACGGTTTAGCTTTCGGAGCCGGAGGCTCGGGGTTCGAAGCAGGAGCGGCCGATTTCGACGACGCGGATTTTTTCGACATTTTGGAAACTTTAGAGACAACTGACTGAACAGGAGCTGCTCGAGAAGTGGAAGCCATTTCCCCCTCCGAGGGCGCCGTGGAAGACAACGTTGACTCCCACAGATGAAGTTTAAGGCGCTGTTGGCGAGCCTTGAGAGCGGCCTTAGTGAAGGCTTTGCAGTGTGGGCAAGCTTTGGGATTGTGCGACTCCCCCAAACAATACAGGCAAGTATCGTGGCCGTCCTGATGGGGAATTTTGCGGTCGCACACCACACACCTGCTGAACGGCCCGGAAGGGGACATAGGGCAGTAAGGAAACCGAAACGACAAGTCCAAGGATAAGGCAGAGCAGTCCGAAATCAGTCCGAGTAAAGCCAGAAAATACACCGGGTCGTCAAGTTGAAGGGAAAAAGCGCTAGGGTAGTCCGTGAGCGAAGCTGAGGTCAAAAGCCAAAATTCAGATAGATCGCAATAAACGCAGCTAAGACGAGAGGCTCCAAACCGCTAGGCGGAAAAATGGAACTGAGGGACGGTTAGGCTGGGCGTGCGCAGTAGGGGTAGTCCTAAACATTGTTACTTTTCTCTTGCAGCTAGAAAACGTTCCGAGAGGCCCAACGCTGGCGCTGGTATTAACCCTTTGTGTGCATTCACAGAAGACCACGATGAAGAATGCTAGTTTTTCAGCACTAAAACTGAACTCACATACAGATTTACTTGGTGCAAATTACTTAATGTAACTGGATTTACTTCTGAGTAGACTTTTTCAGCTTGCACGGTTAACTGATATTATTTATCTGCCTTTTTTATAACCTTTAAGAACAAAACTTTCTCAAGTTGGTTAATAATATCACAAGATATCAAATAGAAATTATTTTAATAGCAATAATCACAATGCATTATAAAATAATACAAGATAAAATAGTAGAAAATTGAACATAATTAACTAAAACAGCAGCATGAAAACCTTTTAAAACAACAGCAACATTGCAAGCTCCAATTTATATTTAAAAAGGTTGTCATTTCTTAGTTTAAAAGCAGATGAGAGCATTTGGCACTTTAAGGCCCATTTTAAAAAACCCTGAGGATATCCTGCACAACTGACTATGGTATTCCAAAATGATGAAACCACCATAGAAAAGCCCTTTTTGTGCTCCCCAACCTAACAGATTGTATCATCAGGCATGGAAGCAGAATGTTCGACACAGGCTAAAAGTGACCTTCAAAATAGCTAATGCCAATTCATAAGGGGTACCAATACTTTCAAGTAGGCCTAGACATACAAAGCACTGGTACAGAACCTGTGTTAGATAGTCTGTTGCCTGTCCTCAATAAGCAACAGGATGACTACATTCTCTACCATCTGAAGCTTCTAAATGTCTCTTAAAGCTGTCCTATATGGAGGGTGCATTTCCACAGACATGCATTTACACAGATAGCAGATTAGTCCGCGCTATGCACTTGGAGCTGCAGGAGGATTGCAACTGAATCTATCATTGGCTTCATATCACTATCCAGATCAGCAGACTTCCCCACCAGTCTTATTCAGACTGAGCCTCAGCCTGTTTATCTGCATATGGCCCCAATGTCTTGAGGCATTTCCCCCCCCCCATTTCCACTGCTTCCCTGGAGCTAGATGAAGGAAACGAGAGGTGGAAGTGCATGCCATCTACACTGTGATGATACGTTAACCCAATCCTCTAAACAAGGAACCATGGGACCACTTTCTGAATACTACTCATTAGAAAGAATCAGAGTCACCGCAGCACTATTATCACCAAATTCTACAAAAAATACAAAATCCAGAACAGTACCATGGCTGGTGGTATCAAAGGTTCTAAAGAAGGTAAGTAGAACTTATAAGTTGTAGCTTCCCATTGATTCCCTTCTGCAGATCAAGATTATCTCTGTTTCTAAACCAGTCTGGAAACCAAACTGGAATGCATCCATATTAGAGTTGGGCATGAATCAGAAAAATGGTGATTCATTTTGATTTGTGATTCAACAAGGTTGATGAATCACAAATTATGAATTTACAATTTTTACCTGAATTTTGGACTTCTAAGTTATACAGCAACAAGGAGCCCTCCCCCACCCCCAGGAAACTTCCCCTCAGGAACATAGAGACACCAACATGACCAAAGAAGCTTCTACGGACTCTCTTCTACAGTTCCTCCAAGTTTGGTGAAGATTGGGTTTCAGACATCCAAGTTATACACCCACCAATTGGGTCTTCCCAGGAAACTGCCCTTGGGGAAACCCCAATCTTCACCAAACTTGGAGGGACTGTAGAGAAGAGTCATGGTAAAAAGAAGTGGATGGAGAAGCCCAGGAAGAATATTTGTTGAAGCACAATAAAATGAAATTGACTAAAGAACAAATTCAGTCCTTAAATGAGCCTATAACGTATGCAGAAATTACAGAAGCCCTTAAAAAACAAAAAAATGGGAAAGCACCAGGCCCAGATGGACTACCAGCAGAATACTACAAAGAACTGGAAGAGGTGCTTCTCCAGCCATTTAAAAAGCTTCTAGAACACATTGAAGAAGAAGGGAAAATACCAGCAACATGGACTGAAGCGACAATCTCTCTTATACATAAGGAAAACACGGAAGGTAAAGAAATACAAAATTATAGGCCAATTTCATTGTTGAATGTGGACTACAAAATATATGCGACTATCCTGGCAACTAGATTGAAAAGAATTTTAACCCACTTGATACATCAAGATCAGTCTGGGTTTCTCCCTAAAAGACAGATGAAGAATAATATAAGGATAGTTTTAAATGCCCTGGAATACTATGAAGCACACCCGGAGAAACAGATGGCTATGATATTCTTGGATGCGGAAAAAGCATTTGATAATCTTGACTGGAATTTTATGATGCACACATTGAAAACACTGCAGGTTGGAGAAAGATTTATGAAACTAATTAAAGCAATATATACGGAGCAAAAGGCAAAAGTAAAAATTAATGGCGAACTATCAAAAGAAATCCAAATACAGAAAGGTACTAGACAGGGGTGCCCACTCTCCCCACTCCTGTTTATTTTGACTCTGGAAATACTAAATGAACAAATTAGAAACAAAAAAGAATTGAAAGGATTAAAAGTGAAAGGTCAAGTCTACAAACTCCAGGCCTTTGCAGATGATTTAGTTATCATATTGGAAGAACCATTGGATTCAATAGAGGACCTGATGACAACGTTAAGAATTTTTGGTGACATGGCAGGAATGAGAATAAACCAAAAGAAGACTAAATTACTTACCAAAAACATGAGAGAACATGAAAGATAAGAGCTAATAGAGAAGACGAACTTTCATGAGGAGAAGAAAATTCGATATTTAGGAATACAAATTACAAAGAAGACAAGTACATTATTCAAAGATAACTACATGAAACTAATGAAGGAGATACAGAACAATTTGGAGAAATGGGACAAATTACAACTATCGTTGTTGGGAAGAATTGCAGCAATTAAAATGACTATTTTACCAAAAATCCTATTCTTATTTCAGTCAATCCCTATAATATTAAAACAGTCATTTTTCAAAGAATTTAATAAGATAATCATGAGATTTATATGGCAAGGTAAAAAACCAAGAATTAAAATTAAGGCAATGCAAGATGCTAAGCAGAGGGGTGGCTTTGGTCTTCCTGACTGGGTTCTGTATTATAGAGCTTGTATTCTAGATTGGATAAAAGAATGGATAACTCTAGAAAACGACAGATTACTTAGCTTGGAGGGACATGACTTGCAATTAGGCTGGCATGTCTATTTATGGTATAAAAAGGACAAAGAACAAAATTTTTTTAATTCACATATGATAAGAAGAGCTTTACTGGGAATGTGGAGAAAAATTGTACAACAAATTTATTATAAAATACCTGTATGGGTGTCACCGTTAGAGGCCTTTATCCAACCCAGTCTTATGACAAAAACAAACTTTTTAAAATATCAAGACCTATTAAAAAAGGATGGTGAACTAAAGTCTAAAGAAGAGCTAGAGTCACAGAATATATATATAGAGTGGTGGCCTAGAGCACAGCTAGAATCTAGATATACAAAAGATAAAATAGAAGGCTTCTACTTAGAGCAAACGATTTTTGACAAACTTTTATTAGGTTCAAAAGAACAAACTGTTAAGAAAATGTATAATTATATGTTGGAAATTAAGATGCAAGATGAAATGGTTAAGGAATGTATGATTAAGTGGGCACAAAATATAGGGCATAACATTGATATTGATCAATGGCTGAAAATATGGCAAAATAATATAAAGCTTACAAGATCAGTGAACTTTAAAGAGAATATATAAAAGATGTTTTATAGATGGCACATGACCCCAGAAAAACTGTCAAAGATGTATACAGATGTATCAAATAAGTGCTGGAAATGTGAATCACAAGTGGGAAGCTATTATCATATGTGGTGGTCATGTGGAGTAGCGAAACAATATTGGAAAAGAGTACATGTAATGTTGGAACAAATATTGCTCTGTAAAGTGCCATTAACCCCAGAACTGTTTTTATTGAGTATGATACCTGAAAATATAGATAAGTCAAAGAATTATATAGTTATATACATAGTTACGGCAGCTAGAATTTTATATGCTAAAAATTGGAAAAGATCAACGGTACCGAAACAAGAAGATCTTATTGAAAAGATACGGGAAATAGCCGAAATGGACATTTTATCAGAAGTCATGAAGGACTATCCCTTGCAAAAGGCAACAGAAAGATGGGATCTATTTAACAAGTGGACAGAATCAACAGGCAGCTTGTGAACAGTACATATTGAAAGGAGAACTGAATCTAGAAGGCAGAAAAGAGTAAACAGAATAATTTAATATCTTGATATGGCAATAGGTACAGAATGGATGAAAGTATGTTATTGTCTCCCCTCTTCCTCATCAATTCCAATTCCCTTTTCCTTTTTGTTATCCCTTATAAAAAATAAAAATAAAAAAAAATTTAAAAAAAGAGAGAAGAGTCGTGGTTAGCTCCTCTGTAATTCTGGCGTCTCTAGATGCCTGGGAGGAACCTTTTGGGGAGTCCCTACTTGTGGGTGTATAGCTAGGGCACCTGAAATCCAATCTTCACCAAGTTTGGAGGAACTGTGGAGAAGAGTGAGAAGAAGATTCTCTGAAACGTATGTGTCTCTAGGTGCCTTGAGGGCTATTTTATAGCCAAACAAATTAATGAATACAAATTGCTAAAAATTCATTGATTTGTCAGGGGTATTGGTTCATATGAATATGAATAGATGAATTAGCAATTTTTAAATGAATTTGGTGATTTGATTTTTAATTTGTGTCCATTTCTAATCCATAGCTTAGAACTGAGGAGTTGCAAGGGATCCTATGATGAATATCATTTAAGACCACTAGGTGACGAAAAATCACTATCTGTTCAGTAGCCTACTCAAGAACTGTGGATTAATCAATCACTTAATTCAGTGCCATGAAATCAATTATGACTTCCAGTGTCCCTTTCCAGAGGTTTTCAGCTATAAAGGACTCAGAAGTGGTTTATCATTCCCTTCTTTTGGGGGTTTCTATATAGAAATTTAGAGCAACAACAGGTCCTGAATTAACTTACAGCTATGAATCAAATTGTTTATGGGGTGCGTGCTCCTGTCTGTGTATTTGTCTTTTGACATTTTTGTAGCTGTATTATTTTTACTCTGCCATGTCCCCTTCTTTTGGAAGGAGAGATAATAAGCAAACATAAACCACTATCCATCACTAAAATCTCACTCTCCAGAAAGAGTAATTTATGTAGCCCCTTACAACACTACACAATTAGTCACTTATTCATGAGAATGCTACTAGTCCACTCATTGGAGACAAATGGATATGTTTATTAGCCTGTTTGCATTAACGGATGACATGCCTAGCTTTAAAAACTATAATACATTTTAAATTTTAACATTTAAGATTGCCTACAGCAGATAAGAAACCAGGGCTGTAATCAAACTAGGATTGCAATGTTTTCATAAAATAATAGATGCAATCAACATATCTGATCACTAACTGCATCTTAAAACTAATGTGCTCACTTTTCTTAGGTGCAATACACTAAGTAACATTAAATTAAATAAGAAAAAAGTACCACCCATACTGTATATCTAACAAGTTTGTTGAATTTTTTTTTTTTTAAAAAAGCCCCACTGGTATCTGAAAAGATATGGCTTTGGTCAATTCCCTACTTCTCCTCTCTTTGGTCTCTATAAGGAAAAGACAGTGTATTAGGATGAGGAAGAGAAGAGGCTTATTGGTGTGAATGTCAGACTGTTTTAGAGGCCTGAAGTGTGTGGGCTTGTCGGGGTTTCACTAGATATCACTTAGAATAATCCAAGCTGCTTCTGTGGAGGGCAGGGGCAAATACCTCCACACAGTTAGAATTCAGACTGATGAGAAGGAAGGGAACAACATTTATTTGGTCTACTAACTTAAGATGCAGATCATGTACTGGTATATCATCTAAGCACGGAACTATCCCTTGATTTCAGTGCTGCTTCAGATTTTGTGACCCAGGTCTCTGATCAAAAATGCACACAAAGAAGTGTACAGGAGGGGAAATCATAAATTAAAATATGCACATATTCAAAATGTGAGAAAAATAGAATTCAAAATGGCAGAATATGGGGAATGTATAAAGACACAAAAATGCCTCCAAATATTTGTGTGGACTTTAAAAAACAATACACAGATAAGGTGGAATGAATGTATGCTTGGGGGAAAAAGTGGAACTGAAACAGGCAGATTCCCTGCTGGTTATACTTCTTAAAAATGTGAGCCGTCCTTCTGCTCCATCTAGGTGGAGCATAAGGACTTCATACAGACACAGCTGGGGGCTCTAGACCCAAAGGGCACCGAAATGAAATGATCCAGAAAAGATGAGGTGTCAAAATTACTTCTTATGAAATAATGATATATACACATAGGTCTCCAGTTTCCAGTATGTGCTGTCAATTCAATTGTAACTTATGCTGACCCTTTCCAGGGTTTTCTAAGTAGAAAGTACTGAGAAGTAGTTTATCAGTCTCTTCTTTTGGGGGCATCCTGGGATTGTGCATCTTGCATAAGGTCACATAGGCAGGATCTTCTCCATGGGGAGACAGTGGGGAATCAAACTCCCGGCCTCTGGCTCTAAAGCCAAATTCCTAACTCACCGAGTTATCTAGCCATTATTAAACTGCATATACTAAGGTAATAAGCACCAGGTTGGATGGAGCATAGCAGTCTTCACTGTGTATTTTAAAAGAGCCAGACTGTGTGCCTTGGGCAAGCTGCACAGTCCAAGATACACCCCCCCCCAGAGATTGATGCACTATTTCTGAGTACTCCATATGTAAAAAATCCTGGAAAGGCTTCCCATAAGACAGAATCACTGTCACTGGGGGTTCTTTTGGGATGCTTTTTGGATTATACATTTGATGGTTGTGGGCTGAAGTGTTTTTATGTGTGTAAACTGCCCAGAGTAGTGACATGCCACTAAAAGGGGCTGTATAAGAAATCCAATAATAAAGAAATAAATGTGATGAAACATAATTGTATTATTATTAATAATAAGCACCAGTTACAGAAATGGGAGAAAATAATTCTGTAGCAGTGTCTTGTGAAATTGTGATGCTGTCATATTGCAGAGGGTATAACTCACCTGAAGAATTCATTTCTTCACATATTTCTTACATATTTTGTAGTAAAGTGTAATTTGGGGCCAGTGTGCAATACAATGTTGCGTTAATACCAGTTATGCTAAATACCATTTAAATCTGTGGAGATTAAGTTTGCATGAATGCACACAGGATTAGGTTATTAATCTTCAGCGAACAATATCTTCAGTGCAGATTTATGAGCTTTGGGGATGTAAGTCATATGTCATGCTAGGAAATAGATCCTACCTATTAGCATTGGGGGTTGGAGTGCAAGGATGAAAGATAATTTTTGTAAGTCTAGGAATCCTGATGGCTTTTGGGAGGAATTGGATCAAACTTTTTCCCCAGGATAATTCATCATCCTTCCCTCTTCCACACCTCAAATCAATCATGCCAACACTAGGTTTATCTCACAATTTTCTAAGAATGAGTAATGAGGAGAAATGTTTTTCTCTGGGATGGCAGCTGCTCTCCCTCTTCATCCCTATCTCCTATAGCAAGACAATAGTAATTAAATTAATGAAGACTTTACTAAACGTTCATTGTAATTGTCTCCTTATATTTCAGAGAGCTACCAAAATTGTTTGGGCTTGAGGACATTCAAGGCTAGTGATGCTGGTGGTGGGTGCTAACTGCCTATCTTTGAAAATAATTGTCTTCTATCCTATTTTTCTTTTCTATTGGACATTTTCCAAATTATTTTCTGACATTTGAATAAATTATTATTATTCTCTCCAACAGAACTGAAAAGTTTTAAAGGTTGGGTTCAGGATTTATTGTCATCAAAAGCAGAACAATTTGACTCCAGAGACAGGAAGAAAAAGACACTACAAGCACTACAGAAACTAAGTTTACAGATGTTGTACATAGAGCCAGGCCCACCAATATCGGCTGTTGTGCAGCCCTGATTTGTTTCAAGAGGCAAGTGCCAGGTATTCATACAAGTCAGTTCCAGAAAAAAAATCAGCTTTGGAGCAGGGTTTGGTATGCTATTCATTATGTGCAAGAAAAGTATTCTCAGGTCTGTTACGGATTGTAATCTAATGACACAGTTTCCCAGAAAGATAATGTAACGGCTGTCTCACCACAGGCTTGATGAGACACCCATAACATCTTTCGGAGATCACTCAAGTCATAGAGTTACCATAAATTGGAAGTAGCCTAACAGCATATAACAACAATGAAATGGCTGAAATCCTCTTTGTGGCTGTTGGCAGCATAAGCCTTCTGCAATACAGATGCACAAACAGGAGATTTTTCATAAAGAAAACATTCCTGACCCTCCCGCTTTCCAGCCCAAGGATCCCGAGGACTGTATGGAATCCCTTCCAGTGTCAGAAAGTTGTTGGGAGCCGTGGGGTGGGATGGAGGAGCCTTCAATTTCTGAAAATCACTGGCACAGGTATAATCATCATGGTGAGAGTAATTTTTGGAAATTAAAAACTCTGCCCCATTCTGTGGATACACAGTGTGCAGTCGTGAATACAGTGATGGACTAGGATTCGAAAGACCTGACTTTGACTCTTTGCTTGGCCACATAAACTCACTGGGGTGGGTAAAACCATCCTTAAATATCTCACTTTCCTTGGGAACTGACATACAACAACCATTGGTTTTCCCATGCTGAAAGAGATTCCATGGGAGTCTCAGGATGGGAAAGAATCAGAAAGGTTTTTATCTCCGAAAAATCACAGTGTCTGATGGCATCATCAGCCTTACATAGTTTAGCTGCATGAACAGGATTTCAGCCAACACATAGCCTAAATAAGATATGACCATAGGGAAGTGATAACTTAGTTCCGTGCTTTCTGGCTATTGTAAGATTACTATGAGAAGAAACAAGTTAACAATACTCATAGTGTGCAACTCTGTAATTATTAACCAAATTTATTAATTGAATTTAATGCCTCTCATGTACTATGCTTTATAATAATTAGAATTGTCAGCTTAATAAATTTTCATTCAATTTATTGTGTTATATTTCAGGAACTAATTGCTCTACTAACTAGTTAAAATAATTATTATATTGCATCAGAAGTTACGTTTTAATATTTTTCAAAGTTAGTATTTAATATCCTTCCCTAACATGTCTTCGTTATTATTATTATTATTATTCTGCAATAAGACACAGGCACACAAATATACATACAAGGAGTGGAGGGGGGAGGGAGAAGGAGAGAAGCACAGCTTCCCAAGAAGCAGGATGGCTCTTTTTCTGGGCTTTCGCTGGTACTTTGCATGTGTGCAGAAAGACCAAGATTTGGTCACTGAGAGCCAAGGAGCATCAAAGCTTTTCTAATCAGGCAAGCAGGCAGTGACACAAATGAGAGGGTGAGCTGGTTCCTGCTGCTTCAGACAAGAGTGTACAGTAATACAAGATTCCTACTCTCTTCAAGCAGAATGTGATCTGAAGTGGGATTAAAATATACCGTATTTTCCATGTATAAGATGCCCCATGTATAAGACACCCCCACTTTTCTAATCCAAAAGTAAGAAATCAAAGTGGGGCATAGCAAGTGTAGGGGGAAAAGGATAAAAGCGCTGCAGGATCACTTGGATCCCTGCTTTCTTCTCCATTTGTTTTTGTTCTCTCCTCAGCTTACTTCCGTGTATAAGACGACCCTCAATTTTTAGTCTAAAGATTTTAGACAAAAGTATAGTCTTATACATGGAAAATATGGTATTTACTATGGGTCAAAAATCAGTCTGGTGGCCACCTGAGGGGAAGGGATGGAGGGAGCTGAGAGAGTCAATACGGAGGGATCTAGGAGCTTCCTGGCTGCAGGAGAAGTGTTGGAGTTTTGACCCCTTGCGGAGTGGCACAACTGTACCACTGGTCCACATTCATGTTAATTTAATGTTTGCTAGGGGCACCAATTAGCATTTTTAAATATTTGATTACTGTAAGTAATAACAGAATGATGATTCCATTTTATGCTGAAGTACATAAGAAAACATAAACAGGACAATAAACACATATATTTATGACTAATAATTTTTTAAAAAACCCTTTGTGCTGGCACTGTGGTTATTCGTGGTTTCAAAATCTGCAGTAGAAGTAATCTATACTACAAAAAGGAAGAATGGAATTATCCATATAGTTAAACACCTCGCTGTGTTGCTATAGCACATTAAACAGTGATATAAACTCCCTATTTTATGAAATAGACTAAATTTCACTCAGTTATTTAGGCAAATGGCACTACATTAAGTGTCTTTCTGTCATGAAATAGAAAACTTTTGCATGCAAACACAAAGTTACTTGAAAGAGTCAATATATCAAAGATAAAGACTAGGAGAAAGATCCAGCAAAGAATGGAAGAATCGGGAGGCAGAGGGGAATAGCATTATGTATATGGGAAGGAAAACAGAAGGAAAAGAAATCTTGGAGAACTGCAGTAGAGGAGGAGGAAGATAGAAGCAGAATGTTTGAAGTACAAAAGGACCTTCTTGAGAGACATGAGAGAAAGAATGCTCAAATCCAATCTGAACACTGACATTTTCAGGTTATGGTAATCAGAATTAAAAGAGAATAATCCCATAAGGTTAAGGGTGTCTAGGGTTGCACTTTATACCTAAATATCAAAATACAGTTTTGAGTTGCAGCTGCAAAAAAATATATTAGCAAAAGTCAAAATGTCATTTGAACTTTTATGAACACAAATATAATTGACATATTAACAAAAATAACAGAATATGAGTAATTTAATTAATAGTTCAAGAAAACTATTTTCTTTATTGTAATATTATGGAACACTATCACTATTAATAGACTAATCTCTAAGGAGAGTTTCTACAGCATGTTGCTCAATTTGTATGCAAAATTACAGGATTACCTATTTTCTGTTAGCCCAGTGGTCTGATTGGCTAATTACCCATAAGCACTATGTATACATTATTTTTACCAGCAGGATTTCTACAGTGTACTTGGAATTTTAAAACACTTAACCATATTGAGTTGTTTAAAATAAATTTGAGTTGTTTAAAATAAATATCTGACATAAAGCTATTGTGTAAAATTAAGTTTAAAAACTGATGTCTTAAGTGGACAGACTTTGCACATCCAGAAAAGAAAGAAACAAAAAGTCTTCCTGGAAAAAGGATTTTAACTTCCATTGAGTGAAACCTGTGTAGGCCAACAGAGCTGCTTTCTTGGAAGGCCGTCCTTGTATATTCTGCCCAGCAACGTTTAACACTCAGAAACTTCCTAGAACGCTTAGTATAGGAAATTGAATAGTAACACACCTTCCTATCTCACTGACCTTTGACATCACTTCACTGTGTCCAGAACCTTTCAGTGAGAACTACAAATTAATCCTAACTGTGAAACAAAAAAAAGCAATGGCAGCAACGTTTTTGTATGAGAGGGCAATACTAAATGAAAATGTAATTATACACAAATTATTCTTAATGGCAACATACAATAAAAATGTAATTATATTTGCAAAATGACACTTTGATTAAATCTTAAAATAGTTTGGTCTGCTTCACATTTATGAGTAGCTTTCCAATATTATGGAGCAGCAAGTGTTCTGTCATATTCTACTGTACAAAATAGGTAATACACGTCAAAATCATGCTAGAAGCGTTTTCAACAAAGTTCAAGAGCACTAAATTCAACAAATGTTTAAATGATACTGTACTATCTGTTATGGTAGCAGTGTTGCAGAAGAAATTTTTTAAATCTCACTCCTGTCTGACTGAATCACGTCTGAAAAAGAACAGTGTGATTTTCTGAAGTGTTTAGTCAACTGTGTTTTATTTATTTATTATTTATTTAAAATATTTTTAGACCATCCTTAATTCTTAAAAAGAACTAAAGGCTGTTTTTACAGTACATCTGCAATGCCAAATAAATGAAGTGAACCAATTTTAATTGTGCTACTTAGATAAATGTATCTCTCCCAAAAGCACTATATGAGATTTTTTGTGACAGGATGAGATATAAGAGCTTCTGAAATAATCTGTACAAAGCCTCAATCTCAATAGTGATTCCACACAGGAAGAAAGGCAGAGGCATTCTTTTCAGAAATAACAGTGAACTCATAAGCTCTTACCACTGTGACAAAGGGAAGATTTGGCTGTCACCTATGACAGGAGGTATAGCAGTGCTTTTCATAGTATAGGTAAAATTTAACTAATAACAAAGAAAGGATCATAAAGAAGGAAAAGTTATGAAAATTTTAGGCACTGGAGGGATAATCCTATACCAGATTAGTTTGGGACTGGAGATATGAAGCTCCTTTAGTTCATAGCCATTTTTTTTTAAAGAAATTGAAGATTTGATCCAACCTATGAGTCCCGTCTGGTTCTGTGTGTTACATGGTTAGTCCCTCAGAGATCAAGCTATGAGTACACACATAAATGTGGACTACATAAGCGTCTATTTGTCAGTGTGGTATTTACACAGCCAGTTAGCAGTAATTCAACATTAAGCTTCTGAAAATGTATCTTATGTTGCAACAATACACTGGGAAAAATACACACTGATCAATTGGTTTCTTTGGGTGAATTTGCTTTAGCTGACTAAACAGCTGAGAAAGGGGAGGAAACTGCCAATCAGCACTTGTTTGCAGCTTGTTAAGGTAACTTCTGCTGTAGCTGTCCAGATCTGTGGGAAGCATGCTACAGTAGCTGGTTTAACAAGCTGCAAACAAGTACTGACTGGCAATTTCCTCCTCCCCCTTCCCCATTTAACTGGTCTCTCAAAGCATAACTTTGTTCCAGCATGGGCATCAAGCTTAAAAAAAAACAAATTGGAGACAAGGGGTGCTTGAGAGGAACTTACACTCCTCTTCCCTTTGTCAAGGGAACTCCACATTGAGAAAAATGGGGGAAAGAAAAAGGAAACACAAATGCAATGTTTTTTTTTTGGATCTATATCAACTCTACGTCTCCTTGATCTGGCTCAAGTCACAGAAAAAGTGAAACAGCAAAGCAATAGCTTCTCATTTTCTGTTTCTCTCATCCCCCATTTTTCTGAAAGAAGTTTAAGAACACATCACCCAACACGTTCCTTTCAGTCAGTATTGGGCAATGGCACATGTTTTCCTAGCCACATTGGGTGAAGTAGGAGGAAGTGCACTCTGCACACTCCTCTATTTCTTTTCTGCATTGGTATAAGCAGTTGCACTATCTGAACTGATGCAAATGCATTCATTTTCAAAAATGTAGCAGCCCCAGCAGTGGAGGAAAAAAGTGCAGACTGGAGAGAAAAGATTGGGTTGGATTTGCATCAATTTGTATGCTGCATAATCAATGGAAAATAATACAGATTTGACTGTCCCAACCCCCGAGTAATTTCTGTATTGTCTGTCAATATAGTCACAAACTTAGTTTGGCACGTGATCCTTTGGCCTCAATACAGTGTGGGGCTACAGCACCAGTGTGATAGAATTTCCCTCCTTTCCATTCTTACTTTGCAACCTGCCTGAAAACCCCTCTGGAGAATGCTCAGGGGATTGCAATGGGAAAGGAAGATTGCTCCCTGCTGTTTCTGCAGAATTCTGCTGTCCTGTCAGCAAAAACTGAGGGTTAGATACTGCCCTCTGTCTTCTATTTATTCTGTAGCTCATTTCTAACCCATGAAAATATATGTTATCTTATTTTCATTTTAAAATCCAGTGTTTTTAAAAACATTTTAGACTTCACTAGAAGTAAACAAATATCTAATTTAAGATACATTAAATTCTACGTGATATTTGATTATTTCTGATTACATTTTAAGTCCAAGGTTCTTTCCTCATTAGAAATGATAACATTCACCACTTGTTTACAGTGGATGGCTACCTTTGATTTTCACATGTTAGCGAATCATTATTTCCATCATGTGCCATCACTGGCCAGACTGGCTGGAGCTGATGGAAACTGGTGAGCTACAGATTCCCCAAATTTGATCTACCTCATGGAATCAAACATATCAGCAGCAAATCAGAGCACAGCACTTTTGGGTAAGTCGGTGGACTCAGAAAATAATCAAATACCTATTTTAAAATTGCACCTGCTTATTCTTCTTATGTATTCCACTTCAGTGACTCAACAGTAAAGAGTTTTACAAAAAGATAACCCAGGTGCTTATTGTGTCTGTCTGTATCAATTATTGCAGATCACCTAAAGTCTTCATTAGTAGTAATTTCATTTTATTATAGCTACTGTATAGAAGAAAAGTAGATGGTAATTTTCTAACCTAAATTGCAGGTTTGAATTTATTGCACTTAAAATGTAGTTAGACAGTCTCTTGATACACCATCACATAAAACACTTCTTGTTCTTCATATACCAGTGCCCTAATGAACCAAAATCAGAAGAGGGAAAAAAGCTGACTCCTTGCCCAAAGAAACTCATAAATGAAAGCTAACTTTGGTTCACTTGGACAATACTAAAACAGTGTTTAAAGCTAGATTGGTAGCCTATTGCAAACAGATTATGTTTGCCACTATTTAGTGGCATCCAATTATACTTGCCCATTAAGAAGTGATGTGTTGAATAGAGCTGAAGAACAATATTAGGGCTATTAAATACCAATCTCAATCAATTCTACAGGGCTTTGAACTGATTTCTCAATTGATTTTCTTTTTTATGTAGAGCACAGTGCAAGCAAACACACACACACACACACACACACATACACACACACACACACACACAAAGATGGGCAAAAGCTGGATTTGTATGATTATTAAGATGTTTTAAGAGAAATACCTTGAACATTCAGTTCAGATGTTAAAGTATTATGGTGAGATTTTGAAAAAAAAGAAAGGAGAAGACTGGGTATGTTTTCCAAGAGAACACAAGTATTTCTCTTAGGAGCCTCCAGTGACTTCCTATCTTAACTGTTTGTACCCAGAAACAACAGGAACATAGGAGGCTGCCTTATGCTGATTCAGGTCCTTGGTCCATTTCGCCTATATTGACAACTCTGACTTGAAGAAATTCTTCATAGTTTCACACAGGATTCTTTATCTAGCCCTATCTGGGAGTCCCTGGTGCTCCTGAGAAGTCTCCCATCCAAATACTAACCTGACTTTTCATGCTTACCTTCCAAAACTCAGACCAGATCAGGTGTGTTCAAGATGGTATGACAGGTAAGCAGAGTGGTAGGATGGATGGAAAGGCAGGAGAATGGCAAGGGGTTCTCCTCTCCCAAACCCAATATGCCAAGGAAGGGCAACCTCCAGCCTTCAGACCTAATCTGGCTTGTGTGAGGCCCTCACTTGGCCCATGGCAGTCTCATCCCAAAACCTTCCTCCATCCCCCAAGCACAAGCCACACTGATGGAGTCAGTAGTATGATGGTGGCTGCCATCAGGAAGTTTCCTCTGTATACACACAACACCTATTCACATCAAGTTCCTCCAAAGCCCTACAGATATCTAGCCAGCCTGAGTTTATTGGAAGTCCAAGTTGACCAGCAGTTGCTGCTTCTAGCCTGGGATTAGCTTGTTCAGTGACTCCTTTCCTTCTGGAGCCAATACCAGCCTTGCAAGGTAGTCCAAAACTAGGTAGGATATACAGTACAAGGTAGTGATACAAATGTTTAATCACTGATTTAGGACCACATTGTTCCCCACACATTCTGAAAAAGCACAGCAAAGTGGAGAATTAATTTTTTATTTAAAAGCAGAGAAAAGAAAACCAAATTTCTTCTTGATTAGTAAGCCAATTCCAATAAATATGAAAAGTCCAGCTGCAATAATTATATGCAAAGAATAGGTGAAGAACACCCATCCACTCGCACAAAATAAGAAACTAGGTAACTTCTTCTATATATTTGGAAGACCTAAGAATAGATGTAAACATGTTTTGAGCTCACACAGAGTACAGTTGTCACTGGCATAATAATGTGCTGAAAACTCACGGCATACAGTCCTCCTCCTCTATGCTCTGAGTCTTAAACATTCTTATACTGACTCCCCAAACATGATACTCATTAGCCAATCCCTGTGGGTTTTCCTCAGAACCTTTTAGAAGATAAGCGGTTCTGCACATACCCACTCTTATTTCTCACTGGAATACAGCTCTGTGTTACAACCAATTTACAGTTTCTATTTCAGATGGTTTCAGATTGACCTTAGTTTACTCCCTGTATGTCTTGATAAGCAGATGGCACAAGTTCTTCCTTGCATCAACTTTCCAGGCAACTCCAGAATGGACCCAGTCTGGCTCTTGGCAGTAAATTATAGGTAGGTGCTGTTAGCCATTTCTGTCAGGAATGTCTTCAAAAGTGAAGATCCCACTATTTCTATCTCTGATGGAAATACTTCTGGTTTCCGTTTTCCACCCATCCCCACATGGACAAGAGGGAGAATGAACAAAATTGGCCATGTTGTCAGCAAATGTTTGCAAAAGCTAAGAAAGACACAATTTTGCTACTACTTTCCCTTCTCTAATTTAAAGAAGAAAGTGAGGGACTGAGGACAGGCTCAAAGACAGACCACTGTGGATAGAATCCCACAGGGAGAGGCTAATTTAGGTCCCATCATTTCCCATTCGTCATTCCTGGTTATGTTATGACCTACATTGTTTCTTTCTTTTTGCATTTTTCACAATTCATCCATGATATGATAATATAGCATGTGAGCTAAGAAAACTAAAATTCAACAACAGCAGCTTCCACACTCAATGGTGATGGGCAGAATTTTTAGCATATACATATTAAGTTTATGTGTACTGGTCAATGACCAATCACAAAGCAAAGCACAGTGGAAAGCAAGATACAAAGGTAAGGAAAAGTTACGTTATAACAAATAGAGGTATTTCCCCACTTGAGGGACCACTGCTCCTAAATATGTGCTAAGCGTATTTAATTTGTCCCTGAATAATGGAGCTCTGGATACTATATAAGATTCTGATGTAAAATCAGCAGGAAGAGAAAGAGTCCCAGGCCTGTACAGTAATGTAATATATCATAAAATCCTAAAAAAGTACAATACTTTTCATTTCATCTGGTTTTCACTTTGATTTCTCTTGCCTGAGGCACAGTAGGAAATAATAATCACAGATACATCAAGATGCATGGTAACAAAAAACAGATACGTTGTTTCAGCACATGAGGAAGAAAATCCAACAACCATTTTTCTCTGCACCTCAAGCAATGACAAATATCTATCAGTTTGTTGCCCTATCATTTCATCCCAAATGAGCTGCCTGAAGTAGCTGCCTAACTCTTCTTCATGAGACCTGGCTGGGCAGAGGGTCATCTCAGGATTTTCGACTTCTAGGAGAATTTGAAAGATGGGCTGAGATTCTGGGCTAATCTGAAGAAATCAGGTGCCTAAATCAAGGTATCAGTTGTTCACTATAGCTTAAGTAAAAGCTATAACCTCCCAGAGTGACATTTGTCTCTTAAAGGAGAAAGACAAGGAAAGCATTAATGTTACATGGACTTACCTTGTGTAGCAATGTAGTGGTTTGGTCTGTGATAACCCTGAAACAAAGGGAAATAGGAACTAAAGTGCAGTTTTTCACAACAGGAATGTGTTATTGACATTAATAGTTAATGCTAGATCTTTACCATTTTAATAGCTCCAAATGGAGAAGAAAATGATTGAGAAATCATTTGGAATCACAACTTGCTTGTGACTGTGAAAAGTGCTGTTTTGTTGAACATGTACACTCTGGATTATCTGCTTAAAAAGCAATTCTGTTGTTTGCTCTGCGAAGCATGATAATTTGGACAAATGTTGGATAGACAGTAAATATTAATCAAACTTATGGATCTGGGGATGGGTAATACTGAATACTGACTTTTATTTGAGTGTAGTGAGTAAAAGGGTGTGTATTCCTTGTAAGCAGTTTTCACAGTGGCTTTGCCAAAGATATAGCACATATATAACATGGTAAGTCCACAAAATTATAAGATGTGTTAATTCCAGAGGTGTTTCTAAATAATGAAATATCTTTTCCATTAAGCAAATGAAATTAGTTACAGCTCATAGTCTTTATAAACGTGACAAGATGGTGACAAAAGGAGTATGTACATGTCGTAACAATCCTTTGAGGGACATTTTGGGTCCATTTCTAAGTGGCGATTCACTAAGCAGTTGAACAGAATTTTTCCATACCAACACAAAGAGCCAAAACAACAAACAACAACAGTGTATTGATGTGGAAATACTTGTTTAAGTAGTGGCAAACCAAGAAGGGACAAATGGCCTGCAAAACGTTGATATACATTAAACAATATAATGTGGCTTCAGCATGGAGTTAATAACATACAACCCACCTGTATGACTGAGGAGAAATATAGCATGAATATGAGAAATATAGCATGTAAAAGCTACTGAAGAACAATAAAGGAAAGAATTATGATTTATCTGTAATGCTGCATTCTAAGGAAAAAATTAACATATTGGCTGAAGAATGTGGGAGACTGATTTGGATGAAAAACAATTATTATTGTTTAGATCTGTTGCATCCAAAGTAGCCCCACAGAGATTGACATGAAGACAACTAAACTCTGCTAAGAGAGAAACAATGGAATGAAAAAGCAGCTGTATTCTAAGCACTGGCTAAGTATGTAGCTTAGATTTATATGTGAATTAGCTACTACTTTGATTTCTACAGTTTAAAGCCAGCTAAAGGACATATCATCAATGATGACACTATAAAATAAGAAAGAGAATGTCCTTGTTGTAACTTTCATTAAATTAAAAATCGATTTACTCAATTAATACTTTTAATACAATAAAAAGGGAATACTTAGAATGTACTTTTACTACAGATCAGTGATGGCGAACCTATGGCACAGCTGGTACTCAGAGCCCTTCCTGTGGGCACATGAGTCATACATTGCTGGCTCACTACGCCCCCCCCCTGCAGCCAAACCTCAGGAGGCACTGCAGCCGCTGGTGCTTCAACAGGCAGATCCGTAGCAGCTGGCACTGGTGGCGGATCCGGAGTGGGGTCTCAAGGCACCTCCATGCCCAGGATTCCCCCTTCTGCTGCCACTTCCAGTTCCACCGCCTCCACTTCCGGTTCCGCCGCCAACACCGCACACCACCTGCTGGTTTTGGGTTTTTTTCAGTTTGGGCACATGAGCCCAAAAAGGTTTGCCACCACTGCCATAGTTAATGTAAAAGTATATATACAAAAAGAGGCGTATTTGTTATATAGTGTAGCTAATTAAGATAGAACTAGTGCTTATAATATCAATTAAGATGACTAAGTTAATAAACATTAAGTTTTTTGTGTGAATATGAAAATTACTGAAGTTTCCTTACAGACTTGGGGCTTAAAATGGCATTAACTCTTCCTTGATTTTTAGTTCCACTTTTGATTTCATTCTTTCATTGCCCCTCAAATACTGTCTCTTAAAGAATTTATTCTAATGTAAAACATTAAGTTAACATGATGCAGAATGAACAAAGAAGCAGTCTTCAATAATTAAACAGTGTACATATTTAATGAAATGTCTTGCTTGCATTAGGAGTCCTGGTTAACAGATGGAGACTCTACTTTGAAGGCTGCTTGAAAGTGGAGAGACGGCAAGAGATTGCAAGTCACTGCATTAGGAATTACAGAGTTTTGTCACATTAATATGCAAACAACTCTCCTTTAGAAGGAATTTTGCCAAGCTGTTGACAGAAAATGAAAATAACATTTCTGTAGTCCACATCAGTTTCAGGATAAAAGGTAACCAGATAAAATTACTGGCAGGGCTCTACTCCAGTATAGAAATGACTGGTTTAATTTTCTTTCTAGAAAATCTTTGGTTGTGCCAATGCCAACTTTGGTAGACAAGTGAGGGTCCCCTGATTATGGTTTCTCTTAGCACTTGGCAACTGGCAGACTGAGTGAATAAAATATATGTTCATATAGTCAAGAAACAAACTGTCTTTCATTCATTGACGCTAGTCTAGATTTGTTTTTTTTGGATTAATATACATACGTCAATATAATTTCCATTGATATAGTCAGAGTTCAAGTCCCCTTCAATAGGCTGCAGTCTAACTCGAGAATGATCATCTGAAAAAGAAGACATAAAAACGCATTATACTGTACTCCACTTACTGTTCATCCAATAACAGTTAGCATCAAGTAATACCAACATGCCTGTTACAGGGAATACAATATAACCTGTCCAAGACTCATTATGACCTGATAATACTGTGATTTATAAACACCACAATTATTAGCTCTTAGACATAATCAGGAAAAGACAGAAAGCAACATATTTTAATGAGTAGTTTCCCTGGGAATCAATCTAATTTTCCACATTTTAACTTAAAGAATGTTAATAGAACTTGAGTGAACTACCAGAGTAATGATTATTGGTCTGACATGAGTTTTGAACAGAAGTTACAATTCACTTTCTTTGCAGGTTGCATATTCTGTAAGCAATATAGATCACTGTTATTCTTATCTAGTTCTGTTTTTCTGATCAATTGTAGTGTTAATGGCCAATGGAACGTCTTCATTTAAATGTATAAAATGTATAATATGTATAAAACAGAAAGAAATTGACATAAAATTCTACACCATCACCAATTTATGAAAAGTTGGTGGTGTAGAATTCTACATCAATTTCTTCCTCTTTTATACATTCAGAATTTTGCAACATGTATTACAATGGCCATTGGTTACAAACAATAAAACTGCTGTTTGAAGACCACAGTATTCTTTTCTGCCCCTGACACTCCTGTGCAAGACAATTTGAAAGGCCTTGAATTAGTCAGCTCCTTATGCACTTAATAGATGCTGTCCTGTATATATCAACCAGAAGAATGATTTGTTAGGATATGAAAGAAGGGAAACAGTGCAAAGTTGCATCTCTCTCTCTCTCTCTTTTTGTTACTTGAAATGTCTCTGTCAAGATGTTCTACCTCATTACTGCACAGGAGACTGAAATTCTTTGGCACTCCGTGTAGTGGCTGTTGAATGCCAAGATTGTCTACAAGCCTCATCTCCTCCCATATCAATCTATATTATATGGAGACTGTCCCTGATACTATACAGAATCCTCTGAAGTAGCTACTCATGCCCAGCAATCATATGAGAATCCACTCTGAATGGTAGGGGAGAAGAGCCATATCTCAATGGTGAAGTATGTGTCAGAGTAAAGATTATGTGTTTCAATACTGTATATTGAAAGCTTCCTAATACACTGTTAATATGTTGCTTGGAAAAGTATGAAGATCTAATCACAGCATTCCATCTGGTTTTGGCCATGGTTGTTGTTTCAGAGATATCCATGTGCTTTTCAATATTATTAAATAGCATCTTTCAAACTGCAAAATATATATCATAAATTCCATTTGAATAAAGGAAGACTATACAGCCAAATTAGTTTTCTTGGTTACATCTTCCAAAATTCTGCAGGGGGAAAAAGTCTTAACATTTGTGGTACTCTCCTCCCTTTGGTACATAGCCTCAGTTATTTTGAAAGCAATCCTCTAGAAAAACTAACTGATTCTCACTTGTGTTGGCTCTGTAAGACAAACAGGAATTACAACATGTAAATTGGTTTTAGCTGAAACAAGCATATACGAATGCCAGTGCATTGTGAGAGTAACTTGTCTCCTTTTAGAAAAAATATTACATAGCTACTTCTGAAGAATTCCACATTTTTAACAAGCATTACCTTATTCAAACTAATACCTTCTTTTATGAGTTTTGAACTTTTGATAAATATAGCAAAATATCAAAATAGTCCAAATTCAAGGTTACAGAATGTTCTTATTTTTCAGTGGTCATGAAAATGGAGTATGAACCTTGTTTGGTAAGGAAATACGAGAGGGCCTTCTTAGTGGCTGCTCCCAGGCTTTGGAATGCACTGCCCTGAGAAACTAGATTGGTCCCATCCCTGTTGACCTTCCATCATCAGGCAATGATCTTCCATTTCATGTAGGCTTATAAGCAATAAGTGAAGGTGTAGGTAACATTATTTATTTAGATATTTTAACATGTTTTTAAAAATGTTTTAAAAATTGTTTTTAATCTTACTTTTTGTTTTGTTTTGTTTTACTAATGCCTTTACAATACCCTGTGTGATGTAGTGGATCCAGTCATCAATAGGACTCAGGAGACCTGGGTTCAAAACCCTAATCAGCCATGGAATATTGGTGTGTGTGTACAATAAGGAAAAACACTCCATAAATAACTCATATTGAAAGCCCCATTAGGGTCTCTATAACTCAAGATTCTACTTTCCAACAGAGACAAATTTGTCACTTTCTGAATGGCACGGTTTATCTCTTCATTGATAAAAATGAAATCTGTATCCCCCGCCTCTACTAATTAAGTCAATACTTAAGTAACTACTGGTACATCTTTGGGATTATTCCCCCCATGATGGGTGCTTGCTGCTGGCATTGGTTAATGTTTTCCATCTGTCTTTGTCCTCTCCTTAGATGTCAAAATTTTGTGCAGTAATAGAAATCAATCTGATTCTAAATGGCTTTTAATATTTTATTGTACTATATTTTAATGGGGTATATTATATTGTTTATACCATTTTATATTGTTTTATCTGATGTATGTTGCAATGGCCCGTGTGCCACACAATAAACTTATTTTGCTTGCTTGCTTGCTTGCTCGCTCTATAAGTCAATTCCAACTTGAAGGCATATAAGGCACACACAAGCCCTTGAAATGTTAAATATACTAAATCTCTGCTGAAATTCAACAAACTGAATGTTTATTGGTATCATTGTTTACCAGTTTGTATGGTCAATTAGACCCAGGAAATTAAGGCAGATATCTCAAACATTTTTACTTAGGAGCAAACTTTGCAATGCCCGTAGGAAACTGTTGTGACTGGCTGGTGCATGATGTAATGAAATCACACCCTGTTCTGGTTACATAAAAGGCCATGCTCAACTTTATTTGACTGCCTTTTCCTTTGCTGATGGAAGCAACTGATTTCAAATATGTCTGTACTGGAAGATGGATGTATAACTGTTGCTGTACTTTGGTAACCAAATCCTAGTCATTCTAGCATTGGAATGTACATTAAGGGGATACTCTGGTATCACCTACATTTATATATAAAAAAACACACATTTAAACTGTTTTTGTTATATGCTGTCAAGTTGCTTCCAATCTACAGTCCCCCTATGAATGATGTCTTTCAGAATTTTTTGTCGTTAACAGCCCTACTCAGCTCTTGAAGACTCAAGGCTCTGACTTCCTTTATTCAGTCAATCCATCTATATTTGATCTTCTCCAAATCCCTGAAACTCTTTCTAACATTGTTGTCTTTTTCAGTGAGT
Organism: Pogona vitticeps; assembly: GCF_051106095.1. Classification (NCBI taxonomy): domain Eukaryota; kingdom Metazoa; phylum Chordata; class Lepidosauria; order Squamata; family Agamidae; genus Pogona; species Pogona vitticeps. Next base: position 181,221,497 of record NC_135786.1, read on the forward strand.
CTTGTCTTCTCATGACTCATGATGTGTCTAAAGTATGACTTTCTCAGTTTTGTCATTTTTTGCCTCCTGAGAAACTTCAAACTTGCTGAGATAAAATTAAGTAGTTAATTATAATGTGTGAATGAAGAATTCTTGTTCAAGTTGAACCCTCCCACCCCAACATTTTCCACTGGTCTTGCATAACTAGAAGATACGCTTTAAGTTTAAGTCTGGTTTAAGTTTTTACTCTAGGGCTGCTACTCACACTTTCCTTAATAGTTTTTAGACTCTTTTTCAAGTTCCGTTCCCACAGCTTATTTCATCCTCTTTTTATAAATGATTTATTCAGGCAGATGAAATGACAAAGCTGATTTTCAGCCTGTACTGCTAAACTGAAATTTCTGTAGGGTAAGACTGTTGGATTCTCATGTGTCATTATTTCATTTGGCTTCATCCCCTCCTGCTCAGACAAAGTGATGATGGGTCTATTCTATTCTGCAATTATCTGAATGTGGATTCTCTCTGAACTCATCATTTACTTCATGCGTTTAAGTCAAATCAGCATGAGACAATCAAATTTGCTTGTTACTCTCTGCATGTCAGGCCTCTGAGGTGGAGGAAAGGTGACCAGATATCCAGTATTAAGTATTAATACCATCACCTCCCAAACAGAGGTTTAAATTATTTTTAAGCCCAGCTACTTTAAGGCTGAGACAGTGCTTTGTTCCTCAGGGATGGTACGTGGAACAGCTGTAGTAAAGTATACAGCACCTTTTCTTAAAAAAGCAAAACTCCCACCAATTTGTTTTTTAAAATATCAGAGGGGGGGGTTTAAGATGAAGACACTGATCCAGTCTTCCATTCTTGTTCTCTAACACTTACTTTCTACTTTTCAATCTAAAGAACATTATAACCACAGTCATACAAGCATATGTTGTTATTAAAGAAGAGACCCACATAGACTGTCATCAGTCTGAAAGACAGATGATGCTCACAGGTTCTATTTTGCTCTTGTAAAGCAGCCAGTCTTGCATCTAATTAAGCCTCTTACTATCACTCTCTAATTTTATTGCACAGAATGTTTTTATTCCTGTGATTATTTTATGCTGATGCAGATGTTTTAATTTGTTTCTACTATAACATCTCCTATTTAAATATGTCATCTCAGGTGCCTGGCAGGTGGTGAGTGCAGTCAATGCATTGATTAAATAGACATCATACAAAACACATCCTTTGCTCTATGTGGTTCTTAACCTTTGTTACTCAGATGCTTTTGAACTGCAACTCCCAGAAACCCCAGTCAGGATAGCTGGTGGTGAAGGCTTCTGGGAGTTGCAGTCCAAAACTCCTGAGTAACCCAAGGTTAAGAACCAGTGCTCTATAACATCTCTTTCTATTGCCGTTTATAAAACTATTCTATGGTTGTGGGGCACAACTTGTGGTCAGAGGTTTAAGCAGATTCCTCTCTCTATAACCTTAAAGGAGTCTCTGATCTCAGAATGAGAGAGCTGATATCAAAACTGCACTCCTGTTCTCTCCCCAACACCACAGAGGTTTGTGATTGGCTCCCTCTATAATATCAGAACAGGGAGAAGCCTAAATGAAAAATGAAGCTGCAGTTCTTCACAGAAAGGGAAAAAAGAAGAAAAAATGGATTTTACCAAATTTCCTTGCTGTTGCTAAGAGCCAAGCAGGGCTTTGGATAGACTAAGGGTTCTGTAATAGGAACATTCTGATTATTCCCTTATTCATTGATTATCTAGGGATCACCACTACATTTCTGGCAAACCATCCTCTTATTTTATTCTGCCCTGTCAATCCATTTCACTGGTTCTGGCATTAGAGGCTAGTACTCACTCACTCACTGACTCACTCACTCTATATAACTGAGAATTTTGTCAAATCCATCAAGTCCTTCCTCAATCATCTTTTCTGAACTAAAAAGCTTTTAAAGTCAAATACAGTTTGTAAATTATTATGGATCTGTTCATCTAATATTTTTGACTTCTTTGCCTTCTACTGCTCATTACTAAATCAGCAGAGCAGTAAGTCTCATTCTTAACTTAAAGAAGGGAGGCCAAAGCAATTGGATACCTAGAGGTTGCTGACGCAGCTGAGCCTTAACTAGAACTGAATCATCTGCAGTCTCTTAAGGGGTCAATAAAAGTTAATAGAGGGAAAGGAAACTCACAGGTATTTCCGTGTTACTTTCATTTTTTTTTACATTACTTTATTTAAGCAGTAAGTACAGCAATCTCCTAAAAATATTGTATCCTAGTATGTATGTACACGTATACACACACACACACACACACACACACACACACACACACACACACACACACACACACACACACACAGAGAGAGAGAGAGACAGAGAGACAGAGACAGAGAACACACACAAAGACACATTTTAATTTTATCTGGAGTATCTATCCACAGAAGTTGTTTTAACACAGGAAACTATGTCCTGTACTAAACATGTAGTGTGCAGCTATGTACACCTTCATCTTTACAACAAGCACACTAGGCCTCAATCTCACCAGGGATGAGCATGCGTGGTCCCTTAACTCATTTTATTCTAAAAAATCAGGCAGTTTTGCTTCAGAGAGGATAAATAAATAAAGAGGGGGAAATGGCACTGGCATCAGTGAGTGTTCACACCTTTACAGATTAAATAGGCCTTCTCCAGAGTGATTTACTACGACAGGATTTTGGCCATTGTAACGTTAGCTAATCCTCCCTTTGAACAGTTCAAATTCACACACCTTCTTTTCTTCTTTGATTTGTCCCCACAACCCTGTGAGGTAGGCTGGGCTATGAGATAGTGCCTGGCCTAAGATCACCCATTTAATATCTCTGCTGATTTAGGATTGGAATCTTCTCAATCCTAATGTGACAGTTTATCAACCCTCTATACTGGCTCTCTAACCATATCTCTACTGCTTTGAAGTCTCAAATGCTAAAACATTTATTTCTTTTCTCTTATTTTTTATTATGGGGTTAGAGCTCTGTTTTTACTCTAGACACAAAAAGCTGTATATCAGTGGGCAGTGTTGTCAGTTACTAAAAGGGATTTACACAGTAGTACAATTATGCTGTCAACACTTACATGCAATGATATTCCCATATCTATTCTTCATTCGGTTCTCATCCTTTTTAGCTGAGTCCCATGGTGCAGACTGTCCTTCAAAGAAGCTCTGTAGGAAAAGAAGAGCATAGGAAGCAAAAATAATGCGAAGGGAAAGAATATGTAGGAACAGAAATATCAGAGATAACAGAAAGAAAACTGCAGCAAATATGAACAAAAAGTAAAGAATTGGAATGATTTTCATAACTTTACCTACTGTTTGATAATTACATTTCAATAACTATCAATATTATTTAACTTTAATATTTAACAACAGTATCATCCTTCTTGATAATCACATTTCCAATAGAGGGCAGGGACTGTACTGACATTAAAGATTAATAGGGACAATATGAACAAAACATATACAGTGTTGACAGCATTGTTATATGAAAGATTTTAAAGAAACGTCTGAAAACTTTTATAGAGTTTTTAAAAATCAAAACTCAAGTCAAAAGACTGTTATCAGTTTGATTATCATAAATCAGTAATAGCCAAGATAGTGTTTAAGTAGACTTTCAACTGCACCAGGGAACAGAAATGTGTAGCCCTGCAGGTGTTGTTAGATGGCAACTCCCATCAAACCAAGCATGCACTGTAATTTTTTCTAACCATCTCTTTGAAGACCTCAGGTTGACACAACTTTTTTTCTCCTTCCATTTTCTCCCTACAACAACCTTCGAACAAGGGTGAAAGATGATAGCAGTTGTAGCTCTTCAACAATATCTTTGGAAGGCCACAAGGTTGCCTTCCCTGCCTTACATCCTTGGGCAAAATATCTGGTCACCTCCATGCCTTTTGAAAATTTCAGCACTGTCCAGAGGAAGAACCAGATATACCACCACCTACAGCAGAAGGTGGTATGGCTTCCTGTACAAAGGATTAATCTAGAAGTATTTTTCCAACCTTAGGTCCCCAGATGTTTTGGACTACAACTTCCAGAAATCCTGGCCATTAGAGCTAGTGGTGATGGCTTCTGGGAGTTGCAAATCAAGAACATCTGGGGACCCAAGGTTGAGAATCACTGTTCTAGAAGTTAATTTTTAGAAAGTGATTAAAAAAATAGTAATACATTGAAGATGAGAACGATGGCTAAAAGACATAGTCCCAACACATTATTTCGTGATAAGATACCATATCAGTTATATGAAACAATAATAAAACATGTTCCACAATTATAATAATACTTTCTTAATATAACCTCTGCATTTCCAGTTCATCTTGCACAGTACTAGGTTACAGCTAGTTATCAACCCTTCTGATTATTCTAGAAACAAGAGCATGCAAATCTATGTCAAAATTTTAAATGGTTCTTTGAGGTTTCTATCTTTTTAAAATATTCTCATTTGACTGCAGTGATTTACTTAAAACTAAAAAGCAATAAAAATACTGCAAATAAGAGAAAACATTATGGTTTTCATTTGAGGGCAACATGGTGTTTGAAAGGAGCTATACATCAAAACTGTGTTCCACCAAAGGAAAAAAGAAATGTTGGAGAGAGTCTTCCTTCTGGTATGTCAATTTTTCAATGGGTCATAATTTTTAATGTAATGCAAATCCCAAATAGGAAACACCCCCTGTTGGGCACATCAAATATGATGCAAGAGCATTGCTGGAGACGTTCCTGACACATAATAAAATGATAAATTCTACCAGGAAAATAAATGTACATAAAACTGAGGACGGACAGCTTTATCTCTCCAAATAAGAGTTCTATCCTCTAAAAAAAGGGAGTCCAGTTAAATCAAGCCAGCCAAACCCAGGTAATAATAACCAAAATAGGCAAGGTTCCTTATGCCGGGATTTGAAAAAAATACAAACAGACATCTGGTTCTTTTTTCCTGAGGCAAATGCCTAGACCAACTCGAATGGATGATGCTCCTTCCTCCAGGCAAGACATAATCTGGTGGAGTAGTCTGCCCACTGAAGATGAAAAGAGGAAAATGCAAGCTTTATATAACCAGTGGCACTTGACTAACCAGCCTTTTCATGGATATAATACTATTTTTCATCATTTGCATGCAACTGACGTGCATGTATGTTTTATTAAAAACATTATTTGCAATACCTCATAGGATTATTGAATCTGAGAAAGGAAAAATGGTCTCATTATGCACCTAAGCTGGTTTAATATTTACTTGACCACAGACCTTTATGATTCAATCATGCTTATATAAGATTTAATCGATTTATGTTAGGAGTACCAATTTGTCAGACACAGCTTTGTTGCTAGCAGAATGACACTCAGTGGTCCTATGGGGAAAAGGGTGAATTTCTGAATCCTGCGGCTTATGGGGCAGAAGAAAGAAAAACAAAGAAACAAAGACACATGTAGCACTGGAAAGTGTGCCAAAAGGAATCTGAAGAAGCACATGTTGAGATCTCTTTGATGTGCTTTAAAACTTTAACTTCTAAGGTAACTGAAACTGAAACCCACAGGAAAATAGATTATTTAAAAACATCCATAATAATAGTAATACATCTTATTTCTTGGGATATCTGTGGCCACACAAAGTATACCATTCATAGTTGTGAGTTTTTCAGGCTCTTTGGCTGTGTTCTGAATGTTGTTCTTCCTGATGTTTCACCAATCTCTGTGGCCGGCATCTTCAGAGGACTGGAGTAGGAACTCTGTCCATGCTCTGTTGGTTTTTTTGTTGGATAGTATTTATAGCTGTGGGAATGGCTTTTGCCTTTTTTCAGGAGATAGGGTGATCAGCATGTTTTTGTTGTGATAAGGGAGGGGGGAGGGAGAGATTATCTGTCAGTGTGATTGATGGGTGTCATTAGCTGGTCTTTTTTGTGCAATGATCCCTGGCCCTTGTGGCTGCATAGAGTTCGTTGACCTTTTGCAGGTTGTATTTTTCAGAATGGGGCGCCAGGCCGTGTTTAGTTTTAGGCCTTCTTCTTTCCTGTTGAAGTTTTGTTTATGTTTATGGATTCCAATGGCTTCCCTGTGCAGTCTAACATACAGATTGCTGGTGTTGTCCAGTACTTCAGTATTTTGAAACAGAATTTCATGCCCAGCTTGTTTAAGGGCATGTTCAGCTAGTGCTGATTTTTCAAGAAAAATAAAAGGTGCACATGTGCAGAGATACTAGAAAGGCACCAAAACTGTACACTGAACTGGACATTCAGCTATGAAAATAAATGGTATATATCCTGCTACCACATATTGAATGAAGATTATTTAAAAAAATAGGAACTTGTTTTGGACCATATCTCCAGGAATATGCTAGCCAGCATACTCTCCTGCTAGAAGTATTCTGGCAAATGTAGCCCCCCCAAATAACTAAGTTCTCTTTACAATGTTTCCGCTCCTGCACTATGTTCAATGTTCTACATTACAGTTTCTGAACAGTAAATAAATCTTAGTCAAATCCAAAATATTAACAACATAAACCTTTCTTTTTTAAAAAAAGTAGCTGCCTAAACATTTCCCCCTTTTTAAATTCTAATACACATTTTTCTTAAAGGGAAGATTTTGTATATTATGTTTTAGCTTGCACTAAAGAAGGTACTAAGAAAAATGGCAGGTTACTCACCTGTAATTGCAGTTCTTCGAGTGGACCTCTGTGATTCACACTGTGGGTGATCCGTGCCTGTGTGGAGCCTCTTCGGAATATTCTAGAGCTTCTGCGGTAGCCAAAAAACAGATTAGAATAGACCCCTCTCCCTTGGTATAAGAACCTTGGCACCAGGACTCTCCCTTCAGTTGTGTCAACTGCCGCAAGGAGAAAAATATTGCATAGCGTGACAGAGGGGAGGTAGGGTGGGGTGTGTGAATCACAGAGGTCCACTTGAAGAACTACAATTACAGGTGAGTAACCTGCCGTTCTTCGTGGCCTCTGTGAATCACACTGTGGGTAACTAGCAAGCTGTCTTAGGGTGTCACGCCAAGGCGGAAGCCAAACAGCATGTCCGAATGCCGCATCAGACTTTTGTCGAATATCTGGTCTACAATGCCAGACGAAGGTAGATGGTTGTGCCCATGTAGCCGAGGCACAGATGTCGGGGAGAGGCACACTACATAGGGATGCTGTAGAGACCGCCAACACCCTGGGTGGAATGAGGGCGAATAACTTGAGGGACCAGCTGCCAAGCAAGCTGGTATGCAAGCCAAATAGTAGAGGCAACCCAGTGGGAAATTGTCTGGGAGGTGACTTGTAGGCCTTTGTTAGGGAGTTGATAACTGACCAAAAGGGGTGGGGAATGTCAAAAGGGTTGTATTTGTGACAAATAAAAGGAGAAGGTCCTCCTGACATCCAAAGTATGAAGAAGTCATTCATGGGTTGTGGATGGTGATGGAAAGAGATGGGAGGATGAGTGGTTGAGAGAGATGAAACTGAGACACAACTTTAGGGAGGAAGGAGACATCGAGGAACAACTTTACTTTATCAGGATAGAACTGTATATAAGGATAATCATGGCGTAGGGCCGCAAGGTAGCTTGCTCAGCAAGCTGAGGTAATTACAACGAGAAAGGCCATTTTGAAGGAAAGTAGGCGGAGATCTGCTGAGGCTAATGGTTTGAACAGAGGTTTAGTGAGTTGTTGCAAGACTAAGGTCAAGGACCATTGTAGAGAGGGCAAGTGAACGTCTGGGTAAGCATGTGACAATCCCTTAAGAAAGTGTTTGAGCATGGGATGTCTGAAAAATGAGCCACCAGAGAGGTTTGTGGTTGGTATAAGGTGATTGCTGAGAGATAGACTCAGATAGATGAGAGAGAAAGACCAGAAGATTTGAGATGGAGCAAATATCGGAGAACTGTGGAGAGAGACGGGTTGACAGCAGGAAGGGAAAGTGCTGTAGTAAAGGATTGAAATCTCTCCCATTTATACAGGTAAGCTTTCCTAGTGGAGGGCTTCTTTGATCGACGGAGAACATTCATCAAGGAGAGAGAATCCTCCACGCTGCCAGGTGCAGAGCAGGTAAGTCAGGATGAAGGATCATGCTTTGTGTGAGGAGGTGAGGTAGGTGGGGGAGGTGATAGATGTTGAAGAATAGGTGGTGAAGCACTGGGAACTAGGGCTGTCTCAGCCACCAAGGAGCAATGAGGATGGCATTGGGTTTGTCCTGCTGTATTCAGACAATTACCCTGTGGAGAAGTGGGAATGGTGGGAAGATGTATGTGAGGGTTTTGGGCTAGCGGCCAACAAACACGTGTCCTCAGGAGGGCTTGCCTCAGGAGCAATAGCACTTGCATTTCTGATTGTTGTGGGAGGCAAAAAGGTCTAGAGTTGGTTTTTCTCATCTTTTGCACAGGTGGAGGAAAATTGTGTGATCTAATTCCCACTTGTGGGGTTGTGAGTTTGTGCGGCTGAGAGAGTCGGCTAGGTTGTTGTCTTGGCCTGCGATGAGCAGAGCTGTGAGGCATATGGGGTGCAAGAGGTACCATTCCCATAGGTCGACCGACAAATAGAGGAAGCTTGGGGACTGCGTGCCTCCTTTTTTGAGAATATACTGAATGGCTGTGGTGTTGTCAGTGGCAATCTGAACCACCTTGCTAGCTAGGACATTTCTGAATGCTTTGCATGCATTTATCACCTCCAATAGTTTCAGTTAGTTGATGTGGAGTGAATGTTCTCTGTGGGGCCAACTGGTGTGTATTTTGAGAGAGCTGCAATGTGCTTGCCAGCCGGTAAGCCTGGCATCAGTTGTGACCTGTATTTGAGGACATGGTTGCTGGAAAGGGCGTCCCATAGAGAGATTTGGGATGAAGTGCCACCATTGGAGTTGTGAAGCGAGTTTGGGAGTAACTCTTAAAAGAGTGTTGGGAGGATCTTTCAATGGGTCAAAAATGTGAGGAACCATGACTGTAGAGACTTCATCTTCAGGGGTATGTGTTGTATGACTGAGGTCATGGAGGCCATGGTGCCTTGTACATGTTGGATGAGGATGGCAGGAACCAAGGCATGGGTGTGTGTGAAACCTTGGAGGAGGGAGATGAAGTTTTGTTGTTTGTCAAGCAGGAGGAATGCACAAAATTGGGTGTCTACGAAAGCCCCGATGTAATGAATAATCCTTGTAGGGCTCATTTTGGATTTTTTCATGTTGACCATTAAACCGAGATCGCGAAGGAGGGATAAAGTGAAAAGGGTGTCTCGGCGACCTTTGTGGTGGGAATGAGCTACAAGGAGCCAGTCATCTACGTATGGGAAGATGCCGAGCTTCTGAAGTCTGAGGAAGGCAGCCATTGGGGCCATGCACTTGGTGAAGACTCTGGGAGCTGCTGCAAGTCTGAAAGGAAGTCTTTTGAACTGGTAAGCCTGGGGCCCAAGTTGGAATCAAAGAAACTGTCTGTGGAAGGAGTGGATGGAGATGTGGAAGTATGCATCTCGTAGATCTATGACTGTGAACCAGTCATTTTTTCTGAGAAGAGGGAGAAAGGATTCGATGGTCACCATATGGAATTTTGTGGTTATGCCATATTGATTGAGTTCTCTGAAGTCCAGAATAGGTTGTAAACCTCTATCTTTTTTGGGTACAGTGAAATAACTAGAGAAAAAAACGTTTTGTTGTATAGGTTTCATTGCGTCCCTGATGAGCGAATTTTTCTCTCTTCTTGTAGAGTTTGGGACAGTGGAGTGACAATGTGACACAATGGAAGGAGTTGATGAAAATGGATGTGTTATCCTTTTTGGACAATGGAAAGAACTGCCAGGCAGGTAAGTGTTTCCAGAGGAAAGGGGGCTGATTTGCGATCTTGGTCATGATGTTTGGATTTGCAGTCACTGCACCTTTGGATAGGTTGCTGGTGAAGTTTTTGTTTAAAGTATGGTGTGTAGAGGTTCTGATGTTGGGATTCATGTTGGAACCTCTGGTAGGAATTGTAAGGTCACCTCCATTGATTGCGTTGGGGGCACTGTTGGCAAGTGTGATATATGCCCCATCTTTTGGCAGCAGAACATTTCTTTTGAATGTTTTCTAAGATGTCATCAGTTTTAGCATTAAAGAGACTGGTGCCATCAAATGGGATGTCTTCAATACGTGCTCAGGCATTGTAGCGTTCCCCTTTATTTTGTCAATAGTTCATGTTTTAGTATGTTAATTGTTCATGCATATTCATGTTGCTGAGAGGCGGAGCTGAGAGAGATGTTATAAGAGGCGGAGCCTGAGGGTCAGTAAGAAGATAGAGAGTCAGAGAGTTGGAGTGGAGTGTGTGAGAGAGAAGTAGTTAGACTGTTGAGTTTGGGGAATTCTGAGGTGTGATTAATGATAGGAGTGTATTATCAAATAGAACGTGGTGGTTAATAATAAAATTACCTAAAGAAGATATTCATGAATCAATTCAATTTCTGTAATCAATAAACAAAAGTTCTATTTAAAAGACCTCGAAGTGTGGACCTGAATCTTTATCTTCCAGAAGTAATGGTGATGTAGTGATCACCTGATGGCAGCAGTGTAAAAGAGGGGATTGTTTGCCTTCGTGTGCTCTGAGTTTTGACAGTCAAGAAAGGGGCACAAGGGTGAACAACACAATTGGTGTCCAGTGGCGGGATACGAAGGATAGAAACTGAAGGGAGAGTCCTGGTGTCAAGGTACTTATGCCGAGAGGGAGGGATCTATTCTAATATGTTTTCTGGCTACCGCAGAAGCTCTACAATATTCCGAAGAGGCTCCGCACAGGCGCGGATCACCCACAGTGTGATTCATAGAGGCCATGAAGAACGATTAAAATTTAAAACACACTCCTTCACACTGTAACTTAAAGCAATTTGTCTTCCAGATTTATCTCAAAAACAATGAACAGAGTGTGCTGATGCAATTTTATAATTCTCCTGTTACAGAAAGAATTGACAGCACAAACATACACATCTATGCTGCAATTAATGTACAAGGTATATCATCTCCAATTTGCATACCTAGAATTCAGCCTTTTTCCTTCTCCCAAATTAAAAAAAAGAATACTACTAGGAGGGCTAAATGGATGCCTTCACTGCAACATATGTGGCATTTTCACAAAAAAATATCCCAGTTTTCATTCTTTATACCATGTGATTAAAGTGTTGTTTCTGATATCTCATATATTTTGTAGGAAGTCAGTGAACCTTGGAAATGCTCATAATAGTAGAAAGTCTATAGTACAATAAAATGAAGCCACTCCATGAATATCAACTACTTTGAATTTTCAGAACTCATCGCAGAGTGCTATGCATACGGAAATTGAACATCCCACATAGACAAGCACATACATTTTCCTCAGCAAGACAGAAACCTTGTGATTCAATAACCTTCTCCAGATCACCTTCTCCCCTCTCATCAATTTCCACACAATGTAATTACACCATCCAGTTGCACAACCTAAGATACTGCAAGTACAAAATGGTACCATGGCATTTAAGCTACGCACCTGGTATCTGCAAATGGATATATTATCATCCGGAAAGGGGCAGATGTCAGGGTTATATATCATGTACAGTAGGTTTCTCACCTAGTACGGATACAATTTTCTGAGGTTTGCTACTTTTCACAAATTCAGCACCATAAAATACAACTGAAATGAACACTGTACTGTGAAATAAAAACGGGAAGACTAGAGCACGTTGCATCTTTCTTTAGAGTGAGCTTATACATTTCTCAGAATGAAGTCATAAAGCTTTTCCTGGACTGTTATGATGAGAGACAGCTGGCAAGAGACTGCAGGTTGAAACCCACCTTATAAATCTATTCTCTTCACATCAAACTCTTGCATAAGAAGAACCCATTTTATGTACAACATAATATGGAAATGTGTAACACTGAAGCTTAAATATTACAAGCCAGAACTATTTTCTGTTGAATGTAGAGATATCCGTGCTTTTGACTCCATCTTTCTCTCTCCTTTTGTCTGTTTTCCAGGTTTTTAGGCAGTTTTATAATCTGCAACATCTTACATATTCAAAGTAGTGATAAAACCTTAAAGCACCATTAAGGGAGTTTAACTCATATAGATTCTAAATTCTCTCTCTTGTAATAATCATGCTCAGTCATCATTTTCCATTTGATCTACCACTTTAACAATGCTGCAAAAGAAAGGTAATGTAGTCTAATTGACTTTTATCAATATTTTCTGCTGTGTTTAATGTAGTGAATATTGAAGCCACCTCTCCCTTCTGTATTTCTCAAATTCTTCCAGAATGCTCTTCTAACATGCCAAGCAGAGGTGCTGCTTTCCCTAGCCTAGGCAGATCTGGAGAGTTGCAAAAGAAAAATTAAACCACTAAACTGAAGCAAAGTGAAGCAACAGAGGCAATGTATATATCTATATGGAGCTGTTGATATAAACGTTTAAAAATTGTATTTATTGTTCTCTTTTTGAAATATGTCAGATTTCAAAGGTTGCTGCTTCCTAAACTGCTTCTGAGAAAAGTTACACTTAATTAGCTTATGCAACTTTCTACATGTTTCTTAAAGATGTGCACCCAGGCACATTTTATCTGTAGGATTCTGTGGAGTAAAACATTATTGCAAGTTGCAATGGTATGCCAACTCTGTATGCTCAGACAGTGACAAAAACAGTGAGTGTTGTGGCTTTATTACAAGGAGATGGCCATGCTGCTGTGGCCTTTTTGTAAAACAAAGATTAGATGTGGACTTCAGCATCATAGAAGAAACACAGTTCCTAAGAGTGAAGGGGGAATGTACTCCCCTCCCAAATCTCAGTCAACTGAATTTAACTAACCATTGTGCAGGTTAACAAATGGGAGAGCAGGTGTGCAATTCTAAAAAAAAAAAACTATAGAGGAACAATTCTGCATGACCTGAGCCACAAAGGGACATAGCCACCAAGGAAATTAACTGAGTAAATAATGATTAAAGTTGACTGCTGGCAGAGCACATTGCTCTGCTGGCATAACTCCACTCATCTCTGCCACGCAGGTGGAAATTGTAGAGATCTTCCCACTGAAGACAACAGAGGTCCTGTTTATACAAGGAGACAATGGATAGCAGACCTTGCAGAAGTTTTGTTGATGGGACTCATGCAACAGCACTATTACACAATCAAAATAAACAAGTGGGATTTGGGTCTAAATATGTTAGCAGCAGTATTGGATAACAGGAACAACAATGCTATACAATAATAATAGAGGCAGTGACTCAGTCGGGAGTGGGAGGTAATATCATTTGCCACTATCCAGTCCACAGAGAATAACAATTTTCACAAGAAAGTGAACCAGACATATGTTAGTCAACCCACCATGTTTGAGTGATGACTCACAGGGCAGGGAGAACTGCTAAGCATCAACTGACTAAAAGCACTGGCTTTGGCAATCACAAATGTCTCCTAAAAGAACTGAGCATGTTTGTCCCACAAAATCAACAGTAAGAGTATAGTGCCAAAGCCACTAACATTTTTCAAGAAACAAGTAATTAAAAACAAAAACCTAAAACACAGGAGGAAGTTCTTTGCACAACCAGATTAACCATATTATTTTTTAACATCCCTTTGTATTGAACTATGATCAGTCTCATATCCCAGAAATGAAAGAGATTCCTGTTTCCAGATATGTTAACAAAACAGGCATATTGAAAAATTATGACTGCAAATGACATATTTAATACATTTCTGTTTAAGTTCAAAAAGAACTAAGATAATTGTTATTAGAGTTGAGCTGTAAGTATTCACTGCTTTTTGTAAGCATTTATGGTGGGTTAAAGAGTCCCTTCTCCTTTTACAACTTACTGGAAAATGCTTTGAAAATATTTGCTTATTTACGAAATGTCTTCACTCTGAACTAGCTCTGTTAATCTCTACCAATAACACTTCGTATCTAAATCTTATTGCGCTGCAACAATGTGGCATCATCTCATTTATTACATGGTTTCTGCTTGGCTGAGATTTTCCAAGTCACTACTTCAGGAAGATGTGCTAATTAGAAAAAAAATGTCACGGAAGCAGCAGAAGACAGGAGATATAACGGCAGAAAAAAGATTAGGAAAAATTGGTGAGTCTTCTCACTATTGTCCCCCCACTCCATAACCCCTGGAAATACTGATTCTTCATCCTTCTCTAAAGTACCACTTTTGGCCTCAACATCCCAATGGAAAGATGCTTACAGGAGATCTAGTTTTTACATAGGAGGTACACTGAAACTAACAACTTCTTAAACAATAAAACAGCTTTTTAAAATCTTACTTTCTTTCAAAGAAACCAGGAGAAAAACTAGTGAGCCAAATACTCCCGAGCACACTTGTTCCCAAACTTTTCACCATTACAGGTCTTACTCAATGTTTAAGAAATGGCTCCTTATTTTTCATAATTAAGCAATCTTTACTAACAACAAATTCATAATTTGCAAAAAGTTAATAAAAAGTTTAAGCAGATAAAAATGTTTTTCTTTATAAAAAGTTTGTACTCCCATTGCAATTTCTTCAAATCCACTACAGAAACCTCTTTGGCTGGTTTGGGAATTGATGCTCTTAACATGCCTTCTGCTACCATAACAACCTCTATTTCCAAGGCTGGACCTATGAGTACTATTCCTTATGAAGCAAAAACCCCACCACTCATGCAGAAGAGAAAAGTACTGGGCAGTGCCAACAATTCTAGAAGTACTAAAATATTTAAAGAAAGAACCCGAAAGAGATCATGCACATTGGCCACAAAATGTTGCCTTATTAAACAGGGAAGCATGGAAAAAAGGGAGCTCATGGTAGGGAAAACTTGAACAGAGCATTCTGCATTGTGAAGTTTTGTTGCAGGAGCTACATATATCACATTAAACTGTAATTGCAAGATACAACAACAATCTAATCCAATCCCCTCTATTTGATCTTCGATCTTCTCCGTAGTTGAATTTATTTCTGCTAAAGTTTTAGCGTACATCCAGTCCATTAAATTTTATTTGGCTGAAGCACTTAATTTGTACCAAGTCCCGACTCAGCTGGAGGATTTCAAGTGATAAAGAGCCCAATGCCAGCTCCCTTGATAATCTGTGGTAACAGTAATTCACCACAATCACCACTATTTATGTTTTATTTCTAATTTGAGGTTTTCAAGGTTTAGCCATTCGTCCTTCTTATTTCTTCCTTTCTTAGATTAAAGAGCCCTCAAATATGCTATCCTTTCCCTACAATAATTTACTTTGAACTCCCCAAGTTACTACTATCCTTTTCATCTGAACTTCTAATCAACATATCCAAACTTTTGTAAGGCTCTGCCTCCTACCAAATACTTGCAACTTTTCAAAATCCCTTATAACATGCAAAAATTAGAAATGGATCCCTGTGACAGTCTCTTGTGGAGCCTATTTGATAGTCTGTGCATGGCATCTGGTCTACAAGGTCAGCCAACTCATGTTAAGGACAGAGCTGTTCCTCTGGATGGAATGTAAAGAACACAAACATGCATAGAAGAGCAGGTACATGGAAGGTCCTGCAGCGGAGTCGACAGGTTACCCTCCCTACAATATGGACATAAATCTGCATGCCTCCAATTGGTCTTTTCTTTGACTATATACCATGGGCAAGTTCCTATCATTTGTGTAGCCATCAACAGATCATACGCTTAAGTCCCTAGGGCTGTCAAAGGCAATCTGGGTGATTTTCAGAGAGGACCTGGGTTTGTCAGCAGCATGCCATGTGCATAAGTATGGAGTATAACTGCATTTGGACCAGGAGACTGAGGAGAACCAGGAATTCCTTTAGACAACAAGAGGGCATCAACAGTCAGGGTGTGCTGAAGCAGAAGTGCATAAGAAACACTTCTGAAGAGCCATCATATCCTTCTCGAGCACACACACACACTTCTAAAACTTCAGAGGCTCCTTTCAATAAAACTATTCTACTGTACCAAAAACTATATTTATATTATTAATTTGAGAATCATTTTTGTGTGTGCTGGGGAAGAGAGTTTTCTTGTTTCTTTCTTTTGCAAAGCTGATACTCATGTACTCTGCTGCTCTTTCAATGATAAAGTAATGATGCCAACAATCTACTGCCAAAATGAGTTACTCAAAAATATTATTGAAGTGACACAAGGTTGAAAAGATGGAATGTTAGCTTAAGCTAGTTATGCTTGCCTTCATTATGCTCAGAACAGTAAAAACAGCTCTGACTTTCTAGAGGCAGCAAATTGTGTTTGATGAAGTGTCAACTGAACATGATTCAGTTTGTATCTCTCACTACACAGTCAAAAGCAAAATTAAATAAGGCTGATGTCAAGGATTAAGAGGATTTTTAAACTCTCAGGTTAAATTTGTAAGTCTACTAGGCAAAGATCATGGTGCTTCACAGGTACAAAGTCTTCCTTCTTCTAGGATTCCTGCAGTTGTGACTAAGATGTTCCCTCTCAAAAAGCATGTTCAACAAAATGTTCCCCACAAATCGATGTGCTGTGGATTCACCCTAAGTGAGTGGCTATGGAGGTGAAAATTTGTTTCCCTGGTACGAGTCCAGTTGTCACACCCACTGAAGCTGCTCCTTGAACATAATAGCAGAAGCAATTTCACAGTGCAGTCTTTGTTACTGTTAAGTGTCATCAAGTTCCTTCTGAACTGTGGTAACCATAATGAGGTCTTCAAGGTATGTGAGATGCTAAAGGAAAGGTTTACCATTTCCCCCACTCCGTGAGTATCTATGATTGAACAAGAAGTTTTACTTGGATCTCCTGAGTTCTATGTCTGACACTCTATCCACTACAGCTCATTGGCTCTTAGGCTGCCTCAGGAGAGGGCAAAGAATTGCCTTCAGAGAGGTCAACAAAGAAAAAAAGACAGGTTAGAATTGTCAAAAGTAGGGGATCATGCAGCTCTTTTTTTGTCTGCCCAAGGGTCCTCAGAGCAAAACAGAAACAACCACCACCTCTTATAACAGGCTTGCCCCCCCCCCCCAAGCGGGGGTTTTCTGAACTTCCGAGTGATTATGAGCCCAGCCTTACATCTTTGTGGACCAACTTGGGA
This sequence comes from Pogona vitticeps, assembly GCF_051106095.1. Lineage (NCBI taxonomy): Eukaryota > Metazoa > Chordata > Lepidosauria > Squamata > Agamidae > Pogona > Pogona vitticeps. The sequence goes on from NC_135786.1 coordinate 181,238,488, forward strand.
GGACTGAGACTTGTCTTTGGGCGTGACTGAGGGTGGTGGTCTGGGTGGGGAATGTTCTGTTTCTTATCTTTTATTCTCTCTTTTCTTAAAGTTTTAACATTTAAGACACTTAATTTGATCACTGCTTAGCTTAAATGTGTATTTTTATATTATGGTTTTGATTAATATTGCTGATTTTTATTATTATTTATTATTGTTAACTTTTATCAATTTCTTAATTTTTCTGGTCTTTTTTCTTTCTTTTCTTCCTATTTGTTTGACATGGAGTAGAAAGCTTGCCCCACCAGTGGGAGTTGTCTGAACATCCAAGTGATTATGGGTAGAGGGAGATATGATGTTAGTGCAGTTCCCACTTGTTTCAGAAGAACGGTGAACAGATGTTTGAAGGCTGTTCACTGTTCTGGCACTATGAACACCAGTCAGACTCGAGGTTGCCAGATCAGCCATCCCTCCACTCTAAATCTGGTGTTGTTGAATGCCAGATCTGTATCCAACAAGTCCCAGATTATTCAAGACTTTATTCTGGAGGAGAATGCAGATCTCGCATGCATAACCAAAACTTGATGGGCAGGGAAGGGAGTGTTCCCTTGACTCTTCCCTGTCCTCCCGGTTATGCAATCCAACACCAGGATAGACTGGAGGGTTGGGGGGAGGGGAGAGTAGCCATTGTTTATAGAAAAACTCTAGGGGTTGTAAGGCACTCAGTGGTAGTCACGCCGGGTCTTGAGGCCCTCCACATGTCGATTTGGGCCAGGGATCAAAGGGCTCCCTTTTTGCTAAGCCCTGTGCTTGATCACTGTTGTGCCACCACCACCTTCCTTGACCCTTGCCCGGCCTGGCTAATCAAAGGAGCCAGGCCTGTAACAACTGAATGGACCACTGCAATAATTCATGGATCTCTCCAGGAGGTCAAGGTTCCTTTTGCCCTCAAGGAGATACTCATTAGGCCCATTAGGAAGAAATCAAGTTTGGCGGTGGACGACATTGGCAATTATAGGCCCATCGCCCATGCTTCCTTCCTTAGCAAAGTGGTAGAGAGAATGGTGGCTGTTCAGCTTCCGGCCCTTTTGGATGAAACCAATGCCCTGGATCTGTTCCAGTCGGGCTTCAAGATGTGCCATGGCATGGAAACGGCACTGGCTACCCTCTTTGATGACCTGTTGAAGGAGAACCGACAGGGGCAAAACGTCTCTGTTGGTCCTCCTCAATATCTCAGCTGTCTGCGATATTGTTGACCACAGTATCCTCTTGGGGAGACTCTCCGAGTTGGGAATCGCTGGTTTGGTGTTTGCCTGGCTCCAATTCTTCTTGGAAGACCATCGTCAGAGAGTATAGCTTGGGGAGATTATATTGGCCCTGTGGAGTCTCAATTGTGGGGTTCCACAGGGCTCTATTATCTCCCCAATGCTGTTTAATATCTACATGAGGCGGCTGGGAGGATCATCAGGGGATGTGGGGCTTCGTGTGATCAGTATGCTGACAACACCCAGCTCTACATCTCCTTTTCTCCAGCAACAGTGGATGCTGTTTCATCCCTTCAGCACTGCCTGTACTGGAGGCTGTACTGCAATGGATGCAGGAGAATGGGCTGAGGCTGAACCCAGACAAGACGGAAGTCCTTCGGGTGGGTGGTACTGCCATTAGTGGTTTGTGAAACTCCCTCTCTTTTGGGGGAGTGACTCTCACCACAAAGAGGTTCGCAGCTTGGGGGTCCATCTGGATCTGGCACTTACCATGGAAACCCAGGTGGTATCAGTGGTCTGCTCCACCTATTTCCATCCTAGGCGGATTGCTCAGCTGTGTCCCTATCTTGATGTTGGGGCGCTCACCACTCTGGTCCATGTGCTTGTAGTCTTGAGATTAGACTACTGTAATGCACTCTACATGGAGCTACCTTTGAGGCTGATGCAGAAGCTTCAAATGGTGGAGAATGCAGCAGCCAGACTTCTCACTGGGATTAGAAAATATCAGCATATTTCCCCCACTCTGGCTATCCCGCACTGGCTGTCCGTTCATTTCTGTATTGATTTGAAAGTGTTAATGAGGACATATATAGCCCTAAACAGTTTAGGGCCTTGATATCTAGCGGAGTGCCTCCTCCTACCTAGATCTACCCGAATTACTCGTTCTAGCCAGGACAGGTGGCTGAGGGGCCTAATACCGAGGGAGGCCCAGAAGGAAAGAACAGGAAACCAGACCTTCTCGGCAGTGGCCCCTCACCTCTGGAATAGTCTGCCCGCAGAGATCTGCCTGGCTCTCTTACTGGGTGTTTTTAAAAGCAAACTGGTTCTTTAGGCAGGCTTTCCCTCCTGTCATCACCTAATGACCTTGCCATTTTGAATGATATTGTCACTGTTGTTTTTATTTTATTATATTATTTTTATGTCTTATTGTTAGCTACCCAGAGTAGAATTCGGTCTAGATAGACGGAGTATAAATAAATAAATAAATAAATAAATAAATAAATAAATAAATAAATAAATAACACCTACTCCAAAATATTTAAGGTAAAGAATTTAAAGCCTACCACCACAAAATGAGTTCCAGTCTGAACTGGTCTTCTACACTGGCAGTCTGTAAAGCCTGCATTCAAGGACAGAATTTTTCTCTCAAGGCAGTATGAAGTAGATCTCTAGAACATGGTGATCCGCTTTGCTTTGTCCCTGTCTCCTATCTGTATACTCATGTTACATTTCTTAGTTTAGTTTCTTTGCTTCTGTCTTGTAACCTACCCCCCTTCTCTCTCTCTCTCTCTCTCTCTCTCTCTCTCTCTCTCTGTGTGTGTGTGTGTGTGTGTGTGTGTGTGTGTGTGTGTGTGTGTGTGTGTGTGTGTGTGTGTGTGTGTGAGAGAGAGAGAGAGAGAGAGAGAGAGGGAGGGAGGGAGAGAGAGAGGGAGGAAGACAACTTTTGCCATGCCACTCCATGCTTAGCTCTCTTTAACATAAAGCAGGTTCCTGGGGCTGAACAGAACTGGGATCCTGGTCAGGGAGCTTACAGCCTCTATTCTGTGAACAAGACAGATGTGGGTGGAGAGGTTGGAGTGTGTCAAAGGAGTAGTGAAGGATAGGACAAGGCCAGTTGGCAACAGCAGTGCAGCCAAGGTGAAGAGAGGATTTTTCAGGAAGGGCTTGCTGAAAACATAGATGACAGAGAGGGAATAAATTAAATGAAGATCATGCTGGAAGAACAGGAGTCTTTTAACTTCTTCAAAAGAGTAACGTGGTCAAATATTTCATATTTCTGCAAATTGCCTGACGGATACCACACAAGGATAGGTATTCTAATCTCAGTTTTTTTGTTGTTTATTGCTCTTCTGTGATTAACACTGCAAATACTGCATTTAATAAGATGCTTAATAAGACTCTGGACTTACAATCCTTGAATAAACTTCACTGAACACACTGAAGTGTACTTCTGAGTATACATACATGCTTAGAGCTGCAAGAGCTGTCAAGTTATAACAATAGAATTATAAAAGATATTTTACTTTTAGTTCTGTTTTAAATTTCTGTTTTATAGATAGCAGAATGCACGCTGGATGTTCGTGACTTCCTCATATGTACTCAAAGTGATTCTCGTGGATGTAATAATATGAAAAGATTATATGAATATAGCACTGTGCATGCAGTATTTCGAGTGTGAGGGTGTATGTATTTACATTTGTGTGCATGCATAGCTGTGTGTGTACCTCCTCTCTTTCTGGAAAAATTGGTCCATAACAGGATGAGACTGATGAAGAGAAAGAGGAGGCTTACAAGCCCTATTGCTTCTATAGATCAAATGAGGCTGGAGATGCAATGCCCATTTGACAGCATATTGGACATGAGCCCTACTCATTATGAGGAAGCATATTCTGCACCAGACCACTGACTGAACATGAGGAAGGGATGTAGCAGCAATGCTACTTATATTTATATTTGCTCAGTTGGATCCTGATCATTGCTGAAACAGCTGAAATCCTTCTATGCTGCTATGTGAAAGGCATAATGTTTGGTGGCAAATTGTCTAAACTGAACAAATATCCATGGGCATTATCTATTGCATACTTAGTTGTGAAACAGATAATGTCTATGAAAATTCCTCTCCTTGAGGCAATTCGTCTACAAAAGTTACACTGTTTGTGTAGCAGCACAACAAGATTTCAGCCAGTATATCTCTCTTTCTGTTGGATAGTCTTCTTGCCACCTGTTGGACAGTTCCTCCGTTAAGCTGAACAACCTTACTTCTGACCCATGGGAGTGCTTTGGAGAAATCAGGACTGTGAATCACAGGGAGAAGTTACAATGAGACAGCTACAACTTTCTTCCCGTGGTAGAATGGAAGGCAATATCACTGTAAACCAAATGCTGAGACTATAGGCAGCCATGCTTAAGAAGCCACAGCTCTCTAGAGGTGCCTCCTGTGAGCCTCTGCACACCCTCAGTATTCATGATCCTGCTTCCCAACAAAAAAAGTGATCCTCTGATCCACAAAATAATTATCATTATTTTTAGGACAGTAGAACAGCCTGATTAAAAAGGGTTTGGGGAGTTTTATAAACATTCATAATTAATACAGAGATTAAGTATCTTCTTTCCTATTAGAGGGTCTATCCTAATATCACTATTTATTAATTTCCCACCAAAAAAAGAGGAATCCAGAATCTGCTACAGTCTCTGGTAGCCTTTTGACCTTGGTATGAATGTGTCTGTTCAAAACCTGCTCTCTCCCTCAGTTCTGCACATGTTGAGTTTACTGTAGAAGTAGACAAGAGTTATGACCTCACACATTTCGCTCCTACCCTTCCCCAGATCACTCCACCATAGACAGGAAGTTAAGGAGCAGTCAAATGGAGAAACTGCAGCTAAATGCTCCCCTGCAATATCCACCCATTGGTTCTAGTCCTATCCTCTGCAGTAAGAGAACATTTTTTTTTCCCACTTTTGGCATGGCCCTGTGGATATTTGAAGACAGCTTTCTTTGCTTCATGTCTTCTCCATGTGAGTGTATTCAGTTCTTTCAACTGTTCCCCAGTGGACTTGGTTTCCAGTTTCCTTCAACATCCTGCTTATTTTCTTGGGATGTTTATTTGTTCATGCTGTCTGACCACTGCAGAACGTAATAGAATGATTATGTCCCATGCTCTGGACACTATACTTCTGCTTTTATGCTACTAAAGATTTAGTAAACCTGCTTAACAATTTAGCAGACCCATCAACACACCTTTCCATATATACTGCTTTTAAGTTAAGTAAGTCCCCTAAACTCAACAAGGCTTAATTTTAAGTAAGTGTGTATAAAAATTATGGCATCAAACAACTTCAAAAGCTGAGATTCATTCATATGGAACAAACTTAGATGTCTGAGTCTATTATCACAATTATTAAAACAAATTATACATACCATACAACTGTTTAAAACTAGATATAGATTTAAACACAATTCCCCTTTCAACCCCTTTTATTAAGTAGTCAATGCACACTTGAGACTGTAAACACATTGTGCTGACACTGAACTATTACACGTTTTTTAGCATAATTGGATGAATTTGGCAGGCCAAGTGTGAAAGTAAAAGGCAGCCTGATTCTTTTCAGATTCCCTTTTCAGCTTTGGTTACTTTTTAGAAATTCTGTTTCTACAGGTATAAACACTTCAATCAGAGTTCAAAACAATAGGGGGGAGAAAAACTGCATAGTGGCATTTTGCCATAATTGATATACACAGCAAATGCCTCTACAACATAGTGTAGGTACTTGTGTTAATAACAACAACAATAAACTTTAATGAAAAGCCCATGAACACATAGATGCATTGCCTGAGAAACCACAACATTGACAAGACCTCATTCACTTCCTTGAAGATAATATTGATAAGCAACAATCAAACCAGTGGCTTAAGTTAAGCCATCTTCAGGCTGAAACTAAGGGATACATATGCACAATTCAATACCAAGTTATTTGCACTAGATACTATAAGAAAATAATTATGAAGCAAGGTATAAGTGACATATATAGCACCTGTCACAAATCCAAGAAACAATTTATCATATCATAGCTGCGTGATCTAAGCTAGCATCAAACATTTATATATGCAGGCATAACCCACCTGCAAAAATAACTTTTTCAGCAGTTGGCTGAATCTTATAGATTACTCACATCTTTTCCTCCATATTATAAATTTTAGAAAATGGAACTGCAATACTATATTGGGACAGGCAAATTATAATGGATAAAATAGTTGATTTCAATAATCTGGATATTATTTTTCTGGATAAGCAACAAAGAAAAATATACCTTACAGAGGTTTTGCTCCATCAATAAGCAATATCAAAAGTAGAAAAAGTCCTAGCACTGCCAATGGTAAGGAATTATGGGAATTACAGTGCAAAGCACCTGGAGGTAAAATGGTCCCCACACCAATGTAGTGGATCAGATATTAAGTGCCTGATAAGCTATAAAGCTTGGTTAGCAACTTTAGCAACATTCACTATTTTTCTTTCACTTTATCAGTTTATCTAAAATATACAGAGCACTGAACTGTTGTTGGAGTGGCTTGTCCACACAGCAGGAACACTTGAAACTAAGGTTTGGGAGTGCCCCCTCCTCATGAATTTCAGTCTATCTAAGACTGCAGACATCACTCAACCACCATCTTTTTTCAGCTTATTTTTTGAATGAAGGGAGGCAGTGTATGGTCAAAAAAGAGAACTCTAGAACTGCTGTATATGTCTATACAGCAGACAGTTCAGAATTTCTAACAATATTTGCTTTGTAAGGTAAGCAAAATGACTGGCATCTGTTTCTCATAATATCCTTAGAAATTGCTGGACCTAATGTACACAACAAATATCCATTAACAGTGCTCCATAGTTATTTAGCATACTGAGACTTCAATTTACAGCCTGGAAAATGGAAAGAGGAGTCAAGACTACAGCCTGGGCAAATGGAAATTTACAGCCTGGGCAAATGGAAAGAGGAGTCAAGACTAAGAGAACAAAGAACTAGAAAAAATTAATAAACTCATATGCTTTCCATTCAGCAGAGACTTTATGTTCTAAACAACCCAGCTTCCCTTCACAGCACTACCTATTTAAGCACAGTCTTCAAGTGAGCAGGTAGGTGCCTTAATGTGAGAATGTTTTTGGTCTGAAGGTGACATCAGAACTGGTGTTGTACTAGGACAGATTCACATACACAATGTATAGGTCTTCTGTCCACCTAACCTGAGAATGGAAGATGGAATTCCAAACTGTCACATATCTACACACTAGAAGGACGTACCTGAATAGGAGGTGCTGTAGAGAGAACCTGGGCTAGCTGTAAAACACATTGGCCACATCACTGGGGCCTGTGCCTGACAGAACCAGATATGGGAATGTTAATAAAAAAGGCCTAACAGTTCAATTAACTATTACTGAGCTCAATAGCCGTCTGAAGAGGAGTTCACTAACAGATAAGAATTCGACTTCTTTCTGCTGAACTTCCCATTTTTGGACAGAACCCTAGAACATGATTTTTAAGAAAGTCTTTTACACTAATTAATTGTAAAATGTATCTTACACTTTTGAAATTCAACACATTTGAATTTGTGCCTGTGCAATATCATTACTTTAACTAAATGTACCTCTGAGGAATCGAAGAGTAAGTCACATGCACAAAGACTCAAGTTGCACCTACAGCTTAATTAAAACCTTTGCGTTAAATCCAGGTTAGTTGTACTTAAAATTATTTGTCTAATCTATCTCCCATTCATTTCAACAGATCTTCTCTAAGTGGTTAACTTTGGATTTAACTCATAGGTAACATATTGGCTGATAGGAAATAGTGCTTAAAATTAGCAGTATGGTAGACTACCATAAATCCCTGCACATGACTTAAAAATATAAAAAATATTCACTATTTCATAACACTGATATATGCAAAGGTAAAACAGACTGTCTTGAAATACATTAAGGCTGAAATTTTCCTCTACATGAATACTTGGCAGTTAAGTCTGATCCAATTTGATAAAACCTATTTCTAAACAGACATATGCTGTTAGAGAACATGCACTGTTAGAAAATATACATTCTTCAATGAGTTGATATGAATTACAATGTTAGAGAATATACATTCAGTGCCATTGTCCACATTTACTGTCCTTCAATACTTCTGAAATACATGGAGGTAGTAAAAATTAATCTGCTAGTGATTTGATGAGTCTGTGATTTCAACTTATCTGCCCTGATTACCCTATGGATGATATACAATGGCTAGAATTATATATAGTGATGTCTAAATCAGTGAAAAGTTAATTTTTAGCTTAGCTGATACACACTTTTTATATCAGGGATAGTTGATAGGTTTCCTAAACTGAGCAACCAAGCTTGTCTTTTAATAACAATATTTTCCAGCTGAGATGTTAACAGATAAGAACTAAATGGAATATCTGCAGAAAGCTTTGCTACAGAATGCTTGCAGAGGGAAAAGCAAGAAACATGCACGCATTATAGCTATACCAATAGGCACCTTGTGGTCAAACCGTGTGTGTGTATGTGCATGCGTGTGTGTGCGTGTGTCCATGCGCACATGTGCCATCTATGCTTGGATCAAGAGCCACATTAAATTAAAGCTAAGCAGTGAATACTGTGAAACACACAGTTCTTCAAAATTATACCTTATCCTCATTTATGCACAGTGACCAAGTCATTCTCCAGGAATGAAGAACTTTGAAAAATGCAAAGTAATAAGGCAATACTCTTTAGGATTTTTTCCCCACTGTGCATGATTTCCAAAATACTGAAAGAGACTGGTTCTATGAAAAATACCTACTGCAAAAGTACAAGGAGCTTAATTCAAGTTAGCTAAGCCTTTACTGTATTTTCTGCATATGTCTATACAGCAGACAGTTCAGAATTTCTAACAATATTTGCTTTGTATTCGACTGGCATTTGTTTCTCATAATATCCATTAGAAATTGCTGGACCGAATGTACACAACAAATATCCATTAACAGTGCTCCATAGTTATTTAGCATACTGAGACTTCAGTTTACAGCCTGGAAAAAGTTGGCACACGGACATTCCCTAATTTAAGATCTGTCTGCATGACCAGAGAGGCAACGCAACAGCTGCTAATAAAAACAGTCTGATGCTTCCTAACTAACCAGTCCTCTATATTTACAGTACAACGCTTTTAACTATTAAACCGGAAGAGGCTAGGCTAAACCTTTGGAGAACAAAAACAATATACCTTGCCGAATGGATGACAGAAACGTAGCTAGACATCTGGAAGTCACTAAACATACTTCAAAGTGAGGTCAGAAGATCAAAGAATAATGAAATAAAATAAGGCTACTTGGATATAGGACAACTTTTCTGTTACTGTGGAGATTTGCAATCAATGTAGCACTTATATGCATGTAATTCATGCCCCACCATGTGTACAAAAGAAAGTGTAGCAAATGGACAGGATAACACCATTGACGTAATCTGCCTTTGGTCAAAAACAATTTAACTATCTTAGCATTTTAAATTGTTTTTAACTTTTACCTATACTTCATAAATATTCATAATTTCAGATTGTGCAACACTGATATGAAGAAAGTCCTATATGTTGGCTCACAGGCACATGATTCAAGCTTTCTAAAGTAACAACACATTTTGTGGCAATATGTCAATATGAGCAAAAAGTGTGTCAAAAACAAAATCTTGTAACTTGGGTCTGTGGCTGTATAATAACGAACAAATGAACGAAGAATCTTGTGCCTGAGGACAGAAGCGTACACCTGGTTTGCCACAGGATTGGAACCAACATTCCCAGGTTCCAGGAACTTTTTCAGGTATCTGAAATATAGTTTTGTAATCTTCCATCTTCCCTGAACCCTGGGCATCTTTCTTATTTAAAGTGCTTTCAAATATTACTGCTATTATTATTTTCTATTGATGTGTTGTGTGTGTTTTGTCCCATCAAGTTGAAAACTAATTGGCCTTTCAAGGCGAGTGAGATAATTAAGGAGTGGTTTTACCAGTTCCATTCCCCCAGTGAGCTTCCATGGCTGAGCGGGGAATTAGAACCCTGTTCTCCAGAACTCTAGTCAGTTACTGTGTCCACTACACGGCACTGAGAACAGCTCAATGGTTTAGGCATCTGGCTGTGGAGCCAGAGATTGATTCACCACTGCAATTCCAGTGTGGCTGTGGGCAAGCTGCACAGTCCCAGGGTGCCTCCAGCAGAAGAGAATGGTAAACCACTTCTGAGGATTCTCTTCCTGGAAAACCATGGAAAGGGTTGCCGATAAGGAAGAAGTGAGTTGACAGCGAATGATTTTATTATTGGTACTCCTGCTTAATTTGGGCCATGGATCAAATAGGCACAACAACTCCCAGAATATACATCCAGTATGGCCAGCATAAGAATTATGGGGATTTTAGTCCAAAATATAGGTTTTGCACTTCCTGAGAGAGAATATATAAAATTGGGAAACTGTCAAGATTTTTGATTCCATTGTGTGTCATCAAGTCGGAACCAACCTATAATGACTCGAATAGAGCTTTTAAGAAAAGTGATTTATTAAAGGAGCAGTTTTGCCAGTTCACTATCTCCCAAATGAGTTTTTCCATGGCTGAGAATTTCTTGGCTGAGTGAACACCCAGGCCTCATGAATCCTTCTTTAACTATACTGTACTACACTTGGTTCGTTAGATTACATTAGCTATGGATAAAAAGCTCTATGGACACGAATATACACCATCAGGCTGTAGGTGCAGCTGATGTACTCTTTCTGTGAGAAAAAAACAAATTAATTCACCAAGAAGAAATGTTGTGTGGAGCTGCAAGGTAAGTCTCACTATAGCATTTGGGACATCTTAACAGACATATACAGATGCTTGGGGCACCTGTTCTTTTCTACTAGTCATCCTCATTAAATAAAAGTGGATGCTGGATCACACCCCGACAAATCTGAAAAGAGAGAAGATGAATATCTATTAAGGAAAGATTAAGGCTGAGAACTACTCTTTCCCATTGTGAACGTAAGATTAACTAGTTAGGCATCCTTCAGTCTCGAAAGACTATGGTAGCGTGCTCTGTATGGAGGACATGGAACAGCGTCTAGTGTTCCCATCGTTCAGGTGCATTTGCATTAGCCAGACCTGGAAGGGCTTCCTCAAGTGCTTGGGCAAATTCCTTCACTTTTCTTTGATCGCGAGTCTTGCTGATGTCAATACGTGGTCTTCCTTCCTTTTTTGTGTGATATACTCCCTTTGTACGCAGTTTTACTCTACTACACACCAGGGAGTGATCAGTATCACAATCAGCACTCTGGTAACTGCGTGTGATCATAATACTAGGAAGGCTGGAACGTCTAGTGAGGATTAGATCGAGCTGATGCCAATGCTTGGATCTTGGATGTCTCCAGGAAACTCTGTGTTGCAGCTTCGTGTTAAAGAATGTGTTGCTGACGCAAAGACCATAATTGCAGCAAAGCTCCAGCAAGCGTTGGCCATTTTCATTCATCTTTCCAATGCCAAAACGGCCTAGACAAGTGGGCAAAGAATTATGATCAGCACCAACTCTAGCATTAAAGTCTTCAAGAATGAACAGTGCCTCTCTTTCAGGGACTTTTTTGATAGTAGCTGCCAGATTGTCACAGAATTTGTCTTTCACTTCTGGAGTGGATGACAGTGTTGGTGCATATGCACTAATGAGGGTTACTGGTCCTGCTGATGAGTGGAGCTGCAGAGACAGGATTCTTTCACTCCCCACAGTAGGTGGAACAATGGAGCTCAGCAGAGTATTTCTGACTGCAAAGCCAACACCATATTCCCTGGTCTCATTCAATGGTTTTCCCTGCCAGAAGAATGAGAAGTTTTTTTCTTTGACAGATCCCGAGTCTGGCAATCTTGTCTCTTGCAGGGCAACAATGTCCATCTGCAGTCTACTCAGTTCCATGTCAATGACAGCTGTCTTGCACACATCAGATTAACTATGGTTGACTGATTGTTGTAGACTTTACAAGAGCTGAAGTGTCCTTATGCGATAGACAATTGCTATTTCCACAGGGATCCTAGACTGTAATTTTTATTGTCTGCAGCGGCAAATAAGTGTGGCCATTCTTCCTGGCTGAAACTATTAATAGATTAATAAGAAGGTTCTAAGCCTTGCTAGCAGTCTGGATATGGTTTTAAATTTCCATTTAGCTTGGAGCTGCCAAAAGGAGCCTTACTGCTTCCATCTGCTGGCTGGAATCTATACTGCAAGGTATCCAGTTCCTTCTTGCCCTTTTACAATGCTGTCTAACTCTTGCATCTTTGTGGAGCATACAGTTAACTCCTGCTCTGATTATTTTCTTTATATTAACTGCAAGTCCAAAGAACATGTGCTTCTACTGGCATTCAGATCCTAATCCAATGGTTAGAAATGTATGTATGCACTTATAAACTGATCATTGACACATGGACAATATATTTGCATGCAAGTTCTGTCACGTGCCTAAAGGAGGAGAGGGAGCTCCTTACTTCTGCAGGATGTTAAATGGAATTTAGAACCTCACTTGCTCCCTAAACCAGACCATGTACGCAGTAAGTACCCACATCTTTCATATTGTCATAGCCAATGAGTGTCCCCAGGAACAATCATAGTCTTGTACCTGTGATGGATAAAGAGATTCTTCTTGCTAGGACATAGCTTGATTCCCAGCCAGCTCTTATACAAAGCCAGTGTGTGGGGCAATGCAAGGTTTTCCTGCCAAAGTACATAAGAGTGAAAGAGGCTACCCATTGACTTCCTAAAGTATAATGTGCAAAGAGCTTCAGGTATTTGAAGATGGCTATTATGATCTTCCTCAGTCATTTCTTTTCCAGGCTAAACATGATCAGTTCCTTAATCCTTTTCTCATACAAGCTGTATTCCAATAATAATCAATAATATCTTCTAACTTCCAGCCCTAACTTGTCCACATCCAAAACTGGATGCAAATGAAATCTGTCTGGTGTTCTAGATCAGTGGTTCTTAACCTTTGTTACTCAGGTGTTTCTGGACTGCAACTCCCAGAAACCCCAGCCAGCAGAGCTGATGGTGAAGGCTTCTGGGAGTTGCAGTCCAAAAACATCTGAGGAACAAAGGTTAAGAACCAGTGTTCTAGATGAGGTATGACCAATGCAGAATAAACTGGAGTTTCTATGAAGATTACAGAGTAGCATGTAGAAGCAGACTGTTTCCTTACCCTCTTGTTTCAATTTCTCCCTTTCCTCAATGTATTTCCACATTCTCAGTGTATTAGCAGATTTTTGTGAATCATATTGTGCTATTATTTATTTATTGATTGATTAAATTTATACCCCGCCCCTCTAGACCATGTCTACTCGGTGCTACAAGATGTTGAATTTCTAGATTCCACACTTTTAATTGTATGTTTCAGCTAAAACATCTCCCTGTGCAGGGTTTTAATATGAAAAACTACTGTACTGATTTAGTGAGAAGTGTGTCTGTTTCTTTCTCTGTTAGAAGGGGAAGGGAGAGATGTATGCTACCTTTTAGTAGCTTATCAGAAGACAAACCTACATAACAACCTCTTCAGCCATGAGATATACATCATTATGACTTCAAAGATGAATGTCTCATAAAGAAATACCGATATGATTTTAAAAGTCAACTCTAACCAAACCAATTTAAAATCTACTGGCTAGCTAAGAATAACAATTAATTAAAAAAAGAGAATAAAGGAAAGTACCTAATTATTTGTAGACAACACATACAATCCATGCAAAATGAAAACGGAACGTTGATAATTAATAATGAATACCGTAATTACAAGTAAAAGACTATTTGCATAATTTATAAGTAAATAAATTGATGTTTAATGTTCTTTTAAGGACAATAATAAAATATAAAACGAGTTATATTGCTTTCCATCCAATAAAAATTAATGTGTGCTATCCAAGTGAAAGACACCAGTTGATTTCTTTGTGCATTAATGGAATAGCTTGTTTTGAAATAAAGCTAAAATGACTGCGATTTTGAAAAGAATACAACACATAAAAAGATTGTTATGTGTGATCAAAAAATTTAGTGCCATATTTCAGTAATACATTCATCAGCTTGAATCTTTGCTTTGCATTTTCTCTATTACTTCACTATGTCAGTTTTTTAATATATTGAATATATCTGTCAAATCTACAATTGAAGGTGTATTGCCTGAACATTTAAACATATTTTTGTCTTAAAAGAAAAAAATGCTCAGAAAACTTATGCAAGAATCTCATTCATCCAATGCACCTCAAAGACTTGACAAACAACATAATCAACATATCAGGCAACCCCACATTTTCACTGATATTATTGATAGAACCTGCTGCTTTGATGTCTACCAACTTACTAATTTTGCTCTTACTGATCTCTGCTGAGAAGTTCATTCCAAACACATGCATTGAAAACTTACAGTCTTGTATCACAGATGTTCCTTGGACTTTATATTCCATGGAGCTTAATGGGACTTATTCCTAAGTGTGCACATGATTCCTATTTTAAATGTTTGTAGTCCACTTACTATAATTATTGGGATGATTTACTGTACAATAACAGTTCAAGTGAACATTACACAAGCATAAAAGTAGAATGCTGAAGACAAATACTCTAGAATTATATTCTCTCTACTATGCTACTATTTCAAGTGTTATATGTCAAGGGCAGGGGGTTAATTCAGACATAAGATAAACCTCTATAGCCTGAAGATGTACCAGCTGAAAAGAGGGTTTCACTAGATTATTTTTCTGCATGGCAGAGCGGTCCCCCAGATTACATGTAACATTGTTATAATGTTCAGCTAAACCAAAAAAGGATGGTAAGGAAGGAATTGATGTCATTCAAATACCAATGGTACTACAAGATTAACATTTTTGTACTAACTTTATCTCCCATATCTACCCTATGGCATTTATTTAAAAAGATTTCAGAAGTCACAGAACACTACAGGACAGCATAAGGACATGAGACTAACAGACACTAAATTTTGTAGTGTCTTTGGCATGCAACCATCAACTGCAGCCCACCCCACATCCCCACCTCGATCTACTGAAATTTAAATAACTATAGCTATAGTAACATGATGTCATTTTATTCAACACAAAAGTGCTAGAGGCATTTTCTGATGAGTGAAAAATCATACTTTTACAGCAGTTAACATGCTCCTCCCACAGCAATATGAATAGAGACAGTCATTAAGAAACATAGAGTTAAATCAATGAAAGAGAATGGGGGATTGGGGGATATTGTTTATTCAGGAGGAGCGCTTTTGTTCATTGCAAAAGAGAATCACTGAACAGATGTGAGTGCCATCAGTGATCTCAGAGACATTGAACAAAGTTTGTTCTAACATTCTTTAATGTGCATACTTGCACAAATGTTCTCTATTAATAGAGGATATAGCTGTTCAGCCAAGATCTTTTTGCATGTAAATGAAGACTGGAATTTATATCAGTAACTCAGCATTAAGGATCATCTCCTGCTTTGAAACAATGAAACTAAATAACTAGATAACTTGTGACAAATGTAATTCTTATTAGCTTTCCTAAAATATTAATTTCATTCACCTTTTATAAAAAGCATAAAACAAAGAAAATAAAGATTAAATAAAGGAGAAACAAACAAAATTTGATAATCATCAAATAATTATAATAGAAACAAAAGAAACTAAATATACTATGCCGGCTCAGATGTAACGTAAAAGAATACAGAGATGTAATGGATAGAGTGACAGATTAGGACTCAGAAGGTCTGATTTCAAATCCCCACTTAGCCATGGAAATTAATTGTGGAGGCAGAACAGGCAAAATCACTCCTTAAATATCTCACATACCTTTAAAGCAGAGGTGGGATCCGGCAGGTTCGCACCGGTTCCATGGAACCGTTTCCTAAATCTGATAATAGTTCGCCGAACCGTTTCCTAAAGGCCAGGTGACCAGCGAGGGGCAGGGGGGAGGGGGGCTATGTGTTTTTTCCCAAGTTAAACGTAACTAAGGCTGTTGCTCTGACAATTTGTGGAGACAAATGGCACACATTGATCGTTCACTCAAAAACAGGAAGACAGCTATCAGCTTTTTAACACTAGTAAGATTTACCACCAGGCCAGGGTTAAAGCAGAGCAGATCAACATATCAAAGGGAAACTATCCAGACCTTCAGGCTGGGGGTGGGGGTGGGGGCTGGAGGGACTGAGAGGAAGAGGAGGAGGAAAGGGCACACAGAGCATGTTAATTCAAGCATGCATGCTGCATTTGTCTCTGTGACCAGCATCTTCAGTGGACTGTTCAAACTGGCTTTCACAAGCTTTCATTTTTAAGATTATTCAAGTAAGTAGGTAAGTATAATACATAAAGCAGACTATGTCTGAGCAAAAAGCCGCTTTTTATTAAATATTTCCCTGCCTTAGCTGTTTGCCATGCAGTCTTGAGAAATGGAAGGAGGAAAATGAAATGATATTTTATCATGTAAAATATATTTTGAAAATTATTTCAACAGGATTCCCTTTAGGACCTTTTAGCATTTATGTAATTGTTATTGTGTTTGAGTTTAGAAAATTTGATACTTCTATTTTTTGAAATAAATAAATACCTGAACTTTGGAGAAAAAAGGTCAGAAGCCTGTTGGTGATTAATTAGTTATGCAAAATTAACTTACAGCAACTAGGTTTTCAAAGAAAGTATATGTTTTTAAAGAGTGATTTTACAATTTCCACTCCTAGTGAATTTCCATGGCTGAGTGAGGATTTGAACCCTGGTCTCCAGAGTCCTAATATGCCAGACTATTCCTGTATTTGTGATTAACACATGCTTAAGTTTAATTGTGTTCATCAGGTGCCCCAAGAAACATAACCACATTTTGCCACCATGAGTTAATGCTTTTTAACATGAAGTTAATTTGCCTCCCTCCAGTGATGTCCTTTCAAGGGAAAATGAACATTTATGATATAGGCCACTATGTTTAGATTTTCAGGGAGGGAGGGCATAACATGCCAATTTTTTCATTGGTATGCAGAAATCTAGTATTTAGGATCTATGGAAAAACTAATGGGGAACCAGGCTTGGTCAGGAGGAGGGGATGGTATTATATTTTATTATGATGATGATTAAAAAATTTAAAAGCTGGTAAGGGCATTTATTTGCAAAGGCTTTCATGGCCGGGATCTGATGGTTGTTGTGGGTTTTTCGGGAAGAGCAACCTTCAGAACATGGCCAAAGAGCCCGAAAAACTCACAACAACCAATTAAGGGAATAACCTTTCAACTTTTTTGGAATTGGCAGTTAGATGCAGGGAATCCATACAAAGCCTGTGGTTTCTACTTAGGGTGACCCCAGGAATGAGCAATCTCCAACATGGCCTGGCCTCAACAGCCCTGCCCATCTGTTGCAAACTCAAGCTTGTGGTTTCCTTAGGGAGTAGGTCTATCTTGCATTTAGCCTTCCTCTTTTCCTGCTGCCTTCCACCTTTCCAAATATTATGGTCTTTTTCAATCTATGCCTGCCTTCTCATGATGTGCCCGAAGTAGGACAGCCTCAGGTTTGTTTGTTTGTGTGTTTTTTTCTTTTTGCCTCTGGAGATAATTTAGGCTTAATTGGATCGAGAACCCACTTACTCATCTTTTTTGGCAGTCCAGAGTATCTGCCATACGATCTGATCAGGCCAAGGGTGTCTGCAAAGATGATCATAATTTTGTTAATTGGGACAGTCCTCTGTGTGTCAGCAAGCTGTTTTAAGCTTCTGTTGTTGTTACATGCTATCAACATTGCCCCTTTGTGCTGTCCTCAACAGCCCTGCACAGCTACTGCAAACTCAACCCTGTGGGTTCTCTGATGGTGTCAATCCATCTCACATTTGGTTTTCCTCTTTTCCTGTTGCCTCCAGCTTTTCTGCAGAACCTGGAATGGGGAGGGATTAAATGATTGTGACGTTGTTCAGAGACCAGTTCCAAATCCCAGGGTGGCAGCCCTCTCTTGCTTGTGCTACAGAAAAAGCTTTGTTACTGTTGCTTTGTGGTAAGAACTTTTTCTTCAGAAGGGGTCAGAGAATTTGAGAGTTATTCTCAAGTTCATCTTTGCTTTACATGTGTGTTATGTGCCATTCAAGATGACCCTAATGGGCCTTTCAAGGCAAGTGAGATATTTAAAGATATTTGAGATATCTAAGGAGTGGCTTTACGTTTTACCAGTTCCACGCCCTCAGTGAGTTTCCACGCCTGAATGGGAATTCGAATGCAGGACTCTGGAGTCCCAGTCTGTCCCTCTCTGAATTGCATTACTTAATGTTAAGGGTTGTTGTGAAAGGCAGGATGTTATTATTTGCAAGCATATAAGCATGTCCTATTTTGTCTCTGTGAAAAATTTGATTTCTCTTGAAAAATTTCTCTGGAGAGAATTCTACTTCACTGTCATCATTAATACTACCAGCCTACAATTTCGTTACAAATGTGGTAGCTTTGGGGCATGAAATAGGAGCAGTCTAGAGGTAGCTTCCAGTAAACATTTATGGAAACAAGTCATTGATAATGTTAAACTGCAGTTAAGAGAACAAAAGCCAGAGGAACTTCAACAACCACATTGTTGGTGAATTGGGGGGTGGGGGGCGGGGGGAGGAAGTGTCTGGCAGCCTACTGCTGAGTCAACATGTTTTTACATCCCTGTCTTGTTCCTTGTTCAATCTGTATATTTCCATAACTAGATAGTGCTGTAGTAGATAATAATGTACTGATGAAGGTATGTGAAATCATTCAGGGCCACCCAAAGACAATTCGTGAAGTAGTGTGAAGCAGAAAATCCTGCAAGCACCTCTCCCCAATTCTGTCAGTAAAAATACAACAAGTAACCCTAAGTTACTAATAATTTCCTGCCATTTCATGACATGAGGTAGTTGTCACACTCTGCATAACTACAGGCTTGACCCTGAGGCAGTGGTTGCTGAGGTCTCCAGGCTTAAAAGGAAGGTCCCTTCAAATTCCAGATGCAGGGAAGGGGGATCAGGAGACAGGCGTCTAGTTGTCTCTTTGCTCCCAGAGGCATCTGATGGGGCCACTGAGAGATCCAGGATGCTGGACTGAGATGGGCCCTTGGCCTAATCCAGCAGGGCTCCTCTTAGGTTCTTATGCGGTTTTACTATTTTCCCATGTGTGCAGATATGGGGAGAAAAATGTGTCTAATTTTCTATATTTTAGACACAGACTGGGTTTTAGCAAATTAAAGTTTTGTGTAGCACAACAGCAGTTTAAGGAAACTTATGAGAAGCATAATTCTCTTGAATAATTTAAATATAATATCTATGTACAGCAGGGGTGAGCAACGTCTGTTGCCCCTGGTCTCAATTTTTGCCGCAAAGTCTGTAAGTTGCAAAGTCCACCTCCTTCTTCTTCCCAAAGCGGCTAGAATTCTAATTCTGGTTTTCAAAAAGAGTTATTTTGTGTGTGTGTGTGTGTGTGCGCGCGCATGCTCAGTAATGCCAAAGGGCCCTGTAGATATTTTGTAAGGTAATGTTTGTAAGCCGCCCCGAGTAGACGTTGTCTAGAGGGGCGGGGTAGAAATTGAATAAATAAATAAATAAATAAATAAAATAAAAGTAAATCCCTACACCTGGAAGAGCAGTTGTTCACATTCTTTTCACCAGGAATCTTCTGAAGTTTTAAATTTCTGGTCAAATTTCTTTGTGTGTTGCAGTAGAAGTACAGAGATCCACAGAGCAGATGTGACAGGGTTCGTCACTATCGTATGACAGTTCCTTGATTTTTGATATGGGGAGAAATGGAGAGGTCGAGTTCTTTGGAATAGAAATTTGATTAACAGCTTTAATGGATTTGTCAGCAACAACTTCTGCAGGTGTGCAAAGCTGGCCTCCAGTTAACAACAAACTGAGCTATCAGTCATTTCAGGAGCAGGAAAGGGGAGGGAAGCAATTTTTACTGGTGAGCTATAGGGCGAAATTGGAGGTAAAGGAAAGATGTGTCAGTTCTCTGTCAAACTTGGTCATAAGCACTCACTGTGAGGTGTGTGTGTGTTTGTGTGTGCGTTTTTGGCACAAGCCCATGGTGAGGGTAACAGCAGTGGTATGCCCAAAGAGATACAGTACAGTTATCCAGATGTCTTAATCATGTGAGAGGTAGTTGTGATAATAGGCAGTAGGGAGACCACTATGGAAGAAACCCTCATCAGATCCCACTGTCCTGGGCATTTATTTATTTATTTATTTATTTATTTATTTATTTATTTATTTATTTATCAATCAATCAATCATTAGGACATAGAACCGGTTGTTAATTTATTTGAATCCCACCACTGCTTTAAAGCCCTATTTGAGTTGCTGTAAGTTGGTTCCAGGGACGTGGTGGCGCTGCGGGCTAAACCGCAGAAGCCTGTGCTGCAGGGTCAGAAGACCAGCATTTGTAAGATCGAATCCATGCGACGGAGTGATCTCCCATCGCTTGTCCCAGCTCCCGCCAACCTAGCAGTTCGAAAGCATGCAAATGCAAGTAGATAAATAGGGACCACCTCCGTGGGAAGGTAACAGCGTTCCGTGTCTAAATCGCACTGGCCACGTGACCACAGAAGAGTGTCTTCGTACAAAACGCTGGCTCTATGGCTTGGAAACGGGGATGAGCACCGCCCCCTAGAGTTGAACATGACTGGACAAAAATTGTCAAGGGGAACCTTTACCTTTACCTTTTAAGTTGGTTCCAGCTTGATAGCACATAACAAGAGTATTAGACAACAAGTCTAAGAAAGTGGATGACTTGCACATTTCCCCTTCAGCATGACTTTAATAAATTAGAAAAGCATTTGCTTATTTTCCAGATGACTGCAGAACTTGACAAACCAGTTAATAGTACAGTGGTGCCTCGCATAACGATGTTAATTGGTTCCAGAAAAAAAAAACGTTATGTGAAAACATCGTTATGTGAAGCACCATTTCCCATAGGAATGCACTGAAAACCGGTTAATCCGTTCCAATTGGAACGGATTATCCGGTTTTCTCTCTCCCCCCGCGGCTTGGATCTGACCCACGGCGGCTACCTCAGCCATGGCTGGACTCCCTAGAGTCCGGCCATGGCTGGGGTAGCCGCCGCGGCTCGGATCCAAGCCCCGCTGCTCAGCTGGGGGAAAATGTCGGCAGTGGGCTGCGGCCTCGGAAGGACCCCGAAGCCACCGTCCCCTGCCGACAATTCCCTTCCGAGCTCCGGGGACAGGCTGGGGGGTGAATCGGGAAGCTTGAAGCCTCTCCGCGCTGCTTACCCAGGCCGTTCCCAGACTTCCAGAAGTCCGGGAACGGCCTGGGTAAGCGGCGCGGAGAAGCTTCAAGCTCCCCGGTCCACCCCCCAGCCTGTCCCCGCCGCTTAAAGCCTCTCCATGCCGCCTACCCTGGCCGTTCCCGGACTTCTGGCATATAGAATTCAAAAATAATATTGAACACTAAATCTAAAATGGAGTGGAGGTTGATAAGGAAAGAAAAGAACAGGTGTTTGCATGAGTCTAAGGCTCGATGTGGTTCATCTCCAAGTGCAAAGTGGATTGCTCTTGAATACTTAAATATTAACAACTCTGAATAGGTACCCACCATATCAGCCATAAAACGAAAACTGCACAAAAGATGGTGAGGTGTACTGACTCATCAAATTTATGTGAACAGAGAAAAGACATGTAGCCACTCATATATGTTTGCCTAAACGAGTCAAGACTGGAATGTTTTGCTGATGTGAAGAGACTCCATATTAAGATGGAATAAGCAGCCCTGGAATTCTGTTCTGAAAGTGAGATTTATATGCAGTTGAATAGTTTGAGGAAATATCTAGATATATTGATGACTATCTATATTTTATCTAGCTATCCCTGCTTGGAACAGTGATGGGAATTTATGTTTCTATGATGCAGAATGTTGCTGCAGTGTTAAGTTGATTAAGGAAAACTTTATGAAGAAAGCTGGAGACACTTTGCTTAAAGTAGGTGTCATGTTGCTGAGTATATTTTGACAATCTACAAACCATTTCCTGTTCTTGCAACAGATCATTTGATTTGGGTATCATTTTGCCAATCTTTTGGCAGCAGCCCCAAAGTGCCCTTGGATTTTCAACAGGCAAATATGAATAAATACATCTATGGTGCTCACTCGAAGGACAGATCCTGAAGCTGAGGCTCCAATACTTTGGCCATCTCATGAGAAGAGAAGACTCCCTGGAAAAGACCCTGATGTTGGGAAAGAGTGAGGGCAAGAGGAGAAGGGGACGACAGAGGATGAGATGGTTGGAGAGTGTCATTGAAGCTACCAACATGAATTTGACCCAACTCTGGGAGGCAGCAGAAGACAGGAGGGCCTGGCATGTTCTGCTCCACGGGGTCATGAAGAGTCGGACATGACTAAACGACTAAATAACAACAATGGTGGAGAAAATGTCATTCAGTGAGTGAATGGATTAGTGAATGAAATCAAAAAGGCTGAGTAACTTTTAAAACAGTAAAGTGGTCTTACTTCAAGATAAACTAAAGTTTATGGCTTAATGTGTTCTCATTACTATGAAATGTTTCGAGGAGAATCACTAAGAGTGTAATTCAGCATTACTTATGCAATGCTGAAGGATTTTAGTAAGAATTTTGCAGAAGCAACTGTGTTCAGGATTGCAGCCTTAGCCTTTCAGTTAGAGTAACCTGCATGGAAGGGACATGGTGGTGCTGCGGGTAAAACTGCAGAAGCCTCTGTGCTGCAAGGTGGGAAGACCTGCAGTAGTAAGATCGAATTCACATGATGGAGTGAGCCCCTGTCGCTTGTCCCAGCTCCTACCAACCTAGCGATTCTAAAGGATGCAAAATGGAAGCAAAAAGATAAATAGGTACCACCACGGTGGGAAAGTAATGGCTTTCCGTGTTTAGTCGCGCTGGCCACGTGAACACGGAAGACTGTCTTCGGACAAACGCTAGCTCTGTGGGTTGGAAACGGAGATGAGCACCGCCGCCTAGAGTTGGACATGACTGGACAAATTGTCAAGGGGAACCTTTACCTTTACCCTGCATGGACGATATCTAATATTATAGCTGTAGCACTCCACAATAATGTGAAGTCTACAGTGAACCTAAATAGGAATCTACTAGGCACAGCACTGTATTTAGTTATTTCTTTTTTTTTGTAAGTTACATATATCAGAAAAGCAGTGTAATGTGTTTTAAAACACAAATACAAATATGAATTCTTACAGTTTACACTACAGTGGATTCCTTTCTCACATTTGTTCTAGTTCAACTGTAACATGCCTGTACAATGGACCCTTGACTTACAGACAGCTTGACTTACAGACTTTTTGAGTTACAGACTTCTCTGGCCGCAAAATTTAGGTTTGACTTGCAGACTGAGATTTGACTTACAGACCAGAAAAAAACCAAAATGGAACAAAAACGGCCTGTTATGGGATTAATCAGTTTTCAATGCACTGTAGGTCAATGGAGACTTGACTTACAGACTTTTTGACTTGAGAACCGCCTTCCAATACGGATTAAGTTCTCAAGTCAAGACCCCACTGTATTGTTTAGGAATTTTAAAACCATTACCACCATTTATGTAAGCAGAGAAGCTAGACAAGGAACATGTATTTCCAGGAAGACATGTTTTCTGTTTTGGTATTTATAAAAAGACATATTTTCTGTTTTGGTATTTATAAAAAATGCTTGCTGGTCTTCTGTCCAATGTTCCCCATAGCTCTTTGTTATGGTCATTATTTGTAGACTATACAATAAAAAAGCAACATATAGCGATTTCTGCCATTGACTGACTCAGCTGGTGTTGCTGAATATAAAATAAGAACATCTGAAGAGTGTGCAGGTTGGAGGTGTGATTTGGCTGTGCCTTGCCACTGCTAATGCATGTGAAGCAACAATGCCTCTGAAAATGGCTGAATAAACATCTACAACAAAAACTAGCTTTCTGCATTCACCAAATTATTTTCAGAAAATGTTGCTGCTTTTTGTATTGTCTCCTGCAGAAAAATGAATGTGCTTTCTAAATCAAGGCAAAATAGGCAAAAGCTTTGTGCAATGGGACAGAGATAAGAAATGTTACATCTTGCCTGGAAATCTCCCAGCTTACAAACCTTATCTCATCCCTACACAGAAAACCAGTTACTATGCTAGCATCTCTCTCTTGGTTTCACTTCAAACTCTCCAGACTGGGCTAAGATCAGGAAGGTTATGAACATTCAAGCAGGCATGCTCACCTAAAGAGCAGCCCTTCTAAATTATTTGGAAGCAAGATGACAATGAGATGTTGCTGGAAAAACTGTTGTGATAAACCCTGGGATAGTACCTTGGCAGTGTACCTTGGGACCAAAGAATATGCCGAGTGCTCCTGGGACTTATCCTATCTGGACTTGGTTCTAGAAATCCCACAAACCCTGGAAGGAAAGTGCCACTCTCCATGTCAGGGCCATCTTTATAATTATGCTGAGTAAGATGCCACTTCAGGCGGCAATGTTAGAAATGACAGTGACAGCAATGACAGTCTATGATAGTGCTGAACAAAGTACCCAAGAAAACCCTAACCTCCTCACCCACCAACCCACATAAAAAATCATAATGGTGAGAGATTCAAGACAGACAGAAGGATATACTTCAACTAGCAAAGCAGAGTTAAAGCAAGGAATTCATTCCAATAAGTTATGGCACTGTGCACCAACTTAGGAGGAGATAAACTTACGGAGGCTGAAACAATCAGTCATTACTAGCAATGATGGCTATACACTAGCATCCTGTCAACTTCACATTTACCAACTTTTTTCACTG
Source organism: Pogona vitticeps (assembly GCF_051106095.1). Taxonomy (NCBI): domain Eukaryota; kingdom Metazoa; phylum Chordata; class Lepidosauria; order Squamata; family Agamidae; genus Pogona; species Pogona vitticeps. The sequence continues at coordinate 181,263,241 of NC_135786.1, forward strand.
CTTTGGGTATTGCTTCGCATTTTGCAATGAAAAAGATTGTCAAAAAAAAAAAAAAAAAAAGAAAGAAAAAAGAAAAAAGAAAGAAAGAAAAGATGACCGAACATCATGGATAATTTGAAGCTGACCTCATATTCTTCCTTGAATCCATAGCCTTCTGCACACTTCATCTGTGTAATGTGCTGGAGCAAATCGGCAACACGGATGGCTGGATGGAGCTGCCCAGTCTGGTATGGTACATCTGCAGGGTCTCGCTTCTTGTAGGTGTGTGACTGGACCAGGCTGCTTGTGTCACTGCCCATTGTGTGAGTTTCATCTAGGAAAAGAATACTGAATAATATACCAGGCTCTTCCCTGTGTTTCACAGCAGTTTATGATATCTTGTTTTTGACACCATCAGCACCTTTTATCTCTATCTAAGCAACATACACACAAAATGAACTTCACTGAATAATTTATTCAGGGGGATAATTAAGATGTACTGGAGAGAGCCAAAATTCTGTTGGTTTACAATGAAAATGTTGCATAGTTGATATCAAATAGTTTTGTTTGTTTGTTTAAATATACTAATAAATTAGGTAATTTAAACTGTTTAGGTGTTTAGTTCTAAATGGTACAGAAGTTTCAGGTTGAAACTTCATCAAGTCCCCGTTAGATAAAAACGGACTTGAACACTTCCTGGATTAGTAAACTTTTTATTATCTCTTTCACGGTGATTCAGGACAGATGATAGTGAAAGCACATATATATATTTTAAATGCATAAAACAATATAGATTATAAAGCCAGAAGGGGGAAAAGAAGGTGGAAATGTAGATTTGATACAACACTAGGAAAGAAATACAAGAGGGTAAATGAGAGGAATAATTTGGTTGAGGTTAATGTTCTGACTTAAATTAGCATGCTGTAGTATTAAATAAACAAAATAACATGGGCCATCACATGAGGCATGAAATGTTATATGCCAACTGACATGCAAGCTAACACACAACATAACCCCACGGGGTTGTCAAAACTGGTATGAAGCCAACCATCTCCCACCCCTTCCACACTTCTTCAATGGGGCAAATGGGCAACTTACCATTTATTGGCACTTTAAAGAAGATACATATCAGGAGAAAAAGAGGAGGAGAAGAAAAAGGAAACAGGCCATAAGCAACAGCACTACAGTAATAATTAAAGGTTATTTTTATATTTGCAATTTAAGTGCCTTCAGTCTGGCTTCCTATTATCATAGCCTAATATATTATAATGGGAAGAGTTGAATAGTCAATATAATTTTCTTTTCTTTTATTAAATTGAGATGGCACTTCAGTATAGGATGTGAAAAATAAGATCTACAACTGAGATTTAAATATAATGTTTCCTCCCTGTTGCTTAAACCCCCAAATTCATTAATGACCCTAAATCCATGAACACTTTAAAAGCTACAAGTGGACTTTCTTTCCCCCCAACTATCCCCTATGACAGACCATGCTACTTGAAAGGAAATTCTGGGATGGGGTTCAGGAGAAGGGTGTTGCCCATCTCCTGATTCCTTTGGACCTTGGTCACTTTTTGCTACAAGGCAGTTTAACTATAATCTTTCAGCTTACCAAACTGCACGGTTACCCTGAAATCAATAAACAGTCATATTTAGGCTGACACACTCCTATCCAATTATGTGGGACCAAACAAGATTAAATGACAGCCCATCATGTGATGAAGTTTATGGATTGTAGCAATAGGGTGAATTTGCACCACAACTTTTATATGGAAATCTTACTACAGTGTAAAAATAAGCCAGAAAATTTAATGTGTTAACTGTTCTTATGAAGCAGGAAACCAAAGTCATGATAATATGAGACTCTTCTGCTGGAATTTATCATGTCAACCTTCAATATTCACTACACTATCATAGCAGGGGTGGGCAGAATATGACCCTTTAGCTGTTGCTGAACATCCACTCCCCAGCCATCTTGGCCTACATAAACAATGTCCAACAACATCTGGAGGAGTACATTTTGCCAGCCCTTAGATCACTGTAGTTTCTTCATGTACATTCATTCAAACAATCATCTGACATTTCTTTATGTATTATCACTGTTACCCTTGCCCACCTGACCTGCAATCACGGTCCTGATGTAATAGCTTTTAAAAATTCACCCTAAGTATTTATTAAAATTATTTAAAGCATGTTTTCTGATTGAACTGCTAACAGCCTAGTTTGTCTCCATGTTATAATAGTATTTACCTATAAAGTTACTGAGCTAAGCAGCTTTGTTGTCTATTTATTTATTTATTTTATTGAATTCCTACCCCGCCCATCTAGACCAAAGGTCTACTCTGGGCAGCATTACAAGTTTAAAAACAGTTAAAACCAATAAACATACTGTACACTATAAATCCAAGATGGTAAGATCTGAACTTAAGGTACAGCAGGTGGGAAAGCCTGCCTAAAGAGCCAGGTCTTGAGTTTACTTCTGAAGACACCCAGAGAGGGAGCCAGGCAGATCTCTACAGGCAAGTTGTTCCAGAGGCGAGGGGCCACTGCCGTGAAGGCCCAGTTCCTTGTTTTTTTCTTTCTGGACCTCTCTCGGCATTAGGCCCCTCAGCCACCCTGCCTGACTGGAATGAGTGACTCTGGCAGAAGTGGGTGGGAGGAGGTGCTCTGCCGGATATCGAGGTCCTAAAGCATTTAGGGCTTTATATGTAATTGTAAGAACTTTGAAATAAACACAGAAATGAATGGGCAGCCAATGCAAGGTGGCCAGCATGTTGGCACCTTTTCACTCCAGTAAGAAGTGTGGCCGCCGCATTTTGTACCATCTGAAGTTTCTGCATCAGTCTCAAAGGCAGCCCCATGTAGAATGCATTACAGTAATCTAATCTTGAGACTACGAGTGCATGGACCTAAGTGGTGAGCACCCCCACATCAAGATAGGGACGCAGCTGGGCAATCCGCTGAAGGTGGAAATGTGCGGAACAGACCAATGAGGGACAACACCTAAGTATCCATGGTGAGCGCCGGGCCCAGATGTACACCCAAGCTGCGAACCTCACTCTTGGTGGTAAGAGTCACCTCCCCAAAAGAAAGGGTGTTTCCCAGACCACTGATGTCTGGGGCACCCACCCGAAGGACCCCTGTCTTGCCAGGATTCAGCCTCAGTCCATTCACCTGCATCCACTGCTGAACATCCCCAGGCAGCGCTCAAGGGACGAAACAGCATCCAATGCTGTTGGAAAAAATATGTAGAGCTGAGTATCATCAGCGTACTGATGACGCGAAGCCCTGCATCCCCTGATGATCCCTTCCAGCGGCCTCATATAGATATTAAACAGCACTGGAGAGATAATCGAGCCCTGCAGAACCCTATAATTGAGGCTTCATGGGACCGAGAAACTCTCTCCAATCTGCACTCTCTGGGGACAGTCCTCCAAGAAGGAACGGAGCCAGGCAAGAGCCAGGCCACCAATTCCCAACTCGAAGAGCCTCCCCAGGAGAATATCGTGGTCAACAGTATCAAAGGCGGCTGAGATATCGAGGAGGACCAGCAGAGACATTTTGCCCCTGTCAGCCTCCCTCAGCAGGTCATCGAACAGGGTGACCAATGCTGTTTCCATGCCATGGTGCGGCCTGAAGCCTGACTGAAATGGATCCAAGGCATTAGTTTCATCCAGAAGAGACTGCAGAGCCTATTAATCTCCCTCAGCTAACTACATCTAGCAATTGAGAAGTGGGGAGCTGGGGTAACTTGATATGCCAGCTGCAAGTGTTTCTCTCTCACTACTGTGTTGAGGCCAAGATATCCAGTTTATTCTCCTGGTCAAGAATTTGAAACTCTAAGAGCTCAGTAGTTTTTCATGTTTTGCACTTAAAGGGTATCTGTGTTGTCAGTTTCAGAATGTTCAGAACCCTTAAATGACCCTAAGCTAACAGATTGATCAAAGCTTTACGGGAATTCTGATATAGGCCCCATGCCACTATAGAAAATGAATATTCTCACTCCACCATTGCCAGAATCCCTAGATTTATTTTTGATGGATATTGGGGGGGGGGGGGGGGAGAGAATGGCTGCAAGGTTTCAGGGGAAAAGCAGTTGGCAACCTATCAATCCACTGCTTCTCTGCAGAGAAGCACCAATTTTCCTCAACGTTTAGAAACAGAGTCATGTTTGTCACAATGACTTGCAATTCCATGTTAAAATTCTTAGTTTTCTGCGTCTTAGGAAATACTCCACACACATTTCTCTCCCTCACACACACAAATATATGTGGTTCACAGAAGACCACAGGCAAGACCTTGAGTATACAGGTCATCAGAGCCCATCTAAGAGAGACAGAGAAACAGAGAGAGACAGAGAGGGAGAGGAGTATACTGAGCAAAATATGTATGACAAAAGAGATTCTGGCAGCAGGGTATATGAAAAGGACAATTGGTAAAATGTAATTATCATGTCTCTTGTATAGTTTATCCTAATACCTGGCTCCATTAACACAGAGATATTGGCCTGTTTACGTTCATGGAATGGGGCTTTCTCACTCACCCTTTCACTTTACAGTCCTCTGCAGCTTCTAAACACAAGGTTTATGGGGTCAAACTAAATGGTAAGGAGAATATATATTCCCTGTGATTAACACATTTCCCTCCAGTGATATGAGTGCCTCAAAGATGTGTGCCTCAGCAATCAGAACTACAAAATAAGCTTGTGTTTACTTTCTAACAACCAATCATAAAATGAAATGTAACTAAATGCAAGATATACCTCTGAGGAGAAACATATTCTATGCAAAGCATTCCATATGCAGCCTAGTGTTATCTTGCATTTTGTTTCTATTTGAGATTTCTAGTCTTTCATCAATGATAAAGGGATGCTCCTTCTCCTCTGCAGTCTGTGTCAAATGTATCTTATTTCTTGAAGGACCACCACTTTTAAATAACATACTAATATTTATTTATTTATTTATTTATTTATTTATTTATTTATTTATTTATTTATTTAATATCCCGCCTATCTGAATCACATAGGACCACTCTAGGCGGCTTACAACAACAACAATTTACAATAAAATTAATACGATTTTAAGATAGAGGAAAGGCAAGAACGAAGTTTCTAGTTTCTAGTTTGACTTTCAGCATAGACCTTTGGGAATGCTGCTGGAGATATTGCAGGGAGCTGCAGATGGACAGTAGAACCCTGCCCCCTCCCACCATGTAAAACTGTAAAGCAACTTGGGATCCATGTCAATATTGAATATGCTTTTTTCTTACATTATCAGAAATCTTACAGTTCATGAAAACTATGAAATATCCTTCCAGCTCCAGCCTCTTTAATAGAAAGATTCTAAAAACTGATAATTGGCATGAGGGAAACAAACAAAGTTCCTGAAATGACTTTTGCCCAGTGGAGTTACTCATATGCTAAACATTTCAATAATGCACATTTTAATGCATTAAATTGATATAATCTTATCCTTGAAAAGCCTGTGAACATTGTATCCTTAACTTAAATTAAGGTAAATATCAATTTAAATATGTTATGATTTTCCCTAGCTATGGCCAGGTCTTCCAGAATTTTCTGACACAAATACAGATACAAGTAGTTCCTGTCAGTTATTGTTCAGCAAAACTGTGATGCAAAGCACCTTGGGATGCATGGCATGAAGGCGATATACAAGTGTTGTTACAATATGTTGTTGTTGAAATGGCACCTGAATACTACAAGGCGGCTAAGACACAAAAAGACAAAAGAAATAAATAAGTAAATAAATAAACAAATAAAATAATTGGAAGTTGATTTATGGTGTTTTAAAATAGATTTATTCATATAAATCGTATATTTTTCTTTAAGTTATTATATTATTATGAAGGAACAGCATCTGCTGAGAGGCAGTGCAAAACCAAGTTGCCAAAATATTTAACAAAGCTGATCGTTTTCAGTATCATCAGGATTTAACTAATAGCTCTCTGAGTCCTTAAATGCTGTGTAGTCCAGTTCCTTTTGTAATATAAAGTTTCTGAATGGAATGGTTACACATGAGAAGAAAGTAGCAGAGGTATCATTAGCTCTAGTGACTCCACTCAGTTCCACTACACAGCATTGCTGGTAGAATGCGCATTTTGTGTTATCTTGCATTTTGTTTCTATTTGAGACTCCCAGTCCTTCACTAATGATAAAGGAATGCTGCTACTCCTTTGCAATCTGTGTCGAATATATCTGCTGGATATCTCAGTGGTTTAGGTATCCGGCTGTGGAATCAGAGATTGGAAATCTGATTCCCCACTATGTCTCTTTGACAGAGAATGAACTCAATGATCCAGAAAGTCCCTTCCAGCTCTGCAGTTCTAAGATTAATAATAATAATAACAATACTTATTGGCCTAATATATGATGGAATGTGATACAACCAAGTCTTTTTGAGGGCTCTGACTCAGGTGGACTAAAACATGTTTTAATTTGACTGGACTGTGTCTACAATAGGTAAATAGAAGCAGTTTGTAAATGGAAAAGTTATCTTCTCAATAAATTATGCATAATTCGTTTAGTTAAGCAATTTGTTTTGCTATGCACTTTACACTTGAATACTGATCCCAAACTTGTTGAGTGCAAGAAAAGCAAGTTCCTTACCTTTAACTTTGGTTCCTGAAGCAGTCATCTGTAAACTGACATCTGTGGGTCTTACTGCACAGACATTCTGAAATCTTCCATAGCTGGACTATAGCATGTTGCTGGGATCTCCACATACCTCACTGTGTGTGACCACAGCTATTCCCTCCAATTTGCTTCAGTTCTTAGTCTATCATTTTTAGTCTACCACAGTCTAAACCACAGCAATGAAGCAAGCCATCCAGATAAAGGGAGGAGTTTGGGTGGTGCGAGTTCACAAATGATCACTTGAAGAACTAGTTACACATAAGCAACCTGTTCTTCTTCATGGTCTCTGTGATTCATATCTGTAGAAGATTAGCAAGCCCACTTGTTAATGTTAGGTGGGTAGATGTCATATAAAAGAGATGACAGCAGGGTTTGGTCAAAGATGCATCTTTATGAGATCTAGTAAAGAATTAATAATGTTGAACAAATTTAAAGGGTTGTAACCATGTGATAGCATGACATATGTCTGGCAATGGAACAGCACTCATAAAAGCCACCTTACAGACGCAGCTCTTGTAGAGTGACTTCTTTCAGTTCTGGTTGTTGGCAGAATGCTGACTCATAAGCCAAAGTAGTTACCATTACAACCTATTTATATAATGTTCATGGAGATAAAAGGTGATCTTTCTTAAGCTCTCCACAGTACACAAACACTCAGGGTGATCTACAGCAGTGGTCCTCAACCTTGGGCCTCCAGATGTTTTTGGACCAACTCCCAGAAATCCTGGCCAGAACAGGTGGTGGTGTAGGCTTCTGGGAGTTGTAGTCCAAGAACATCTGGAGGCCCAAGGTTGGGGACCACTGATCTACAGAAGGCAGCCATCTTGGAAATACAAACGTCTAGAGCTCTCCTTAAGCTTTCTGCTCAGAAAGAAAGATCCCAGCTAGGACTGGAACAGCAACAGGACATTTAGGTGGAGCTTGACTTCAAAGCTTTCTAATTTAGGCCTTTCTCCCAGTTGTATCACATTCAGGTATTTGTAAGGTGATTATAATGATATAAGTTATGTAGAACTCTTAGAATGTAAAACTATGGTATTTGTACTCAAGAAAATCTAAAAATCCCATTCTTACTGGCAAGGTAAGCAATGAGATGCAAAGTTATCATCTATGAATGTGATAACCTGAACAGGATAGAGTGGTGACTTTTTCTCATCCACCTTCAAACCCAAACACCTGTGGAGGATTGATTTAAAGCTGTGATCTTGACGATGCAATACCAATCTGTTGTCTCTACATAGGTACTGTACATCATTATGCCTTACATGTGGAGATGTGTTCCTATCACATCCACCCATTTTGTAAATATCCAGAGTGTGGTGGAAAGACAGAAGCAAAGGACTTTGGCTTGGAAATATCATTGTTCAATGGCAAAACAAGGGAATATGGTTGGGCTCAAAAGCATAAGAAATATGTTGGCATGGCAATGCATGTGTTGACAATTCTGAGGTCTAAATCTAGCCATAATTTATCATATCTGGAGCACTGAAGTATCTTTGTAGTAGTCTGATGAGGGGAGACAGGTTTTATACTTCTTTTATCCAAGAAGGTAATCTCTTCTTGTTGTGGAGGAGAAATAGGAAATACACAGAATACGTTCCATGGTAGAAGAAGGTTGAATTTGACAGAATAACCTCACTGAATAATTGTCAGTATTCAATGATCCATGATGATGGTTTGTCATTGATGGAGATGGTGACACAGCTTGCCCCTGAAGCCCTTTTCTATGTGAGATGCCAAAATCAATGACAGTCAAATTTAGTGTTTATTGAAAGTGATATACAGTGGGGTCTTGACTTGCGAACGGCCTGAGTTGCGTACTTTTTGAGTTGCGTACTTCTCCGTCCGCAAAAATCCATTTTGACTTGCGAACGGAGAATTGACGTACGAACCAAAAAGTGTGGGGGGGGGGAGGGGCCGGAGAGGCGGGGAAAGCGGGAAATTCAAACTGCTGTCGTTCGTCAACAGCGAGAGCCGAGAGAGCCAGGCGCTCGCACCGAGCGCCGGCTATAGAGAGACCATGGGGCGCTCCTCCTACCGGGCGGGCTACAGTACTGCCGGGTGCTGCGCTTGCCGCCGCCACCGCTCCTGCCCCCGCTGCCGCCTTCTTCCGAGGGCCACCCTGCTGCCAGACCCTCGGGCTCGCCGGGGTCCTGGGCCACTCGTTGAAGGAAGGAAGGAGGCGTGTTGGGAGACGAGGCATGGCTGACCTGCTCCGCAGGACTCTCTCCAAGCTGCGGGGCAGGCACTCGCAGCGCGGGGCCGCCTCCTCCGAGGAAGCCAGAGATGGAGCGGGAGGCGCCCTTCGAAAAAAAACCCCGTGGAGCCTCCACTTCCAAGGCAACGGGGCGGCTACGGGGGTAGCGCCGTGGGCGCTGCTGGACGGCCAGCTGGCTGCTGGGGAGGAGCCGGGAGCGAGGCGGGAGGTCGCCGCTTGGCCCACGCGAGGAAGGGCGGCAATCCTGCCTGGCGAAAGGGTGCCTGGAGGAGCCAGCCCTTGCCCTCCTAGGAGTGGTGAGGAAGGGTCCCCACAGCATCCGCCCAGCCCCCGGGGCTTCGGGTGCCTCCGCCGGCCGAGCTCTGTTCCTCCACCTCCTTTGCCCCGAGAGGCACAGGATTGGGATCTGCTGCCCTGGAGCAAGGAGGCGGGAACGAAGACGAGAGCCTGCTGCCCAGCTGGGGCTGCCAAGGGGCGTCCGGGGTGCACGAAGAGGCTCCGGGAAGGCCAGGAGGCAGCGCGGGCGCTGTCCCCGCCCCCTGCCCGCCTTCCTTCGGGGCTGCCGAGGGCCACGGGAGCGGGAGAGCACCGGCAGGCTCCGCAGCCAGCTCCAGGAGGCCAGCCCTAGCCCTAGCGCCGACGTCCGGGCTGCCCGCCAACCCGCCCCCTGCCTGCCTTCCTTCGGGGCTGTCGAGGGCCGCGGGAGCGGGAGCGGCTCGGCTTCCCTGTGCGAGGTTGCTCTCCAGTGCCTCCCCTTCTCCTCCCACCAAGGCCGCCGCCGGCGGGACATGTGGGCCCCTTCTGGGCCGAGCGGAGGGGCTCGCAGGTATGTAATGAATGCCCCGACTGACGGCACCTCTTCCCTTCCCTTCCTCAGCGTCCCGCGCCACTTCCCATTACGGATCAAATGGTTTTCAATGCATTTCTATGGGAAATGCAGAATTGACCTGCGAACTTTTTGACTTGCGAACCGCCTTCCAATACGGATTAAGTTCGCAAGTCAAGACCCCACTGTACTTCTTTTTTGCAGGATGGTGCCCTGTGTTTCCCTTGATGGCAAGATCTGTGAGTTACAGATGAAGCTTTTGAGGGAGGTTGTGAAAACTTGCATGACTTAGGACCCTGTTGCTGATGACGGGAATGACTTTGTCATTGCTGCCTATTCAAAGGGATTAGTAGGATGCTGTTTCACAGGTGGTTTGGAGGGAAAAGTTGCTTTTTCCCAGGGGATGGCCTAAGATGGACATTTCAGTTGTTTTCTTCCTTGTGGATCAAAGACAAGAGCATGTTCTCAAAAGAAAGGAAGACACTTTAAGTGGCTGTTGGGAATCTTGTCTCCAAAGCTGTACATGTCTTCAAAATGGGTTAAGGTGCCATAAATAAGCAAGAGAAAAAATTACTGTCAATGATTTCCTACTAACCAGTAAGGAATAGCTGCAGTTATGTGAAGTGTGTAAGGTCTATCCTGTCAAAATGCTATAGCTCAGCTATGAAAGGTTCAGGAATGTGCTGCTCAGGCTCTGGAACATCCACAGGTGTGAGTTACATAGATCACCAGAAAGAACTGCTACTATAGTGAAGGGCATGTGATGAACCTTGTCTGGCATTTTTGTTTTAATATTCTCAATTTTCCATGCTATATATGAGTGGGATACAGAGCCTTATATTGGAGAATGTCTGAGCATCCATGTAAAAATGAATACATTTGAAAAATGCATGTAAAAATTTATAAAGAGAAAACGTCCACTTTTCAAATGCATGCAGAACATCGCTTAAACACATATTGATCAATCCAACATACAAGTTTTAAAATTCATTAATTTGCACATTTGAAATAAATAAACAAAGAGATCTCATCTACTGAAACCACACATGTAAATATGACTTTGCTTGGACTAAATACAAGCGGTGGGAAGGGGGCCATCACTGAATGGAATTTTTATAGATCTGCATATTCACAACTATTATGCATTCTGTAACTACAGCCTGGAAGAGGCAGGGTGGGACCAGTCGAAGACAACACCCTCCAGATATGCTGAGTTGCAAAATCACCATATCCTGCAAATATAGCCATGTGAAGTAGGGAAGATGGAACATAGCCAATCCATCTGGAGGATGCCAGGTTAGGAAAGTCTAGTCCAAATCTTCAGTGAATATTTTAGGAATGGAAAGAAAAAAAAATTTTTTTGATCGTGTGGTATTTACTGAGGAAAAAATTAGAATTCATACACAAAAGGCCCTCTTATTACAAAATTTGGCAATAATTTTAAATTTATTTGTAGAGTTGTATTTACTGTTGTGTCCCACTGCACCTATGTTCAAGAGTATTTCTGTATCTGCATATGGGACTTCCCCATTGTCAAAGAGGCTGTAGATAACACAACTGAGCTCCAGTTCTGGTGGTTTGCATGACATGTCAAAAACCAAAGTCAACATTTGGTGGAGTGTTTTCACATAACCAAGTATAATGTGTTAAAGTGGCAAGAGATTAGTTCCAGTTATGTTTTATCTACAACTGTCATCTGTTTTCACACTATGAAAATGAGTAGGCATGAATCTTGGCTAGCATCCTCTCTATCGTTTCCTCTGGGACTACAGGCTACCCCTGTTCCCCATCTTCCTTGTAAACTATAAATGATATCTTCTGATCCTTCTTTGCCAAGAAAATGATGGTTGCTACTTGCTTAAGAAATGGAATCACAAAATGGATTAGATTGGACAGTGTTTAAGCTACAGCTGACAAGGATAAATCTACTATTTGACACCTCTTCCAGCACTGTTACAATCAGCTGAGTATGACTAAGGTAGGAGAAGAAGCCAGCAAGACAAAAAGTGAACTGTGAAAGTGCTTTTAGTTTTAAATCTCCTGTATGAGATGAGCGAAGAAGGAAGCAGTTACGGTCCTTCTGCAGCTTTGATTGTAACTTTTCATAATTAGGTCAGAATTGCAAATGGAAGATGCTGAGAGTTTTAAAAAACTGGCCAAAGCAGGAGTTTGTTTTTTTTTAATAAAAAATGCTTCTGTTCAGAAGACTGGTCACTGTCCATGACTGGAGAAAGAGGCAGCAGGGGCTGAAGAAGAAGCCATGGCAGGGTTCTTAAGACAGTATGAACAACCCTCATCAGTGGCTGTCAATGGGCCATTTAATGAATGATCACAGCATTTAAATGATGGACCTCTGCATTTCTAAAGGTCAATCTATACACTACATTCTAGTATGTAACTAGAATTAGCCAGTGTCCTATAGGAGTGCTCCTGTCTTACAGAAGTGATTTTGGCAGACCTTCATGATTGAGCGATCATGTTTGAAAATGAACTCTGTGCTTAATTCCTGATGATAAATTACAAAACAAAGCAAACTGATTTGCAAACTATGGGGAGTAAGAAAAGTTCCTCCTGTGCCAAACAGATATTTAATATTCTAATAACCTGCTATTTTTAATGTATTTTGCCCCTAAGATAGCTTTATATAAAAAAAGGGTGAAGGGCTGTAGTACTATGAAAAAAATACTCTTGGAAGCCCTGAAGAATCACTGGCAGTCATTATCAACAACAATAGGACAAGATGGTTTGACCCAGTATAAGACACTTTTAAAAAGTAACTTCCATTACTGTCTCCATAAAAGAGAAAATAATTCTGTAATTTCCCTGACTATTTTAGTTGCTTCCTTCCTTCCTCACATGGAAAAGAAAAAAATACATAAGAAGAAAGGCAGTTACCTGGAGAAGGACATGTCTCTGTACTAAGACAAGGCAACTCACTTTTCTTTCTGGAAATCTCAGGGAGAGAGTTCTCAGAAGTCCTGTTGCAGTGATATGCATACAAGAACTGTGTGAAAAGCTTTGTTCTTCTTTCTTCTACTTTTGTTAAAGGATTCAAGACATTTCTGACAGTGTTCTATGCGAGCACAGGCACACAGTTATTCACCTGTGTGACTTTGCAGAGACCACAAAGAAGAACCAAAATTTAATCCCAGTTGCTTGCTGCAGATACAATTAGTCAAAATTAAGAAGAAGGAAGAATGGCCCAAGGCTACTGCCTGCCTTTTCTCATGACACCAAGCTATGGTTTGGTCTTATGTCTTGAGACGCAATGTGAGTCCTGTTCCTGAAGGAGAATAGATTACAACTAATGCCCATATCAAAGAAATACTTTTGCTGTTCCTTGTTATTTATAACATTTTTCTTATACTTTGAGGACATACATGTGTTTCAGATGGAAAAGGGCTGCCAACATTCTAAAATGGATCATTGGCAATGAGAATGAGAAGTCTGAAGAGCTTAAAACGTACCTTTCTGTAAACGCTGTGCAGATTTAAAATGTATAATTTTTCTCTAATTGGACAGAAGAATAAAATAGAGGGCAGTTCGCAAAATGGTGAAGAAGAGTTTAACAGTGAATTGAATGCTTCTTGGTTAAGTGAAAAAACTAACACCTGACCCCACCTGATCTGTTTTTGTTCTCTTTGTGTTCTAAGATAAAAATAGTTTTAACTATTTATAGTACAGGGAAATACTGAAATAAATCAAACAAAGCATATTAGTCTTGGTATAGAAGTTTACAGTTTATTATCAAAGTTTTTCTCTTTGTATTTTGAAAATGTTATAATGTAATATAGCACAATAAGTGCATGCTGTTTTTTTAAAAAAAGAACAGTACAAACTGCAGTCCAGGTTATTGTGTTATTATGGTGACTGCAGTGTTATTTCCCTGATTTACCAGAAATTTTCTTCAGGTATTACTTATAAGTGAATGGTGCTAAATACCATTTCATTTTAATGATGTTTCTGCACATATTTTGGGATGGTAACCTGAAATGGTTCAGGTTATTTCTTGAAAATTTAATACCAGGGCCATAAACAAGGGAAGTCAATAACTAGCTGTAGGGTTGAAGGGACTTGACTTTGATTTTTTGACAATACCTCCCTCTGATTACACCATAATTCACTTCTGAGTGTCTGTAGTTTAAAAATTGTTTATGTTTCATGTCACAGGTTCCTCTTCCAGTCAATTAACATGTGCAGTTTTGGGAGGGCAGTCCATGTGCACTATACTATAGTTAAAAATGTTTGATTTAATCAAATCAACAACAATCAAACCCAAAAGTCTTTTGTCGCTAGTGTCCATTAGTAAGGACTGAGAGAAAGGACGGGGAAAAAGTGAAGACACCACTGAAAAAACAGAGTGAAAGCAGCAACTAAAATATCAGAATGGGATCCTTGCCAAACTTCATAATTATTTGTTTATCTTTCTTTTGCTTTTTTTAGAGTTGCATTTAAATTTGTGTTAGGCGGTTAGTACGGTGGTAGCATTTAAAAGCATAGGTCAGCTTTGTTGTGATATATTAGAAATGCAACAACATTTCATGTTATTTTTGTTATCTCAGTATGGTAAATTCATTTCCCTTGATTCATTTTACTGTATATTGTATAACCAAGACTTGTTTGCAGTTTCTTGTAAGAAAGATGCAAAATGTCTTTCCTCTTCTAACAATCTAATTTCATATTATTTCATATTATGTGGAACATAATGCACTTTATTTTACTATGCTATTGATGGGCACAATCCCATTGAAAGTCTGTCTGTGAAATGCCAATAAAAAGCAAAGTGGAAACCTTAGTAAATAATAGGAAGCAGACAGATGACCAAATTTTATATTGAATTGTATTATATATGATTCCTTAAATTACATTTAACTGTAATTTATTGTTGAGTCATTGCTATAATAATGATGCTTATACTCTTTATTCATTTGTTACTTTAAAACCAACTCCCACAAGCATTAAAAAGCATCCCTTTTTAAACTGTATTTTCTGGTGACTGTAAGAATTTCATATGCTAACTGGCATTGAAATTAAACATACAGAACAGTTAGCATATTCTCCAGCAGCATAAATCTTGCTTTAAAAAAAAAACCACAACATTCTGAAGCTTCAGTTTAAAGTTTTAAAAACTGTTTCTGTAACAGATGTTGATAAAGGGAAATGTTCTCACCTAAAATTGCAGTTGGCACAAATGGATCTGTCAAACATCATAAGCAGGTCAATGCAGAAAAAGTAAAAAGAGAAAGAAAAGTAAATGACCAAAGTTTCTGCCAGAAAGCCACAAACAAGCAAGTTGTTAAAACATGCAAAAGCTCTTCTCCCTCCTACAAAGCCACAGGAATATTATTCTTCAAAAATGATTAAGACATTAGCTCACACTGAAATAAATGCTCAGGTCTACAGACTGTATGAGAGGTGCCCATGAGCCTCCTATTCAGTGCATGATCAAGGCTGGTCTTGAGAAGAATAAAGGGCTCCAAAGTAGGGGGGAAATCCCTGAATTTCTAAGAGGTAGCAGCAACAGAAAAGGAGAAAATTGTTTACCTGGGTAGTAGGAGTTAGGCACAGTTGTACTCAGTGTGTTTGTTTTCATTGTAAATGAAGATGGCGATGATACAGCTAGAACAAGAACAACACTATTCAATGAACCAAACCAAAAGCATTTGGAAGCTAAAACACATCTGCCTAACTACCCTTATTCAATGAATCTTCAACGAACTGATCAGACAAAGCCAATTGTGGGGAGAAACATATTCTTGAAAAGTAGATAATGAAGACTGTAAACTTCTTTGAATTATTCTTTAAGTTTTAGGTGTGTGTTTTATTAAGTGATGGGAAATGGTTACACTCACTGGCATAATGCAATCATTATATATCTTGATGGCCAACTGCTACCAGCTCAGAAGTCAGTGTAAGAATTTGCTGTTGCATATTGAGTCATATGACTCAGTATATATTTTTATACTGTTTTGTTTTATTTTGTAAGCCGCCCCGAGTAGACATGGTCTAGCGGGGCGGGGTAAAAATCAAATAAATAAATAAATAAATAAAATAGTATGCAACAGCAAATACTAATGCTAGAGTCCTAATGTGAAGCTACTTGCCCATTATATCAACACTGGTGTAAAAACGCAACAGAATGTTGGCCATTGTAGTTCTTCATTTTCTTGTATATCCTCTTATGGTGTCTCCTGCCAAAACAATTAGGAGTAATGTCTTGTGTCTTCAGCAGCACTTGAACTCTATGTGGAAGTAGTCCATTTAATGTCTTCTCACACCAGAACTGCTTCACATTGTGAAGAATAATGCTATTCTGAGACAGACTTGCAACACAGACCTGTAACTTGGTCTTCTCAAGTGATACTGGATTTTTCTTACAAAGAACAGAGTAGTGCAGGCTTCCAATCTCCTCAAAGCAACATCATATGAAGAAGTAGACTATAGGATTTTAAAATTTAGGCTAAAACTCCACAGTCAGTGGGAATTTTCTCTGAGCAGATATATGTATAGGGCTGTTCTCTTAGACTGACAAGTTTACTTGGTGTAACCATGTAATGATACCTAAATTCCATTATAAGCCACAAAACCAGAACAGCTTAAAGAGAAATACTACAAATGCTTCTGCACCTGATCAGCAGTATATTTATATAGCCCAAATACTTGCTTTTGAGGTGTCGTAAGTTTGTGAACTTTAAGACTAGATCATAATAGTGCATTCTATATCCATATTCCATGTTAACTCAAGGATGGGTACTTTCCCACCTATTTGGCTCTCTGTCTTTTAACTCTACCTTTTAACTTATCCACTTACAACTATGTATTGTTTTAACATGTGTGGCCCCATGCTTTGTTTCAGAACTAAGACAATTACTACCTTTTTTGGGACATAGCTGTGCAGATTAGGGCATTTTGGAGGTTGTGCAAAATCAAGATTTTTTCATGCTCTGCTTTGCATACCTAAAGCCTCTCTTTCAGTCTCCAGCATCTTCAGTCAAAAGTATTTCAAGCAGTAGGAATGAAGACCTTTGCCTGGAGATCTCAGATCTTTGCTTTGACCTCCTTTCAGTCAAGAGCAGACACTGGCAAGCAAAGTGGGGGAAAGAAGAACCCTGGCTAACCTAATACAAGACAAGTTCCTCTTTCACTCTTCTAACAGTTCTAAGAAGAAAAGCAATACCATTCTGTTGGATGATAATTGTAAAGTACAACATTTCAACTTGAATAATTTTGTTAACCTTCTGTCATAAGGACCTCTCTGAGGACTATGAGTCCAAAACAATTATTAATTTCATGAATCCTTCGTCAAAAGGAACTCTGATATATGTCAGTTGTAACATTAATTGATGCTTATGACTGGCTAAATGGCTGCCATCCAAACACATTATGATACTTTCCTTAAATGGCTAAAAAGAATATGGGAGCAGGCTGGCAGTATGAAAGCAATAAAGGTTTCAACATTGCAAAAATTAATGAGGAAATGGAACCCAACACCTGCTGCACTGATGTCTGGGATTTTTTTAGGTGAAATCAAATTAAAGACAGAAATGCAAAATTATCTTTATTAAAGAATCCTGTTCTTTCTTGCTGCAAGAACATGCTGTGATACACTGCACAGTGTGAGATTCTGAAGCCCACGGCCGAGTCAATAAACTACCCGTGGAATTGGCTGAGCAGCATGAAGTATTTTAAGAACCATTTGGACCTCCCTTCCCCATCTGCCCCACAGAAACAAATGTGATTGCACCATCTTCCCCCGTGCATTTTATACTTACATCTCCCATTTAGATTGTGTGTGTCCATGAAAGAGAAAGCCTCATCACAGTTGGTGCCTTGTTCAGTGTAGCTTTTATCCATTGAGTTCACCATCACTGTCATTTCCTGCCGTGTGCTGCTCAATGTCTCTTTCCGCTTTTTAGCCAATTTCCTTAAGGAATGAACATTAAAAAAAAAGATGATTCTACACCGAACAAGTGGGGAATCTGCCTTTTTATATCGGCTGTGCCTTGGAACGGCACCTACGCAGACTTTCTAAAAACATTTAAACCAATAGTGAAATTTCAAAATCTCTAAATCCATTTCATTAAAAATTAATTCATGAGAAAAGTGGCAAGAGCAAATTAGATTATTAAAGCTTATCCTTATTATGTGGATTTGTCTGGCAATTATAGTGGAATGTAGGAAGGAGACTATTTGGGCATTGTGTGTGCACAAGGAAATTTCTAGAGCCGAAAAGTGCAAATTGTAACCTGGAGGTTTCATGCAGCTACCCAAGACCTCCACTGCATCGTCATCCTCATCTTTTTGACTTCAGATAGTGTGGTTGGTCCTTCTTAACCTTCATGATGGGCATTTTTAGCCCCCCTTCTAGCCACTTCCACTTTTGAAACATGGCCTCTACACTTAAAAAAATAATAATTAAGGGGAAGTGGCACAAAATATCCACTAGTCAAATGGCCTTAAACTGCGTAACTGACCACTTCATGGTCCCCATTTTTAAAGTAAAAATGCACCTGAAGAATGGCTTTTGTGGCAGGAGTGTCCCTCTGAGGCACTTGGAGCGAAGGATGTGATTCCTGAAGAGAAGGATACAGCTCTTCTGCTTCTGGAAGCCACCTGTCTCATACCAGTGCATGGGCGCACAACCTATGGCCAATATGCCACCCTAAAGTCTTAAATGTACCCCCATGAATATGTGACTCCCCCACTGTTGTCAAATTCCCCCACCCTTTTCCTTAACAATTTTCCCCTTTGCTCTGCCCAGAGATCTTTGATCAGTGGGAAAAAAAACAACCTACCAATTTGAAGATTTATGGGAGAAGGAACAGGAGAGAGCTTTTATTCAGCTGCCTCCAAAGTCCTCAAACATTTGTTGACTCTCCAAGAATGGAAGAAAGCTTCCACTCTCAAGAAAAATCCCTTTGCACCACACGTGCAGGAAATATGGCAGTCTGTTTGAGGGAAAGTAGTGGATATGTGTGCTTACCATATCCCCATCTAGCCCCTTGCTGTACACAATTAAAGTTACTAGTGCTCAAATCTATTAAAATGACAACGACGGTGGGACGAGGAAACAGGAACTACATACAGACCTCTCATTTTCTATCCTAGCCCATCATGACACCTGCCTCAGGAGCTATGACATCAAGTTAGTGGGAGAGATAAGGCTCCACTCAGCACATGAAAATAGCGGGTGTACATGGTTGCCTCCTCTTCTCAGTAAGATTACACAGCAGGTGGGAAAGTGGGGGGACTTAACTCAAACCACTTTTATTTTGTTTTGTTTTAAACCATTACATTTTGAGGAACTTTTGTGGTATTCTGTACAGTGCAGAGGCAGTTAAATAACACACAGAAAAACAGATGGACACACCAGGTCCTATTTACACATACTTAGAATTAAACCTCATGACGAGGTTTATTTATGAATAAGATTGTCCTAGTTATTGCTGCCTTGCATGACATTAATATGTTTCAGGAATATAGGAAAGACGAGTTCAAGCTATTGAATAATTACAGTTCATTTCTATGTCCTTACTAATTAAGGTAACCAACTTTCCAGGTAACCAACTGTTCCTATTTCAGTGAGAATACTGGGATGCCGGCTACAGAATTTAGATTGTTTCAGCTCTCTCTCTTTTTGATATCTACATGTCTATCTGAACACAGCGTATGCAACGACAACGCACACTGTGCCTTCAGCAGGACTCTTGACCACACAGAGAGTACACAGTGGTACAAGTATAGGCTCTGTTTAGACGAAGTTTTGGAGATAAAAAATGAGGACAGCTGGTTCAGTCCCAATTCTACTATCCTGCATTCATTGAATGTCTGAAAAGAACAAACAGAAACGAAGGCTAACCCCATTACCCCAAGCTTCCTTGAGCTTTCACAGGCCTATATATTTGGCTTTAACCTTCTCAAAATGGGTCTCAATGGGTGTTGGGAAAACTCAGTTTGATTCCTGATACAGATCAAAATAAAATTTTTATATTGTTCATGCACTATAATCAGTATCTGAAAAGTGGCAGAAGAGAGCAGATAAAGAATTTAGGGTCACAATGTGATTGGCAAGCAAGCACTATAGTACCCAATTACTGTATGTCTAAAAGCAAAAGCTTGAGAAGACATCTGGCATTTAAATAAATTACTATTATTTTAAAAACAAATGAGAGCAATATGTATATACATATTTCTGTTCATTAGATTAATTATAATAGATTTTCAAAATACTCTGGTATGTAATTCATTTCTTCTTCATTTATGAAAAGTGACGAATGGCTGATGTGAAGACAGTCAGAAACTATTTTAGCCTTTCCAGAACTTTTTTTTTTTAAAGATCAGAAAACTTTATATAACACGGCTGTGGGTTTTACATTACTTCACTTATGAACTCTGTTCAACTTTGGATTCAGGTCACAAGTAAAAATGAATCTAACAGCTACAAGCTGCCCATTTAAAGAGACCACCCCTGAAGTTACAATGAATGGCAGCCTATCGAAGAGGAACTCTATGCTGGAAAAAAGATTTTGAAGAAAAGCCTTGAAAAACCAGGCAGAGCACATCATATCTACTCTATTGGCGGCTGGAGAAGATCTACCAGTAGACAAAAAAGGTATGATACAGCAGCATCGATTTAGTCCGCTGCATAATGGAAATAGAACTTTAGCAGCGTAAAAATCTAAAGGGTGATAAATTTGTATTCGCGAAGGTGATAAATTTGCTTGTATTCCTTCTTGATCTTACAAAGTTCCTCTTAGCATTCATATTTAAAACATTTTGGCCACTGTACCTTTGCTGAAACCATATTGAAGACACTGCCTCACCAGCTGTGAATGCATTTCTTGGAGATTGATTACACATCTTGGAGGAGCAGTTGCCCTCCTCTCTTCTGCTGGCTCTTTTGCCCTCCCCATCACAGGGCCAATGTTGTGGAAGGCCGGCTTCTTGAATCCAAATCTTACCATCACATCAAATTGAGCAGACCTCATGTGAATGAAGATAAGGTAGTGGTTCCTTCTATAACTAGCTCTTTATCCTGTGCTGACCAGAAGGAGGGGGGGGGGTAAATGAGTGACATGCTCCATCTTTTTCTGTAGGTAGCAGATCTAATCTTACTGCCACACTGGCCAGAGCTGGTGAGAGCAGCTGTATGCTTCCGTGTATGCGTCTCTGTCCTCTCCTGAAAAAAGCACAGCTAAGAGGGTTGGAGATGTCCAGAGGTCTTTTTGCAGTGATGCTTCCCCCATCCCTCTTCTTCATGGAGCAAAAGGAATGGAGGACTGTTCTTTAGCGTTTGGAGGTCTCTTCTTACCATCAACTAACCAGTGACTTGTTTCTTTTACCACAAAAGTAGTAGTATAATCTAAAATGGCTACCTATTTTACCTTCCTGTTCTATTATTTTATAAAAAGGGAACATATATATTTTTAAACCTTTTTTGTAGCCTTGGTAGTCATTAAAAAATCTAGATGTATTAGACAATCAGGTCTCCAACCTGAAAGCATCTCACATGACATCATCTTTCACATGGGATTATACTACCTTTTCCTGCCTACCATGCACATTATCTCCTCAGTGAATTTTGTTAAATCACAATTCAATTAAGACTATTCTTAGATATAAAGGATTTCATCTTATATAGCATCAGGAGTAGAGACTGGATATTCATATTCGTCTCTTGGGGTGATGAACACGAATACTGGCACCACAGGTGACCAGGCCCTTTGGACCCTCCTCCTAGAATTGGCTGGTCCACTTCCTGCTTACTGCACAGTGCACAGGGCTGTAGTTGTCCATGTTGCACCAATTGCGAAAGTAGCTGGGCCAGCGCTGCCCTGCCTCTCTGTTCTGCTAACCACTCTCGAGAGGAGGCAAGATGAGTCTCCCCACTCAGTGGTCAGCAGAAAGGTGAAGCAGTGCTGGCCACGCTACTTCTGTGATTGGCACAACGTGGATGATGGTGATTGTGTGCACCACATGGCAAGCAGTAAGTGGGCCAGCCGGTTCTAAGGGGAAGGTCCAAAGGCCTGGCCTGGCCTGGGTGATATTCGTTGTCTCCCCCCAGGAGACAGATTCCCCCTGGTGATGAATACAAATATATCATCTCCAGTCAGGAGTAGAACAGTTTGTATCTGACCATTTCATTCTATTGCCTCAAAGAGAAGAAAAGTTCTTCCATGTACTGTACTATCTCTCAGTCTTTTCTGTCTTCTCAGCCTGTTCACACCATGTGTTCCAATCCAGCACCTGTTCAGCTATCTAGATTTTCTAAATACATTTTGGTAATTGCTTTTTCTCTAAGCTCAGCCTCTGTCTCATTTGTTGTTTCAGAGACACAAAATAGATTTAAATACCTATAAGATAAATATAATATATATATTATAAATGTGAGAATGCTACAATAAACTGCAGCAGTGATACTAACTCAAATGAATCCCCAAACAGGGCTCTCTCACAAACCAACCAACACTCCTAATTAAACAGAGATTCTCTCTGTCTTTCAAGAATAAAAAAGTGAATCCTATCTGTTATGTTTATTTGTGGTACCATTTACAGTGCCAAAAGAGTGTCCATGTTTCTTTCCGGAGATGATCTGTGACTTTAATTTCTTTGCTTTTTGGTGTATAGTCTATGTCAGAACTCTCTGCTTTAACCAAAAGCTTCCTCTTTTTGGAAATGGCCCTCGTTTTAAAAAAAAGTCACAGCACACAGAAATCAAAAGAAAATTAGTCTTTACTGAACTTAACAGTAGAGTGACTCTGCACAGAACAACAAATACCTATGCTAACTTTTCAGCAGGTAAGGCTGATAGGGTTTTGGCCACTGTGTAAACAACAATGCAAAGTTTGAATGGCAACACTGAAACTTGGATTCTTGATAGAAAGCAGACCAATTTCATAAGTTCTGTCTGGATCAGTAAGAAAATCTTATCTACTGACAAAGGAAAGCAAGCTGCTATTTAAACATGCTTTTAAAGTATTTTGAAGGCTTTCACGGCCGGGATCTGATTGTTGTTGTGGATTTTTCGGGCTCAGAACATGGCCAAAGAGCCCGAAAAACCCTCAATAACCATGCATTTTAAGCATTCAGAAGGCGAGATGGGAAATAACATGAATTTGACCATCCCACTTAGAGATTATTTGTCAATGTAGTTGTTACATACAGCACTGATGTTACCTGTCTGTCATGGGTTTGGAGGGAAAGTTCCATCCTATGGGGAGTGGAAGGCGGGACATCAGGAGGAGGGGCTGTACTGTATATATATGTGGAGTTTGTGTGGAGAAGAAGGGAGAGCTGAAGGAGAGCTGAGAGAAGAAGCTGGTGTGGGAGTCTGTGTGTCAGACAGGGTACTACTGTGTGTCAGTCAGTACCAACCTGATAGGTTCAGGTGTCTGTATGGTTAGCCAGAACTGATAGGTTCAGGGTCTGTGCTTTATTTGAAGGTGTTCTGTGTGAACCAAACTGGTGTATGTATGTATGATTGAGACTAAGCCACGTTACTGTATCTTATTCACTTGATCATTTTATTTTCCCTGTGTGTTATTTAAATAAACCTTATTCCTTTGTTTGTTTAAAAATCCATTCCTGGTCTGTGTGACTCCTTACAGGGAATGGTTGGTGGCAGCTTAGTGAAACTGTGGCATATCCCAGTAGGTCTGGGGTTGTCACAGTAGTTGCCCCCTCAGTTTCATGCGACAGCTTTCTGTCTTGCACCTAAGCAACAACTTTCCTAGCTGCAAAGCACAACACAGTTTTCACTTATCACCTTTCCAGATTGCAAAGCACAGCTCAATTCTGTGCAGGGGACTGGAATTCAAGCCCTATGAGGAAAGACTAAAAGAAATGGGCATGTTTAGCCTTCAGAAGAGAAGACTGAGGGGAGATATGACAGCAAAGTTCTAGGGGAAAAGCACCAAATACACAGTTACAAGACAGGGGATACTTAGCTCAGTAATCATAGAATCATAGAAAAGTGAAGTTGGAAGGGGCCTACAAGGCCATCAAGTCCAACCCCCTGCTCAATACAGGAATACAATCAAAGCAGATCTGCCAGGTGATTATGTAAGTTTTTCTTGAATGCACTCACCAACTCCTGAGGTAACTGGTTCCACTGTCATACTGCTCTAACAGTTAGGAGTTTTTTTTTTCCTGATATTCAACAGAAATCTTGCTTCCTTTAACTTGAGCCCATTGTTGTGTGTCCTGCACTCTGGGATGATCAAGAACAGATCTTGCCCCTCCTCTGTAAGACAGCCTTTCAAATATTTGACAAGTGCTATCATGTCACCCCCTCAGCCTTCTTTTCTCATGGCTAAATATGCCCAATTCTTTCAGCCCTTCCCCATAAGGCTTGGTTTCCAGCCTCCTGATCATCCTTGATGATCCTCCTCTGAACTTGTTCCAATTTGTTAGCATCCTTCTTGAAGTGTGATATCCAGAAATGGACACAAAACTCAAGGTGAGGCCTAACCAGTGTTGAACAGAGGGGGACTAGCACATCACGGGATTTGGAAACTATACTTCTATTAATGCAGCCTAAAATAGAGTTTGCCTTTTTTGTAGCCACATCACACTGTTGGCTCATATTTAGCTTGTGATCTATGACAATTCCAAGACCCTTCTCGCTCGTAGTTTTGCTGAGCCAGGTATCCCCCATCTTGTAACTGTGTCATTGGTTTCTTTTTCTGAGGTGCAGTACTTTGCACTTATTCCTGTTGAATTTCATTCTGCTGCTTTCGGCTCAGTGTTCAAGGTCATTTTGAATTTTGTTTCTGTCTTCTAGGGTATTAGCTATTCCGCCCAACTGTGTATCATCTGCAAATCTGACAAGCTTGTAATACTACAAGTGAGAAGGATCTTAGAATTGTTGAAGATCACAAGCTGAATATGAGCCTAGAGTGTGATGTGGCTGCAAACAAAATAAAACAAGACTAGTTTAGGATGCATTAACACAAGCAGAGTCACCAATTCCTGTGGGGTACTAGTCTCTTGCTATTTGGCCCTCATCTAGAGCATTATTTTCTAGTTTTGGACACAGCAGTTTAAGAGGGAAGCCAACAAACTGGAGCAAGTTCAGATGAGGGCAACACGGATGGTCAGGGGACTTGATCATCTCACTTTCCCTTTGAGGAAGAACTGAAAAAACTGGGCATGTTTAGCCTTGAGAAAAGAAGGGGAGATATCATAGCACTTTTCAAATACTTGAAAGGTAGTCATACAGAGGAGGGGCAGGATCTGTTCTCAATCATCCCAGACTGCACGACATGTAATAATGGGCTCAAGCTGCAGGAAGCCGGATTTAGGCTGAAAGTCAGGAAAAATGTCTTAACTGTTAGAGCAGTATGACAATGGAACCAATTACCTCAAGATATGACAATGCTCTGTCAGATCTGCTTTGATTTGGATTTCTGCATTGAGCAGGGGGTTGGAATCAATGGCTTTATAGGCCCACCTAACTCAATTATTCTATAATTCTATGATTCAATAGCTTCCTAGTTTTTAAATACCTTCTTAACTCTTATCTCCAATCACTGACTGAACATAACAGAAGAAGCTTGAAGGCTGGATGGTGAATATCTGTGAGTCACACCTGGCTCATGGACTTGTCAGGTCAGAAAGTCTGATGACTGAACAACTTCCTTTATATACCTTTAGAAAAAACTAGAAGCCTCTGTTTGTACAGTAGGCATTTATCTTTGAAAGAGTTAATTCCAGCGTGAACTAGACAGTCTTTCCAATCATATAAGATCTGGGTATCAAGATAAAATAAGGGTCTCCATCCATCCTATAAAAGTTACATTTAGAAAGAAATGCATGTGACATGAATGGTTATCATTCACATAGCAAAGAGTAGACTATGTCTAGATGGGCGGCATATAAATGCAATAAATAAATAAATAAATAAATAAATAAATAAATAAATAAATAAATAAATAAATAAATAAATAAATAGCAAAGCAATAGAATACATTCTTCCAAAATGGTATAGTGTTATTTTCTTATTAACAGAGAAGTTAGTCCTATTGCTTTAAAAATTAATTCTGATGTGTAGAGAGTTCTTCCACTTCCTTTTTAATTCGAATATCAAAGAAACATAGTAAAGAGTGAATAAACAGGCAACACTGAGGCCTACTCAGGGGGTAGTTGTGTGATATACAGCAAGAGACAACAAAGACATGAAAGGTTTTCACTGGATCTCCTTCTTTGACATATTCTGAAATGTTCATCTTGAGACTAATTACCATTTTAGGAGAAAAAAGACTAATGATTAAAGAGTCCACCTTCTTATTCAGTCAAACTGTCAATTGTATGCAGAGCTTGAAATATGTAAGGGGGGTACGCGCTGTAGGCATCCATTTTTCTCTTGCTTTTATGAAGCTAAGTAGGGGGCCTTTTTAAACTAATGCAAATATATTTTGAGATGTCCTCATGTAGTACACCAAAGCCACCTGTGTAAAAAGCCACCTTTGATTCATGCAGTAGCTCAATGATGCCTGTAGTACAACACTGTGTTAACATTTCTGAACTAGAGGTTGTCTCTACTTTTCTACTTGGCCCAGTGCTTTGTAACCAATGCTTTGATTTTATGATAATTCATACTTGGATAAGTACAAATAGACACCTATCTTCTATAAAAATGGACTTCATTTTTATGAAAACTCTCAATCACGTAGATATCTTATTAGACTAGAGACAAAGAACACACAATATGAATAGGCAAATTTTGGGCTTTGTGTTATATTTTGAAACCATTACACAAAGTGAAAAATAATCAACTGAACTTTCATATAACTACAAAAAGAAAGCCCCACGTCTTCTGCATCATGAAAGGTAGCCAGTGTATGCTTGAATTTCATTCAAGTGAATTAGTCTATGCTTGAATTTCATTTGAGACTAAAAGTTACACTAAGTTGTTAGATACTGGCTGCAATCCTCTGACTTAGCATAAGAAAATTAATAACTTTCTGTCGTTTCCTAGCCAGCAATAAAGAGTTCCCTGAGGGGTCTTGGCCATACTGGTTTGATGCATGCACACATGCTCCTGAGAAATGAAGTATAGACTTTTTATTTGTCAGTTACAAACAGACTTAAGAGTTACTAATTTCCCAATGCTAAGCAACAGAATTTCAGCCACTGAATTAAAATATGTCACATATTGTCAATTAAAATATCTATACCAAGTGTATATATTGGACAGGTACCATTGCCACTGCTTAAGTTAATACATATTAATATTCTATGACATGTCCTTAGAGTAAAATAAATACAAGACCAATTGGACAATCACACAGGCAGATCTACTAGGGCAAGCATTTAGAGCTGGTGACTAAAGGGGTTGAACTTTTGTTAAGGCTTCGAACTCAAAGATCATGAGACCATGAAAAATATTCTTTCACCAGAACCACAATACAACATGTTTAAGAACCACTGTAGCATGGTTTCACCATTATGTTCTAAGGAAGGTTTTCATACAGACAACAATATAGCATACTATCTTTTCTTCAGTTTGGATTCTTTAAATAAGGAACACAACTGAGGTTCACATTACAGCATTTTCTATTATATAGCTTGTATCTTCTTGGAAAGAAATTGCTGGTAGTTGAGAGATAGAGACTGAATTGTCAAATAAGATAAAACATATGGAAACACGAACATAGAAATATGCATCACTCCAGCTGATACAGATAAATTAAATATTTCCTGCCATATTATTTGTATTATTCATTGGTTACTACACAATGTGACATTTTACAGATGGCGATAAATATGTCAGTGAATTTACAGTGTTTTGAATTACATCTTTCAAAAATACTGTATTAGCAAACAGAAGTCTGTAATAATAACACAGTATTCAGTAGAGCCATAATGAAAAATGAAATTTCTTACATTCCTCTATAGCAGGGGTCTCCACATGTTTCACACAGAGGGCCACATTATTTGCAATATTTTCAAGGGTTGAAGGTGCCTACACGCACATACACACACACACACTTGCGCCCACCCACATGCACATGCTTCCACCCACATGCACTCCCACTCACCCACCTTACCCACTCACACTCGCGCACACTCCCACTTGCACGCATGCACCCACTCTTGCCCGCCCACCTGGACAGGCCAGATAAAAAGGCCAGGCAGGTTGGATGTGGCCCGTGGGAGACCCCTGCTCTATAGAAATAAGTCACCAACTCCCGCAGTACCTTTGTGGTTGAGAGCAGTAGATACAAGGAAAAAAGGCAGTGTGTCAGGAAGAGAAAATGAGCAAAATATTGGCTGTACATGTTACATAGTCAGTCAGTAAGATAAAATGATGAAAAAAGTGTGTGCTTGGTATGCAGATTATGACTGCAAATGACCAAATATTCACAACATTGCCCAGGATTCCAAAACCTATATCTAAATTAGCAGATAGAAAAAACCAGTTCATTCTATGTAAGTCCCAGCTGGGTAGGCCCACCAAAAATCAGTTGTGCATATATATATATATATATATGACTTAGTGGATCCTGATTTGAAATGATAGTCATTATTTCTGAATTTGTATCTATATATATAAACTGACACATGAACATTCAAGGTAAACATTATCTTTCCTTTTATGTTCTCTCTCTTTTTTTGACAATGTAAGAGGACATCCTAAAATAACTCCACCTACCCCATGCATTCAGATCTCAAACTATGAAAGTCAAAATATCACTTTCAATTAGGATTACAGTGGTGACCCGCAAAACGATGTTAATTTGTTCAGCGAAAATCGCTGTCTTCTGAAAACATTGTCTTGCGAAATGCGGTTCCCCATTGGAATGCACTGAAATCCATATAATGCATTCCAATGGGGAAAAATCGTCGTTTTGCAAAAACCGTCCATAGAGAAACCGTTTTGCGAAGCGCAGATCAGCTGTCAAAATCACTGTCTTGCAAAAATCAGTCATGAAAACACCCATTTTGTGAGTCGTGGACTCAGCTGTCACAATCGTCATCTTGCAAAAATTGGTCCCCCCCCCAAAAAAACATCTTGCGAAGCATCGTCCAGTGAAGATCGCCCATAGGAAACACTGTTTTGCAAAGCGCTATAGCGATCGCAAAAACTCATTGTCTAGCAAATTAACCATTTTGCGAGGTCATCGTCTAGCGGGGCGTCACTGTATGTCCTGAATTATTGATATGTCATCATGTACTAGCCAGAGTTTGGAAAGAACTAGCTATACACAGTTCTGTAACTTGCCACCAGTTACTTTTTGGAGAACAATTAATTAAAGAATACTTTCAAATGGTTGTTCTTTCAAAGTTATAATAAAATTTATAATTACTTTCAAAGTTATAATAAAATTTATAATTACACATGTAGCAACAGTGTTTTCTAGTTACTTCCAACAGTTAAATTTACAGGCATTTTAGAAGCATTGTGACTTAATGTTTAATGGCAAGGACAGTGTTCTTTGGTTGTTGTGGGTTTTTCGGGCTCTTTGGCCATGTTCTGAAGGTTGTTCTTCCTGACATTTCGCCAGTCTCTGTGGCCGGCATATTTGCAACTTACAGTTTCATAAATGGTCATAGAGGGAATCAGAGAGTAGTTCCCTGAATGTTTATGTCCTAATGCTAATAGCAATGCAATGCATTAATAATGTGCAACACAACAGATTACGTGTGCCACCAAAGCTATGATAAAAACAATGACAACCTGGCTGCCAAGCAGCAAAGAGTAATGAATAATACAGCGAGTTCCTTTTAAAACAACATTCCAAGCTGTGACACCAGTCATGCACTAAGCAGTACTGTGAGACTCAAAGGTAAGTTGGAAGATGCTTTAAAAACACCTTGGTGGAGAAAGGACCAGAAAGCAGGACACCTTTCTGATTTTCCCTTCATTTTCTGTCCTCGGACTCTCCCTTACTGATCTTATCTGGAGGCTGCCCTTCAGATGTAAGCTACACAGTGCTCAAAAAGGAGTGTTAAAACGGTGCCTTAAAAAAAAGCAGCCAGAGACCTAACATATCACAATGTGAAGCAGCTGACACAGATAGTTACTTCAAACAGTATTCATGTGGCAGCCATATTGTGAGAAGCAGCCCTGAGACAAACCTCTCATGAGCTCATAGATTCTTTTATATCACCACTGCCTTCCAAATGGTTTCATACACCAAAACGTGTAACAGTTAATCTACTGTTTATTCAAAACCACCAGCAGAAGTTAATAGACAGTTATAAACTAATTGAGTGCGTCTGTAAAGCTATCTCCTCATTCATCTCACTTTTTCAATTTAGCTTTGTTAGTGTTCCATATGGTACAGTGATCCGCTGCTTAGAACTGCCATTTTCCGCACAAAAAGACCCTTCTAACAACAGGAAGCTAATAGTTTAACTGTTTCTCTAAATTTGTTTGACAAAACTGACATTTAACGCACCATGTCACGTTGTCAGTAATCTGCAGTTTACCCTTAGGCAGTCAGTGGATGCTCATTTTATTTACCTCTCATAGTTAAGAGCGTAATTAATATTCCACACTGAAACAAAGATTAGAGATTTGACAAACACTGCTATTTAAATTCTCCATTATAGCAAACATTAAAATCAAACATCTTCTACATGCTCCATTGCGTAAATGACACGTGTAGCTGTAATTTAACTTTTTAGATTTTAATGCAAATTAATTTCTGCTGGCAGTTTAATGAGTCGGAAAACACAAATCTTACAATTCTCTCTATATCCACAGCTCAGTGGTTAAACTAAAGGGACAACATGATTTTCCCCTTTTAACTCTTTGAATATACAGTACTGTTCAGAGCTATAAATCACCAAGAGATACTACATTAAAAAAAACTCTATAGTTTCTAAGTGGGTGTAATTTATAAATAACTAATCAGCAACAAGTTAAGAAACACTGTTGCTACATTATTGTAATTCAGATTCAAAAATATGGATTCACATATTAAGTTGTGCTTCTTTTATAGCATATTAAAATGATAGCTGTTGATATATAGCCCAGATGCATTTCAAGAAATGGCAACAACTGGGAGAAAATTGAACAGATTTATTACTGTGTTGCACATTCTCCCGATCTGAATCCAGGGGATATGTGTGCTAAGCTGAAGCAAATGTAGTAATTACTAGGGAAGTTTGCTTACAGGCACTATTTATTTACTGGGACTCAATTAGTTTTAAAAGCTACACATGAAACAGAAGTTATAATATTAAAATACAATTCAACAGTTATAGTTTTAAATCACAATTCAATGGAATTTTTTTTAAAAGCATCATTAAAAAATTTTAAGTATCTGCCCCTTAAAAGCCAACTTTTCAAAAATTAGCTTTTTGGACTATATCTCCCAAAATCCCCCAGCCAGAGGGCCACTGAAATTTACATATTATTTGCTTTAATGTCAGCTAGGTATGACAGATTTCTGAAGGCAAACATGAGCTTTGTTACTGCAAGACACCTTTGGTGCAGCAGAAATATACAACAGGATTTCTATCCTCAAAAGGTACAGCTTTTTCTTTGCCTCTGTGTTGCATGATCAATGATGAGAACTCATTAATTTGCTGCAGTCTTGTTTCAGAATCAATTCATTATTTTCCCGCCTTCATTAAGTTAGCTCAAGTAGAGACAGCACAGACATGTTACATTTCTGCTTCTTTCCTCAGGAATCCTAGACCCAAATGTTAAGACACACATCCTATAACATAATAGAGTCTACTACAATAAAATAAAATAAAAGATAAAACAAAAGAGCAATCAACATACAAAAAACATGCTTTTAGGTTCCCTTCTAGTCAATATTGCACACATAAATGATAATTTCCCACACAAGAGCAACTGACAGTGGGGCCATGTAGTCAAAATGCTCATGGGCAGACACCTCTTCAGAAAACAAATGACTATAGCAATAATTTATGCTAATTTGGGCTGGAATTTTGTGTGATTGATTAAAATTATTATTATGTAGAACACCTCTAGGCAACTACACTGGCTCATTAAACACGGAAGCCTAAAATTATCTGCTTTATAACAAATGTGTGTGTGTATGCATATGTGTATGGGGTAGGGAGAGAATGAGTGAGGGAAAAGACGTGAGAAGGAAGGAAGAATTAAGCAGAGAGGAAGCTGAAAATATATTCCAACTGCCTCTGCAGACAATTTGAAGTCATGCCCTGAAAAGAATACACA
Organism: Pogona vitticeps; assembly: GCF_051106095.1. Lineage (NCBI taxonomy): Eukaryota > Metazoa > Chordata > Lepidosauria > Squamata > Agamidae > Pogona > Pogona vitticeps. The sequence continues at coordinate 181,295,081 of NC_135786.1, forward strand.
CTTGATAAAGCGTCTGCTGCTTTCCTCTTCTCAATCGAAGGTACACAGTGGAGCTACTGACTTGCCTGACTTCTTCACAAGACTTCATTAGTCACTGCCACTTCCAATCTGTTCCAGTTATTTTACATTCTGCTCCCAAAGGAGGAATACTCTCTCCCCCTGAGATTGCAGCAGCCTAAACTTCTGAAAGATAAACTGGCTCATTTTGCAAGCTGGTATATCTCTTGGCTACCAGCTCCAAATAGAACCCTTCCCTCTAGCCGTGATAACAAAGAGAAGAGATGTATGCGCAGATACAAGGCAGTGGGCTCTAGGACAAAGTGAGAATAAGAGGCATAATTCCTTATTAGTTTTATGTCCTTATTGCTCATACAGCAGGATAAATACCAATATGGCTATGAAATTCATCTAGAAGCTAACAGAGGTTGAACTGCAGCCTTATTTCTGGATAACCAAGGAGAAAAAAACTGCCAGCTTTTTCTTGATTTTCCTATATCCTTGTTAAAACCTTTTGCAAATTTTCACAGCTGGATGAGTGAGTAAGAAGGCCATCTGATGGTGCTTGTCCATTATCAACCTTGTGTGAGACCTAAGGGAAACATTTTGAAGATGGAGCAATGCAGTCTCCAAGCACATATAAAGGGATGTGCCTTGGGAAACTGTGACCTTGGGAGAGAAGCCAGACACTGTCTATATAGTTATGATAAACCCTCATCCATCTTAAGAAGGTCTTGAAAGGAACATTTATAATGGTACATGAATGAAGGCTGTGCCTTATCAACTCAATCAGGGGAGCTTTGTGAGGCTCAGCTTTTGATTCAGTTTAGTAACAGTTTACCAAATGATTCTTTAAAAACTAAAGTTCATGCTAACATTTTCAAATGAGCAAGACCTAATTTAAAAGTTAAAATCCAATAGCTCAATCCTAAACTAAAAGCATTAATATACAAGTCATTTTCAGTATTCACAATGAAATATTGGTTAGATTTTCTTGTAATTGCTAAAATAGATGGCCAATCATTGTTCTCCCTTCTAACCTCTTGGCCTCCTGCAGTTTGGCTTAAATCAAAATAAATCATGAGCATAAATTGCTCATGACATCTGAGTGCTTAGCCTGGAGGAATGGCCTCCCCCAATTTGAAGAGACACTTGTTCAGAAGGCTGAGGCAAAGAGGCAGACCCGAAAGCAGCAAAATCAGGGAGCTGGACAGGGGACAGACTGTATTTGTCTTCAGTGTGGAAGGGATTGTCACTCTCGAATTGGCCTTCTCAGCCACACTAGATGCTGTTCCAAGACCTCTATTCAGAGCATGTTACCATAGTCTCTGGAGTCTGAAGGATGTCTACACACAGATTGCTCAAATCTTGCATTTACTCTATTTTATATTGATTTGGTTTTACTGGTCTTTGATCGTAATAAAGCATTCATTCTTGTATAAAATTATCCTCATTTTAAAGTTGTCACCTTTTCACAGATACGTATGTGGAATCAATTATTGGAAATGCTTCCTTTCTACAGATATACATTCCTTACCATCATGAGCCTGCTAAAAGTAAAAACAAGAGTCTGGAAACCATAAAGCTTTGAGAGTGATTACTAAAGCAGCAGGAGATTGAATGGACTCCAGGTGGATTATCTGCCATATAGATATTTTCCCAAACCTGCCTTATGTTTGTTTGGTAACACTTTCCAGCACTCACCCCAACAGGATTAAATGGCATTTTTTTCTTTTATTTGCTCCCTCTCCCCTTTCTTCACCCATTTAGGACAGAATTAGAGAACTACTGGCTGATATAAGCAAAACAGCACTGACACCTGAGTAGTGATGTTGCCATGAAAATAAGTAGGTGGAAGTTCTTTAATTTGAATTATAGAATCACAAACTAATTGAGTTGGAAAGGGCCTATAAGGTCCAAATCTATTGCTCAGTACAGGAATCCAAATCAAAGCAGATCTGACAAACAGTTGTCCAATTTGGTTTTCTCTTGCATAATTAAAGACACAATTACATATTAAAAATTACTGTTTTTTAATTAGGCTTAGCATGTTTGAAATTGGTTTAAAAGATTTCGACTACATGATGCGTAGAGAAGCACTAATAAATGGAGGTATTTTACTTGGCCATGAGAGGGTCATTTATTTTAAATTGCTTGTGTTTTATTTGTGTGGTGTGTGTGTGTGTGTGTGTGTGTGTGTGTGTGTGTGTGTGTGTGTGTGTGTGTGTGTGTGTGTGTGTGTGTGTGTGTGTGTGTAACAAGGAGATATATCGTACCTCCTTGTGTGAGCAATAGATCTTTTTATTTCAAGGTGGTAATATGCAGCTTGCAGAATGACACATTTGAGATCATGTGGAGGCGGAAGTAGTGGCATCGGAAGGGGGAATCTGAGGCATGGAGTTGCCTCGAGACTCCACTCCAGATCCACCGCCTGTCTGGATGCCGGCACTGTGGCTGCAGCCGCCTCCTGAGGTTTGGCTGCGGGGGGGGGGGAGTAGCGATCCAGCGACTTATGGCTCATGTGCTTGCAGAAAGGGCTCTGTGTGCCAGCTGTGGCATGCGTGCCATAGGTTCACCATAGCTGTTATAGACTAATGGGGAAGCATAATGGACAGATGATACACTAGAACAGTGGTTGTTAACCTTTGTTACTCAGATGTTTTTGAACTGCAACTCCCAGAATCCCCAGCCAGCACAGTTGGTGGTGAAGGCTTCTGGGAATTGCAGTCCAAAACTCCTGAGTAACCCAAGGTTAAGAACCAGTGCACTAGAACATGACACGTGTCTATAATTTTACTTTTAACTAAACTCCACTAGTAAAGACTCTGATTTTTTAAAAAATGGAACTGCAAATACTGACAAAAATGGACTATGGATTGTAGTCTCCTGTACATTTTCTAATCATTAAAATGGAGTTTGCATATAGCTCACATTGAATATCTATTAAAGTGCACAGAGGCTAAATGCAAGTTGGTTGCTACTACTGTCCTTATTCTTAAACACTGAACTGGAATCCTCCTTGATGTTCCTTGAAGTTGAACAGTGTTATTGCTATTCTAAGTTTCCTTCCCAACATGATTTTAAGCTTGAATTGAAAATTCAGTCTTTTTGCTTTTTTGTAACATTGTTACACTGGAGTGGGGAGTGGAAAACATAAATCATTAACTGGTACCATAGTAAAGGAAAGCCAAAGCTTGCAAATTGCAAACAGATGCTTGGGCACAGATCACAAACAGCACAGCATCCTTCTAGGGAAAAACACCCGTTATAATATAAAACATCTTGACAAATTATTTTGCCCTTGCTGCATTATTTGCTGTGATCTACTTACCAATGCATTTTGGGGCTGTCAGGAACGAGGAAAAGTGACATTCTATTACCAGCATATTGAGACTAGATAACACAGTTTTTCAATACTGTCCTTGCTGAATCAGCTGGTGCAAAACCTTGTAATGTAGACTCAGCCTTTTTATCCATGCATCTTTCAGTGTTTGGAAACAAGACCTCGCACACTGTATCTTACATATCTTCCTATGAACAGAGGGTCATTTTAAGTCCTATGCTACATTTTTATCTTCCTCTTTGTACTTCTATTTAGCTGTTCCATCTAACTTAAGAAACAGATGTAGCATCACTGTACTTTGTTTAATTTTCTATAAGTACAGTCTGTATAGCAGCTGGTTCCACAAAAGTGGTGCTGGTGGGAAAATTTCAGCAGGACTAAAATTCTGTCAGGAATCAATCTAATGCAAGGACTATCTGGTCCCCACAACTGTCAACCTATGGGAAACTCACAAGCTGCACAGGAACACAACAAGACCATCCTGAAAACATTTCAAGGCAATATGTATACAGAAACATATTGCTTCTGGTACCTAAATAATTTATCTATCATGACTGATAATCTCTCATTATCTTGCCCCTTATGAATTTGGCTAATTATCTTCTAAACTATCCACCAATGGTAGCCATCACTATATCTTGTGTAAATTCCACTATTTGAACTGTTAACTGTGTGAAGAACAAACACTTTATTTCTGTCTTGAATCCCCCATTTTAGCTCCACTGTATGACCACAGGTTCTAGCATTACGAGACAGGAAGAAAAATCTCTCCCAGTCTGTTTTCTTGATGTTAAACCCCCAGGACTCTAGTTCCAATCTCCTTTGCACAGGCCCTGTTGCCTCCCCTTAAAAGTCCCACAGCTAACTTCCTCTACCACTCTCTTAATCACACAGGGAGACCTTTCCACTTTGCCTGTCTGGTTGGCTCCAAGCATATCATGGGGAGTATTTTGGGTAAATCTGCCCTGGAAATACTAATTTCCAGCTTCCTTCCTAGCACATTCTTGGTGTAAGATGGTATCTGTTTACATAGCTGTGGAATCACTTGCCTCTTCCTAACTGGGGAGGGCTCCTCATCCTGTTGCTAAACTTTTCCTGTTGCTTACCTTTTCATAAATCTTCATCCCTCACACTGAGACAGTTTATCAGCTGAAGCCCACCTCAATCTATCCTATCTTTTCAGGCAAAACCAAAATAAAAAAAAAAAATAAAGATTAAAAAATATAAAAATATTGTAGCACTTTAAAGACTAACTGCTATATTTTAATGTGAGCTTTCATGGACAAGTTTAGTTCCTTTCTTTTGTTCATGTCTGAGGAAGTTGACTTGTCCATGAATGCTCATATTAAAATATAACATTTCCTCTTTAAAATGCCACAATGGTTTTGACTTTTTAAATTTTTCTCTTGTTTTTGCCTAATATGCTAGTTCAGACTAACACAGCTGCCTCCTTTATACCATCTTTATAATCATGACTAATGTCTCTAAATCTTTGAAGCATTTGATTAAATTATGAGGTCTTCATTTTACTGCAAGTGGATCTCAATAGTAGTTTTCCCCACATTTCAAAAACAGTGATTTTATGCAGTTATGTAATTCAATGTCTTCTCTACTGGCAGTTCCTTACTGGAATTATATAATTTGTTATGAGGCCCCCAAAATCTATCTATTCTTACTGTCCTTTTTAATTGCTTTTTGAAAGTAACACTTTATATTACTTTTATGTTCTTGTTACGTTCTTCTTATTTTTAGTTCTTTTTTTTAAAAAAACCTTATAAACATTTTAAATAAAATAGACTCTAATTTTTTTAAAAGTTCCTCTCAAAACAAGAGGTGAAGGCAAATGTTTAAAAATTGACCAGATGTTATGTCTATGGCTCATGAAACCACACTGTTACCTCCTAGCTCACCACAGTCCTTAGAGCATTTTTCCTTGTTGCTTCGTTAGCTACAACAAATGAATGATGAATGCATATGTAGTGCAGTTTTGTGCGTTTGTCATTCTAAATTCAATGGAACTGACCTCCTTAGCCAGTAATTCTGTATATAGTCTGGAAGTAATTCTTCTTCAATTTAGCAAGATTTACCTCTAAGTAGAAATACACAGGCTTGCACTATTAAACACCCAACTATGTAAGAAAAAGGACAAACATTCCATTAAGCATTCCAATACATCTATTATCCTAGATTAACTGAGTCTTCTGGGCCCTAACTTCTCAGCCTCATCATCATCATCTTCAATCAGGCTCAAAAAAGAGTTTTAGGAAAGTTTTAACTGAAGTGAATTATAGAAAAATGACCTTCTTTATCACAACAATTTTCATTTCTGTCTCATTATGGAACTCTTCACTGATAGAGAGCTATTAGGCTGCAGGTCATTTCCTTTTACTTCTGAATTTTTCTCTCCTTCAAAGCTGTCAGTGACATCAAGGTACAGTATAGTCTCTTTCCCCTGTGCCACCCCACCCAAATATTTAAGAAGCCATTGTGCTTTAAAAAGTGATCTTCCTTCTATTTGTATACCAATAGGGAGGAAGGAAATCTCTACTGCGTTATTTCACCAAATAACTATAAGCATTTCAAAACAGAAAACAAGTCTATTTTACTACAAAATGTCAAGATTCAATTCTCCCTACTATGCTTTTTAGTGCAAACAAAGAAAGGGATAAAATACATCCCAAAGTGTCATGAACGACTACCAATCAAAAAAAGTCACATATAGGTAGATGGCTGTCAGGGTATGGAATTTTATAGGCCTGAACCCATATATGTTTCATTAACGAGCTGCCATTATGTGCAGATGAGAGAAAAACTGAATCATCCTAAGCTGATGCAATGAGGTGAAACCAGAAAGAGCCCAGGTGCAGAGATGAGGTCACCTGGAACCCGATTGGACTGGACAGAGACAAGATTATGTATAAATATGGACTGTGTCTGTGATATGTTCTCTTCTTCTGATGTGATTTTCTGCCACGCATGCTGTCGGACTGTGTGAAGACTTCTAGATGTGCTGTAGAGACCTGCCTGTATATAAGTGTACATATATGTAAATATAACCGTCAAAGAAGAACTGGTAAAGTGTCTTCATTTACTCTGCGCCAGAAATGTAACAATGGCTATTGATGAAACTCTGAGAATAACAGCAAGAGGTGCACATTGGTGACAGTAATTTCTCTATGACACACACACATACACACACGCCAAGGAGAGAAAAGATACAACAATAGCAACAAAACAGCCTACAATAAATAATAGCGTGCAATCACATAGAATACAAGCTCACTATCCTCAGACACTCATCACAGATTGATTAGATTTGTGTAGTGTTTTGATCCTTCAAGAAAACTAGCTGTGGCAGCTGAAATGATCTGAATGTTTGAAGCCTCAAAGATTTTCCACCTCCCTTTACTTTCAGTAAATGCTTGTGTCCCAAAGAAGAGGATTATAAAGGAACTGGAGACACTTTCAACTTTAGTATCAGTCCATGAAAAACCTCTTGCAATTTATTTTCATGACAGCTTGTTTACTGCTGGGAATAAAAGGCATATACAGCTAAGCTAAAAAAGACTGAATTATGCTCAAGTATAAATATTAATTCTAATGTACACTGACAACGACTAAAGGCATGTAAGAGGAAGCAGCCTGGTGCCCGACCCAAGTTCCAGGCAATATACTGGGCAGTATTATAGTAGTTTCTTCCCCAAATATCTAGAAATCACTGGAGAATAAAGCAAACAAGATGACAGACACCATGCTTAAGCTGATAAGAAGAGTTGGACTGCCTGGGGTCAAGAAGAAAAGGTAAAGGCAGAACATAGTTAGTAAAGGTTCTTAAAATCCTAAGTAATTTTTTACACAACATGCAAGTGATCTATGAAATTCACTGTTACAGGTTTCTGTGATGGTCGTGAGCATAAACGGCTTTTGAGTGGGTTACATACAGTAAATTCAGGAAAGATTAGTTTGTCTGCACCTATGAGCTAAGATAAGTAATTCCATGTCTACAACAAGCATTCTTTGTAATGCAAGATCATGAGAACAAACTACCCAGGATATAGCAACATCTTAATTTTCTTGCTTCTGTCCCTAGGACATCTTCTTGGCTTATTTAAGAAATAGAAAACTAATTGAAGGGTTATATTTCATGTCACATTCAGACAAACAAAATAATCCCCCTCCAAACTTCTTTTATTAAACATATATTTGGAAACTATAATCAATAAAGGTATAGGTTCCCCTTGACATTTAGTCCAGTCGTGTCCAACTCTAGGGTGGGGTGCTCATCCCCATTTCCAAGCCGTAGAGCCAGTGTTTGTCCAAAGACAGTTTACGTGGTCATGTGACCAGCGCGACTAGACACGGAATGCCGTTACCTTCCCACTGTGGTGGTACCTATTTATCTACTTGCATTTTTACATGCTTTCAAATTGCCAGGAGCTGGGACAAGCGACGGGAGCTCACTCCATCGCGTGGATTCGATCTTACAACTAACTATAATCTACAGGAGATTAATTTGAGGACTTCTTATCCCTTCTAGTGTTTCTGCCACTAGAGATATTCCCCAAAGGTTTTGTTTATTTTCCACCAAAAGTAGAAGAGCAGCTCAGAGAAGAGTGATTTTGATGGTAAAACCACCAGAAGCAAGTCTTCTCTTATAGATCCTGCACAGTGCAACATCTGGAGCTACATTTAATTTGTACAACAGGCATTGCAGAAAGTGATACAAGGTAAGTGATGCATCTGTAAAATCCCCACACTGTTCCCCAGCTTCATCCCAGCATATTCTTGCCTAGAATTTCAGCTCCCTACCAAGATAGCATTACTATTCCGCTACTGAAAGAGGCTGAAATTCCATATATATGACTGCCTAACTGCCACTTGGATGCAGTTTGGGGCTCATTTGTTTAGATACGTGGGGACTGCACTGGATCTGTATGAAACTATAGAGAACTATGTTAGATCAAACTAATGGCCCATGTGGTCTAATATGTTCACACAATGGTCAACCAGTTGCCTCTGAGAAAAACATGGGTCCAACTATTTCTTGCATTTTATTTCTGAATGCAGTAAGCAGAGAAGGACTGAGAAAGAACTAGACTTCTTGCAAATTGAAATTCTGGATTATGGATACCATGATGGATTCCTTTGGCTTCACTGGACCTTCTCTGCAGATTTACTAACATAATAAGAGGCTAGGATGTCTGTATCTTTAAGTATATGAAAACTGACATGATAAAAGTCCAAGAGAGCAACATGGTTAAGTGTGTTATAATTCTTTAGCTTGAAGGAATGAAGATTGTTTGAAAATAAGATATCTGTATTATTCAGAATTGGTAATCCCCAATTAAAGACATCAAAATTAAAGTTTACCTCTGAGTTCCCTGGTTATAACATAATAGACAGGATATGTAATAAATGATTTTATAATGGCCAGAATCCTATTGGTGTTTGCATAAGCTTTGTATAATTGGCTGCAAAGAACTGTTGCTTATTGATGAGATTCTGGGGGATGTCTCATTATTGCTCTTGTTCATGTGCTCAACTGCACAACCAAGATGCACCATGGCACCCCATCCATTAATTGCAGTTAGAGATGGGCATGATGCATTTTGTGCCAGGTTGTCGTCGGTGTGGCACCACACTCAGTTGAGGAGGCAGAACAAAGATTCCTGCAGTGCTGTCTGTGAGTGGGCAGCTGCTGGAGGAGGCAGAAAAGGGAAATCTGCTCCTGCTGGGGTTCTAAGATCATGTGATGGGGAAGGAACAAGCAGCGCAGGCTGGCTGGTGAGTTGCGGAGAAAGTGGGGTGGGGGTAAGGAACGCACAGCATCTGTGGTACCATACCAAGGACTTAAGATGACCCATCTCTAATTGAAATTAACTGTAGCAAGTTATGCAAATCTTAACAAAACAACAGGACTCCAGCCAATATTTTATACCAATACAAGTTTAACTATTCATCTTAATGAGTTTAACTATTCATCTTAATCATTGCTCTCATGTAATATTATGTTCTAATGATATCCAATGTAACATTCTTTACAAACCACTAGAAATTTAAGGCTCCAGCGAAAATGTCTCTCCTGAGATTAGATAACTTAATTTTGAATTCCTTGCAAAGTGACACTAGTCTATTTATATTTTGGAGGAGTTGTTATACTTTGTCTAAAATCCTGCTAATTAATATAATGAGTAACACTAGAGTTGGCCCATTTAATCAATGGGGTTTTAGTGAGTCAACTCCCCCATACATTCCATTGATTCAAGTGGGTCTATTCTAACTGTGGCTTGCTATACTAAAGTAAGTCACAGAGCAGACCCATTTGAATAAATGGAACTTATGGAAGAGGTGACTCAACAAATCCCCATTGGCCAAATGGGCCTATTCTAGTGCAATTTACTATGCTAAACAACAGGATTTGTGTCTTCATTTTTAAAGCTGAAAACTTTCCAAGAATAACTTTCCTGACAAATGTGGGGTGAATAATCTATTGTGACTGATATAACTGGCCTTTTCAGATGGCGCCAAACATAAGCTATTTTTGAATTTTGGTACAAAGTTTGAAATATGGATCACAAAGAGAAGACAAAGAAATTATTAATTTTTTTGCTGTCGGCTGATATCTAGTAGTAAGTCACAACTAGGGTAAGCTCACTGAATCATTTACATTCACAGAAGTGCTGACTCATAACCAACTAATTCAATGGGCTTACTCTAGTTGTGATTTATTACTGGATTTTAGCCAATGGTTTCCCAACATAAAAGCAATTTGGAAGAAATTTCTAACAAGCCCAGTAAGGACAGAACATTCACAGTGCAGGAAAAGATCAAATGGTATGTTGCTGTTATGCCCTATTAAGTTAGTTCCGACTTCTGGTGACCCTATGAATTAGTGATCTCTGAAAGGTACTACGGTCAACAGCTCTGTTTGGGTTTTGCCAGCTCAAGTTCATGGTTTCAAATGGTAAAGAAATATTGGGAAAGTTCCCAGAAAAAAAAGGTACTTCTCTTAGTGTACTTGGGGTGAGGTTCCTGGACCATGGTTACATAATTTTGCTCTATTTTAAGGTTCTGAATCTACTGCTTTCTTTCAAATTGGGAAGAAAGGCAGTTTTACTCTGAGTTAGAGGATTCCTAATTAGATCTTCTGTATGTGCCAGCCGTAACTTTCTTTCCTGAAGAAAACTGTGTATGTATCGTCTTCAGAAAAAAGGAAAGCAATTTTTTATTTTGAATTCAATTTTGTTATGTACTCTTATGCTACAATTTTTTTACATTTTTTGAACATTTGTGAACTGTTTCTCAACACTTTTAAAACTTGTCTCTGAACAATCTTTTAAAAGATAATTTCTGGAACTTTTTACTAGGTCTAAGAACTGTGCATTCTCCATTGTGGCAGTAAATATGCCCTTCCCCCTTTTGAACTTATGACTTACAATATTTAAATTAGTTGGAGTGGATGGAATAGATTTTGTTTCCCACATTGTTTTATGGTAATCAGGCTAGGAGATGTGCTAGAAGACTTTGTAGTGATTTTGTTTCATTTCATGATATTATATTGTTCTCTCTTTGCTTAACATATATCCATTTTATGCTGTAATCAGCCTTATAATATTTTATTTCTGACTGTGGCATTGCTTTCACTATAACCTTATTAATATTATTCAGGTGATATGTTGTCATAACAACATAACACCCCCAGTGCAATATATTGTTTTTATTCTTTTTTTGGAACATTTATTACTCTTCACCATTGGGCTTGCTATTTCAGTAAATGCTACATTGGTTTAACTTTTGGTGTGATTCTGGCTTAATGATCAGTCTCCATAAGCTCACTGAGCAAAGTACAGGATAAGAGGTATGTTCACACTGGTCACCCGGATAAGAGTTTCCATTCCCCTGTATATGTGTCACTTGACACCCTCCAGATGTGTCTCTTTCCCATCCTCATCCTTATTGGTATCTTTTTAATTTTCTAAAACATGTTGTAACATTTGTAAAACCAATTCAATAGAAATATTAAAACACAGGGCAATGTGTTTGAATTAACCAAAGCAATTCTAATGGACCACATGATTTTCAACCAAAAAGATGATGCTTGAACAAATGTCAAATGACATTTTGCTATAGCCATTTAATGTTTCTTCCATTATTTTGTTCTTACAAGGAGTTGAGGGAGCCTTTTGTTGCAGCTTTTCAGGGGAAATAGGGTTCTTTATGCAAACCCCAAATGATCCTTTATTATAATCCCAGAACCTGATTCACTAGTAAGTTCCAGCTGTTTTGTGCAGCTCCAGCAAAACAAAGCTACTGTCAACCAAATTAAGTGGTCAATCAAGTTTGGTTAATAGCTTATTTATATCTCCAGAATATTCCAAAGCAGTTAGTATATACGGGTGAATTTTTCTTTGAGGATTGCAGTGGTTAAAACGCTGTACTGCAGCTAAAACTGTGCTCACGACCTGGGGTTCAAATCCCAGGTAGCCGGCTCAAGGTTGACTCAGCCTTCCATCCTTCCGAGGTCAGTAAAATGAGTACCCAGCTTGCTGGGGGGGCAATGTGTAGCCTGTATAATTAAAAAAAAAATTGTAAACCGCCCGGAGAGTGCTTGTAGCGCTATGGGGCGGTATATAAGTCCAATAAATAAATAAATAAAATAAATAAATAAATAAATCTATAACCTTTAAATTGGGCTCTGTTTAGCTATATATTAACTGTCCAACTGCAAGTTTTGAACATTGTCTCATAAATAACAACTGGAGGCTCTCATACAAAAACAATTTTGTTACATTTACAATGTATTGTCCTAACTCCAGTTTGACACTTAGGGATTTCCACTCTCCTCCTCTTGCAGCCTTCTTCAGTTTCCAAAAACATGTACCAGAGCATTATCTCACTTCTTTGGAGCAGGTTTCTGAGCATTAATTTTGCCCCTCTATACACATTAAATTCCACTCATGCAGGAGTAAAAATCCAGTGTTGGACACTGACTTATACTTTAAAAATTGGAAAAGAGAGTTCACATTTCATCCGTTAATGTATCACATTGTCTTCATGGCTAAGAAAAAATACCTCTTGTTTGAAAGAATACAAAGATACCCACTTTTCAAGTATTGTTGCAATATTTATGTACTTTTTTAAAAATAGGTGACTCAAGTTGTTATTATCACTTTCTGGTCTTTGTTGTTTCTTCCTGTCTTTCTTGCCAAAAGACCATCTAAAACAATAGCAACATGGTCTAAAATATGGAGGATAAAAGCTTTCAAAAATATTTCCCCCCAAAAAGGAGTAACATTAATAAGCAAATTGCACTCACTATGCAAAAGAAGTAATGCAGTTGATAGTCACTGTGTTATTTTCTAAGGGATCACCGTTGCTCCCTTGTTGCCCCCAGTATAACATTACAGGCAACATGATTAATTGCACCATGTTATTTTCAAGCTCTTCAGGAGCAACAGTACTATTCTTTCAAGCATGCACTTGATTAAAATGTTGATTTCTGTGATAGATCCTAAAGCATACGGCTTCAAAATATTGTTCATTGTTTCAATGTCAACAATAAACTGAATGAAAAATTTGTCCATTGGTGAAAATTAGGGATGATCCAAAGATGGGGGAGAAATATCTTGAGTTTGCAGATTTATATGTGCTTGTCACAAACTTGTGAACCACAGTCCTGAACTAAGTGATAGAGTCCTATGAGCATCTTTTGGTATATATTTCTCCTAACAGAACAAATGCTTTAGAGAACTAACTTTTTCAGAGCTTTGTCAGAGCATCAGACTGCTCTGGAAAGTATAAATTCGTATCAGCATTATAGAATGGCTGAAATTCTGTCACAGTATAGAGCAGACCCACTGAATCAGTGGGGATTTGGTGAGTTTACTCCTCTATAAGTTCCTTTGTTCAAATGAACCTACTCTAATTGTTAACTTACTTTAGCACGGTAAATAGCCATGAAACCTGCAGAGAAGTCTACTGATTTACTAAACCTACTTTAGAGCAACTTACTTCACTAAGTAACAACCGATGATCTGCTTACAAAACTGATTTTATTATTGGGCACTACTTTGATGTTTGAAAAGCAGCATATAACTATTGTCAAGAACAATACTGTACGCATGCATGAGAAAGCTAATTCCTTTCTCCAGACATCCACATTTCATGGAGCATGACTGTATACCTTCTGCAAGTCCATTAAGCAAAGCCATGGAAGAAGAAACACCCAAAGACAAGATGTATTTTTTTTTCTTTATGAGCCTTTGCCCCTGGCCAGCACATAAGTTAGACAGGTGTTGAACACCTTTCCACAGCCACACGTCCCTGTTAATATTTTCAATTTATTAAGCCTTCTTTGTTGCCTAAGATGATGAATACAACCATACTGCATTATGGTAACACCAAGAGAAAATAAATGCAGTTATTTAATAGCTCCTTCTTCTGCTTCACAATACTGCAAAAATATTATCCGCACTGTACAGTACTACATTTTTTCTAGACTTGACAATGTGTGTTAGACCAGTTTGCTCATGGTCATGTCGTCATGTTAAGTCCCATGTCATTTACATTTTGACCAAGCTATAAATCAGTTTCTTGCTACAATCACAACAAATAAATAATTGCTTCTACAGATGAGCCAAGAATTTCCTACCCATAAAGTAGTTAGTTTATTTCTAGGCTTTTGTCCAGCAGTTTCTGTCATGGTAGGTTATTGTGCAGCAGATTGAAAGCATCCTAATCTGTGCTGTGTCTCTTACTCAATAGACAGAGTGCTAAGTGAGGCATTGCACTGGTGTGTGAAAATAACATCAAATTTACTACATTTTGCTTGTTTTTCTTTTTTGCTGATAGTTACTCCTATAATAAAAGAGCGGTTAAAATATTCATTTACTTCTTAGAGACTAAATGGAGACACACAGAATTAAGGTTGGCCAATATCTATATGGCAGAAATTCCCTGAATTCCTTATAATAACTCCACCAGCTCTTTAGAAGAATATTAGAGTGGATGAAAGAATCTTCTCTACATAATACTGTCCAGATAGCATGATTTTCCTCTGATGCCTCTCTCTAAGTTTTCCCGCTCCAGAGCAAGACAATCTGATGGTCTGAATTGGACCACAGACAGAGTATCTTCAACAAGCTGTTACTTCTCACCTTGTTTATATGAACAAAACATTGCAAAGCATTTGTCACATCTGAACATATAACAACCTTTGTTTGAGAGACAGAAAAAAAACATTAGGAAAATAATACTTTTGCCCCTGATTTTTATTTTTATTTTATGATGTTCTGCCTGTAGCTACTGCTTTATTGTTTGCATTTTATGTTTTTCATCAAATTTGTGCAACACCCAATAAACATCTGTTTATCAGGCAGTTTAAATGCATAATAAATAAAATTAAATAATTTGCTAGTATTTTTCAGGTGCAGCTAGAAAAATAGGTGAAGAAAAAAACCTAGTACCAGCAAATTCCTTCAGCGACCTGCTTTCAGTAAAAGCTTGTTTTATTTTAGATTGCACTCCCTTAGTTCACCCTTGTGTTGTTGTTGTTTAGTCGGTAAGTCATGTCCAAATCTTTGTGACCCCCATGGACCAGAGCACGCCAGGCCCTCCTGTCTTCCACGGCCTCCCGGAGTTGTGTCAAATTCATGTTGGTAGCTTCAATGACACTGTCCAACCATCTCGTCCTCTGTTGTCCCCTTCTCCTCTTGCCTTCACACTTACCCAACATCAGGGTCTTTTCCAGGGAGCCTTCTCTTCTCATGAGATGGCAAAGTATTGGAACCTCAGCTTCAGGATATGTCCTTCCAGTGAGTACTCAGGCTTGATTTCCTTGAAAATGGATAGGTTGGTTCTCCCTGCAGTCCAGGGGACTCTCAAGATCTCCTCCAGCACCACAATTCAATTCTTCGGTGGTCAGCTCTCACTTCCATACATTGCTACTGGAAAAACCATAGCTTTGACTATGCGGACCTTTGTCGGCAAGGTGATGTCTCTGCTTTTGGAGATTTTGTCTAGGTTTGTCATTGCTTTCCTCCCAAGAAGCAGGCGTCTTTCAATTTCGTGGCTGCTGTCACCATCTGCAGTGATCATGGAGCCCAAGAAAGTAAAATCTGTTGACCATCTGGTGATGTCCATGCCCCTTGTGTTGGAAAAGAGTGTTTGTGATGACCAGCTTGTTCTCTTGACAAAACTCTATTAGAATTTGCTCTGCTTCATTTTGAACTCCAAGGCCAAACATACCGGTCTTGGTTGTCCCTGCATGGCATAGCCCATAGCTTCTCTGAATTACTTTAAACCCCTTCGCCACAACAAGGCAAAGAGGCAACCTTGTGTAGTTTTACATAAAATAGCCAATGTTGCTTAGCAGAACATAAGTGTTAAAACAGGAACACCGAGTACTACATTCTTTGAAATAGGTTAAATACAGCAACACTAAAATCAATGCTGTAACAAAATTAAAAGGCTGGTTTACAGTATGCTTTGGTTTTGTTCAATGTAGATTTTGCTTACTCACAGGAATTACTACATCATCATTTTTCCACAATTAGTTAACATGGAACTCAGAGGAGTCTGTTCAGATAGCAAAAATAAAAGTAGTTCTATAAAATTACATTAGTTTGAAAATAGCAGTTACTTAAAAAAAAAACACCTCGTGTGATCTATCTTGAAGGCCTCTATTACTTGTTATATTATTCAATTTAGAATATTCTTCCTCATTATGTCAGGTTATGGGCCATCAAGTCAGAACCAAACTATAATGACCCTACAAGGGCTTTTAAAAATAACTGCAATATTTAAGGATTGTCTCAACAGCACCACCCTCCCTGCCCGGTAGTTTCCATGGCTGAGTGGAGATTTGAATAAAGGTCTTCTGAGTCCTAGCCCTCTGTTTACCACACTACACTGGGTACTCTTCAATATAGGTTGCCATTATATGAGTGGGTGACAAACAGTAAACTAAATCCAAACAACACAGAGGTTCTATCGACTGCCGGTCCATCAGAGCAAGGAGATAGGTTTAAACATGTGCTGGACAGAATGGCATTCAACTTTAATAATCAGGTCTGCAGTCTGGGAGTGATGTTAGATTTTCTTGGTTTACCTATCTACATGATTCCCAGGTGTGAAGAAGTGAACCACTGCAGCAGAACACATACTTCTTATGCAGATAGTCCCACAGCTAACTGCAGGCTTCTCTGGGTCTGAAACTCTGAAGAATGGCTATCAGACAATATTGAGTTAGATGGTCTGGATTCACAAACAACAGCTTCTTCTGTTCTTATGTCTGTTACACTAAGAACCCAGGATCATGTGCATGGGGAATTTATAAATATTGCTTTTTTTGTGAATTCTGAGAGTTGTGGTCTGAAAAATAACTTTTACCAGTTATGATGTCATGCATGGGCTGTCATTACAGTAGTAGATGCCAGCTGCAGATAATTGGAATGATACCGAGAATGCACTGTTATACATTCCCTGGTGTCATTCTGACTAGATACCTACAATATGCAATACATGGGGCTGCCTTGAAGGATCATGTGGCAAGTTCAAAAGTTAACACCTAAGTTGCTCACAGGTATAAGGGCATATCAAACATGAGTGGCTCTCCTAAACCTTTGTACTCAAAGCATACCAGCCAATTATACTGGCTTTAAATATAAAGCCGGCAGGAACTATGACATTACAAGGATTGTCTAATTTTCTGATTCTGCATGAGGCTGCATCTTCTTCTGTAGGGAAGTCTTCATCAGACCTCTCCTTATGTATCTTGCTTACTGCATAGGAACCTGGAATGTAAGATCTATGAACCTTGGGAAGCTGGAGGTGGTCAAACAGGAGATGGCAAGAATAAACATCGACATCCTGGGCATCAGTGAACTAAAATGGACAGGAATGGGCGAATTCAGCTCAGATGATTATCATATCTACTATTGTGGGCAAGAATCCCGTAGAAGGAATGGAGTAGCCCTCATAGTCAACAAAAGAGTGGGAAAAGCTGTAATGGGATACAATCTCAAAAATGATAGAATGATGTCAATACGAATCCAAGGCAGACCATTCAACATCACAATAATCCAAGTTTATGCACCAACCAGCATTGCTGAGGAGACTGAAATTGAACAATTCTATGAAGATTTACAACACCTTCTAGAACTGACACCAAAGAAAGATGTTCTTCTCATTCTAGGGGACTGGAATGCTAAAGTAGGGAGCCAAGAGATAAAAGGAACAACAGGGAAGTTTGGCCTTGGAGTTCAGAACGAAGCAGGACAAAGGCTAATAGAGTTTTGTCAAGAGAATAAGCTGGTCATCACAAACACTCTTTTCCAACAACACAAGAGGCGACTCTATACATGGAAATCACCAGATGGGCAATATCGAAATCAGATTGATTATATTCTCTGCAGCCAAAGATGGAGAAGCTCTATACAGTCAGCAAAAACAAGACCTGGAGCTGACTGCGGTTCTGATCATCAGCTTCTCATAGCAAAATTCAAGCTTAGACTGAAGAGATTAGGAAAAACCACTGGGCCACTCAGGTATAATCTAAACCAAATCCCTTATGAATACACAGTGGAAGTAAAGAACAGATTTAAGGAACTAGATTTGGTGGACAGAGTGCCTGAAGAACTTTGGATAGAGGCTCGTAACATTGTCCAGGAGGCAGCAACGAAAACCATCCCAAAGAAAAGGAAATGCAAGAAAGCAAAGTGGCTGTCCAACGAGGCCTTAGAAATAGCAGAGAGGAGAAGGGAAGCAAAATGCAAGGGAGATAGGGAAAGTTACAGAAACTTGAATTCAGACTTCCAAAGAATAGCAAGGAGAGACAAGAGGGCCTTCTTAAATGAACAATGCAAAGAAATAGAGGAAGATAACAGAAAAGGAAAGACCAGAGATCTGTTCAGGAAAATTGGACATATTAGAGGAACATTTTGCGCAAAGATGAACATGATAAAAGACAAAAATGGGAGGGACCTAACAGAAGCAGAAGACGTCAAGAAGAGGTGGCAAGAATACACAGAGGAATTATATCAGAAAGATTTGGATATCCTGGACAACCCAGACAATGTAGTTGCTGACCTTGAGCCAGACATCCTGGAGAGCGAAGTCAAGTGGGCCTTAGAAAGCCTGGCTAACAACAAGGCCAGTGGAGGTGATGGCATTCCAGTTGAACTATTTAAAATCTTGAAAGATGATGCTGTTAAGGTGCTACATTCAATATGCCAGCAAGTTTGGAAAACTCAACAGTGGCCAGAGGATTGGAAAAGATCAGTCTACATCCCAATCCCAAAGAAAGGCAGTGCCAAAGAATGCTCCAACTACCGTACAATTGCACTCATTTCGCACGCTAGCAAGGTTATGCTCAAAATCCTCCAAGGTAGGCTTCAGCAGTATGTGGACCGAGAACTCCCAGAAGTACAAGCTGGATTCCGAAGAGGCAGAGGAACTCGAGACCAAATTGCTAACTTGCGCTGGATTATGGAGAAAGCCAGAGAGTTCCAGAAAAATATCTACTTCTGCTTCATTGACTATGCGAAAGCCTTTGACTGTGTGGACCACAGCAAACTATGGCAAGTTCTTAAAGAAATGGGAGTGCCTGACCACTTTATCTGTCTCCTGAGAAACCTATATGTGGGACAGGAAGCAACAGTTAGAACTGGTCATGGAACAACTGAGTGGTTCAAAATTGGGAAAGGAGTACGGCAAGGCTGTATATTGTCCCCCAGCTTATTTAACTTATATGCAGAATACATCATGCGGAAGGCTGGACTGGAAGAAACCCAAGCCGGAATTAAGATTGCCGGAAGAAATATCAACAACCTCCGATATGCAGATGATACCACTCTGATGGCAGAAAGTGAGGAGGAATTAAAGAACCTTGTAATGAGAGTGAAAGAGGAGAGTGCAAAAAACGGTCTGAAACTCAACATCAAAAAAACTAAGATCATGGCCACTGGTCCCATCACCTCCTGGGAAATAGAAGGGGAAGATATGGAGGCAGTGTCAAATTTTATCTTCCTGGGCTCCATGATTACTTCAGATGGAGACACCAGCCCTGAAATTAAAAGGCGCCTTCTTCTTGGGAGGAAAGCGATGACAAATCTTGACAGCATCTTGAAAAGCAGAGACATCAACTTGCCAACAAAAGTCCAAATAGTCAAAGCTATGGTTTTTCCTGTCGTGATGTATGGAAGTGAGAGCTGGACCATAAAGAAAGCAGACCGCCGAAGAATTGATGCCTTTGAATTGTGGTGCTGGAGGAGGCTCTTGAGAATCCCCTGGACTGCAAGGAGAACAAACCTATCAGTTCTAAAGGAAATCAACCCTGAATGCTCACTTGAAGGACAGATCCTGAAGCTGAGGCTCCACTACTTTGGCCATCTCATGAGAAGAAAAGAGTCCTTGGAAAAAACCTTGATGTTAGGAAGGTGTGATGGCAAGAGGAGAAGGGGACGACCAAGGATGAGATGGTTGGACAGTGTCATCGAAGCAACCAACATGAACCTGACACAACTCCGGGAGGCAGTAGAAGACAGGAGGGCCTGGCGTGCTCTGGTCCATGGGGTCACGAAGAGTCGGACACGACTAAACGACTAAACACACATTGCTTTGTTGATGTAATGTTTTTTAAAAAATAAATCAGGCAGTTTTTTTATATTTACTACTTAGGAATTTTGTGGTGTTTAAATATATTTGTGCGTCATCATGTTGATTCTGACTTCTAGCAACTTTTCCAGGGGTTTCTAGGTAGAGAGTACTCAAAAGTGGTTTGCCATTCCCTTCATTTCTGAGGTGAGGAGTGGAACTGTGCCAAGACAGAAGGGGAAGAGAGGCCATAGCCAGTTTCTCTTCCTAATTCTACATAGAATAAATAATGCATTACCAGGGTTATACTGCTCTTGCTATGTCTATACAACTAATTCTTTTGTAAATAAGTGGCCTTAGGATGGATCTCTCTGTCTGTATACTCTTCTCCTTCTCCACATGTAAACACACCATTTGGTTCAGAATAGCTGAAGGAGGAAGTTGAAAATTAATACAAGAGTATTTTAATATTTCTGTTTTGTTAGCTACTTAAACAAAGCATCCATTCTAAGTTATTATGTGCATCCTTTTGAAATCCAGAACAGATTTATCTGAAGTGCTGCTGGATGCTTTAAAAGTTAGCTTTATCTCTCATTGCCTAAATCTTGTTGCTAGTCCCAACTACAATATGCATACTGAATGGGATTTACTTACCATTTAGTGGTTGATTCATTGGCTTATTTTAGTTGAGACTAGCAATTGCAATTAGACTCTATATGCAGGTGTGTATCCATTCCCACCTGCAAATCATTTCTTGGTATGAGTGTCAAGTGATGAACAACCAATGTAAAATAAGGGCTATATGTGGATTTTAGTTTAAGAAAAAAAATCACAAGGCAGCTGCAATAGTAACAATTAAGATCAACAAATATTTTAACTTTAAATATGATCCTTTCCCCTAGTGAATCAAAAATCTAGCTATATCTGAGCCTGTTATCCAGTAAGTACCTCAGTGTTTTCAATCACATATGCAGGAAAATGAAAGTACTCAGCAGTTTGCTTCTGAAAGCGAAGTATCCATGCAGTAATTAATGAAACTGTACATGATTACTTCCCTACATTTATGAATCAACTGTTAATTTCAATCTGATTTTTGCACAGCATCTATTTTTAGTTCACAAGAAGAAAAGTTGGCATGCCTTTAAAAATGCCATCAATGAACAGAAATGAAGCTTTAAGATGCAGATGCCACCTGTGCAGTGATCCCAGAATGGAAAACTGGATTGCAGGAGGAGGGAGGAGAGACCATGCTGCTAAAATTATACCAACCTTTCAAGGGAATGTGATACTGAAAGAAATTCTTAGATAGTCATACTGTAACAAAATACTATTTATGACACATTGTGACACATTACATGATGCCATGCAATGTACTGTACTTTGCTTTCAAAGCAGACCATATTAACTGGACAATAACATGTCCAGTAATGGCAAGGACAAAAATGTGGACAATTACTTTTTGGGATTATACCTCCCAGCATGACTATTGCTTAAGTATAGCATAATCATTGTTCCATCAGAATAAGATGGAACAGTACAGGCTTTAAACACTGTTCACTATTTCACCACTGTTATTAAAATCAAGAGAGAAAAGCAGGTTTTAAGTCCAACAACCTGCTGTAAGAAATAAACCAAAATTAATAGAGTTCTTTACCACCTGCGTATAAACAGAATTATAACCAGCTTTTCAATTATGGTATGTTTTATAGATCTTATGACTTTTGTGGACTTTTAACAAATTTAATTATTAGTTTCAAAGTATGTATCATTCTTATTTATTCAGTGCTACTGATGGCTACTGAGACTATGATATTTGGGGCATAACACAAGAAAACAAAGATCATTGAGAAAGACAATAATGCTGGGAAGTGTCAAAGACAGCAGAGAATGAGGAAGGTGGAATATAATATTGATTGAGTCAAGCAAGGAAGCCATGATCTTGAGTTTGCAAAAGTTTGAGAGGGCTGTTATTATAGGACATCTTGGAAGTCATTAATTCATAACATTCCCATACATTTGAAGTGACTTGATAATATATAACAGTGGTTCCCAACCTTGGGTCCTCAGATGTTCTTGGACTAATATTCCCAGAAGCCTTCACCACTAGCTGTGCTGGCCAGGATTTCTGGGAGTTGTAGTTCAATAACATCTGGGCACCCAAAGTTGGAAACCACTAGCATATAACAACAACTGATGGCAGAAAGTCTACTACATACATATGACATAAAGAAACACATCTTTTAATATGTCACCCATCACCACCATCCCCAAATTTGATCATTTATGATAGATTTCAGCTACTGCCTGATTTGGAAAAGAGGAATCTGCAGCTGAGTGTCTACTCAACCATGAAGTGCTTTAGGTAACCTTGGGTATCATAATCCACAATCTCTTTGACAAAGCTAGTTTAGAACACTGATGTGAATATAAAATGTGCTGTTTGTGTCAATTGTCTCAAATTCCTTGGAGAAAGGGTGGGAGAATAAGCACACACAACAAACTAATTTGAATCTGATGTTGGTTAAAGGGCTGGGTTTTTTTAGTAATGGAAAATGGCCAGCATTACTTTTAGCCTATATTAACATGACTTGTGCATTGATAATCTGGATAGCATTTTAAATAGGAAGTATAGCCCAAAGTGAAAGATATGATTAATCAAAATTAGCTAGTTTGGTAGTGCTTGAAGTGGATACTAACCTTTTATTTATTGTTGAGGTTAATTTACTTTTCGAAGGGTCGCTAACGTGATCTCATTAGTTTGACTGGCTGATGGTACAACTCTAGCAAAACTGAAATCTGCTGTAAATAATGCTTACACTTATGTAACCAATCACATCATATGATATTTCCTATCCTATTAATCCCAGTTATATGGATATTCAGTAAACCAGGCTAGACAAATAAAGATTATTCTTAATGTAGTAATGTTCCCATCATGATCAGTACAATACACTATGCATATTTTATCAGCCCTTCCTGTTCACACATGAAGGCTGAAATCCTATTGTTTGGCTTTATTCTACATAAGGCTGATCATGGTGACTTTTGGAAATTAATAATCCCCCCTGTCCTGCAGCTACCAAAAGCTTCTACATAATGAAAGAGATCCAAAGGGAACCTCTAGGAAAGAATTAGAAACTCTGAAATTCCAGAAAAACATGTCATAGAGTTGCACCAACAGGATTGCAGCCAAAGAGTTTATTGATCTCCCAGTCATAGACATATTTAACAAGAAAGAAGGAAAAAACAAAAACAGAACAAAATCTTTACATGTCTACACTCTTAGGTGCTTGTCAATCTCCCAGCATTTGTGGCCTATTGTCAATGAGAACATTAAAATATCATGCAATGTTATGACCAAAAATGCTGTTCTCATTTAGACATACTTTCAATAGATGAGCATCAGTTCTGCTTTGGAACTGTTGCACGATGGGGCACAACATTCAATTCCTTTGGTAAAAACCACAGTATAGGAGCACATGTGCTATAATCTCAACAGTTCTGGTGCCACACAGACATAATCTCAGATTGCAGAATATGCCATGGAACTGCCCTTCCCTCATTAACTCGTGCTAGAAAGAAGGCTCTCCTATATTTGGGTGCTGGCAATTTGCTCCAGTAAAGAGTACATTCATTACTAGGAGGGGTATTTAGAATTAAAAGTTCATGGGAACATAATCTACTGGACACTGCTAAGAAATACAGTCTGTCAGAATTCTGCATCCTCTCCTTAATTAAATACCTTGCATGCATAATATTATGCCTGCCTGCTTAGCACTTCTATGCAGAAGTCAAATGCAGAAATCTTTTGAGTCCTAGCTTTTTTCCACAAAGGAACCCACACCGTCACTATGGCAAACAGCATATCAGTAGCAAGAGGCATGACTCCAAGCCAGTGAGCATAAGCAACCTCCAAGCTAAGAGCCAAGCTAGATACACATTTGGAGGCATTACCTCAGAAATGAGGCTTGAATTACAGTGGACCCTTGACTTACAGATGGCTTGACTTACAGACTTTTTGAGTTACAGACTTCTCTGGCCGCAAAATTTAGGTTTGACTTGCAGCCTGAGAATTGACTTACAGACCAGAAAAAAACCAAAATGGAACAAAAACGGCCTGTTACGGGATTAATCGGTTTTCAATGCACTGTAGGTCAATGGAGACTTGACCTACAGACTTTTTGACTTGAGAACCGCCTTCCAATACGGATTAAGTTCTCAAGTCAAGACCCCACTGTATTTCAGTGGAAAGATGTAAACCAGTAATCTGTACTGAGACTCCATATAAGAACTATGGGGTTAACCTGGCTTCAAAGACCTCAGCTGAAAAAGGGACAAGCATATCCCTTTTTATAAGAGAGAAATGAAGTAGCAATTCTGCACAAAGTTCAGTGTAGCTGAAATAAGCTTCTGGTGCAACGCCCTTTTAGTAGACTTACAGAAGTGAAACTTATACTGTAGGAGTCAACCAGATCAATTGGATGACCAACTGATCATCTTCTGTTTGTTTGTTTGCAGAGAAAACTAGCATCTTAGACTTTCCATAATTAAGTGTTATTCGGTTGACTCCGCAGTAATCAGTTCCAAATTTTGAGAGGGGACTGTTTTCTAGGTATGCAAAGAACATTTCCCCCCCCCCCCAATTATTGGAGTGACCTGATCAGCCCAATGGTTGCCCTGGTAGTTTTTGCTTTGATTTAAATTGTTTTAATTATTACTGTTGTTGTTTTGTTTATTGTGATTTTAATAGATGTATTATCAATCTAACAGCAACAACAACAATTATAGAACTGCAGAGTTGGAGGGGGTACTATGAATCGTTAAGTTCAGCCTCTTTCAAGAAGGCACAGTGAGGAACTGAACTCTTAACCTCTGGCTCTGCAGCCAAATACCTAAACCACTTAGTAGTCCAGCACTTCTTTTTTTCATATTTCTAAACTGCTTTAACCTGTTCTACTTATGTTTTTCAGCCATCTTGAGTGTTGTTATTGTTTTTAATAGATAGGCAATGTATATAATTATGATTATAAAGTTGCATAGGCCCAGGATGCCTTGTCCCCCCCAATCAACATTTATGTTGAATCCAACACAATATAACACTATGGTAAAGCTCCAATGTGCATGTCTCTCAACAGCAGTAGAAATAGGATACTCTTCCTTTCTCTTTCTTTGAAGCATTACATGGTGCAAGAAGTCATCTCCTGAAGGTTTTCAGCTCTGATTCTGAGGAAAGCGGAGGGAGCCAACAGAATTACAGCAAAGCGCTACTGGTGAAGATAAAGTGCAGATTATGACTGTCTATTCCACTATGAAGAGCTGTTGTGGCAAATTTTCCTAACTCTGTGGAAATTCATTACCGTGAGAACCAAACATCGCTTGCTTCAAGAACAGGAATTCCTCAATATCTGTACTGCTCCCATTGAAGAATGTTTTTACTAATTGACAGTTGTACTTTTAAATACTTGGTGTAAGAACAAGGAAACTGTAACCTTCCACAAGTTGGTAGATTCTAACTTCCATCATCCCTTTGCATTGGCTATGCTGGCTAAGGCTGATGGAAGCTGTAGTTTAGTCATGTGCTCTGCACTCTTGCACTACAGCATTTAATCAGTATATTCTGATTTAGAGTGAATCTTTCCATGATTTTCTAGGTACAAAGTACTCAGAGATGGTTCACAGATCCCTTTTTCTAGTGCACATCCTGGGACTGTGCAGCCTGCCCAAGGCCACAGAAGCTGTTTGTTCTACAATTAACAGTGAGCAACTGAATTCCTAACTCTATAGTCAGGTGCTCTAGCTCACAGATTTTTCCAGCCATGTACACTAGGGAATAACTGTGTTGTATTATCTCTCACACTGACATACAGATACATTGCTATATCAAAATAGTAATTTGTTGATTATTTGAAAATGTGGCAGCTAAAAAAGCCTGATAAGTTAACTACTGGTTGATGCAATAACTGTACTTCCTGGAATGGGTTCAATTTCTGCAAGCTTTTTAATATGTTGGAAGACAGACCAAAAGCTGTAGGAAATTAAGGGCATGGTTAAATTCAATTGAATTTGTTTACTATTTCAGGCTATTAAAAACTGTACAATTGCCTAGCATGAAACCAGTCTGAAAGGGAAGGGTATGCCATACCACATAACATGCAGTTTACACCTACTGAAGGATAGATTCCTAACTATTTGTATATCACTAAGTAAGAATGATGGTACTCAATGTGGTGTAATATACAGAATGACTGACTAAGATTCTGGAGACCACGATTTGGATCCCCGCTTGGCCGTGGATACTCATTGGGAGAGTGGAACTTGTATAGGTAAAGTAAAGGTTGCCTTTGACATTTAGCCCAGTCATGTCTGACTCTAGGGGGCGGTGCTAATCCGTTTCCAAGCTGTAGAGCCAGCGTTTGTCCAAAGACAGTTTCCATGGTCATGTGGCCAGCGCGACTAGACATGGAACGCCGTTATCTTCCCACAGTGGTGGTACATATTTATCTACTTGCATTTGCATGCTTTTGAACTGCTAGGTTGGCAGGAGCTGGGACAAGCGACGGGAGCTCACTCCGTCATGTGGATTCGATTTTACGACTGCTGGTCTTCTGACCTTGCAGCAGAGGCTTCTGTGGTTTAACCCACAGTCCCACGACATCCTGTGGAACTTATATAACCAGTCCTTAAATACCTCAGTTAACTTGAAAGCCCTATTAGGATTGTTTTAAGTCAGTTCTGACTTGCCATCACATAATTAAGTACTGTAAAAATAAACTGGGCCTCATTCCTGAATCATGCAGAGCTATTTTAGTTATATCACTAAAATAAGTGAAAATTGAAGGTACCTTTTCTGGGCATGTAGGAACTATAATTTCAGTTTGCTCACTGTAATTTTTCACATTTTGTTTCTTTGGAACAGATTTTTATGTGCACATTTTTTAAAAAAATGATTGGCTTCTCCTGCTATCTCATCCTGATACTGGATTTGAAATACCTTTTTCCTTGACAATGTGATTTCAGATTATACACTCTAAATATCTGTTTAGAGGACAGATAGCTAGAGAAGCAGCAGGTAGATAAACAGCAGCTGATACTGATTAAACAATGGCTGAATATCTTCATCTTTTTAATAGACTGGCAAAATCAGACATGGTTCAATAGCTGTCATATTTTGGACATATTTTAAGTCCAAGACCTACTATTATCTTACATGCATTTCTTCATCTGGGTCACTGAAAAGTCAGTAATAACAATGTGTATAAATTACTTTATCTCTAGCATAGCATAATAAACATAATCTGCTATAAATCCTGATACCATATTTGCATTTGCTGAATTTGCCTTAATCACACTGTTGTCTAATTAGGAAGCTCAGTCTGGAAAAGTGCTCACAAAAACCAACAGTGCAGAAAACTGAAACAATTTATTCCACTTCATGAGTTTACAGCTATGGATCCTATGGCAAAGTGATTGGAACAGACTCGATTTCTGAGGTAAATGGCATTAGACATAGACACACAGCAATGACTTGCCATGCTAATGAAAAGTGATACTGAGTTTACTAATTCAGATAAGGCTATACTGATTGCACTTTCTCCAAAGCACAAAGGCCTGTCACTGAAACAAATACCAGACTTTGGTTGCAATTAATTTAATTCTTGTTCTTCTTAAGGCTCTGCTTGTAGATTTAATTAAAGCTTTCATGCACTAGGCTCATTCAGGAAGTATCTGTGTTTAATGCTTCTTTTGACTAAATGCAATAGTGAAGAGAAAGCTTCAAGTGGCAACCAAACTGAACATAAAACCATGCACATGATATCTTGCCCATACAATAAAAATGAAAACTTGGTGAACTTTTTAATTTAGGCTGACCGCACGAGCTGCATGAATGTCTGTGAAATTAAAGCCCTATTCAGGCATTCAGTTAAGACTTAAAGCATGGTACAAACACAGGCATGCAGTTAGGTCCTGTCCCTGTGCTATGTGAAAGTCTGGCAGACCGCCACTTATTCATCGCAAAGGTCAACAGCAGTGCTTGTGAAGAACATTCTACTGATTGCACTTCCAGCATTTCCATGTTTGGAAACTTAATTGAAGAAGGATTGCCAATCAGAGAAACACCAAAAGGATGTTCAACTGACCATGCTTACAATAACTTGGTATGAATACATGAAGCTCTGCCAGACATTAAGGTGGGTTGTATACAAAGGATTTATGAGTGCACCTCTATCTCTACCGCACACTTCAAGCCCTACCTAATTTCAGGTTGTAAAGTCTGACTGAGGCTACAGTTCTAAACTAGTGTGTGTGTGTGTGTGTGTGTGTGTGTGTGTGTGTGTGTGTGTGTGTGTGTGTGTGTGTGTGTGTGTGTGTGTGTGTGTGTGTGTGTGTGTGTGTGTGTGTGTGTGTGTGTGTGTGTGTGTGTGTGTGTGTGTGTGAGAGAGGTGAATCTTGAAATTCTAACAAGAGACCACTGTAAGTTATTTCAGACCAGAACTGAAGCAAATGTATTCATCTACTGTACAGAGAGAAGGTAGAGGAAACACCCTCTCCCCTTCTCATAGACACACTTTTTTAGCCTCCTGGGAGACTGAATAACAGGAGAAAAACTGTGTGAAAGAAAGAGTTAAATGTTTTCCAAACTTCCCAAACCCAAAATATAACCTAATGTATAACCTAAGTACAGTGGTGCCTCGCTTAATGAGTGCCTCGTTTAGCGATGAATTCGCATAACAATGTGTTTTTTTAGAAAATAATATGCACCGTATAATGATGTTTCCTATGAGCGATTTTCGCTTAGCGAAGTTTGGGACCATGCTTCGCATAACGAATGCGATTTTAGGTCCCCTGCTTCACTTAACAATGTTTCTTTTTTCAATTTAAAAAGTGTCTTAGAAGGGTCAAAAACGGTTCTAAATGCTTGGATTCGTTAGAGGACCCCCTAAGTCATGTGCAAACCTGATTTGGCTTTGATCTGACTTTTTGTTAATTTATGGTGAATTTTTTTTTCCAGCCCATAGGAACCAATGGACCTGCCAAAATCTGACAGCTCCATGCTTTCCTATGGGGGAGAAAAAAATTCACCATAAATTAACGAAAGTTCAGATCAAAGCCAAATAAGGTTTGCACACGACTTAGGGGGTCCTCTAACGAACCCAAGCATTTAGAACAGTTGCTGAGTCTTCGTTAATTTATTGTGAATTTTTTCTTCCCCCATAGGAAACAATGGAGCTGTCAGATTTTGACAGCTGTCAAAAGTTGGGGGAAAAATTCACCATAAATTAACGAAAAGTCAGATCAGAGACAAATTAACTTTTGCATCTGTTTTAGAGGGTGCAGAAGCTAATCCAAGCATTTAAAACCATTTTTGACCCTTTTATGACACACTTAATTTTGCAAAAATTGACTTCGCAAAGCCATTGAAATGTATTGAGTCGGCTTCAATACATTCCAATGGAGGAAACATTGTATCGTTTAACAATGTTTCCTATGGGTTTTTTCGCTTAAGGACGGCAATCCGTGCCTATTGGAACGGATTAACCGGTTTCCAATGCATTCCTATGGAAAATGGTGTTTCACATAACGATGTTCCACATAACGTGTTTTTTTTTGAACCAATTAAAATCGTTATGCGAGGCACCACTGTATAACCTAATGAACTAATTACAGGGGAATCACTATGTTGTTGTTGTTGTTTAGTTGTTAGGTCTTAGCTAAAGTAATCACATTTTGACAGTATAACCAGAACCTGGTGGAGAGGAAATGAATAAGCCTGCAAATTCCTCCCTGAGAATCTTTGAAATCAATATTTAAAATATATGAATAAATTGAAATGTTATTTTCCTCTTCATTTCTAATCTTTTAGCTACCAGGTGCTGTTATCAAGCTATCACATATCTATGCAAGCACAAATTTTAAAAATGCAAAATGAAGGACATGTATAGCCTCTGTGCTATATTCCCGATTTATATCCTATGACAATTATCCAATAAAAGTTTTCTATCATTTGCATTAACTGTCCAACCTGGATGATTGTATAATCTTGAAATCTGACTATGCTCTCTCTCATGATGTTAACGTGAGGAAGAAATTCTTTGAGAGTGTGAGAGGAAGAAATCGTGGTCAAATGTTTCAAGCAGAGATGCTTTTACCTTGTGGAAATAAAAAGAATACTGACAGATGGCCTCTTGGGACAGATTATCATTAATCTAGTCACAGCAGCTATCAATACGTTCAATATAGGTATTTCAGCCAAGTTATCTTCTTTAGGGTTTAAGGGGAATTCAAAGGATAACAATTTCAAAGTTCAAATAAAAATATAATTATACAGGAATCCTAATGGGAACATGCTAAATAAATACATTTCATCCCAGGGACAAGATGATTTTGTTTTAACTTTTCTCAGCACTAAAACATCTGAGTGACAAGATATTTCATTTAATTTTTTTCTACCAATTGCCAACACTCTTCCTTTTTCTCTTAAATGCACACTGATTTGTGTACATTCACCTCATTCCTCATGGTTCTGCCCTTGGCACTTGGTTCAATATTTCATTAAATCACCCTGAAAACTTACAGCTCAATTTGTTATGAAACTACAGTCCCTAGGCAACATAATTTACCTACCAAGTTCTGATTTAATATGCTACATACCTTGGGTTTCAGAAGCATCTCTCAAAATCAGTTATCAAAAATCTGTCTGTTTGGAGACAAAGTTCAGGCTATACCATGTAAACTCAAGTTCCACAAAGCTTGAACATAGGAAGCTAAAGCTGATGCTTTACCAAATGTGTCCCATGATCAGAAATGATGTGCCATGTGAAAATTCAGCTTACACTTGAGAAGATGCATCTCTTTGCATAGGGAGAGAGAGGGGGGGAGGACCTCCTCAGGTTTCCTAGGCAGTTCTTTACCTGTTCTGGACCTCCCATTAACCTTAGGTTGCTATTCTTAAGAGCTGCTAATGTCACTTTCTTCATCCTCACACTTTTCTCCTGTCCTTCCAAGTAAGAGACATCTTGTCTTTGTTCTTGAGAGTTGAAAGGGCCAGCCATGGTTCTTGACATTTCCAACTTAGACAGCTAGAACTAGGACTTCTCTTGGATTTCCTGTCTCAAGTATATTTCTCTAGTAAACATGTTTTACTATTTTCTTAGAAAGAAGTGTGGACATGATACCTTTACAAAGGGTAAAGTGTGCTCAGATAATCATTTTGATGGTTAAAGGGCAAAATCCACAAGTTGATGCTGCACGTGTAGACTCCAAGAAAAATTAGGTTTGCTTACAAGTCACCCTGCTGCATGCCTCAAACTTTCAAGTACAAATCCAAGGAGAATGGAGTGCCTGAGACCATGCTGCCTGTATCACGTATTTACTTATGAAGTGTCTGAAACTTGGTATTTTGCTAGAGGAACTCTCTTTTGAGTTGAACCATGCATGTTTTTTTCCCTTACATCAGAAAATGGCAGGTTTGGGGATGGGTGGGTCTCCACTGATAGAGTAGAGATGACAGTGATACTGCTGCTAATGTCTTGAATGTGATGCTTACGAGTAACTTTATTTTTATAGAAGGCGGTTGCTTTTGCGATTGGAGGCAGACTGGTCTCTGGCCCAAAGTGCTTGGAAGTCGGGGTAGGAACTGGTGTGGTGTTTCTTCACAGTGCTACAGAGGGAGCATAACACATAATTCTTCTACTTACTTAATGTGTTTGTTTTCTTTTAATTTGAAGGAAATAACAAAGACACCAAGAGCCCCTAGCTTCTTCAGGCTGATCAATAAGCTCAAGGTAAGGCAAATAGCTGTTGTTACTCCTGTTGTACTGACAACCTATACTTGCACAATTGTAGGTGCAAGATGAGCACCTCCAAGACCAAAAGGGTGATACAACATCATGCTGACCATCTAGCCTTACTATGACATTTAACTGTCATCTAGCTGGAATTACCTAATTAATTTTCTGCATCTTTATTAAGAATACTCCTCTACTTCTTTAACTATTGCTCTTTCAGCTCATAGAGAGTATCACAAAAATGCAAGATAAGGGCTGCTCCATCTAGATCAGATTCTGTTTCTAGTCGTGGCCAGTGAGATATCTCTGACTGCTGAAATACAAGACATAAAAGCAACAGACATTCTCTGCCAAACTGATTATCTACCCATTACTTACTTACATAGAGTATATGGCATACATAATCATTCAGTGGGCACTTTCCATATTTCTTCAGATAAAGGGAGTCAACACTAAGACTGTGACACAATATGCCATACAAAAACAACATCATTATTTAAAAATTTGTCTCACAATAAAATTTTTGAGTCCAACTAAAGGAGATACTTCTTCCTTTGTATATCTCACTATCTGGGATTAACATGGCAACAGATCCCTATTCCATAATATCCAATGACATTTAAGCAATATGTTTGTTTATGAATGGGATTCAAGTGTATATAATGGTTACATGGTTAATGGTTGCACATGTACATACATCACCAAGATTTTCAACAAGCACAGAAAAGTAGAAAAACTAATGGTACAATCCTATGACCTCTTTTTTGGAAATAAACCCTTGTGAAACATAGTGGGAATTACTTATAAGTAAACATGCATAGGATCTGGATGTAAGTCTTTTTAGTTAAAGGTACACAGGCTTACATTTTACAAGCACTTCTTAGTAATAGTGCTTTCCCCCTCTAATCAATTCCAATGGGCAGAATTCAACATTTTAGCACACAGTACGTGGCAAAAGACAGAGGGCGAGATAGCTGGACAGTGTTATTGAAGCTACCAACATGACTTTGACCAAACTCTGGGAGGCAGTGGAAGAAAGGAGGGCCTGACGTGCTCTGGTCCATGGGGTCATAAAGAGTCAGACACGACTTAACGACTAAACAACAACAACAATGTGGCAAAAGAAACCTAAAGTGGATCTGAACACAATGACATGAAGATGCTTTGTTTCAAGCAAAGCTGGAAGATGTTTGAGTTTCACAAGGGAAGCTGAGTCATTAGTATTCACTATTCATGCACAGAAGAACAACATGGCAGAAAGCAGGTTTCTGATGATGCACAAGTAAGTTACTTACAGGTAATAAGTGTAGGAGTGATAGCTTCTTCTGCCATGATGGTGGAAGGATTTAGGCAGTGGAGGAAAAGATGAAATGGAAGGAAAGAAAAGCCAAATATTAATGTATGAAAAAAATCAAGATGAGACTAGAATTGGAGAAACAAATGAAAAGGTAGCAAGAATGCATTTTAGAAATACCATGCACCACATCTGAAACAGACAGATGATATATTCACTCTTCACAACAGTGTAAACAATGACTAATAAAATCCTCACTAACATTTATAACACATACCTGATAGCCATCACTAATATATACATCCTATACATACATAATACAGTACATAACACAAAGACACATGTTAATTTATTAGCCATGCTTTGATTTCACAGTATAGTATTTCTAGTATAAAGAACAGCATGCCATCTCTTAACACATGACATTTTTTGAAAACTTTTATTTTGCCATCGTACTGTGAGCTATTTCATATTGGAAACTCTTTCTCAATTTTTATCTTATTGAAGTTAAATATGCAACAAAGCAATGCACAGTTGATCTGATCAAATGTCAAAGTGCTTCTCCAGATGGGGCATATGTTTTGCAAAATATACCTGATTTTGTCCCAGAAGATCTTGCTGTTCTGCCCTGTCATCCAGATGATGTTGGTCATCATACCAGTATGAACAGGAGCTAACTAGGTTTTTTGCCTGATGTCCTGTACTTTTTTGCTCCTCATCAACCCCCTGGCTTTTCCTCCTATTTGTCTTCCTTCCCTTCCAACTCCCCCTCCCCCTTTTCCTTTTAGAAATAACTCAACATGTGCATGGTGTAGCAGGAGGTGGTAATTCTGCAGCTTAAAAGGAACATGAACAGTAAAGATAAACATATGAGGTGCCAGAGGCGCCAGCCCAGAGAATGGAGTCAAATGTGACCTTGGCTTTCTCCCACATGAAGAGTGGTGGTGCTATAATTTAGAATCAGAACAATGGAGAAGAGAGATCAGGAGCACATGATGTGGGCAGCGGGTGTAGCAGGAAAAAAACAGCAGATAGAAAAATAAGGTGATAGGAAACTTCACTGCTAACCATTAGGATGCAAATCCTGGTAATTATAGGTATAAAGGAGCAGAAAATGCCAGAAATTAGAGAAACAAATGCCCTGTTTGGGAGAATCCAGAGAGAAGAAGAAGAAAGTGTAACAGTATGGAACCTTCTGCTGGCCCACAATTACTAGCTGGGCATGTAAAAAGAACAAAATAAAATTTGATTTGCAATCAGTCATACATATGTTCTTCTTCCTCTTCTATACCGTCAAGTTTGAACTGACTTATATGGAGCCTAATACGGCTTTCAAGGTACGTGAGATCTTAATAGAGTGGTTTTACCATTTTCATGCTCCCAGTGAGTTTCCATGGCTGAGCAGGAAATTGAACCCAGGCCTGCTGAGTCCCAGTTCATCATTCTATCAGCTACATGTTTTCAATATTTTTAATAACAAAAACAATGCATGTTCCTTTATTTCAAATTTCACACAAAAACAAAGCTGTGCCATCTTTTAGCTTGCCTGGCAATTATGGCCAATGGCTAGGTCCCCGCCAGGACCCAGTGCTTGCATCCACACTATACCTTGGTTTAGCTGATTTCTGTGTCAACCTTACCCAGAAGGAGTAGCTGGCGATGGTGATTATTTAAATTTTCCAGAATGACAGAAAGCAAATCTGCATCAAAACATTGTGGATAATTTTAATAATGAATAATTCCAACCATTTACCACACAGGTCATAGCCCAGTTGTAAAGACCACTGATGGGAGCCCACAAATTCAGAGTTTCAAATTCAGATGTGTCTGATCAGGAAGCCAATCTCTGCTTTTCAGTCACTGGGAAATGTTATCTCACCAAGGCAAGAATGTTTAACATTTGAAATATTTCACATCATCCACAGTATAATTTTAATTATACAGAATTGCTTTGTGGCATTCTTGAAAATTTAAATAATTACCATCCCCTGCTCCTCCTACTGGCTACGGCTGACACAAAAATTAGCTTAAACCAAGGTGTAGGGTGATTGTCAGCACTGGCAGGTCCTGACAATGTCCTAGCCAGTGGCCATACTTGCCAGGCAAGCTAAAAGATGGTACAGTTTTAATTTGGGTGTGAACTGTGAGTGGAGCAGACATATATAGAACACAAGAGGTGTTCTGTTCCAAGTGACTTGTTGCTAGTTCTGTTGTACTTTTTAGATCTTAAGGAACTGAAGAGACAACCCCAGAGATCTAACTATTTTCCTTATGCAAATAATATATACCCCCTCAGGATGACACAATGTACATAAGCAGTATTTGTATCATAATTGCAGTTCCACTATACCCATGGTATCTTCTTTTCTCATAGACAAGAAAATAATCTTTCTCAAGGAAGCAAGTGATTAAAAAGAG
Source organism: Pogona vitticeps (assembly GCF_051106095.1). Taxonomy (NCBI): domain Eukaryota; kingdom Metazoa; phylum Chordata; class Lepidosauria; order Squamata; family Agamidae; genus Pogona; species Pogona vitticeps. Next base: position 181,330,512 of record NC_135786.1, read on the forward strand.
AGAGAGAGAGAGAAAAGGTGGAGCTTAACTATTCAACCCCCACCCCACCCCTCGGTTTCAAGCATCAATAAAAACTTTAGTCTAGGACCAGTAAAATGAAATATAGAATCAAGAACTATAGGCAGTGCAAATCTTTACAGTTCCTTTTTTGTTTGTTTGTTTGTGGGAGAAAAACCTCTACATCCCCATATAAACAGGCCTAACAGAGAGGACTACACCTAATGCTAACTTGCCTCTAGCTACATGCTGCAGGCATCCCTTTGAAAATGAGGCTTTCATCAAATTTTCTCTCTCATCTTTGTTGGCTGTAGAACTGTTTGCCAGTTTCATATTCCTATTTTCTGATACTAACAGTATTGTTTAAACACGTGAAGCTGCATGCTTAATATTTAATCACATGTGGCACATTTGCTCAATTTATTTCTGCTAAAATTCTATCTGGAAGAATGTAACATGCTGTTTCAGGAGGATAGCTGTGGTTATATATGTTCTTGTATTTTTGAATCATGCAAAAAAAAAAGCCAACAACAAAAAAGTAGACCTTGGATAAGGAACATAGTGCTGTGCCCTATGAAAATGTTTCTATCTACAGTGGAGAGAGAGTGAGTAGTGTTACTCTAGCAATGAATGCACATATACCAAAAATGGAATTCTTCTTAATTTCAGAATTACAGATCCTTTCCCATTTTGTCATATGACAATTTCATGACACAGCACTCAGTATTCCTTGACATATGATACAATGACGGGAATATTATGGAACTGATATAAATAATGCCACATGTGCAGCAATTTCAGAAACAAGAATAAATATAATTAATCAATGTAAAATTATCAAGTTCTTGGACGCAATATTCTGCTGAAAATGTATTGAGATGAATTATTTCATATAAAGAATGGTTGAAGAATCAGGTGCTTTAATTTCAGCCCATGACCCACATTACAGTTTAATTTAATACAAGAAAAATGAAGAGGAAGTGGTTTGAGATATTTTTATATTGGATTTCCATAATGGGATCATGAGGTTTGATGTATGAGAAGACTTGTCAATTAGATGCTGGTGTTATTAATGTTAAACAATAGAAAAGTGTTAACACATGGAGGGAATAATGTTTGACTTATAATTAATTCAGCAATTTATTCAAGACTACATAAGGCCTTTCCAGAGGTTGAGGAGGGATTTAAGTGGTAGAGGAACTGTGCCTGCCTGCGCGCTTGCTGTAGCCAGGACTAGGTGACGGTGTTGCTGCTCCAGTTACTGTACAAGGGAGCCTTGCAACAGGTGCGCTACCCAAGACAAGGAGCAGTATTCTTCTACATCCAGTGCCTTGGATAATAATTTAGGATTTTGGGTTGCCCTGCACCTGAAGAAATTACTAATACAGGAATAATGTTTGAGATAGAATTTTAATCTGAATAGCAATTTTAAGATGGGGATCATACTCCACTGCATTACTTCAGGGTGCAGGGCTTTTGTACTATCCATATGAATAAGGAAAAATTACAGATCGGATCTGATACTTCAGGTGTCAAAAACAGCTTGCTCTGTAGCATGGAGATGGTGAAGTAAGTTAAAATCCTCATATGTGACGCTGAAATAATGAAGAGATTTGAGGTACCTTAATAACTGAGGCCAGTATCCTGTTTGTTTTTGCACAGTGCAATGGCTCTGCAGGAGGAGCACTCTATGGTCTCTCGGCATAATCTCTGGTTTGCAGTTACGCAAATTGGAACATGCCCCATTGCTTTAATGGGTTCAGTGGATTTCCCCTTATGCAAAGGATGGGAACAGAGTCTGCACAAAATGGACTGTTTTGGTTGTTCACCAACAGGACACTGGCCCAAGAAGTTTTATCAAGCACAAGATTTTCAGCACTGCAGCCCACTTCATAAAATTTATTCATAAAGTGGACTGTGATCCACAAAACCTCGGAACACCATAATTCCATCAGCCTTTCCAAGCTTTGCCACAGTTCCCCGTGATATCCAAACTTTAGTTTGATTAATTAATCAGGATATCAATCCACATTCTGAATCTGATCTGTTTAAATTAATCAGTTAGGGGAAAAACCCACAGATCAATAGGTTTTACTATGGACAGGAAACTACCAAGCAGAGGATTATCTAGTTTTCATCTGTGATCATAAACCTGCTTGCTGTATTTTGTGGAATCTTCCCAGAATTACTGTTATGCACATACATTCTTTTGATGAAGCTTTCATGTGAGCCAAGGAAGAATAAAGATCCCTTTCAGCATCATTGGACTGATGTGGGAATGTTATGTCTCTCTCTACCCCCATGTTGTCTGAATTGGTAAAAGTCTCCAGGTCACATGACAGCCACAATCCAGTTCATTGCTACACCCCAGTTTCTGAATGGAAAAGAATTACATTGTAGGCTGTGCCACACAGAATTTCTGATTTTACTCTAGCTACACAATGGGAACATATATTCCAGTGCCTATCATACAACTAAGAGAATGCCTTAGGGTATGGTTTGCACAGTAAACCATTCTAAGACATTAAAGACCACAAATGAAAACTGGCTAATTCTCTTTTTGATATTTTTGTTATTCAGAAATCCCAACTGATGACTTCACTGTAGATTTCTCAAATCAGGAACTAGGAACAGCATTTAAGGCATGGATAATCATCTCCCAAATTGTTTGAGCACTATTACCAAAGTTATTGTAGGAAAAGCTGAAAAACTCTGGGATGTCCTTAGTTTCCCTGAAGCAACTATGAGATTACTATATCCAGAGCTTGGTGAGGGAGTACATTCCTGCAACTTCAGCATTTATCCTAGTGGTAATCACTTTCACCAAATCTTTAAACAACTAATGAAAGAAACACAGAGAATATATATTAGAATAAGGTATTCTAAGGTCTGCCCTTTACCTTGTAAATTGCGAGTTGCATGTAGACTTGTTGTTTTATGGGAAGCTAAGGTCACACACTGATCAGATACCAGCAAGGAAGTGAGAACAGACGTGAGACATCAGGTTTTGCTAAGATAGACTGACTATGCATATGCAGACAGTTTAACAGTATCTCCTTTACAGTCTTTATGTTATGTGAACAAGATATACTATTTCATCCGTGCTGCTCTGCGATTAGTCTGAAGATAATCTGAAAGTCCTATTATGCAACACAATTACCAGCAGATTCCTACTTTGGGTTTCTTCAGATATATACAAGAGAGTAATGCTGCAGAAATTACTGCAACAACTGTTATAGCAATGCTTCAAATTTCAAAGAATATTAGCTATTTTCCTCAAATCATGTCATTTGTGTCATAAAAATACCTTAACATAATAATATTTTTACTCAAATGAAAAACACATATTATTTTCAAATATGGTTTGGACAGATGAGATGTTTGTTACCCTTGTTTGCATTGTATTACCCCCCTCAAAATTATCTTCTTACAATGTTTCCCTGAAAATAAGGCAGGGTCTTATATTAATTTTTGCTCCAAAAAGACATTAAGGCTTATTTTTAGGGGATGTTTTATTTTTTTCATGTACAACACTCTACATTGATTCAAATACCGTCCTGTCATCTTCTTCTGGTTGCTGCACAATGGTGGAGGGCAGGGTTTCACTTAACTGGGTCTTATTTTGGGGGTAGGGCTCATATTACAAGCATCCTGAAAAATCATACTAGGGCTTATTTTCATGTTAGGTCTTATTTTCAGGGAAACAGGGTACATAGACAAGGAAGTATAATGTATCTCTTAACTGATTTCTTAAATTCAGATATTGTACTCATTTTTAAAATTTGTAACTCCATGCATCCATAAACTGGAAAAGCCTCTACTGTTACTTTTGTAATATGCAAGGTAAAACTGCCATCCCCACAAAAAGTAATGACTGCAGAATATTCTGATCTCTTTTTAATAACCTGTACAAATAGTAAAATAAACAAAAAAACACACAAAAAACAAACAAAACTGAAACTGACAATACTATAAAATGTTGTGTGAAGCTAAATGCTGGCATTTCTGTTTTCTTGTCCTATTTCATTTTTCCATTATTACGATCTGCAAATTCACAACAATATGTCATACACAGTAACTAGGATTTGTACCACCCCATAGAAGTCTTCTTGGTTCTTATGATCTTCTGGGGAGGGGCTTCTCTCAGTTCCACCAATTTCCCGAGCTCATTTGACAAGGTCATGAGAGAGGACCTTTTCAATGGCTGCTCTGAGGCTTTGGGATGAACTGCCTGGAGAAGCCAGGTTGGCCCCCACTAACTCTTGTTCTTTCGTTGGCAGGGAAAGATCTTCCTTTTCAAGCAGGTTTCTAAGTAATAAGTGTCTCAGGAAAGCTTTATTTATTAGTTTACAGATTTTTACATGTTTTTAAAAATGTTTTAAAATTCATTTTAATCTTGAAATATGTTTAATAATTTAATATGATATTTATATGATATTTCCAAACTGTTTATTGCTTTATAATTTTACTTGTGAGCTGCCTTGGGTCCCCTATGTGAAGAAAGGTGACATATAAATAATATAAATACATTATAAAATAAATAAATAAATTGAATTATTATCGAGGTGGAACAGTACCACATCTTACTCTAAATGTATATTGGAACAGAGTGGTACACAGAGGAGCTAATGTTTACTAGGAAATGTAGCCAGAATGGGAGCAAACTACATGTATGAGAAACAAGGTGGATTTTACATAAATGTTTTAAAAAATGGATTTTTAAAATATTTAAATAAAAATTATTTTTGAAATTTTGTGATTTAGATTAATTTGATTTTTAAAAATCATTGATTTTTATTCACCATGATACAGGAAACTTTTCTGTATATTTGTACAGGAAAAATTAGTACTGTAGGGCTTGTGGGGACAGAAAATAGACTCAAAATGTATCACAGAACCTATTGGGTCCCTCCTAAAGTGGGCCAGTAATTCATAAGAATTCATGCTGTTTGAGGGACAGGGAGAAATTTAATCATAATATTTATTTCAAATGAATAACCCGCATTTTGCCATAATTCATTGAGATAGAAGAGATACTCATATGGAGAAGTTTGAAAGTAACAAAATATACACAAATCTTGAATATAATCCAGATCATTGTTTAGTCTGGATTTGCCATATGCCATTTCCACTCCAGGAAAAGGTCTACAGGAAATCCAGTTTTAGTGTTACAGTATCTATTTACACAAATATGTCCACTATATATGGATTTAAAGTCATGAAAAATCAATATTTCTGTGCATTTTAATGCAATACTTTTCCAATGGCAAGCTACAAATATAACATCTTCATTTTTCACAGAAATTCATTTACTTATTTCTTTCATGTATTCTTTTTCACGTTCCTTCTACTACCTTTAGAAAGGGGAACTCATCTGATTCACCGTTTGCATGAACTTATTAACTAATATTAAACAAATGCATTGTGTTTTTTCCAAACTTAACCCAATTTACAGACCTGGAACTGTCATCTATGCCAAACAGACCTGATATCATTAAAGGATACGAAGCCTGCATTGATACAAGCTGCATTTAGGAATGCAGAAATTGAAAAGAGACAAGTATTTGAGAAAGAAACATCCACTTGTTATCTATTGTAGCCTTTCAATTCAGGGCTACATTGAAAAGGGATATTGAGTACCTGAACCACAGCTATAAAAATGACGACTGAAAGTTCTCCTCCTGTTGTATGCCACACTCTCACTATTCCTATGGTCAAAAAATGACAGTCTCACTTTATCCATGTACTGTATTTCATTTTGACTCCATACATTTCAAAGCATGGCAGTTCTAGTCTTCGGATGCTTTACCTGGCTTCTAAGGAGGCCCAGGACAGGCTCTTTTTTTCCGCTCACTGGCAAACTTTGTGAACCTGAGCTTAGTTATCTCAAGCATCATTATAATATGGTTAGTTCATTTGCTTTTGTAGGGGAAAATATGATTTTCCAAGAAACTGGAAAACATTATCTTATAACCACAAAGAATTTAATATTTCTTCATTTTAAGAAGCTAGTCACTCACAGGCCTGTTTTATTCCTTCCATTAAAAATGTCTGTTTTAAAAAAGTGAAAATTGGTTCAAAGATGTTGCTTTGATTATGTAATTGCTTGTGAAACTGTTTGCATGAGCAGAAACATGAAAACAACTTTAGAAACAGCCTTATCACTACATCACATGCAATAATTTGTTTGCATGGCTCTTTACTGTCCTCTCAGTTTGGATCTGGCTTATCTTCATTATTGTTTGAAACCAAATCACTATGTCTGTGTGAATTTTTTTATTATGTTCTTCGACTTCTGTAAGGAATCCAACATCTCTAACTTTGACCTTAGTTTCCAGAGAAAATAAAGCACATATTCTGTCTTTGTTTATATGCCATTTGAGCTGATCACATTGTATGGAGTGCTAGACTTATTGCTGTCAGGGTGTTTCAAACAATGGCACTAACATTAATTCGCTAAGAATGCTGCAGGAGGAAGAAGTCAGGTACCTGCAGTCCATTCAACACCAAAAAAGCTTTAGGAAGAAAAAGTAGCACATTCCTGTTGCCTTTTATCGGTGGTTAGAAATTTTACATATGTTTTACTGAAAACAGCTGCAGGAGATGCTTCCATAAAAAGCTATATAGACACCAATTTATTAACAACTCACCTTTTCTTCATAACCAAGACAACTCCAAGGAATATAATAACAAACAGCAAAATTCCGGCAATAACTCCAGCTATTTTAACAGTGTGGTCTGTTTGTTTCTCTGGTTTGGGGTCAGGTTTCCGAGTAGCAGCACCTATGGAGGCATAGTTTTAAAAGGAAGAGAAAAAGAATTATATTACACATAGTATGAATTCGTATCATCATCATCATCAACAACAACTCTGCTATCATCACCATTACTCTCCCAATCACTGGCAGATAGCAACACTTTGATGTTTTATTGTTAATACAAGGAATTCATGCAAACTGAAAGAAAATGGATTATTCATAACATTGAGCAAAATTTCACTGCTACACCTATATTTGATTCTTTCCTCACATAACCATTACCTGCATTTTTCTTATCAGGGCTGCCCTTCCTGATGGCCTTGCTCTTTTTTTAAAAAATGGCAATAACATAATAAATATCGCAAGCCCTTACCCAAATTTGATTTGCTGAAACATTTTCGGCAATTATTTTTCATAATTATTTTTCATAAATGAAGCAGTAATTCCATAATATATTAGCTTAAACACCTGGAAATGTGAGATAAGCTCATTTACCATGCATTTTACCAGCAATTGTTTTGTTTTTACACAATAGACTATTTCTGCCTTTGGAAATCTAAATCTAGGTCACATCTGGTAGGCAAAAGACTCGTTCTAGGCAATTTATTCACAAAATGGGAAGCAGCTGATGATCATACTACTGGCACCCACATTTAATATCTGTTTAAATGAGATAACCAATGCCTTACAGCAGCAACTGTCTTAAGCTTTTACATCCTCCTCAATATAAAAAAAAAAGTACTGTTTGTTCTGTTTACCATATAACAGGATGGAACATCAGAATCCTTGTCTACAAAACATCCATTTTCTCTGCTCAATAATTTTGGCATGAAAACTGCTAAGGATGCATTATTCAATACACTACACTGACCCTCCCCCCATTTAAAGGGCTTCTGACTTTTTAATCAAAATATGACAGTATTTATCATTGGAGGCACCACGTCACCTTCACAAGGTAGACAGATGATCTTGGAAACAAGGCTGATTTATAAGCCTCCTCATTAAAGTTCCTTTGAACTGACATGAATATAGGTGGGGAAAGAGTAAAGTGTAATTAAACTTTAACGTTTAGGGAACAGCACACTCCTGTTTTCATCAAGGTCTTTGGAAGCCCTGATTAAGTTCTCAGTATTTTTTTATTTGCTTAGAAACCATGGTAATGAATAATCACTGCAAGACAGATATTTTATTGCTTAGTATCAAAAGATGTCAAATGTTCAAGGATACTCACTAGGGTCAGATTTACAGGACTCTGCTTGACAAGGTTTTAAACAATATTTTCACTAACTAGCTTTCTTATCCAATTGGGGGTGGAATGGGCAATTTTGACAGATCTGGCAGCCATTTTCATTCCTCCAGGGCTTCACCCACTACCTTACAAATCATGTCACTGAATTTCACAACAAAGCAGAAAAACACACTGAAATACGTGGGCAGTACTTCCTTCTAATGTATTTCCTTAGTCTGCCACAAAAGTTTTGATGACAAACTGAGAAACCTCCTAGCAAATAAACATAAAATTATTTGTTTTGAAAATTTTGCTGTGAGAAGTATACTACTGTAAGGGCAGAGGAGAGACCATATGTGGAAGGAGTGGGGAAGGTTTTGGCCCCTAGATCTTGTTGGACTACAGTCCCCATCAGCTCTAGTCAGCATAACCAATGGCAATGGACAATGATGTCCAATATTTGGAAGGCCACATATTCTTCATCCTGATTATGCAGCAAAACAGATAACAGGCATGAGGTAGGAGAAGATATTTCACTTCAATGAAAACTAAATAGTTCTCTTACTATAGCTAAAGACATTAATATTCTCTTTTTTCAAAGTCTGAATGTCTAGTTGTGGGAAAACTAAAACATATGTAAAATTAAAACCAGTAAGTTTTAATTTTACATAATCTCAGGAATCTTAATCCTTTTCTTCATCAGCACACATTATTTCACTATACTTTTCAATATAAGGGAGTGACTATACTGCAGAAAATACTCTGGGATCAGAACAGCAAGATTCACATTATTTTCTGTTGAGTATATGACATAAAAGTCAATGTAAACTAGCTCAGAAATTTCTCCTGCAATCCATAGTTTTTTCCTCTACTCCTGGGGATGCTACTTTTTTGGTGCAGAATGTGTGATGAGACAATGTGGTGGGGATTAAAGTTGTTCTATATGAAGCCATTCCAATCAGCTATACAAGCAGGGAGAAGGCAGGGAGAATCTTCTTCTTTTTACATCTTGTGCCTGGGTCTGTTTATTTCCCAGTTTTCCTTCCTTGCTTGCTTCCTTCCTCTTGCTGCCCTAGCACTAGGACAATTCACGGACTGAAGCGATAGAAAAATAGTGAAAAATCAGCATAGAGAATAGAGGATGTTTTCAGTCAGCCTTCTTTCCAGCTTAAGGTAGCTCTGCTCCAGTCATGCACAGTTATGCAGGAGACACAGATAGAGCAGTTACTTTAAAAATCTAGAAACAAGGCTGATCTCCCTCTCTGCTGATTCCTGTCTTTTCCCCCTCTTTAGTCACCTAGATGTCCTAGTGCCAATGCAGCAAGTCGTTGAAAGGAAGGAAGGAAGGAAGGAAGGAAGGAAAACAAGCAGACCCAGGCACTGGCGATGAGGAGGAGATGGTTTAAATTATTAACGAGCTGGAAACAAGGCTTTTGAGTATCAGTTTCCTCCCCTCTCTCTGCTGACTCTTGACTGGTGAGCTGAAGTAAATTAAACCAAGGAAATTTGGCTTCCCAGGTGCAATTTCACAATGGACCCCTTTGTATTTTTCTTACTGTGCAGTTGTACTATACATCCAATTAGAAGCTGGTCCATTTCTTTACATTTTTTTTTTCAGTTTTACATACACAGTGCATGATTATATGGCTTTCATCTCTAACTACCCTGTTTCCCTGAAAATAAGACCTAACCTGAAAATAAGCACTAGCATGATTACTGTAATATAAGCCCTACCCCCAAAATAAGCCCCAGTTGAGTGAAACCCTGGCCTCCACCATTGTGCAGCAACCAGAAGAAGATGACAGGACGGTATTTGAATCAATGTAGATTGCTGTACATGAAAAAAAAATAACACATCCCCTGAAAGTAAGCCCTAATGCATTTTTGGAGCAAAAATTAATACAAGACCCTGTCTTATTTTCGGGGAAACATGGTAAATGTCTTGGACCAATGTTCTAACCAATAAATACAATGGCAAAGTTATAAAACATCCAAGGAGATAGGCATTGCAAAGTTTAGTCACTAATGAGATACACTTATGAGACAAACTTTTTCCATTATCAACAGGATCAGGATGGTTTTTATTTTCTTCATTTTGCCCTAACTTCTGACCTGTGTAATACAAAAAACTGGTAAATATCCATCTGCTTCTCCTGAAGGCAACGTAAATGATCACACCTTTTAAAAAAAAACAACAACCCAACAACCTTGTGTTCTTAAGAGGCATGCAATCAAATTATTATGCAGGAAGCGGGATCCAAGTAATATCACTTTTCAGCACCTATCCTTAACTCATATTGTAGATAAGGTCAGGGAAATGAAATGTTATACCCTCGAATGACAGCTGCATTGTGATTAGGAGCACAGAATCATGCAAAATAGGATGGGACTAAATTGTTGAATAGTGGTGTGATTATCTAATTCAAGAGGTCTGCCACAATGCAAGAGGACTGGAAATGAGAATAGGAAGACATGCCATTCTATCTTAAAGGACCTGAAACTGTTCGATTTCTGAGCAGAATCCTATGATCACTTTTTGCTGAGGTGGAGACAGAAACTGAGTTGAATGTTAAAACGTTTAGTCAAGGCATCAGCTGGTGGTGATAATCTCTATTCACAATTAGTGAATGCAGAGAGATCCTTAATCCTAAACAGGCTGCACATAAGAGTGCAACAGGTTAGGTGGTAATGAATAGTTTAGAATAAAAATGAGAGCTAACAACACAAAAGTACAGCAAAACAGTTCAGAGAAAGGAATGACCAAAGTCTTGCCTATCTGAGTGTCTATTGAGCCTTCTCAGGATGCATACCTGTTGAACAGTGATAGGCAGAAAGACTGTTATGCTAGAAACACCCCAAAACTATCAATTCGCAAACTATCCAAACTATCCATTCACAAAAACAGTGTAGTATTATGGCATCTCTCACAAATTGTAGGTTTGATCCAGAACGTTGGAACATCTGAATTTTTATTTTGGTTTGTTCCAGGTGCAAAAAGGAGAAATACAATAAACAACTGGAAAGAAATCTGCACAGTCTGCATTGTAGATGATGGAACCGTAGCACAACATGGTCTGCTCATAATTCCTTATCTAAATTACTTTTCAGTCATTGCTACTTTATAGTTACTTTGGCTTCCCATCCAATGTTGCCAAACTTCAAAACCATACCTGTATTATTTAAAACAATCACAGTCAAATCAGTTTTGACTTACAGCTGCTCTTTTCAGGGTTTTCTAGGTATAGAGTACTCAGAAGTTCCTTATCATTCCTTTCTTCTGGGGCCATTCAAGGACTGTGCAGCTTGCCGAAGGCCACACAGACTAGCTCTCTGGTATGCACAGCAGAGAACTAAACTCCAAACCTCAGGGTCTGCAGCCAGATACCTAGCTCAGTGAGCTACCCAGCCAGCTTACACAAAAGCACTTCTCCATAATATTCTCTTCTTGCTAAAGTCCAAATCGGAATCACCATAGCTTCCTTGCTGACACACAGAATCAGGATCAGGAAGCTAAGCCATATGAGAAACTGGAAAGAGTTGGGTGTATTAAGTCTGTAGAAGACTGCAAGTTGATATAATAACCAGCTTTTAATACTTGCAGGCCACCACTTGAGTATTGCTCAAACTAGCAAATTTTATAATAAAGGAGATTTCAACTAAACAAACTGGGAAAAAATTCCTGACATTAAGAACTCTTTCACAACAGAATGGATTACTTCTGAATGTGGCGGACTATTTGGAAATTTTAAGAAAGGTTGAATGGCCATCTGTCAGGGATGCTTTGGTGGTGAATGTTCTGCTTTGGACTCAGTAGCTCTTGAGGTTCCTCTCCAGCTCTATGATTTCATGATTCTAAGTTCCTCCTGCCTGGGTTGCTGACAGCAAAGTGTTTGGCTTGAGGGAGGAAGGAAAAGAGAATTTTCAATGAGGCTTCCTATAAAACTTCCCTGCCATCTGCTCCTACCATAATCACTAGGCGAAGTGATAGCAGAAGGAACAGTAAGGCACTGTCCAGGGACTTATGGGGGCAGGGGGAATTCTGACATAGAGTTCACAGGCACCTAGACACGCAGTACAATGAATCAGCACCAATCTAACTGATAAACATGTGTACAGTATATGTATACACAAAGAGAGACACATATTGACCAAAATCCTATGTTTAAATTTACACTTGTGCTAGCTGATGATGTCATCAGTTGTGGCCTTTTATCAATCACTAAAAGATTCGTACTCTACTCCTCCAAGTTCTGAGGCTCCCTTGAGATCTCTTTTGACCCAAGGAAGCCTTGGGGAGCCTTAGGAAGCGGCTGAAGAGCCTTTAGTGCCTCAAAACCACTGCTGACTGTCCTGTTGCCAGGATTAGAACCACTGATGGTGATTCTCAAATATGAAAGTTTTCTCTTCCTTCCCCATTCCGACGCACTCAGACACCCAGAATATCCTTTTCCAGGATACTCCATTCCATTTTGTCTTCCAACATCTTAACTGTTCCCCTTTTCCACAAAGCATTCAGCGTTTTGTATCTATAGAGCATGTTTAGTCCTCATGAGGCTCTTTGTGTGTGGAGCTTTTTTCTTATTCTAAGTTCTTTTGTTTGTACTTCCACAAACTCAAGGATTTCCCTAAGCCTGTTGATACTTTCCTCTTGTGTGAAGATCATGCTGTTACTGCTATTTAGAGAACCGAGATCACTTTCAGAACATAGGATGAAATAGCTTAACTACTCTGGTGCAGAACAAAATCAGAACTAGAAAGGCCAGAAAGGCCAGAAAGGAAGAAAGAAAGGCCAGAAAGACCAGAAAGAAAGAAAGAAAGGCCAGAAAGGAAGGCCAGAAAGAAAGAAAGGCCAGAAAGAAAGGCCGGAAAGAAAGGCCGGAAAGAAAGGCCGGAAAGAAAGAAAGAAAGAAAGAAAGAAAGAAAGAAAGAAAGAAAGAAAGGAAGGAAGGAAGGAAGGAAGGAAGGAAGGAAGGGAAAGGAAAGGAAAGGAAAGAAAGAAAGGAAAGAAAGAAAGGAAAGAAAGAAAGGAAAGGAAAGAAAAGAAAAGAAAAGAAAAGAAAGAGAGAGATGGCAAGAATAAACACTGAAATTACATTCCAATAATATAGAAGGATAGTATGCATGATATACTCTTTTGTTTTCTGTTAACTGTGATCCTACCCTGTCACATGTAAATCAATCATGTACAGGGAAAGTCGTGAATGTTAATGAAAATTATTGCTTTTTGATTGCTTATTACTTATCTGTTCTTTAAATTGCAATTTTCTGCATGGTTACTCAGAAATTCTTTGTGTTTAATGGAGCTTATTCCCAGACAAATGTATATTGCACCCTTAAATGTGCAGCCGTTCTTCTTTGTATAACTAAAATGTAAGAGGTTAGCACAGGTTTATTTGGCAAGCATGATGGCTCAGTCACGAGAGTTTGCCAAAACCACATTCCGGAGGGAAAACGCTTTATCACCTTCTGAGTGAGTATCTTGTTCAGCCCTTAGAGGAAACACCTATGGAGAATGTAAGCCATACTGACTTTGTTGATGAAAAGGTGGGATAGAAATGTTACAGAGTAATATGAGCAGAACTTTCAGTTCCACAGAAATTGTTACAGAAACAGCAACTAAAAAAGTAGAAGGAAGCAACAAACATTAAAAAATACCACCCTTTAGGAAAGGGTTTGATAAGCTTGTCTTTTCTCTATTGCAGATTTTCTGTGACTATCCCTCTTAAGCACTTCTATCTCTGGACAACACATTGCTTCTATACAGGGGCCTACTTTTAAAAGGAATCATTAAATAAACAAACTAGCGCCTGTACTAGCAGCATAACTGTGACACAAATACTTTTTTTGTTAAAAGAAAGCGACGAGCTTGAGTTGAGAATATTGTTATAGTAATTATGGGTTATAAAAAAGTAATTGCAACAGATGCTCTTCACATAGTGCACTGCTTTGCAATGCGATCTTGGCTGTATACAACAGTAAGGCTTTAAAATCCTGAGCTGGAACTATACCATGGCAATACACAGGGCAACTGTATTTGTTGTGGGTTAGACAGGGCTGGGAGCCTTTCCTCATTCTCCAGCGCTCTTCCCTAATGCCCACCTACAGGCACAGCAGCCTCCTCTTGCTCTCCTCTACATCTTGCCACAGTACTCTTGCTCCTCACTCCCACCAAGGCCTAGGTCAAAATGAACTGACACCAGCCCCCATCCAGCAAACACTGAAGAGTAGGGAGCAGCAACTGAGCAAGCCCTGGGACATGGAGATGGAAGGCTCATTGGACCTGAGCCCATGACTCAAACCCCACAAAGGAGTTGGCCAGCTCTTTATTTGTTTCTCATGTAGGTCCCCTCTTCTGGGAGAGGGGCTGTACCCTAGTGATACACCAACATTTTCAGAAAGAGTTAGGAAACAATCCTGCCTGAAGTTCTGGAAAGTTGTTGCCAGTTAGAGTAGACAATAGTGAGCTTGTAGTTTTTGATGGCTCAACATCAGATCCCTTTGACATCCGAAGCGGAGTAAAACAAGGCTGTGTCCTTGTGCCGACCCTGTTTGGGATCTTCTTTGCTGTCATGCTGAAGCAGGCCTTTGGAACTGCAACAGAAGGTGTCTATCTCCGGACTAGATCAGATGGAAAGCTCTTTAATCTCACTAGATTGAGAGCGAAGACCAAAGTCCAACTGAAATGCATGCGGGACTTCCTCTTTACTGATGATACAGCCATTGTTGCCCACTCTGCTGAAGACCTCCAACAACTCATAAATCATTTTAGCAAGGCCTGCCAAGACTTTGGACTAACTATCAGCCTGAAGAAAACACAAGTCATGTGCCAGGGCGTGGACTCACCTCCCTCTATTACTATCTCCATGCAAGAACTGGAGGTTGTTCATGAATTTGTGTACCTTGGCTCAACAATCTCTGACACTCTCTCCCTAGATGTCGAGCTGGATAAACGCATTGGGAAAGCAGCTACCATGTTCTCTAGACTCACAAAGAGAGTATGGCTTAATCAGAAGTTGACGGCATACACCAAAATACAGGTCTATAGAGCCTGTGTCCTGAGCACACTCCTATACTGCAGCGAGTCCTGGACCCTTTGTGCACGGCAGGAGAGAAAGCTGAACACCTTCCATATGCGTTGTCTCCGACGCATTTTTGGTATCACCTGGCAGGACAAAGTTCCAAATAGAGTAGTCCTAGAACGAGCTGGAATTTTCAGCATGTATACAATATTGAAACAGCGCCGTCTACGTTGGCTTGGGCATGTCGTGAGAATAGCTGATGGTCGGATTCCAAAAGATCTCCTGTATGGAGAATTAGTGAAGGGAAGCCGCCCCCGAGGGAGACCACAGCTGCGTTACAAGGACATCTGCAAGCGGGATCTGAAGGCCTTAGGAATGGACCTCAACAGATGGGAAACCTTGACGTCTGAGCGTTCAGCCTGGAGGCAGGCGGTGCATCATGGCCTCTCCCAATTTGAAGAGACACTTGTACAGCAGACCGAGGCAAAGAGGCAGTCCCGAAACAAGCAAAACCAGGGAGCTGGACAGGGGACAGATTGGATTTGTCTCCAGTGTGGAAGGGATTGTCACTCTCGAATTGGCCTTCTCAGCCACACAAGACACTGTTCCAAGACCTCCATACAGAGCACGATACCATAGTCTCTCGAGACTGAAGGATGCCTACCACAAGTGAGCTTGACAGGCCAATGGTCAAAGTAAACTAACTACTGTAACTAAACTAAGCACGCCTTACTAAGTTCTATTTTAACCTCACAAAAACTTCAGAACAGGTTAGATTAAATGACAACCCCAAAGTCATTTTTTGGATCAGCAGGAATATCAACCAACATTTTCCCAGGCCAAGACTAGGACAACCTATTACATGGCAGGGATGTTCGCTATAAGTCCCTGTGTCAATCAGTCAAGGATCAAATACTGAACATTATGATCTTGTTGCATAATGCAACACAATCACATTTGATTATATAAAAACACTACTTTGCCTGTACTCTGAAGTGCAAAGGGAAGGCATTTATCTCAATAAATACCATGCTATTATTTCTTTGTTTGCTAGTATGCACAGTGAGACATTCTTCCTGGTCAAGGTCTAATTCTGCTTAGTCATAGCAGACTACTATGACTTTTAAAAAAATGCTTGCTTGTTGATTTATATATACAGTTAACATATCTTCATTTTATGTACTGTACTGATACCAAATTACTTTTAACAGGGCAAAGAACTGAATGAGCAGACAAATATACACATGGATCTCTACAATCAGGCCCACCTATAACTGGACCAAGAGTGATAGCCTATTCATCTCAGCAGTAAGGATACACTCCCTCTTTTGCTCAACGCCTCTCCCTTGCAAACAGTTTCATATCCTTTTACAAAGCAGGGAAGAAGGGGACTAACAAACAAAATACAGAAGATGGAGACCTCCTCCTGTTACATACAGCACTGATGTTACCTGTCTGTCATGGGTTTGGAGGGAAAGTTCCATCCTATGGGGAGTGGAAGGCGGGACATCAGGAGGAGGGGCTGTACTGTATAAATATGTGATGCCTGTGTGGTGAGAGAGAGATGCTGAGACAGACACTGTGAGACGCTGGGATGTGAAGAAGCAGCAGCTGGGAAGAAGAAGCTGGTGTGGGAGTCTGTGTGTCAGACAGGGTACTACTGTGTGTCAGAGTACCAACCTGATAGGTTCAGGTGTCTGTTGGTTAGCCAGAACTGATAGGTTCAGGGTCTGTGCTTCAAGTTAAGGGTTCTGTGTGAACCAAACTGTATGCATGTATGAATGAGAATAAGCCACGTTACTTTATCTTATTCACCTGATCATTTTATTTTCCCTGTGTGTTGTATTTAAATAAACCTTATTCTTTTATTTGTTTAAAAATCCATCCCTGGTCTGTGTGACTTCTTATAGGGAATGGTTGGTGGCAGCTTAGTTAACGTGTGGCAGATCCCAGTAGGTCTGGGTTTGTCACATTGATTGGTGTCCAGCGTGTGGGATACGACTGGTCCAGTTGTCCAGCGGTCCAGCAAAGCCTTGGCAAGTGTGCCCAGAGCAAGGGGGGTCTAGTCAGGGACAATCTGAGGCGCGTAGGTAATCTTCTAGGTGTACCTCACGGGGAGGTGCGCTAGTGGAAGAACGTGCCAAGTGGGAAGACTAGATTAGGGTGCTCTGAGGCAACTTGTTTTGGCGGGAAAAAAGCTGAGGCAAAACTGTGTAAAGTAGCAGTGATTTAGCCTGCCTGCTGAGAGGCCTAGCAGAGGGGGGTAGACTCTGGCTCGCAACTGTTGCAAGATTAGTGCTGAAGAACAGCAGTAATCTATAGCAAGCTGGTTCTGAGGAAAAAAAAAAAGTGGTCGTTTTATTTTGAGGCTTGACTTTTTAAAGCAGCCTGTTCTGAGGGGGGATTATGCCCTTGACTCGAAGCCAGATGGCAGAAATGGGTGAAGTGAAAGACCCCCAGGTAGACCAAGGTTCTGAGGATGAATTTGGCTCAGTGCAAGGTGACAGCACGGGAGAACAGAACCCAGAACTCAGAAAATTGCTCATAGCCCAACAGCATGAACTGAGGATGAGGCAATTGGAAAAAGAAGAAAGATTAGAGAGAGAGAAAATTGCTCTGGAAAAGGAAAGGATGGTGTTTGAGTTAAGAAGATTGGAACTGATGAACCAGAACAATAATAACAATAGGGATTCTGAGGGAGGCCAATTGTCTAAAGCTGACCTGAAGAAATTCCCTGTGTACCACAAGGGAGATTGTCCTGAGGTGTTCTTTTCCCTAGTGGAAAGAGCGTTTGTGGACTTCTCAGTGAGGGAAACTGAGAAGATGACCATCATGCGATCTTTAATCAGTGGTAGCCTGGCTGAGGTCTATGCCGAGATGCCTGAGGAACTGATGAAAGATTTTGCAGAGTTTAAAAAACTGGTGTTTGCCAGACATGGGATAAATGCGGAGCAGCTGAGACAAAGATTCAGGTCCCTCACAAAAAAACCAGAGCAGACTTTTACCCAAGTGGGGGCCCAATTGGTGAGGCTGCTTGAGAAATGGCTATCTCAGGAGGGGACAGAGACCTACGAGCAGCTTAAAGATTTGATAGCGCTGGAACAGTTCTATTCAGTCCTGCATGGGGAATTGAAATTCCAGGTGAGGGAAAGGAAACCAAAATCTGTGGCAGAAGCCGCCGAGATTGCAGATTTTATTCACCAGATAAGAAAGCCCTTGGGTGAGGGGAAATCTGTAGGTAAACCCAAAGAAACCTACAGCAAGTACTCTCAGGGACCAGGGAAAAGCCAGCAAGGGGGAGGGGCCCATGGTGAAGGGAAGCCCTCAGACATGAAACTAAGACCTCAGATTTTGGAGGGAAAACCAAAACAAGATGAGAGAGAATCAAAATACACCAGAAAATGTTATTTCTGTCAAGGAAAGGGCCATCTAATCTCAGAGTGTGAGAAATTAAAGCAGCTAAAAGGAATGGTGCCTCAGGAGTCGAGTGGAACCAAGCCAAAAGCTGTGTTCTGTGTCCAGAAAGAGCAAGGCTCATTGTCACTGAGGGAGCCTGTTGCCATGGCGACTCAATCTGGAACAGCGACATCTGCTGATCAGGCTGAGGAAAATGGTCCTCTCGCGGAGGTAAAGCGCTGCTTGCTGGTGAGAACAGATTCTCAGTTGTTTGAGACAGCAGGGGTGGACGTAGGAATACTTGACCGTCAGTATAGGGGGCTGCGGGACACTTGTTCCCAGGTAACCCTGTGCCATCCAGATATTATTCCTAGGGAGTTTATAATCCCGAATGAGAGCATAAAGGTAGCAGGGATTGAGGGGCAGGTAATCTCTCTGCCAGTAGCGGAGGTACCGGTGAACTTTCAAGGCTGGAGGGGAGTTTGGCGGCTAGCAATTTCATCGACTCTGCCAGCAGCCGTGCTCGTGGGAAATGACCTGGCTGAACATGTGAAAAGGGTGCTAGTGATTACACGTTCACAAGCCACCATGGGGACAGTTCAGGGGGGTAATGATGAGCCAGAGACGGAAGCAGAGGGGAGTTCAGAAGCTGTGGTGGAAACCTTAACCACAGACAGCAGATTTGGACAAGAGCAAAAGGCAGACGCCACTCTCCAAAAGTGTTTTGAACAGGTGACTGACGCCCAGCTAACACCTGAAACCCCAGTGAGATTTCTGGAGAAAAAGGGGATTTTATATAGAGAGACCCTGAGGAATATCTCAAAAGGGGGAGATGGGATCAGAAGTCAGCTGGTGGTACCTGAAAAGTATCGCCCCATGATCTTACAAAGGGGGCACTCTGACATGTTTGCTGCACACTTAGGGGTGAACAAAACACAGCAGAGAATCACACAGAGTTTCTACTGGCCTGACATAGGGAAGCAGATCAGGGAGTTCTGTGAACAATGTGATGTGTGTCAAAGGCAGGGGAATAACCGCGATAGGACCAAAGCAAAGTTGTGCCCTTTGCCTGTGATTGACACTCCGTTCAAATGCATAGGGGTGGATATTGTGGGACCTTTGCCCAAGGCCACAAAGAGGGGGAACAGGTTCATTCTCACCATTGTGGACCATGCCACGAGGTACCCTGAAGCCATACCCTTGACTAACATTGAAACTAACACAGTGGCCGATGCTTTGGTGGGGTATATGTCCAGGATGGGATTTGCCTCAGAGATAATCACAGATTTGGGCGCATCGTTCACATCAAAGCTCATGAAACGCTTATGGCAAATCTGTGGAATAAAGCACAAGGAAACCACTGCCTATCATCCGGAAAGTAATGGGTTAACTGAGAAGTTCAATGGGACTCTAATGCGCATGATTAGGGCTTACTTGGCAGAGAATCCAAACAATTGGGACCAGAAGCTGCAATCCCTTTTGTTTGCTTATCGATCAGTGCCACAAGCCAGTACCGGGTTCAGTCCATTTGAACTTTTATTTGGGAGAAGGGTGAAAGGGCCTCTTGATTTGATCAAACAAAATTGGGAGCAGATCACCCAGGATGACCCACAAGACGTTGTGACATACATAGACACCTTGATGAATGACCTAAAGCGAAATCTAGAGCTGGCAGCAGAAAACCTGCAAGCTCAGAAGGTCAGACAGAAAACATGGTATGACCACAAAGCTAGAGAGAGGCACTTTGACCCAGGAGAGGAAGTGCTTTGGCTTAGGCCCTGCAGAGAGAATAAACTGCAGCTCAAATGGGCAGGACTATATAGGGTCATTTCCAAGATGTCAGACCTGAACTACCTAATAGAGCAGGAGGAGAACCAAGCAAGGAGGGTGGTTCATGTGAATGCCCTAAAACCCTACTACAGAGGGGAACAGAGGGTTTTATTCGCGATAAAAGCAGCTGAGAGTGAGGAAGCTGAATTACCCTTCTGGGAGGGTAGAGGGGAAGTAAAATACAACCCAGAGGAGGTAAAGATCAGTCCTGCACTCACCCAAGACCAGCAGCAAGAACTGAAAATGCTGCTTAGTAAATATCAACAGGTGTTTTCCAACAAGCCGGGGATAGTGAAGGGAGTGATGCATCGGATCCACACAGGGGATGCACCCCCGCAGGCAGTATCCCCATACCGAGTAACGGGACCCTATAGGGACAAGGTGCGGAAGGAGCTGGACGAAATGCTGAGGGAGAACATAATCGTCCCCTCTTCTAGTCCTTGGTCCTCTCCGATAGTCCTTGTGGACAAGCCTGATGGGAGCATTAGGTTTTGTGTTGATTACAGGAAATTAAACCGTGTAACCACTCCTGATGCCTACCCAATGCCCAGGCTAGACAACCTGATTGAAACCATAGGGGGTTGTCGGTTCATCTCATCATTGGACCTGGTAAAGGGATATTGGCAATTAAGAATTGATCCCAGGGATCAAGAAAAAACTGCCTTTTGCAGCCCTTTTGGTCTTTATGAGTTTCGAGTCCTGAGCTTTGGTCTCAGAAATGCACCAGCCACATTCCAAAGGCTGATGGACCAGACCTTGGCAGGGCTCAGTGACTTTACAGTGGCATACATTGACGACATAGGGATCTTCAGTAATACCTGGGAAGATCACCTGATACACCTGGAATTAGTGCTGCAGAGGTTAAGTGCAGCAGGGCTAACAGTAAAGGCCAGCAAGTGTCAGCTGGGTAGCCCAGAAATAAAATACTTGGGTCACATGGTAGGGGGAGGAATGATAAAACCCCTGGAGGCCAAAATAGAAGCTGTTCGTGATTGGCCTAGACCCAACACCAAGAAAAAAGTCAAATCATTTCTTGGGTTGGTGGGCTACTACAGAAAGTTCATCCCGAGGTTTAGCGAGATTGCGGCTCCGCTGACCGATCTGACGAGGAAGACGGCTGATGACCGCATCCCGTGGACCAGCGACTGTGAGGCGGCGTTCCAGAGGTTGAAGGAGGCGTTAATCAACTATCCAGTCCTGCGGGCTCCAGACTTCGACCGGGAGTTCATCATCTACACCGATGCGTCTAACAGCGGGGTAGGAGCAGTTCTGTGCCAGGAGGATGAGAATGGTGACCAGCATCCAGTGTCCTACCTGAGTAGGAAACTTCAAAAAGGTGAGAGACATTTGGCAACCGTGGAGAAGGAGTGTTTGGCCATAGTCTACGCGATCCAGAAGGCCAAGCCTTACATCTGGGGAAGACATTTTATTCTGTGTACTGACCATTCACCATTACAATGGTTAAAGACAATGAAAACCCACAATAGCAAACTTATGAGGTGGGCTTTAAACCTACAGGACTATGACTTTGAAGTGAAGGTGGTCAGAGGGTCAGTGAACTGTGTTGCTGACGCCTTATCAAGAAGACCTGAAGAATGAAGACGGCGAAAGAACATGGACTATGTGTATATAATGATGACAAAAGGTTAAATGTACCTGGTTTTGAACTTGGTTTGTATGAATAAAGGTAAATTGATGTAATGTTAATGGTAAATGTTTAAATGCATAATTGCTATGGTTAACTTAGAATGTAAGTATGAGTAAGTATAATATGGTATGTATAACTGTTGTTGTGTGTTTTATTCAGGTTGTTTTTTGGTGAAAAGCACGTTAGCTTTCCCCCTACAAAACAACTTATAAAGAGGGGAGGTGTTACATACAGCACTGATGTTACCTGTCTGTCATGGGTTTGGAGGGAAAGTTCCATCCTATGGGGAGTGGAAGGCGGGACATCAGGAGGAGGGGCTGTACTGTATAAATATGTGATGCCTGTGTGGTGAGAGAGAGATGCTGAGACAGACACTGTGAGACGCTGGGATGTGAAGAAGCAGCAGCTGGGAAGAAGAAGCTGGTGTGGGAGTCTGTGTGTCAGACAGGGTACTACTGTGTGTCAGAGTACCAACCTGATAGGTTCAGGTGTCTGTTGGTTAGCCAGAACTGATAGGTTCAGGGTCTGTGCTTCAAGTTAAGGGTTCTGTGTGAACCAAACTGTATGCATGTATGAATGAGAATAAGCCACGTTACTTTATCTTATTCACCTGATCATTTTATTTTCCCTGTGTGTTGTATTTAAATAAACCTTATTCTTTTATTTGTTTAAAAATCCATCCCTGGTCTGTGTGACTTCTTATAGGGAATGGTTGGTGGCAGCTTAGTTAACGTGTGGCAGATCCCAGTAGGTCTGGGATTATCTTACCTGACAGCGATAATGAGAACATCTAAATCAGGCTTTCAAGATTAATGTTACACATTTACAGAAATGATATAGGTGATTTTTAAAAGTCCCTCCAGGAATTAACAAATACAGCAGAACTTACACACAAACACTATATTAATACTAATATACACCAATAAATGGAGTTGTACTAAAAGCAAGGTGATGTGGACTTGACCCCTCCCTCCCTCCCTCCCTCCCTCCCTCCCTTCCTTCCTTCCTTCCTTCCTTCTTCCTTCCATCCATCCATCCATCCATCCATCCATCCATCCATCCATCCATCCATCCATCCATCCATCCATCCATCCATCCATCCATCCATCCATCCATCCATCCATCCATCCATCCATCCATCCATCCATCCATCCACACATTGCAGTTTAAAATATTTTTAAAATAAAATGCAAACAAAATAAATTATTAAGATGATTAGACTACTTTTGACCAGAAGTAGGTTACATCAAAAGCATTATCTCAGCCCTTTACTATATCTTCTTTGACATATGCATAACTTGCATACACATAAATCCTGCACTGATTGAATTTCTCCACATTCACAGAAAATTTGTCCTGTGTCTCAGCAGCCCCATTTTACGTGACTATTCTTTGATCCCTCCAACTTAGCTTCAAATTTCCAACTTAGCTTGTCCTGGTGGGATACATTTTTGGCAAGACGCATTGTTTTTGCTCTTCATGGTGACCAAGACTATTGTTTTTGCATAAATACAAGTGTAGTTGCTAAAATAACATAATACACCTAGGAATACTCCAGATCACCAACTGTAATAGTTGGGAATGCTCCCTGTTCTTATCCTGCACACATTTTAGCTGGTCTTACAGATGACTTGGAAGGTTCAAGAATTTAACTACTAAAATAATGTATTTTATGGTTTTAAAGCTCCACAGGGTTTAGAGGCACAGGGTATAATTTCTATGGCACCTTTCCGCATCATTAGACATGATGGAAAACAGAGAGGACTAAGAAATGTATACCAGAATGTTTCTGAATGAAAAGTCCCTGAAAAGGCAACCGAAAATGTTTTCCTCCCTCACCATCCTACATTAAGATACTCCATATATCTTCAGGAAACACCCTTCTCTTAGAACCATCTTTTAGAGACATACATCCAGTCTGTATAAAGGACATAGTGCTTTCTGTCATGAGAGCCTAACTCTGTATTAGCCTCCCTAAGAAAGCTTAGCTGGCATAGATGGTAAGGGGTAAAACCCACTGTTAGGCCCAAAGAGATTAAACCCACTGGCTGAATGGGACTTATTATACCAACATTTCTATAGGTTCCACTGATTCAATGGGTATATTCTTGCTGGGATTGATGATTGGATTTATCCTACGACATTACAAGCTTTTTAGTACCAGGTCAAGGCATATTCAGATATACTGTATATTTTAAGAACAGTTTAAAACATATCTTTACGATTATGGTTTTCTGCCTCTTGATTTCATGTTAAAGATGTGTGGTCTTTATTATATTGCACTTTTGTTGTTTTATACTACCATGGAATCCATGAGAAGGAAGAGATGCTTAGGATTTCAAAAATAAATAAATAAGGCAAGCTTTTTTTAAAAGTCTTCTGGCTCCACTGTATAAGGCCCTCCCCCACTTCAATTCTTGCATATGTCTGCCTCTATCATAACTGAAGATAACATTTCAGGCATCTGATGAAGGAGATTCTAGACCATGAAGGCTTATATCACAATAAATATGTTATTCTTACGGAGCATAATGCTACGCTGTTATTTGCTGCAACAGACTGAAAGTGGCTGAAGTGATTATAGGAAACAAATTATGTTTGTAAGCTTCAGTTATCTGTGTTTAAGAAGCTTCTGCACTAAAACAGTTCACTTTTCTAAACACATATTTTTGAGCAATTGCACTAAAATGCTTCTATTTCACTTTAATACAAAATTTTAAAGCATTTCAGAGCTGGAAAGGGTTTCACGAGAAATCAGGAAAATGCATTTCTTCTGTCTGAAACTAAAGCACACAGCTAGTTTCCATAAGCCTATCACAAGTACACTGGATACATAGAGGACTCTTGGTAGGATAAAGGCAGATGACAATTTCTTCAGACTTCCCATCATTAGCTATGACAGAAAACAGAGAAAGCTTATATATATATATATAGTACATAGTTTCTGAATAACACAGAGATACCCTAAGCAATATGGAATTAGACTAATTAGAGCCGTAGGGTGAATTCAGAAAACTTTTTGTTTTTGTTTTGGTGGAGAAAATTGGCTAGCAAAGCCTGGAAGTGATGAGAATTAAGTGGAATAAAATTGTCTGAGAGGATTCAACGAACAATGGATGTACCGTTCTTTAGTGCAAAAACTACAGCATGGAATCACCTCCTAAGGAATGGCATCCATAATTAAACAACACACTTTTAAATTATGTAGATTTGTGTCCATGGTAATGATTATGAACAGGAGGGGTTGCCTGAAGGGAATCCCCATTTACAGATAAGTAGGTACTGCATTGTCTTCTATATAAGGATAGTTTTATCCTTAGATCCATGGGTAACCAAAGTTTGTTCATTTGATAATCCCTCAAGGGCTTGCAGTAATGGAGGAACTATGTTTAAAATGTGTGCATTGGTAGTCTGGCATGCTGAACTTCTGATTCATGCTGCAGCTGCAGAACAGAAAGTACCATGATTGTGACCAAGGTATCGGATCCATTTATCTTGAACCAGATGATATTTGGGAACACTGACTAGGAGACTGAGGATCAATAGCAAATGGAGAGTGAACTGAACCTTGTTGATGAGGGAGAACTTTGAAGCAGTGACAATCAAGCATCTATGCAGGGGGATATAATGACTCCTCTTAGATGAAGGTATGCTGCAATTGGTGTTTTGAACTTTGTGAAAAATCTGGGTGCTACTGCTAAATTGAAGGGTAGGACTTGAAACTTGAATACCTCATCTGCAAATGTGAACAATGGCAGAAGAATGGTCTGATGGTGATGTGAAAGCACACATTCTTCACGTCCACAACAGCAAGCCAGTCTCACTTACTGAGTAAAAGTAGATGGCAGATAGCATTACCATGCAAAACATCTTTGATGTTATGTGCTTGTTCATGGCCCTGAGATTGAGTATATGATGCAATCCCCCATCCTTTTTTGAGATTGTGAAATTTGGATACTAGGAGGAGGAGTGGATTGAAAATGTCATGGTGGAACTCTGGCATAACCTTGAAGAATGGTAGAAAGTACCCAAGCATCTTTAGTGATGGTGCAGTGCATATAAAAGCTGCTAACTGGCAAACAGAAGGAAAAGAGTTCCAAGAACGTTGTCTGTTGTAAGAGCTGCAATGATTTCACTGGTGAACAACCCTGTTTTGATATAAATAGTTGCATCAATTTCATAGCTGGCTGCTGAACCATAGGTTCTGTCAGTTTTGAGACTGAGGCTGATGGCTTCTTTTTTAAAAAAATTAGGGGAGACACCAATTTGGACACTGACCTCAATCTTAGCTGATGCTGAGTAGGTGAGGTGGAGTGCTTGTGGTAAAATTGGCTGATGGGCTATGCATTTGTCAGCAATGAGTGAGGAAAGGTCCAGCCATAACCCCCAAAGAACAATGGTGATGGTGGGTAGAAAAAAGGCAGAATGAAACCATGTTCTGGTCAGGAAATTCTCTACAATATCTATGTGGAGTCAGTGACTGTGACTCATACCTGGACTTTTTGGAGCTGGGGATCAAGATAAGTGCTGGGATTGGAACAGTGAAGATGCTGATGAAAATCTCAGTTTTGACCCTGGCTGTCTATGCATCTGACTCCTAGTCAGAGCATGTTGTGAAGGAATATGTGGTGATGACTTCATCAACACTTGTTGCACCAACCAACCTGAAGAGCAAGGTGGTGTGTGTGATATGAAAAAAGAGGGCATTTCACTAAATCTCCCTCAGAGACAATCCCAGATACATAACATTCCCATCTTCCTGATCTGAAAGAGTCTGGGACTGGTCCAATGAGGACTAATCTGGTGCTGATGTTCTAGTTCGAAGGTTAGGTTCTTGAGGCTTAGAATGGGATGATAAATCATTGTGTTTGTATGTTTTTATTTGTCCTGTTTTTCAATCATCAACTTCTTCCACTTTGCCAGGGATGATACTGAAGAGGTCAGTGCTGAAATCAAAGCAGACTCCGCAATTGACACAGGTAAGTCTGAGGTTTGAATATTTCAGAGGCTCCATTACTCTGAAGGAAGATTTTTTTTTTCATAATGCTTGTGGGCTCTCTGGAAGTTGAGAAACAGAGCTGATGGATTTTGTGGACTTTCCCAGAGATAAGATTGCAGCCCAGTGAAGCAATTTTTCAGAGCGGCATGGGTAGAGCCCTTACAAATGTTACACTTTTGTGTAATGCGTTAATTGCCCAGACTAAACAGACCTTTGTGGTGTCCATTAGAATGATGCACTTTGCCCCCCAAAGTAGAACCCTTCTTGAAAAGAGTCCCAGTGGCCACAAAATTGAGGTGGGAAACAGGAGAAATCAGATAGTGCTAAGATAATTATAATACTTGTATATATGTAATTCTTCAGACTGTAAATAGTTCTCCCTTTATCTCTTCCAGCTCTTTATTTTTCCACAACCTTTAATATATATATATAAAGGTTGGGGAAAAACAAAGAGGTAGAAGAGATAAAGGGAGAACTATTTACAGTCTGAAGAATTATATAATTCTAGGTAATCAATCTTCCAGCACGTCCTTGAGGTGCTGCTTGCCCAGTAGACAGAGGAGAACTGGGTGAGAGCCATTAGTGTGTGCTTCATCATGCACTCTGGCACCGGAAGAGGGAGAAATGCTTCTTCTTAGGCTCTACGTAGATAGTTCCTAGGCTACTTTCTGCACAGACACAGAACCTATGTATGTAATTCACAGAGACCACAACAAAGAAATATATTTCCATACTGTATTTCCATTGAGAAAAATGATGTCTGCAAGACAATACTCACCATTTGAGTCAGTGGCTTATTGCCAAAAACAAACAAACAAACAAACACAAAAAACACATCTGGGGTGGAAATGGAGGAAGAAGAGGAAAAAGGAGCTCCTGTAGTAATTTTGTATCCTCTTAGCTTTTGCTTGTAACTATAATGTTTCACAGATGAAACGACCACAGCAGAAATGACAAATACAACACACAGAAGAACAAAAAGGGGCAATAAATCTCAAGTGACACTGCAGCCTATTAAAATGCATTCAGGTGGTGTTGCAGAAAGGAGAGTACTTCCAATTCATTTTATATTCTAGTCTGCAGAACAGAAAAAGGCAAAATCTTTGAACAATCAATGTAACACATGCTGAAGTTCTAATCGAAGGAGCAACAAGACTGGTGACAGAGGTAGGCCTGGCAACTGATAGGGGCTGTCTGTCAGAATAACTTGCCTGGAACTTAAACTACTACAGCTGGGAATACCTCTACATATCACATTACAGCATAATTAAATTTGCCACAAATATCTCAGGCAAATATGTAAGTGTGAACAACAGATAACACAGCACCAAGCACCAATGCACATTCTCCTGGGAACTCTGATATGGTTATGGATATGCAGCATATTATGTACCAAATGTATCTGAGCAGCATATAAGTTAAATAAATAAATAAATTAAATAAAATGTATTCTGAAACACATTTAAATAAATAAATAAATAAATAAATAAATAAATAAATAAATAAATAAATG
This sequence comes from Pogona vitticeps, assembly GCF_051106095.1. Lineage (NCBI taxonomy): Eukaryota > Metazoa > Chordata > Lepidosauria > Squamata > Agamidae > Pogona > Pogona vitticeps. The sequence continues at coordinate 181,358,900 of NC_135786.1, forward strand.
CATACGTACACACATACACACATACACACATACACACATACATACATACATACATACATACATACATACATACATACATACATACATACATACATACATACATACATACATACATACAGTACTTGTTCATGTTTGTTGACAGAAACACTGCCTCATGGCACAGTGGTTAAACCGCTGTACTGCAGCCAAAACTGCTCACGACCTGGGGTTCAATCCCAGGTAGTGGCTCAAGGTTGACTCAGCCTTCCATCCTTCTGAGGTCGGTAAAATGAGTACCCAGCTTGCTGGGGGGGCAATGTGTAGCCTGTATAATTAAAATTGTAAACCGCCCGGAGAGTGCTTGTAGCGCTATGGGGTGGTATATAAGTCCAATAAATAAATAAATAAATAAATAAATAAATAAATAAATAAATAAATAAATGCATCTGAGGCAAATGTGATGTTTGTGCAATGGACATGGTCTTAGGGGAAAAGATCTGGTATAGACATGAATCAAAGTAACAAGGAAATTCTGAAAAAAATAGGTACAAGTGGAATATATAATCTTATTATTTTATATGAAATTAAAACACCAGAAATAGTGTGAAAAATAAGGAGTACTGCCATTCATACCACATGGGGCAGAATTTATTCATTTCTACATCTTCTTGGACAACACTAGCAAATGCACATCTTGTGACTGAACTGCAAAGTACCTTTTGCTGACATCAATGCTACTAAATACACTGCAATTCTCTGGTTCACCCAGGGAGTAGATGTAATTGCCTATTGAAAACAGATACACTATCCTTAAATATTGCCTGTTTTACAAATGAGAGCTGTGAAACTGATATGCAATAATTGACTACATTCTCTATGTATATATGTATGTATGTTTTGAATGTACTTTCAGGGCCATTATATATCCAGTTTTTAATCAATTCTGCTAGTTTCAGCTAACCATTCTGCTGTTTAGCTGACAAAGCTAGAGAGCTGCCTCAGCAACAAACCATGTACCTGTAGTACTAATTTATATCATGTTTCACTAAAGGTGCTTAGCAGCTACTGCCTGCTGCCTCTTCAACCAGAAAATTCACTTTACTATACAAGAAGGAAAGACTACTGCAGAAAGGAAAAGTGACTTAGATACCACTTGCAGAAAAAGAATGTGGAGAATGTATACTCAGGAAAAGCAAAGTGGTGGAATAGGTGCAACTTTTTACGTAGCACAGGAGCGTCTCTCCATCAATTTGCATTCTACTCTATGCTGCTTTAAGGACAACACTGTGTTTCAAAGGTTAATCCAAGCATACCCATATAATTTAATTCAAAACAAGAAAGCATTTTATTCCCTTAAATTGCGGTGATGATTTCAGTTGGTCTGGGAGTTATTTTTCAGATAAATTGGCAGCCTGTGGACTGAATTTCCTAATCTAAATAATTTCCAAGTTTGCAAAAAAGTTTTAAATGCAGTGGTTCTGTACTGTACAGTTTGTTACCAGTAACACTGTTACCCAGTGTTTGGGCTCTTTCAAACAATAGCAAGATTCCTCTCTGGCTCTTAGAGAGCATAATGATCTTTTTCAGCAGAATGATCTTGTTGAAAATGAGATTCTTTGCATGAACATGCAATTAATAGTCTTTGCTTTAAGAAACCTGGCCAGCTAGATTCCCAGAATAGCTGCAATCCTACTTTTTGATGAGGGATTTCTGCAAGGCAGAGCGGAACTTGACTGGAGACCTGAAGGAACCTCATGCTTTAACTATGCACCGAAAGGTAACACAACCATTTAACCACCAATTGGTCATTTGAACAGAAACTCTGATTTCTCTGTATATTTTCTTTACATTCCAAAATGACACAAAACTTGGTGATTTGTTCACATTCTGTACTTTCTGAAACATTTTACCAAAAAAATGTTAGTTTCTTCATTGTTTCTTGAGACAACACTGTATACTGCTATAATTTATACAGGGCATGGCCATTTTACAATTTGGAAATGCAGCAAGTCCAGTCCTTTACATCCTTGAAGCCTCACATGGAACAATGTTTGCTCACACCGTTAGAACAAGAAAACCACACCAGATACCATAACTTCCATAGCTAGTATGAATATGCTCAGACACAAACCATTTGAATATATGTTTTGACTATATTACACCCCATGTAACAATGCTGGTTTTCGAAGATAGCAAACAGTCACCTTAAGTTCTTGTACATTAAGGCGACACATCACTTCAAAGAATTGGAGCTATTTAATCTATCAGATGTATTTTCTGACATGAATAGTTTACTTCATCTGGCCAGAATATATATCTGGACTGTCCTTACTTTTCATCATTTCTAATCTACAGGTATTATGAATTTAACTTCCATGGGGGACACATAAAATAACCAAATATGCAAATGTTGTGAGCTAGTTCCTTGGACATGCAGCGTACGGTAAAGACTTGATATACAGAGAATGCAAAAAGCAGTAATTAAATGCTTCCCCTACTTCCCCACTGCTGATAGTAAGTCTGGGGGTTGCCTTTTGAAATAAAATTAAACGTATTGGAAAAATGTAAAAATCTAGTCCTTAATGAAAATGATTCATTAAGATAGAAAAACCCTTCCCTGATGATGTAAAAGGGGAAACGCCTTTTAAATATTTTGTCATGTTCATTTCTATGATGAGGAGATATCTCAGGTATCGTTTGTCAATTGGGGCAGCCTTTGCAAAAGGAACTAGATTGGGGTGGGTAGCTGTGACCTTACAGATGTTTCTGGACTGAAACTTTCATTAGTTCTTTTTTATTGGCTGTGCTGGATTGGCAAAACAAACAAACTGGAAGGCCAGGGCTGAATACTCTGGAATAGCTGTGCTTGCACAGTACTTGACAACAAGCTATAGGTCATGATTTATCAAGATGACTCAGTCTCTAATTGTATCATTCTGTTAGTGAAATCCTTCTCCTGCTTTTCCTCTTCCAAGAAGTAACCAGCTCTAAAGAGCTGCCCATAGTAGCAATTCATCAGATCAGCAGTAACCATCCTGGATCATAAAAGTTGGGGGAGACTGTGAATCTGCCATTTACTTTGCTGCATCGCTTCAGGTGACTGTCTCACCCATCCTAATGGTAGGATTAGTTCTGGTTCTAGACCATGCACAAAGGGGGAATTGCATTTAATAGCACAATTGGTGATGTGCCTAAGGATCACAAGGACAAATGCACTATATTTGTACAGTGAAAAAAAATTAACAGAGATCTCCAAATCCATCAAATGTCACTGGCTAATGAATTATGTGCTGTTCAAAAATCCAAACATGTCATGACATCCAAACCTGCAAATGTGCCTAGTCCCTGGCTTGTTCCCTTCCCAAATGCTCCCGATGAGTAATTAATGTGGAATTTTCAATGTTTGACCTCAGGAACTGGAAGAGTTCATAGAAATAAGTTCTCTTGAATTTCCATAAAGAAACTTCCCTTTTGTATGTATTTCTAAATACTGTGGTATAACAGAAACAAAACCAAAAACTTCAGCATTTAAGACTACAAGATCTGTATCAATCAGAAATTCATCTTAGAGGTGTCATAATGCATTTGTTTTCGTTACACATTTTAAAACCTGCTAACACGAGTACTTCTTTCAGAACTGATGAATGTTCTTACAGCTCTACAAATTTCTGTACAGGCTATGTGAAGATGGTTCTCACCCCTGCCGCCCTCGTTTTGTATCTCATGTTTATTGGCATGTTTGTTTGTTTTTAAGGAAGAGGTCAATTAAATTATTTCTGAGCAAACTTAAAAATCTCAAAGCAAACAATGAATGCTGCTTACTATATTTAATTTAAAATTAAGTTTCAAATTTGCACTTTGGTGGTTTTTACATTCTACTACATATCTAATTGTTAGATCCTATTATAGTGACATATTTATTTAATTATATATATACTTGAATATTATATTAATTATATTCAGGTAAAGTAAACTTGATCACAAAAGCTCACATCGGAATAAAAACTAGCATTTAGTTGTTTTGCTTTGCTTTTTTTGGTTAGTCTGACATTTTCAGGGAGTTCACTAATATTTTTCAACTCTTTCTGCATGAAAACTCCTGCCTGATCATAGAAATAAAGGTTAAACATTTGTATCTTGTATCTGTCTAAAAATTCAATAAAATTTGAAACCATGTCATGGGTCAAATCTAGAGGTCTGTCCAAGTAATGTAGCTGGTGGAAGCAGACAGTCCCAATTCCACCTTTCTTTTCCTGTAAGTTTCCCCGAGGACTCTAGAAACAGTAGCCAAGGGTTGGAAGATTCTTTTAGGTAGGGTATGGCTGTAGAGTGGATAGCTATGGGGGAAGTGGGCAAGAGCTACTCTTGATTTTCCGTAATCCCACACTTCCTCGTCAGACCACAGCTCCACAATCTACTGATTTTCAGGATTGCATTTTCAGAGGGTTCTGGGGGCTTGTAGAGAGAGAGAGTCAACTTCCACCAGCTGTGGGGATATCTCCAGATCCCATCGTATGTGTGTGTGTAAAAGTGCTGAAGAGTATCCTAACTGCTGAAAATTTAAGACAGAGAAAATTATTTATAAATTTGGCTTAAAAGACATCAATCCACTGCTAAAATACACAATGATGCATGCAGTGGAATAGTTTTGCACTTATGAATATAGGTGTCTAACTTTTTGGTATCCAGCAAATTCTACAATCCAACAAACTCTACAATGTGGTAAACCAACTACAAGCAAAGAATGATGAAGATGTGGAAGAAAACAGGCCCCAAAAGAAAGATGAAAACAAGCCCCCAAAGCAAAATGGTAATGGGTAGAATGACTTCTCTAGACTTGAGTGTCTGACCTGTTAGTTGGTCGTCGCCTGCAGCAGGGGCGATGCGAATGTATGGTGTTGTAAGTTGCGTCACGATTATCGCAGCTAAGGCAAAGGAAGATTTCCAGGTCAGCATGCATAAGGGGAAAAAAAAGCCAGACTGAAGCTAAGCTAGCAAGAAACAATTTTTCAACTTTTACTGCTGCAATTCCATACAAACTGAAAGGAAGGAAAGAAGGGGGGTAGGAAGGAATACAGATTAGGAATGATAGATTAGGAATGTAATCCTTTGAGTTAAGATGAGTGTGAACTGCGCTGTACACAGGTGAGATAGCATCCATTTTTAATATCATGGCTGCTGGGGGAAAAAAAAAAAGAAAAACCACAGATAAGTGAGTGGCTTCTGGCTATCCCTGTGCACAGTTCAGTCTCCACTAACAAATCTCCACCCACTTATGTATTCATATACACAACTGCATGGGGAAATTTAATAACGGGAACCACCCATTAATTATTCAGTGATATTCATTCTTCCAACAAAGAATTGAATATAAATAAACAAATGCAAATATCTAAATTCAATATGTAAAATATCAAATTCACTATACATGAGCAAAGGCAGCATTCAATTGGCATGAATACAGTACACAATTTCCTACACAATGACCCCCAAATTAATAGTTGAACTGCACTGGTTTCCCAACATGCTTTATGCTTTCATGATACCACTTCTACTTATTTGGCAAATCAATTTCTGAAAACATTAATTAATGTATTTTTGTTCTAAAAACTACTTTCCATTTCAAAAATTTAAGAATAATTTAAAACTGTTGAATTCTAAATAACAAACACAAGGCTGTTTTGCTGAGTTATTTAAGGGACAAATGTATATATGACAACAGACAAGAATGTCTCTTTTTTAAAAACATTTGCAAATGGCACCATGGGGCAGCTCAGGACACAGGGAGACCCAATCCATGTTGAGAGACAAGCACTGAAAGAAAAGGGATGTAAATCCTTCCTCCAACAGCAAAACTATATGTTACAAACAGCCAGTCATTACACTTGAAATCCTCTTAGTGTTCAAGGGATAGAGTGGAGGTAGTCTTTTGGGTCTGAAAATCAAACTTACAAAGCAAGACTGTGTTTAAGGCCTGAAGACCAATTTTAAAAAAAAGCAAGCTAATTTGTAAATTGCATGAGGTAAGGAAAGCTCCACCTCTGACAACAAGGCACAACCAGTTTTTAAGGAATTGCTTTTATAATGATGTAATGGTTCTGCCAAACCCACCAATGTAATTCTGTCCTTCACCCATGCACACACACTATTATCTCCTACATTTGGAAAAACACAGGACAATAGTTTTTTTTCTAATTAGACAAACTGTAGCTTTAGAGAGAGTTACTTTCATCAGGAAAACAGCAGGGAGGGCATGAATTACGTCCTCTCTCATATTTACCGTGCCAAACTTCTACTGCTATATGCCAAACTTTTAAAGCACAATATATGTCCATGGATCTCCATCATCCAACCATGTTTGGCCTTAATACGCTACAACCTAGTTACAGTATGCTCCCAATAAATCAGTCCTAAATCTGGAAAGATACCAGAAGTATCTTGCTGAACACATTAATCCATTTTAAAACTTCAGAATATTAAGATTTTCAAAGTAAAATGAAAACACAAAACAAGATGTAAGTTTGGGAACTATGATGTCATGCGACTTTGAAGTGATAACTGTTATATGTGATGGAATTGTGCCTATTTTTGTAAATGTGCATTGCATATTTTGGCTTTTCTTCTCTTAATTTTCTTGTTTTTTTCCTTTATGCATGAGAATTACCCTGTATAAATGTTCAGAATTTACACTTATGATTGGTAGTAATGTTGAATAATCAAGGTTAAAATTAAAAATAGGCTTTAAAAGCTTAGGCTCTGATTTGAGAGTAACATTTGCAACATTCATTCAGAATAGGTATTTTCACTACAAGATCAGTAACAGGATTCATTGTGAGAATTATTCTTAAATTTGAAACACAAAAAGGCTTTTGACTGCTCCCACAGGTAACAGGTGCCCATTTTACCCACTGTAGACTCATGCTTTGGTATAAGACTATGATGTGCACAACTCCTTTTGTGAATACAAGGAATGATGGATGACAAACAATTCAGTGGTGCTGGCATTGATATTAATGTTAATATTGGCCAAAATCTTGTTGCATTACATGTAATAAAAGGCTTCTTTTTACATCCTGTGGCTTATCTGACTTGTGAGAAATGCATTTTATTGTTTGAAAACGGTGGGAAATCTAGGACAGAAAAAACAAAGTCTATGTAATTACCAAAAATATCTGTTGTTGGACAATGTTACTAGCAGGGAGTGACTTTCACTATTGAAAGGCTTCTAAATGCCATTCCAGAGCTATCACCGCTTGCACACAATAAAGATGATTACTCTTGCATCATACAATCTGCAGCACAAAAGGAGGAAGTCTTTAACTACTGAAAATCTCCCTCTGGTAGTGACATCATCACCCTTATGCAGCAGTAATATATGGGGCAGGACTTCGGCCATTGTTATGTACTTCTCCCCTCCCCTCAGAAATTCCATATATAATTGTCTGTAAATAATTAGACACACCATACAAGTCACTATACTAAAAAAGGAAGAAAATAAAAACATGTTTTAAAAGGTCAAATCTAGCATGCCATATCAGACAGAGTAACCCCTTCCCCATGGCTATTAAGGAAAAAGATCAAATGAAGGTTGGTAAATTTACACAGAACTGTCTGAGTGCAGTTAGATATGTGGCAATAAAGGAAGAAAAGAGATTATCCACCATCTGCAGACAATTAGCTCAAAACGGCTGCTGCATAATATTTTGAAATATCTCTATGGAACACCGAAACACTATGTTGTCGGTAACTGTTAATGCACTGTTGGTACAAGACTTAAAATAGGATAATAATAAGCTTTCTCTTTTGCAACTGATGGAACATTTCCCAAACCATCTTGGAAGATTAAAACAATAGATACAGCCACCTGGGTTCTGAAAAAAGAGAGCTGTAGAAGGTATGGTGGGGGGAAGGGAATCAGTAAATGGAAATTGGGAGGCAGGAAACCAAATAATCCCTTATGACTTGGAACACTAAAATGTGCCTTTTCAGACACCGGCTCTGGTTACAGAAAGAAGTTTGTGATTTTCCCAAAAAGAGTGTGGCTGAAATCCTGCTGGCTGTTCAGGAATGATGTCATCTACAGCACGAAATTGCTGCTGATTAAGGGCTTCCTTTGGTAATTTTGGGGTACAGACTTTGTCACATTGTGTACAAGTTTTTGCACCCCATAATCACCAAAGGAAACCTTTAATCCACAGCGATTTGCCACTACTGAAGACATTATACAGGATTTCTGCCATTACTGACTATTCAAATTCCGCTACATTGATTAGTAACTATGTGATAATGATGCCACATACCAGAGAGTCCACAGCTGTTTTTATGAAGTTTGAGAGTTACTTCAGCTGTGTAATCTTTCAATTTCTGAATTATATAAATTAAATATGATTTAGAACCTACACATCTAAGTAAGGAACTAATCCCACACCTGGAATAAAGCTGATTTTTAAAGCAGAAAGGAAAAGAAATCACTACCTCGTCTCACATCGTGCCTTTAATTTTGTAGAAATTCCCATGTTCCCCCACCCCCACCCCCATGCCATGAACAGTACCCCTTTGGATGGCTAGCGTATGAAGAGTCCTGTGAGAAGGCTGGAGTCGTTTGTGAAGCAGGATGGAAGTTTACCCTAAAATTCAAGGGACACTTATCACTCTGGTCAGGGGTTACCTATAGGAAAGGGGGAGACTTCTGGCCCACTACTGCTCAAAGACAGGTAATCATGCTTCTGAAAGTAATTTCACTATTTGTCTTCTATGGGAAACATAGAAGCAGAGAGGGCAGAAAAATATGTCTAGAAAACCAAACCATCCAACATCCTTTTATTTTTCAGTTTAGGACTTCTGGGTTAATGGAAAATATCTAAAAAGCAAAAAAAAAAAAAAAAAAAAAAAAAAAAAAAAAAAAAAAGCAGCAACAACAATAACAAGAAATTATGCTACTTATATACAGTGGACCCTCGACTTACAGACAGCTCGTCTTACAGACTTTTTGAGTTACAGACTTCTCTGGCCGCAAAATTTAGGTTTGACTTGCAGCCGGAGAATCGACCTACAGACCAGAAAAAAACCAAAATGGAAAAAAAACGGAACAAAAACAGCCGGTTATGGATTAATAGGTTTTCAACGCATTGTAGGTCAATGGAGACTCGACCTACAGACTTTTCAACCTGCAGCCACTGTTCCAATATGGATTAATTCCGTAAGTAGAGGGTCCACTGTACTTCCCCATAGTGCTCAAAATACTCTTTGGGCTTACAATTGAATTATGCACTGCCCCCAAGCTGGGTACTCATTTTACCAAACTTGGAAGAATGGAAGGCTGAGTCAACCTCAAGTTGGCTGACAGAATCCACTGCAATCAAATATTGATTGTGAGCAGAGTTTTGATTACAATACAGCACCATGAGGCTCTTAATCTAGGAATATTATGGTAAAAAAATTATAGTGTGTTTGTGTGTGTGCTGTCTAATATGTCTCAGTCTGTATACACATTTTCATAAATGTTGTACAAAGCACTTGCATTTCCTTTTGTGTTAATTTTCTACAATTAAAAGAGACAAATAAAAACTTGTAATGTGCATACTCCTTTTCTTGTTTTTCTCAGCAAACCTAGCATTTTCCATGACATTTTTCTTGTCATCATGCTCATCATCATCATCAACCCTATGGTTCATTTTATTCCTGAGCAAAGTTGCAAACTCGGGTATCTGCTGTATGCCAGTGCTATCATTGCATCTGCATGCCTTTGCCATAGCTCATAAGATCTGTATTAGATTACAGACAATAAGCTGACAAAGATTTGTATTCGCGAAGGCTTTCACGGCCGCAATCTAATGGCTTTTGTGAGTTTTTCAGGCGCTTTGGCCGTGTTCTGAAGGTTGTTCTTCCTAACATTTCACCAGTCTCTGTGGCCAGCATCCTCTAAAGATGCCGGCCACAGAGACTGGCGAAACGTTAGGAAGAACAACCTTCAGAACACGGCCAAAGAGCCTGAAAAACCCACAACAACCATGACAAAGATTTATTTAAAGATGTATTTATTAGTTATTTAGAACTAATATATATATTTATTCACATTTAAACCTTATTTGCCTATATATAATAAGGTACAACATATATAAAAAGCTAAATATTATCAATATACTTTGCTAACTGAGTAATTAATCTGATATTGTATTATTATTTAAAGAAACTGCTGCAACCTTATCCATGTTCACTTTCATGACTGAAGTCAACTTTAATTCCCTGTCACATGCCCCCATCCTTGTTCCAACACACAATTTGAAAAACATTGGAAAAATACAAGGATGTGAAGTATCTCAGTTGTCACTTCCAGCTTTCAAACATAAACTACCTTTCATACTTTAACTTATCTGAAGTCTTCCCTCTGCCAGTTTCCTCTTCTAATGTCTTCTTGAGACCTAAAATCTCCCACTGTCGATTTGGATGTAAACCTAGTTACAAAATCAACTCTGAAGTCTTCCTCTCATTGCTCCTTTTCACAATTTTCTCCTTCACGGATCCCAATAATTTTTATTCTTGGACTTCTTGTCTAGGGTTTGATACCACTTCCCCTGCCCTCATATTATTTTCCATTTGTTCTGACCACTAGGGATATTCACAGCAATTTTTAAATTTCTTTCATTTCATTTTTTCCCCAGGTGCCTCTTTCATTTTCTTATGTTTTGTGCTTTAAGCATGTTGATCTTTTTGTTTAAAATAAAAAGGAAAGCCTCTTTCAGATATTTTCTTTTTGGGTTTTCATTTTTCTTTCCAGAAGCCCTATGTAACATAAAAATCCTTAACAATTACTCCAAAAGTGTTCTGAGACGAGGCAACAAAGAATTAGTCTAGTTCAAAACCAGGCAACAAAGAAAAGTAATCAAAACCATTCACCCCAATTACATCTTTAACAGGATAAATACACAGTGAATTTATCACATAACAATATTTTAAAAACCAATCAAATAAATATCCCCCTCACACAGAAAAATGTGCCAAAATAAACACACATAACCTCTTCCCAAAAACCAAGAAATGCAAGGAAGAAAGCACATAATGAACGAACGAGTGAATGAATGAATGAATGCCTCTGTCCAACCAAATCTACTAGAATATGAGGAAATTCCTCTTTCCTACCAATAATGCCTTCTATTGTCTTTTCTTCTTGGAGTTCTGCAGACAGGCTGGGTAGCACCAAAAATAATCTAAGAAAGGAAAGGTTTCAAAAGAGGGAAAATATTCCAAGATATACAGGAAAATATGAAAAAAAAAATCCCAAGGAAGAAACAAGTACAAGCAGGCTGCTTGGCAGCACAAAAATAATTCAAAGAAATGGGGGGGGGGATCTCTCCAAAATCAAGAAAAAGGAAACTAGGAAAGGCTCCAAGACAGAGGAGCAGAAAGGCAGGAAAAACAAACAAACAAACACTGGGGTCCAGACCCTTATACAAATTCAACTTTCCACCTCGCCACCAAGACATTATGACTAGTGTCACAGCCTCACTGGGTCGTAGCATGTCTGCGACACTACTAGATGAAAAATTTGACAGGTGATTTGACATATAAAGGATGAAAGAAAAATCACATACAAAGTATGGAAGAATGGTTGAATAAAAGAGGAAGACAGGATTGAACAAGAAACTTCCATATGTCATCACTGAACATCATTCATGTTTGAGAGTCTCTGTTGTGAGACTCAATGAAATAAAAATGGAAAAAAAAATTAACGTTTCTCTTCTAAACACAAAAGTCCCTGTCCCTAGTTCCCATCCCATGTTGGAACTACCCCATAATTCTCTTACTCAAGACCCACTGATCAATTATCACAAAACCGTGTTATTTTCAATTCTCCTGTCCACTATATGACAGGATTAACCATGAGCCACAAAGACCCGAACAGTTTCCCTCAGAAATTTCACATAGACAGTTTACAGCACTCTTATACACAAAGTATCAGACTTCAGTTACAAACACAATGATGGTACATTCCATGCAACATCTAAATTCTTATAATTGTATAACATTTAAACAGTCTTATCTCAAATGTATGAATTCTCCACACAGACCAAGAATCAAAGACTTGTTAGTGGAAACTACAATCAATGACCCAATCTACCAAGTGGGAGGCAAGGGTGGTCAGCAAGCTACACCATATAATACAACCAGTTTCTCATGCATATCTGAAAAATTATGCTAACCCCCTGTCTGAAAGATTAGCTAGGCTTTCTAAACTTGGTATCACTTATTTTTCTCTATCTTATGACACGTGGCCGTGATTTCTCTTGCTTAGTTATGTAGAAATCTGTATTTGTGTGTTTGACATACACTAATATAGGGAAACTAATCTGGATTTTTCCTGAATTCTGGTTTTCCTTAGCTACAACTTAGTTTCCAATAAACCTACTGGTATACCCAAAGCAAGACCAATACATACCATTTGAAGGTAAAAACATTCTCCTTGTCTGTTTTATAAAATTAGTGCAATTTAAGGCAATCACATTTCCCATCCTTCTTTTTAATGGACAGAACACTTAACTGCTATTATTTAAAAGATATGGTGGCTAGGGAGTATCTCATGAGTTATTTAGGTTTTTAGTCATCAGACACCTCAGTATGCTTGTACATAATTTCATAAAGGCATATTTTTTTAAAAATAATAATAATTTGGAAAGGATTCCCTAGAAAGTTTAAAATTTTTATTTATCCTCACATGCAGCTTTCAGCAGTCTTCTTTTTTACTTCATACAGGGTATCTCTCTGAGAATGCTACAGACTTTTCAGAGATTTTACTAACTACTCACAAATATGATTTCACAACATAAAATGAACTAGCATATGTTTTAAATAAAAACTGAAACTCTTTTTTCCTCTTCCCTTAAGAGGCTACTTTGATGTCATCTGTTGCTATGGTAGCTATTTCATTGTACAAAATACTCTCTCCTTTTTCTAAGGGAAAGAAATAAAAAAGTTCAACTATTCAAATAGTGAATCAAATAGCAGAATAACTTTTAAAGATCTGGAACACAGATTGGCAAGCAATGTTAATGAATCAGTTCAGTCATTAATAATAAATTGGGCTACATTCTTCCTCTTCTTTTTATGGTTCATTTTAAAATGCCAGCAAAAATGTGAGCAAAATTCCCAGTGACCAGATACAATATAAAGATTGAAGAAAGAATCTGTTAAAGTAAATTTTGAAGAGAAATGTAGTTCATTATATTGAACAATTACCAACAGGTAGACTCTATGACATTTATTTTGTCATCTGATAGTATACCCTAAATTCAATAGCCAACTTCATTATCCATTATAAAACATGAACAAGAACAATATAATCATGGAAACAGAAAGTTTATGCCATAACATATTACAGTGGTGCCTCCCACAGCGAGGTTAATCCGTTCCAGATTAACCCTTGCTGTGTGAAACATCGCTGTACGGAAGTAAAAAAGCCATTGAAACGCATTAAACTACGTTTAATGCATTCCAATCGGCACGTTTACTTACTGTACAGCGATGCTGGCAGCCATTTTCGCGCCAGAACGAGGGCGAAAATGGCTGCGATCAGCTGTCCGGCGGGTCCAAAATGGCCGCCGGAACAGTCAAAAGGGGCCGGGGCGCAGCGTTTTCGCGCCCTTGGTAAGCAAGGGGAGGGCGCGAAAACGCTGGCGGAAGCCCCGAAATGGCTGCGTGCAGCGTTTTCGTGCCCTCCCCTTGCTTACCAAGGGTGCGAAAACGCTGCGCCCCGGCCCATTTCGGCTGTTCCGGTGGCCATTTTGAAGCTGCGGAACAGCTGATTGTCGGGTCGCAAAGCGAAGGTCGGTAAGCGAGCAGCTTACTGACCTTCGCTCTGCGATTTCCCGCCTATACGGGCACCGTTTTGCGATCGCAAAAACGGCCTCGTAGAGCAAATTCATCGCTCTACGAGGCGCCCGTTCTGCGAGGCACCACTGTAGATGGATTGAGTACTGGTGTGTGTGTTTTTTCAAGGAACACTGCTGATCATCTAGGGAAATTATTCTGGCTACAAAGCCAAATTACAGGGTGGACTGCTCTAATTGTCAAAGTGAGGTTTTTAAATTCCTGTCTTTGCTAAGAACAGTCATCTGACAATACTCAACTAGCTGGTTTTGAAATTTGGGAAACTAAAGCTGACTTACATTACAATCTAGAGAGGTGCTGCTATGCAAAAAAAAAAAAAAAAAGGTTAGAAAGCCATACAATACCTATAGGTGTCTGTGCAACATTTAATGTAAAACTTAGTTTACAAAAACTATTTGAAATAATGACCAAAATTCTATTAGTTATGCCCAACAAGAAATGCCTGCACCAACTTCTTAACTTGCAACAATTCATTACTGGCTACAGAGATTTAAACCAATTGAATTATACCAGTGTAAAAATGTAATAGGATTCCATCCACTGTTTCTCATGGAAGAAATACTCAACCTTCTTTGAGATGGGGTAAAATGCTTAGAAAGTACTTTATTAGGCAGCTAAGGGTGGCTTTCAAAGTGAAGGGCTGCAGATGCACAAAGACTCAGCAGGCAGAAATTTACACAAGCAAAATGTATAAACTTTGTTTCTTCAAATGCCTGTCTACTGAGGCTTAACTCCATGCTTCTAAGGAAGCAGACTAGAGACCATGAAAGATTGTGCTAAATAGACCATAATAGTCTTAAGAATGCTATAAGATCTTTTGTTGTTTTTGTTCCAACTAACTGGCTAGTCCTCTAATACTTTGTATCGTATAGCATACTTTGAGAACTTAAGGGAAGACAATGCAAAAACTGGAGCAGTAATGTAAAGTTTTCAAAGCATCCCATGCATGTGAGTAGATGAAATAACAGGAGCAGTTGTACCATGAGGTATGACAAGATAAATGCCTTGGAAGGTATGACACCGGGATCAGCAAACTTTGCTGCTTTTCTCACAATTCCCTGTCTTCCTAGACCATCTCAGTGCTTCAATTTTTCTTCCTCAGCAATGATTGATTGATTGATTGATTGATTGATTGATTGATTGATTGATTGATTGATTGATTCTATCTGTACCCCGCCTATCTGGTCAAACGACCACTCTAGGCGATCACTCCTTTGCTTGCATAGGGGGAGGCAAAATTTACTGCTTCTCTTCTTCAACTTACTTAAATTTCCCTCTTTGCAGAACCATTTCTGCAGAGGGTGAACAGCTAACCAAACAAAAATGAGGAGTGATGCCGTACCAATACTTTGGCCATCTCATGAGAAGAGAAGACTCCTTGGAAAAGACCTTGATGTTGGGAAAGTGTGAAGGCAAGAGGAGAAGGGGACAACAGAGGATGAGATGGTTGGACCGTGTCATTGAAGCAACCAACATGAATTTGACACAACTCTGGTAGGCAGTGGAAGATAGGAGGGCCTGGCGTGCTCTGGTCCATGGGATCATGAAGAGTCGGACATGACTAAATGACGAAGTGAAACCCCGCCCTCCACCACTGTGCAGCAACCAGAAGATGACATGACTGTAAAATAAAACATTCCCTGAAAATAAGCCCTAATGCGGTTTTTGGAGCAAAAATTAATATAAAACCCTGTCTTATTTTAGGGGAAACACAGTATGTAAATCAAGATTGAGGCTTCTGTTAAAAAAAATCAGTTTACATTTTTTTTTCTATAAGACCCAGAATTTACATCGCAAAGCCAGAAATGGTAACCGTCAGGATCTTTAATGCGAAAACCTTCTGATTAAAAAAACTAACTTTAAAAAATAATAGAAATATGAAGACATTACAGGGAGAAAGTACCAAATCCCTGATAAGGAGAAGCTGAGAATCATGTGCTACTACTGGCTGTTGTATTTTAAGCTGGCCAAAATGTCTGTATGAAATAAGTATCAGAAAATCAAGTAGTTAATATAAACTCATACATGATACGGCTCTTTTTTATTTTATAGGTTAGGTGTAGGGATAGGGGACAGGGGACATGGGATTGAACAGGGGTTGTAAATCAACATTAACCTTTTACAATATTCATTCTTATGAATTTCAATGATACATAAGTTTCCGGTGTAACGAATTTATAATACATATTCTATTTCTAAATTGATCTTAGGCTTTTAATTATTAGAAATTAACTATTTCTAAGCCAGTCATAAAATTTATGCCAACAATCTTCATGATTCGTCTTTCTTGTTAAATCTAGCCATTCTGATAGTTTATCTATTTCACTATATCCAGAATTTTTTCTATTAACTCATCTTGAGTTAATTGATTGATTGATTGATTGAGATGGATTATCCAGCTCTTTCCAATGTTTAGCAAAAAGAATTCTTGCAAATATTAAGATATGGATAACTAGATATTTTTCCATTGGGTCTACTGAATTTGGGATTGTATTTAGAAGAAAAAAATCAGGGGTTACAGTTATTGGAATCTCTAAAACGTCTTGCAAAAGCATTTCAACCCTTTTTCAATATTTTGGGTTTTCCCACATGACCACCACATGTGATCAAAAAGCACCTTCTTTTTGTTCACATCTCCAAGATTTGAAATTTAAGCATCCGTTTTGTCTAGTTTTGGAGGAGTAATGTATCATCTATAAAACATTTTTATATATTTACTTCAAAAGCTACTGACTTAGTGAGTTTTATATTATTTTTCCATATTTATTCCCACTGATCCAAACTTATATTGTGCCCAATAATCACTCTCGAATTGGCCTTCTCAGCTACACTAGATGCTGTTCCAAGTCCTCCATAGAGAGCACATTACCATAGTCTCTCGAGACTGAAGGATGCCTAATCTAAATCTAATCTGTGCCCACTTTATCATTCTTTAACCACCTCCTCATGGGTATCAAAATCCAATAAAGAATTATGCAATGCTTTAATATGCTTGTCTTTGGTATCAAGGAGGACTCTGTCAAAGGGAATATTGTCTACATAAAAACCTTGCTGCTTATCTTTACCATATCTTGAAATCAATTGAGAATGTGACCACCAATCTATAACAAATACCTGCGCCATTAGTTGATCTTTGTTTTTTAATGTCCTATCTGGTTTTAGTGCTTCTCTATACCTTAAGATTTTCTTGATTTCTCTTAGGTTTGAAAGAGAAAATGTCTTCACTGGCATTACCCAACATGGTATTTCAACATACATCTGTCTTTGAATTTTAGTCCAAGACCATGATAAAGATTTTCTTAAAATACAGTTATTGAATTGTTTAAATTCACTCTACTGTACTAAAGAAACGCATGCTACCCCCATTTCAAATCATGATCTTCCAATTTTAACAGTCTTTGATTTTCCAATAAAATCTAATCTTTAATCCACATTAATGAGGCAGCTCTATAGTATAGCAGCCAATTTAGAAGACCCATTCCTCCTCTCTGTTTCCTGTCCTGAAGTGACTTTAATTTTATCCTTGCCAAACAAACTTAGATGTAATCTGATCAAGTTATTTAAATATTGATTGTTTCAAAATGTTTTGGAATAAGAAAATCAACTTTGGTAAAATATTCATTTTGACTGCTGCAATTCTGCCCATCAATCTTAAGTGTACATTTCTCCATCTAGAGTAGACAAAACAAGAAGTGTGTTTTTCTCACAATGCTTCTCCCTTCCCCCTCCAAGGCTGCAAGGAAGAGAGACAAAGAGAGCAGAAGTGAGAGAGAGAGAGAGAGAGAGAGAGAGAGAGAGAGGAAAGTCCTAGGTTCTAAGACAATATTTACCTAGGAGAAGTTGGGTAAATCCACCACTCAGTCTCTGTTACAAAGAGTCTACTCCTCCTTAATCCACAAGTATCAGGAGAAGCACAGTACTGTATCTCAAAGTTTCTTTATCACCTTCTTTCAAAACAACCCATAGTGGCATAAATACTGCTAGGCAAGGCTTCAGCATTTGGGGAGGGGGGATCTTGGGAGAAGTTCTTGTTTAGCATCAAGAGTAAAGCAGCCTTCTCCAAAGTAAACTCAGTCTGTTGCTTTCAGTATCTCGCTTCCACTTCAGAGAGTTTTTCTCCTGAGCTTTGAAAGTCACCCTCAGGCACATCCTTTATCTACTCAGGATCTCCCTCTGTTTAGGATCATCAATCTCTCCTGATGGTGATAAATCCCTTTTAGGCTCACAAAAACCGCAGAGGGAACGGAAGCCCTTTCTAGAGCTGACCATTCGCTGTTGCTGGCTCCTCCCCTCCTACGATAAGGCTCTCTTTTAAGCAGGCAAACCTGAAAGTCCAGTTTCATTTTTCTATTTAAACAGTTATGAGTTATAGTTTCATGACCAAATTCTATGTGCATATTTAACAGCGCAGATATCCTATTATAAAGGTTAACAGGTTTAAGGCCAAGAAAAAAGACACAACTGAAGCATACCTTTTGTGGCCACTCTGACACAGTCAATTTTCGTTTCCTATGTTAGATAAAGAAAGAAAAGATCATTTGGTGGCTTGCATCCAAAGCAAGAAAACAACATATTGCTTCTACTGGAGTGACTTCTAACATCTAACGAAAGGATCAACCTCACATGCTTCTTCTCAGGCTTAATAGTTTCCTGTGTTAGTTTAATTCTGCTTTCCCTGCTATAGACAACTGAAGGAAAAATGCACTTGGGCATGTAACATCAAGACTTCACCTAACATTAACCTAGAAGATCAGTGAGATGTTATTAGACATGATACATGTATTTCCCCCTTGCCTCCTTTGACAACATGGTGACCTTGGGATATTTTCTTTTCTTTACAATCAACTACACACTTCTAAGCGACATGTTAGACAATGCAAGAAAGCAACAAAAATCAATGGCGTTTCACATTTCTGCACTGTCAGTGCACTGTAAAACAAAGGCCATTATAGTATTTGGCAGAAAACATTTTCCTGCTGTCAAAGGAGACAGCTAAAGCTTATCGGTAGTTGATGGGCTTTGGGTAGGTCTGCCCAGAAAACAGAAAACAATGCTAGAATCAGCTGGATAAAATGTGATCTGCAGCAGAAGGACCTTTTACATACGTTTCACTTTGGCTCAGCCAACCTATTTCTCTTACACTATTTTCAAAATAAAACAACAACAAACATACATCTGAATCAGAGCTATTGAGAGGGAAAAATAGGTGTTCAAGCTTATGAAAAGTAATGTAATAAAGTTAAGCAAACCAAGCAGATAGATATTATAACTGCAAAAATCATTTAATGAGAACAGTGAGATTGAAAAGAGGCAGACTGACAATAATATTCTAAGAAATGTCTGACTAAGCATTCTCAGTTGACAGATATAAGTAATCCATGCCTCCTTCCTCCCTTCCTCCCCCCAACTGCAACTGGTCACTGCACGGATATTCACAGGAAAAAAACAAATGTAATTTCTTTTTCCACTGTATTTTAGGCATTGTATATCCAAGACACATGGAGATATGTGCATTTATTTATTTTACACTTTCATAGCACTTTAAAGTCTCAGTCCAAGACTTACCCCATTGGCTCTGCTGGCAGCTTGAAAATAAATGCTATAGCTTTTATGAGGGAGAAGAGGAGTGTTCCAGAAGCCGCTATAGGTTTTGTTGTCTCCAATAATGAAAGGCTGAGCAGCTTGAATACTGTTGGCTGGAAATTCTGCCGCAAAATAATATTGAGAATTCAGAAGTGAAGCATTCTGGAAATGAATCGGCACAGGATAGCATTTCAGGATTTCAGTTGTTTTCTTGGTTCTACGGGGACGCTCCTCCTCAACGACTATTTGGTAAACACTAATGAATGGGGTAGGGTGGTGAAGGAACAAAGAATGAGAGGGAAAAAATTCTGGGGTTATTTTAAAGCACCTGAAATAAACCCATTTAGAATTCACATAAGCTCTTTTTAAAATTATAAACTACCTTATGCTTGAAAGTAAGGCATATAATAAAATAAAGTTAATATTCAAATTGTAGGTGTTAAGGTATATGATGCTGCATACTCTCCTTCTAAATATACATTAAGAGAATAACATTCACCATTAAATGTTAAGAGCATTTGTTAGATGAAAATAGGGGTAGACGTATGCCCTTTTGATGGAATCAGGTAAGATTATGTATGTATGTGTGTGTATGTGTTCTGCTTGGACCTTTTCATATTTCTTTCTTTATTCTTATCAGAACATTTCACAACTCAAAATTATAGATGTATATAAAATATAGGTAAGATTAAAAACATATTAAATTATTAAGATAATTAAACTATTTTTGACCAGAAGTAGGCTACTTCAATAGCATTTTCTTGGCCATTTGATAAATCTTCTTTTAAACACATGGTGGGACATAAATTGCATGTACCTAAGTACTGCAATGACTGAATTTCTCCACAGTCACAGAAAATTTGTCTTGTATACAAGTAGCCCCATTTTACTTGATTATTCTGTGATCTTCCTACTTCACTTCGAAGACTATTAAGTGATTTCCAGATGTTCCAGACAGAGTCTTGTCCTGGTGGGAAACACTCACCAGGTGCATTACACATATTAGTGATAGAAAGTGATGAGCACAAACCAGAAAACCGGTGGTTTGTGATGGTTCTTGGCTACCCACAAACCAGAAACTATCACAAAACCACCACCCCTAAAAATGAACTGATCCATAGTTCATTTTTCAAGTTCATGCTGGGAAGAGTGGATTGGTGGCAGCTTCAAGACAACATAGGGAGGTGACAGGGGCAGTGGGCGAGGCGAGCATCCCATTTTGCCAAAGCAAAACAAAGCACCAAGGGGAAAAAGTTTGGTGCTTCATTTCAATTTGGCAAAACAGGATCCCCAAACTGAACCATAAACCAGTCCAATTTGTGTTTTTTTCTGGTTTGTGGTTCGATTCATTATATCCATCTCTAGTGATATAATTAGTAATATATATTTTTAAACTAAGGATAGATATAAGGTTACAAATGCTGTATTTAATGTCATTTGACTTTCAAAGTAATAGTTAAATAAGATTTTTTTGAACAACAACAAAAAAGGAAAATAAGATATGAGTAATAAAAAACCCTTTGACCAGAGAAGATTAGGACACTGTGCTTAAGGTCAAATGAAAGGGGTTAGAACTGTTAAATGATCCCTTCTGCTGGTGGGAACAAATTCTGACTGGGTAGAAATGTCCACAGACACAAATCATTTGCTCTCATGTCTTCAGATGGTAGTCAGTGGTCTCCAAAAAGGTACCAATAATTCAAAGATCCATCATTTCCCAGGAGGTACATGGATATCATACAAAAAGCAGAACTAAATTCAGATGAAGGAAGAATGAAAATTGGTGAAAGAAACATCACTAATTTAAGATATGAAATGACACCATCTCACTGGCAGAAAGTAGCAATGACTTGAAATTACTTTTAATGAAAATGAAAGTCAAAAATGCCAAAGTAGGACTGCAGCTGAACATTAAAAACACCAAAATCATGACTATGAAAGAACTACACAACTTTAATGTTGACAAGGTAAAAATAAAATTGTTAAAAAACTGGGTTTGATAATTAATTCAAATGGAGACTGCAGCCAAGAAAGCAGAAAAAGACTGAGAGTTCAAAAAGCAGCAATGAAGAAATTAGAAAAGATCATCAAGTGTGTCACTGGAGATCAAGGCCAAGATCATACACTCTACTGTATTTTCAATCACTGTCTATGGCTATGAAAGCTGCAAGGCAAGATTCTCTGGAAAAGACAATAGTGCTAGAAAAAACTGAAGACCACAGGCAAAGAGGAATACTCACTTGAGATTGACTCCCTAAAAGAAGCCACAACCTAAGAGCTGAGCAGGCCTATTCAGGATAGTAAATTTTAGCGATCACTCATTCATAGGATCAACAAGCTGGAGGCAACTTAATGTCTCATAAAAACATGGATTGGGCCCCTCATTTATATCAGCTAGAGCTGGTGTAAAAATTTATCTCTGATGGTTTCAGTACAAGTGATTCTTAAAAGTTTCTCAGAAAACTGGGAGGAAAAAGACCGTGGTAGCCACATGGACAACAGGACTCTTGTTCTATGAAAGATAGTGCAGAAGGGGAAGTTTTAGTCACATGTCATTTTCTCTTCCACACATAAACTGCCACAAAAATCTAAGCCATCCTGGCTGGTAAAAGGCTTTTCCAGATACACTGAGGTTTACTCTGTTACTTGTTCGCAGCTGAGTGTATGCATTATCAAAATAATGGAGCAATCACACCATCTTTTAAATAGTCTAGCTATAGATTGCTAATTATCTTGTAACACAATTTTGGAAAGCTACAATAATTTGGTTCCAGAGAACATTTTAATGTTCTTTTTCCTATAAGGTTATCAGTTGTTATCATGAAAAGGAACTTTTGTTGTATAACAATACATCAGATGTTCAAAGAGAGAGGTAAGAACACAACTTGCATGTTCCACTTATAGATGCACTTGAATAGCTGAAGTTATTAGCATTTCAACAATAACAGAAAAGCATTTTGCCTTACTGCAGCAAACTGCCTTCTGTAATCACTGAAGAACAGTTCACTAACGAATGAGAATATCAAATTCATGTTTGAGAACGTTTATAGGGATGTGGTGGCGCTGTGGGTTAAACCTCAGAAGCCTCTGTACTGCAAGGTTAGAAGACCTGCAGTCGTAAGATCGAATCCATATGACGGAATGAGCCCCCGTCGCTTGTCCCAGCTCCCGCCTACCTAGTGCTTCGAAAGCATGCGAAATGCAAAATGCGAGTAGATAAATAGGTACCACCACAGTGGGAAGGTACTGGCGTTCCATGTCTAGTTGCGCTGGCCACGTGACCACGGAAGATTGTTTTCAGACAAACGCTAGCTCTATGGGTTGGAAACTGAGATGAGCACCGCCCCCTAGAGTCGGACACGACTGGACAAACTGTCAAGGGGAACCTTTACCTTTACCTCTGATAACATTTATACAATGATGTGTTTGTGTTCAGTCGTTTAGTCGTGTCCGACTCCTCGTGACCCCATGGACCAGAGCACGCCAGGCCCTCCTATATTCCACCGCCTCCCGGAGATGTCTCAAATTCATGTTGGTTGCTTCGATGACACTGTCCAACCATCTCATCCTCGGTCGTCCCCTTCTCCTCTTGCCTTCACACTTTCCCAACATCAAAGTCTTTTCCAAGGAGTCTTCTCTTCTCATGAGATGGCCAAAGTATTGGAGCCTCAGCTTCAGGATCTGTCCTTCCAATGAGCACTCGGGGTTGATTTCCTTTAGAATTGATAGGTTTGTTCTCTTTGCAGTCCAGGGAACTCTCAAGAGTCTCCTCCAGCACCACAATTCAAAGGCATCAATTCTTCAGCGGTCAGCTTTCTTTATGGTCCAGCTCTCACTTCCATACATCACTACAGGAAAAACCATAGCTTTGACTATTCGGACTTTTGTTGGCAAGGTGATGTCTCTGCTTTTTAAGATGCTGTCAAGGTTTGTCATTGCTTTCCTCCCAAGAAGCAGGCGTCTTTTAATTTCGGGGCTGCTGTCTCCATCTGCAGTGATCATGGACCCCAAGAAAGTAAAATCTGTCACTGCCTCCATATCTTCCCCTTCTATTTCCCAGGAGGTGATGGGACCAGTGGCCATGATCTTAGTTTTTTTGATGTTGAGTTTCAGACCGTTTTTTGCACTCTCGTCTTTTACCCGCATTAAAAGGTTCTTTAGTTCCTCCTCACTTTCCGCCATCAGAGTGGTATCATCTGCATATCGGAGGTTGTTTATATTTCTTCCTGCAATCTTAATTCCAGCTTGGGATTCCTCCAGTCCAGCCTTCCGCATGATGTATTCTGCATATAAGTTAAATACGCAGGGTGACAATATACAGCCTTGTCGTACTCCTTTCCCAATTTTGAACCAATCCGTTGTTCCATATCCAGTTCTAACTGTTGCTTCCTGTCCCACATATAGGTTTCTCAGGAGATGGATAAGATGGTCAGGCACGCCCATTTCTTTTAGGACTTGCCATAGTTTGCTGTGGTCCACACAGTCAAAGGCTTTTGCATAGTCAATGAAGCAGAAGTAGATGTTTTTCTGGAACTCTCTGGCTTTCTCCATAATCCAGCGCATGTTGGCAATTTGGTCTCGAGTTCCTCTGCCCCTTCGGAATCCCGCTTGTACTTCTGGGAGTTCTCGGTCCACATACTGCTGAAGCCTACCTTGTATGATTTTGAGCATAACCTTGCTGGCGTGTGAGATGAGTGCAATTGTCCGGTAGTTGGAGCATTCTTTGGTATTGGGATGTAGATTGATCTTTTCCAGTCCTCTGGCCACTGTTGAGTTTTCCAAACTTGTTGGCATATTGAATGTAGCACCTTAACAGCATCATCCTTTAGGATTTTAAATAGTTCGACTGGAATGCCCTCACCTCCACTGGCCTTGTTGTTAGTCAGGCTTTCTAAGGCCCACTTGACCTCACTCTCCAGGATGTCTGGCTCTAGGTCAGCAACTATATTGTCTGGGTTGTCCGGGATATCCAAAACTTTCTGATATAATTCCTCTGTGTATTCTTGCCACCTCTTCTCGATGTCTTCTGCTTCTGTGAGGTCCCTTCCATTTTTGTCTTTTATCATGTCCATCTTTGCACAAAATTTTCCTCTAATATCTCCAATTTTCCTGAACAGATCTCTGGTTTTTCCTTTTCTGTTATTTTCCTCTATTTCTTTGCATTGTTCATTTAAGAAGGCCCTCTTGTCTCTCCTTGCTATTCTTTGGAAGTTTGCATTCAATTTTCTGTAACTTTCCCTATCTCCCCTGCATTTTGTTTCCCTTCTCTTTTCTGCTATTTGTAAGGCCTCGTTGGACAGCCACTTTGCTTTCTTGCATTTCCTTTTCTTTGGGATGGTTTTTGTTGCTGCCTCCTGGACAATGTTACGAGCCTCTATCCAAAGTTCTTCAGGCACTCTGTCCACCAAATCGAGTTCCTTAAATCTGTTCTTCACTTCTACTGTGTATTCGTAAGGGATTTGGTTTAGATTATACCTGAGTGGCCCAGTGGTTTTTCCTACTCTCTTCAGTTTAAGCTTGAATTTTGCTATGAGAAGCTGATGATCAGAGCCACAATCAGCTCCAGGTCTTGTTTTTGCTGACTGTATAGAGCTTCTCCATCTTTGGCTGCAGAGAATATAATCAATCTGATTTCGATGTTGCCCATCTGGTGATTTCCATGTGTAGAGTCGCCTCTTGTGTTGTTGGAAATGGGTGTTTGTGATGACCAGCTTGTTCTCTTGACAAAACTCTATTAGCCTTTGCCCTGCTTCGTTTTGAACTCCAAGGCCAAACTGTCCTGTTGTTCCTTTTATCTCCTGACTCCCTACCTTAGCATTCCAGTCCCCCAGAATGAGAAGAACATCCTTCTTCGGTGTCAGTTCTAGAAGGTGTTGTAAATCTTCATAAAATTGTTCAATTTCAGTCTCCTCAGCAATGGAGGTTGGTGCATAAACTTGGATTATTGTGATGTTGAAAGGTCTGCCTTGGATACGTATTGACATCATTCTATCATTTTTGAGATTATATCGCATTACGGCTTTTCCCACTCTTTTGTTGACTATGAGGGCTACTCCATTCCTTCTACGGGATTCTTGCCCACAATAGTAGACATGATAATCATCTGAGTTGAAATCACCCATTCCCATCCATTTTAGTTCACTGATGCCCAGAATGTTGACGTTTATTCTTGCCATCTCCTGTTTGACCACATCCAGCTTCCCAAGGTTCATAGATCTTACATTCCAGGTTCCTATGCAGTATTTTTCTTTCCAGCATCGGACTTTCCTTTCACTTCCAGGCATGTCTGCAGCTGAGTGTCCTTTCGGCTTTGGCCCATCCACTTCATCAGCTCTGGAGCTACTTGTACTTGTCCTCCGCTCTTCCTCAGTAGCATGTTGGACGCCTTTTGACCTGAGGGTCCCATCTTCCAGCGTCATATCTTTTAGCCTTTTGTTTCTGATCATGGGGCATTCTTGGCAAAGATACTGGAGTGGAATTGCCAGTTCCTACCCCAGGTGGATTGCATTTAGTCAGAACTCTCCACTATGACCTGTCCGTCTTGGGTGGCCCTGCACGGCATAGCCCATAACTTCTCTGAGTTACTCAAGCCCCCTCGCCACGACAAGGCAGCAATCCATGAGTTCTTTTCCTACACATCCAAAGATGACTGCAGTGCTCCAGTGTCATGGTTTGCTTATGCTGATAGACTGTCAAACTATGGTGATGCTGTTAACTCAGAAATAGTTAATGGAAAAGAACAAATCATGCTGGGAAAAAACATTTTTGGAACAATATGTTCCAGCTGCGCCCATATCCTGAATGACAAACATATGAAGCCTATTGCAACAGTTTTTGCCTTGTCTGCACACAGTAAACCTACGCAGATGCTTGCTTGCTTGCTTGCTTGCTTGCTTGCTTGCTTGCTTTATTTATTTATTTATTTATATACCACCCATCTGGCAGCCAAGGCACTCTGGGTGGTTTACAACAAATAACAAACAACAACAACAGAGTACAGTGGGATCTTGACTTACGAACGACCCTACTTGCAAACAATTCAACTTACAAACCCGCCCTATAGGGGAAATAAGGACTCAACCAACGAACTTCCCTCGAGTTACGAACAGGAAAAAAAGTGCTCCCTCCCTCCCCTTAGAGGCTTCTAGAGGGGAAAAAAGAGTCAGAAACTTAAAAATAAATAAAAGAAAGTCACTTACCAGGCCTTGGTAGCCCCCAAACAGCAGGAAAAAGAGCAGGAAACAGCTAAAAGCCCACACCAGAAGGGAGACTGGCAGCCATTTTGTGCTTTTACCCCACTCCTGCACCCTCCTCTCCCTGCCTATCAGCTGATCGGCTGGCTCTGAAGAGACTTCGGGAGGCTTGCTCAGCACCTGTGTGTCTTTGTGCTGAAAAAATCAGCACAACATGCTTTAAAACATGATTTAAAATTGGCTTTGTTGAAAAAAAGGATTTCTAAAGTGCTTTGCAAACTGTTCCCTGCCTTCCTCCGGGTTTCCTGAACCTAAGGGAAAAAAAGAAAAAATATCCCCCCCTAGTGGCAGAAGGCAGAATAGCAGCTTCCCATTAGTTTCTATGGATGGAAAAGAGCAGATACAGATTAAATGGTTTTCAATGCATTCATATGGGAAATGCAGATTCGACCTACAAACTTTTCGACCTACGAACCACCTTCCAATATGGATTAAGTTCGTAAGTCGAGACCCCACTGTAACAAAATAGCAACATTAATACATGGAGTGAAAATCAAAAATCATAAAACAATAAATACAATTAAAAGCGTAGGAAAATATATCTACACTTAACACAGATAGAGGGAGCGACACAGGAGGGAGTGCTTCAACCTTGTCCTTTTCTGATTGCAGTTCACTGCTTCGCTATGTATAAAGAGAGCAAATGAATCTTAAAAGGGAGAGCTCAGGTATTTGTAACATTTGCCATGTGAGTTGGAACTGTGGAAATCAGCGGTCCATCCCATGTGGATAGTGTCCATGGACAGTGGATCCCTAGTCCCTACTCTGGGACACATCTTCCAGTCAGTAAGAGACTCTGCACCCTCTCTGTAAGTTCTATATCAATCACTGCCCTACACTAGTGAAGTGTACAAGTTACGCACATTCCATCTTGACCAGCGATGCCTGATAACTATTATGGTTGGTGGGGCAAAATTTACAACAACCAATTGTGAGTGAATTCCACAAACCCGTGCACTTCAAACCCTCAAACACACTAGGGCAGAGACTCGTCCTCCCAAAAGACTGGACATCAAGACACAAAAGGAGCAATATAGTATATGCGGTCCAATGCAAAGAGGAGTGTTTGGAGCTCTACATTGGAGAAACAAAACAGCCACTAAACAGGAGAATGGCCAAGCATAGGAGGGGCAATAGCTCAGGACCACAAACAGCAGTGCTTCTTCATTTGAAGGACAAACAACCCTCATTTGATGAGCAAGATGTACTCATTTTGGACAGAGAAGATAGGTAGTTTGAAAGAGAAGTCAGGGAGGCCATACATGTACATATAGAAAATCCCCCACTCAACAGGGATGGAGGCCTTAGATACAATCTGTCTCCTATTTATCATGCTGCCATTTCATTCATCCCCAGAAAGATCAGGACTGCAGAAGTGGAATTATCCCTCACCCCGATTCCTTTGTCCTTCTAACAAGCCTGTTCAGACCAGGGGGAAATGAACCCGACGTGGAGGATATATCAGGGGTCTCCTACCAACTTTCCTCAGACTGAAGAAGCTACTTGGATGAGTAACAAAATGTTTCAACTTAACAAGAAATAAGACCAATTGCCATGACTCACCTTCCAGATAAGCCCATGTATTTTACTCAGAAGTAATTCCCACTGCTATATTATATGTATCCTATTCCAAAATATGGAAGGAAACCTGGTCCTCTGGATGCTGCTGAAATACAATTTTCATCACCCCTCACATTGACAAGAAATAGATTCCAATAAAATCTGGAGGGCTATACAGTGTGATGTAGTGCATAGAATGACAGATTAGGATTCTGGAGAACAGGGTTTGAATCCCCTCTTGGCGATGGAAAATCACAGGGGGAGTGGAACTGGTAAGACCTTAAAATATTTCATTTTGAATAGAGTAAATAGGTGGTATGAGAGGGGGGTCAGGGAGGTCATACTTGTGCATATGGAAAACCCCTCACTCAACAGGGTTGGAGGCATTAGATACAATTTATCACACATTTATCATGCTGCCCTTTCATCCATCCCCAGAAAGATCGGGACCACACCCACCAGAAAGACCATTGTTAATGACCCGTGACAATGGGTGGAGAAGGACGGCAGAGGTGGGGTTTTGACTCACCTCCCCCTACTCCTTTGTCCATTCTATTCAGACCAGGGGGATGTGAAACTAATGTGGAGGATATATCAGGGATCTCCTACCAACCACCAACCAAGGAACAGCCCGGGGATTGGGAGTAACAAACAGGGAAGTAATTGTGATAGACTTCCAAAACTCTGTGCAACAAAGTCATAGAATAATTGAGTTGGAAAGAGCCTATAAGGCTATCTTCAATGTACAGTACTTCAGAAAGAAACCAGTGAAGAAATAGTGTGAGTCAAAAGAAATATATACAGTCATGCCCCGCTTGATGACTACCCTACTCCATTATGAAATCGCTTCACGATGAGGTTTTTGCAATCGCTATTGCGATCGCAAAACAATGATTGAATGGGGAAAATCCGTTTTACGACGATTGGTTCCCTGCTTCGGGAACAGATTCTTCACATTACAATGATCAAAAACAGCTGATCGTCGGGTTTCAAAATGGCCGCCCGCTGTTTTCCGGACCTAAGATAACGACCAAAAATGGCTTCCCCTATGGAGGATCTTCGCTGGACGATGAGGTATTTCTCCCATTGGAGAGCACTGAACCAGTTTTCAATGCATTTCAATGGTATTTTTTATTTCGCTTGATGATGATATCGCTTAACAGCGAATTTAACGGAACAGATTATTGTCGTCAAGTGGGGCACCACTGTATATTTCTTTTGACTCACACTATTTTCTCACTTCACTTCACACAGACACATACACACACACATCCCCAAAAAGAAGATAAGGAGAAAAGAGTCACCTTCTGCCTCCCACAACACTGCAGGGTATAGCAACAGAAAAATAAACACATGGAACTTGGTTTGCAGTGTGAATCTTCCAAGATATTGGACTCAAAGATGGAAGCAGACGTGGCAGGAAATGGCCAATTCTTGTTCATGTTGTGTCTCAAACAGTGGGGCATGTGTGTGGGATCCTTAGAGCAATAAGATTAACACCCAAGTGCATTTAACTGGAGACAGGATATGGCACTGATTGCACGTCCTAAGGGATGGGACACGTCTATGGGAAAACACTGTAGTCAACATCCAAATGAAATGACAAATTAAACTTTTTATGCTCATCACTGAGGCTGTGTGGAACTGGAAGCAATTTACAGGCACAGAAGAGCAATTATATTTAAATTCAGTATAAAGCAGTTATGTTTCACTTTTAAGGTGGCTCCAAAACATGACACGGGCTTGAAAAAAAGGCTGGCTAGGAATAGCCTGAGGTGAAGCAGTGCCCCACGTGGCCTAAATCAGTGGTTCCAATCTTGGGTCACCAGATGTTCTTGGACTAAAACTCCCAGAAATTGTCACCAATGCCTTTGCTGGCCAGGATTTATGGGAATTATACTCCAAGAGCATCTGTGGACCTAAGATTGGGAACTTCTGCCCTAAAAGGCCAATCTCCATTGATTCAGAGCACCTGGATGTAGGTAGGGATGCAGATCTGAAAACATTTGTTTTTAAGTGTAAGGGTGCTTGCTATATGGAGAAAGCAGACAAAGGATGGAATGACTTTTCTTTACAATTAGTAAGAAAGAGAGGAGACACTGAATGAGATAATTTGTTAATCTAATTATCATGCACTACAGTTTTCACCACAACTTTCTACTTCAGGTCTTGGAGCTGCAGGGATAGATCCATAGTGAGGCTAAAGCAATGGGCTCAGCTGTCTTCCTAAACGATCTGGGATGCTGCATTAAGACTTCAGTCCAACCCAGAGGCCGGCCCTACCTGACACATGCCCAGCTCCTATGCTATGATAGGACACAACTATGCACCACACATTCTTCCAGCATGAAACATCTGTATTAGTAAGATGTTAGGCTGTACAACATCTTTTTTCTACTTTTAATTCTACTGTATCTTTTTATTCTACTTTTTATCTAAAAAAGTCCCTCAAAGCAAATGAAATCAAATCAATAAAAACAGGCAGTCAATGCCCACAGATTTACTGTAACAGTACAGCAGGCAATATCGCTATGTTCTCTCTGTGTGTGTGTGTGTGTGTTTTAACTAGTGTTCCCCTCTCAATCTCAACTTTTGTGCTGGAAATATATAGAAAATGGAATGGAGCACAGAAAGTTGCGTCATCTTTGTTCACTGTTCTCTATTATAATTATGTGTGGGCTTCAAATGAGAGCAAGAAGTCCCCTTTCCCATGGTTCTTGCTCATATATACAGTGTGGATGTAAGAAGAGCCCTCTCTTTTTCAGATGTGTCATCAACCTGTGTGGGGAAAGTAACAATGGAGAAGGCAGGGCTGGGCACACCACTCTACACATGTTCAGGGAACTGAAATCTGTAATGCCTGAACAAGGTTAAGAAATTCTTGGCCTTTAATTACGTTCAGGTGCAATCTGGTCATTCATACAATGACCAAGGATTTTAAAACAATTTGCATACTTCATAATGAGGAAAATAACATACTCTAGCCTCCCTATTGTGCGATTATTTTCATGACTTGACAGATGCCTGATTTTAATCCACTTTTAAACAGCCTATCTTTGCTGTTCTTCCACAAGCAGGCAGATTTGTCTTTTCAGGAAGGCATTCCCTTAGTGACTCGTTGCCTAAGAGGGGTTTCAAAATGGGATGGTTTGTTGCTTTTAAATCTGTTTTAGTAACCATTTTATCTAATAACTTTAATATAAATTTATTTCATTCTTTTTAAATATTCAAACACTGTTGTTGTGGGTTTTCCGGGCTGTTTGGCCATGTTCTTAAGTTTTTTCTTCCTAACGTTTCACGAGTCTGTGGTCGGCATCTTCAGAGGACAGGAGTCAGAACTCTGTCTGTGCTCTGGTGCAGTTTGTTTGGATAGTTGAGTATTTATAGCTGTGGGATCAGCTTTTGTCCTTTTCAGGAGATTGGGTGATCATGGCGGTCAGTGTGGTTTTTTTGTTGTGGGTGTATTGTTGTGATAAAGGGGAGAGATGATATGTCACTGTGATTGATGGGTGTAGTTAGCTGATCTTTGGTGTGCATTGATCACCAGTCCTTGTGGCTGGGTAGAGTTTGTTGACCTTTTGCAGGCTGTGTTTTTCAGTGCTGCGAACCAGGCTTTGTTGAATTTTTGACTTTCTTCTTTTTTTGTTGAAGCTCTGCTGGTGTTTGTGGATTTCAATGGTTTCCCTGTGCAGTCTAACATAATGACTGCTCATGTTGTCCAGTACTTCTGTGTTTTGAAATAGAATTTCATGTCCAGTTTGTTTCAGAGCATGTTCAGCTACTGCAGATTTTTCCAGTTGTTTTAGTCTGCAGTGTCTCTCATGTTCTTTGATTCTGGTGTGGATGCTGTATTTTGTGGTTCCAATATATACCTGGCCACAACTGCAAGGTGTCTGGTATACTCCTGCAGTGGTGAGGAGGTCTCTTTTGTCCCTTGCTGACCGTAACATTTGTTGTAAATTTGTGGTGGGCCTGAGTACTGTTTGGAAGTTGTGTTTTTTCAAAAGTTTCCCCGTGCGGTCAGTGACCCTTTTGATGTATGGCAGAAATACTTTATTTGTGGGTGGCTGTTTTTCCTCTTCAGTTTGGAGCTGTTTTCTTGGTTTGATGGCTCTTGTGATTTCATTCTTGGGAGTATCCAACAAACTGCACCAGAGCACAGCCAGAGTTCTGACTCCTGTCCTCTGAAGAAGCAGCCACAGAGACTGGCGAAACGTTAGGAAGAAAAACCTTAAGAACACAGCCAAACAGCCTGTAAAACACACAACAACCATCGGATCCCGGCTGTGAAAGCCTTCAAGAATACATTCAAACAGACTTTTTAAATGATGTAAGCCACCTTGGGTCCTTTTTCAGGAAAAAGGTGGTGTAAATATATGTTAAATAAATAAACAGCTGTTTGAAATATTAGAAGTGGACCTTAGTGCTGAACCTTAGCTTTATTTTGATCATTTCATGCTTGGTTATCTTACTAATAGAACTTCATGTACACTGCACTCTAAATACCTACATTCATCCTCATACTCATTAAAGAGAGAACTAAGTTGACTAGAGCAATTTCAAATCCAAAATATCTTTTCATCTTTACTCTAAAAGACAAATTAGATTTGTGAGCAAGCAGACCTCAGATCTATTTGCTCCTTAATAATTTAAGCACGGAAAGGTCACAAAGCTCTTTTCTGTTCCCCTTTATCAAAGTCCAAGTGCTAATGAAAAATGGCTACGTCCTGTCTACTGCCCCATTTCTACACAAGACTGTCTCCCTGATGCAAATTAACACACTATAAGCACCAGGGTCAACTGAAATCTGAGAGCATATTATGATTTATGTGTTTTAAATTTGTATAAATGAGATCATCTTACTAATGAATTTTATAAAACCATCTGAATTACAGCTTTAACATAAAATCCCTCTTTCAATCTTACCATTGAAAAGGCTTCCTGGTAATATATAATAGGAGACTATAGCAATAGTGACAAAGAAGTCTTTAGGTTTCAACATAACATCAGCAATCACCAAACCAGATCTTTAAATCCCTCCAGTGTGTTTATCATATTTTCCAATGGTTTAAGTTGCATTATGCCTTTTTCTTAGCCTTGCTTTTGCATTTCAACTAAAATATGAACCAATCCCCACATTCTAACCCAGAATGTGTCAAAATACTTAATATATGCAAAACTGCAAAACTATGTTTATTTTACAATTAACCTATGCAGTGATATATACTGCCATGGCCTGAGGTTCACAAATAATTTTTTAATGTATAGTATGCACTTTTACTCCTCCTGCAGTGGTGAAAGAAGAGAACATCAAAAATGGTCTGAAGCTGAACGTAAAAAGAAAACTAAGATCATGGCCACTGGTCCCATCACCTCCTGGCAAATAGAAGGGGAAGATACGGAGGCAGTGACAGATTTTACTTTCTTGGGCTCCATGATGATTGCAGATGGGGACAGCAGCCATGAAACCAAAAGACAACTGCTTCTTGGGAGGAAAGTGATGACAAACCTAAACAGCATCTTAAAAAGCAGAGACATCACCTTGCCGACAAAGGTCTGCATAGTCAAAGATATGGTTTTTCCAGTAGCGATGTATGGAAGTGAGAGCTGGACCATAAAAAAGACTGACCGCTGAAGATTTGATACTTTTGAATTGTGGTGCTGGAGGAGGCTCTTGAGTCCCCTGGACTGCAAGGAGAACAAACCTATCAATTCTAAAAGAAGTCAGCCTTGAGTGCTCACTGGAAGGACAGATCCTGAAGCTGAGGCTCCAATACTTTGGCCATCTCATGAGAAGAGAAGACTCCTGGAAAAGCCCCTGATGTTGGGAAAGTGTGAAGGCAAGAGGAAAAGCGGACGACAGAGGACGAGATGGTTGGACAATGTCATGGAAGCTACCCACATGAATTTGACCGAACTCCAGGAGGCAGTGGAAGACAGGAGGGCCTGGCATGCTCTGGTGCATGGCATCACGAAGAGTTGGACACGACGTAACGACTAAACAACAAAAATGTACTTTTGCTGTGTTTAGTTTCAGTTTACTTATTTGTTCTTACTGCACAATGAGCAGCACTATTTCCTTCTAGTTCCTGCATGTAATGAAATGGAGACTCATCAACAAAAGCTTATGCTGCAATAAACTAGTCCATCTTTACCATGCTACAACACTACATGGGAAAAAACCTTATGGGCTGTTTTTTCCTAGGCTCTGTGGAAATTAAGGGACGTGGTGGCGCTGCGGGCTAAACCGCAGAAGCCTGTGCTGCAGGGTCAGAAGACCAAGCAGTCGTAAGATCGAATCCACGTGATGGAGTGAGTGTCCGTCACTTGTCCCAGCTCCCGCCAACCTAGCGGTTCGAAAGCATGCAAATGCAAGTAGATAAATAGAGACCACCTTGGTGGGAAGGTAACAGCGTTCCATATCTAAGTCGCACTGGCCATGTGACCACGGAAGATTGTCTTCGGACAAAACGCTGGCTCTATGGCTTGGAAATGGGGATGAGCACCGCCCCCTAGAGTCGAACACGAATGGACAAAAATTGTCAAGGGGAACCTTTACCTTTACCTTTACCTGTGGAAATTAATGGGAGCAGTACAATCTAACACAGCAGGGTTCTTGTATTGCTACCATTAATTTTAATGAGTCTTAAGAAGGGCCATGTCTTGCATCTTGAACCTAAATCCAGCTGTCAGTCCCAACTGGAGTACATAATCTGAAGAATACTTATGTTAGTGTTGTTGTAACAAATCTTGTTCTTTCAGTGGATTGACTCTACTTGGAAAGAATAATTGCATTCAGCCCTTTCTGTTACTGCCACCACCACAACCATCCATTCCAATCTGTTCACCTCATACAAGCAGACTCAGGACGGACATCTCTCATGATTTTTGGGGACTCTTACCTACAGTTTTTTCTACACTATCCATGAATGGGTGATGCCCAACCTGATGAAGTGGGATTTTATTCATGAAAGCTTGCAGTCTGTTTGATTTTTAGTGGTTCAATATCACCCTCCTCTTGCATTTGTGTCATCCATTCCAATTGTTTCCTGATTTCTTTTTTCTAAATATGGCAGTCTCACAAGCCACAAATAGGCTGACCCATGAAGGCTTCTTTCTGCTATCCACCTGTGAAATACTTCAATTCACTGAAACCTGACTATGTTAATCTGTTTTGTCACATTTGGAATATAGACAACAATTTTCAGTTTAGAGAAAAGGGTGCAGAGCATAATGAAAATGGCATAAACATTCTTAAAAGTCTTGAGACTGAATTGTGTCAGAAGCCAAAATGTGCTTGGATTGTTTGTTTGCTAAAATGTCTACTTTAGATTCTGTATTCTGGTGAATGAATGTTTGTATGATGGGAAAAAAAGAAAAAAGAAAAGAAAAATATATATGTACAAATGTGTTTTCAACAAACTATAATCAATATGTTAAATATTTAACAGGATTGTAACTACCACAATGAACCCAGTGGAACTAAGCTGAATTCAACAGAGTTCAGTGTATCTTCTATGCAGCCCAGATACTTTCTACTTTGACCAATAGAATCTCTTTCCAATTTCAAATGGAAATGTCTCACAGCAATGCTATTTGTAATATTTAGCAATAAGTTATTTGACATGTCTGAGCATGGGCATACATAAAGAAATAAAAGAATAAATAAGAATATACACATGCTGCACCAATATCTTTCTGAAAACTAAACTATACTGATTTTAATTATGGTACATTCTCTTCTTTGCTAAACCTTAATCGGAACACTTTGAGGTGTGGATTCTCTTCCTCTTTAAATATATAAAAAGACTGGTTTGTTTAAATACTTCAGGTTGCTTCATGAAACTGAAGATCTTTGTCCATTCTAAAATCTTCTGCAGCAAGACCCAAATTCCAAATACTACATTTGACTACGATGGAGAGAACTGGGAAAGCTCCACAACTGGCAGCTCCTAAGGCTTGAATATGCGGAACATCTTACTAGCTCCTGCTGGTTTAAGACGTAACTGTGCAAAGTAAGGTCTGTGCACTCTTCAAAAGCATCCCTGCCATAGCCATCAGTTAAAGCTCCTTTCTTTATCTTACTGTAACATATTTACCAGCAACTGGAAGCTGATGTTCTTCATTCAAACTCAAGGGACTATAAATCTCGGAAGCAGGCCATGCACAGGCAAGCAAGCCAAAGTATTATTCTTCCCAAGTTTACTACAGAAAGACTCTACAAATAAACCGACTAAGAAATGCCCATGTAGCATTAGAGGATGAAATAAAAGATGGCTTAATTTCAGTCTCTAGAGATAAGTGTCCAATACAAACACTCCAGTTGCATGGATAAGTTTTATTTTCACAGACCCAGACTAGGGGGAGAGAAGGGGGGATCTAGTTTTGGGGTCTTTTTTTTTTTAAAAAAATGAAATCTTTAAGCTTCTTTGTGACTGCCCAACCATTTCACATGAATATTTTCAAAGATTTAAAAAGTCACTATTTACAAAGGGGATTTTCTGCCAAAAAGAGATCCAAGCAAATCCTTTTCTTAGCATTCCTATGCACACAGGCATTGAAATCCCTATGGCTCTTCCGTAAAGGAGACCTGTACCCATCAGTGGAAGGTGAGGACATTTTGTTTCCTGCATATTACCAGAAGGGCATTTAAAATGACAGTGAGACATATTATTCACCTCCTCGGGGAGGGAAAATGCTTGTTTATTTATATGTTATCTTGATTTCAGCAGAGCCTGGGGAGCTTCAAAGGCTGCATACTTTTGCCACTGTATTATTCTCCTGAATGCTAAGTTTTAGCTAAATAGAAGAAAAATCCACATCAATGGCTTACTCCAGTGTGTACAATAAAAAGTCACAAAATGTTCCATGATTTTATTTACAGCCAAGCCAAAAAACAAACAAACAAACAAAAAAAACCCGAGATATTCTTGGACTACAACTCCCAGAAATCCTGGCCAGCACAACTTGTGGTGAAGGCTTCTGAGAGTTTTAGTCCAAGGGCATTTGGGGACCCAAGGTTGGGAATAACTGGTTTAGTGAGATCTTGAGCAATACAATGCTTCTTCTCAGCACATTCCTTTGATGGTGTTGGAGCTGTTCACTCTCTTTCCACTTCGTGTCACACTTTGCTTGGTGTGTGTGCACGCACGCGCGTGCACACACACAAAGTGTGCACAGCGGTAAGGATGAGTGGGAAATCTACCCAACTACTTTTGTCTGTGTCTCCCCCCTCCTCTCTCTCTTACCCGTTTTCTCTCCCTTCCTTTTTCCATTCTCTTCTTCCTTTCCTAATGCAAAAGGGGAGAGGGGGCTCCCTTGTTTGCTGGCTCCTTCTCATCACCTTCTTTCTGGCTTCTTTACACAAAGCAGGAGGAGATCTTTACAGCTTTGTGAAGCCAAACACTTTTTTGTTAAATGTCTCTGCCCCTCTTTTCTTAGTTTTCAATTAACAGGGTTCAACAGAAAGAGAAATTGTTCAATTGATGCTAGATGGAGGACCACTTGAGGTCAATATGCCATTTGGAGGTGAGGATCGTGTCAAATGGCATATCGCTCCCCGGCAAGCCAGCCTATTTAGACTACACCACCCCACACCGAAAGGGTCAGTGTGGTTGCACCCTCAGTTACCTTACAGAAACATTTTCCCATTGTTGTTAAGGTTTATTTCAGTGTAATTGCAACCCCATTTATTCAGACTTAAGTGCTACAATGCTAAATGAAAATTATTGCTAGATAAGGGCGCACAGAATTGCAGCATTTAGCTATATCTTGAACGATCAAACTTGTGATTACTGTTCAAAACTATTCAAAATTGTAAATAATGTGGAGCAAATAAGGATCAAACCTGACAATACATTTGGCCCATTTTTGAAGGGGTGTTCCTTCAAAAGAGAGTGGTATGATATACCAGATGGGTGGGATATAAATCAACTAAATAAATAAATAAATAAATAAATAAATAAATAAATAAATAAATAAATAAATAAATAAATAAATAAATAAATAAATAAATAAATAAATAAATGATGAAAAATGTCAGCTTATTATAACAGTGATTTTCCTGACCTATATTAGTATATGCATTTCCACTGAAGTCTATTTTTGGCCCTTTACTCAATAGACTATATTTTTGGTTTTTAAAAATTGTTCATGTTACTTCCATTGGACTTTGAAAATATAAATGAACACATTTTTAAGAGAATATTTAACAAAGAATAATGTTGCTTTTAATATAGCAATGGATAACATATGTTGGACTGCCATTCCAATAATTTTCATCACTGGTTATTCTGACCAGATCAAATGCAAGTTCAATAAACCAGGGGGGATTTAAAAGGAGACCACTCTATTGAACATACTGGCTGAGGGTTGTCGTGGATTTTCCGGGCTGTTTGGCCGTGTTCCGAAAATTGTTCTCCCTAACGTTTTGCCAGTCTCTGTGGCTGGCAGCTTCAGAGGACAGGAGTCAGAATTCTGTCTGTGCTCTGGTGCAGTTTGTTTGGATAGTTGAGTATTTATAGCTGTGGGATCAGCTTTTGTCCTTTTCAGGAGATGGGTGATTGTGGTGATCAGCGTGTTTTTTGTTGTGGGTGTATTGTTGTGATAAAGGGGAGAGATGATCTGTCACTGTGATTGATGGGTGTAATTAGCTGGTCTTTTGTGTGCAGTGATCACCGGTCCTTGTAGCTGGGTAGAGTTCGTTGACCTTTTGCAGGCTGTATTTTTCAGTGCTGGGAGCCAGGCTTTGTGGAGTTTTAAACTTCCTTCTTTTTTGTTGAAATTCTGTTGGTGTTCATGGATGTCAATGGCTTCCCTGTTGATACTGGCTGTTGTTCAGCATACTAGAGTAGGCCTAATCAATCAGTGTGGATTTGATGAGTCAACTCATTGATACATTGAATTAATTCAAATGGGCCTACTCTAATTGTGCTTTATACTTTAGTTATAAGTTGCAATTAGAGTAGGCCTGTTTGAATCAATGGACCTCTAAGAGGAATTGACTCAGCTAGCCCCCACTGACTCAATGTGTCTACTCTAGTGTAAGTTACTAAACTAAGCAACAAGATTTCAGTCACAGTTTTAATAATATCTGTTAGGACACAATATGTCTACGTCAAAATAAAGACCACTCAAGTCCAATGGACAGTGTTGAACCTGGACATTAGGTGATTTTGGCAGATCTTTACTTTTCCAAAAGGACTCGCTGGACTTTCAGTACATATGTAGGAGAAACTAAGTCTTGCTTAACATAGTAAGTCTTATGTCTGGATAAATATATAATTTTACTGTCATTCACAATCCATCAACCTGGGTTTCATCTTGTAAATATTAATGAAATGCTTCTTAGAACTGCTCTTGACAGTATAGTGATCAGTACTGTGAAACACTCTGTATGTATAAAGGAAAGGAGAAATGATAAATAAAACTATTTTCCCTTACTTTGCACTGGTGCAACTATCCACATTGAGGAGAAGAGGAAAAAAAATACTCTACTTTCCTTTCTTGGCTGAGCATCATGATTTTATCTGAACTAGGATATCAGTGTGATGTAGTGGATTTAGTGGAGTTCTGGGTTCGAATCCCTGCTCAGACACATTTTGAATCAAATGCCTTTTGATTTATATAAGCCAAAGCTGGAACATAAGCAAAGTACTTATTAGTTGCACTAATGTTTGTTACACTTTACCCGTCCTTACAGCTCACTTTACTCTGAAAAGTGTGGAGACTCCATAGAACAAAAGACATGCGACCTAACCAGATTTTATTCATAAAATGTAGTAACAAAAGAGAGACAGGGAGACGTTTCTGAGGGGTGTTCCTCCAATACTGGGTATCACAAATAGATCTTCAGTGATGAATATTCCATTTTTTAAAATTCCTCCTCGTCTGGCTGTGATCTAGATAAGATCAGTCATAAATTGCTTTGGAATATTAGCTGGATACCATAACTACATTTTGTGTTCTCTCAACCACAACTCATTATAAGGAAGTAGCATGGCATCAGTAAGTCACTAGCATTTTTGAAAAACCTATATGCGGCTCAATACCCTGCTGCTAGGCTATTTAGTGATAAAATCTGATATAATAAAATATTAATTACAGCTGAAAGGTTGGGTGAAAAATATGAACTCAATTACAGCCCCATATTGTGAACAAAGGGCAGGGTGAAAAAAATCCGTTAGTTATGGACATTTGGGATAATAAAGTAACAGCCAGAACATTAGAATGAGTCAGAAAGTTCTCTTAAAGGCCACCTGTTATTAATCTTTACATCAGGCTTGGAAATCCAAGTAAGAAAGCCTTTGGTGGAAGCTCTTTTCTGTTCACCTTCACCCCACCTTTCAAGCAATTTATACTCATTACATGTGCATTCTAAACTTCTTCCTTCAACCTAATGCAACATGCATTTTTGGGGGGGATAAGATTTCCATAGTAGGTGTTCCATTCACTAAAGGTTATATTTTATGAATACATTTATATTTATATAAATGCTCACTACTGTTTGTGTCAGATCAAAGAAACATTTTAGGACCTTTTCCTAAAATGATAGGAATGATGAGTAGGGGTGGGATTTTTGGATTTTTGAGCCAGAGTGCCCAAACTGCAACACAAAACCAACCACGACCATCCTGAAGAGTCCCGCTCCTCCGGCCACACAACCTCCAGTGCCTACCCAGGTCACTCTCAATTCCACCTCTGGCTGCAGTCCTTAAAGGTGCAGGAGGCAGGAGCCAGGTGTTTCCATGCCTGGTGTCTGTGTGTCCATCTGTGTGTTTGTCTGTCTGTATGTCTGTGTGTCCGTGTGTGTCCATGTGTGTTTGTGTTTGTGTTTGTGTTTGTGTTTGTGTGTCTGTGTGTCTGTGTCTGTGTGTCTGTGTCTGTGTGTGTGTGTGTGTGTGTGTGTGTGTGTGTGTGTGTGTGTGTGTGTGTGTGTGTGTGTGTGTGTGTGTGTGTGTGTGTGTGTGTGGTGGCTGTTTCTGTCTTGGCTCTCCTTCCTTTCCCAAGAGTTCTTCCTGAAATCCAGGATCAGAGGATAGGGAAGTATTTCTCGATGGCGACTTATGGCTCGCGTGACCACAGAGAGAGCTCCGTGTGCCAGCTGTGGCGCATGTGCCATAGGTTCGCCATCACTGACCTAGAGGCTCCTTGTATGCAGAAGTATGCACCGACAATGCTCAAGCCACACAAGATGCATGTAAAGATACAAAGCCATCATTTTGGCAGAGGTGAAATTACAGAAGTTTCTGCAGCTGTGATTGCAAGCTATCAGCTCACATGTTGAGCGCTGGATAGCAAATATAGATGTGTGGCAGACCTCAAACCTTTGAAAAATTTAGCTCAATGTAATATCTGAATCTTCACTATATTTGATAGAATTACTGCAGCTAAGAGCTATCTTGTTCAGAATGAGCTATTGATTTCTTACAAAAGAGTTGTCTTACACACTCTGTTCAAGTTAGAGAGCTATTATCTTGTCCATAGTTGCAATTCGTAATGTGTAACCGTGTGAAAAGACAACACACAGATTTGAATTTTCAAACCTTTAGGGTTCTTTCAAATCATGCTCTAGCCTTCAACAAAACGTTTTGACAAAGTAGCAATTTATTTGGAATGTAGATATAAAATATATTTTCCCTAAGTTTATATTCATGTGATTTGTATCAATGGAAAGATAATTTCAACAATTTTTAATCTACTTCATGTCTTGGGTTAATTTTCTTTTCAAAAGAATGCTAGAAACTACTGAGGGTATACATAGAAGAAGAACGAAACACTATGTTAATTGTTGAAATCTCAAGTGTTCTGCTTGCCAAGATCATTTGTTTAAGAGGTAACTATGAACTGTGGAGAAAGAGCAGTTCTCCCCAAAAACAAAGAAAATAATAATCAAACAATACAATGAAGAAATCCCTAAACAGAGCAGAAGACATTTTTAGAAGTCCATGTGCTTCCGTACATGTATGTCCTCCGCAGAGAGCATTTAGGGATAGGAGACGAGAGATTGAAATGGCAAGATGCCTTCCATGGTAGGGATCAGTTTAGCTAGCTTGCTGGTGCATGAATGAGTAACTAAATGTAGATTGCCATCCCAAGGACATGTACTTAAGACACATTCCATGAGAGACCTTTCATGTATTAATGCAACTGTTTTGGCTGAGCACATACTGTCAAGGGACCAAGGCTATTTACATATACTACTGCGCCAATTGTTTGTTTGTTCAGTCGTTTAGTCGTGTCCGACTCTTCGTAACCCCATGGACCAGAGCACGCCAGGCCCTCCTATCTTCCACCGCCTCCCGGAGTTCTGTCAATTTCATGTTGGTTGCTTCGATGACACTGTCCAACCATCTCATCCTCGGTCGTCCCCTTCTCCTCTTGCCTTCACACTTTCCCAACATCAAAGTCTTTTCTAAGGAGTCTTCTCTTCTCATGAGATGGCCAAAGTACTGGAGCCTCAGCTTCAGGATCTGTCCTTCCAATGAGCACTCGGGGTTGATTTCCTTTAGAATTGATAGGTTTGTTCTCTTTGCAGTCCAGGGAACTCTCAAGAGTCTCCTCCAGCACCATAATTCCAAGGCATCAATTCTTCGGCGGTCAGCTTTCTTTATGGTCCAGCTCTCACTTCCATACAACACTACAGGAAAAACCATAGCTTTGACTATTCGGACTTTTGTTGGCAAGGTGATGTCTCTGCTTTTTAAGATGCTGTCAAGGTTTGTCATTGCTTTCCTCCCAAGAAGCAGGCGTCTTTTAATTTCGGGGCTGCTGTCTCCATCTGCAGTGATCATGGACCCCAAGAAAGTAAAATCTGTCACTGCCTCCATATCTTCCCATTCTATTTCCCAGGAGGTGATGGGACCAGTGGCCATGATCTTAGTTTTTTTGATGTTGAGTTTCAGATCGTTTTTTGCACTCTCGTCTTTCACCCTCATTACAAGGTTCTTTAGTTCCTCCTCACTTTCTGCCATCAGAGTGGTACCATCTGCATATCGGAGGTTGTTTATATTTCTTCCTGCAATCTTAATTCCAGCTTGGGATTCCTCCAGTCCAGCCTTCCGCATGATGTATTCTGCATATAAGTTAAATAAGCAGGGTGACAATATAGAGCCTTGTTGTACTCCTTTCCCAATTTTGAACCAATCCGTTGTTCCATATCCAGTTCTAACTGTTGCTTCCTGTTCCACATATAGGTTTCTCAGGAGATGGATAAGGTGATCAGGCACACCCATTCAACCTCTATTCAGTGCATGCTACCAGAGTCTCTTCAGACTGAAGGATGCCCACATTGTAATACTCAGAGCTCCGAAGTTGCTTTGTTGGACTATAACTTCCAGAATCCCCAGACCAAAATGGCCAGATTCTGAGAGCTGTAATAAAGCTACTTTTCCAAAATCAGAGAATATAATATTTTAGTATTTTAAAATAATATTTTAATAACAGCATGTTGCATTCAAAGCTGAAAAAACCAATATTCAGACGTAACACATCTAAAAGAGAGCTATATGAAATTAAATGTTACTGAGGTGATATACCTGCAGTTTAACATGACCCTCCCTAATTCACATACTTTTTCAGAATTAGAATTCCCAATAGCTTTCCACATGCCTTTCCATCTATTTCTAGATCTGCTTTAAAGGCTTTTGTGTCAAAACACTGTCTGAAAAATTTCACTGGGAAGAACTCATCACTATAATGTTGGTCACACAACCCCTTGAATTGATACTGAAGAAAAAAAAGTTCAACTTTTCTTTGAAGAAACAATGTGAATCTGAGCCCAATCCAGTATAAAAACTGAAAATATCTATACAAAGGAAATACAATGTTTTTTTTTTACAAATATGTTCATCACATGTCAATCTTTAAAACAGCCCTTATTTTCCAAGTCTGCATTTTCCCGAAAAAAAATCAAAAGCCTTCTTTGTGTAACAGAACTGTCTGTAACAGGATTATTTGTTTGG
This sequence comes from Pogona vitticeps, assembly GCF_051106095.1. Taxonomy (NCBI): domain Eukaryota; kingdom Metazoa; phylum Chordata; class Lepidosauria; order Squamata; family Agamidae; genus Pogona; species Pogona vitticeps. Next base: position 181,403,121 of record NC_135786.1, read on the forward strand.
AACAGAATTTCCTCCAGTTCTCCCTCATTTTAACCAGCCTGGGCTCTAGCAGTTTTGGGCAGTGCTTAGAATAGTTACTTTTTTGACTAACTCCACAAAGCTTGTGAATATCATTTCAAAGTACTGTATATTATGAGTATACTGTACATAGCAAACAGTTATACAATTTTTCCAAAAAGTCATTACAGCACAGCCAACAAAAATGTTAATTCCAGTCCCTCTGAAATTCAAGGACAAATTCTATTGCTTAACAAAAATGAATTACGACATTTTTACAATGTCAGCAATTACTACACTGCTCCCTCAACGTAACTGGAATTGAGCATTGGCCATAAATAAGAATCCTTGCTTGCCATAAAAGAGTGACAATTATAGGCATCAATAAAGCTCCATCACAGACCTGTTCAACCATGTTTTGGGTTATTGTTTATTGTATGGGTAGTACAGCTATAACTCAGGAAAAGTAATGATAGCAGGAGATGAACCTGCATTTTACCTTGCATTACTGTAAGTTTACAAGAAAAACTAAACAATATCCTCCAGAAAATAAAAATAAAAATGGTAAATCTATATAGGAACAAAGAAACAATATTTTAGTTAGTACCTAGTTAGAACAATGTTGGCCTGACAATGGTATGGTTTTTTTTTTTTAAAAATCAAAATTATTTCAAAATAGGATCACTGTTACTGCAAGCAACACCAAGCTCCCGGTTTAATTCACCTGTAACTAATATGTATACTAAAATTCTGATTGTCAAATTTATGTTGTCTCATGCTTATTTTTAAACACTCTACTATGAACACAGTTACAGAAGTACTAAAATAAATGCTGTTATGTGCCATCATATCACCCCAACTTATGGTGACCCAATGAATGAGCAATTTCCAAAATGTCCTCTTCTCAACAGCCCTGCTGAGCTCTTGCAAACTAAGACCTGCCTAGCTCTTGCAAACTTCTTTAGCAAGTCAATCCATCTTGTATTTGATCTTCCTCTTCTCTGACTGCCTTTCACCTTTCCCAGCATCACTGTCTTTTTGAGAGAAACCTGCCTTCTCATGATGTGCCTAAAATTTGACAGCCTCAGTTTCAACATTTTTGCCTTCAGAGATAGTTCAGGCTTGATTAGACCTAGTAACCATCTCTCTGGCAGTTCAGGGTATCTGCAAAGCTATCCTCTGGCACTATATTATGAATGAATCTTTTTTTTTTTCCTGTTAGCTTTCTTTACTTTCCAGCTTTCCATACATACATGGTGACTGGAAATATGACAGTGTGGATGATCTTGATCTCCAGTTACACATATTTACACTTCCTGATCTTTTCTAATAACTTCATTGTTGCCCTTCTGAGTCTCTGTCTTTCAATTTCTTGGCTGCACTCTATTTGGATTAATGGTTGAACCAAGGTATAGACAATTTCTGTTTCTTCTTCATTGTCAACATTAAAGTTCTATTCTGTAGTCATGATTTTGATCTTCTCAATGTTCAACTGCAGTCCTACTTTGACATCTTCTTCTTTCACTAAAAGTAATTTCAAATAATTGCTGCTTTCTGCCAGTGTCATATTGTATCTTAAATTATTGAATTATAATAAATATATGTATCCAAGACTCCTTGGAAAAAAACTTGATGTTAGGAAAGTGTGAAGGCAAGAGAAGGGGACGACCGAGGATGAGATGGTTGGACAGTGTCTGCGAAGCAACCAACATGAAATTGACAGAACTCCAGGAGGCAGTGGAAGATAGGCAGGCCTAGCGTGCTCTGGTCCATGGGGTCACAAAGAGTCGGACACGACTAAACGACTAAACGAATGTATCTTTTAAAAAATATCCTTTTGTTCCACCCAGCATCACTGGCAATGTAATCCCTCTCCAAAAGAAGGTGAAAGAGAACAGTGCATCAATAGAGACAGCACTCTTCTAAAGTCCTAGCTCTAAGGGGTCCTCAAAGCCATGACCTTTTGAAAACACATATACTGCAACATAGGTGATTTTGCTTAGTGTCTCTGCCTCTTGGAGCCAGGAAGCAGATGGCTCTACAGAGTTGCAGGGTGTAGAGTCAGAGGCAGTGGTTTTAAACTGTTCATCAAAAGAAGGCAGTTAGATGTTCATGTTAAAGACTAAAGTTACTCATCTCCTCTACTTCTCATTCTGCTACACAATGCGTGTAACAATCCAGATCTTACTCCTGCTATTTATATCTGTGCTTAAGTTGTTGTTTAGTACTTCTCTCCCCATATACCTCAACCAAGTGGCTGCACAAATTGTCAATTGCTCATTCATTACTGAGCAATAGCACTGAACTTCACAGCTATGCCTCACTGTCCATAAGAACAATTAAATACATTTTTTTGTCTCTTAAATCGGAAATGTTTTGGAAATGGGTGATTTGCGTCAACATGACACTGTAATATTCAGCAGTCGTCCCCACTCTGATGAGAGAAATTGGTCATTACTGGCAAGGGACAGACATCCCTTGACTCACATACACAGAAGTCCGGAATAAACACAGAAGACCCAACCACATTTGCTTTGTACTAAGTATTTTTCTATAATACCAGGTTATACAACATCAAATGATCTCAAGGCTACTTATGATCAAAATGTAACTCGGGGTGAAAAGATCAGATAGTTTTCTTTCTTTCTTTCTTTCTAAAAAAATAAAGCTCTATCTCTAATATTTGATTTTATAATTTTGATGAAAGTTTTACAGTATCAGACAGTGGAACAAACATTTCATCCACATGCACTGGTCAAATTAAACAGGTACAGGTATTCCTTACAGAAGCTGAAAATGAGAAGCTGCCAAGAAAAAAGAGGTGGCAATTCCAATTCAGCATTAACATAATTAAGTCTTCAGGCATTAACGTCGTGACTTTAAAAAATGAAATGGGTGTAAAAATTTTAACAGAAGCTGGATTGTCCCTCTCCAGGAAAGGGGGCAGTTGGTGCACCAGCATAATCTAAATAAAAACAAACCTGGGCAAAGTACCACAACCAGTTAGGATTAATTAAGGCAGTCATGTTCTGGAGGATTAACTTTTAGATGTTCTGAACATCTATACTGAATGATTTGATGCTATAGTCTGCTTCAAAATTTGTTGTTTGTATGTCTTTATGTTAAATTTAGAAACTTTATGGTCCACTGCATCAATAAAGAAAAATACCCCATGAAGAAAAATACACAGTGAAAACACCTGAGGCCTTAACTTGCAGTGAACAAGCAATCAATACATCAGGAAAAGAATACACATGAAGGTGCAGCTGCATAAAATTCAAAACATCTGACTCTTTCAGGAAAACCTGCTGCTTAAATCAATGGAAATGGAATTTCATCTATAGGCTTCACAGATAAACTTAGCCAGGTATTTCAAAGAGATGGGAAAGTCATTGTTTCAATTATATTCTAGAAACAAAACTCAAATATGTCCACTGTTAAGTATTCTGTTTGAATGTATTAATAACTTAAATGTGCAGAAATTCAAAGTAACTTGCCATAATCAATTTATCAGAAACCATAAAGTGGACAGGCTCCATAGCCGTACACAGTTATTGAAAAAGTGTTTCAGCTCTGTTTCTGAGTAGAAGGAGTGGACATGAGCACAGTGTCTCTACCCCCAATCTATTGTCTCATTACTTTTTCATCAGTTAACCACTTCCCATCTAAACACAAAGCAACTGTCAGGGTTGTTTTTCAATAATTGTGAATGGTAGTGCACAGGAGGGAATATCCTGAGCAGACCATTATAGAAAACCAACCTTGACAATTGCTTTGTATTCCCTTGTTTTAAAACAGAAATTTAAGTACACAAACAATACACACAAATTCCAACACATTTCCCTCATGTAGAATTACCATGGGCTAGAGAATCCCAGAAGATGGGCGCATGACCTATACTAGGGTTGCTGGAAAAGAACAGAAGCAAGAACAGCTGGGATTTGGCTGTAGTCCCTTCTGTACCAAAATATTTTGAAGGTGTGAATAAGTGGAAGACATGCAATGGAGAAGCGTACACATATTTTAACTTCTCAGATGAATTAATGTTGTCATGATCACTTCACAGAATGCAGACAAGAAAGCTATCTTCCAATTTCCAAATCCTTTCTTGGGTAGGCAACCTGAGGAAGAAAAGCTATATCGGACCAAAAGTCCTAAAACATGTTATATGCATGTTTTCTGAAATATGCCGTCTATCTTTTCAAATAATAAAATTTACAGATCTGGGAGTTAGAGAAGATTATCACTGGAAACCAAGGTCAAAATTATCTATACTAAAGACAGTGAAGAAAGACAGAGACAAAAATCAACTCATTTGAAATATGATGTTGGAGGAGAACTTTACAGATGCCACAGGTAACAGGAAAGGCAGAAAAGTGGGTGCTCAATCAAGTCAAGTCTCTACTAGAGCAGAAATGACTCAACTGAGGCTATCCTAGCTTGTACATATAATGAACATGCAGAACTGACCAAAAAAAGACAATATTGCTGAGAAAACGGGGGACAGTAGGAAGACAGGAAGACCTAACAAGAGACAGATTGTCGCAGTAAGGAGGCCACAGTTGTTTTTTGTAAGAGCTCAGCAGAAGATACTGGAAAATACAATACAGTATTGCTAGAAAGGTGGGAGAGACAGTAGGAGGAGAGAACAACTTAATGTAAGATACTGTTGGCTTGAAGATCTGAGCAGACCTGTTAATGATAGGACATATTGGAGGTCATTAACTCATATAGTCACCACACGTAAGAAGTAACTTGATGGCACATAGTATCTTTGTATAGTGAAACAACTAGTGAAAATAGTTGAAACTATTTCAAGGTATCACCAAAGTTCTGTTCAATATCAATTAAGATCATTCCCAGCTACAAAGCAAAAATAAGTAATTTTATAGCTTAAATGGGCTTCTAAATATTTTTTCTCTATTCTTTTTAAAATATATTTTAAAATATTTATTACAACCAGACACAGAATCCCTTTATAAACACAAATGCCTGTTTGGCAACAAACACAACTCGGGGTTGGGGCAAACACAACTGTTTTCTGCTTTTGTCTGTTTGTGACCCTTCATTGCTGTCCAAATATTGTCTTTCCTGGCTAGTAAGCCTGTTTCACATATGTTCAGTTTATAACAAAGTCACTGCTTTTCCCTTTTGAAAGGCATTTTTTGAGGCTCAATATTTTAGTCCCTGCAGCCTGGATTTTTTTCCAAAAAAGAAAAGGAAGTGGGAACGACCATTTTCTTTCAAGATAAACAACAATGGTCTTTTCAATCTATTTTAAATCTGGGGATGTTTAAGGTACCTCTTTCTGTTTGACAGGGGGAGGCAGTTTTACTTTTAAAAAAATCACAACTCAAAAATCCTTTTGCTGAAACTTTCCAAAATTTGGCACAGAGCACCAGAGCTATAGCTGTATCAAATATGGTCTGATCTGAAGTTCAGTTTCAATGTTATATGTTTGGTTTTCCTCTATTTTCATTACCTTGCAGGATGTTGATTTCCCCTGCTGCATTGCCAAAAGCTGATAATCTGATTTTTCTGTATTTACACTCACTTTATATTACCTGACAGCACCAACATTTAATAGCATAGAAGATTCTGTAAATTCAATTTTCATTTAAAAATTTTATATCACTAAGCATTGATTTCTTGAATATGTTGCAAGTGCAATTGTAAGAGAATGAATCCAAATCAGGTTTGAATGGGGAGCAAAATTCTGTTTTATATTTTCTCTAGGTTTAAAGATGTATAAAGAAAATGTGGTAAAGCAGTAAACAAGCAAGCCTAGGCAGCAGCATCCTAGAATGTGTGCGTACCCCCCTTCCTTCTCTCTCTCTCTCTCTATCCATCAGAGGAATTAAAGATTTTTATGTGACAGAGCTGATGTGTTAATCAATAAAGCGACAACAATCATTTACACTGAAAAGTTTAGTGCAGTTCTAAGAATCTGCATTAACCATGCTAGGTGGTTACAGCAGAATCAATAGACTGCCACTGCACTTAGTGAAGTGCATAAATAAAGTACAGCTACATTTTTCTAGCCAACCACAAATACAGATTAAGGAAGTCAGTTACTCGGGAAATTCTCTTACTCAGAGTCCCTTGCTATGTATGGTATCCTATGATCTCCATTATAGGTTAAGGAACACTAGGAAGGAAAAGAAGGAAAAGGTGGAAAATTCTCTCTTTCAATTCCTGTACCAGTCCTGCTCTAGGTCACAGTTTTTCTACTTGTATTTTGTCAAACAAAAGAAACACAGGACAAACTACATGCGACTGAGCATCAAATTTTGACTTAAGGTTACAAATCAAGGCCACATGTACAGATAATATTTAAGTAGGAACAGAACAACATCCTACCGTTTGTTCCAATTAGAGTAGATGTAATGAATGAATGGGACTCAGTAAGATATTTTAACATCTTAAAAGTGTCTTTCAATTATTATTTTTCTTCAGAGGTTATCATATGTCAAAATTTAAGCTGATTTTACTCGATTTTATTTGACTCTGTTTAGAAATTGTATATTGTATTATTTTTGTGTTACATTGTTGGGGGGGGAGCTTGATTTTTCTTGTACACTGTTCTGAGTAATGAACAGTATAAAACCAAATAAATAAATAAATAAATAAATAAAACAAATAAATAATGTAATTCCCTTTAATTCTATGGGACTAACAACTGGATTTAGTCCAAGGAGAACATATTGCCTCAGATGGAAAACAAAACCTTTGTGATGGGCCAATGGCTAGTAAGAGCAAGTGGGCTAACCTTCATTTCTACTCAACAACTGCTAATTAGCACAGTAGAAACACTATGGTGATGAGTACTATTCTTCGTATCAACTGCTAAAATTTGTTGCTTAATTTAGTAAGTCACACTAGAGCAGGCACATTGAAATCAATGAAATGTACAAAGAGGTTGACTCACTAAAACCCCAGTAATTCAATGGGCCTACTCTAGTACAACTATGCTAAAGCAACACTAGTAGAGGTGAGACTGGGAATTGCATTATCTGTAGCTCAGCCTATTATCTGCCACACCATATTGATTCTGAAAACAAATTCTCAAAATACTGAAGTATATGCTTTTTAAAAACTTTTATCTTGATTGTCATACATTCTACTCCTTAAATCTGATTACCTGAAATAAAGGTGATTAAACATACAGGTAGGGAAAAAAAGGAAAATGATTTTTGAAAACATGGTAGTATAGAATAATAATAAAGATGTGCCCTTGAACTCATAACACTGCAGTAAGCAACTGCCTTATGGAAGTAAAGGAGCCACCCACTTAAGCTTTGTTCTTTGTTTTCAAAGACTAAGCTTTGGAATCTTTTGCACAATACCTGAACACTCTGCATCAAAGAACTTTCTTTCTTGTCTGTTACTTAATTAGAGATAATGCAAACATGGATATTTAACACTGATTGCCGAGTTAAAAATGAAACCGCAGAACAACTGTCAAACATTTAATCTATTTGCTTTTAATCTTGTAAAGCTTCCCCAACACCACATACCTCACTGGAGCACCTCTGCTCTGTGCAGGTTTCAAGAGAACCGTTACAGTACTGTCAGTTTGATTTAAAGGTGTTTCCAGTTCATAGGGTGGCATAGAAGGTGCTACAAAAACAAGAACAGAGGAAGCAGATTCATTGAATTTGTACCTTTCATACTGTTCTTTACAACCTTGTTTTTAAAATATCCTTCTAAAAGACACAAATGATTTTAAAGAGCCTTGTGCACACACACACACAAATGCTAAAGTATTTCTTAAATCGTTAGATAATAAAGCAGCTTATCAACACAAGTTAAGTTGTAAAGTGTAGAGCACTGATACAAATGGTTATTGGCACAAGGACAGCCTTCTACCAGTTTATGGGTAAGCAGTAGCATCCAACAGGTATACATTATTTGAATGTGGCCACTGGTTCCCTCAATCTGAACCAATGTACCAAATTTAATACATCTTAAGTTTCGAAAGTGAAGAATTTGTATTAGGCTAGATTCTGTTCAAAAAGGAAATAAATGCTATATCCCCAATATACTAAATAAATGTTGTGCAATTATAGACAGAAAACAGTTTACACAGCACTCATTGGAAGTTGTTGGTTGTTTCAAAACAGTACCTGATATTTTAGTAGTGAATTGACTTGTAACAGGAGGGCCAAAACCTTTGGCTGTACTGGCTCTTATAGTGAAAGAGTAAGTAGTTCCAGGATGCAACCCAAAAAATAAGTAGTGAGTTTCATTCCCATGCTTTGGAACTCGTCCACTTTGGTTGGATAAATCTATTTCTGGGTCAAAAGAGCTGACAGCTTTGTAGGTGATCTACAAAAGAATAACAAAGTTATAAAATACCTTCAGCAGCTGGACAAAGATTGCATTTTTATCCAGTAAACCCTTCTGATGTGTGTACTGTCAGACATTTTATGATAAGTTATCTTGCTCCCTTGCATGCTTCAAATCCAGACTCCAATGACAAAACTGTCGCAAGTTATTATTTTTATAGATACAGGGGCTTAAAGGTACCCAGATTATGACTATAAAGACTAAGGTTCAGACTTAAGCTAATACCTTTAGGTGGCCGAGGTCTTTTATCTTGGAATAGCAGTGGGGGTGGTTTGCATTACTGTTAGCTTTGCACAAAAAATAAAAACCATAAAAACAGATTTAGGGGTAATAAAGTACACCTGCATTTTAAAATGATTTATCTATAGCTCTCCTTTATACTGAAAGGGATCACTTATTTTTAGTATCCAAGAGAATTCACTGTAAGGTTATACAGACATATGCTATGAAAATACAGTATGTGGTACAGTACTGTTAATTGCTATCTAGATCTCAGTCTGGAGCATTGGCTGTTTCTCCACAAACAAAATAGTTTGCCTTCAGAACAACTTATGCTAAAATACTCATGCCCTATTCAATGTTTAATTTGTCAAACGCTTATAATCCAATATAGGGCTTATGTTTTTTAATTAGACATGGCTAGCTCTTCCTCTGTTCTACTACTCTCTTTCTAGAATCCAAAATGCTTTGCTGTAAATATATAATAACATCTCTGTGATATTAAGTCTGTAATATTCCAGCATTACAAATCAGAACACCTGGTAGCCAGAAAGCCAGACAGCACTAAATAAGATTTAAATCACAGATAGTTACATATACCACAAGCTACAAGTTTTGTTCTCCCTATTTCGTACCATAGATAATGGCATTTTACCAAAAGACCCTAGAATTGCTATTTCCTCAACATAATATAATTTACAAGCCATAATATGCTAGACGTATCTGTATGTGGAGTAATTAACCAAAATTCAGCTAAAAAGTTAAAGTTTGCCTACTACACATTAGCACAATGTACTCTGGTCCATTTCCTCTGTGACATCCTAGCAGCTAAAGCAATGGCAGCAAGAAACGTTGCAACACTTATGGTAAAACATTACCAAACAAGCATGTCTGAGAGTCATTGTTGTGACTGAGACATTAAAAAAGAACAGATAAATCATGGTGTATGAAACCAAGAATGAACTATCCTTGCACATCCATCTCCCCCACATACTAACTTTACTTTTTCCTGTAATGTCTGAACTGGAAAACCAGTTTAAAAATTCTCTCCCAAACATATAACTGCAGGATTTTATTCAGGATTTTATTTTTTCTTCATTAATTCAGATTATTTATATCCCAGCTTTCCAATATACATATTCAACATGGATAATATAATTTAAAAAACAATACAATTATAAAAAAATATTTTTTTAAAAAAACTAATGGGACAGTTTGATGTTCCAGTCTGGAAAGAGTTCTAAAATCACAATCTGTCAATTCAGATCATCATGGGTAACTGATTCAACAAATCATATTATCTTCACTGAAACTGCATGCACAAGAGGAAGATGGAAATGGAAGAGGGAGCATATAAGCAAATGCCAGACTTGTCAGCTGATGTGTATTGATCCAAGACATTAAGATCTGAACAGGATCATGGTGAATACCACTCAAAGACCATGGCCCCTGAATATTATTAGTGGAGTTATAGGATTTGGAAGGTAAGGTGTTACAGTTTACAGTTATATTACAGGATCTACACATACTATAGCTTAGGTTTGATTTCCAGTTTGTGCGAGCCTAATTTCTAACCAAGTATTTTAATTTAATTTGTGTGATTTTTTTCTAAACATCATGCTGTTCTTCAACTTTATGACTGACATTTTGACCAGGTACTTTGCTAGCTTACCACACATGGAAACAATCCTATTATAATTAGATCTAAATAGCATAGATATTGAGCAAAAGTGTACAAAATAATCTCTAGTTGTTGGCAAAACACTGGTTAACATATGCAGAGTGAATTACAGAACAATACAGACTAACACAAGGTTGAATCGCAGAATACATTTGAATATCTATGCACATATCTTTATAATTTACTAAGTTTTAGTGAGAACATTAACTTCTGTTCAGAAAATTGCAACATGACTTACAAATACACATCTTCTAATACTAACCAAACCAATTCTATACAGGTCAACTACAGGTTAACTTCACCTCAGCACTGACCCAGGACAAACTCACAATTTGTAGAAGCTTTCAGCTTTGACCTACATAATTAGAGAAGTTTATTGGCAAGCTCAGAACTTAATTCAGAACAGAATGTAGATGTTAAAAGACAATGCACAATATTTCACCTACATGGATGTCACATAAATGACTTTTATACTTGAAGCACAATGTGTTCTAACGTATCTAGCAGTTATAACACAAATGTGCAGAATGTTTCTGAACTGAAGCAAATTATGTTTTATGATATACATTTTAAGTGGCAGATGTCATCTTTTGTTCTCATATTGTGTTACTGTTCATGTTATCTCACAGAATTTAATTAGCTTCTGCCTATTGATACATCTTAGTCTCTTCTGGTTTGGCTAAAGTCCTGCCATGCCAAGCCATGCCAGTAAATTCATGTTTAAATTCATACTTTTTAGTGCAATGTTTCATCATGACCGCATGTATAGAAGCAGTGAAGCAATCCCTCTCAGAACTGCATTTAAATACTGAATATGGAAAGCTAATGCCATTATGCTAGAAATATATAATCATAAAGATATTCTTATTATTGCAGAATATCATGTAGCAGAACACACCTCAGAATCTGCCGAGATAGTGTGGATTTGTTGTAAGAAGTACTAGCAAACATGTATTAGGATGGATACGCCTTACTTGCTGCAGAAATGATGCCATGTTGCTTATTACAACCAACTAAGAGTGTCAGCTGTTTGTAATGTATTGTTTGTGTATTGTGATAGTAAAAGACTGGAATTTGACTTTCAGTGCATCTTTCTAATTTTCATTTCAACTAAGAAATGTCAGCATATTGATATGGCAACGAGATTCTACATAAATATTCTAGGTCGGAATTGGAATAAATACAAAAATGTTTTTTTAAAAACCAAAGTATACATTCATGCCTTTACACTGAGATATCTAGGGCTGTGCCCTAGTCCGGAAAATCTCAGTGGCAGTCCTGGCCCATCTGAAGGGGGCAACATGTATTCTTGTTTGCTGAGGGGGCTGAGACCTGAGAAGAGCACGTAAAAGGGCCATGGCAAAAAAGGGGGGGCTGTGAATGGCTGTCCTAGCTTACCAAAGTTCCTTTGTTCCTCCAGAGTGGCTGTTCTCTGCAGCAGTTGAAATAAACAAATAATAACTAAATAATAGACAATTGGCTGGTGAAATCAGTGTCGTCAGATGTGTAGATATGGGGATGTTAGGTAAACCTTCTCCAAGTGAGGTTGTATCCCCTTAATATTGAATGAGTTATATAGCTTCTGTTGAAAAAACAACTCTTTCTGATTTTAGTAACCATGGCTCAATGACCAACATTTATTGTTTGCTTCAGGTGTGTGAGCAAGCGATTTTGATTCTGAAAAAAAAAAGGCTATCTATATTGCTTCCTGTCTTCAGTTTGGGATCAGTGAATGGGTAATGGAAATGGAATATTTTTAAGTCTCCTAGACCTCTCAGCAGCCTCTCAGCAGTAGTAGAACTCTCAGTATACTTCTGAATTATGTCAAGGGGTTAAAGATTGATGGAATTCTCCTTTAGTTAATATCTTATCTCCTGTGACGTTTAATGCCCATGTAAAACTGTTGGTTGAAGTCATCCAGTACCTGAGGCTGCTGGAGACAGGCCTTCTTCATGAACATTTCTTTTATTTTCAAACACCAGAGAACCATGAACAACTTCAGTTGGACCAACGGTTCCCTCAGTTTCCCCGCATTCAACGTAACAGTCCCTTAACTTGGGTGTTCATCATCAGGGGTTCACTCCAAACTGTTCGTGATCCGTGAGTTTTCTCGTGGGCCTCCTCAGACTGGGACATATGGTACCGCAATAGGGGTGCTGAGCCCACTCTCCCTCTGTAGGCGTTTCTGGATGCACGACATCCCCACCGGTTTGGCCCCCTTCTTCCATTGATCTTCCTTCTTGGGATAGATATATACTATCCATTCCACTGGTTCTGCTACTCCCAGCTGCACTGCCAATCCTTCCTTTCTTTGCCTTTTCAGCTCTTCTCCCTCTTTTCCTATCTTACTTCCCTCAGGTCTCACATTGCGATATTGCTGTCTCCTTTATATTTCCTCTAGGGCAGTTTCATTTTAACACGCTCTCCTGTCCAGGGGTCTTCCATTAATTAATTAATTAATTAATTAATTAATTAATTAATTAATTAATTAATTAATTAATTAATTAATTAATTAATTAATTAATTAATTATTTATTTATTTATTTATTCATTTATTTATTTATTTATTTATTCAATTCATTTCATTTCATTTCATTTCATTTCATTTCATTTCCGCCTATCTGGTCACATTCGACCACTCTAGGCGGCTTACAGTCCAACCAACAATAAATTTTAAAAACATTATAAGTCAACAAAGATAAAGATCGAAAGAGTATAAGAAGGAAAAGATCGTCAGGGATTAACTGTTGGGAAGGCCTGCCTATACATGAGTGTTTTTAATTGTTTCTTAAAAATGCCCAGCGAGGGAGCTGCGCGAATCTCAGGAGGTAAGTTGTTCCATAGGCGAGGAGCCACCGCCGAGAAGGCCCGATTTCTGGTCTTTTCCTTCCGGGCCTCTCTCGGCGTCAGGCTCCTCAGCCTCACCTCCTGGCTCACACGAGTGACACGGGTAGATCTTGGTGGGAGAAGGCGTTCCACCAGGTATTGAGGTCCTAAACCGTTTAGGGCTTTGTAAGTAAGCATCAAGACTTTGAAGTCGATGCGGAATTGGATGGGCAGCCAATGCAATGCGGCCAGAGTGGGGGAGATATGTTGGTATCTTCTCACTCCACTAAGTAGTCTGGCCGCAGCATTCTGCACCACCTGTAGTTTCCGCAGCAGCCTCAAAGGCAGCCCCACGTAGAGCACATTACAGTGGTCTAATCTTGAGATTACAAGCGCATGTACCAAAGTAGTGAGAGCCCCCACGTCAAGGTAGGGTCGCAGCTGGGCTATCCGCCTAAGATGAATACCCAAGCTGCGAACCCCATCGCTGGCAGGTAGGGTCACACCCCCAAAAATGAGGGAATTTCCCAAATCCCCAGCTGTGGGAGCGCCCACCCTCAGTACCTCTGTCTTGTCCGGGTTCAGCCTCAGCCCGTTCTCCTGCATCCATTCCCGTACGATCTCCAGGCAACGCTGAAGGGACAGAACAGCATCTCCTGTAGTTGGAGAAAAGGAGATGTAGAGCTGCGTGTCATCGGCATATTGATGGCACAGAGCTCCACATCCCCTGATGACCCCCCCCCAGCAGCTTCATATAGATGTTAAACAGCATTGGGGAGATGATCGACCCCTGTGGGACCCCACAATTGAGGGTCCATGGGGCCGAGACATTCTCCCCAAGCTGTACTCTCTGGGGGCGGTCCTCCAAGAAGGAACGGAGCCAGGCAAATGCCTGGCCACCTATTCCCAACTCGGTGAGCCTCCCCAGGAGGATACCGTGGTCAATGGTATCGAAGGCCGCTGAGATATCGAGGAGGACCAGCAGAGACACTTTGCCCCTGTCGGCCTCCCTCAATAGATCATCACACAGGGTGACCAATGCCGTTTCTGTTCCATGGCGCGGCCTGAAGCCCGACTGGAATGGATCCAGGGCATCTGTTTCATCCAGGAACGCCTGAAGCTGATCGGCCACCACCCTCTCGACTACCTTGCTTAAGAAAGAAACATTGGCGACGGGCCTATAATTGCCAATTTCGTCCACCGCCAAACTAGGTTTCTTTCTTATGGGCCTAACGAGTGTATCCTTGAGGACAGAGGGAAATCTGCCCTCAAGGAAAGACCCATTAATTATTACAGTAGCCCACTCCGTTGTTGAAGGCCTGGCTGCCTTGATTAGCCAGGCCGGGCAAGGGTCCAAAGAGGAGGTGGTGGCACGGCAGCGATCAAACGTCCTGGCCACAGTATTGGGCAAAACAGGCTGAAAGGAGTCAAAAGTCACTGGACAAGATGGAGCGCTGGACATCTCAGCTCGACTCACTGTATTCAAAAAAGGGGAGAGGTCCCGGCGGATGGCATCCACTATAGATTTAAAAAATGCTGCAGATTGGTCCGGTGTAAAACTAGGGGGAGGCCTATCACCCGGGCCAATTCCGGATAGGTCTAACCAACCCCATCCTAGAGGAATGTCTTCTTCCTTCACCTCCTTTCTTTTTCTCCTCCTCCTTTTCTACTTCAGTCTAGCTCTCTTTTCCCTTCTTTCTTCTCCTCAGCCCCTGTAACCAGTTATCCCTCTACTATTGGCTCCTCCCTTTTCTCGCCCTCCTCTCACTCTTACTTCCCACTCTTTTTCTCCTCTACTCTCAGTTGGGCCACTGCTGGTATCGGCATACACAGTTTCATATTCCTCTATTGTGGGTGCTGGAGGGGATGGCTCACACTCCTCTTTTCTGTTGGGAAGTGGTTCCTCCTCACAACATCTCATTCTAGGATGGGGATAGGAACTCTGAACTGTTAGCAGTGAAAGACTCAATGGGATAAAAAAACACACTGAAGCACAATCCCTGTTAGAGATTGGCCATATTTAAAGACTGCCATGTACTTCTCTTAACATGATACGGCCTGGAAAGTACTTACATGGAACAGAGCCTTTCCTTCAGTGGTGCTCACTATATGGAAGTCCCTAGTAAATGAGATACTGTATTTCAGATGCCTGATATTTTATATTTTCAAGCAACTGAGAAACACATGACAATATAAGAAGACTTTTGGCAGAACTCCTAATGTTTTATCTTGTTTGCCTTTATAATTGTTTTCCTCAGGAAGTGCATCTGTTGTTTCTCTGGTATCTTGATTTCTCTTGGTTATGATTTCATAATTACTCTCTCTCTCTCTCTCTGTGTGTGTGTGTGTGTGTGTGTGTGTGTGTGTGTGTGTGTGTGTGTGTGAGAGAGAGAGAGAGAGAGAGAGAGAGAGAGAGAGAGAGAGAGAACACACACACACACACACAGTAATTATGAAATCTTTATTTCATAATTATATATATAGTTGCAGAGCCAGAGTTTCAGAATTCTTTCCCCCACTGTGCCTCCTGGGAGAAGAGCCAGTCTGTGTGGCCTTGAGCAAGCTGCACAATCCCGGGACACCCCCAGGAGAAGATAATACTGTAGTAAACTCCTGGGGTGGTGGGAAGGTGGGATAACTGTTTTTAAATAAATAAATTGAATGAATGAATGATGCAAAAATTAAACCAAGCATTTGGCATGGCAATGACAGTTATTGTTCATGATTAGCTGTGGGGAAAGTTTTTTTCACATACAGTCTATCACTTAGGCTACTATAAGATGGTTTGCAGGCTGCATTGCTGTTCCAAGGAGACTCATACCGGGCAGCAAGCTGCACTAAGGATGAGGGATAGATGGGTGAAAAACACTTTTATTAAAATTTATCCAATCTGATTAAGGAGTAAAACTATTTTTCAGAGGCAGATCTAACCTGGAAATAAGGAGGAATTTCCTGACAGTGAGAACCATTAAGCAGTGGAACAGCTTGCCTCCTGATGTTGTGGGTGCCCTGCTGCTGGAGGTTTTCAAGAAAAGATCCCTTCCAAATCTATGATGATTCTATGATTCTTTCATAATGTTTCTGTGGTTATAGCTGTTCTACTACCATCCACTTGTTTCTGAAATATCACAGACTTAAAAGAGCTTGATATAAGAACCTATCACAAGAAAATGCACTTTTAAATTATGAAGAGACTATATTTTGTTAAATAAACTTCTTAGTTTATGGAAGGCCAATAATTTTATAATGAACTATCCTCTCACAATAAGTTTGTGTAATAACACGAGACCCTTGTTGCTATTGTTATTATATGCTATATGCTTCTGATTTCTGGCAACCTTATGGATTAGTGACTTCCAAAGGGTCCTATCATCAACAGATGTGCACAGCTTTTGCAGACCCGAGACTATTGCCTCCTTTATTGATGTCAACTCATCTTGTATATGATCCTCCTCTTTTCCTGTTTAGTAAAGGATGCTTAGTAACATAAAAATAGTTATTTCCTTTCCTTTTCTATCTTGGGACATATGTATCTTTCATACCAATTTTACACTTCCTATAAATGAAGGAAAACCATAAATGTACAGGCAGTCTGGTGAAGTAAGAGGTGTAACAGTGATTATGGGCTGCCAGCATAACACACACAGTCTTTTGTTACCATTTCTAAAAGACAGTCAGGGCAGATGTTCCATATAGCAAGAAACACTGATTTTTATAAAATGAACAACATGTAATTTTGTTGACTTTACATTTTTAAAAGCTAACTTATTTTGTTTAGTATGCCTGTTTATTACAGTAAGTTTCCAGAAATTTAATAATGCACTGTATTATAGTCATCTTCCCATTTTTGCCCTTGACTCAATGTCATAGTGAATGATTTTGCTAACCTTTAAATATTATTCTTCATAACTAGACAGAAGAATATATGTTTATTCTGGTAATAAAAGTGGAGCATTGCATGAAGTGAACTTTCTTACCCTGCAGATTATGCTTGGGAAAAATACTGGCCACAAATGTGGGAAGGAAGAACATATAGGAGGTATGGAAGATTATTAAGGCCACAACTTCATTCAGACTTACAGTTATATAAGGTATCAAACTAATGGATGACCTGTTTAATTGCCACCCACCAAGACTAAGTTGGTTTCTCTATTGATGCAGCTATTCAAAGCTCTTGAGATTTGGCACAACCCCACAGTTGAAAAATGAACAAAAGACTTTGGGAAAGAGAGGTAACTAGGGCTGTCACACACCACTCACATTTTACTACAGGACACGAATTGCACTGTGGGTACAATTTGCAACTAGAAATCTCAGTCTTACATGACAAAACCTTTGTATAAACGGCTCTAGTCACGTCTATACATGTTTATTGCTTACATAGTTCAAGCTTTCGATGGTAATATCCCGCACCGTCTCCATCAGGGAGGGCAAGATATCAAGTAAAACAAAATTCACCAAGATACAATCAAAATCAGCTGGGTAAGCATTCAGACAAATAAACATTAAAGAGCCAGTACCCACACTGGTCAGCATTATATAAAGGCAACCTGCTAAGTCTATCCAGTTTACAAAACAAAGGCTTCCAGCAAGCACTAAAAGTAATGCCACTCTTTCTGTTGATGGAATGTGGCTCAAGTATTATCAAGAGAGCCTCGATAATAATTCTATCCCAGAACTGACTAGTTTTGGCCAATATTTGTGCCTCATTCCATTGAGGCTTATGACACAATGCTTAGCCACTCCAGATTTTTCAAACTGTTGAAATCTAATATAACATGAATATTCAGATATTCTCTATGTAACAGATCTTCCAGTCTGTATGTAAGATGTAAGCACTTGATAAATGCCTGTGGCTCTGAGTCCCAGAGGATCTTTAACTTGATGGACCATTTGTTTGATTTTGGCAATAGGAGAGAAAACAGGTTTGAAATGAAGCATACGAGCCAATCTTCCTATCTTGTCTGTAAAACTTGTCTGTAAAAAGGAAGAATGACCACTCCTTTTATTTCTTCTTCATCATCATCATCCCTTTGTTTCACTTTTCTATTGTTATAATTCAGTGCCTAATTAATGTCCCTAATAGAATATCCATTTTCCCTTAAGATGAACCGTAACAATTGGAGTTCATCATCCAAAGAATCCGTATCCAATGCCACATATGCTCTATGAACCAAGGTACATTTTGGTGCCAGGTCAAAACCTTCCTGTTCCAGAAGGCTTTTAATTGAAATAATATCAACTGTGGGTCCTGATGGCAATTTTAGAGCTTATACAGTGGTGCCTCACTAGACGATTGCTTCGCATAGCGACGAATTCGCTTTACGCTGAGGTTTTCGGAGTGATCTTGCGCTTCGTATAACAATGTTTCCTATGGGCGATTTTCGCTTTATGATGTTAGGGACCTTGCCTCGCAAGACGGTTAAATTTTAGGTCCCTGTTTTTTGCTTTACAATGTTTTTGACAGCTTGGTCTTACTTCGCTAGATGGGTCTTTTAATGGTCGCTGTTTTGTTAGACGGCTGTCTTCGCTTGGGAAATGCATTTCGCTTAACGATGTTTCCTATGGCGATTTTCACTTTACAATGACAATCTGTTCCCATTGGAACAGATTATCAGGTTTTCAATGCATTTCAATGGGAAAATGTGTTTTGCAAGACGATGTTTTCGCTTAACAGCGATTTTCACGGAATGAATTAACATCATCTTGCGAGGCACCACTGTATCTTAATTGCATTTTAATTGTTTTATCCTTTTTACTGTATTTTAATTGTTGTAAGCCGCCCAGAGACCTTTGGGTAGTGTGGGCGGCATACAAGTTAAATAAATAAATAAATAAATAAATAAATAAATAAATAAATAAATAAATAAATAAATAAATAAATAAATAAATAAATAAATAAATAAATAAATAGCTTTTCACATACAAAATACTAAAGAAGTTGCTGAAACACAAACAGGTCTAATCCCACTGCTGCAGAACATCTGCTTCTTTCAGTTTGATTTCTTTGCATTACACTACATTGTCTTCATCTGTCTGAAATGTCCGAACTGGAGATTACAACACGCAACTGGGTCACAAAGTGTTTTCTGTAGGGTTGTGAGTTGCCTTATATGTGCTATAGTCCTTGACCTTTGGGAGCTGGATATTAAAGATAGTGCATATGTGTATGTATGAGAAACAGGCCCATTGGGGGAGAAAGAAGTCTCTACTTTTGGAGAGGGTAAGACTTTACCCCATTAAAAATGCCTTTTTATGCAAATGTGGCAGAGACTTGCGGGTTATTTGGCTATTATGAAAGGGTGTCATGACTCAAAAAGGGTTGGGAATCACTGGTCTAAAGAATGCCCAAGAGCTTAGAATTCCTTTGAAACTTTGAACTAGGTCAGATATGGGCTCTTCTAGACAGAACATTTGGGCCCATTTAAGTTCCCTGTCTCCAACATCCTGATGCCCCTTTATCTTTCTTTGTATCACTTTTCCCCATGAATTCCCAGACTTGTTGACACTCCCAACACTTTTAGGTAATTTCTTTCTTTGGTTTGGAGGGTGGAGAGAGAGCTTGTAAACATCAAATCCTGGCAGTTAATGTCTATGGTGGAAGTTTCCCATTTGGAAGATTTCCATTCCCTAGACAGAGGTTTTCTATTTTTTATTTTATATATTTATTTCTGTCATTTATATACCGCCCTATTACTGCACAGCATTATTCTGAGTGGTGTACATATAAAAACAATGAAGAAACACGAACAAAAAATATGAAGAGTCAACAACAGCAGCAAGATCAGCATTAAGACCAAGTGGCACTGCATATCAGAGCAGCAATATAAGGGCAAAAATTTAAAAGAGGTTGCCTTTGAAGGCCTCTCAAAAGAGATGCATCTTCAGCAGCCTCTTACAACTAGGGAGGGATGAAGCCAGACACAGATCCACCAAGACGCAATTCCAAAGAGTTGGTGCCCAACCTTTTGTTGGAGATTATTTGTCCTCCTCTGATATAGCCACCTGCAGGAGCATAGCCTGAGAGTATCTGGTAGTGTAGGAGGATAACTTGGGAGAAAGATGCTGCAACAAGTAACATGGTCCCAAACCGTGAAGGGCTTTGTAAGTAAGTGTCAATATCTTGAACCTGACTACCTTTTAATACAGAAAGCTTACTGATACTGGTATCAAAAGGAAGGCAAATTCTAGGCAGTTGAAAACCCTCTGAAGATATCTTACTGGCATTCAGATTAATGTTGTTTCACCTCCAGCTGAGTAGACAACGGAGTGGATGCAAAATCTGGCAAAACCTATGTCTTTTTGGCAACAAATAACAAAAGCAGGAGACACAAAAGGAAGGGGAAAGGCAAATGCCTGGAACAGCTCTAAATCTTTTTAGATATAAGGGAAAAATACTTTACAACACGGTACAATATTACAATTTAAAAATAAAAACTGCATGTAAGCAAAATATCACTGTGTACCTCATAAAGTGTGATCACACCATATGTTTGCACTGGCTCCTTCCACTGAAGGTAAATCTTCTCCTCAAAAGTACTTCCTTGTATAGATTCAAGTGGTACTGCACCTGGAACTAACAATTAAAAACACAGATATTTAGAAGAGTGTACCTTAAATTATCAGTGCTGCATTAATATCCCATTGCTATGATGACAACAAATCATATTTCAAAGTGGCAATAAAGTCAGGCTGCATTTAAGGAAGCTTTAAAATAATAATGGGTCATTAATAGTAATAGAATTGACACACTTTCATGCAATGAGTCACTTTAAATAACATGGTTAATAATTATGTGGGTGACATATCGTCAGGGGCCATGCGAATCATCTGTATGATTCCTAAACAAGTTATTAAAGCAACCCATAAAGGTGGGAGTCTTCAGATATTATTTTGCCAGTAAGGGAAGAAATACCAGAGATTTTGCAACTACACTTGATAACTGAACACCTACACTGCATCTAACCTAATACTTCTTGATTTTTTAAAAAAAAACTGATTTTTTTTTTAACTTTGAGATTGAGTTTTCTCTTGTTATATTAAACAGAAATTCAGCAAAACCAAATTTCGGCCCATTTTCATTTTATATGTTAACCCTTCACCATATAGAATCACAGAGTTGGAAGAGACCACAGGGGTCATCGAGTCCAGCTCCCTGCCATGCAGGAACTCCATCAAAGCACTCCCGAGATATGGCCACCCAGTCTCTGCCTAAAAACCTCCAAAGAAGGAGACTCCACCACACTCTGAGGCAGCATATTCCACTGCCCTGCCAACCAGCTCTGACTGTCAGGAAGTTCTTTCTGAGATGGTGGAATCTCTTTTCTTGTAGTTTGAAACCATTGCTCCTTGTCCTAGTTTCTGGAGTGGTGGAAAACAAACATGTCTCTTCTTTGACACGACATCCCTTCAGATTTTTAAACATGGCTACCATGTCCCCTCTTAACCTTCTTTTTGTAAGGCTAAACATTCCCAGCTCCCTAAGCCGCTCCTCATAGGACATGACTTCCAGACCTTTGACCATTTTGGTCACCCTCCTCTGGACACATTCCAGGTTGTCAACATCCTTCTTGAATTGAGGTGCCCAGAACTGGACACATTACTCCAGGAGAGGTCTGACCAAAGCAGTACTATCATTTCCCTTGATCTAGACACTATACTCCTATTGATGCAACCAAGAATTGCATTGGCTTTCTTGGCAGCCGCATCACACTGCTGACTCATGTTCAGTTTGTAGTCTACCAAGACTCCTAAATCCTTTTCACAGGTACTGTTGTCTAGCCAGCTGTCTTCCACACTATATCTGTGCAGTTCATTTTTTTCTGCTTAGATGTAGGACCTTATATTTCTCCCTGTTGAAATTCATTTTGTTAGTTTTGGCCCAGGACTCTATCTGTCAAGGTCATTTTGAATTTTAATCCTGTCCTCTGGGGAATGAGCAACCTCTCCCAATTTGGTATCATCTGCAAATTTAATCAACACACACTCTATTCCTTCATCCAAGTCATTGATAAAGAGGTTGAATAGCACAGGGCCCAGAACAGAACCCTGAGGCACCACACTAGTTACCTCTCTCCAGGATGAAGAGAAGCCATTGGTGAGCACCCTTTGGGTTCAGTCAGTCAACCAATTACAAATGCACTGAACAGTAGCACTGTCTAGTCCACATTTTACAGTGGTGCCTCGCATAACGAGCGCACCGTTTAATGACGAATTCGCACAGCGATCCGGTTTTTTGGATCACTAATGCGATTGCATTGCGATGATTTAATAGGGCAAAAATCGCTTTGCGACAATCAGTAAGCGTTTTGCTTACTGATTTTCGCATAGCGATTTTTTTAAATCAGCTGTTCGGCCGTTCCAAAATGGCCACTGGATGCCCAAAATGGCCGCACGTGAAAATGGCGGCCGGATGGGGAAAGTTCCTTTAACGATGAGTTTAGAAGCCATAGGAACGCATTAAACAAAGTTTAATGTGTTCCTATGGCATTTTTCGTTCCGTATAGCGATGTTTCCCCATAGCGACGGTTAATCTGGAACGGATTAACGTCGCTATGCGGGGCACCACTGTACTAGCATCCTTGCAAGATTATCATGGGGAACTTTGTCAAAGGCCTTACTGAAATCCAGATATGCTACATCCACAGCATTCCCTTCATATATCAAGCCTGTAAGGTAAAGGTAAAGGTTCCCCTTGACAATTTTTTGTCCAGTCGTGTCCGACTCTAGGGGGCGGCGCTCATCCCGCTCTTCAAGCCATAGAGCCAGCATTTGTCTGAAGAGAATCTTTCCGTGGTCACATGGCCAGTATGATTTAGACACGGAACGCTGTTTACCTTCCCACCGAGATGGTACCTATTTATCTACTCGCATTTGCATGCTTTCGAACTCTATCAAAAAAAGAGATCAGATTTGTCTGGCATGAGTTGTTTTTGGGAAACCCATGTTGACTTTTAGTGATGACATTACTTTCTAAGTAATAACAAACTGTCTGTTTAATGATCTGTCTAGAATTTTTACGGAAATTGATGTCATGAGAAAAATCATGTTTCTCTTTGAAAAATATGCTAATGTTTTCCTGAGATGCCACATTCTCTGGAGGAATGACTGAACCTTTTTATTCTAGGCAGAAATCTGTTGAAAAATGTTTCAGGTGCTCCCATGCTAAAAGGCCTGAATTCATCTCAACAGAAATTTGGTACTTCCTTCAAAAGATTTTGCTCTTACTACACTGATTACTTCAGCCAACATTACTTCTAAAGCTCTATGTCCGTACATGTGCACACAGTCTAATGGCTGAAGCAAAATGAAGAAGGGGTGTTACTCGAGAAAACATTTGATAGAATAAATGGGATTCCTCCTGTGTGTTTTTCGCCCAGTGATCCTTCAAAATGGGGACAAAATTTTTGCTTAGTCATAAAAAGAGCAATACTAGTCCATGAAACATTGCTCTCTCTCAAGTGGTTTTGTGACATAATCATATTTTAGCCATAGTCACAATCTAATTTCAAGTTAATTGGTATTGTTGTTGTTGTTGTTTAGTCGTGTCTGACTCTTCGTGATCCCATGGACCAGAGCACGCCAGGCCCTCCTGTCTTCCACTGCCTCCCAGAGTTGGGTCAAATTCATGTTGGTAGCTTCGATGACACTGTTGAACCATCTCGTCCTCTATTGTCTCCTTCTCCTCTTGCCTTCACACTTTCCCAACATCAGGGTCTTTTCCAGGGAAAACACCCCTTCTTCATTTTGCCTCAGCCATTGGTATAATTATCTCAAAAAATAAGGGTTTCTTCATTTGAAGAATATTGTTGATGAAGGAACAGCACACCAAGAGGTCACAGAGACCCAAAGAAGAAAGTATGGTCAAGTGAAGTAATATGGATCCCTGTCTCTGAAGTATATTTAAAAAATCAATCAATCAATCAATCAATCAATAAACATAACCAGCTGGCTCTTGGCACAGCCCATATATAACTGAATGTATATAGGTATGTATTGTTTCGGGGTGCTGTCTCTGAGTGAAGAGAAGATTTTCACTAATTACTCTTTCCTCTAGCACTGAAAAGTTGCTCAGAATGGTTGAGGAACACTGTGGAGCTATGTGGGATGATGTGATGAGACTGAAGCAGAAGGTAAAAGTCAAGTTTGGTTTTCCTCACATTTCTCAGAACTTGGCTGGTATTTTTATCTTAGCCCAGTTCCATATTCAGGTTGTGAGACTGTTCTTACTTTCTGCATGGAAATTTGTGAGTTTTTCACATTTTCCCCATTAAAGAAAGCAAGTTTCTCTATATTTTTGAATTCCATCCATTTTTAGCTTTTCATATTTTTAGAATGTATACTTGGTATGTGTATTTGAAGCAAGAGTGTGCTTTGTCTCATAACAAGTTTTGGGAGGTGTGAAGCTGATGCTTTTACTAAGAATTTTGAATAAAACAAAGTTCTTCTCCATTTCTTCCTTAAGCAGAAGGAACCTTGCTCTTGTGGAAGAAACAAACTAGATCCAAACCATAATGTATGTGTTTGCATGGTACTGCAGACTATGCCAAGTTCAATTGCCTATATCAGTTCTTAGTATCTTTTCATTTGCTATGATCCTGTTGGGCTTGATCGTTAGGGCCTATACAAGCATTGAAATCCCCTCCCTGAATCACATATGTGTTGGGATAAGAATGAAGCAGTCTGCTACATACGCTTCAAATTCTGTCCATATTGCCAGAGTCTGTGATTTCTTCTTCTGATGGGGGTAAATACACATTTATTATCAGCAAATCCCATTGTTCAAAATGGGCAAGGATGGCCATTGCATGTTGTTTGAAGGATGGTAGCAGTCTTGAGTTTACACACAGGGATGTGGCAATCAGCACTCCTAAGCCTCCCTTGCATCTTCCATGACCTACCCTGGAGGTTGCACTGATGGAGTGTGAGTGGAAACCATTGATTGACACCTTTTCCTGGATCCAGGTTTCTTGCATCAATACAATGTCCTTAGAAGAAAGATACTCTCTTGATTCAGGGTCCTGGAGAGGCCAACCCATCCATTTACATTCCATGATATGAGGGCAATTTTATTTGTATGTTGATCTGGTACCCATCATTGAGCCTCTGAGATGACACCTCCTGTCTCCTGAGCACTCCCTTCACCTTCAACCTCCTTCATGGTCAGATCTGAAGTCAGTCCAGCCAGGAGAGCAGGAGAGTCTGTCCAGTTCAGTTCATTTCCTACTGACCAAATGCTTGCAGGACTGGTTTGCTTTGACTGAGAGTCTGTTAGAGTCTGGCTCCTGTATATGTGTATCTTGACCTCTGCTGCTCGTTCCTCACTCTATATGACTTTTGGACTTCTTAAGTATGTATCTTGCACCCTTCCTGTTTGTTTTCTATTACACATGTTTGGCTTGAATCTGGATTGCTTTTGTACTTTGCCTTTGGATTCCCTTCCCCTGGTTTCCCTGACTCTCCAACAGAACTCTGCTGGACTTCCGTGATGGCTTGATCCTTATTTTTGACTCATCATGCCAGGTCAATTTCTGCCTCCAGCTGCCACTACTTCATTTTTGGGGCCAATCTACCTTGGAGTAGCACACTTCATTAAACTCTACAGAATATCTATTAGGAGCTATGCATATGCGAACATACATACAGTAATACATATATTCCAGAATTATGAAAGTGTGTCTAAAAACATGTATGTTCACACTAAACTTATATAAAAACCTTTAAAATTACGATCTAAAGCTTACCATCTTCATCTGTTTGTACCACAATTTCCTGGCTTTCTTTCTTCCCTTCAGGATTCATAAGAACTAGCTTGATACTGACATTAGTGTATGGAGACAGATTAATAATAGTGTGCTGAGGATGTGAATTGTCAGTATCCCAGCTCACTTCTTCTCTGACTTGTTCTTGTCCACCAGCTTGGTAGCGATAATGGACTGTAAGGTTGTACCTATGGCAGCGAGTTACATTATAGCCAAATGGTTCCCAGGTGATGGTAATTTGCCAGGATTTGATATCTACAACTTCTAGCTTCCGTGGACCACGCACAGGATCTGTAAAAATAAGGGGATACATTTAAACATACCTTCTTTTACATCAGTGTAAATATTCATAAGTTAATATGAGAAACTGAGAAAGAAGAAAGGCCATAGGCTCTAATCTGATGCAAGACAATCTATGGATGTATACCTGTTGAACAGATGATTGGCACTCTCAGCACTACCTGCACTGAGAGTCTGATAGAAGATAGTTTATTCCTCCCTGGATTAAAATCCTTGACATCTGTTAGGAACCTTATTAACAAATATACTAGATCATTGTGCTGGGAGATATGAGGATTTAAAAATATTTTTATTGGAGACAACTGACCCCTTTTCAACATGCAAATCACAACACTGAAGAAGCACCATGACATTTTTCTCAGGCTATGAACCAGCAGCAGACAGAAGACTGTAATGAACAATGATACGACTGTCACCAACATTAGAACAGTGTTAGTGTTTTCTTTCGATGTCAGTAAATCCTGTGGCTGAGACTACTGTGCCAACTGGAGTTGTAGGCTATAAAAGTTATGATTTTACTATTATCACAGACTTGACCACAGGCTGCTGGCAGGAAAAGCAAAATACTATTTTTATTTATACAATCTGAACAATAAGAGACCTCAGGAATGCAAAGAAATTTTACCAACATCTTATGGCTCAGGCAGAGTGTCAACACAGCAAAACAACCTGTTGAGGATTCTCAAACCTCAGTGAGAGATCTCAGCTCCAGTGCAATATTGAGACACCAGGTACTTCCATGCCCCACTATGGTTTCTACATTCTTTGTGCTTTCTCATTTAGTGTGAAAGAATGAACCAGGTCAAGATTTACATCTCTAATCTCCATGGAAAACTTTGAAAAGAAGAAGAAGGGGGGGAGAAAAAAAGAAAAAAGAAACCTCCCTCACATCATAGTATGGGTTGGAACCTGCTTTAACATCTCTAATGAAATGCTCTGAAGACTGTCATCAGTGAAGCTATTACACAAATTTAGCAATAATCTGATTTTTATTTCGTATAAAAGTCCTCAACAAGATAAAAGACAATGACTAGTTTTATCTACTGCTTCGGTAGTTGAAATGCCAAGAAGAGTTTTAATGAGCTAGAAAGCTCTTATACATAAACAGATTAATATGCATCTTCTGGCTCATGTTTATTAATCAACACATCTTCACCAAGAATGTTCTAAACACTTGCCACAAGATTCCATCACTTCTGGCTTCTAATGATTCCCTGCAAAGCTTGCAATATTGTTCAAAGACATTCTTCATCCTACCTTACATTTTCAAGAAAATGGAGTAAAATCACAAGCAATATAGCATTCAAAATCTACAGCTGACACTTTCAGGATTATTTTTTGTTACACACACACACACACACACACACACACATACATATATCTGATACCTACCTACCTACCTACCTACCTACCTACCTACCTACCTACCTACCTACCTACCTACCTACCTACCTACCTACCTACCTACCTACCTACCTACCTACCTACCTACCATTTTTTTGACTTCCCATTTTGTCCATCCATTTATCTGGTGCCAACCATCTGTTTGGCAAATATATGTGGAAATCATTGCAAACAGAGTCACAGAGCTCTTGCCAAGAAATCTGTGGAGAAATGGATCTGTAGCATAGATAACTCCACCCTTTCTCTCATAATTCATTCCTTCTGCTGACTTCCTTGCCTCGTATCCCATATATCCAAATCATTAAATTTAGAAACTGGATTTCTTGAAACTACTATTATGACAACTTGAATCACTATTATGGTCAGAGACTAGACATGCTATCTTTTGGACTACATCTCTCAAAATTCCATAGCCAGCAATTCTGGCTACCAAGAGAATTCTGTGATTCATAGACCAAAACAGGAGCATTTTCAAGCTCTAGTCAGAATGATTCTGATCACTAGCTCCAATCCATTTTAAGTGGGAGGGGCATTCCAGCATGGTCTATGAAAATACAGTAGTTTCTGGTATCCCTAAAGCTACTGATGAAATACAGTACATCACTCACACTGGTCAAGTGCTGGGGGGGGGGGCGGAACAGGTAGGGAATGTGGGTCACTTGTAAAGTAAAAAAGGCCACAGAAAGGAATCTTAGTTGAGCTTCATCATCTGGTATTTGTCTTGCTGCTATGCACTGCTCCAAAGGTACTGAACAATTTTTTTCTTCTTGCCTCTTAGAACATTCACCGTCTCAAGCACAGAGTGGTAGATAAACAGCAATGCTGTAACAGTAAGTGGTAAAAGAGCTGTTCTGACTGGACTACTTGTTTTATATTCACAAGCCTTTCTGGTATTCCAAAAATACATATAAAGAAGGAAGATGTAGAACCAATATTCTCTTATGCTGTGAAACAACTGGAAGAATACTTCAGGGAACCAACACCATGTACCTAGCATAATGCATTTGATGTGGTGCCTATGTATCAGACTGAAGTACATTAAGCAGAAAAAGAAAGCAAAAATGGCACTTGCTAGGGACTGTATATGTACAACATTATACAGACTACATTCATGAGGTCTCATCTGGGCAGATACAAGAAGAACATATTGGACACTGTACATTCACCATGAAAAGCTTTGAGGCTGTCAGAGAAAGGATCATGTCCATGATAAATGAGTGAACATTTTTGTCCAAAAAAAAAAAACACCCAGGTCCACAAGAAATTTTAGGCCCCAGTAAGATGAATTTTCTGAATACATCTGTGGAAGCAGAGCTGATTATTTTCTACACATTGTAAAAACAAACAAATAAACAACATCCAAAAGAATTAGCTTAGTAGCAAGGAAAATGTAATTTATAAGTGCTAATCACAATGTGGACTACATTCATTAGACTGAAAGAAGAAGAAAAGCCTCATCAAAAGGAGTTTACATGGCAGAACCACCTTTTGCGCACACCACACATACATTTCAGAAGCTTTGGAAATAAGGTAATAAATTATGTTTTCAGAAACAGCATATTTATTATATTGGTGTAATACTATTGGGGGAAGAGGAGATTATACAACTAGGTGAGCTTTTCCTTCTTTACTGTGGCTTGAATAAAGTATCTGCTAGCCCATAGCATGCTGGGTTACTATAACTAGCCCTGATGGCATGAATCATGGGGACAATCCAGACCCACTGATACACAGTAAGAAGGCAGGATTATTTCCCCAAAGAGAAGGAAGTCTGTCATAGTCTCCTGATGATACCTGTAGTGTTTCTTGTATTGCCCTCTTTATGCCAGTTTCATCTAGGTATCAAGCAGTGAAGTCTGACAGCTTCAGCTCACAACCTTAGGGAACCAGTAAGTCCAGTTGTAGCCCCTGGCACTTCAGCATCATGTTTAATCAGTGGTGCTGGTTTCCTCAACATTTGGCAGTGTTTTTCTGACAATGGGGAGGGGGGACCCTGACTGATAGGATCAATTTCCATTGCAGGTTCAATTCACAGCTCATTTCTCTAGAACTTCATACTTTACCTCCTATTACAATTACCGTGCTTTTTCAGAAACTCAATTTCAGAGTCTGTGAGAGACATTTAAGTGTAATTTTAGGATCCTGTCACTGATAATCAAAAACCTGGAAGCAAAACTCATGCTGCAAGGGATATTTTTTCTGGCCTTGTTCATCATAGGCTGCAGATGACTACTGAAAGAGAAGAATGGAAAATTAAAAAGATGGTTGAGAGGTTTGGGTTATTTGTGTGCTTACAGATCCTATAATGGGGGATGGATGGATGGATTTAAATGAAAAAGAGTGGCCTTTGGAGCAATTTTTCTATTTTTGGCTTAGCTCCTGAGCCGCTTTAAGTAATTTTTGGTTCTGAAAAAGTCCCCCAAACATAAAGCAGTTGAGAGAGGACTCAAAACATGGGAAAAGTATTCCCTGTTGAGAGATTTTTAAAGTAAAACAGTGTTGTTGTTTTACTTTTTAAAAAAAGGTATGGAGCCCATGAAAGACTGAGGTGCTGATGGGCTGTAGCTGGACCCCTAACATAATTTTGCCTACCATAGTATACAAACATGACTCCAGAATTTAAGTGAGGACTTCCAGCAGCCCTAATTTTTATAGCATCAAATGCAATCTAAAATACAGATGTGTTTACATGACTCATTATGACTTCATGTTGCAAGTGTTGCCTGAGCTAGTTTTAGAACTGTTTGTGCAACAATTATTTTTGAAATCTATTTGCTAGCCTAACAGTCAATACAACTATTTTTTATTATCGTTGGTAGAGAGAGGAACCTATATTTATTGTATTTATAATCAATAAAATAATAAGCTGTGAAAAATACTTACTGGACAGTTTTAGAAATTTTCTGTGTTACTGAGTGCTGTGCTATAGTTATTTATATTTATGTCAAAACATTTGAAATATGTATCCACTTTTTCTTTAACACACACAAACACAAAGGAGGGGTACAAAAATAAAATAGTTGAACAAAACTCTAAGATTATGGGCTACAAGCAATGAACACACTTAGCCAAAGCAGTCCTATTGAATGAACAAGGCTTCTTGAGTATTTATGTAAATTCTATTGATTCAGTGAGTCTGTTCTAATTGGGATTAACAAAGTGTTTCCTTCTTTCACTATAAGCGAAAATAGATTTTGTAATCAACAGAGATATATTGTACCAACACTGAATATTTCAATAGGGATAAATGGAAATATCTATCTTTAAGGGAAGAGGAATAGGTGGAAAGGAAGGGAAGTAGTGTGATTCTCAGTAGCAAATTGCCAGTAATAGGAGCACCCTCTTGGATGCTTCACAATACCAGCTGGGTGACTTGGTGTGCAACCAGGAATCTGAGCAGAGACTTGTTAATTATCAGCAGTTTGCTTCTCCAAGTTATGTGATTTCTCTTCTGCTGACATAATGATGCAATAGGATTTTGGATGCAAAAAAAGGGTAGCTGACCTGGTCTGGCAGCAGAAAGAATCTAGTGTCTTAGTAGATCACAGGCTAACCCATATATTGGGTGTGTGTAACACAATCCTAAAATGATCAACAAAAGGGCAATGTTCAAACCAAGAGAATTGGATCAATCTATCCTGCTTTGGCCACAACTCAGCTGGAATACTGGACAAACTGAACTGTTTTCAGAGGAAGGCAATCAGTAAAGGGTCTCTTCCCTTAAATTCTTGAAAGTAAGATCCATTCAGCAATGAAAAAAAAACCTACCTCAGAGGGTAGTGGACTCTCTTTCATTGGAAGTTTTTAAACAGTTTAGGTAACCTCTTGGAGGAATGCATTAACTGGCATTTTTAGCTGGCAAGGACTTGGACTAGACAACCACCATATCCCCTTCTAACTGTGTTGTTGGAATCTAGGATTCTGTGACTCTTTGTAAGTGTCACAAATTAGTAAAAGACTAATGAGGATACATTGCAGAATTAACTAGGATTACTATTTTAATCTATTATTTGCTCTAAACTGCTTTGCATCTATTTGTGTTACCATGTACTACAATGTCAGGTTACAATAACCCCAAAGTAAACCCCACTGAACTCAGTTGGATTTATTTCGGAGGAAGGATGCATAGGATTGCATTAGTGTTTTCTATGTAAATGTTTAAACATATTATTATATGCAAAATGTTATTTTGAGATTCTTTTTCTTATTAAAATGTGTTATGTAAATACTAAAGATAATTAAAGGGGAAATGATACTCATTGGCACACTGGCAACATCAAGGCCGTACTTTACATCTGGAGCATGGCAATCTCTTCCAGATCTCATTCTAAAATATGAGATGCAATATACTCTAACAAGGTTGAGCCTCTCTGGTGCATTAAACAAAAATGGTTCTGCAGTAAAAGCAACAATCGCTATCTGTATTTTTCCATTGTACATTACAAAACAATCCTTAATTTATCTGTTCATGCAAAGTCAGATGTCAGCAGAGCACGTCTCTCTGACATAACACTAAGCAGATCTTTGGTGGACGCAACATGACAACATCTTTTTATAACAATACAAATGCAAGCAGAACTTCTCCTAGAGACAAGATTTCCATTGTATGTATTATTGGCAACTGCTGCACCAATATTCTTTGTCACACACTTTGTTACTTGTGGCTCATTTGCAATGCTATGAGAAACAATGTAGTTCTCTGGCTTGTGAACAATGTTCAAAAATGTTGGACTTTAATCCAACAGTTCCAGCAAATGTATACCAAAATTACAAACTGAATTGATGCAGTCTGATCCACAACTCATCTTGCCATATTAGGCATTTTGTACTGTATAAGAAATGTCTTCTTAATTCTAAAGACATTGGCCAAAATCCTGTTGCTTAGTGTAGTAAATCATGCAAGAGTTAGGCCCATTCAATTAGTGGAGATTTAGTGAGTCAACTCTTCCATAAGTTCCAGTGATTCAAATGTGTCTACTCTAACTGCAACCTATTATGCTAAAGTAAGCTGTAATTGAAGTAGGCCCATTTGAATCAAAAGAATTTATGGAAGAATTGATTCACCAAATCCTCATTGAGTCAATGGGCCTACTCCAGTGTGACTTACTACCTAAACAGGATTTTGTCCACTGTGTTGGGGTGGGGAAAGCATGTATCATTTCATACTAAACAAAAGTAGAGTTGTCATCTGATTAAAGAAATTTGATCAATTATGAACTATTGTCCCCCTAGGAAGTCCCGTTCTATTATTTTTATGGAAACCAGCATTTGCTTCAGTTGGTCAATATAACTTTAATGCACATATGGCAATTGCTTACTTACATTACATAAATATTCAACAATGTTCTTCGAGCTGTTGAGAAACACCTTCTCACAATTTCCCAATGCATATCCAGGAGATGAAGAAGGAAAGGCTTTTAAGGATTGTGGGGTGTGAGTGAAATCAGCAGGCTGCTTCAAGGCAAAAAGAGAAGGGTACAGAATATAATGTCTTGTCTTGTCTCCCATGTGAGGATCAGGAATAAAAAAAAATTCTGTCCTCAACCCATGAGAGGAAGAAATATTTTAAATTGTTCTTGACTAGTGAACAAAATGAGAAATATGTTTCATGCAAGTTAAGAACACAGCTAATGTTTTAACACAAATTGTGGGAAATGATAGTGGCTGTTGCTTTGCTACATGGCATTTTATGAAGGGGCTCTTCCAGATGATGAAAGGTTCTGCCCCAGTCAGTCACAGTTGGTCAATACTTAGAAGAGTACTTAATAAGGTAAGTATCCAAAGTGAACTTTAAAAAAGACAGACCACATTCCTCCTAGAAATTATTGAAATACTTGCAAACCAACAAACCAACCCACACACTAAAACTAGAATTAAAAATCCCTCCATCCACTTCTCTACTGCAGCTTCTTTTATAGAGCTCTCTACTGTATTTCTCTGTGTGCATACATGTGAGTGTGTGTGTGTGCCTACATGCATGCACTAATTGAAAAGGTATTTGAAAGTTTCATTCTGAAATAAAAACATCTTTCATTCCGTTCCAAAGGACCACTAAACCCTTTGGAACAGGTGTGGAGAGCATAAGGAATTGCAAGGGAATCAGAAGAAATATAAGATATTTCCAGTCCAGCAAATGGACACTAAATTCCTTTTCCAATGTCCATTTATCAAACTCCAGGGAGATTAAAACATTTTCTCCCCCTGAGGCATCCTCATCGGTCTCCTCCTGTTCTACAGATGAGGGACTCCATTTCCCTCCACTTCATGAGGTAAATCTTAAGGATCAGTTACCTCCATTGCTATATTTTTTTCCCTCTTTTAGGAGACATATTTATATTTATTTATTTGGATAAGTTGGTTTATTCTGCAGAAAGATATAGTCAAACCTCAGTTTAAAATACTTTTTTCCTTTCTGAGTTCCCGAGTTACTCTGTAGTTCTCCTTTGGCAGCCAAGGATTGCTACACTCTTTCTTCTGGCACGCAGCCATGCTGTTCTTTGGGTCTGAGACACTCTTATCTTTTTGCCTCCAGACACAAAACTATTTTGGATTATATTTATTTTTCTGTTTTTCAAGCCTCTGCTTGTTCCAGTCACCTTAGATATGTTTCTGACCCTGGCTTAGGCTTTTGTCCCCTCAGCGCTCCCTTCTTAGAGCCTAGGATCCAAAGCTAGCCCACTGGTCTTTCAAATCTAATCTTGAGGTAACCTCAAACAACAGATTTTTTTCCTCAGAGTCTTCTCCTATTTTAGTCTCTCCCAAGATCTGCGTTCAGGAGCCCCACTACTAAGCTTTTCACCAAAAGCTCTAGCGAGTCACCCACTCCTTCACGACAGACCCTCTCTCTGACTACTAGGTGCCTTAGACTCAGAAAAATTCTCTTTTACTTCGGCTTACTGGACTCTATTCACATCCCACTGCTGCCACCACTGTGACGTTCCACCCCGTGTTCTGTTTGTTTTCCCCCAAACCAAGATTCACTCTCTTTCTCTTTCATTCGCTGCCACCAGTGGCTATCCCTTATCCACACTTGCCCAATATTTGAATCAGACACTTGCTGCCAACATAACTTGTTTATTTAGATTGAATTCGAATCACAGATGTTCTTTTTAATCATTGTATAGAATCACTCATTAAAACTTCTAATATTTGGTTACATGTTCAATTCTTCATTTGTTTTACTGATGCATTCATTTATATTATTATTATTATTATTAATACTATTGTATAGAATCACTCATTAAAACTTCTAATATTTGGTTACACGTTCAATTCTTCATTTGTTTTACTGATGTATTCATTTATATTATTATTACTGTATTAATAATACTATCAGTCCTCTCTAGTTCTCTATCAATCTTGACTATTCAGTTTCTCTCCTCCACACTCTCATTCTCTCTTTCATCTACTCTCCCCTAACTCCCCCTCTCTAACTGCCTCTCACTGCCTCTCTGACTCCGTCCCTCCTGTCCTCTCATAGGCTCCTGCACTTGAGCTTCAGCTATGAGTGACAGGAGTGACGCAGGCATTCCATCACAGACACTTGCAAGAAATTTTGACAATAAAAGGACAACACTGGATTAAACCCTGGCTATATTCTTTCAGTATTTCCACTCAGAGCAGACGAGGTAAATACTGGGAGATATTAGAAGGGAGGCCTAGAAACCAAATTAATACTATGGTATCTCTAGTACTTTTAAACTCTCTGAACAATTGAAATTATAATCAAAACCAACAGTAAAACTATAGCTTTGTGGTTATCTCAGTCTTTTATCTATTTAAACAGATATGACAAATCTTCTTGTATTTTCTCCTCCCATATTTGTTTCATGTATTAATCTAGCCCTTAAAGCAAATGCCATTGCTCTAAAAATTCTTACATAATTATCAGAAAGTGTCTTCATAAACCTAAAAACATTTGTTTTTTGTGATTTCTACCAGTCTAATTAAAATTGCCCAGGTGATAATAAACACAACCCTATCTTTATTCCATGTTCTTTATTGACATTTCATACATGTATTTTTGAAGCTGATTTATTTAAATTCTAATATGTTTCTCACAAGACGAAAGGCATTGTTCAGTCTTGCTTTCAAGCTACTTAGATTGCTTGCTTATTTCTCCACAATGGAACGAAGATTTTTAAAATGAAAAAGCTTATGAATATAAACAAAATTATATTACAAATCTGTGAGGCATTTTAGTTGTTTGGTTAAAATGACGTACCTAGCTATTCAGTACTCAATTTATAATAACCCCTTTCTTTTCTGAATCTACTTAGCCATCAGCTAGAAACACGGGAAACAGTGGTGAGTTTTTACAACCACACATTAGTTTTACATTTCATGACAGGCTAATTCTAGAGAGTTCCAAAGACAGACAAGCATGTGTTCTTACAATTTTCTTTCTTGGGCTTGAGAGAAGCACAGATTTAACTGATAAATGGGGAAAACTGGTACAAGACATGTATTTTTCACTTCACACATTTGTCAGTGTCAATTTCCCCCCAAGTGCATTCCAGGTGATACGATGAAAATGCAAATCTGTTAAAAATGCAACTTTCTAGTAATTATCCCTCAGCATAAATTAGGAATCGTATAATTAAGAGTTTACTTAACTAGATGGTTTGCTGGTCAAAGGTGGCAGACTGAAAATAAAACCAACGAAGAAATAGTTTCCTATCAGGGGACATTTTGATACACACAGAGAGAGCAGATAAGACAGAAATAACAGGCAGAACAAAGATCCTAGAAAGTTATATCATTGGAACTGCAGGATTAAAAAGGAGCAAGCATAATAATAACCAAGAAATCAATGATAGGGATTTGCACAGAAAAGAGGAAGGGTCTGAGACAGAAATAACCTAGCTATTATGTATTTTCTGTAACTATAGCTAATGGTCTGTGAATGTCCGGTTTAAGGGAAGTCTTTCTGCAAAAAATCCTTTTACTCTTTTGACAAACAGACAAACAAAATACCATTATGAAAAGGAGTTATTTGGGTCTCACAGGTTATAATTTACAGTTATACATGTGGTCTGCATACCAAGGGGCTACATTTTCTGGCCTAGACCTGAAGCTAGGTTGCCCCTCATCGTTTTGTCCTTCCATTGTCAAGCAGAAATCTTCCTTTTAAAGTAGGTTTTGAACAAGTGGGTGTCTCAGGAATGCTACATTTACTGAATTTAAAAATGCTTTAAAATTTGTTTTTAATCCTGGTTTTAATATTGAGAAATGTTTAATTTTTTAATATAGCTTTTAATGATATTTTAAAAAACTGTGATTATGGTTTGAACTGTTGTGATTTGTATTGGGTCCCCTATGTGTGGACAGTTTGTCTGAACAGCTTAAAAACCAGTGAATTCTGCTGTACTCCCAATGGACAAGAAAGGGTCCTGAGTGACAAATATATCTGTGGTGATGAACAATGTCTAGCAATGCCTCACTATTTTCTAATAGTTCTTTTCTTTCATCTGTCATGCTTCATGTACCTGCACTGATGTGTAGCTGATGTGTAGAAGGAAGTGAACTTACTGTTCAGTCATATTAATTCAGAAAGATGGTTGTCAGCTCTTCGTAGATACTAATCTTACTATTACTGCCATTTTTTTTGCCATTGCCTGCTGTTATGAAATACTGTGCTCTCTGATTTTGTATTTTGATATATTTATCTTGGGTTTTTTTTTTATTGTTTTGTGTTATTTTGTGTTTCTAGCTGTTTGCTCCTTTAGTTTCTAAACTGCCCAGAATAGGGCATTGTGCAAGTAAGTTCGTTCCAGATATGGAATGAAAGTGCTACTTTCAAAAACCCATGACTACACTGTTTCATAAAATAATATTACTGAGAAATAAAATTATTTTTTTCAGTAAGTAGAACACAACTTAAAGAACAATGATTTCTACCAAAGGTTTCAAAACTGTTCAAGAGCAATAATTAATTATTTTTTCCCTGTCCAATACAGGCCAGGAAAGGACCAGAGCATGTATTATTTATAAAGCTGTTCAAAAATAAATGGGTAAAATTGTTTCATAATTCAGTAGAAAAACGACTTAGCTGGATGTTCTGGAACTTTTTAGAGTCTCTTTAAATAACATGATTTTTAATATATAGTCATATACTGTAGTCTCTAGTCTCATATGCTGCAACATACAATATATCACAGAAGTGAGTACACCTCCTCACATTTCATAAATATTTTAGTATATCTTTTCATGTGACAACACTGAAGAAATGACACTTGGCTACAATGTAAAGCAGTGAGTATCCAGCTTGTATAACAGTGTAAATGTGCTCTCCCCTCAAAATAATGCAACACACAGTCATTAATGTCTAAACTGCTGGCAACAAAAGTGAGTACACCCCTATGTTGCCAAAACCCTGAAACTGAGCTGCAGCACGGTGGCCAAGACCATACAGCGGTTTAACAGGACAGGTTCCACTCAGAACAGGCCTTGCCATGGTTGACCAAAGAAGCTGAATTCCCGTGCTCAGTGTCATATCCAGAGGTTGGCTTTGGGAAACAGACGTATGAGTGCTGCCAGCATTGCTGCAGAGGTTGAAGGGGTGGGGGTCAGCCTTTCAGTGCTCAAACTGTGGTATGTGTTTAAAAATATATTACAAATATATAACTAAATGATATCTAGACTCTTTCTGCAGATTTAGACTGTCATAACTGCATAAAACACAGTGGGGAATTAATAGGTTGCTGCTCACATTCCCAGTGACTAGGATTCCTTAGTGTGTGACTAGGAGAGCAAGCAACAACTTGTTAAGCACTGTGCAATGTTTGTTATACTCTTTAGCCATAATAAATCCACAATAAAATTCTCGGCAAATGCAAAAACACAGAGCCATAGCCTTGCAGACCCATGAGTAAAAACAAAACAAAAAAGAACAAAAGCCAAAACAAAATCTGTAGGTAGGCATTACTTACACTGGACTAATCAAAACAAAAGACTTTTGATTTCTCCAGCAGTCTTAAAGTTAAGTGGAACCAAATACTATACTACACTACACTAAACAAAAACGTTTAGGTAATAGAAGAAGAAAATGAGAAGTCCAAGAATTAGACCATATATGTTAGATATGCATCTGCTGTTAGACTCAATCCCAAGATAGATGTGGTGCCACGGGTTATTTGGAGATCAGCTACTACTTCTGTGTCCCATTATGTACTGCTACCTAATGCCTGCACACCTACCAGTGATTCATTCAGTTTGTAGTCTTCTTCCTTTAACTTAATGTAACTAACACTTGAGCTGCTTTTGTTAGTTTTCTATTTGTTTCCCCATTCCCAATGATTTTGTGCCTTCTAACCTGATGACAGTTTCTCAAAAACACAAATGCTTACATTCGTTTGTGCTATTTTGGCTGTTCAAAAAAGGTATAGTCCAACTATATATTCTTTAAAATAATAAGTATATTTGCAATAATAATTCTACTTACACAGAACAGCCTATGCCTTATTGGCTCCCAGCATAACTTAGCAAGCAAAATTGCTTGATTGGAGCTTGATGGACTCCATTTTAAATGTTTCCAAAAGTTGGGTGCTACTACTGAAATGGCCTGGCGGCTCATAAGTACTGTACTTATCACAGCTCAAGAAATTTAGACCAGGTCATCTCATGAAGAATGGAGAGTGCAGGAAATAATACACTGAAACCTAACCCTCGAAAAAAAGATAAATGAAAAAGTGCAAAACTTTTCATGAGATAGAACACATTAAAAACTCTTTGCCCATAGGATATGATCTTCAAAAAAGAAAAAGAAAATTACTTTGGATACCTCTTAAAATGCTTTTTCTTTCTTCTGCTAAGTGAGTTGTAGTGCTAGGTATGTTCTATGTTGTCTTTAAATGTAAGCTAGTACATATGCATGCACACAAAGACTTATGTTTCAGAGGAAACAAGCAGCCTATATTTTGACAAACATTACTGTAGTAAAGCACAGCAAGATGGCTGAGAGCCATCTGAGCTGACACTAGGCTAAATGAAGCTGGGTGAGCCCTGGGACATCAGAAATTACTTAGGATTACACTTACCTTACCCTAACACTGTTCTGGCAAAATGGTTGTATCCTTTAGCTGGAAGAGGTCTGAATCTGGCTTAACTCAGTACCTCTTATCTGTTTGTTTTTTGGGGGGCAGCTCTCAGTCCAGTACTTTCCCTTGAGGGGAAGATCTGAGGTTAGCTGGCATAATGGGACTTTACAAGCACAAGGGCATTTCTGCTGGCGTATGAGAATTTCTGACTATTCCTAAACCACTAAGAACAGCATATTTTTGATTAGTAACACTAATAATGTGCTGTCAAGCCAATTGACTCATGGCAGACTGCAGTAGTAATACACATTCTATGCATCAGCAGAGTCTTATTTTACAATCTGATTTACAGAAAAACTAGTTAGGGAAATAAAAATAGACTCCTTGAGTATTCTGAGCTTTTTCCATTTTTTTCATTTCACAAATGTCACTGTTTAATTTTTCATTGAAACAGTGAAACTGCATGCCATGGACCACTTCCTGAAAGTTCTATGTTGTACATAAACTTACTGCCCCAACACTAGTTGGAACAAGCTTTGGATTCACACACTCTCCACCCATCCCCTCTCCTTCTACAAATATGAATGGAGCTTGTACCCATCATTGGACAATTATGTTTTGCTATGTCATCTGGAGTGAAAAACTGTGGCTAATGTTAACTATGTTGGTGTAATGTGCCATCAGGTCACATCTTATGCACAGGACTTTCGAGGTCAGTGTAACATTTACTGAGTGATTCTACCTTTGCCACTACCATCACATCCCATAAATTCCAACAGCTGAACAGAGATTTCATCCCAGATCTACTGCGTCTTAATCTAACACAATATCCCAGGGATGTTGGCAAGTCTTTGGATCTGAGTCCCAAGTCCTAGTTTGAATCTTTGGTACAAGGTCCTGCGTTCCAAGCCCCAAGTCCCTATTAAACATAAGCTTTTCCCCCCCAGAAAAAGAAGGAGTGGTGGATGGATTCTGAGTTGTGACTCAAATCTGTGTCATTAAAAAAAAGAGTTGAATCTGAGTCGAGTCACTGGTGAGACTTAAGTCCAATTTGTCAGCGAATCCCATAACTTGAGTCCCCATTCCTGCTATGTCTACACCTCACTGGCTCTCCAGTGTTAATGATAGTAAGCTTGAAACAAGGAAACTTAACAACCACTGCTGAAGCTTCCTTATTTAAACCAACTAAAATTAATCTAATCTGGACTCAAGAGGCAGTGAAAAATGTGGTTAACTAAAAGACTGAAATGTGGACCTTCTTTATCCCCCATGCTATACCACCAGGGTATACCATACACCAAATTGTTTCTTTAATATTAGCTATAGCTAGGAAATACTCAAAATGCAAGCATTTGTTGTCATGATGTAACATTAATCATTTCTCACTTTAATCTGAGGTTGATTCATATAGAATACTGCCACCTTTCTTTCTCTACAAAAGGATTACAAGATTTACAAAGAGAAAAGAAGGAAGGAGAGAAAGAAGTGATAGAGAAGGAAATATCTCTTCCTGCCATCTACTTAATACAACTTTTTACCAATAAAATTTGATATTTTATACCATGTTAAAGCATTATAAGAAAAACATATTCAGAAAATTCAAATTAGAATGAACAAAAGTCACTGAAGTACTCTAAAAATAAATGAAATAATTGTGACTTTGTTTAACACTTGTATTACAGAAAAGAAAACCATTTGGGGGGCAAACTGTTCTCATTTCATATTTGTCAGCAATTAAACTGAAAAGAACAGGTACTCTAAACATTTTATAGATTGTCTATCTTGTAGTGGCACGGTCCAGGGGCTTTAAAAATTCAAGTATACTAATGCTTTCACAATATTTTTACATTAATTTTACATTTTTACACACATTTTGACTCAACGACCTGCACTTAATGTACATTAACCATATTTAATATTTCATACTGATGATTTCTGCTGTGATAAAATATTATCAACCTCCAATGCCTTTTAAACATATGATTACTTAGTTCTCATAAGTTTGAGAATTTGCTCTGCAGGGACCAGATTTTTCGTAAACGTGCATTAGTAAAGCCCCATGCATTTGAAGCTCAATTTAACCAGCTAATAAAAATTCAGCAGAACACAATTTAATCTGACATTTTTCAATAAAAACTACACTTTCATATACATCTTCATGTCATATACCTGAACAAATAGCACATCTTGTTTATTTGACTTAAAGTTTGTTAGTGGTACAATACTATGCATGTCTGCTTTGAAGATAATCCTATTGAGTTTACCAGGATTTATTCTAAGGATTTGCGCACAGGAGATTGTAGACCAAATCTACTGAAACTGCTTTACTAGCAAACATAATTAATTTGTTATTTATCAGAGCACTGCCCTAAAACATGACCTAGAAATATTTGAAACACATATCTAAAATCAGATCCAGACTGAGGGGATGTCTGGGGCAGCCTGATATAAGAAGTAATCATGATACATTTCAATTATGCTAATTTATCTCTTTATTGGTAGAGATACTTTGTGTCTACATGGAACTATCTATTTGCAAATTAAAAAACACACACCCTATTTTTATGTCCATCACAGTTAAACAGTCAATGGATATAAAAAATCCATTTCTGCACATTGTCTTACTTGGATCAAACAGGATAAAATCTTAGTTTCACTGATTTCACCAATGACTCCTATCCATATATATAGCACTCAAATAAAAATGCCCAGTTTGAGTGAAGCCAGCTCTTAACACAGTTTGAGATCTTTAACCACACGGTAAAGGCTTGACCCACTCACAAATAAAGGATATGGTCCCAAATTCACTTGACTTATGGAAATGTATCTGCCAAATTCTGCACTTTATTAAGAAATCTGTGAGAGAACAAGCCACTAGGCAATTTACCAAATTTAAGCAATATGATTACATTCCGATTACATTCCAGGAATGAAAGCACTAGTAGACACAGGTATACATATCAATGTATACACATCAATTATACTATCAAAAGTCTACAACATGTATGGAACCATGACTTAGAATACATATTTAGAGTTAAATTGTGAGCTTA
The DNA here is from genome assembly GCF_051106095.1 of Pogona vitticeps. Taxonomy (NCBI): domain Eukaryota; kingdom Metazoa; phylum Chordata; class Lepidosauria; order Squamata; family Agamidae; genus Pogona; species Pogona vitticeps. The sequence goes on from NC_135786.1 coordinate 181,445,749, forward strand.
AACTCAGTCTCTAAGTACTTTAAAGCAATTTTGGCATGGGTAAGAGAACTTCCCTCCTTCATGGATTGCTGCCTTGTCGTGGCGAAGGGGCTTGAGTAACTCAGAGAAGCTATGGGCTATGCCGTGCAGGGACACCCAAGGCGGACAGGACATAGTGAAGAGTTCTGACTAAACGCAATCCACCTGGAGTAGGAAATGGCAATGCACTCCAGTATCTTTGCCAAGAACGCCCCATGATCAGAAACAAAAGACTAAAAGATATGACGCTGGAAGATGGGCCCCTAAGGTTGGAAGGCGTCCAACATGCTACTGAGGAAGAGCAGACGACAAGTACGAGTAGCTCCAGAGCTAATGAAGTGGTTGTGCCAAAGCCAAAAGGACGCTCAGCTGTGGACGCGCCTGGAAGTGAAAGGAAAGTCCAATGCTGCAAAGAAAAATACTGCATAGGAACCTGGAATGTAAGATCTATGAACGTTGGGAAGCTGGAAGTGGTCAAACAGGAGATGGCAAGAATAAACATTGACATCCTGGGCATCAGTGAACTAAAATGGACAGGAATGGGCGAATTCAGCTCAGATGATTATCATGTCTACTATTGTGGGCAAGAATCCCGTAGAAGGAATGGAGTAGCCTTCATAGTCAACAAAAGAGTGGGAAAAGCTGTAATGGGATACAATCCCAAAAATGATAGAATGATGTCAATAATAATCCAAGGCAGACCTTTCAACATCACAATAATCCAAGTTTATGCACCAACTACCACTGCTGAGGAGACTGAAATTGAACAATTTTATGAAGATTTACAACACCTTCTAGAACTAACACCAAAGAAAGATCTTCTTCTCATTCTAGGGGACTGGAATGCTAAAGTAGGGAGCCAAGAGATAAAAGGTACAACAGGGAAGTTTGGCCTTGGAGTTCAGAATGAAGCAGGGCAAAGGCTAATAGAGTTTTGTCAAGAGAACAAGCTGGTCATCACAAACACTCTTTTCCGACAACACAAGAGGCGACTGTATACATGGAAATCACCAGATGGGCCATATCGAAATCAGATTGATTATATTCTCTGCACCGAAGATGGAGAAGCTCTATACAGTCAGCAGAAACAAGACCTGGAGCTGACTGCGGCTCTGATCATCAGCTTCTCATAGCAAAATTCAAGCTTAGACTGAAGAGAGTAGGAAAAACCACTGGGCTCCTCAGGTATAACCTAAACCAAATCCCTTATGAATACACAGTGGAAGTAAAGAACAGATTTAAGGAACTAGATTGGTGGACAGAGTGCCTGAAGAACTTTGGATAGAGGCTCGTAACATTGTACAGGAGGCAGCAACAAAAACCATCCCAAAGAAAAGGAAATGCAAGAAAGCAAAGTGGCTGTCCAACAAGGCCTTACAAATAGCAGAGAAGAGAAGGGAAACAAAATGCAGGGGAGATAGGGAAAGTTACAGAAAATTGGTAGGGACGTGGTGGCACTGTGGGCTAAACTGCAGAAGCCTGTGCTGCAGGGTCAGAAGACCAGCAGTCGTAAGATCGAATCCACGCGATGGAGTGAGCGACCGTTGCTTGTCCCAGCTCCCGCCAACCTAGCGGTTCGAAAGCATGCAAATGCAAGTAGATCAATAGGGACCACCTCGGTGGGAAGGTAACGGCGTACCGTGTCTAAGTCGCACTGGCCATGTGACCACGCAAGATTATCTTTGGACAAAACGCTGGCTCTCTGGCTTGGAAACGGGGATGAGCACCACCCCCTAGAGTTGAACACGACTGGATAAAAATTGTCAAGGGGAACCTTTACCTTTACCTACCTTTACCTTTACAGAAAATTGAATGCAGACTTCCAAAGAATAGCAAGGAGAGACAAGAGGGCCTTCTTAAATGAACAATGCAAAGAAATAGAGGAAAATAATAGAAAAGGAAAAACCAGAGATCTGTTCAGGAAAATTGGAGATATTCGAGGAACATTTCGTGCAAAGATGAACATGATAAAGGACAAAAATGGAAGGGACCTCACAGAAGCAGAAGACATCAAGAAGAGGTGGCAAGAATACATAGAGGAATTATATCAGAAGGAGTTGGACATCCTGGACAACCCAGACAATGTAGTTGCTGAACTTGAGCCAGACATCCTGGAGAGTGAAGTCAAGTGGGCCTTAGAAAGCCTGGCTAACAATAAGGCCAGTGGAGGTAATGACATTCCAGCTGAACTATTTAAAATCTTAAAAGATGATGCTGTTAAGGTGCTACATTTAATATGCCAGCAAGTTTGGAAAACTCAACAGTGGCCAGAGGATTGGAAAAGATCAGTCTACATCCCAATCCTAAAGAAAGGCAGTGCCAAAGAATGCTCCAACTACCGCACAATTGCACTCATTTCACATGCTAGCAAGGTTATGCTCAAAATCCTACAAGGTAGGCTTCAGCAGTATGTGGACTGAGAACTCCCAGAAGTACAAGCTGGATTCCGAAGGGGCAGAGGCACTCGAGACCAAATAGCTAACATGCGCTGGGTTATGGAGAAAGCCAGAGAGTTCCAGAAAAAAAAAATCTACTTCTGCTTCATTGACTATGCAAAAGCCTTTGACTATGTGGACCACAGCAAACTATGGCAAGTCCTTAAAGAAATGGGAGTGCCTGACCACCTTATCCATCTCCTGAGAAACCTATATGTGGGACAGGAAGCAACAGTGAGAACTGGATATGGAACAACTGACTGGTTCAAAATTGGGAAAGGAGTACGACAAGGCTGTATATTGTCCCCCGGCTTATTTAACTTATATGCAGAATACATCATGCAGAAGGCTGGACTGGCGGAATCCCAAACTGGAATTAAGATTGCCGGAAGAAATATCAACAATCTCAGATATGCAGATTATACCACTCTGATGGCAGAAAGTGAGGAGGAATTAAAGAACCTTGTAATGAGGGTGAAAGAGGAGAGTGCAAAAAACGGCCTGAAACTCAACATCAAAAAAACTAAGATAATGGCCACTGGTCCCATCACTTCCTGGCAAATAGAAGGGGAAGATATGGAGGCAGTGACAGATTTTATTTTCCTGGGCTCCATGATCACTGCAGATGGAGACAGCAGCCACAAAATTAAAAGACACCTGCTTCTGGGGAGGAAAGTGATGACAAACCTTGACAGCATCTTAAAAAGCAGAGACATCAATTTGCCAACAAAAGTCCGAATAGTCAAAGCTATGGTTTTCCTGTAGTGATGTATGGAAGTGAGAGCTGCACCATAAAGAAAGCAGACCACCGAAGAATTGATGCCTTTGAACTGTGGTGCTGAAGGAGGCTCTTGAGAGTCCCCTGGATTGCAAGGAGGACAAACCTATCAATTCTAAAGGAAATCAACCCTGAGTGCTCACTGGAAGGACAGATCCTGAAGCTGAGGCTCCAGTACTCTGGCCATCTCATGAGAAGAGAAGACTCCCTGGAAAGGACCTTGATGTTAGGAAAGTGTGACGGCAAGAGGAGAAGGGGACGACAGAGGATGAGATGGCTGGACAGTGTCTGCGAAGCAACCAACATGAAATTGACAGAACTCCTGGAGGCAGTGGAAGATAGGAGGGCCTGGAGTGCTCTGGTCCATGGGGCCATGAAGAGTCGGACACGACTAAACAACGACGAAGAGAACTTCCCATTCCCCTCTTACAAAGATGATTCCCTCCCCCTTACCAAAGGCCCCTCCAAAATTTGCTAAGGAGGATGTGAGAAAACTGGGATGTTTATTCACACATAGTTGGAATATCTGGTGGTATAAAAATTGTAGTGAAAAGTTAGTGAAGATATCGATAACTTTATAAACTATTCTCTCCACCTAAATTGAATGTTGACTTTATTGAATATCTTCTCAGACATCAACACTTCTATCTTGCACAAAAACTTTGTTATATTTTTATTAGCTGCAATTTATCAAGACATTGCAAGAAGATGAAAAGATCGCTACATTTTTACTCTTGAAGGGTAGTATAAACTGGCCTGGCATTTGGTATGATCTGAGAGGATTATTTTGGAAGTCAAAAGACATAGAAACTACAAATAATTCTTATCTTATATGGCTTCCATTTATTTGCTTTGCACTTTGCACTTCAAAAAACAAGCTCCAGTCTTGTATAAACCCAGTAGGAATATAACAATATAACATAACAAGAAAGGAGAGAAATGCTATCAAGTCCCTAAACTCAGATCCTTACAAAGGCGATGCCACAGTAATCATGCAAGCAGAAGAATACAAGGACAAAATCAGGGAACCTCTAGACCCCACCACCTACAGAAAACTGAAACAGGACCCAACCAACAAAATCACAAAGAATCAAAGCTACTGCCGATTTTTCCGGTTGTTTTAGTCTGCAGTGTCTGTCATATTCTTTGATTCTGGCAATGGTGGAAAGAACCCATTTATCATTCATAATAGTATGCGAGTGATGGAGAAATGGTGCCAATCTAGTTTGAAAGAGGACTTGGGAGAACGGAAGGGGGCAAACATTTTGAGATGTTTCATTAATATGGCTTACCCTTCCTTTGGCCTTTGCGAAAGTGTTGACGTTGGCGTGGCTGGCCTGGGGAACGAAAGGTTGTGGATTTGTGGAAGACCTCTCAGATTGCTGAGTACGATATTGCTTGTATGGATGGAATTGCTGGAATTGATACTGTGGGTAAGACTGTGGGCATGATTGGTTGGTTCGGTATTGAGATCGTTGAAATCCAGAGGATGGCTGGTATGAGTAAGATTTTGCCGTCTTATATGTCTTATGGATGTTTCCATGGTCTTGTCAGTTTTGAGGTTGAAAAGGCCCCTACCGTCAAAAGGGAGCTCTTTGATTTGTGTCTTGGTTTCATCCAGCATCGTGGAAGATCTTAGCCAGGCATGGCATCGAATGGAGATAGAGGAGACTAAGAGTCCTATACTGACTTTGTGAATCGTCTTATTATAGCAATAGAACGCCAAGTTGAAAGCTATGCTGCTAGAACCGTGTTTATAAAACAATTGGTGTTTGAAAATTGCAATCAGGACAGCAGGGCCGCCTTGACACCTATCTACAATAAGCCAGAAACTTCCATAAATGACATGTTGAGGGTCTACCAAAACTTTGGAACTCACAGCCACAAAGCTCAACTCTTGGCTGCTGCAGTTCATGTTACTAGCAACATCTTGGTAGCCAGAAAGGATGTTGGCAAAAATCATCTTGAGTTCCTCACAGCCTCACTGAGTGCTTTAGTCTTTGCATTGCTTCTGAGAAGGTTCAAACAACTTCGCCTTATGAATATCTAGGACACAAATTGTCGGATACAGCTTCTATACCATCTCTTCCACAAACGAAGGTACCTTTGTCTTTCACTCTCGTGGAACTTCAAAGTTTACTTGGCAACATTAACTGGGCTCGTTCATTTCTAGCCCTTTCTACACAAGAGCTTTCTCCACTTTTTGCTGCTGTCTCTGGTTACACCTCGCCTGCGGACATCATCCCTGTTACTCCCAGTATGCGGTCAGCGCTTCAACTTGTTGCTCAACGTCTTCGGATCCAAGCTGTTGACAGAGTCCCAAAGTATGGCTCTCCACTCTCCTATGCAATTTTATCCACGCCACCTCTTCCTACTGCAATCCTATATACACCTGACATCAAGGATTGTATTGCTATAGTTGAGTGGCTTCATCTTCCTCACACGCCTTCTAGGAATTTGTACCCTTAGATTGAAGCTGTTGCTGACTTGTTTTCTAAAGCTTGTTCCCGATGTTGTCAACTCTCGGGGAGGGACATTAATTTTGTGTATTTTCCTTTTCCACAGGGCGATGTTGAGAAGCTTTTACAGACTTCCTCTGCATTTCAGGTTGCCTTCGCGGATTTCTTTGGAACTGTTCTTCCCAATCCACCGAAGGGCAAGGGTTTAACCTTTCTTTATTCTGTTTCCTATCAATTAGCTACTTGTTTTTCTTTCCAACCGTTAGTAAATGCAAGAACTCTCTTCACAGATGGTTCACCTATCCATGGTGTGGTTGTGTGGCAAGATTCAGAGGGTCAGTGGATGTCAAAATTTATGGATCATCAGTCATCTGCGCAGTGTTCTGAACTGGCTGCAGTGATATTGGCTTTTGATATCTTTGCTCATGATGATTTCAATCTTCTTGTGGATACCCAGTATGTTTACAAACTTCTCCTTCATTTGCCTTTCTCATACTTGTCCCCTTCTATTGATAAAAACCTCTTTTCACTGTTTTCACATTTAAGGCCTTATTGCAAAGCCGAACAGCAGTTTGTTTTGTTATTCAAATTCATTTTCATTCTGGACTTCCTGGTTTCTTAACTGAAGGCAATGCCAGAGCAGATTCTGCCCTTAGACAATCTGCCTGTACTTTCAACCTTTTTGACGATACTTTTGCTTCCCATGACACGTCTCATCAATCTGCTAAAGTTCTCCATAGGATGTTTTCTATCCCCATGTCTAGGCCCGGGATATTGTTGCTGCCTGCCCTTCATGTAGTAAGTCTCCACTCAACTTACCTTTTGAGGCCGTGAATGCATGTGGAAAATTAGCTAATGAGGTTTGGCAGATGGATGTTACGCAGGTACCACTTCCTGCTCCTTTTTCTAAATTGCATCTGACCGTTGACACCTCTTCTGGTTTCATTTGGGCTACCCCTCTTCGGGGTGAGACTACTTGACATGTTATCCAACACTGTATGTGCGCCTTTGCTGTTATGGGAAGACCACGAACTCTAAAGACTGATAACGGGCCTGCTTACATTTCATCTGCCTTCAAAGACTTTTGTGTCCAATGGGGAATAACTCTCAAGCATGGTATTCCTTTCAACTCAACAGGACAGGCAATTGTTCAGCGTGCTCACTTGACTTTCAAATCTTTGTTACATAAACAAACTGGGGGGAAAGGGGTCCCCACGACAGATGTCCAGATGGTTGTTGCTAAGGTCTTGTACACATTAAATTTCCTGCTTGTTCTCCATAATAGGTCTTACACTCCAGTCGAGAATCATTTTAGGTCTGAAGAGCAACTCCCTCGACCTCTGGTGTCCTACCACCAGCTTCCAGATCCTGAATGAAAAGGACCAGTGCCACTTATTACCTGGGGATGTGGATACGCCGCTGTTGCCTTAGACAAGGGTCCTCTGTGGATTCCGGCTCGATGTGTCCGTCCATGGCATTCTCCTACTCTGCCACAGAAGGGATTTTCTTAATTGTTATATTATTTAGATTCTTATTGTGATTTTTTGTATGCTGTTCTATTTAATATATTTGTTCATTAATTCAAATATGTACTAATTGTTTTGGCCGTTTTCCTGCTCTGTTTGCAAGTTTTAATTTGGGTTAAATATTATGTATTGAATTTTGTGGATCCTGATGAATGTCAGGATCTTTTTTGATAATTTCGATAATGTTGACCCTTCATGATCTGGCTGTCTCTCATGCTCCTTCTCTTTTGATGGGCCTTACGGCTGGAATCCAATGATTTAACCTCTCAGAATTAAGAAGAAAGAGAGGAGATGTGGGAGTCTGCTGACTTTATTACAGCTGAGCAAGGAGGTCACCTAGGCAGAAGAATGCATCAGCAGAATGCCTGTCTCTTTAATACAGTTAATCTATGCATGTGTCAGTTGTTGCTAGGCAGAACGTACTTGATGCCTCATTGGTTGTAATGTGATTCCTGTGTAACCTAAGTTCTGAATAAAGGGAGGTGCCAGGCGTGGCCAAGTAAGTTTCTTTTCCTATAGGCACGACCGAGCATGCTTTGTTTTTGAATCCCTGACTGCAGTCGCCATTGTTTTTCTTCAGAGTACTCTCCCGTTTACTGATGTTAGAGCTGGACTCTGACAGTGATGTGAGTCCAGTTTTCTCACAGCTTCTAATGAACAACTGGAATAATATTTTATTTTTCCTGTTTTGACATTAATCGGTGAATAAGAGAGCTAGAGCACAAGTAGCACTGAATTTTACACGTCCTTAACATCTTACAAGAAAGTAATTGATGCAAATTACTGGCAATTGCAGCTATGTATATTGTGGAAGAGATGCCAGGATTTTTCTATTTAGTACTTTGCTGACAGTGTTTGCAGTTTATTTCTGCAAAATTTGTTTGTTTTTAAAATCAGTATCTGGAAATGAAAACAAGGCAAAGGGTTCAACAAGGGACATCAGATGTTCAATATGGATTAGACCAATGCCCTCAGTGTACAGACAGAAGAGCAATTCCATCAATTAAATGCAGAACAAAATTAATGAAAAGCATGTGAAAAAAATTACACTACAGCTTCTGGCATTAAATAATGAGATCGCCTATTATTTTATTCCATGGGGTTTTGTCAACCCTCCCTCCCCAATTTTTAATGCAGTCCTCAATAGGAAAAAAAAGGAATATTACTTTTTTGGTGCTTCTGAAATACTGATGAAATCTTGTTTGCAAAGCTATGCTGCAAAAGGCTCATAATATCCATGAACAAGATTTCAGCCACTATCAGACATCATTGTCACTTTGATTACTGGATGTTGCATGAGATAGGTCAGTGGTTCTTAACCTTTGTTACTCAGATGCTTTTGAACTGCAACTCCCAGAAACCCCAGTCAGGACAGCTGGTGGTGAAGGCTTCTGGGAGTTGGAGTCCAAAACTCCTGAGTAACCCAAGGTTAAGACCCAGTGAGATAGGTAACTTGCACTACTGCTTCTAGCACAAGGTCCAGCAAAAAAGAAAGCTGAGATTGCATTATTGTACCAACAACTGTGGATGTAGAAGAAACTCAAAAGTAGGTGAAAGTGTGTTTCATTTCAGACATAGACCAAAACAAGAGAAAGAACTTGGCAGAATTTTCTTAGATTCTTTGAACCTAAAGTGCACATACATTGCCTCCCTGGGTATCCTGATCCCCATTTCTCATTATCCACCTCTTACAACATTATAGGAGGTGGCTGGGTTAGGGAATCTGGCTGCAGAGCTAGAGGCTGGGAATTGGGAACCCAACTGTACTGCCATGGAGAAAAGCCTTGGGCAAACCAAATGTCCCAGTGGTGCCTCTTCCCTGAAGAAGGGAATGGTAAACCATATCTGAGAACTATTTTTCTGTGTATAAGATGCCCCCTCCACTTCTCTAACCCCAAATTAAGAAATCAATATTTTAAACATAAAACAGAATATTTTTTATTTAGCAATTAGGTAACATTTACATAGCAGTACTGTCCCTGTTGCATCTGAGCACTGCCCACATGCTCTACCTCCAACGAGGTGTGTTCCAATTAGTTTGTTCAGCATCAGCTGATGTCAGTTACATAAAGAGAAAGCAAAGTCTCCTGATTGTGGGAAGCTAAGCCTCTTGATTAGAGGCAGCTAAGCTTACTTCCATGTATAAGACAACCCTCAATTTTTAGTCTAAAGGTTTTATACAAAGTATCATCTTATATACGGAAAAAATACGGTACTTAGAAAACCTTGGAAATGGTTTCCATAAGTTGGAATTGACTTAACTGCGTGCAATTATTAAATTACTGAAACCCAATTAAAAGTGAAAACCTGAGCATAGTAAAGGTAAGGAGGTTAGGGAGGAGGTTAGAGGCAAGATAAGCTCCCATCATTAGGGCTTTCAAAATCAAGGTGCTGCTAATGGAAAGACTGCTTTCATAAGTTCCAATGAGATGTGATCCAGATTACACTCCATTACAGTCATTGTTAACACACATGGAGAGCACACACAACAGGGGATACCAAACTGGTAGACATTACCAGATGGGCAGGATATAAATCAAATAAATAAATAAAATAAAATAAAATATCTTGTCACCAGTTTCATCACAGAAAGTGATTGCTTGAAAGAGGAACAGATTGTTGCATTCATGTGTAGGCTCTATGTATGAGGTGGAACAGAAATACAAGTGCCATTCTGGCTCGTGTGGCTAACTATCTCTGCACATACATTCCGAATGCCTACAGTAAGAAAAAATCCCCATATGCAGCTGTCCGTTTGTGCAGAAACATCTGTACAATTTAGAATCATGCACAATTAGGGCCTCAGCTCACCCAGATGCTTTTATAGAACCAAATGTGTCCTCAAAGTCTTCCTTGATGCAGATATTTGGGCTGAGCACACAGCAGTCAGGGATGGCTCCAGTTCATGTGCATAACACAAGGGGCAGAGCTAGCTGGTCATGCATTGATTCAAGACGTATATATTAAGCAGCCCTTATCTAAGTCTTTCATGAACCAGATTTTAGAGTGATTTAATGCTTCCTGCTTGCCTCCTCTGGACCATAATAAGGGTGAAATATTATTTTCCACTTCACAGATTCAGTGTAGAGAAGGCAAAAGAGCATTTTCCTTACTTAGTTTTTAAAGAATTCCTGATAGAAGCTCACTTCTGCTACTAGAAGGGATTTCATTTGAAAATTCAAATACCATTGTGGGGATATTCTCTGAAGCGGCTTTAAATATGAGGATGTGATGTAAAAAAAGTTTCATTTCTTCTTCCTAAGTAGGCCAAAAGAACAGATGCTGCTTTTGCCTGGAGGGAGAAAGGTTTAGTGCTCTGTGACAAAACAAAGAAAAAGAGAACAGCATAACATTTCCTAACTGCTACCTGTTAAAAACTTGTCTAATGCTTCCCTCTCATACCTGAAATTCTGAGAAGGTCTTACAGTTTTCCATTCATCCAAGGAATATGCACATGGACCACAAAGTAGAGGTAGCAGCTAGCTCAAGCCCTTTCTAAGGCTAGGTTTGGAGAGGTGGGGGCTGATCAGGCAAAAACAGACCAAGATTTATCTGTGGTTAAGCCTCCTCAGGACTTATCAATTAGACATATTAACAACAATGAAGAAGAGGGGCAGCTAAGAATATACACTTTAGTTGACTCCTTCCAGAAATAACTATGGCTACAATAAATACTATGCATACTTATTTAGATGCATACTTATTCTCTAAGCACAATCAGAATGGACACCTGATGCCATGCTACAGGAGTAGTTTATTCTGCTAGCAATTACCCTAAAAGGCACCTACACTCTTTAAGCATAATTCCACTGAAGTGGAGGGAAGAATCTACTTTCTGAAGCTGGAAGAAATGTGGGAAGGAGGTTGCATTTGCCATTTTATTGTGTTTATGGAGCTCCAATGAAGAGTAAAAGTCTACAACACTGGCACTGAATCATCCATGGGTCAGCAATAGTCACAAAACATGACTTTTCCTAAAGCTGCCTAGAGTGGTCTTAAGTGACTAGATAGGTGGGATATAAATAAAATAAAATAAAATAAAATAAAATAAATAAATAAAAGTTTTGTTTGTACTCAGCATATGCTCTGAATCTGTTCTTTGCTTGAAATACATTTATCTGTATTAATTTTTCTCAAGTGCTCTTTTGCTTGGATCAGTCTTTTGGAAAATCTTAGAAATTTTCTTCATTCTTCAACTTTTGGGTTGACTTAAGAATATAAGAAGAGACATGCTATAAGAAACTAAGGGCCTGTCTAGTCCAACACTGATTCCCACAGCAGCTAACCAGCTGCCTATGAAAAGGTCACCAGCAGGACATGAATAAACTGGAACCTTCTGTCTTCTGTTTCTTAGAACTGATATACAGAGGCAATGCTGGCAGTGAGATATAGCCACACTGACTACCAACTGTTTATAGCTACAACTTCCCTGCATTTATCTAATCCTCTTTTAATGCTACCTAAGTTGGCAGCCATGGACTACATCTTACGGGGGCAAATTCCACAGTTTAATTGTGTGCTATGTGAAGAAGGATTTCTTTTACTTGTCCTGAATCTCCTACTGTTTAGCAGCAGTTGATACTCTCTTTGTGTTCTAATATTGTTAAAGAGGAGGAAAGCCCTGTTCTTATCTACTTTCTCCACTCCCTGTATAGTTTTATACATAATAATCTCTCCCCTTACTTGCCCTTTCTCTAAACTAAGCACACCCAAACACTGCAACCTTTTCTCACAGGAAAGTTAATCAAGTTTGTGGATCATGTTCATTATCTATCTGCACTTTTTTTTTTACATGCAGAGGCCATTAACAGAATTCCAGATGTGGGTAGGACAATGGGTAAGACAATACCAGCAATTTTATTTCTGTTTCCATTAACAACCATTCTATAATCTTTTACTTCAGTCAATTAGTATCTTTTAGGCTTTCCTTTTTAAAATTCAATTGTATGCATGATCGAAACCCATTTTAACAGTATTAAATAGGATACGGCAGATTTATTAATTCTTCAGCCCATAATAAATAAGCAGATATAAAAATACAGTTGCAAGTAGGCAAAATGCATAATGAGTTCTCTGCCAGTCTTTAGCCCCCTCACCTGAGAAACAGTTCTGGGGTCCTTAACAAAAAAAAATCAATATAAATCTTGATGTTTGTCACAAATAGCAGCTTCCCACAATGCAGTCTTGCACTGAATATCTATAATATATTATAGATTGCCATTCTTTTGAATGGCAATCTATAATGTATTAGATGTGCCATAAGTGGAGATGGCATAATAACAATAAATACGAGGAATCAGCTGTTCTATTTACTTCCTCCACACACGTACATCGGCAAATTCAGTCGACTCACTTGACTGGTTTAAAATGCAACAATAGTTCCTCAGAGAGGCTAACTCAGCTGCAAACAAAAAAAGAAAAAACAAAGACACACAAACAATACAAACCTTTCAGAGGAATTATCTGTGAACAATCCTGTTTTCTTGAAAAATAATTTTAAAAACAAATAAGCTAGCTCTTTTATTATAAATTTATGGATAGAAATCAAATCAGTTTAGAAAACTGACAATGCTAGCAATATACTAAATGTTGAAGTTTGTAATACCTGCATATTTTAGGGGGAAAAAACTCCTCAAAGTCTAGAGTAGAAGCTAGGAAGCAGTAGGATGAACCCTGCTTTTCTTCTTGTCAGCAGAGGTATTCCCTGAGAGGATTTCTGTTTAGGACATTCTGGCCAGCAGAAAAGAGGACAAAGAAATCTAAACTGATCTCCCTGCCATTGCAGCACCAAAGGACACTTTCTCCCTGTTCGAATGTATCTAACTCTCAAGAGAAGATTGGGGGGACACACCCTTCCTTATTTTCCTGCCATCCTGGTTTTAGATTAGTTCGTGCTTAGACAGAGGTGAAGAAAGCACATTCTGCTGTTGGATGCACCAGATTAATTTGTTATCTGCAAACAATGGCTGTCTCAGCAACTAAGCATGCTGTCTCCTTTTTACCAAGAAGTATCCTGCATCAAAGCTGCCACTTTGTCCCAGAAGGAGAGATGATATTTATCAGGATAGGGCTTGGTGATGCCTGATATGGAAGGAGAAAGAAGGTCAATATGGAGTAATATTTACGTCCCACATAATTGAGAAAATCTTCATTATCACAGAGTATTGGAGATGACTTAAGAACAAGTTGCTTGAACAAAAATTCACAGTTGTCATATTGCAATCTGTATAAACTCTTCTTATATTGAAGGAGTGAAGCAGTGTTTTTCCCACGCAGCCTTAGCGGTTTTAAGTAAGGCAGCCAGAACAGAAAATATCACCAGAAGATTAATCAGAATGTGAACCAAGAAGGACCTCATCTTCTGGTGACTGTTCCTGTTTATACTTTATCTTTATACATTGGCTGTCTAACACAATGCATCACAATGGAAAAGGAAATCCTCTGACGAGGACACTGGAGATTAGCCACCTACAAAAGGGTGCAGAGAAGTGAAGAACAGGAAATAAAACCAAAGGAGTACAGCTATCATCAGATTCACAGAACTGTTGAGCCTGGTGTCTTCCATTTTGATCTGCTCTTCTTCATTTTCTCTGGCTATGTAAGGCTGCTTTAACATTCTTCTGGTGCAAAAATAGATTAAAGAACAGTTGAGCTACTCTGACAAGTTTCTGGCACGGAAGGCAGGCCGAAGACAACAGATGTGCTTATTGAACCTTACTAACAAGCTTGTTTGTTCTTTTTTTCCTATCAACTATATACAGTGGTGCCTTGACTTATGAACGCCTTGACCTACGAACATTTTGAGTTACAAACAGCTCTGTTCACAAAATTTTGCTTTGACTTGTGAACGGAGCTTTGACTTATGAATTAAAAAAAGGTGGGGGAAAAGGGCAGGAAATTTAAATGTACTAACAGTTGGTGGTTAAGAGGCTGATTCTTTGTAGCTCTTTTACCCCAAAGGTTCGGGAAAGGGATGCGGCGGCGGGGGTGGCTCAGCGTCAGGAGGCTTGAGCCTGGCCTGGGTGCTTCATCCGCTTGCCTCCTGGCTCACCTCCCGCTCGCTCCTCGCCACCCTCCGCAGACTGCTGCCGCTGCTGGTGCCCAAGAACCAGCACCAGTGGTTTGCTCGCCAGGGTGGCTTAGTCGAATTTTGGCACTCCTCGCCATCCTCTGCCGGCTGATGGTGGAAAATTCAACTCGCCTCCCAGCCAGGCTCTGACTCCTGCAGCCCAGCCAGGAAGTGAGCAACGTGGACAGACCCAGTTTTGGAAGTCAGAGCCCGGCCGGGAGATCATTTGAATTTCCCGCCATTGGCCCATGGAGGGCAGCGAGGAGCAAGCAGGAGGCGAGCCAGGAGGCGAGCGGCCAAAGCACCCTGGCCAGGCTCAAGCCTCCCGGCCACGGCGACAGTGGAAGCCCAGGAGGCTTCGGACCGGTAAGGTGCTGCTTTTTAAAAAAGTTTGGGAGGGTGGCTTTCGTTTTGTTGGTGGGGGAGATTGAGGGTCAATTTTGGTTTTTTGTTGATTTTTTTTCAGACCCGGCGTAGGACTTGCTCCAATGTTTATTTTAGGAATTTTTAAAATTTTTGGTTGTTGTGGGTTTTTGGGGCCCTTTGGCCATGTTCTGAAGGTTGTTCTTCCTAACGTTTCACCAGTCTCTGTGGCCGGCATCTTCAGAGGACAGCACTCTGTGCTCTGGTTTTTTAATTTTAATTTTTTGCAGTCCCAGCATGGGACTTGCTCTGTTTATATTTATTTTTATTTTGGGTTGGTTTTTTTTGATATGCTGGAACGGATTAATTCTGTTCCCATGCATTTCAATGGGAAATTGTGTTTTGACTTACGAATGTTTTGATTTACGAACATCTTCTGGGACGGATTAAGTTCGTAAGTCAAGGCACCACTGTACTGCTCATTAGAGCAAAACATAGCAGTGATCTACCGTCCATCTGCAGCTTATAGATATAGACGCATAAAAACTGCTTGATCTGTTCAGTGAGTGCTTGGACTTCTTGTGGTGACCAGCAGGCCGTGCTGTCATCTGTTTTGACTTACTGGGTACACCTGAGCATTTTAAGTAACTTAATAAACTCTCTCCTTGTAAGCAAATCTGGAGCTAACGATATTTTATCCTATATCATATTTCATTGGGATCTTTCAAAATAATCCCATAGCCAGAGCACACAAGATCGTGTTGGCTGAGAATAAGGCAATTGTGCAGGATCTCCATATGAAATGTTCTCAATAAGCAAGGAGGGAGAATGGTGATCAGGCTGAAAGTCAGTATGAAAGTCAAAGATGTAAACAACATCAAAACTAGGATCAGAATGCAGGGCAGTGCAAGTATCAGCTGAGTAACTGTTGATATGGAGACAAACTCCTGGGAAATAACAGCTCATAACAGTTGAACAAGAAGAAGGTTCCACAGTTCTGGCGAAACAAGAGGTAATGAAAGTAGATGCAGACATTGCAGGAAGTTTTCACCATCTCTGAGAAAGCTGTCAAACTGTATGGATGGTAAACAAGTAAGTAACGCAGGAAGCAATGACAATGAGGCTAATATCCTACAAGGAAACTAGTGATCACAATGAAGTGGTGAACAGTGATGGTGGAGACAACGTGAAAGATAATAATCTTGCCAGTATCTGAAAAGGGATTGAGATTCCCAGAAATTGGGGGGGGGGACATTGTATGTATAGGTATGTTAATAATCCCACTCCTCAGATGTTCTCAGTGGGCAACGTGATAAAAGAAAATAATCTTGAACTCGTGGAGCATGACATATGGCATCAGTTGAACCCAGAACTGCTATACCAACAGAGAATGTGATACCACTGTATGTGTAAATGATTTAGTAGAAACAGATTCCTCTCAGATTGCTCCTTCTAAAACAGCCCGCTCTACATGAATCCTGGAAACTGGGTGTCATTGTGGAGATGGTTCTGAATCAAAAACTTTCAAAGATGATTTTTCATGTACAGCTTCCACCTTGGCATTAGTAGCCACAGAATCCTGCAAAATAGATTGCTTATGGTTGCATTTCTTCAGTTTAGGTGTGTTGGAGACATCTGACTTTTTCTCCTTCTGAGACTTGTACTTGACAGAAGCAGCTCTCAGTATAGAGAATCTGGAAGGTACCAAGGTCAACATGAGTGACAACAAAGGTGCATTGTTCAATGGTGAGGTAGAAGAAACTCCAAGTGTTCAGGTAACCTCCGGATAGACAACATTGCATGAGGAAGATCAACAGCTGAAACAGCTTTCTCAAGAAGGTAAAATTTCAAATGGGGCATAGTTTTGCCTAGTTTGCAAGGGAAACTCAAGACAAATTTTACAACTGCTGCAGTAATGTTGTTCCCTCAGGCAAAATAAGCACTTTGCATGTTCATCAGTAAGAGAAATTTTCCCTCTCTTTTTTTCAAGCAACACTTGAAAAAGCCCCTGCAGCCACAAGCTCTAGGAAATAAAAGATATATAACAAAATGGAAAATATAGATTTTTAAAAAGTAACTATAAAGAGAAAAAGAAGAGGGCTGCCCAAAAGGGGAACAAAATAAAAAAGGCCACAACAATTCACTCTCTAGAGAAATCTACAACCCTATACTGAATGAAGTAGAACTGAGGGACAGTGTACAGGAGGAGTGTGCTATAATTGTGGGTAAGTAGGCAGGACCACTGTCAAAGCCCTCTACTTATGAATTCTTACTCTACTCAGTCTCAGTCTCTCTGTGATATACAGAGGCCATGACAAAGAACGGCATAATTCTAGCCCATTATATCCCCTGTTTAAGATCTTTCACAGGGTAACACGTATTACCCCATCTTCCTTGTGTTGATGTTATTCACAATGTGAATTTTGTTGTATGGTATACTGTGTATATACTTACAATGACAATAAATTATATTATTATTATAACATTAACCTACATTATGCAAATGTCAGAATGGTGTTTACTCAGAACTTTCATTTTCAGTTCACCATTGAACAATAAATACACTGCATGTAATTCAAGTGTAAGAATCACACATTATACATGCAGCATTGCTCTAACAAAAATTATCCCAAAATTATACATGAAACTATGATAAACATTTCTCCCTTGTGAGTAAACATCATACCTCATAGGAGCTTTCCTTTGAAAGAAACATGTATGAGAACACACCTCAAATATTTACTGATTAAGGTGCTAATAAAATTGTTGTTCTTTGCTAGCCGATTAACCTCTTTTCACAGTGTGTCGCATATTGTTTAAATTGGGAGGAAGGAGATGTAAACAATGAATTAATCATCTTTCACTTCAACCCAATTGTATGGATAAAAGAGTATATAAACTGGGTTGTGTCATAAGGGTTCTACAGATACTATAATTTGTATTTGTTAGTTGATAGGATACTGTTTGAAGATTTATAAAATTTTAAAAAGTTTAAATAAAATCCAAAATTATATAAAAGCTTCAGGAAGGCAGCAAAACAAAAAGTATTCTTAATGGACAATATTGGAGTGTCTTGGTTAATCAAATGTGTACAATTCTGGGATTCATTGGAAGTGAAAAAACTAGACAATTCTTAAAGCCAGAGGCAGCAAATTACGACCCTCCAGGACCTATTTGCCTATATTTCTATTAGCCATAGATAAAATAGTCAATGGTAAGAAATTACAAGTTGTAATCCAAACGTATTGGAGGAACACACCTTTCTACCCCTGCTCCAAGCCACAGGCTTTCATCCTCTCCTTTCTTCACAAAGTAGTGAAAAAAATCTTAACTATCTCCCATTCTGGAAGCAAACATTAAAAAAAATCCTTGTAAGTTCCAACTTGGTGAGGAGGGAGGAAATGCACTTTGCCTCTGTACTCATGTACCTGGATGAATTTCAAACAAATCAAGGTTATTTTTCCTGACAGCAACTGATCCAATTTCTATCACTGTCATCATCATCTCAGTATCAAGAGAAAATCAGCATAGAAATAAAACAACAAATAAACTACCATAATTGCAGCATGCAGTAAGCAAACCAGTTTAGATCTTGTCCATTTCATGTGGTTGGGATGAAGAATACTCCTCCTCTGCCCTCACATCTAGTATCTTTGCCTTGCCCCAATGCCACTGGTTGTTCACCTGTGGATTTTATAATATAAACTGCACAAATTTGTCAATTCCAGTTTCTGTCAGTTTATTTATCCAGTCTTAATATCATTCTGTCTTCTTTCCACATCAGACTGCAAAACCTGAAACAAATACATTCCTTTATCCCTGTTTAGGCCTAAATGGATTGACTTTTATAAATAAATAAATAAATAAATAAATAAATAAATAAATAAATAAATAAATAAATAAATAAATAAATAAATAAATAAATAAATAAATAAATAAATAAATGGCAATTAGGGTCCATCACATGAGATGTGTATACTCTATGCTTGGTTATAAAGTGGTGCCTCGCTTAGGGATTGCTTCGTTTAACGACAAAATTGCTTAGTGACAACTTTTTTGGAGCATTTTTACGCTTTGTTTAACGATGGTCCCTATGGCCGAATTTTGCTTAGCGATGGTTGGGACCATGCTTCAC
The DNA here is from genome assembly GCF_051106095.1 of Pogona vitticeps. Taxonomy (NCBI): domain Eukaryota; kingdom Metazoa; phylum Chordata; class Lepidosauria; order Squamata; family Agamidae; genus Pogona; species Pogona vitticeps. The sequence goes on from NC_135786.1 coordinate 181,464,532, forward strand.
ATAACGATTAAATTTTGGGTCCCCTGTTTCGCTTAACAATGGTTTAAACAGCCTCATGTTTGCTGTTTTTAAAATGTTTTTCTGTTATTTATAAAGTTAAAGTTTACTGTTTAAAATGTTTGAAATCATAAAGTGCACTTAATAAACCCTTTGTTAACCAAATTTGACTTTGTTCTGACTCTTTTTTAATTTGTTGTTGTATTTTTCCCCCCATTGATATGCACTGAATAGGTTTCAATGCATTTCAATTGGGGAACCGCGTTTCACTTAGCAACGTTTCCTATGGCGATTTTCGCTTAAGGACGGCAATTTCTTCCTATTGGAATGGATTATCCGGTTTTCAATGCATTTCAATGGGAAACCGCGTTTCGCTTAGCAATGAAATCGCTTAGCAGCGATTTTTTTGGAACCAATTAACATCGTTAAGCGAGGCACCACTGTATATGTGGAAGACAAATGGTGTAATAGCCTCTCTTGTCTAGCTGGTAGTTAATGAGGCCTCTTTGGGATTCTCAAGCATATGCCAAGGCAAAAGGTGTGCATACCTCCAAGGCAACTTGTGAACTGTCAGCTAGGTCACACGATTTGCCTTCCCTTATGTGTAACAAAGCAACAACATATTAGCCATTATTTTCCCAAAGCGATAGGAAGGGTCAAATTCTATGTCATCTGTAAAATGTAAATACTGAATTCTTAACAGGATCCAAGCAAATTAATTTGACACTAAGTGCACTATGAATAGTAACTCTATGCAAGTTACATTTCTTGTTGCTTTTTTCTCTTGCCATTCTACCATGTCTACAGTATAATCTTACTTCTACTCTGAGAGTAACTTTAGCAACTGAATTGTTTCATTTTACTAACTCTCTCTCTCTCTCTTCCCTCTCCCCCAATGATTTGAGAAATGTATTTAACCTGCTTCCCTCAAGGCATACAATGAAATGGGGGAAATAACCAGTGAGCCTCTGAGCAACAGTATTTCATTATGACTACAATGTCCCTATCTATCTAGGATAGACCAGTTTGTTAAGGCAGTGATTGGGGTCAGGAACTATACACACTTTGTATGCTGTCATGTACACACTTTATGCCCTTTTCATACCATGATTTAGTCAGTGGTGGGTACACTAAACAACATGTGTAAATGTGGATTTATTGAGAGGAGACAATTTCTGCAGTTCAGTAAGCTTATCAGAACGAGTTCTGCAGATAAAACTCCACTCTTGGGAATGAAATGTAAAGGACATAGATGAGCAAAAAACCCTTTCCTCAAGGCATTGGTTGGCTACCAGCGCATAGGAGTGAATGCCTGCAATTGACAATTTTTCCCCTGTGATTTCATGGTATTGACATTACAAGAATACCATGCAAAGAGTGAAGAACCTCAGGGAATGTTTATGTCTGTGCACAACAAGCAAATACTTTGACAGAATACACAGGTTTTATATCAATATAAAAATATTTCCCAATTCAGTCTACCAGTACAAGTTATGTTTTAAAAAATAGATCTCTCTAGAATTGCTCTTCCTTTTAGGATGCATAAGTTGCTTTTAGCAGTCAAGATCACAGCAGAACATACCCACAAGAAATATTTTTAAAACAAATTCTGCCTGTCTTGAAATCTGTATGTTCTTTTGCACTCTTTGGAGGGAGAGAGAGAAACAAAGACAAAGATGCTCTTGGCTTAGAATCGGTGAATAATTTAGAGTCCTTTTTGTTTCCAAAACCTGCTGCAGAAGGATTCTCCAGAACCGGCTTTTAGAGTGCATGGAGAGGTACAAATGGACAGAGGATCACCGATTCTGGCAGATGTACACCATTGCTTCCTGTTAATAGTAATCTATGAACATGTCACCCAAACAGAACAAAATTCACTTGTCTCTCAGATGACTTACTTCTTGGAGAAAGACGTTTGTGATAATTTTACAATAAACAGAACTGAACCATATGAAGAAAGGTTGTTTTTGTGTGTTTGTTTGTTGTTGTTGTTTTAAAATATGATTGTTGCTCAGACATCTGGCAAGAGCCATCAACCTCTTAATCAGGAACAGCGATTGGCCAGAAAAAAAAATGAGTTCTCAACATTTGGGTTCTCTCTGTGTGTGACCTGATCATCTCCCCTTCTACTCTGCTCACAATAAATCTTCTTTATTTTGCACTGAAGAAAAAGGGGCACCTGAAAGAAAATTTTTCCTGCATGCCAATAAGTACCACGTTATATGATACTCATGTGCACCCATGCATAGAGAAATGCAGACATTCACTCAGAAAATCACTTTACCTCAAAACAAGTGTGCAAACACACATACACATACCAGCAAGAGGCCATTCACTCAGACAATGACTCACCCATTCTCCCAAGACACGTTAAGGGACAGCTGGATGCCTTTGTGTGGAAAATGTAAACCCCAAATGCTCATTGTCCACTCTTTCAATGACTTTCACATAATAACTTCACATAATGTTTTAATTAAATAAGTTACAGTTTAGTTATTGGAAATCAAATAAACAATCCTATATACCAGGGGTCCTCAACCCCTGGTCCACGGCCTGGCACCAGTCCATGCGCTTTCTAGGACTGGGCCACAGAGATGGATCTTTGCCCCCCTGTTGGGTGTGTCATGCTCGTGGCGTGTCACGCTTGTGGGGAGGTATCATGCTTATGGGGGTGTCGCATGTGCGTGAGCATGACACGACTCCCGCAAGCATGAGGTTGTCCCCTTCCTCCGCACACAGAGCCTGCCCCCTCAACCAGTCCAAGGTTCCAAAAAGGTTGGGGACCACTGCTATATATATTCACCTTAGCCTCTATAGGCAGGGTTGTCTCTGAGATGACTCAGAGACTCAGGAGGAGGAGGAAGTAGCCTTCAGGAAGAAGTAATCAAATGGCTTTCATGTATTATTTTCCTTTCTACTGCTTAAAAACATTTTATTAACTATTCACATTTATTAAAGATTAAAGTCTAACACCTGGTAGTCTGGCTTTAGCCATCTACAACCTTCCTCCTCAATATCTTAAGAAGATACTACAGTGGGGTCTCTACTTAAGAACTTAATCCGTATTGGAAGGTGGTTCTCAAGTGGAAAAGTTCTTATGTAGAATCTGTATTTCCCATAGGATTGCACTGAAAACCATTTAATCCGTATCTGCTCTTTTCCGTCCATAGAAACTAATGGGAAGCTGCTATTCCGCCTTCTACCACTAGAGGGGGATTTTTTCTTTTTTTCCCCTTAGGTCAGGCAACAGTGTTAAAAGCACTTCTGACGAAGCTAATTTTGAAGCAATGGACTGAAAACCAATTAATCCATTCTGGCTGGTTTTTTTATGTAGAGGTGCGTTCGTACATTGAAGCATTAGTTCCCATAGGAACTAATGCAAAGCTGGTTAATACATACTCTACCACTAGGGGGAGAACTTTTTTTTAACCTAAGATGACCTAAGGTTAAAAAAAGAGCAGGAAAGTTTTTTTTCCTGTTCTTATCTGGATTTTTGTTCTCAAGTAGAAGCAAAATTTAGCAAATGGAGCTGTTCTTAAGTGGAATTGTTCTTAAGTAGGGACGTTCTTAAGTAGAGACCCCACTGTACATTGACTACATCACCGTAACTTAGAGCTCTGCCTGCTTCTTGGATTTTATGTAACTATGGCTGCAAATCCTGTTGCTTAGCCCAGTGGTTCTTAACCTTTGTTACTCGGATGCTTTTGAACTGCAACTCCCAGAAACCCCAGCCAGCACAGTTGGTGGTGAAGGCTTCTGGGAGTTGCAGTCCAAAACTCCTGAGTAACCCAAGGTTAAGAACCAGTGGCTTAGCCTAGTAAATCAAAATTAGAGTAGGCGTATTTGAATCACTGGAACTTATAAAGGAGTTGACTCTCCAAATCCCCACTGATTGAATGGGTCTACTCTAGCTGTGATTTACAATAGCAACCAATAAGATTTCAGCCAGTCTTTATAGGCTAAATGAAGAAAAATTTGAAGCTAAATTAGTATCTTTTATCTCACTACATGAATTTGTTTCTAATATGACAAACTCTAAGATAAAACTTTGGCAAAGTTCTCAGAAGGTGAGGGATGGGCTATCAGCAAGCATCTCCACTGCTAAACAAAACAAAATAAATAAGACCGATCAGCTGAGAATGTGAATGCTCATTCCTAGCAGTATGTTGTACAGGAAGGAAGGGAGGAGGAAGGGGAGAATGAAGGGGAGAGATGGGGGGGGGAGAGGGGAATGACCGTACCTACTACGGGCTTCATATCTTCACCAACATATAGCCCCTAATACATTCATACCACCACCCTGAAGGAACATGGCTTTGAAAAGAAAAAAATTATTGTTTTAGCCTTTTTGAAATTAGTTAAATCTATTAATTTCATCAGGACTTAGATATTGCTAACGTAATTCAGATCCAACCCATTCAGCTGTGGGACCCAAAGAACAATCAGAGGGGCTATAATGCTTAAATAATAGTATAAAAATTCAGAGTAAACACTGAAGACAGATGCAATGTAAATAACAAATGTGAGACCTAACCCACTCCTGATCTTTAAGTTAATGGTGTCAAAACAAATACTGCCACAAAACATTGCTTATTGATTAAATCAAACAGCTATAAAACTGCATGCACTCAATAGCACTCATTTAAAGGTTTCTGCACTAGATGCAGCAATAAAATAAAATAAAATAGCATTTCTGCACTAACTTCTTTTGGACACACACACACACACACATCTCTCTCTCTCTCTCTCTCTCTCTCCCTCTCTCTCTCAAATATAGGAAAATGCAAACTTCTCTTGCAAAATTATTCACTATGGTGCTGCTGAAATGGAAGTCTAAAAAGTTTAATCAGGCCAGATAAAATACCCAAATGGTCTGCATTACATTTCCCTAGTTTGTAATTACATTGCCGAGGAAGTTCCACTTTCTTCTTTTTCATTATCAGATACCCACCCCGTTCATTCCATTCTGTCCTTATTATTAGAACCTGAGGGTAAAATGGGAACTTTGGGAGCAATGGTGCTCACATACTCTCACTGTCTCAAATGCTTTGGAACCATTCAGAGTTTTTTTCAGCCATCAAATAAGGCACAAAAGACAACTTATCAACTGCTGACAATTTATTAAAATCAGTACTACATCACAGGATTATCACATTGAACCATTTTATTGAAGCATTTGACTGAGAGATAGATTTATGTTGCCAGATGTTTATTTTGTTTCTCGGTGGTAAAAATCCTGTTCCTTAGTATAGTTGATCGCAGTAGAGTGGGCCCATTGAATCAATAGAGATTTGATGAGTTACCTCTTTGGTAAGTCCCATTAATTCAAATGCGCCCACTCTAACTGTGACTTTAGCACAATAAACTGCAGTTAGAGTAGGCTTATTTGAATCAGTGGGACTTACAGAGGATTAGACTTACTAAATTCCAATAATGTTCACCCTTAAAGTAAAGTGTTTATCTCTCTGGTACATCTAGATCTACAGATGTACCAAAGAGAGAAACATGTCTACCACAGAAAGAAACCCATCTGCTTTTGTTCTTACACTCCCTTCAATGAATAGCCACTGTGTGGGTGATCACGAAACAAAGGAAGGCTAATTGCCTTAGAGAAAGAACAAAGGAGTCGACAACGGATCTCCGAGCCAGCGGAGCCTACAGGCAACGCCCTCAGAGATCTTTTATTTACTTAGCATGATTTACATAGTATGTTGTGAGAGAGACAGATAGGATACTAGTTACCTAATCGTAATCAGGATTGGCTGAAATAACCCTTTGATTTTATGCTCTATCTCTAAGCAAAAGGGCAGAATAAGGGGTTACTCCACCTGCTGGCAGCTGCCGCTTCCTGCCAGGAGTGTATGCACGTCACTGGAACAGAATGCAGCTACAACCTTCAAACAGAAGTTTCCCACACCCCTGCACAACACTGCAGCCTCTAAAGTGATTTAAGTTAAACAATCTGACACATCCCCACCTTACTTTGTCAGGCCCTAATTTTCTTAAAGTATTTTGGTAGCTGTTTATCAGTTCATTATTCTATTTAATGCTGAACAGGACTGAACTACAAATCTCCCACTGTAAATACTAAATGGTGTACAATTTTCATTGAAAGTAAAAAGATGATCTTGTTTGTTTATTTATTCAATTTCTATACTTCCCATCTGGCTACAAGGCCACTCTGAGCGGTTCACAGCATGATAAAACAACAAAAATAAATTCACAACACTATAACAGTACAACAATTTAGTTGATTGATATGCTGAATTTTATTTTTGTATTGTTATTATGTTGTGAATTTATTTAGATCTATAGATGTGTTTCCGCCTAAGAAACTAAAACGACAACATGAAAACAATTAATTAATAAATGACATAACTTAAGCGCTGACAGCACCTCTGAGCTTTGACAATGTAATGTCCGGGAAGACCTGTCTAAACAGCCAAGTTTTCAAAGATCTCTTGAAAATTCTGAGTGAAGGGACCAGGCATATTTTGGGCAAGAGATAATTTCACAGGTGGGGAGCAACTGCTGAAAAGACCCAATTTCTGGTCTTCTCTTTCTGAGCCTCTCTCGGGGCCAACGCTCTTAACTGCCTGGCCTAGGAAGATCGAGTAGGTTGGGCAGATCTCACCGGAAGGAGGTGTTCTGCCACATATCAAGGACTGGTCTCTTGAACAGCAAGGTCTGGCTAAATCCAGGGAGTGGAGAGAGCAACAAACTAGCTATCTTTAAGAGTCCTAACTGAGCTGTTGTGAATTCTAAGGAGTCACAAAGCCCATGTGTCTGTACTTGCAAAGTACTGGGCAAAAGTGTTCTTTTAAGGTCAGACTTGTTCAAGGCGCTTACGCTATGCACTGCTGAGGTCTTGGGACTTGCCTCAGCACAAAGGTGGTAGGTAAGCAGCCTGTCGAACTCTCTGACTGAGTGCTAAGCGCTCCTTAGGGAGGCTTGGGGCACCACACTAGATATATTTGTAAAAAGAAAAAATAATGAAGATTACAAAAACTTGCATCTTTCCAGAAGGGTATACAACGCCTTTGGCATCTAGACTAGAAACTAAAATGTTTTTCTTTTTTGTCACAGTTTGCATTGCAATTTTACTGAAATACCAGAGTTCCTTCAAAGTAACGTTTAAAAACTTGCTTATGTGCCTTTTGGGTTATAGCACTGCATGCACCCCTAAGATGTTCTCAGAGTTAAGAGGCTCCTGAGGCCCATTATGACTATGCCCTTCAAGTTAACTGCAGTAATTACTTTTTTTTTTAAATGGTGTGTTTAGAAAATGCAGGTTCACTTTAATGTTGAAACAGTCTGTATTCCTTTATTTTTTTAAAAAGGCGTAGATGTGCACACATATACATGGCACAGACTATGAAACTAACTTTGCACTCCTTGAAAGCAATACTAACTAGAGTAGTCATTTAATACTCCATTGGATGTACCTACAAGTGTACCATGGTGCTAGAATTCCTTTATCAGCTTGCACCACAGGAGCTATGAAATCCTAATACACCACCTTCAAGCAGCCATTTTGTGTTTGTTGCTCAAAAGGGAGGACATCCCTTGGGCTATTTTTAAAGCTTCATTTTCAACAAAAAAGCAAGCTTTATGTTAAGGCCATCAAAGAAAGCAAACTTTTAAAGTGCTACAAACTATTGGCTTGGGTTTCATGGCACCTGAGGGAGAAATACAATGTCCTGTATTTTCTCTGATGTGTTTGTGACATTACTCAAGTTCCACAGCAGATTGGTTTCTATCGTGTCATCTCAAATGAAGGCTGTGGTGCCTTTACATTCTGCCTGTGAACCTCTTTAAGCCACAGACTGCCAGTTATATTATGATGTATTGTACACTTAGGAGGCACATTAATATCCTGTCATGTCAGAATGACAGCAATGAAATTCTGTTTGGGATTCAATGGACAAAAAAAAAAGCTATCCAGCATTTTTCAATCCACAAAATGTTCAAGCTACCTTCTAGCATGTGATTTTTAAAATAGTCAATTATTTTCAAACATCTTACAAAATCTTGCAGTTTTTGATCAGCAGAAAGCACTGCTACAGAAATCACTGTGTATTCTATATGTACCCCCAAAAATCCACACACAAACACAACTGAGAGGAGGCTTCAGTTTTCAAATACCGGAAGGACTAAATCTCTGAATAAAAGTCCGTACATTTTTGGACAGTGTATACTTGAGTACGAGATATTTGTATCAAAAAATTCAGAACACTGTGCTATAAAGCATCTTTTATATGTTTTAAACACCAGAAAGAATTATAGATAAATGTAAAACAATGGAACACTAACACAGATTACCTAGAAGTCTGGTATAGAAGTCTCCATGAACCAAATTAAGAACAGCTTATGTATATTTTGACCAAATTAGCTGAGGTGGTCAATTAAAAAGATTCCCCAAGATGATTTATTAGATGATTTTATGTATTCGGTGTATCAACCTGTGGAAATGAGGTTGTGACAGAAGTTCCATATAGCATTCAGCACGAAACAACAATCTGTTTCCCCACTGGTTCCAAGCCCCCATGGATGCTGGAAAATGTGGAAAGTCTCAACATTGCATGGTCTCTGGCTTCCTCTAGTGTCCATTTTTGGTAAATACACCCTGGAAACATATATAAATTGGTATTTCTAGGGTTTTTCATTTAATATTTTCAGGCAGCGGATAAGTGAATCAGCAGACAGAGATCCTTTAGATAGGGGTGGTCGTACTACTTCATGATATCAGGATGGCAAGCTGCTGTAGACCACATAAGATCACTGGAGGTCCCTATGCCATTTGGATGTGAGGGTCACTCCAAATGGCATAGCAACCCTAGTTAGCCCACTCCAGTCCGCTCCTAATGCCATGTGTAGACAAGCTCCCAGTTTAAAGGAGGCAGGTCAGCCCCTCCTTTCCTTCTGAACCTGGAGCAATTTGGGCACTCAACAATTTATTTATTTGTCTGTTTGTTTGTTTTATACCCCACCTATCTGGTCATTGCGACCACTCTAGGCGGCTTACAACATAAAATACATAACAGTAGAGTAGTGGGACAAGATAGCGCTGCGGGTTAAACTGCAAAGCCTCTGGGCCACAAGGTCGAAATATCAGCAGTTCAAATCCATGTGATGGAGTGAGCTCCCGTCGCTTGTCCCAGCTCCTGCCAACCTAGCAGTTCTAAAGCATGTACAAATGAGAGTAGATAAACAGGCAGCACCACGGTGGGAAGGTAACAGCATTCTGTGTCTAGTCACCCTGGCCACGTGACCACGGAAACTGTCTTCGGATGAATGCTGGCTCTACAGCTTGGAAACGTGGATGAGCACTGCCCCCTAGAGTCAGACACAACTGGACATTTGTCAAGGGGAACCTTTACCTTACTTCTACTTCTGATACTCTCCTTAAGCTCTAAATTGCCCCAACTCTAATTTCTTTTGAACAGAAGGGGTACATTTTCCTCTGTGATTTCCTCTTATGTCATTATTTTCATTTCTTAAATGGCAAAACAGTAGTCATCAAAGAATAGAGTTGAATAACTGTCTTCCCATTTTACCTTTATTTACACCCAATCTTTTCAAAGCACAATTTCTATTTCATGTTAATTTAAATACAGTTGCTGCTAATTAAATAAATAAAATTGTGCTATATCCTTCAAATCACAAATTTGTTCGGTGCATAATATGACCTATGCTTTTTGATTAAATACAATTACTGGAAGATATGCTGGGAAACATTATTAGATAATTCATAAATGTTTCCTGGTAAACAAGCAATAAACTGTTTTGTCATTTTTGAAAACAATGAAAGGAACTTACAGTCAACCTTTTGTAATTTCAACTTGGTTTTCTTCCAAGATTGGGTTGGGGTTGGGGATAATGTTCAGCTACATGTTTATCTTTCTGCTATTTATTATAAGTTGATAAACATTTATTTGTCCAATTAGTATACAATAATTGAGACTATTAATTAATTTTACCAAGAATCCACTTCATGAGACTACCTATGTCAAGCATTGTCTTAGAAGAGCTGATTTGTTGTAACATGGAAGGAAATGCCTCATTTCAAGTGGTGTCTGCTATGCTATTAAATACAGAACCTAAAACTAAGTAATATTTTTCCAGTGTATGTAAATACAGGTAAGCGGATCACAGTAGAAGTTTTGCTATGCAACGTTGATGCGCAGTGGAAGAGACTATGTAGCAAGACAAAGAACATCAATCTAATTATCCAGGCTATAGGAATACAGTATAGTGGATCATTCCCTCTCTCCCCTCATCTGTCAAACACTGTGGGCAGATGTGTCATCAGACTTATCAAACCTCATCTAGACATTTCTAACCGTGGGAGTAAACTATGGAGCCTTACTGATTACCCTACACCCATGGACAGCAACTTTCTCGGGAAGAGAGCCTCCTTCAGCTATAGAGGCTTTCCATGTCATTCAGAACCTTGGAAAACTAGCTTTCTGAAACATGCAGAATGCTTCAATGCATAGCAACTTTTCCACATGATGAATGTAACAGGAGTGTATCTCCCTCTTCTTGACAATTTATTTTTCACTGTTTAACTTCCCCTACCTATCTATTCTAGGATATTAAAGGGCCAAAAGAGATATGCTGAATTGAATTAAACATGTTTCATACCCAAATAATGCTGCTGATGCTATGTACATCAAAACCAAGGTGCCCTAGCCTAAAGATAGCGCCAATTCACATGCCATAATATTTTGAACACCTGGTCCAAAGCAAGCTAAGGTTCAACTAAATGTTCTCTCTCCAGCAAATCTTGCTGAACAATATGTACAAAATACAAGAAATGGAGGGTTCTCAATCACTTCTCAATCGAATGTGAAATATATACTGAATAGGCAATGGAAAGAACACTTGCTAAATTCCTTGTCTGAGTTGATTCAGGTTGTCTCAACATATTGAAACATTTTGCCATGGAATTTTAAAGACGCACAAGATTTCTTGCCTCCAGCTCAGAGTGAGACAAACAGTTTTTTCTCAAGGTCTTTGTAATTTCAGCACAATGTCTCTGGTGTCTATGAGAAGCAAAGCATACACACATAGCAGTCACAGAAATTCTGGCTGATTGTTGAGAACAATGCAAATAACCCATCCAGTGCCTCAAACTACTACACAAACAGTAGAACCATTGCTTTGAGCAGTCCATACAGCTGTGTCAATTGTGTGATTTTGTACAAAAATAGGGGGGGGGGGATATTTTTTAAAATCATTCTTGCCAATGAAGAGTTCCAGGAAATTTACTATCATCCTTGGTGATAAGGAGATGAATGTTGCTTTTTCTTGCCCTCACTGGCAGAGATGAGAATAGCAAGTATCTGTATCCCTGATGCTAAACTACCAATTTAATCAATTTTTATAAGGGGTAGGGCCCTTCAAGATAAACTGATGTGCTTTTCATATCAGAGCTCATATATTATGCTTGAAGTACCAAGATTCATTACTTCGACACTGAATAAGCATTTTAAATTATGTGAAATGTAAATACTGCAATAAATAACGTTTTCATTTTAAAGCTTTTCCTCCCTTTATACCAGATTGCATTTTCCCTTCTATATTACATTCATAATCTTACTGTATATTCATTTTTAATGCCCATTGGGAAATCAAGGGGCTGTGGATTGTATATGATGACTTTTCATAAAATAAAATGAACTAACCTTCACAGGTATAGATTGCCTGAACAGGCCTTCCGTGGTTCTGTTATGTTTGGCTAGAATAATGTAATGAATATGTCTCTGTAGGTTAAAAAAAAACTAGCACCCAAACACCAGCAGATTGGGGAACAAAAAGGTTACTTACCTGTACCCATAGTTCTTCGAGTAGTCCTCTGTGAATTCACACATATGGGTCTTCTCTGCACCTGCACTGACAATCTCTGAATATTCTAGAGCTAAAAGTAACAATTTTATGGTATGATCTCCCATGAGGCACATGCTCTTCCCACCTATCATTCCCCTCAGTTCCTAGAATAAGTCTGCCGGGCGAAGGTATAGAATTATTAAGGCACCGTGACGGACAGAGGGGAGGATGGGTGGGTAGTGTGAATTCACAGAGGACCTCTCGAAGAACTATGGTTACAGGCAAGTAACCTTCTTTTCTTCATCGTGGCCTCTGTGAATGAACATATATGGGCGACTAGCAAGCTGCACTTACAGGCAGGTGGGACGTCACGGTAGGAAGCTAAAACAGTGCTCTGACATCTAGACGGTAGTGCTTAACAAAGGTTGATGGGGTGGACCAGGTTGCAGCGCGGCAGATATCTGGAATGTTCGTTCCACGTTGGATGGCAATTGAAGTAGAAAGTGCTCTAGTAGAGTGAGCCTTGAGCAGGTCAGTTGGTGGTTTTCCTGACAGTTGGTAAGCAAGGGATATAGCCTGCACTATCCATCTGGAGATAGACTGAGAAGATGCTGGGCTTCCCTTGTTATGGCCATGGAAACAGATGAATAGTCTGTTGGTGGTCCAGAAATCCTTAGTTCTGTTCATATAGAATGCTAAGGAACGTTGAACATCGATTTTGTGCAGCATGTGTTCTAGAGGAGATGATGGAGATTTGAAGAAGGGTAGAATGATTGGTTCATTTCTATGGAAATCACTAACAATCTTTGGGAGGAAAGAAACATCAAAGTACAGAGTTACTTTGTCAGGATGAAATTGGATGAAGGGAGGGAATGATCTAAGAGCAGCGAGCTCACTGGCTCTCTTAGCTGAAGTGACAGCTACCAAAAATGCTGTCTTCAAGGTAAGTAGTTTCAGGTCAGATGTAGCCATGGGTTCGAATGGAGGGCGCATAAGTGCATTAAGAACGATTTACAGTGACCATTGAGGGGGTAATACATTGAGGTGGGAGGCGGGTGTTGTTAAGTCCCTTGAGAAACTTTTTAACAGCTGGATGAGAAGAGTCTTGCAGAGGAGGAATCATCAGGTTGGTGTGCAACAATCGCTGCAATGTAAACTCTGAGCATTGGGAGAGATAAGCCCAAGTTGAAGAGATGAAGAAGGTAAGTGAATAAAGTTTTGATGGAGACAGGTACGGCAGGCAAGTTGTTTTCTTTCGTGTATTTAAGGAAGGATTTCCACTTGTTTTCGTTCAGGAGTCTGGTGGACTGCTTTCGAGCTTGATCTAGGGATGATTGAAGGTCGAGAGTATCCTCCAAGTTGTCAAGTGAAGGGATGAGAGGTCTGGGTGGTACACCATCCTTCCGTTCAACATCAGGAGATCGGGGAGGAGAGGGAGTCGAAATGTGTCTGTTGCAATCAATTGGAGGTAAGGGAACCATGGTTGTCTCGGCCACCAGGGGGCTATCAAGACTGCATTGGAATGGGAATGGTGGATTCAAATCACAGTTCGTTGTATCAGCGGAATTGGAGGGAAGAGATAAAGAAGCCCCCTCAACCAGTTGACCATGAAAGCATCTCCGATGGAACTGGCATCGGCTCCAGCTCGAGTACAGTAAATCTTGCATTTAGCGTTCAATCTCGAGGCAAAGACATCGACAGTGATGTCGATGTCGAAGGGGTACCTGAGGTTTAATTTGTCATCATAGAAGGTGGAACACTTTCACATTGAGATGGGGATTCGTGTCGGGACCGTTTTGCTAGGGCCGTTTGGGAGAAACCATAATATGCTTCCATTTGAAATTAGTTGGTGACGGGGAAAATTTTTTCCATGCCAAGTTGTTGGAAGTCAAACTGCTGGTAAACCAGGAAGAATAGGAATTGACAACATTGGCCAAATTGAGACATTGGAGTCGGTGGCTCAATATGTTTCCTCTTCTCCTTTCGTTTCTTCGGAGACTGAGGAGGAGTTTCAAGCTCAAACGGTTCGGTGTCAAAGGCCCGCCCTGATGTTGGGCTCGAATGGGCAGTGGCTGGACTGGCCAGTGGAGGGAGAGAAGCTACCAGCCATGACTGGAGCTTGTGCCTAGGGAATACAGTGGTGCCTCGCTTAACGAGCGCCCCGCTGAGCGATTAAATCGCTTAACAAGGGGTTCTGGGCCATCGCTGGAGCATTTGCTCAGCGATGGCCCCATGGCGTTTTTTCGCTTTGCGATATTCGCTAAGCAATTCGCTTAGCGAATATTGCATAACGAAGCGGGGGAGAACAGCTGATCGGCGGTTCCAAAATGGCCGCTGGAAGGTCCACGCTGCATTTTCGCACCCTGCCCTCACTTACCGAGGGCGCGAAAATGGCGGCGCTATGGAGGAACATCGCTTAACGGTGAGTTTTAAAGCCATAGGAACACATTGAACAAAGTTCAATGCGTTTCTATGGCTTTTTAAATTCCGTTTAGCGATGTTTCGCTATAGCGAAGGTTAATCCGGAACGGATTAACCTCGCTATGCAAGGCACCACTTTATACACCTCACCCCGTTCCACTACAGATCCTGGAGCCTCCATAGAAGATTCTTCCAGTATCGGAGAGGGTGGGCGCTCTCTGGGTGGATCCAGGCGAACAGATTTAACTTTTTTAGACTTCTTGCTAACAGGTTTTTCTTTCTTTTTTAATGTTGCTCATGCTCCTTCGGGGCGTTAGGCTTAGAAGCCCTAGATCAGTGGCTCTTAACCTTGGGTTACTCAGGTGTTTTTGGACTGCAACTCCCAGAAGCCTTCACCACCAGCCATGCTGGCTGGGGTTTCTGGGAGTTGCAGTTCAAAAACACCTGAGTAACCCAAGGTTAAGAACCGCTGCCCTAGATGTATCAGAGCCTTCCTTGAAACGGGGCGAAGAATGCCCCGGGGCGGCAGATGAGGTTTGCCTCAACAGAGCTGCTTCTGAATGCGCAGCCTCACTGGGAGCAACGGTAGCAGGGTTCATGACTGCTTCCCAAAGGTGAGATCTTAATCTTTGGAGCCTGTGTTTCAGTGCAGGTTTGGTAAAATTTTTACAAGCCTCGCAGGACTGGGTTTGATGTTCCTCACCCAAACAGTTTAAGCACTTGTGGCCGTTGGTAGATGGTATTTTACTGTTGCAGCCAACACAGAGCTTATAAGCCGCACGCTTTGAAAAGAGCTGAAGAGGCCATAAAGGGCGGGAAGGAAGGAAAAAGACGGTTGAAAGTCCCAGGGAGGAGAAAGGGGGGGGGAGTCTTGAGAACTTTAATGTTTACAATGAAATGTATACTGGTTGTTGTGGGTTTTTTGGGCACTTTGGCCGTGTTCTGAAGGTTTTGCCAGTCTCTGTGACCGGCATCTTCAGAGGACAGCACTCTGTGGACTACTCTTGTTCAATCATTAGACCAAATAGAGACTGCAGCCAAGAAATCAGAAGAAGACTGAGAGCTGGAAAGTCAGCAATGAAGGAATTAGATAAGATCATCAAATGTAAGGATGTGTCCCTGGAGTCCATGGTCAAGATTATCAATACTCTTGTATTCCCAATCACTATGTACAAGTGCTAAAGTTGAACATTGAAAAAGGCTGACAGGGAAAAATGATTTGTTTGAAATATGGTGCTAGAGGGGAGGTGTGTGCATACGCTGGAGTGCCAGAAATATAGGTAAGTTGGTCGTAGATCAAATCAAGTCTGAATGTTCTTTAGAGCACAGGCCCCCAACTTTTTTCACCCCATGAACTGGCTGGGGAAGATGGGGCACCCCCCATGCTCATGCATGAATGAGCACAAGCATGCATGCGCAAACAGCGGTGTGGTGCTTGTGTGGGCACGCTCGCTTGTGTGTATATGCAAATGGCAGTGCAGCGCTTGCACAGGGGCGTGCACACGTGTGAATCAGCTATGTGGGGGTGAGTGCGTGGGGGATGGGTGGGGCGGGAGGTCTGTCTCCACTGCCCAGTCCGGCTCAGGCCATGGACCGGCACTATGCCGTGGACCGGAGGTTGGGGACCTCTGCTCTAGAGGCAAGAATTATGAAATTGAGGCCCTCCTACTTTGAGCACATCATGAGAAATCAGGATTCTCTGCAAAAGAAAATAATGTTGGAAAAGGCTGAAGGCAGCAGGAAAAGAGGAAGACCAAAAACAAGATAGACTGACTTGTTAAAGGAAGCCATAGGCTTGAGTTTACAAGAACTGAGCAGGGCTGCTGAGGGTAGGACATTTTTGAGATATCTGATTCATAGGATCACCTATGATCCTATGATCTTATGTGCCATCTTATGTGCCACCTATGATCTTATGTGCCATCAAGGCGTAGGTAACCTGATGGCACATAAGAACAACAAACATTTGGATACAGAAACGTTTAAGTTGGGTAAGCAAAGGGTGTCCCTGGATGCTGGACTGCAACTTCACACACTCACTAATGACTATACTGGCCAAGGCCACGTTTTGCCCACTACTCCATTATGTTTGAGTATGTTATGAGTACAGTATGTTATGTTTGCAACAATATATATATGCTTCACTCTTCCTCAGATGGGCCATTATCAGTCATAAAGAATAATTCTACAGAATAGCAAAAGTATACTACCTCAAGTAGTTGTCTGAATCCATCTATACTTTCAGTTATCTACCATCTAGAGTAGGAAGAATGTCCAAATATTGGTGTATAAAAAACTACTGCTCATAAAATAAAGCTAAAAAAAGAACTGCTGATTGACTAACGTTTTCAAAGATGACTAATAAGTCATTATTAAATGAAGTGCCTCCCTATTTGAAAGACATTTTTCTACAAATTAAACAGCTGTGGGATAATATTTCATAAAGTACATTTAATTATTCTAGGTCAATAAGCTTCAGGCAAGGAAGGTTTTTGTATGTTGAATTCTCACACTCTCCAAATCTGTGTTAAAAGCAGTACTGTCTAACTAGACTCACAATTAAGTGTCTTAAAATCATTCTCCTCTTAAGAACCCTTTTTTCATACATGAATGAATACATGCTCTCACACAGGTATAACTGTAAACTGGTTTTGTTTGTTTTTTACTTTGAATATAGACCAAAGTAGGATTCTCATTTTGCTGTTCCACATTTATAAATATCAGATATGTTTAGGGCAGCAGATTCATAAGTAACAAGAATGGCAAGACATTAATGAGTTTGGCCAGATGCTGCTTAGAACTCATATGATGGGTGAAGTTCACCAGCAAACCCTGTTTCATGATCCTTGCTCCTGGATGGGGAAGTCATTTTTGCACTCCCAAGACCAGCATGGACCTTTAATTGGCCTTTTTTCCTGACAGCAGAAAAACTGTATACACAGGAAGCACCAAGCATCTTTAAGACACTTGCTTTTCTTCAGCTCCTCTGTTGAGGTTTAGAGTGCTTCGAGGTGGAAGGAGGTAAGCATCTTCTCTCTTAATATCCTATTCAATTGGTTTCCTTATAGTCCAGATCTCTGAACAAAAGAACATTTAACTGCTGGCTATTTTGCTCATGTATGCACACACATGAAATATTAAGGGGTGGACCTACCATCTTTAAAGCAATAAGCTTTCAAAATTATCAAATGGATTTTGATACACAGGAGCTGACATCCATGCACTGTCCACTTCCTCCTCCAGACCCATCTTCCAAAGACTAGTGCCTCTGCTTTACTAGATTTAATGTAAAGTTACTCTTTCATAGAGCAGCTTTTCACAATAGTAAATGTTTTATACTGAGTTTCTTCCAGCAGTCCATGAAGACTAGCAAGAGCCTGGACTCCTACATACAGAAATGCAGAAACCTTCTAGTTCCTAACTGACTGTGAAAAAGAGCTTGATAATCACAACTCTCCGATCAACAAATGATCTAAACATTCTAGGGGGAAAATGAGCCAATGACTATTCTTGTTCAAAAGCTCTTAGGAGAGTGCTAAGGCCGATCATTCACATAAATCTGGTAAAATAATATAGACCAAAAAAATATTGAAATTTCTATTTATATCTGAAGTTAAAGATGTATTCCAAAGACATCATCTATCAATATCATCCACAGTGCCATCAGTTTCTGAGGCGCTGCTCTTCTTCTGAAGTCTTTTCACTTTAGTAGAACCAACAAGCTAATGAGTATCAACATCAAAGTCTTTTCTGTGACACCTCTGACACTTTGGAACTCTTCTTGCCAACAAGATGCATATACCGTATTTTTCGCTCCATAAGACGCACCTTTCCATAAGACGCACCAATTTTTTAGGAGAAGAAAAGAGGATAATATAATCTGTTTTCTTCACTCCATAAGACGCACAGACTTTCCTCCCCCCTGTTTTGTGGGGGAAAAAGTGCGTCTTATGGTGCGAAAAATACGGTAGGCATCTGCCTGTATAGGAGACTTTACAGGAGAACTGCAAGGTCTTTCTTATTCTATTCACTATCTAATGGTTTTAAAGGATGTCATTATAATTATATCACACTTGGCTTTTCCAAAGGTCTACACAACTTGTTACAGTTAACTGCAGCACATCTTGGTTCCGCATAACCAGGCATGTAACCAATATGTGCCTTGGCCCTTCATGAATTAGCCACAATTAGCTGAAGCAAGCTACACAAACTTTATGGGGACATCAACTGGTTTCTGGCCATGATATTTAAAAAGATAGTAGAGATGTTTAAATAAAAGTATAGTCAATCAATAAAAACTTCCAAATGTTTCTTCATTAATATATGAATGAGTGCAGTGTTTTAGCACAATTAAGTTTAAAGCTTCTGACTACCAATACTACTGTTTTAGCCAAAACATGTACTGGACTTAGAAACAGTATATAAAGTAGGACCCCTTATCCACGGGATCAGTATCTACTGAATCACTTATCTATGGTCTGAAAATATTATAAATATTAAAAGAAAAAAATGCAGGAAAAAATATTTTCACATGTATTACCATAACTGGACACTAGAGGAAGTGAGCGCCTGCACTATGAGTACTTGTTAGTGAAGAACACATACCAAGGTATCTGGCAGAACTCTAGGGCCAGCTCTAGTAATGCATGTGAAAGATATTTTCACATGTATTACCTTCTCGTATCACATGTATTACCTTCTCAAATATTTGCACATGTTTATTTATTTATTTATTTATTTAACTTATATGCCGCCCACTCTACCCAAAGATCTCTGAGTGGCTTCCAACAATTAAAATACAATTAAAATACAATAAAATATAAAACGATTAAAATACAATTAAAATACATACTCTAAAAAATTGCCATCAGGACCGACAGTTGATGTTATTTCAATTAAAAGCCTTCTGGAACAGGAAGGTTTTGACCTGGCGCCGAAATGTCATCAGCATTGGCGCCAGACGAATCTCAGTGGGAGGAGCATTCCATAGTCTGGGGGCAGCTGCCGAAAATGCCCTTTATCTAAAAGCCGCCCCTCTTACCTCCTTGAGGGACGGCTCTTTCAAAAGGGCCCCCTGGCTAGATCTTAACTGCTGGGTAGGCTCATATGGAAGGAGGCGGTCCTTCAGGTATCCAGGGCCCAAGCTGTTTAGGGCTTTATATGTCAAAACAAGCAATACATACATACATACATACATACATACATACATACATACATACATACATACATACATACATACATACATACATACATACATACATACATACATACATACATACATACATAAGTTTGTGTATATAGATATCCCATATATTTCCCAAATTTATATACATGGGATATGAAACTATTGTATAGTTTCAAGTAATACAATTCGGAGTAACATTACTATAACGTATTTTATATATTTACTCACCTGCACATTTTGTCCTCGTTTTAAGAGCTGGCCCAGGAGATCCAGTACCACCTTCACCCGGTCTGGTAAGCAACACGCTAATTTCATATTCTGTGTCCGGATCAAGGTGTCCAATTTTATAGCTTGTGGAGTCCACTGGTTGTTTATCATACCAATTCCCACTTGACGTGCGATATTCTACTTCTCTCACAATGATAGGTCCATCCCCATTGATAGAATTGGCATTCAACTGTATCCATAAATAGGTTGCACCAACTGATGACAGCTGAGGTGGTGCAATTGGAACAGGTGGCTCTAAAACAAAAAATAATGTTCTTTTAAAAAATAAACAAACAAATCTACATTCAATCACTCACTCACTCTCAGTCTCTCTCTCTCTCTCTCTCTCTATCTATCTATCTATCTATCTATCTATCTATCATCTGTCTGTCTGTCTATATCTATACAGTTGTACCCCGCTTAACAATTGTCCCGCATCACGGCGAATCAGCTTTACGACAATGTTTTTGCGATCGCAAAATGATGGTCTAAATGGGGGAATATCACTTAGCAATGATCGGTTCCCTGCTTTGGGAACCGATTTTCGCTTTACGACAATCAAAAACAGCTGATCATCGGGTTTTCAAAATGGCCGCCGGGTGCTTAAAATGGTTCTCTGCTGTGCTTAGGGACGGATTCCTCGCTATACAGGCACCAAAAATGGCCACCATATGGAGGATCTTTGCTGGACGGTGAGTTTTTAGCCCATTGGAATGCACTGAACGGTTTTCAATGCGTTTCAATGTTTTTTTTAATTTCGCTTTACAATGTTTTTGCTTAACAGCAATTTTCCTGGAACGGATTATTGTTGGTAAGCGAGGCACCACTCTATCTATCTATCTATCTATCTATCTATCTATCTATCTATCTATCTATCTATCTATCTATCTATCTATCTATCTATCTATCTATCTATCTATCTATCTATCTATCTATCTATCTATCTATCTATCTATCTATCTATCTATCTATCTATCTATCTCTCTCTGTCTGTCTGTCTGTCTGTCTGTCTGTCTGTCTGTCTATTGATCGATCAATAGATATAGATACAGATATAGATATATAAACATATACTGTAAACTGTAGGACCATACTCTCAGCAGGATCAGTACCCGCAGTTCCACTTATGTGCTGCCTGAAAATATAAATGAATAAAACACAGATATACACTTTTCCAAGGTGTATTATCAGAACTGGTCACTAGAGGGAACCAGAGACTATGCTACATATAGGGTTTCTATACCTACATTTTCCGGCATCCGCAGGGGGCTTGGAGCTGATCCCCTGTGGATACTGCAGGCCTACTGTACACAGCTTTAGCTTCCCTCCAGAAAGTAATTTTCATGACATGGTGTGACAAGTACAATCTGTTGTTCCTTTCAGGTTATACAGTAAGTATGAAACAATAGCAGGATCACTATGTAAGTTTAGTCTACATTTAACAGCAGATAACAGTGTCTTCCTCTCATGTTGCACTGCCCCTTGCATACTGTCATTTGTTTTATGAAGGTTATTTAACAATGTCTACCTTTTTTTCCTTTTTCCCCAGTACACTGTTGTGGTAAAGATGGCTCTTTCCTAAACCTTAGTGTGAGGTACAATGCCTAATACTACAAAGCAAAGTGTGCTGCACATATACTGTCTGACAGCACTTAAATCACTCTCTGGGCAGTTTACAATTTGATTATGCAGGCTATGCACTTCCCTCCCAGAAAGCTGGGCATTCAATTTATTAAACTTGGAAAGATAGAAGGCTGAATAAACCTTGAGCTGGTTACCTAAGACAATCAGAATCAAATTCAGATCATGAGCAGAATCTCTGCACTACTCCAGCTTAACTACTGCACCATAAGGCTCTCTTACAAGACAACTTACTATGTGAAGCTAATTCCCTAGCATTCAAATCCTGGCTGCCAACTTTGATTGTACTTATCCAGGCAGTTACTCTCTCTAGAATACCAAAATTTTGCACTCATATCTTTCTTTTGCTACACGATTTCTGTCAAGGGGGCAGCCCAATCTGACATGACGTCCTTCCTCTCAGTGAAGATAAAATACAGACTATTGCAGATAACAATAAGATAGCATTTGTAAGACAGAAAACAAAGCAAGTAGAGGGAAATATCTGAGATATAAGACTGCACTTGATTTTTGGGCCAACGTTTCGTGACATGAAGTTCTGTGACACTGGACTTCAAATTACACTTGAGCGAGCAGCAGTCTTAATGTGGTACCACCTCCTCTCTTTTGGCTCTCCATAAGCGCCTACTTCTCATAAGCCAACAGGTGGTATACATTCAGGAAAGCAACATACTAGGATCCTATCTCACAGACTCACAAAATCTTAGAGCTGAAAAAGATTTCATGGTCATAAAGTCCACAAACCCACACCCACCAAAGCAGGAAATCCACAGCAAAGTATCTGTGAGACAACCATCCAACTTCTGTTTAAAAGTCTCCAGTGAAAGAGAGACTTCCCCCTTTGGATGCAGTTGATTTGTTCTTAGTGTCAGGAACTTCTTAATGTTTAATCAATATGCCCTTCCTTGTAACGGGAACCCATTAATCCAGGCCCTACCCTTTGGAGCAATATAAAACCAAACATTTAAAGAAGACTATCCTATCTCCTATCAGTCTTCTCTTTTCTAGGCTAAATATATTCAACATTCTCAACCATTCCATAGTTCTTGACTTCCAGTTTTTTTTACTCTCCTGGTCACACTCCTCTAGGCATGTGCCAGCTTTTCAAATTCCTTCTTAAACTGTGGTGCCCAGAAGTACACAGTATTCCTGGAAAGGTCTGACAATTCCAGAATGAAGTTCTCCAGTCTGGCGCAGTTCTTCAGAATGTTGAGGTCATCTTGAATTATGAAGTCTTGCGATCCATTCCCTGCCCTTCAGTTTAGTGCACCCATTCACTGAGAACTTTCAAAGACAAGCGACAGAGACTTCAAAATTACATCTGCAAGTTCTTTTTGTACTCTTGGATGCAAATCACCTAGCCCTGCAGATGTGAACAAATTTAAAATAGCTATCTGTTTGTCTACCACCTATATACTCATCCTGAGTAGCAGGCCCCTCGCTGCCTTCTTTATTCTACTTGCACTATGCTGAGGACTGTTTTCTTTTAGTAAGAAGACCGAGGCAAAACAGATGTCCTGCAGTTCATTATTTTGTATACTACATAACAAACTGACACCTTGGTACATATTTCTGCAATGCTCCTAATTTTTTTAAAAAATTAAACAAGGGAAGATCTATAGATACAGATATAAGCAATCCAGTCAATAATTCTTGTGATACACATTATTATATAATATTCAATACAGCATTTAAATTTATTACTGTATCTTAGTAATGTTTGAAAACAGAGAATGCCTTATGCATATACCTCTTTTTTCTATTTCTTATACCTGCTTAAGCCTGGAGCTACAGTTAAATGAAGGCACTTAGACAGTAAATGTCACAGTGCAAATGATACAGAAAATGAACCGCTACTGGTATGAAAGAAAGCGACATTACTTATCTCCACGTTAATGAGCTACTGTCAGTGACTCCCATGGGATAAAAATGACAAATCTGGCAGCAACTCCTACAAAAGTTTTTATTAATTACTACTGCTCCTTGCAGATTCAGATTGCTACATTAAAGATCTCACACAAACCATTTAGGATCAACAAACATGCTAATATCAATATGTGCCACTAAACCAGTTTAACCATTTCAGCATTTACTGTAATGGCAAATACAGTTACTCCACTGTCTGTGTGCCAGTGCTTTATGCAGAATTTACGCAGTTAAAATACCTGTGGCTTAACTCAAACTGATTTAGCTTCATTTTAAATTACCAGACTGTTTCTGAAAAACAAACACTAAAAAATGGGAACTTGGATAGAAGAACATCCTGAGGCATTTATGTACCCATGCTGAAACAACAGTCAATTATGTTGGGATGCCAAAAGCTGGTAAGCACTGCTGAACTGCCATTCAAAATTCAGACTCAAAATTGAGGTGACAAAGGTCAGTGGTTACACCAATTCATTTAAAGTCATACAAGTATTTTAAAGAGACTTTATCTTAATAGTTTTTCAACCCTAAGGGTATTTTCTCATCCTCCATGTTTGAAGTAGTAAACAGAAAACCCAGTCATTACTGCATACTCCATCCAATAGCTTGCCTTGTTGTAGAACTAGTCTAGCTTAAGGCTGAGCTTGAAAAGTATGAAGCTAAGCATAAGGAAATCCTGTGTGCCTCACAAGTGAATCAGAGCCGAAAGATTAAAAAATGTTATTGCTGACATTCATTAATGTCTCGTTTCTACTTCCAGATTAAATGAAGTTGCTGTCTCAGGTGCCAATTTTTAAATGTCACGAAATAATCAACAATTGCATGTGTGTGCACGTGTGTGTGTGCGCGCGTGAATTGGGCATTGGGGCCAGCACTTGCCATCCTCCATAAACAATCTTTTTTACAGAATCCTTGCATACTGTGATATCCAAACACACCCAATGTGAAGACTACTTGAAATTATCAAACATGTTATTCACATATAGCATCTCACTTTCCAGCTCTATTTCTGTCATATGGTCAGAATCATATTGCTGCAATGATAGTATGGATTTATATGAACAATGTACTGAACAGCACTAAAGGTAAAGCCACTCCCCTCCCCATACACATAGTATAAAAATCAGCCCTAAACTGCAGTGCAAACAAAGAAAGAAAACCAAGTATTAAAAATTCATCACCTCGAAGACCAACAGCTAAAATATGTGTATCTGCAAACTATACATTACATCCTTCAGTCAATGGAAAAAATATCTGAAACAAAAATATTCCTTAAGCAAAATGCATATATAAATACACACTTACAAAAATGTGTGTGAATTTCTATGGGAATCTTTCAGCTCTGTAGTTCTAAGATAGTAAGGGAAAAGCAACATAATGCAACATAATACAAAGAGAGCATGGAAAACGAATGTACCGTATTTTTCGCACCATAAGACGCACTTTTTTCCCAAAAAACAGGGGGTGGAAAGTCTGTGCGTCTTATGGAGTGAAGAAAACAGATTATATTTTCCTGTTTTCTTCTCCTAAAAAATTGGTGCGTCTTATGGAAAGGTGTGTCTTATGGAGCGAAAAATACGGGTAAGTGGGATTTAGAGAAATGCAAAAAAAAACCCCAATATCAGTTTTTCACACCTCTAAAAACATCCAAAATACAATTACATAACAACTGTCATACCCTTATAGCTACAGAAATTAGAAAAAAAATATTCCAAGGGCCAGTCATCAACCAAGAAAAGTTGGGCTGCCTTAAGTGTTCTCTGCATTTTTTTCCTTTTAACTAGAATCCTCATGGTTCACTGATATGCTTCAAATTTGCAAAGCAAGGCTGCAAATCAAATATTTCCTAAGACTTGAGGTACAATTAATCTGTGCTAAGTGGCCTTGAATATGCATTCCTGATTATGTTCGTAAGAACTACCAGCATCTTTGTAGGTGACTGCCAAAAGGGAAAAGCTATTTTGGGGTCTTTATACATGACTTAACTTGTTCATTTTTAAATTTCCTGTTTTATAATGGAAAAGTGCTCAGTTCAGTAAATCATCCAAAACCTTAGGGATAAACATACACTATTAATCTGAAGGAATGAATGCTCTGAATCCATGAGGTGTAATAAATCATTGTTGATCTTGGGAAGAGAGACATGAATTCAAATTCCTACTAACAAAGCTTAGTGGGTGGCTGTGTATTACAGTCACAAGTAATTACATCTCACATTAATCTACCAGACACAGTTGTAAAGATGGAATATGCCATCCCCATGTACCTATTATATCTCTGAACCTCCTAGAGGAAAGGAATGGTATTTATGTAGCAACAACTAAATAAAATTAATTACTAAATAAAAGCCAATAGAAGATACAGTGGTGCCTCGTATAACGAGTGCCCCGTTTAACGACGAATTCGCATAGCGATGGCAAAAATGCCATCGCTTTTGCGATCGTATAACGAAGGTGCCTATGGGGAAAAATCGCTTTGCGATGTTTTCCCTGTAGGCACCATTTTCCCCCAGCTGAGCCTCCAAAGGAGCGCTCCCGCCACTCAGCTGGGGGAAAATGCCTGCGGTGGCCTTCGAAGGACCCTTCCGAAGGGTCCTTTTGAGGCCACCACGGGGGGGAGGGTGGGGGGATCCGATGCCTGTCAGGCATCCTGGGCTCGGATCCCACCCGCCACCGGTTACCTTGGGCGGTTACCGGCGGCGGGTGGGATACAAGCCCGGGATGCCTGAAAGGCATCCAGATCCCCCCGCTCTCCCACTCTCCCCCCACCGCCTTGGATCAGACCCGCGGGGACTAGCCCTGCCATGGCTGGACTCCCAAGAGTCCAGCCATGCCCGGGGTAGCCCCCGCGGGTCGGATCCAAGCCGGATCCAAGCCGCGGGGGGAAGGTGGGGAGACCCAATGCCTGTCAGGCATCCTGGGCTGGGCAGCGCGGGGCGGCAGGGACAGGGTGGAGGGGTCCCGAAGGTCTCCAGGCTTTTGCCTGGAAGCCTTCGGGATTCCCCCTCCTCCCTGTCCCCTTAGCTGGCAGCCACCCCTCGCTGCTTTCCCCAGCCTGGATCGGGCTCCTGGGAGTCCGATCTCGGCTAGAGAAGGCAGCGCGGGGCGGCGGGGACAGGGGGGAGGGGTCCCGAAGCCTTCGGGATTCCCACTCCTCCCTGTCCCCTTAGCTGGCAGCCACCCCTCGCTGCTTTCCCCAGCCTGGATCGGGCTCCTGGGAGTCCGATCTTGGCTAGGGAAGGCAGCGCGGGGCGGCGGGGACAGGGGGGAGGGGTCCCAAAGCCTTCGGGATTCCCCCTCCTCCCTGTCCCCTTAGCTGGCAGCCACCCCTCGCTGCTTTTCCCAGCCTGGATCGGGCTCCTGGGAGTCCGATCTCGGCTAGGAAAGGCAGCGCGGGGCGGCGGGGACAGGGGGGAGGGGTCCCGAAGCCTTCGGGATTCCCACTCCTCCCTGTCCCCTTAGCTGGCAGCCACCCCTCGCTGCTTTCCCCAGCCTGGATCGGGCTCCTGGGAGTCCGATCTTGGCTAGGGAAGGCAGCGCGGGGCGGCGGGGACAGGGGGGAGGGGTCCCAAAGCCTTCGGGATTCCCCCTCCTCCCTGTCCCCTTAGCTGGCAGCCACCCCTCGCTGCTTTTCCCAGCCTGGATCGGGCTCCTGGGAGTCCGATCTCGGCTAGGAAAGGCAGCGCGGGGCGGCGGGGACAGGGTGGAGGGGTCCTGAAGGCTTCCAGGCTTTTGCCTGGAAGCCTTCGGGATCCCCCACCCACCCTGTCCCTGGCAGTTTTTAGTCCATTGGAACGCATTAACCAGGTTTTAATGCGTTTCAATGGGCTTTTTAATTTCGCTTTACGATGTTTCCATATAGCGATGTTAATCCTGGAACGGATTAACGTCGCTATACGGGGCACCACTGTATTAGTAATAGATAATTTGATAGGGTTTTTTTTACTAGATGTCAGATATAAACAAAGATTCCCAGAAAGGAAGAGAGAAGAACTCTCAAGTACACTGTACTGATTGATTTTTGTCAAACCGTGGGTGTGACCAGAAAGGCATTTGTCCTGCAGCTTAGCCTGGGTTGGGGATGGATCAATTCACTCATTTCCCCTATCACCACATGATGCACATGCCATTGCAAACCAACCTACCCCTAATTGATGCCTTCTTGCATCTTTCTGGGTCCTGGTCAGGGGTTACTGTTTTTTCAGCTGTTTTGGTTTGGTTCCAGTGTGTATGATCAGTTGGATCAAGCCAGTTGGATTAAGCTGTCCCTTTCCTTAAGCTATATAATGATCTTGAAAAATACAAAGCTTCTTTTCCCTTCCCCTGTAGAGGGAGGAAAGGAATTCTCCATTTCTTTTCAATAGTTGCTAATGCATCAGCAATGCTTTGAGGGTTTTTTAAAAAAGCTCTTTCAAAGTACCGAATATGTATTGTGTCAGTTAAGGTAAAGGTAAAGGTTCCCCTTGACAATTTTTGTCCAGTCATGTTCGACTCTAGGGGGCTGTGTTCATCCCCATTTCCAAGCCATAGAGCCAGCGTTTGCCCGAAGACAATCTTCCGTGGCCACATGGCCAGTGTGACTTAGACATGGAATGCTGTGTCAGTTAGCAACAATTAAAAGGAAATGGAAAGCTTCATCTCATTTCTTGAATATAAGGAAGGAGGGGTCCTATTGTGTCTCCATCAGTATCCTATTACAGAGACTAGGGGCCACCATGGAGAAAGCTTGATTCCTTGTCTTTGCCTTTCTGGCTACCCTCAGGACAGCCACTTTTAGCAATATGGATACAAAGGAATGGGTGCAATGGGTACCTGATTCCTGAAAGAGATGTTCAGACAAGTATCGAGGTCCAAAACCATTAAGGGCTTTATAGGTCATAACCAGTACCTTGAATGAAGCATGGAAACTGGCAGGAAGCCAATGAAGGCATGCAAAGGCAAGGAATATATGATCAAATTTACTAATCCCGGAAATCAGTCTGGCCTGCTGTAGTTTCTGTATACTTTTCAAGGGCAGCTCTTCATAAAAAAACATGTTATATAGTTATATGACACAATCTCTGAACTTTAATCTCACATGTGTATACATTTATATATACACATGTGAGATTAGACGAGTAGACGATGTCTAGAGGGGCGGGGTAAAAATCAAATATATAAATAAAATACATTTAAGAAGTTCAATGGAAATTAAACTGAATTGAAAGATATAACAAACCTTGGAAAAAATGAAGTGTTAATTCTTTCTTTTGTTGTTGTTTAGTTGTTACGTTGTGCCCAACTCTTTGTGACCCCATGGACCGGAGCACGCCAGGCCATACTGTCTTCCACTGCCTCCCGGAGCTGGGTTAAATTCATGTTGGTCGCTTTGATGACACTGTCCTACCATCTCATCCTCTGTCATCCCCTTCTCCTCTTTCCTTCACACTTTTCCAGGGAGTCTTCTCTTCTCATGAGATGGCCAAAGTATTGGAGCCTCAGCCTCAGGATCTGTCCTTCCAGTGAGCACTCTGGGATGATTTCCTTTAGAATGGATAGGTTTGTCCTCCTTGCAGTCCAGGGGACTCTCAAGAGCCTCCTCCAACACCACAATTCAAAAGCATCAATTCTTTGGTGGTCAACTTTCTTTATGGTCCAGCTCTCACTTCCGTACATCACCACAGGAAAAACCATAGCTTTGACTATTCGGACTTTTGTTGGCAAGGTGATGTCTCTGCTTTTTAAGATGCTGTCAAGGTTTGTCATCACTTTCGTCCCAAGAAGCAGGCGCCTTTTAATTTCAGGGCTGCTGTCAACATCTGCAGTGATCATGGAGTCCAAGAAAGTGATATCTGTCACTGCCTCCATATCTTCCCCTTCTATTTGCCAGGAGGTGATGGGACCAGTGGCCATAATCTTAGTTTTTTTGATGTTGAGCTTCAGACCGTTCTCCTCTTTCACCCTCATTACAAGGTTCCTTAATTCCTCCTCACTTTCTGCCATCAGAGTGATATCTATCATCTGCATATCGGAGGTTGTTGATATTTCTTCCGGCAATCTTAATTCCGCCTTGGGATTCCTCCAGTCCGGCCTTTCGCATGATGTATTCTGCATATAAGTTAAATAAGCAGGGGGACAATATACAGCCTTGTTGTACTCCTTTCCCAATTTTGAACTAATCAGTGTTTCCATATCCAGTTCTAACTGTTGCTTCCTGTCCCACATATAGATTTCTCAGGAGATATATAAGGTGGTCAGGCACTCCCATTTCTTTAAGGACTCGCCATAGTTTGCTGTGGTCCACACAGTCAAAGGCTTTTGCATAGTCAATGAAGCAGAAGTAGATGTTTTTCTGGAACTCTCTGGCTTTCTCCATAATCCAGCGCATATTAGCAATCTGGTCTCTAGTTCCTCTGCCCCTTCAAAATCCAGCTTCTACTTCTGGGAGTTCTTGGTCCACATACTGCTGAAGCCTATCTTGGAGGATTTTGAGCATAACCTTGCTAGCGTGTGAAATTAGTGCAATTGTACGGTAGTTGGAGCCTTCTTTGGCACTGCCCTTCTTTGGGATTGGGAAGTAGACTGATTACAGTAGTCTAATTTTGAGATTACCAATGTATGAACCACTGTTACTAGCCATTTCGTAATCAGGTAGAGGCACAACTGGGTAATCAACCGAAGTTGACAAAAGGCATGGCCAATATCTGAGCCTCCACAGAAAGTGATGGGTCCAAGAGTACCCCCAAGCTGCAGACCTGATGCTTCAGGGGAAGTGTAACACCACAAATGTCATACATGTTTCCCTTTAACCAATCTGATAATCTTCCTACTGTGACAAACCCAGACCTACTGGGATATGCCACAGTTTCACTAAGCTGCCACCAACCATTCCCTGTAAGGAGTCACACAGACCAGGAATGGATTTTTAACAAACAAAGGAATAAGGTTTATTTAAATAACACACAGGGAAAATAAAATGATCAAGTGAATAGGATACAGTAACGTGGCTTAGTCTCAATCATACATACACCAGTTTGGTTCACACAGAACACCTTTAAATAAAGCACAGACCCTGAACCTATCAGTTCTGGCTACCCATACAGACACCTGAACCTATCAGGTTGGTACTGACTGACACACAGTAGTACCCTGTCTGACACACAGACTCCCACTCAAGCTTCTTCTCTCAGCTCTTCTCCAGCTTCTCCTAAACTTCTCCACACAGGATCCCCATATATATACAGTACAGCCCCTCCTCCTGATGTCCCGCCTTCCACTCCCCATAGGATGGAACTTTCCCTCCAAACCCATGACAGACAGGTAACATCAGTGCTGTATGTAACACCTCCCCTCTTTATAAGTTGTTTTGTAGGGGGAAAGCTAAGGTGCTTTTCACCAAAAAACAACCTGGTTAAAACACACAAAAACAGTTATACATACAATACCATACTTACTTATACTTACACTCTAAGTTAAACATTTACCATTTTCAATACATCAAGTTACCTTTATTCATACAAACCAAGTTAAAAAAAAAACAGGTACATTTAACCTTTGGTCACCAACATATATACATAGTCCATGTTTCTTTCGCCGTCTTCATTCTTCAGGTCTTCTTGACAAGGCGTCAGCAACACAGTTCACTGACCCTCTGACCACCTTCACTTTAAAGTCATAGTCTTGCAAGTTTAAAGCCCACCTCATAAGTTTACTATTGTGGGTTTTCATTGTCTTTAACCATTGCAGTGGTGAATGGTCAGTGCACAGAACAAAATGTCTTCCCCAGATGTAAGGCTTGGCCTTCTGGATCGCGTATACTATGGCCAGGCACTCCTTTTCCACGGTTGCCAAATGTCTCTCACCTTTCTGGAGTTTCCTACTCAGGTAGGACACTGGATGCTGGTCACCATTCTCATCCTCCTGGCAAAGAACTGCTCCTACCCCGCTGTTAGACGCATCGGTGTAGATGATGAACTCCCGGTCGAAGTCTGGAGCACGCAGCACTGGATAGTTGATGAGGGCCTCCTTCAACCTCTGGAACGCCTCCTCACAGTCGCTGGTCCACGGGATGCGGTCATCAGTCTTCTTCCTCGTCAGATCGGTCAGCGGAGCCGCAATCTTGCTAAACCTCGGGATGAACTTTCTGTAGTAGCCCACCAACCCAAGAAATGATTTGACTTTTTTCTTGGTGTTGGGTCTAGGCCAATCACGAACTGCTTCTATCTTGGCCTCTAGGGGTTTGATCACTCCTCCCCCTACTATGTGACCCAAATATTTTATTTCTGGGCTACCCAGCTGCAGTTTGTTCTCTTTGCAGAGCCTAGGCCAAAGCACTTCCTCCCCTGGGTTAAAGTGCCTCTCCCTGCCTTCCTGGTCATCCCAAGCTTTCTTTCTGACCTTTTGAGCTTGCAGGGTCTCTGCTGCTAGCTCTAGGTTTCTCTTTAGGTCATTCCTTAAAGAGTCTATATATGTCACAACGTCTTGTGGGTTATCCTGGGTGATCTGCTCCCAATTTTGTTTGATCAAATCAAGGGGCCCTTTCACCCTTCTCCCAAATAAAAGTTCAAACGGACTGAACCCGGTACTGGCTTGTGGCACTGATCGATAAGCAAACAAAAGGGATTGCAGCTTCTGGTCCCAATTCTTTGGATTCTCTGCCAAGTAAGCCCTAATCATGCGCATTAGAGTCCCATTGAACTTCTCAGTTAACCCATTACTTTCAGGGTGATAGGCAGTGGTTTCCTTGTGCTTAATTCCACAGATTTGCCATAAGCGTTTCATGAGCTTCGATGTGAACGATGCGCCTAAATCTGTGATTATTTCTGAGGCAAATCCCATCCTGGACATATACCCCACCAAGGCATCTGCCACTGTGTTAGTTTCAATGTTAGTCAAGGGTATGGCTTCAGGGTACCTCGTGGCATGGTCCACAATGGTGAGAATGAACCTGTTCCCCCTCTTTGTGGCCTTGGGCAAAGGTCCCACAATATCCACCCCTATGCATTTGAACGGAGTGTCAATCACAGGCAAAGGGCACAACTTTGCTTTGGTCCTGTCGCGGCTATTCCCCTGCCTTTGACACACATCACATTGTTTACAGAACTCTTTGATCTGCTTCCCTATTTCAGGCCAGTAAAAATTCTGTGTGATTCTCTGCTGTGTTTTGTTCACCCCTAAGTGTGCAGCAAACATGTCAGAGTGCCCCCTTTGTAAGATCATGGGGCGATACTTTTCAGGTACCACTAGCTGACTTCTGATCCCATCTCCCCCTGTTGAGATATTCCTCAGGGTCTCTCTATATAAAATTCCCTTTCTCTCTCGAAATCTCACTGGGGTTTCAGGTGTTAGCTGGGCGTCTGTCACCTGTTCAAAACACTTTTGGAGAGTGGCGTCTGCCTTTTGCTCTTGGCCAAATCGGCTGTCTGTGGTCAAGGTTTCCACCTCAGCTTCTGAACTCCCCCCACCTGCTTCCGTCTCGGGCTCTTCATTACCCCCCTGAACTGTCCCCGTGGTGGCTTGTGAACGTGTAATCACTAGCACTCGTTTCACATGTTCAGCCAGGTCATTTCCCACGAGCACGGCTGCTGGCAGAGTCGATGAAATTGCTAGCCGCCAAACTCCCCTCCAGCCTTGAAAGTTCATAGGTACCTCAGCTACTGGCAGCGAGATCACCTGTCCCTCAATCCCTGCCACCTTTATGCTCTCATTTGGGATTACATACTCCCTAGGAATAATATCTGGATGGCACAGGGTCACCTGGGAACAAGTATCCCTTAACCCCCGATACTGATGGTCAAGTATTCCTACGTCCACCCCTGCTGTTTCAAACAACTGAGAATCTGTTCTCACAAGTAAGCAGCGCCTGACCTCCACAAGAGGACCATTTTCCTCAGCCTGATCAGCAGATGTAACTGTTCCAGATTGAGTAGCCATGGCAACAGGCTCCCTCAGTGACAAGGAGCTTTGCTCTTTCTGGACACAGAACACAGCTTTTGGCTTGGTTCCACTCGAATCATGAGGCACATTTCCTTTTAGCTGCTTTAATTTCTCACACTCTGAGATTAGATGGCCCTTTCCCTGACAGAAATAACATTTCCTGCTGTATTTTGAGTCTTTCTCCTCTTGTTTTGGTTTTCCCTCCAAAATCTGAGGTCTTGGTTTCATGTCTGAGGGCTTCCCTTCACCATGGGCCCCTCCCCCTTGCTGGTTTTTCCCTGGTCCCTGAGAGTACTTGCTGTAGGTTTCTTTAGGTTTCCCCATCGATTTCCCCTCACCCAAGGGCTTTCTTATTTGGGAAATAAAATCTGCGATCTCGGCTGCTTCTGCCACAGATTTCGGTTTCCTTTCCCTCACCTGGAACTTCAGTTCCCCATGCAGGACTGAATAGAACTGTTCCAGCGCTACCAAGTCTTTGAGCTGCTGAAAGGTCTCTGTCCCCTCCTGAGATAGCCATTTCTCTAGCAGCCTCACCAGTTGGGCCCCCACTTGGGTAAAAGTCTGCTCTGGTTTCTTGGTGAGTGACCTGAATCTCTGCCTCAGCTGTTCCGCATTTATCCCATGTCTGGCAAACACCAGTTTTTTAAACTCAGAGAAGTCTTTTAGCAGCTCCTCTGGCATCTCTGCATAGACTTCTGCCAGGCTGCCACTGATTAAAGATCGCATAATGGTCATCTTCTCAGTTTCCCTTACTGAGAAGTCCACAAACGCTCTTTCCACGAGGGAAAAGAACACCTCAGGACAATCTCCCTTGTGGTATACAGGGAATTTCTTCAGGTCAGTCTTAGACAATTGGCCCCCCTCAGAATCTCTATTGTTATTATTGTTCTGATTCATCAGTTCCAATTTTCTTAACTCAAACGCCATTTTCTCTTTCTCCAATCTTTCTGCTCTTTCCATTCTCTCTCTCTCTAATTTTTCCTCCATTTCCAATTGCCTCATTCTCAGTTCATGCTGTTGGGCTATGAGCATTTTCCTGAGCTCTGGGTTCTGTTCTCCCGTGCTGTCACCCTGCACTGAGCCAAATTCATCCTCAGAACCTTGGTCCACCTGGGGGTCTTTCACTTCACCCATTTCTGCCATTTGGCTTCGAGTCAAGGGCATAATCCCCCCCCAGAACAGGCTGCTTTCAAAAGTCAAGCCTCTAAATAAAGCGACCACTTTTTTTCTCTTTTGCCTCAGAACCAGCCTTCTATAGAGTGCTGCTGTTCTTCAGCACTAACTTGCAACTGTTGCAAGCCAGAGTCTACCCCCCTCTGCTAGGCCTCTCAGCAGGCAGGCTAGATCACTGCTACTTCACACAGTTTTGCCTCAGCCTTTTTCCCGCCAAAACAGGTTGCCTCAGAGCTCCCTAATCTAGTCCCCAATTGGCACGTTCTTCCACTAGCGCACCTCCCCGTGAGGTACGCCTAGAAGATTACCTACGCGCCCTCAGATTGTCCCTGACTAGACCCCCCTTGCTCTGGGCACACTTGCCAAGGCTTTGCTGGACCACTGGACCAGTCGTATCCCACACGCTGGACACCAATCAATGTGACAAACCCAGACCTACTGGGATATGCCACAGTTTCACTAAGCTGCCACCAACCATTCCCTATAAGAAGTCACACAGACCAGGGATGGATTTTTAACAAATAAAGGAATAAGGTTTATTAAATAACACACAGGGAAAAATAAAATGATCAAATGAATAAGATACAGTAACGTGGCTTAGTCTCAATCATACATACACACAGTTTGGTTCCCACAGAACACTTAACTTGAAGCACAGACCCTGAACCTATCAGTTCTGGCTAACCATACAGACACCTGAACCTATCAGGTTGGTACTGACTGACACACAGTAGTACCCTGTCTGACACACAGACTCCCACTCAAGCTTCTTCTCTCAGCTCTTCTCCAGCTTCTCCTAAACTTCTCCACACAGGATCCCCATATATATACAGTACAGCCCCTCCTCCTGATGTCCCGCCTTCCACTCCCCATAGGATGGAACTTTCCCTCCAAACCCATGACAGACAGGTAACATCAGTGCTGTATGTAACACCTACTAGTAGGAAATCCATCTTATTTGGATTCAGTTTCAGTTTATTGGCCCTTTTTTTCAGTCCAGCATTAACACTAGGGAGTGCTCAAGTACCTGTACAGTATCATCTGCAGCACAGGAGAGCTGGAGCTGTATGTCATCAGCCTACTGGTCACAGCGCACCCCAAATCTCTGTATGATTTCTCCTAGCAGCTTCATGTAATTGTTAAAAAGCATTGGGGAGATAGTTGGCCCCTATGGGACCCTATAACATAGGTCCCAAGATGTGGAGATGGCATCTCCAAATTGTACCATCTTGCATCAGTCATGAAGCAAAGACTGGAACCAGTGAAGAGCAGAGCTCCCAATCCCTAAATTCAATTGCTATCCCAGAAGGATACCATGGTCAATACCATGTTCCCCCCAAAATAAGACAGGGTCTTACATTCATTTTTGCTCCAAAAATACATTAGGGCTTATTTTCAGGGGATGTTTTTCCCCCATGTACAGCAATCTACATTTATTCAAATACAGTCATGATATCTTCTTCTGGTTGCTGCACAATGGCAGAGGGTGGGGTTTCACTTAACTGGAGCTTGTTTTGGGGGTATTGCTTATATTACGAGCATCCAGAAAAATCATACTAGGGCTTATTTTCAGGTTAGGTCTTATTTTCAGGGAAACAGAGTAGCATCAATGGCCACAGAAAGATCCAGGAGGACCAATAGGGTTATACTCCCCCATCTATCTCTTGAGAGAGAAAGATTATCTTCCATGGTGATCAATGCTGCTTCAGTGCCATGCCATGTCTTAAACCCCAATGAATCAAGACTATCCACCACCCTTAACTTGCCACCAACTTGAGATTTAATAAGTCTGTAATTATTCAAATCATCTGTCTCCAAATTACCGTATTTTTTGCACCATAAGACGCACTTTCCCCCCTCCAAAATGTGGGTGGGGAAGTCAGTGCGTCTAATGGTGTGAATGCAGCAATTTCGTCGCTGCTGGCCCCGTGGGGGGGAGCGTCGCAAGGGTCCGGGTGAGCCTTCCAGGACCCTTGCGAGGCTCCCCCACCCCCCCACGGGGCCAGCACCGGCGAAATCGCCAGCTTCCAGGTGGGGGGAACGTCGCAAGGGTCCTGGAAGCTCACTCAGATCCTTGCGACGCTCCTCCCACCCATGCACCGGCCAGCACTGGCAAAATCGCCAGGTTCTGGGGGTGTTTGGAGGCTTCCCAAGCCTCAAAACACTCCCAGAAGCTGGCGATTTTACCCCCCCTGGTCCCATGGGGGGGTGGGTGGAGGGTGGCAAGGGTCCAAGGGAGCCTTCCAGGACCCTTGCCACCCTCCCCCCACCCCCCCGCGGGGCCAGCCCTGGCGAAATCGCCAGGTTCTGGGGGTGTTTGGAGGCTTCCCAAGCCTCAAAACACTCCCAGAAGCTGGCGATTTTACCCCCCCTGGTCCCATGGGGGAGTGGGTGGAGGGTGGCAAGGGTCCAAGGGAGCCTTCCAGGACCCTTGCCACCCTCCCCCCACCCCCCCGCGGGGCCAGCCCTGGCGAAATCGCCAGGTTCTGGGAGTGTTTGGAAGCTTGATAAGCCTCCAAACACTCTCAGAAGCTGGCGATTTTAAACCCCCCCCCCGCTCTGTGGGGGGTGGGGGGAGGGTGGCAAGGGTCCAAGGGAGCCTCCCTTGGACCCTTGCCACCCTCCCCCCACCCCCCGCGGGGCCAGCACTGGCAAAATCGCCAGGTTCTGGGGGTGTTTGGAGGCTTCCCAAGCCTCAAAACACTCCCAGAAGCTGGCGATTTTACCCCCCCCCGGTCCCATGGGGGGGTGGGTGGAGGGTGGCAAGGGTCCAAGGGAGCCTTCCAGGACCCTTGCCACCCTCCCCCCACCCCCCGCGGGGCCAGCACTGGCAAAATCGCCAGGTTCTGGGGGTGTTTGGAGGCTTCCCAAGCCTCAAAACACTCCCAGAAGCTGGCGAATTTACCCCCCCTGGCCCCATGGGGGGGTGGGGGAACATGGCAAGGGTCCAAGGGAGCCTCCCAGGACCCTTGCCAGGCTCCCCCCCACCCCCCCCACGAGGACAGCGGGGGCAAAATCGGGAGCTTCCAGGACCTTTTCTGAGCCTGGAAAGGCTCAGAAAAGGTCCTGGAAGCTGCCTATTTTGCCCCCTCTGTCGCCCGGGGGAGGCAGGGTGAGTCTCCAAAGGGCCCTAGGGTGTGTTCTAGGACCCTTTGGAGACTCACCCTGCCTCCCCCGGGGGCCAGAAGGGGCAAAATCACCACCTTCTGGGGCTCTTTTGAGGCTTGGGAAGCCTCAGAAGAGCCCCAGAAGGTGGCGATTTTGCCCCCTCTGGCCCCTGAGGGAGGCAGGGTGAGTCTCCAAAGGGTCCTAGAACACACCCTAGGACTCTTTGGAGACTGACCCTGCCTCCCCTGGGGGCCAGAGGGGATGAAACCGCCACCTTTGGGGGCTCTTCTGAGGCTTGGGAAACTTCAGAAGAGCCCCAGAAGCTGGCGATTTCATCCCCTCTGGCCCCCGAGGGAGGCAGGGGGAGGCTCCAAAGGGTCCTGGAACACACCCTAGGACCCTAGGGTGTGTTCCATAAGATGGACCTCTCCATAAGGCTCACCAAGTTTTAGGAGAAGAAAGCAGATAATTTTTTTCCTGTTTTCTTCTCCTAAAAATTTGGTGCGTCTTATGGAAAGGTGCGTCTTATGGAGCGAAAAATACGGTAGTCTTCTTAAGAATGGACCATATTATGATTTCTTTTAAACAGGAAGGCATGTGGCCTTCTTGAAGAGAGGCACTGATGACATGTGAGGTCCATTCTACCATAGTATCTTTTGCAAATTTTAATAGCCAAGATGAGTAAGAACACAAGATAAAGGCAGTAGCTTTACAGTGTGCAAGTGCCTTGTTAACATCCTCAGGCCTTATTAACTGAAATTGATCTTGTGAAACCTAGCTAGATGGTGCATTGATGATCCCAAACTGATTTACTAGGATAAATAAGGAGTCAAGTTCACAAAGGATGCATTCAATCTTAACTGGGCTGCCAGTCAGTTGCAATTCTCTATACACTTATTTCCCGCTAAAGTAAATGAAATTCAGTCATTGATTTCAGTGTAACCTATATATGATGAATGTAGTGTGAATTCAAATCTGAATATGCACAAAATAAAAGTAGATCATGTTAGATGGCACTGCCCACTCAAAATTACAGTTCTATCTCATGCCACGTCATAGAACTAGGTTTGAAAAATTATCACAGTATGTATGCAAGAAACGTGTTTCTTATGTTCTCAAACCTGCCTATGGTTTTAAAAAACATCCTCTGTTACACCGATCCTCGGCATGTTCAGCATTATTCAGGGTGCTAACTTTTCCATCTGACAACATGAAGAAATATATGCCACAGCAGTACAGATGGTTGCCCTCCCATGCCCTTACTTAAAAACCTAACAAAACCCCTTCTAGCCAGTCTGACACCTAGGTTTACCTAATATGAACTCAGTAAGCACTTTGAACTCTGCAATAATCTGATATCTTCTCAGACAGGCTCATTCAGTTCCTCTAAATCTAATCTATTTTGCAGCTGACCACTATTAGAAAAGTCCATTAAATGGAGTATCTATAAAATACTAATTCACTTCTCCCAATATATTTCATCCATTCTGGTTTGCTGTTTTCCTTCTGATATCCCTGATTACTTTTAAACCACCAGTTATAAAAGAGATGCTGGATTTTTAGTTTATTCTGTGGGATAGGGGAGGTGGTGGCAGCATATGTTTGTTTTTACAATAAATGGGTGATCTGACAAGTCCAATTCCAAGTCTTGAATTAGATGAAGTGACATTTCAAACCAACCCCCTGACAAAAATAGATGAGGATTTTGTGTACTTGGAACATCCAGCATGACAACTAACCAACTCCGTTCATTCTCTCCCCGTAACAATCAATATTTGGGTGAAATTGAAAATATTTCTTTTTAGGATTTATTTAAACTGTCCAGTCAATGCTTTGATTAGCTGTTATATAAGAAGAAATACCTATAAAATATCACTTTCCATAAAATTGTACTGAGTCCAGATAAAGTATATAATGGAATACGTTCGGTAGCAGGAGAGGGGGAAGGCTAGCAGTCTTAGCCTATTTTTATGGTCACTTCAGTATGGTATCATTCTAAAAGAAGTTGAAGACTGCATTAGCACTCATTTTTGCTCTTGCAAACAAAGAGTAAAAAAAGAAAATATGAGGACGTAAACATTTGCAAGGACACAGCTAAATGCAGAAGTATGTATGGTTGCTAAGGGGATAGGAAATTACAGGAAAGAAGCAAATAGCAAAGGTATGACAAAAGGCAAAAACTTCATTAGTGAAGAGACGGCATTCATTTCTATCCTCATGGCTAAAGCCTGCATTGCTATAAAGAGGAGACTGACCTAGTAGCTTCAAAAGAAGTGGAGGTCTTTGGGATTCTTTGACATATCTGCCCTTTTGCTATCTTAATATACATGGATGCCCCCCAAAATCATTAGCATTAACAAAAATCAGAGCTATATTTATGAAAATTGCTCCCAAAATCAGTGCTATAAATCAGTGGTTCTTAACCTTTGTTACTCAGGTGTTTTTGAACTGCAACTCCCAGAAACCCCAGCTAGCAGAGCTGATGGTGAAGGCTTCTGGGAGTTGCAGTCCAAAAACATCTGAGTAACAAAGTTTAAGAACCAGTGCTATAAACGAAAGAAATATTTCTATCCACTACTAACTATTTTTCATACACCATTAAGATTTTACTTGGAAAATGTGTATTTTGAATTAGATGATGATGACAAACTGGAGCTAAGCTGGAGCTCAGCAATTAAAGGGGGGGAATTCAAATTTCATTTCTTGCATATCAACGGACTTCAAACAATCTGTATTTCCAAAAAATACAAGCCACAAATTCTCAATTATAAGTATTTCAGAAGTGCACATAATCCCACTACATACAAGAGCATAGTATGGCACTCGTTAGATCAATGCAATTTTTTTAATGAAAATTACGTGTATCAAAAAGCACTCAGTATCTTCCAGAGAATTCTGTCAGGTTACAGAGAAAACATTTTAGGTTCTCAAACAGTGTCTCAGTTTGGCAATGGAGCACAAATCAACTATAAATAACATCTAAACATGTGAAACAGTACTTCCAAATAATTGTACATAATAATTGTACATCATAACTTTGTCATCTCTAAGCATGAAGGTCCCCCACTCCCAAAAACACCTATACATGTGTACTGGCTTTTAACTCTCTCACAACCATACAATAAAACCGTATACTTTACTGAAAATATGCAATTTTATGTGAAAAATCATTAAACAAATGTAAATCCTGTGTAATGACCTATGAGTAACAATGTAAACGAGTTTAATGATCCCATGATGTTATTTAAATATAATCAATTCCAAGGTCAGTACACTCTTTAAAATGTGTTTTTTTAGGTCATGACGAATGACCTGCATGTGGTCTCATAAAAGCTACGGCACAATCAACAGGGATTACCATAATTACTTCATCACACTACAAGTAGCTAATGGGATTACACCCAAAGGGTAAGCAATTATACGCTGCACACAGTGTAAATGTGCTAAGAGAGGTGGATAAGAGCAAATATTATAAGGTTACGATAAATAAGTTCCTACTTAGGAGGGTCAAGGTCAACAATAGCAAATTGCTATAACTACCAAAAAAATTAGTCTCTAGATTTTTGCCCTCTTTTTTATACTTCTATTTATCATTCCTATTATTTTGTTGACTATCTCCATTTCTGCCTCATTTCTTTATTCCATATAATATGTAAATCATTTCCTGACATAAACGTACTTCCCAATTTTGCATTCATATAAATATATATGAAATCTCGTCACTCGCAACAGTTTATCACATTATCAAACCCAAAGCTCATCTCTTACTTTGGTTTGCTTTTCCCTCCAACAAACCAGGAATGCACAAACCTAAAAAAAAAAAAAAAAAAACATGGATTCCTCTTCTGGCTTCTTGAGAGAGAAAGAAAACAAGAGGTTTAGCTGCTCCGCGGCTCAGACAACACAATGAACCAACAATGGATCTCTATTGCTCGTTTAGCCATTCACACTGCAAGCAACAGTGATCCAGCAGTGTGAACCTACATGCTATTTGTCCAAGGAAACAGCTCTTTGGGCTTTTTTTGTGCAAATCAAGTCATTTTGTACAATATAACCATATTTGACAGTTTCATCTGTAGCTTTTCAGCTTCATGAACAAATTTTGAAATACCTTTAACAATCAGCTCTGCGTAATTTGATACTCCGACTCCTCCTTCTGTGCGAATCATGCAGCGGTAACTCCCAGCATCCCGTTTGGTAGCATTCACTACACTAAATGAA
This sequence comes from Pogona vitticeps, assembly GCF_051106095.1. NCBI lineage: Eukaryota > Metazoa > Chordata > Lepidosauria > Squamata > Agamidae > Pogona > Pogona vitticeps. The sequence goes on from NC_135786.1 coordinate 181,506,217, forward strand.
GCTACAAATCGCCTGTCATTAAAAACCTTCATGTCCTTCAGAGGTGCATCTCGTACAAGCAAACCCTGGTTTTTAAAAAATGAAACAAAAAAAAACTTTCAATTACTGCACTTTTTTCAGTTATTACACTTTTTCATTCAGAATTATGTTAAATGAAATCTGACATATAAAATTAGTGGCCAGGTCAAAAGTATGACACTTCAACAAGGACCTCAGAATACTATGGAACTAACACCCTTTTGTAGTTTGAGTCTAGTGATCTATCACAGCTGAGATTTATCCTGGAAAGGGTTAATTCCAGCATGAACCAGATAATCATGGCAATCATATCAAAGTTCAGCTGGGTATCAAGTATAAGACCCATAAGGTAACTGCAGCATTACATATGGGTAAAGTAGGAGTAAATAAATGACTTATACCTTGATACCCAGATGAATACTGATATGACTGTCTTGAATATCCGATTTCATGCTGGAATTAATTCATTAAGGGATAAATCTTAGCTGTGATGAACTGCCACAGACTCAAACTACCAAGAACTGTTACAATCTTATAATGCTCTGACAACTTTTGAGTGTCATACTTTTGACCTTGATTTGAACGCAAATGTAAAATGTTGAATGTAAAATGGTTATTTTCAGTTTGGACAGAGCACTCAAGACTAAAATATTTAAAATAACCATATAATATATTTTATGAGCTGGTCACCCGACCATAATAAATAAATTCATTCAAAATATATAGCATCCATGTTAAGCTATTACAGCTCTTGCATTATACAAAGAAATGATAGAGTAGTGCTTTTGTAATTTGTTCTAATACAGCATAACAAATACAGAAGCTAACTAGTTCCAAAACCAGTCTCACTAAATTCTCTTTCATTTGATAATTTGTTTCGTTCCAGCTTTTACCTTTGCATCAAAATCTTTGTAGATCCATGCTTAAGGGAATAAAGCTCTGAATAGTACATGTGAATTCACACAATTATATACAGGTATGGGGCAGAGAGAGAAGGTTGATGACCATTAGGGATGAGATTTTCAGATTTCTTGGACTGCAAACCACACAGTTCCCCAGTATGGGGGTTATACGTGGCTTACCCAAACCTTAAAAACATCTAAATGTGGCTCACCTAGAACAAAAAAAGCTCAACTAGAAGGATCTGACATTTCACCAGAATTTGCTCTGCCTAGCTTCCTGTTCAGACAGAAAGTCCCAAGATAGCACCAGGACAGGAACAGGAAGCTTGTATGGAGCTATGTCTCAAAGGCTCCAGTCAAGGCTTTTTCTTATAGGTCAGCCACAATTTGGGTGTCAGTAATGTTTGGTTAAATCAGGTAGAACTCTCAGAATGGAGAACTATGGGATTTGTAATTATAAAAATCAGAAAATTCCAGGCCCATTAGGAAGAAACCAAATTTGGCGGCGGACGAAATTGGCAATTATAGGCCCGTCGCCAATGTTTCCTTCCTCAGCAAAGTGGTTGAGAGGGTGGTGGCAGATCAGCTCCAGGCGCTCTTGGACGAAACCAATGCTCTGGACCCATTTCAGTCGGGCTTCAGGCCGCGCTATGGTACAGAGACGGCACTGGTCGCACTGTTGGATGACCTGTTGAGGGAGGCCGATGGGGGCAACATGTCCTTGTTGGTCCTCCTCGACATCTCAGCTGCCTTTGATACCGTCGACCACAGTATCCTCCTGGGGAGGCTCTCCGAGTTGGGAGTCGGTGGCCTGGCACTCGCCTGGCTCCGCTCCTTCCTGGAGGACCGCCCCCAGAGAGTACAGCTTGGGGAGAGAGTCTCGGCCCCATGGAATCTCAATTGTGGGGTTCCACAGGGGTCGATCATCTCCCCAATGCTGTTTAATATCTATATGAGGCCGCTGGGCAGGGCCATCAGGGGGTGTGGGGCATCATGTCATCAGTACGCTGATGACACACAGCTCTACATCTCCTTTACACCAACTTCAGTGGATGCCGTCCGGTCCCTGCAGCGCTGCCTGGACACTGTACTGGAATGGATGCAGTCAAATGGATTGAGGCTGAACCCGGACAAGACGGAGGTCTTGAGGGTGGGCGGCCCTTCCGTCAGCGGCATAGGTGACTCCCTCTCCTTTGGAGGGACGACCCTTGCCGCAAAGAGTGAGGTCCGCAGCTTGGGAATACATCTGGACCCGGCGCTTACCATGGAAACCCAGGTGGCGTCCGTGGTCCGCTCTGCCTATTTTCATCTATGGCGGATTGCCCAGCTGCGACCATATCTTGATCGGGGGGCCCTCACTACTCTAGTCCATGCGCTCGTAATCTCGAGATTAGACCATTGTAATGCACTCTACGTGGGGCTGCCTTTGAGGCTGACGCGGAAACTTCAGATGGTCCAGAATGCAGCAGCCAGGCTCCTTAGTGGGGTGAGAAAACACCAGCATATCTCCCCCACCCTGGCTGCTTTGCACTGGTTACCCATCCGTTTCCGCGTTGACTTCAAAGTGCTAATGATCACTTATAAAGCCCTAAACGGTTTGGGACCTCAATACTTGGCAGACCGTCTTCTCCCACCCAGATCTACCAGATCTACCCGAATCACCCGACATAGCCAGCAGGGGCGGCTGAGGGGTCTGACGCCGAGAGAGGCCCGGAAGGAAAAAACAAGAAACCGGGCCTTCTCGGCGGTGGCTCCTCGGCTGTGGAACGCCCTTCCAACAGAAATTCGGCTGGCACCCTCGCTGGGTGTTTTTAAAAGCCAGTTAAAAACTTGGTTATTCAAGCAGGCCTTCCCTCCAGTCAATTAAGTCTTTCTCTTTTTCTTTTTCTTTGCTATTCCATCTTGGTAATCCTCTCTTTAAATTAATTGTTTTAAATTGAAACTGTAGTTGTAATTTTTATGATTTTATATATTTTTATACTGTTTTGTTTTATTTTGTAAGCCGCCCCGAGTAGACATGGTCTAGAGGGGTGGGGTAAAAATCAAATAAATAAATAAATAAATAAATAAATAAATAAATAAATATGAGGTGAGAAGAGAAAGGGAGAAAAGAGGCGTATCTGGAAGTGACTTACTAGGCCCATTGCATCTCTTCAGAGGTACTAACAAATTTGTCCACCTTGAATTCCTCTCTGCTCGTACATAAACACAAAATTCAGTCTGCTCTTTAGCAGATGTTCTCAAAGTGGCTTGCAACCAAGTAGCAAAGATAACAAAATATAAACCACAATAAAATAATGCTCAGTAGAGCAATAACGTGAAATGTTAGGATAAAATTGGAACTAAACACATTAAAAGCTTGCAGAAAGAAAAAGGATTCCACTTGGCACCAAAAAATGGCACCAATATAGATGAGGTTCTTTTTCTTATTATGCCCTATCTCACTTTTTAAAAGTGGCAGGGTTCAGACCAGGGTCTCAGAGGCTGGTCTTAACACTTTGTAACATCTGGTTGGAACAAGTTCTTAAAACCACATAGGTCCAAGCCACTTAGATTAAATCACCACTCTCAGTTTTGCTCAGAAATGGCCAGGAAAGTAGAATAAATATTTAAAGATATGCAAGATGTGTTTTATAATACGTTCCTGGTTAATTATTCTTCACTTTCTGTTCTAGTTTTAGTTTTTGAATAACCCTTCAGAGGCCATCCCCCACGCAGCACATTGTAGTAATCTACACAATTTCCAATGGAGCTAGCTATATGTAATGCATTTTCTTCTTATGATGCCAGTATTTTATTATGAGTGTAATGAAAAAAACAAAACAAAACAAAAGCGAAAATATTAACTTTCAGGGGTGCAATCTCCACAACACATTGTTTCCCTTTCCTCCCAGCCAGCACTTGCAGTTACTTTGAAAAAGTAACTTGCTATAGTTCCAACTCACCCCAAAGTGGCTAGACAAATAATAGATAAACTTTATTATGGCCTAGGACCAATATCCAAAATGCACATGAAGCATAGATACATAAAATGTATTATTTCAAATAACGTGCCAATACTGCATTACTATCACCATAAAAATATAAACATAAAATAGCTTAAAGTCTCCTAGTGGCATAATTAGTACTGGATTTATTCCCCTCTTAGAAGATTGCTGCTGTTAACTAAAAACAAATTATAAATTTACTAAAACCATTCGTTCCAAACTTTTAACTGCAGCAGCACAAAATTTTGCCACATTAAACATCATATTTATACTCTGCCCTGAAAGCAATCAAAGAGTGTTATATGCATCTGATAGTTAAGGAAATTTCTTTAAACAGGGTTCACTAAGAGTTTTCTGAATATCAAGATAAAAGGGGCTATGCAAAAAGACATGGGTTATTGTTTCTATAGAATTGCAAAGACTTTCGAGTTTGCAGTACAGGATCTTTTAAACTTTCCTCCTGGACTGCCGATGGCAGAGCATCATCAGGCAAGAGTGAAAGTTCAATTGTGTTTTTATACTGAAAGTAAACAAAAACAATTTGCTGGTCTAAAAGGTAGCAACACTATCAATTAGAATACTGTATTGTTTGAGGTTGTGCCTAGATCATGTTGCCTCTCATGTTGCCAGATACATTGGTACCAAAAGGAGAAAGACATAGAAAGACAAAAAGGAGGGCAAAAGTGGACATATTGAATGTTTCATTTGAATCGTTCCCGATTAAACCTGCAATCAATACAATTTTATTACAATTGCTGCCAATAAACGTCTCTTAGTGAACTGACCAAGAAACAGTCATGTTAAAAAATAAAAGTAAATTCAATGGAGGCTTTTTTCAAAATACCAAAGAATATTATTTAAACAGCTAATTGTACAATTATTACCTTATAATTTTTATTAGTTACACAACATATTTCTCAGAGGAGCCAACTTTTCGCAGAAGATCTTCATTAGCAATCACATATGCATAAAACTGTTCACAAGTGATATTCTTCAAATTGTACTTTGTGAGAGTCAACTAAGAGTCTGTTCCTTTCCTTTGTCCATTGAGGATTAATCATTAATCAAGGAGAACACTCTTTCCACAATGCCATTGTGTCCAGGAATACAGAAGGATAATTCACAAATTTTATGTAACTCTGAAAAGCAAGTTACATTTGGGCAACTTTGGAAAAATAAACTCCACTGTTCATGCGAGAGACTTTCAAAAAACTGTTCATTCTTGTCTTGCACAAATGATTTAAGATTGCAATATTGGTCAAACAACTGCACATCATCCAGAATAATACCCTTCTCTTTCAGGTATGATATGCATGTCCAAAGGTCATCAAGTGATCTGTCTTTGATTTTACTTAAGTACATCCAACCAAACCACTAAAATTCATCAAAAGGTTTCATCCACTTTTCTAAGTAACTAATGCATGCTTCATACACCAATCCAACATCTGCCATAAAACTATTGCACTCTTCTTCTTGACCACTTTCCTTAAGTCTTCTCAACATCTCCCTGACTTTTAGTGAAATAAATGTCTCCTTTAGTCTGCCTTTCAAAACTTCCAAGGTTGAGTGAAGAACGCTCATAACCTCTAACACTTATGTTTCTTCCCTTTCAATGGCCACAATATTAACTTGGAAGATAGACATAAAGGAATGAAGAAACCAAAGGTAAACTTCTGAAAAATCATTCTCAAATTTTTTTTCTATCATAGCAGGTGGTTGATTTACAGAAAGAAAATATTCTTTCAAAGCAGTAAATAGCCTCACCAGCCTCTCAGCTGGAAACTGAAAAGGGATGTGGATTCGATTTCTGCAGGACTCCCCCCCCCCCAATCTGGGAGAACTGTTTTCCAGCACAGGAGATGGACTGACTCAATAAAGAAAGCCACAGTCTTTTGTTTGTAAGACCTTTTGTTTGGTATTGCAGTCAAAGCAGGACCAGGGGCAGAGAGACTGGGATTCAGATTTGGGAATAAGCTATGATACTTTTGCCTGCTTTGGCCATGAGAAACGGAGAAACATGATTCCTACACATTTCAGAAATCTAGTCCCAAGTGTGTCGGTTGTCTTTTACTAGGTGTTTACTATTATTGAGACTCTGCTAAATATTCCCATTCTGCCCAGTTCAATTTAGAGTCTAAACAGAATCTTGAAATACTTGTTCTCAGCAGAAATTGCAAAGCTAAATACAGTGGAGATTAAATTTTGCAAGGTTCCTTTTTTTCATGGTTTTATGTAAGAGTCAATTCTCTCTTTGTGTGTCTCTCTCTCCCTCCCTCCCTCTCTCTCACACACAAACCTTCCTCAATGTTCAATTAGTTGCTTCAGTTCAGGATGTCCATTTCCTCTCTTTCAGTATGCCCAATTCCTCTTCAGTTCAGTATGTCCATTTCCTCTCATGTCCATTTCCATCTCGCACCCTTGAACCTTCTCTCCCTTGCAGTCATGTCCTTTTTTCATGGTTTTATAAAATTCAGTCTCTCTCTCTCAAACATACACCCTCCCTAAATTTTCTACAATCTTACCTTTAAAAAAGCTCTATGAAGCCACCCGTTGCTCTATTGCACCTTTCTTCCCTCCTTAACTGAAGTTTTCCCTCCTGCTCTCAGTCACCTCCGGCGGAAGCAGTCATTGACTGCCCGGGCTGTTGTACAGCTGTAACCAATCAAGCCGGCTTATCTCCAATCTCTACAAGAACGGAGGATTTACAAGTGCCGCAACCAAAGAAGGAGGGAGAGGTGGGTTACATTTTGAGGTTTGGCTGGAGGGGATGGGGATGAAAATAGAAAAGCTTTTTAGCTTGAAATACTATGAACTGCCAGCTTGTATTTTGTTCTCTTCTCAGCCACCTCATTATCAAATCCAAGGATGACAAAAAGGCCTCAAATGTAAGGTTTTCAGGGTGAGCTAGGCCCCATTTCTAGCTAGTTGTTTCTGAACAGGAAGCTAGCTGAAGCTACGTCTAGCTCAGCCTCAGAGCCTTCTGGTTGAAGCCCTTCTCTCAAACAATCCACATTTACGTGTCTATCTGTCTGTCTGTCAGACAGAACTCTAAGAATGGAGAATTATGAAATTTGTAATCCAAGAAATCATACACATACATACCAATAACAGAGCATGTTATAAGGCATGCATGTGAATAGCTCCTAAACCAGGGGTGGGCAATTAATTTCTATAGGGGGCCACATGAAAAATGTGAACTGTGTTCAGGGGCCGAACCAACTTTACCTTAAAATAAAATGAAACAGTATTGTTATGATTGTTTTTATTTTAAACTTGTTAATCTTCACAAATACAAAAGAGTTTTTTTTTGCGGTCTGTTAAAGAAAAGCAACTGATCAACTTTAAACAAAAAGTTATAAATGGTTTTGATGTTCAACTTGTTCAGTGAGAGAAATCCAGTCTGTCTTGGGCTTGAACACCATACTGGAGGGACAACCGGCAGGCCGGACAGGAATGGCTCGCGGGCCGTATGTGGCCCTCGGGCTGCACTTTGCCCAGGTCTGTCCTAAACCATGATATACTCCTCTTTTCCTATTAGGTGACACCATAAAGTAACCAGAAAATATTTGATTTATACTCCACAATCAGTGACATAATCTTTTTTTGAATAACAGCCATAATTTAATTAAATCTTCATTAATGGAAAAGAGAACTAATTGTGAATAATTATCTGTTTGCAACTACTTCCTTTTATGGAGCAAGAAATGCCAGTTACAGAAAAATACATGAAAACTAACCTGTCTGACTTTATGAAGTAAGAAGAACAAACCCTTCCTTTTGTACCAGAAAATTGAAAACAGAGAACTTATTAAGGAAATGCTGAGCTCAGTCTGTTAATTATGGTGTTCAGATGTCAACAAGTTGAAAGTAACCTGAACATGCTATTTATAGGTTTTGGAAAGCTCCAAATAAATTCAACATTAAATTGTCTCCTATAAATAATTCATGAGACAAAAATTCAAGGTTAAACAGAGCATTAGGTCTATCTAAGTAGGTGAATATTAAACAGTAAATAAGAAATTTTAAATTCTTTAGTAAGTAACAGCAGCAATGAAGAAGTTTAATTTTTAAACGGAGTTCATGATATAGCTTTATTTTAGAAATTGTTAGGGGAAAAACAATAGTAAAATAATTTGAAAAGATCCTATTTCCAAAGAGTTGTAGTATCACAGAACGAACTCTGCCTGTCTGCTGGTTTTAAGGTGAATGGTAGGTACTCTAGTTCCTCTGTAAATTAAACCTGTTATTGGTTGTTAGCCAGGTTTAGTTTGTTCCTTTGTTTTGCTTTTTCTGGTTCACGAAATATTACATATTACAGTGGTGCCTCGACTTATGACCATAATTCGTTGCAGAAGATGGGCGTAACTCAAAATGGTCGTAAGCTGAAGCATCATTTCCCATAGGAATGCATTGGAACACGATTAATTCATTCCAGACCAAAAAAAATCACCAAAAAAAAAAAAAAAAAACCACTTCAAGCCCCATCTGAATGTGATGGGGCTGGGGGAAAAAAACACCACACCCACCCACCCAGCTCCATCAGAATGCCATGAGGCTGAGGGGAAAAAAAATCAAACCCCCTACACACACAGAGACAGAGAGAGAGAGAGAGAGAGAGAGAGAGAGAGAGAGAGAGAGAGACAGAGCTCCATAGGAATGCCATGGGGCTGGGGGGAAAATTAAAAACATCCCCCCACAGCCAGCTCCATCGGAACGTGATGGGGCTGGGGGGAAAAATCTCTCTCTCTCTCTCTCTCTCTCTCTCTCTCTCTCACACACACACACACACACACACACACACACACACACACACACACACACACACACACACACACACACACACACACACACACACACACACACAGCTCCATCGGAACGCTGACATACGAGCATTTCAAGTTGTGACCCGCTCCGGCCGCAAAATTTTGCTTCGACTTGCGGCTGGAGCTTTGAGTTGCAAATAGAAAAAGGTAGGGGGGAAAGGCGGGGAATTCAAATTAGAGGGCTAACCGTTGATTGGCAAAGAGCTTCTTTTTCTGGCAGCTTTTCTGAGGCATCTTAGGCTATTCTTAATGACCAATGGCCTCCAGTTCAATAATATTCTTGGGCTTGTGTGCTACAATCGCCTTCTTCAAATCCCACCAGAGATTTTCTATGGGGTTCAAGTCAAGTGACACTGTAGAATCTTCCAGGACTTCTGCAATCAAACCTCGGTGGAAACTGAGGTAGGCTTGGGATCATTGTCCTCTTGGAAGTTCAAATGACACCCAAGCTTCAGCTTTCTCACAGACTGCATGATGCTTTCTCCTAGGATTTCCCGATACGTCAGTTAATCCAACTTGCCTTCCACACGCTCCAGGTTTCCAGTCCCAGAGGATGCAAAGCTGCCTGACAGCATCACCGAGCCACCGCCACGCTTAACTGTAGGCAGAGTGTTTTTTTTTCCAGTGTATGCTTCATTCTTTTTCCTCCAGACATAAAGCTGATCCACTGGGCTTAAAAGTTCCAGTTTTGTTTCACCATTCCACAGAACAGAATCTTCTGTGGCTTATTTATATGATTTTGAGCATTACTGGAGCTGACTTTTCTTGTGCTTTTTTTCGTGTGTGGTGGTGTACATTTTGGAGTTCTGGCACTGAAACCTGTGTTTAGTATGCACCTTACTGTGCAAACTGAAACTTCAGCATCTGTTGCCACAAAGTCTTGCTGCAGCGCTTTTGCAGTCACTCAAGTGTTTTTCTCTACCTGCTTTCTCAGAAATCTTGTTTCAGCTGTTGATAGCTTCCTTTTGCTGCCCCGTCCAGGTAGTGTAACCGATGTTCCTTTAACTTTGAACTTGTGAACTATGCTTCCAACACCTGTAGGATCATTCAGTGCCTTCACTGTATTTTTGTATCTTATTCCTTGCTTATGAAGGGTGATAATTTCTAAACTTTTTGGATCATTCTTTTTACTTAGTCGTATTTCTAACATGCAGTCAAATGTGACACTTACCAAGTGTATTTCATGTGTTCCAGCTCAAGCACATCTGGTGCAACTAATGAGGCTCTTGATACGTTGCAGGAAGTGCGCTTGCGACAACACCTGTTTTGCATATTTGTTCTGTTGTAAGGAATTCTATTCAGAGGGTTGAATAATTTTGAGGCTTCAGAATTAATTAAAAGTTGCATTTTCAGTTGCATTTGGGGGAACCATTTCAAGCATTCGTTGTGTTGAACTATTTTAATTGCTTTTGTTTGATTTGTTCATTGCAAACAGATGAAAGTTTGTAAACTTTGACACTAAACCTGATTTCAAACAGGGTTTGAATAATTCTGATGACAACTGTACCTGGCATTGTACTACATTTGCTAGCCTTTCCTTAGTAATCAGCTACTTGTGTATGATTTTTAGATAAAATAGTTTTGCATTACTGCTTTGACTGGATTTTTTAGTACTACTTGTGTTTTCTATTTTTGTGTTTTCCTTTTCTTAGAGTGACATTTTAAAAATATTTGTATACTTATTGATCTTTGCCTGAATATCACCTGTTAATGATATAAGATGCCTCCTTATTCATTGTTCGTAATTTTAAATATTCTCTTTTAAAGATGTTAACCACCATTGTATGCTCATTTTTTCCCAACTCTAAATATTGTACTTAATTGTTGTAAGTCGCCTTGGGTCCTTTTCAAGGACAGGGCATCAATCAATCAATCAATCAATCAATCAATCAATCAATCAATCAATCAATCAATCAATCAATCAAAAGTGGCCTTGACCAGTAACCTCCTGAGCTTCCATTGAGTTGAAAGTCTTGTCAGTGTAATAAGATGGAACTTAGGAAAGCAGTGCTGTTCAGCAAAGAATCAGGTCCATGAAGAAAACATGCCTTCTGTTTGTGCAATTGCAAAGTCGGTACATATAGTGTTATTCTGAATTGACAAGGTTGGCATGAATTTGCACTCAGTGAAATTTGCACTCAACAAGATGCTAGCCTTCGCATGCCCACTTCACTGGTATTTGTCCATGTTCAAACATGGAGTTGGCTAAAAACAGAGAATCAAATGTAAACTAATATCTACAATCCAGAAAAAAGGATTGTAAAATCATAACCTGCAGTCTTGTTCCTTTAATGGTGGTTAGCACCACAGCTGTACATACACTAACCTTGAATGCAAATGGAGTGTGCTGGAGTGTGAAACAACACAGGTAGAGAGAACAACTCTTTAAGTGATATGCTTCTGTGACATAATAGCTTAAATTGACAAGCAGGAGTAATAATTTCACTGTTCACAGAAGCATATAAGAAGGAAAACCAGGTGTACATGATTTACTATGACTGCTACAGTGAATCTGAGAAAACCTGGATGTCGAAACACAGAACTCAGTCACCACACACACATACGAGGGTGGGAGGGGGCAGAGAGAGCGAGGGGGAGGGATGGATTGAAGGATCTTTGGAAAAACTTCCATTGGCTGCCCATTAGCTACTGAGCCCTGTTCATGGAATTTGGTATACAAGGCCCTAAACAACTCAGGTCCAGGTCATCCAAGATACAATATTTTAGAACAACAAATCATAATGATTTTTATGTTCCAAGGAGCAAGACTCTGCTTACCAAAATATAGACTTAATAAGGCTTGCCTGATTGGGCAGTGGAGAAGGGCCTTCTGTTGCAGTGCGCACTTTGTGGAATGGTGTCTCCACTGAAATTAGGTAGCCTTCCAGCACTGGGTGTTTGGGCTGCCAAACAGAGACTTACCCAGGAGGGATGGGATTTTCATAATTCCTGGACAATCGGCTCAAGATATCACCTAGAATCCCCAAGACAGACTTCTAGGAGGGGAAGGAAAAAGAGAGGGGAAGGAAAAAGGAAGATCTTTCTATCGCCATTATCTGATTCATTCCATACACCTGGGCTGAGAAGCATAAGGGAACACACCAGGCTCCCTCCCTTCTGGCCTTTACGAAATCCATATTGTTCAAAGAGGTTTTCAGAAACATCTTAACCAAGGTTCCCTCTAAGGTCTGCCCCCCTCGGCACAGGCCTCCTCCTCCTGTACAGAGATTGTTTTCAGTCCCTTTGGTTCCAATCACGACGGAATCCCATGGGGGGTGAGTTGCGAGAGAGAGGGGCAGAGCCCCGCCCAGTGGGGCTAGAAATTACAGGGAACATTAGTCCTAACCCTTTTATACCCTCGTGGGTCCTTGAGTTGGATATTGCTCTTGATTTGCCATTGCCTCTAGGTGTATTTTGGATTATTGTTGTTATTGTTTGGATCTCATTATTTATGTCTTTGTTGGCTGGGGTGGGTAGTTGTTTTTTAATTGCTGTTCACTGCCCAGTATAGTGCCTGTTCACTAGATGGATGGGACAAAAATAAAATAAAATAAAATAAAATAATAAACACCTTTTCAGTTGCACTGCTTGTTGGGAGTCATCTAACTGCTCTATGGGAGGGTAATTTATTGAGAGGCTCCCCCTAATGAATCTAGTGGGTAACAGACAATGGTGGTAGGAAGACCTCTTTTTTTCCTTCCTCCTTCTCCTCCCCAAACTCCAGAAGTCTTCCTGGGTGACATAGAATTATAAAAATCTCATCCCTATTATTTACTCCTTCTGGCATTTTCCCGAATATTGAACATTATCGCATACCCCTGTTGTTAATGAATTATTTTCAAGGACTATATTGTTGTTATTACTTGTAGTCATTTCTAAAAATCATACTGCTATAAACAGCTTTGAATTTTTAAAAAGAAAGCAATATAAAGATGCTTTAAATAATAGTATTATTTAAATAGTTCCAGTATACTTAGCTTAATGGTGGTTCATTATCACAGAACCCTCCTCCCAAATGCCTTGGATTTGGGGGAGTTTTCTATTCCAATTTTTTGACATAACTTTATCACCCATCTTTTCCAACCATCTTTCTAAATGGGAGGTCATACAGGTGAGTTACCAGAAGCTCAGGGACTAGTGGGTTTCATTCTTAATAGCTGTTTGTTTCTATGCATTTTCAAGAATGTCTGTTCCCACAGATGGGGTCTGTAGTTCCAAATCTTCTCGGTTTGATAAATCAGGCTGGAAAAGATTACACTTTCCATGCATCCTAGCAGCAACGAAAGTGTTGGGTCATGTTCAGAAACACAGAGACTTTAATGACAAAATGTCAATAGCTAGCTGCTGATTTTCTTTTTCATACATACGACTTTACAAAATATAGCCTTATTAGGCATTTTTAAAAGAGTTAATTTGAATACATGTACTCCCTGCCTGTCACTATGTCTGCGTGAAGAAAGGCAGTCTGAAAAGGAGAGCATCTGCACAGTCTGAGTTGTGCATTTTCAGGTTTCCCAGCTGTATAGGGAGGCGTCATATGTACAGACAATCCCTCCTCCCGAGGAGACAGCAACAGCTAGGGGACAGGCTAAAAATCTCTCAATTCTTACACTTTCAGATTAACCCTCTTCTGAATACCTTGAGATGGCTTATCTTGTTTAGGTAGAAAGGAAAATTTAAAAGGTCAGTTGAGAATGAGCTCATTGAAGGTTTGGCCCAGAATGTGGTGATGATATTGTTGGCTTTGATTGCACTGAATGTGAAGGGTGAGGGCACTTGTCATTGAAGCCCTCTTTCTTCTAAAGTACTTATTGCAAAGATAACAACTACAAAGAAAGCTAACCCAATTATCCATAAAGATAGAATTTTAAATAAATCAATTTAATACAAAACTAATAGAACATTTTAAAAACAAAACAAATATATGTCTTTATAAGGGCATTCCATCCATGGCACAGAGATCATTAATTATTTAAGGACAGCAAAAAGTAATTCTATACATACAAGCAATCTAGAACTGAAATAAAATAGAACAATATTCTCAACCAGATTGCTTCATAGAATACATGATATCATTTTTATAATTGCTTCCTAGAATTGCTTGTACAGTTATGACAGTTCTTTTCCTGAGAGATGAGAAGATTATATTATGATTATGCTCCCATTATTATATATGCACATATTAGCACTTCTACCAACCAGTGAGGACACCTTTATATATGATTGTTCCAACTGGAATAATTATATTCTAATGTGCAATATCAAAATTATATTCCTTGGTTATATTGGGGCCTACTCAGAAGAAGGCATAGAAAATGTGTTTGGTCGCTCTGTTTTATGGAAAATTTAAGGGCTATGTCTGTGTAAAAAGAGGTGTGTCTCCTCCAACTTTCCAAAGAAAGAAAATGACAGAGTTAGGAGGAGGAAGGAGTATATATAGTTTTGTGATTGCAATGTTAGTTACCAGCCTGGTCTTTCTCTTTCTCTCCCCCCCCCCAAGTCTTTTAGGAAGTAGAAGGAATTTAACAATGGTTCTTTCCTGTCTCTCTATCTGTAACAGCAGTGGCAGAAATACTTAGGAATAGCTTAAGAGCCAGCTTTCATTGGGAGACACCTCTGTGCGTTCAGTGAGTGCTTTTTGCTATCAACTTCCTCATCAGCTACACATGGTGTTCCATCATGTTCCTACAATGTAGTTTAAGCCCCCTGAGCAAGTTGTGTGCCTACGGGCATCTCTGTTGATAGTATAGTGGAACCAGGGCTCACAGGTTAAAGCTCCTGGACTTTCCAGGTAGCGGGTACTATGATATAATCTGTCCTCAAGCTCCCCTACAGCCTCTGAACTTAGCTATAATCCTCATTATAACCAGGAAACAAAGGAAATCATTTCCCCAGGAGCAGAATATTGTTTCAAGTTGTATCTGTTGTATATGGGTAATGCTATCTTGAATTGGCAATAAGAACTATTTATTATACAAAATACCAGCTTCGCATTTGTTGATACAAATGTATCTAGTTGCTTCCATTTCTGGACTCTCTCTCCTATAGTGGTAGCTATGGGGGTAATCATAATGAGCATTTGCGTGTTCACATTTACAGTGATGCCACTGAATTCTATAATATAGAACACTTTAATGCAAACTGTCTCTGTAAAAATGTGTGTGCATTTGGGTCTATGCGGCTGAAATTGTATTGCGTAGATCCATCTGCACAACAGGAATGATAATATTGGCAATGATGTCCTGATGTGCACAGCCTGTACACAATGCCACAAATTTGAGTGCACCTAGAATTCAAAGAAGGAACCCTTAATCAGCAGCAATTTGGCACTGCAAACAACAGCATTTCCACTGTGTAAGCAGCCCCTGCCATACCATACAGGATTTCAGCTTGTGGGTGTAAGTGAATCCATTTAGAAGAGCCCTGCTGGCCCAGACCAAAGGCCTGTGTAGGCCAGCACTAAGCACAACTCACAATGGTTCCAACAGCACTGTCTTGCTCATGCGCCCCAGTAGTTAGTAGTGAGATGCATACTGCCTGCTTCTGTACAAAAGCTAGGGACAGTATAGTAACATTTGAAGCCTTTAGCTAGAGGTAGCATTTCTCCATTATTCTGTGACTCAGAGCAAAGTGTGTGTGTGTGTGTGTGGGAGCAACAAAGGAACTCACCACAAATGAATACCATTCCCCCCTCACCAATAGTCTTTGCCAGCACTAAGTTTTTGAACTGGCTACTCCAGAGCTTTCTCTGACTTTCTTTTTCACTTGTCTTTCTGTTCTCTGTGTATGGTAAAAACAGGCAGGATATCTGTGTTAAACCTGTTTTGCATTTTTTGCCATTAATCTGCATAACTGTAGCTTGCAGCTGTCTTCATTGTCGATTATTAGATCATAAATTACACCAAATTAAGTACCTTTGGAAATATCCCTATTGTAGTGAATCCCAGTAACTGATTTATTACTTTTTCCCCCCTTCTGGCCGGCTGCTTATCCAATTAGTGTAAGAGTGCAATTCAAAGCTATTAAACCCAATGGGAGCTTTCCCACGGACTTAAATGGGATGTTGATTGCACCCTGCATTAACGGCAATTCTTGAGTTCTTCAGGTTTTAAGCCTTATTTGTGACAAAGCACTCTCCTTAGGAAGGCTGGTTGTTGCATAACTATTCCTTGATTACTTCTGCTACATTTAAAAAAAAAATGATTTCTATTTTCTTACTTGTAATAGTCTTTATGGTGTTTTATTGGATATCCAGGCCTAGCTTCATGCATAAGCAGAAGAAGCCCTACTGGCTGCACCCTGCTCATTGAGAATGAGTCACAGAAATGACTGTGCGACTAGTCATTTCCAGAAAGACTGTGGCTCTCTGGATAGTCATCTGTAAATTCACACATGTAGTCATTTCTGCACCTGAACAAAGCCCTCGGAATATTGCAGAACCTAAAGAAAACTGTTAGACCAGCCTCCTTCACTGTACAAGCTCCTGTAACCTAAGAGTCATCCTTCAGTTCCCTGGTCTGTTATTGTTAACAAAAAAAATATTATGTGATAAACTAGATAAGGGTGGGTGCACTGCATGATCACTTGAAGAACTAGGCATTTAAGGAAGTCTAACAAACTATTCATCAGTAATCAGGGGTTGAAAATGGTCAAACATCACAACAGGTATCGAAACGGCTCGTGAACATGACAGCACAATCTTAGCACCTTGCAAAGAAACTGGTCCCTACACCTGTGAAAGGACTAGAACTGTTGCCGCATATGCAGCATTTCTCAAAAGAATCTAATCAGGTGACATTTTAAAAGCAGCAACGTGGTCTCAACCCTCAGCCTTCACCAAATACTATAGGCTGGACGTCAGAACAAAATGTGATGCTTTATTTGGAAGAGCAGTAATTTCATCTGTGTTGGCATGATACACATCTCGCCAGCTGATAAGTGAGCTTGTCAGTCACCCGCATGTGTAATTCACAGAGACCATGAAAAAAACTACAAGTTACTTGCCTGTAACTGTAGGTCTTCAGGTACAGAACGCTAAGGCTCTGCGAGGATATAATGTGCGAAACACTTTCTCCAGTACCATTGTAGATGAAGGGAAGAAAGCGGGAAGAACCAGGGGCTGATTATAGTTAAAGTCTGAAACTATTTTAGGTAGGAAAGACATATCAGGAAAAACAGTAGCCTTATCCTTATTGAACTGCAATAAAGGTGGCTTGTGCTAGAGAGTGCACAGTTCACTTGCTCTCTGTGCTGAGGTGATTGCCACTAGATTGCTGTAGCCATCAGCTCAAACAGTGGCTTTATAAGCTGGTTGAGTACAAGAAAGGTGACCACTGCAGAAGCAGAGCCTGTATATCAGGGAAGATATTCCCTGCAAACCTCCCAGGAATTTTGAAAAACTGAAATGCCTCAGAATCAGGAGGCTGCTCTACCACTATAACTCATAAATGTACATTTAGGGAAGAGGGGAATAAATCAGTATCTTTTCAATGTAAAAGAATACCATGTGCAGCAAGGCCAGGAGGCTAGATTTTTCCTATTGATTGCAAGAAGGATCAGAACCTCTGCCATTTGTATCTGTAGCTATTTTTAGTGGATGACCTTCTAGATTCATGGACAGTTCTCTTCTGTCAAGCTGGTAAGTGTCTCTTGCCATTAGTTTTAATGTCATGATACAGGCTTGACACAGCCACCATCTAGCTATTAAGATTGCACTGGATTTCTATTGAGAAACTTGCTTGCTTGCTTGCTTGCTTGCTTGCTTGCTTGCTTGCTTGCTTGCTTGCTTGCTTGCTTGCTTGCTTGCTTGCTTGCTTGCTTGCTTGCGGAAAACTCACAGGAAAGGAGAACGAGATGATGAAGACAAAGAAAAAACTTGAACAGGTAAGGAATATTTGACAAACCGATGAAAAATAGACTGTAGATGACATTCTGAGAGGTTGCCTCAGCACCAGCTAAAGAAACTGACAGATTAGGCACGGGAGCATGCACACTGTGAGGAACTAGTCTAATAGTTTTCTTTAGGCTCTGGAACGTTCTGAGAGTTTTGTGCAGGTGTACAAACACTATATAAAAATCTATATGTGGGACAGGAAGCAACAGTTAGAACTTCCTCTGACTTCAATAGCTCTGGAGCTACTTGTCCTTGTCCTCTGCTCTTCTTCAGTAGCATATTGGACGCCTTCTGACCTGAGGGGCTTAGCTTCCAGCATCATATATTTTAGCCATTTGTTTCTGTCCATGGAGTTTTCTTGGCAAATATACTGGAGTGGCTTGCCAGTTCCTGCTCCAGGTGGATCACGTTTAGTCAAAATTTTCCACTATGATCTGTCTATCTTGGGTGTCCCTGCATGCCATAGCCCATAGCTTCTCTGAGTTACTCAAGCCCCTTCACCACGACAAGGCAGCAATCTGTGAAGGGGATATACTAAGTAGAGAAGAATATATAAATCTATTTATTTATTTCTAAAATATATATCCTAACCTTCAATGGACACCCAGAATCCTAACAATAACTTGGAAGCACAATATGTGCACTCCTTTCCTAAACTAACATGACATGTGAATGACATGTCTTCATTTCATAACACCTCAAACCATACACAGGAGGACAGATTATATTTGTCTACAGTATGGAAGGGATCGTCACTCTCAAATTGGCCTTCTCGGCCACACCAGACATTGTTCCAAGACCTCTATTCAGAGCATGTTACCATAGTCTCTGGAGACTGAAAGATGCCTACTGTTATCACAAAACACAGCAGGTTCTGATAAGCATTATTTATTTTAACAAAACATTCTGCTTTAAAATCTGTTTAGCTCCCCCTATCTGTTCAGCCAATGAAATTTCACAAACACACACGCGTGCGCACACACACACGCGCGCACACACGTGCACACACACGCGCGCGCGCACACACACACACAAACTTAAATGCCAGCAGAAGTGTTGAAATTTTGTTTCTATATGGTATTTATCTTAACTTTCCATCAGAGGTGGGCATTAACTGCCCAAGTTACCACTTTTTCCCAAACAAATCATGAATCGAGTCACTGGTTCATTTGAGAAAATTTTTTAGACAGTCCTGTGACTGTCTAGAAAACCAACAAGCCAGCTTGACCTTGCCCCCTTCTCACTGCCTCTGTTGTTTCCATACCTTCTCTTCCTCAGCTGCCTGTGGCCATTTCAAGATGCCTACCACAGGCTGAGGCCCCTCTGCAAATGTCCCTGCCTCTCAACTGGGAGGCAGGGACATGCGCAGCCACCTCAAGTGCCAGCTAACTAAAAATAATAATAATTAATTTTATTTATTTATTTTTAATTAGCTGCCCTGTCAGCCACCTGGGGCCATCTGTCCATCTCCCCGCTTATCAGTTGAGAAGTGGGGACATGCACAGATGGTCCCCGACCTGCAGTAGTGATCTTGAAATGGCCGTGGTCAGTGGAGGAAGAGAAGGCAGTGACACAAAAACGTGGTGAAACAAATGGGGGCAATGGGATGGGGGCTGTGGGTAGGCTGTGAATGAACCAGGAGGTTCATAAATCACCCCAAAATGTGTTGGTTCAGGAAAGTTCAGGTTTTCCAGCTTGGACGAACCTGAACTGATCCAAACCAATGAATTAGTGATTTTGGATGCATCGACTTGGCGTTCTTTATGGATGTTTTTGTGTGTATTATCTGGTGTTGTGAATACCTCCGGCGGAGTGAATATACTCTACAGCAATTGTGAACTTATGAGGATTGGATTGCAATGTAAACAGGAGATAACAGCTAAGTTTATTTGGAAACATGGCATACCATCAGAGATTGCAAGGTCCCCCGGCTCTCTGTGGACTGTAATTCCGGCAAAAGCGAGAGTGAGAAGGAAAAGGAAACGTAAGGAGAGGAAGAAGAAAAGGGGCTGTAGGGCTGATGTTTTGTATAGGCTGCAAAAACAGACAAAGCGACTACCACTCCCAAGTCTCTTTCTGACTAATGCCAGATCAGTGGCAAACAAGATGGATGATTTAAGGTTACAGGTCTCCTCAAGTAAGTTTGTGAAAAACTGTTGCGTGCTGTTAAACACAGAAACCTGGCTGAACCCCACTATTCCAAACACTGTTATTGATATGGAAGGTTTTTTATTACATCGTTTGGACAGAGACAGGAATGTGGGGAAGTGCAGAGGAGGAGGATTGTGCATGTTTGTTAGAGAGAGCTGGTGCACAAACTCAGAGATTATAACACGTCATAGCTCTTTGGAGCTGGAATATCTGTCTGTTAAATGCAGACCTTTTTACCTTCCACGGGAATTCAGTGTTGTTATTATTCTTGTTGTTTATATTCCGCCGGATGCAAATGCGGATTTGGCGCTGGGTCATCTGGGCGATGAAATTGGCAACTTGCAAAGTAAATTTCCGGATGCTGTATACATTATTGCAGGAGACTTCAATCATGTAGATCTACGTGCAGTCCTCCCCAAATTCCATCAACATGTAAGGTGTGCTACTAGGGGGCTGAACACCTTAGATAAGGTCTACACGAATATTGCAAATGGATACAGGATATTACAATTGCCACACTTGGGCCAGTCTGACCATATGTCCCTGTTTTTAGCTCCGGAGTATATTCCTCTGAGAAAACAGTCAGGGCCAGTAGTCAAGACAGTAAAAAGCTGGCCGGAGGGAGCAATGGAGCAGTTAAAGGACTGTTTTGAACAAACGAATTGGGAAGTTTTTGACCATCCTGATCTGGAAGAACATACAGCTGCAGTGTTAGGGTATATGGCACACTGTATTGACACGGTCACAGTGGATAAACGTATCCGGGTTTATCCCAATCAAAAACCTTGGATGACCGGGAAGGTTAGACGCCTGTTGTATGCTAGAAATAAGGCTTTTAAGTCTGGGGATGATCTAGACTACAGTGCAGCAAGAACGAATTTGAGGAGAGGCATTAAGCAAGCTAAGGCCGAATACAAGAGGAGAATTGAAGACTGCTTTCTCAGCAATAACATGAGGCAAGTTTGGCAGGGGGTTCAACAACTAACAAACTACAAAGCAAAAAAGGTTTCCTCGGGCGGAGGTGTGGAGGTGGCTGAGGAGTTGAACAACTTTTTTGCTCGATTCGAGATCGATCAAACTGAAACTGTTCGTTTGCCATCATTTACTCAGCAGAGTCCCCCCTTCATTGTGAATGAGCAGGATGTGAGACAGACTATGAAAGTGGTTAACTCCAGAAAAGCAGCTGGACCCGACTTAATTCGTGGTCGGGTGGTAAAAGACTGTGCTGATCAGCTAGCCGGGATATGGACTGTAATTTTTAATCGATCCCTGACACTATGCGCAGTTCCCGTCTGTCTCAAGGCTTCCGTCATCGTTCCACTGCCTAAAAAGTTGCCTACAAACAGTCCGAATGACTACAGGCCGGTGGCACTAACTTCAATCTTAATGAAGTGCTTTGAGCAGTTAGTTCGGAAATATATTATCTCCTGCCTTCCTGATCCCTTTGATGGGCTTCAGTTTGCTTATAAAGAAAATAGATCAACCGAGGATGCGATCAATACTGTGCTTTATATGGCTTTATCCCACTTGGAAACACAAGGGAATTATGTAAGAATGCTGTTCGCGGACTTTAGCTCTGCTTTTAACACCATTATACCCCACAGATTAATAGACAAACTTAAAGATCTTGATTTTCCAGATTCTATCTGTCTGTGGATTTTGGATTTTTTAACAAATCATCCACAAAGGGTTAAACTGAATGACTACATCTCTACTGACAAGATACTCAGCACTGGCACTCCACAAGGCTGTGTCCTTAGTCCACTACTGTTCTCCATTTATTCATCGGATTGCACCAATAACCATCCCAGTAATAGGATTAACAAATTTGCAGACGATACTACACTAGTAGGACTTATCTCTGGGGATGATGAGTCTGCGTATCGGGACGAGGTATTACAGCTATCCCGCTGGTGCAAAAAAAAACAATCTTTTATTTAACATCCAAAAAACCAAGGAATTCATAGTGGACTATAGGAAAAAAAGAGCAGACATTCAGCCACTGTATATAGATGGAGTTTGTGTGGAACAGGTGGTTGAATGTAAGTTTCTTGGGACTCTCATAACAAATGACCTGACTTGGAGTGCAAACACCGCTGCGTTAATCAGGAAGGCACAACAACGGTTGTATTTTCTAAGGATTCTTAGAAAGCAACAATTGACTGAGAGTTTGTTAATCACCTTCTATCGGAGTTCGATTGAGAGCATATTATCCTACTGTCTCTGTGTATGGTTCACGAGCTGCACAGTGGCAGAGAAAAAGGCAATTCAAAGGGTGATTAAGACGGCCCAAAACATCATTGGCTGTTCACTCCCCTCTTTGGAAGAATTGTATAAGAACAGATGTAAGAGGAAGATATCTAACATACTGAAAGACTCCTCTCATCCGGGACATCAGCTCTTTAAATTATTACCATCAGGAAGGAGATTCAGGGTATTGAAAGCAAGGACAAGCAGATTCAAGAAAAGTTTTTACCCAAGTGCAGTATTGAGTTTAAATGCGGGGCCATAGGTTTTTGGTGGAATTTTAATTGCTGAGAGAAAACGGGGTATCTATACTTGGATGGTGAAAGTTGTGTATATTTTAACTTTTTTTTTTGTAGTGTTGCCCAGTTTTACCTTCGGGAAGAGCACCTCATTTCGTTGCACCCACTTGTGAGCGCAATGACAAATAAATTTCTTATGTCTTATGTCTTATGTCTTATCTCCTGGTTTGTTTTTAGATTCGTCCCTATCTCTACTTTCTATTAAAAATGAAGGGGGAAAAAAGAGCCTCGTGGCGCAGTGGTTAAATCGCTGTACTGCAGCCGAAACTGTGCTCACGACCTGGGGTTCAATCCCAGGTAGCCAGCTCAAGGTTGACTCAGCCTTCTATCCTTCGGAGGTCGATAAAATGAGTACCCAGCTTGCTGGGGGGGGGGGGAATGTATAGCCTGCATAATTAACTTGTAAACCGCCCAGAGAGTGCTTGAAGAAGTATGGGGCGGTATATAAGCTTTGCTTTGCTTTAAAAAACAGAAATTCATCTTTCAGAAAATATGAAAATAAAATCTTAACATTTGAAAGAGATAAACAAACTGAAACACAGAGACATTACAGTGAAGGCTCTTTTGTATGAATTACTTCATTAATTAGAACACTGAAGTGAACAATTTGATGAATACAACAGCAAAGTTGAAATATACTATATCTTGAGTTTCCAACAACCCCTTACTAGCAAAACAAAACAATGCCATCTTTCTGGCAATGGAAAAAGAGAACAGAAGGCAACACCATCTCTATGGTTCTTAACAGGGTAAGTTTGCTTTAGCAAAGTTCTATGTTCGAAAAGAAAACCACAGTGGTGCCTCGCACAACGAGTGCCTCACACAACGATGAATTCACACAACGATGCCTTTTTCTGTCAAGTTTGCTGCCTCACACAGCGATGTTTCCTATGGGGGATTTTCACACAACGATCTCCCTTTTCGCTCCTGAAAAAGTGTCTTACAATGTTTGGAAGCTGTTTTAAATGATTGCAATGGTTAGTCCACCTCCTGAAACCTACGCAAACTGATTTTGGTGTTGTTCTGACACTTCGTTAATTTATGATGATTTTTTGTTTTTTCCATTGGAAACCATTAGGCAGACCATCCAATGGTTTCCAATGGAAAAAACAAAAAATCATCATAAATTAACGAAGTGTCAGAACAACACCAAAATCAGTTTGCATAGGTTTCAGGAGGTGGACTAACCATTGCAACCATTTAAAACAGCTTCCAAACATTGTAAGACACTTTTACAGTAGCGAAAAAGGACTTCGCAAAGCCATTAGAATGTATTGAGTCGGCTTCAATACATTCCAATGAAGGAAACATTGTTTCACTCAACGATGTTTCCTATGGGGATTTTCACTCAGCGATGGCAATCCGTTCCAATTGGAACGGATTAACCGGTTTTCAATGCATTCCTATGAGAAATGGCGTTTCACAGAACGATGTTTCACACAACGTTGATTTTTTTGGAACCAATTAACATCGTTGTGTGAGGCACCACTGCATTTAAAACCCACTGTTCATCAAAACTAGAAACAGGATCACTGCCTTTCAGTCTCTGAAAACGAGTGATGAATCATCTTATCCTTTCTAAATTTACACAGAAAACTCTCTCTCGCATCCTCAACCACAGGTGGCTTGTGACCTAGTGGTGGGCCACCCATCCTGACATTTTGCAGGAAGCTGATCCACCCCACACCAGTTCACAAGGTGTTCCTGGCTCCAAATCTTATTTTAAGTCAACATGTTTTTCACATTAGAAGAAACTTCAGCCTAGAAAGAATAGTTCCCCAAACATTATTCACAGTTGTCTAGTCCACAGTGGACTAAGGTTTCTTCTGGAATAGAAGTCATATTTACAGGTCAATTTGAATTAGATTATAAACATTTCATTTCACTAACTGATTGAAATGTGTATGTAATAAGTACCACACCAACGTACAAAATACTTTCTAAATGCTAGAAAATCTGCTATAGAGGTAACAAGCATTATTAAAAATATGAAATGCATAGTACTGCAAAACCATTGAGACACTTATTTCTTATCCTTATTTCTCATTCATTTTTGCCAGCTATGGAGAACATGAGTTTCTTTTAATCACAATCTTGCTTTATGCTGCATAGCTTCTAGAGTAACAAAAGCTTTTGTATTTTTGACAGTCTCCTATCTTTCATTCTCCTGTGTGGATTTTTGAACATGAATATGACTGGCAGTTTAATGGTGTTCACTGATAGCCGCATTTTATCCTAACTGATTTTGCTCTTTTTCCCTTCGTCAAGTAGATACTTTTAACCTGTCATAGTCAGCTATGCTAAATTAAAGGGGCATGGTAGTATCCCTTTAGTAAGGCGAAACAAGGAAAGAGGGTCTACCATTATAAGTTTCAAAATTCTTCTGCTTATAAAAATGACAGCTGTTGAGATAATACCTAGAAGTTTGACATATGCAATCTATACAAGAAGGTCTATGAATGTGCCAACCAAATAAACAGTGCCAGAGATATCTGGTCAAAGCTGACATATTTACTTCTAGAGTAAATACTTATACCAACTGCATTGTGCCAATGGATGAAATTAACAGGATTTTAGCTAGTATCAATTAGGTGTTTCTTTCAATATGTGATCTAATGAACAAAAAGCTCTTGTTTTGCAAGGATTTTGTTGAAACTGATATCTCCTTGTTCAAACAAAATCCTTGTAAAACATTTTAAAAACATTTACAAACTGATCAGTAAACTAATGTTGGTCCCCCAATTTAGGTCTGAATAAATGGTAGCTCTTAATAGCAAGAATTCTACACATCACGTCTCTGGATGCTAACCTAATCTTGAAATCCAGCATATATTAAGCACTGGGAGGTTGACCAACTGCAACTAGAAATTCAGAAGAAAAATAAATATGAAACAAAAAAGGAATTATGGGTTTACTTCTTTCAGCACAATGCAACTATCTTATTGCAGAATGCATTATAATAGCTATCTGAAGAACAATAAAAAATATTAGCAACAGAAAAGTTTCTAGATCCGCAGTTCTGATAGTGATTTTAATTGTGTGATACACTAAATTGTTTTCAAAACAACTTCATTATAGAATATAGCAATTCTGAGACTTTGTATGCATTAGAATACTATTTGTTCAGTTTCCTAATATAAACTTAATCCCAAAATGGCAATAACCTGCGTAGTCCATTGATGCAACAAGAAAAATCTATGCAGATGGAATATGCCTGTTAATTGTACAAATCACATCTTCTGTATCAAAGTTTTGTGTTATTTTTATATGGAAGCTTCAGCTAATTGAGAACATGCAATTCATTGCAATGCACCTTAACCCGCAACCTTTTGAACTAACTGAAAGTGACAAATAAGAGAGAAGAAAAAGCTCCTACTTTAGGCTGTTTTATAGTAATTATTTCCTTCATCTGATTTTAACCTAAGGTGAAATTGATTCAGTTAGTGTCAATTCATCTTTCCATTATCTGATATGATATAATCAAAACTCATGATTCATTGTTTGTTTGAAAAGGGTTAGGAAGAGATTAAAATCTTTACCCAGGACAACTCACTATACAGAGACTTTTTTTAACTTGCAAAGCAATGACCGAGTAGTCTCATTGTTATGTCTGCATGCAACGCAACAAACCAGTCACCTCATTTAGAAGCCCCATTTAAAAGATGATTTTTTTAAATTCTAGAGGGAGTCAAATCCAGATTACTAATATCCATGATGACAAGGCTGTAGTTTCCTTGGGTGAATGAATGACTTCCATGTTTGACATAAATTCTATGTTTATTGCTGGCGTAGGAGAAATCATTAGTTTCAGCCTTGGATTTTCCTATCTTCCAACACCACAGTTTTCCACCTACAGTCTTCAGCTCTAACATGTTTCAAATGGTTCTCTGTGCAAAGACCACACAGGAGAACATGCACATTTGGCCCAATGATACAAACTGAGTCCTTCAATTCTAGCTTCAGTCCATACAGAAAAGTATTTCTTAAATTATCAGTGCAGTGTAGAAAGGAAAAGCAGAAAAGCATGTTACCTGCAGCCAAAGCCTATTGCCTTGAACCGTTCTACCATTGGCAGTGCACTGGAAAGTAGCAAATTGACCAGCATTGACTTCTACACTCTGGACTCGCAGAAAATGGGGTGTGCTTGCTGTTGAAATAATCAAGAGTAAAGAGAGAAAGGCATCTTATTAATACTCAAACTTTCAAGGAGACTTCTCCTGTTTTGCTCTTAAAATAACTGCTGTTTTAAATACACAAGCTGCTGTCCTAAATAAATCAGACAAATAAAATAAATGTAAATTAATATATTAAAGAAATAAGAAAAAAACATGTTGGAGGCCAAATAAGCCTGTGTAAAATGTATTTTAACACATGTGACTCTTAATTGTGATGAATACTATAAAGCTATTTGACATCACTATTCTTCTTTTCGTATAGGAATCTAAAGACATAACAAAAGAGAAAGGTGCTAGAATATTGTTTCTACTGGAGAAATGAGCTTATTAACCCTCTTGTAAAACATTTCTCTACTGAAAAAGATTTTCAGATAGTTATACTAGTTACTAGACAAGAATTACAGAAATTTGTTAAGACAATTCTTTTTAACTAGGTACTTTCTCTGCAGTAAATGTGTTTCAGAACAACCACATAATATATTATAACTTGATCATAATATTTTACATGACTGTCTTTTAAGCTTTATTACAGCTTGATCATAATATTGCTCATATTACCCAAGCTGGATAATATTTCTCACCTTACTGAGCTGCATAAGATCTGTATCTAATACCATGAATTGCTGCTATTAATCAGAAGTGTGGTAGAATTAGAACTACAATGTGGCTCCAGGAAGCATCATGTGTCCCAGTACAGTACTACAAACCAGACACTTCCAGGTTTGAGCGAATGTTGCCCAAACCTAAAATAGGTCCACGAGGCTTAAAACATGGTGACATTGCCCCACCCTGAACCTCCTAGATTGCACAAGGGGTTTTCTTCAACATTTTTTAAACAAGGGAGGTGTCATATGACTGGTAGGGTTTGACGGTGCTGGAGGTGCCAACAGCTGTGCAAGATCCAGAAGAGGATGCTTGTGGCCAACTGGCACCCAGACATTGCCCGTGTCTGGTCTAATACAGTGGCCAGGATGCACTGGTATTCATCTATAGGATTTTGCTACTTCTGCGAAAATCAGCAAACCCCTTTCCCTCCTGCATTCCCTGTATGAGCTCAGGGAACCTACTCTGGAGAGCTGAAACACCCTGGAGAAGGTTTTTCAAACCACTGAGAACTGCAGTAGATCTTTTCTTTTCTTTTCTTTTCTATAGCATTAGACAAGTTGCACAGCATGCTAGTCTCAAGAGTGTCATGCTTCTAACAAAGCTCGACAGGTCCCTTTTCAAGAGATATCTGTGGAACTCTAAAGGATGGAAATGATGCATTTACTTAGTCAGAGTCAAAGATAATTTCAAAATGTTCAGTCACTTACTGCACGGATGTCCTAAAACCTTCACATCATCGATAGCCAGGTATCCTTGGTGACCTGAAGTGATCACTTCAAAAACTACCTGAAATTTTAAAATGGGACCCAGTCAGAGGAAAAAAAAAAATTTTGAAAAATATTACAACTGTTTCCTTGTTTAAAGCAAGTTCTAAGAATCGACAAAATGTCAAGAAGCAATGTTATCAAACAACATAGGATTTACGATCACAAACAAGTACAATACTGCAGGCTAAAAAGAATGTGCAAATAATGCCAAAATATATGTCTTTATCCAGCTTTTTAGATCTGTATTTTGATCAAGCAAAATTAAAAGTGGGAATTAAAACTATCTGGCATAATTGTGTGGTACAATTTTTTTTTAATTCAGATGTTCTCAACCTTGGGTTATCCAGATGTTCTTGGACTGCAACACCCAGAAATCCTGGTCAGGACTGCTAGTGATGAAGGCTTCTGGGAATTGCTTCTAAGGTTAACCAAGCTTGGGAACCTAATTTTAATTCAATTGCAATTAGCATGTTACATGAGATTGTGTCCTAAAAAAACCTATGTGGATCATAATATAATAGCAATGGGCAAAAATACCCATCAGGTAACATGATGGCATTAAGATACTTTCATTTGCTATGTGCAGACTTAAGTCTTCCACCAAGTGAATAATATAAAGCTTATCCATCTGCCTTAGTGGTTTTTATGGTTCAAAATAGGTCACAAGATCAATGGCCTTCTTTTGTCCATTGATCTAACAAGATTTAAAACTATTCCATTCCAAATTTTGGCAGCCCTACCTTTGAACAAATCAGAAAAGTATGTCTCAGTAATATTAATGGGTGAGAGAAAGTGAGAGAATCATGTTAAACTCTGTTTAGATTTTCACTCTGTTTTCTATTGTACAATGTAATCAACATTATCACTCTTGATAGAGACAGGTGTTCATATACCTGTGGAAAATGGACTATGTTATTTTTCAGACATATGGTTAGGGAACTTCTCTTTTCACTACTGAAACACAAGTGCTGGCATATAATTCTTTTAAAATGAAAACACCAATTTTAGCAACACTCATGTTTCAGGTGAAGCAGATAGGGCCCAGAAATTCCTTCTCAAATATGCATTTATTTTACATTATCCCAGAAACATGGCTAAATGAAAATGTTATGGCTATCTTGTACTATCAACCCAAGTCCAGGTGACCTATTCAAAAACTGTGCTGCAGTTTTTGATCCACAATCATCATAGTTTCTAGTGAAGTTTTAACATATTTTTCTCTCAGAACCAACTCTGACAGTTTTGGAAGTTATATGCAGTGGCCAGAGAATTGGAAAAGATCAGTCTACATCCCTAACCCAAAGAAGGGCAGTGCCAAAGAATGCTCCAACTACCGTACAATTGCACTCATTCACATGCTAGCAAGGTTATGCTCAAAATCCTACAAGGTAGGCTTCAGCAGTATGTGGACCAAGAAATCCTAGAATTACAAGCTGGATTCCGAAGAGGCAGAGGAACTAGAGACCAAATTGCTAACATGCGCTGGATTATGGAGAAAGCCAGAGAGTTCCAGAAAAGCATCTACTTCTGCTTCATTGAATACACAAAAGCCTTTGACTGTGTGGACCACAGCAAACTATGGCAAGTTCTTAAAGAAATGGGAGTGCCTGGTCACGTTATCTATCACCTGAGAAATCTATATGTGAGGCAGGAAACAACAGTTAGAAAGAGATATGGAACAACTGATTGGTTCAAAATTGGGAATGGAGTACGACAAGGCTGTATATTGTCCCCCGGCTTATTTAACTTATATGCAGAATACATCATGCAAAAGGCAGGACTGGAGAAATCCCAAACTGGAATTAAGATTGTCGGAAGAAATATCAACAACCTCCTATATGTAGATGATACCACTCTGATGGCAGAAAGTGAGGAGGAATTAAAGAACTTATTAATGAGGGTGAAAGAGAGCACAAAAATGGTCTGCAGCTCAACATCAAAAAAAACAAAAACAACTAAGATTATGGCCACTGGTCCCATCACCTCCTGGGAAATAGAAGGGGAAGACATGGAGGCAGTGAGAGATTTTACTTTCTTGGGCTCCATGATCACTGCAGAAGGTCACAGCAGCCATGAAATTTAAAGACGCCTGCTCCTTGGGAGGAAAGCAATGACAAACCTAGACAGCATCTTAAAAAGCAGGGACATCACCTTGCTGACAAAGGTCCGCATACTGTTGTGATGTATGGAAGTGAAAGCTAGACCATAAAGAAGGCTGACCACCAAATAATTGATGCTTTTGAATTGTGGTGTTGGAGGATACACTTGTGAGGGGATCAAACCTATCCATTCTGAAGGAAATCAACTCTGAGTGGGAAGGACAGATCCTGAAACTGAGGCTCCAATACTTTCTCATGAGAAGAGAAATCTCTCTGGAAAGGACCCTGATGTTGGGAAAGAGTGAAGGCAAGCGGAGAACGTTCCGACAGAGGACGAGATGGTTGGACAGTGTCATTGAAGGTACCAACAAGAATGTGACCAAACTCCAGGAGGCAGTGGAAGACAGGAGAGCCCAGTGTGCTCTGGTCCATGGGGTCACAAAGAGTTGGGCACAACGTAACAACTAAACAACAACAAAAGAATGAATTAACACTTCATTTTTTCCAAGGTCTGTTATATCTTTCAATTCAGTTTAATTTCCATTGAACTTCTTAAATTTATTTTATTGTATTTATTTATTTATTCGATTTTTTACCCCGCCCCTCTAGACAACGTCTACTCGTCTAATCTCACATGTGTATACATAAATATATACACATGTGAGATTAAAGTTCAGAGATTGTGTCATATAACTAACTTTATAAACAGAAGCACTGGTGGTATTTCTGGGTTTAAGCAGAGAACAATCAAAGTGGCAGTAATCACCAGAGGATTGGATTATGGTAGGTAATTAGCTTATGAATTTTAAAATACAAACTTTTAATTTTTGTCAACACAGCCTAAGTTGCTAGCATGGCTTTAGAGCTATTGTTCAGGAACAAAAGGGAAATCCACGGAATTCAATACAACGGCATTGAGTATTTCTTGCCAGCTTCCAGCAATAGTTAAGAAACTATCTGAGACTACACATGTAAGCAGATTCATAACAGCAAGAACACCATGGCTCCCCACTAGCAACAGCAGCCCATTTGCAACAATATCAGCAATGTTTCTACTGTCTTTTCCTTCCTACACTTTCTGCAGATAAGAAGTGCTAGTTACTGCAGATAGTTGCACCCAACCTCTTTACTGCCCTATATAGCCCACAAGCATTCCGGAGAGTGAAAACATCAGTGCTCTTAAGCAGCCAGAGTCCCCACACTATCTGAAAGTAAGAAAAAAGGGAAATGTTATGGTCACTGCAGATTATGTTCCTGCAGTCACTGGGGACCTATCAGATTTGGCTGTGTGGCCAACCAAACAGAAAATACTAAAGGAAAAGAAAAGATCACTTACTGCTCTCTCTCTCTCTCTCGTGTGTGTGTGTGTGTGCACGCGTGTGCGCGCACACACGTGTGTGTGCGTGTGTGTGTGTGTGTGTGTTAGAGAGAGAGTGAGAGAGAAAGAGAACTTTTTTAATGTTAAAAGGAAGAAAGGAAACATTGTTCCTCCTTTCCTGCTACAACAAGGGAGCAAGAAACATGAGGAACGGTTCTCTTTTGATGTTTATATTTAAAGTAGGGATCAATAAGTTAAGTACCAAAGTGGCATCATAATACACCCCTTGGATATAAAAGGCAGATTCAACCATAATAACCATTATAATCTGGGCTATAAGAAGAAATAAAGTGAAAATCACCACATGGTTTTGGAAATTTTATCGTTACACGTTCCCCAAAAGCAGCAAGAGTGGGAAGTAACTGGAGCCCTGAGGAGAGGGCATTTTAGAGACTGAGTACAGTGGCACCTCGACTTATGAACGTCCCTACATACAAACAATTTGACTTATGAAAGCTCTGTTCACAAAATTTTGCTTCAACTTGCGAATGGAGCTTTGACTAATGAACCAAAAAACTGAAAAAAGCGAGAAATGGACTTTGGATTGCCTCGTACTGCCTGGTACTGTAATTTTAAAATGTAAAAATTGGTTTAAAAGGTGCTTGGTTTGGTTTAAAGCTGCTTGGTTTTAAAGGTGTTTTGTTCAATAGGTGTTTGTTCCCTCCCTCCCTCCTTTCCTGCCCTTTTTTTAACCTAAGTCATTTTAGGTTAAAAAAATTCTCCCCCTAGTGGTAGAGGACAGATTAACCGGTTTTGCATTAGTTCCTATGGAAAAAAAATGCTTTGACTTAAGAACTCGACATAAGAACAAAAAACAGCCAGAACAGATTACTCTAGCAGTGGTCCCCAACCTTTTCTGGACCATGGACTGGTTTAGCGGGCAGGCAGCATCCATGGGTGGGATCGGGGTACCCGTGCTTGTGTGGGTGAGCAGAGCACCTGTGGGTGGATGGGCGGAGTACCTGTGCATGCGTGGGTAGGCAGGGCATCCATGTGTGCATGTGGGGGGCATGCTTATATGTGCGCGTGCATGGGGGCATACGTGCAGAGGGGCAGGAGACCTGTCTCTGTTGCCAGTACCAGGCCATAGACCAGCGGTTGGGGATTCCGGCTCTAGAGGATCTATAGACAGGACAGACTTCTTTCAGGGATATTCTCTTCAGTATTGGTCCAGAACAGATGCACTTAGAACTGACATCAATAAACAGAATTTGAAAATACTTCAAGCACAGCATGCTGTCAGTGGTAAACCATGTGCAACAGAACTTGAGTGGATGGCACTAAGGCAAGCTTAGCAAAAAGAGAAAGAAAGTTACATCAGGTTACCAAGTTGTTTATTACAAGAGGGCCATGATTTGTTAAACTGTGGCACAGTCTATACATCGGACCATTCTTCTTAGAAAAGAATATGCTGCAGTGTAATGGGAAACCAACTATACGGTGTGCCATACCAGGAAACAGATGGTACCATTTCCCCAGTGCTGAAGGAGCTACAACAGAGGCCTCATTATCCACAATGTGCCCATGTTTGTCACATGATTTGGAGTGTTTAAAAACGTACTAAACCCGTTTGATCAAAGGTGATCCTGAGCAGCAGGTGACACAATTTTTCTATCTTTTTGTCTGTACACAGAAGGATATAATTCCTGTAACATATCCTTAACTCTGCAAAAGAACAGTAGTCTGTCTTTAGCTCCCACTGAGTTTAGATACAACTCCTAGTCTGCTAAACTGGATTCCAATAATTTATGCCCTACAGACTGCCACAAATGTATATGTTGAATGATGAAGTAGAATAAAAAAGAATAAGCAACAATATTAGTATCTGCTCCTCAGTGCATGTATTTATTACAGTAAGTGTGTCTATATGAGGGAATACCAGTTTTGCATAAGGAGGTTGTGAAGGGAAACACCAGCAGCTTCGGGTCTTTCTAGTAGAGCCGACTCTCTTAAAGACCTCCAAAATGACCCAGACTAGCCCTCCTACCTCCCCTGGTTGTAAGGAAGACCAAGGTGCCGGCGCACAGGAGTCAGGAGAAGCACCACCAGAGGGGAAGGTGTCATGTGCGGTTGATACCAGTGACTTGGAGGAAGCTCTCAAGGGGTTAATGACACCCGGTCCTTATAAGGAAGAACTGGAGGGAAGAGAGGAGGTGGGGCTAAAGGGGAAGGAAGGAGGGCTGGGGGATATAACCGTGAGGGGGGATGATATCCCTGGTGGTTGGGAAATGGCCTGGATAGAGGATCCGTGGACCAAGCGTTGGGAGCAGGTGCGAGTGCCTCGAGAGGAGGCCGAAAGGAGGCGTAAGAGGGGTTTGATGCAGAAACCCTCTTATTGGGGAGAGACGGAGGCTAAGCTCTGGCGTAAGAAGCTGGCCGAGGCGAAAGAGGCAAGTGAGAGGGAAAGGGAGGCCAGACAAGCATGGCATATAGAAGAACTGAAGAGGATGGGCTGCTACCTGGTCCCTGGAGTGCCCCGCCAAGGGAAGGAGACCTCTCGTGGGGTTGGATGGGAGACGAAGAAACCCTCCCGTTATTGAATCCGTCTGGCCAAGAAATAAAGGACAAACTGTTGGGGGAGGTCCCTGTTGGACCTTGGGACACTGAACCTGTTAAAGCTGTTTTTGAAACTACATGGATACCCTTGCCTGACCCTGTTTCAGGGCAAGAGACCAAACCAAAGTCACCAGTTAAAAATGACGTTCCGTTTCTCCTGTTTAATAAAGAAAAGTTGACAGCAGAGAAAGCGGTTTCGACTCCTTCTTGGGAAGAGCGGGAAGCCCCGAACAATGAACCCTCACAGAGGTAAAGTATCCTACAATACTATGTGGTTTGCATAAAAATACTGATTTCTCTTTTCTTCATTCTCCACACAATTAGCTGCCAGCTTCAAAAAATGTTCAGATTTTCACACTAAACTGTCAACTCTGCATTTCATCACAGTTCTTGAATGCAACATATGAAGCACATCAGTCAGAATAACACTGTTGCACAGCAAGCTGCAGCAAAGATGATAGTCTTTTGATTCCTTAGAAATTGTTTTGCTGCCTTATCAGTCAGGAAACAACTGGTTAAAAACACAGATTTCATTTGCTCATGAAAAGCTGTGCTGGATGTCTGCCTGAGAGATGTTTTACATCAGACTATCCCTCCAAAGGCAGCCAAACAGGAAATAGGGAAGCAGTTTAACATTGCACTGTCCCTGATCCTCCCTGCTTCAGTGAAGAGCAAAATTAGCTTTTCATTCCTGCCACTTCCCCCTTCTCTATGAGAACAAAGGGCGGGGGGGGGGGTTACTTACCACCCTAAATGCTTACTGCTGAAAATGTGCTGGCAGAGATAACTTGTCAGCTCTATAGAACAAAGAGAATAAATAGATTTGTTTTCAAGACGTGACCTCACTTAGTAAACTCCTGCTTTTATTTTAGCTAAGCAATTACAATTTCAGCAGTCCAAAGGTGAATTACACCTAATCATAAACTTCAATTCGTAAAACATATTTTTTTTGAAACAGAGAAAAGAATTTATCGATATTGATACGGTTACTTAATGCAATTATGTGAACAGACAGCAATAAAATAATCCCATTAAACCAAGCATAGTTTCCTGGTATTCAAGATACATCCTTTTACATCTTCCCTTTGACTATCAATTCTACATGACTCCATTTGTGCATGCACTCTACTTCCAGATTTGCACTTAAGCTCATGAAGGATTTATAAGGTTAATGTCAACTACAGCACCTACATGAAAATGATTTAAGGTAGACAAGATTCAAAATTGGGCTCATACAATAATGAAGTTGTTTGTAATCTGTTATTTTTCAAGGCCTATGATCCAGAACCCATTTATTCTACATGGGCTTCTATCACTTCATAGTAAATGGCT
The DNA here is from genome assembly GCF_051106095.1 of Pogona vitticeps. Taxonomy (NCBI): domain Eukaryota; kingdom Metazoa; phylum Chordata; class Lepidosauria; order Squamata; family Agamidae; genus Pogona; species Pogona vitticeps. Next base: position 181,541,450 of record NC_135786.1, read on the forward strand.
TGCCCTCTGGAGCCAATATTGTGCTGTATTTTTGTTCTCAGAATCTCGATCAGTATTTTTAGGAGTGGTGGTGACTGCTTCTCATTGAAAAGGCTTGAGACAAGTGTTTGCTTAATGTTGGTCACGTACATATAGCAAAGGAAATGCTATTTCAAGACATCAAACAGTTGCAAATGTCTTAATGCTGATTTCTATACTATTTACACTTCATTCAGATAACCTGCTCAATGAAAGGACTTCTCTTGTAACTTCCACAGTAAATCTTACTAAATTAGCAAAACTATTTTATCTGCATTCCAGATGTGTCTCAGGCCCTGCAATAGAAAACAAGAGAACACACTGACTATCTCATTCCATGAAGTATACAATCTCAAGCACTGGATCTGAACTTAATTGTTAATGTCACTCAAGGTCTATATGTGGCAGGCTGATAGAGTGAAGGAAGAGATTAATATGGGCATGAAAACCTGGGGCGGTTGTACCTCCTGGCATACTTCATTGAGAGAATGAACAAAAAACAGCCCTGGGGATGTTAAAGCTTACTATTGGTTAATATACAAATAGAAGAATAGCTGATACCTTTGACCATTTAGAATATAAAAGAAACAGTGAGCATTCAATGATAAATCATCTTCTTGGAGAGGCGGGGCTTTGTTGCAGTGCTGCCAGTAGCCCCAGAGAAGAGCTCTCTCTGGAAAAACTGGAACCGTCCCGGTCCGGGATCCCCTTTTGAAATTGGGATCGAAGGAGAGTCTAGGAGAAGTCTCTCTGAAGCAGATGGTGAGCAGCAGAAGGAGAAGAATGGGAGGCAAACCCAAACTTCTTCCCTCTGAAGAAATCACCCAGCACAGATCGGAGCGGGAGCCATATCTGGCACGGAGCCATGAGTAATCCTTTATCGAGGGAGAGGAGAACAACCAATATAAGCTTAAAATATATAACAACTAAGTAAGCTGAAGCCTTTGATTTATGAAACAGCCCCATTAAGCTGAAAAGAAGAATGAAAATATTTGGCTGAAAGAAGAAAAGCAGCAGCGAACCTATCTTATCAGTCTGCTTCAAAAGCGAAACTAACTCTCCTCCCCAAGTGAACTCTTAATATAGCAGGCTGGTTTCAAAGCTGAGAGAGTGAGACGGAAAAATAAATCTTATGTTTCTGGAAAAGAATCCCAGATGGTAATATCATCGGACAGGATTTAAGAAACGTGAGTTTTGTGAATGCAGTTTGGCTGGGACATGTTTCTCTTTGCCTTTTCCTGGACTCTGTGAACTGTTAATAACAGAATCTGGTGGTTTTCTGGAGAAGAAAGAAGGAGCTGATGTGGTCGACTGGACTGAGGAGCATCAAGGGGTTAATGGAAAGATCATAAGACGGGCTTCAAGGACAACTACTGGACAGTTTGAGACTCTGTGATTGTTGTTTTGTTTGCCGGACTGCATGTGAAACTGATAATAGAAGCTTGCTAAACTCGGGAGAAAAAGAAATAATTGTGCCACTGTTCTATTTGATTTTGAATTTACTGGGTTAAAAGTTGATTTTTATATTATAATGTTTGGATAAATATTGGAGGGAGATCTTAATGTTGATTAGGGGTTTGGATTGTTGATAAAATGGTGGAAACTGTTGAAGGATATATAAGGGGCGATCATTGTGGTTAAGGGCATAGTATTATCTATACAAACCCCATTCATTGGAAAGCCTGAGATGGCCTCCAAAAATTTAAGACAACAAATGGAGACTTGGTCTGTTCAATCCCAAAGTTCTGGAACAGTGGTACAAGAAATAGAACAGGAATGGCAGATTACTATGCAAAGGACAATAATAACAGGGTTTCAGCAAGTGAATTAAGGTCTCAGCAAAATAGAAGATCTGATGAAAGTGACGAAAGAGGGGCCATTAGATGCCAAACAAAACTTAAATGAAGCTGCACAAACTTTAGAATTGTCTTTATTGGGCATGACACCAGGTAACATAGATGGGATAGAGAGTTATCCAGTGACCTATGCAGCTTCCAAAATTAAAAAGCATTATGTTAAAAATCTCAAGAAAGCAGAGATACTGAAAATATGGGAAGTGACAAAAACGGATATTCTGTCAGATGGGCTGAAAGACTGTTCAATTCAAAAGGAAACTGAACGATGGGATGTATTGTATAAATGGCTGCAGTTACCAGATAGTGTTGGAGTAACACAGAATTAAACTAAAATTAAATGATAAGATGAAAGCAGGAGGGTAATCAAACTGTGAAAACGCTAAAAGTTGATGTGTTATTTTTAATATGAATTGATTGGATGATGGTATACTCTGTGTTCTCCTATCCCCCTAACCCTTTTCCCCTCTTCCCTATTTCCCCTTACTTTTTGTATTCCCTACCCTGTCCTTAAATAAATACTTTAAAAAAATTACAAAGGAAAAAAAGATAAATCATCTTCTTCAAGGCTATGCATCAAGTTCTTGTGGGTAGTTCTAAACTACTGTTGCAGGCTGTTATTAATATCCCGGATTCACATGGCTGATGATGTTGAACTTGATGTACAGATCTGAAGAAGATAACTTATCATCAAAAGCTTGCTGTTTGTTTTATACAGTATTCTTAATGGCCAATTAAAGGTATCACCTGTTCCTTGTATTGTTTCCATGACCATGTAGCCTTTTCCTGATTTTTCCTGAACTGTAAGATAGCATAGAATGGCCAATCATTCTGAAGACCAATGTGAATGCTCAACCATCATGGATTCTTGACACCAAACAAGCAGTACTGCATTCTAAAGAAAGCATCCACCAGGTAAAATGATTTATTTGGCTTTAATTTAACTAAAACTGATTGTTCCTGGTGGTTTAACTAAATTCCTAACCCCAACTCTGTTAAAGGCAGCCCATGCTCCTGGGAATTCTTTCATCCCCCAGTCAAAAATAAATTCTTTGAGGTTCAAAAAGACGGGGTGGGGGAGGTTGCCTGAATGTCCTCTGTTTTAAGAGATGCACCATAAATTCCAAACTGTTAGCTGAGGGGGAGCTTGAAACCAACTTGCATACTGCACTATCTCCATCTAAGAAGCGAACCTGGCTTCAACATCAACAGCCATGTGAATCTGGGACATTAGTAACAGCATATAAATTTGGAATTACCCACAAGAACTTGATGCACAGCCTTGAAGAAGATGATTTATTATTGAAAGGTTGCTGTTTGTTTTTTTGTTTTACATTCTTAATGGTTGATTAAAGGTATCACCTGTTCCTGCATTTGTATTCCAACAATCATGCAGCCTTTTCCTGATTTTTCCTGAACTATTAGTTAAGATACCAAGGCTTCAATCCTAAATTGACTTGCTAGAAAGTGTGCCCCATTGGGTTCAGTGGAACATTTGCAAGTACACATACTTAAGACTATATTTTACTATATCTGATCCAATATAATAACGCTGGAATTAAAACATTATATATTATTCCTCTCTTGTTATTCAACTGTATTGAATTTTTAAATGATTCTACAATCCCCATCATTAGCACTGAAAAAAAAGTGTGAAACTCAAATCTAAAACAAAAGACAAAAAGTGCATAGAAGCTTCTTTTTATTTGGTTTAAGGCTTGGATTTTCAGAAGAAACATTTATTTGTTAGATTACCAGCAGCCTGTGTAAATTAAAAATTGTTTTACGAAGGAAAAGCTTGCAATTTATTTCAGAGCAACACAAACTGTTTGTATGGGGGTACATCGAGCTATGAACACAAGATATTAAACAGATTGAACTCAGTGGGGTACTAACGATCTACGGAGCTGTGTAACGGATTCTGCTACAGAACTGAAGTTTATCTTTTTAAGTATAAACTGATTTCACATTATGCCATAACCCTCTTCAACAAAAACAACTGTTCTTCTGCAACAGTGGCAGCAAGTGACAGGTGTCTACTCTAAACATTCATATAAGGTGGCATGTGTGCTACTTTATCAGGACAGTCCTATCCCTGAAGACATCCTTTATTTACAAGACTATCCGGTGCAAGTCCTATGATGGAGACGTAGGTGCTCTGAAGTTGTCAATCAATATAACCATCCGATCAGCATTCTGAGAAGATTCACTAGTTGCATGCTTACAGTAGTCCCTGCCAAGGAGACTACCATGATTTCATTTAAATCATATAAACTGTTTCTGAATTTGAATTTAAACATTAAAGTTAGCATGTGCAAATCCTACATAATCCTCCTCCCTTTTTGGTACTGATTGCTCTTTCTGGCAATAAGAGTCGGATGGTTAATCTAGAAACATCCCACTCCTATACAAAATAACTTCAGTAACCAAATATTGTTTAGTGACAAAACTCGAATAATGTCAGCTTTACATGGGAGCAACTGGAACAGATATTACAAACAAAAAAAGGAACAAATATTAGTTAAGGGATTGGGAATCTAAATAGCCTGAGAACTTGAAAACTTCATTGCCCTCCAGTGATCTTCAGAGTTCCCTGTGTTCTTTCACATCAACTTCAAAACATGAAGAATTATTACTTACATATTCGAAATTATTAACACAGATCCATTCTTCCTTTCCTTAAAATTCTATACTGGTTACTGAGATAACATGCTCGATGACTCTGATTTTTAATGCTCAGGGCCACAGGTGGGGTAAACCAAAGCGTAATTCCGAGAAAACCCAGAAGCTTCCCAGTACATAAGAAGTTGAGCTGGTGATATGTGTTCAACTAGTTTTGGGTGGGGTAGAAGCTCTTTTGAAATCTCACACTTGAAAGCACCCAGATTAGGTTTGTGTGACCAACACATCCATAGCCAATGTTGATGTGTGACCAACACATCAAAAGGCCCAGGTTGATTATCTGAGTAAATTCAGCATGAGGATATATAACCAAGTTAATCCTCCTCCTCCTTCTTATTGTTATTTTGTCCACAACCTTAATTAAGGAGTCTGCATTCGAGAGGATAACCTGATGTTATTGTCTTGCTGTATGTTTTTTAAATTTACATACATGCATACATACATACATACATACATGCATACATACATGCATACATACATACATAAACAGATTACAGTAACAAATGACGATTTGAATAGATTACTAGGAATAATGTGGGCTTAGCTACGCTTCATTGTTCAGTAAATGCAATGATAAGAGCACAATGTTTTCATATAAATAAAAGCAAACAAATCAAAAGGCAATACCTGATAGAAATTTGGCCAAAAGGTGCTGACTGCCAATTCTACCTTGTTCCAGGTTCCTGTAGGTGCTCCAGACATATTCCATACTGGGCTACCAAGGTGACCATTGTTGACTTTCACATAAACATTTAATATACCAGGATTGGATCCACTCTTGCTGGAAACGTAAAAACTGAAATCGATGCAATGAGTGTCATTTTCTTTAAGGTTTGGTAGCAAAAGATGGGCTCTTTGTCCACTCCTTCCAGAGGTGTTCACCAACATAAAAGATCCTGCAGGCAAAAAAAAAAAAAAAAAGAGGAACATAAAAAGTTCTGTTAGTGGGTTTATCTTTGCCATTGGGTATCCTAGCTAATAAGTGATACCCAGTGTGGTGTATTGGGCAGAGTGATGGACTAGGACTCAGGGGACATGGGTTTGAATCAACACTTGGCCACAGAAACTAACTGTGGGAATGAAACTGCTAAAGTCACTCCTTAAATGTCTCACTTACCCTGAACACCCTATTACAGGTGCTATAATTCAGTTCTGACTTGACAGCACACAACACACAGACATGCTAGCTAGTGCCGATGGGAGATGCACTCTAACAACATACTGAGAGCCACAGCTGCATATCCTGGTTTATAACTTCCATTCTTACTTCACCTCTGCTACTACGTTTGTGTTGTATAATGTTTTTACAGTCTTATAATTGTGTAACAACTTTGATGGAGTTGCGTTACACAATATTTATACAAAAAATGTCTCAGGTCTCTAGAAATAGCAGGCCCTTGATTTGCACCCTAGATTAATTTGAAATAAACACAAGCATGAACAGCCATTTCACTCCCTTCTGCTTCACACATAGAGTAAAATAACCAGGCTCATTTCCAGTCCAAGCCAAAGTTCAGCTAGATTCCCTAGGGACATCTGACACCACTGAGAGATATGTCCTGTGGAAGTGTGGAAGCTCCCATTTTCTCTAGCTATCAACATTATAAGGTAACTAGAACACAGAGAAAAAATTATAGGTTGCATTTTGCAGCCTGGATTTGGAGTACTTAGTGCAGAGACACAAACTGGAAAGCCTGCTCACTGCAGAGCACTTTTATGGCCAAGTCCTCCCCCATGGGTGGATGAGTTTCCTTTTCACTTTTGTGTGTGTGTGTGTGTGTGTGTGTGTGTGTGTGTGTGTGTGTGTGTGTGTGTGTGTGTGTGTGTGTGTGTGTGTGTGTGTGTGTGTGTGTGTGTGTGTGTGTGTGTGTGTGTGTGTGTGTGTGTGTGTGTGTGTGTGTTTACCACTACAACTACTTTGAATCTCCTACTATCACATGTAATGGAACTAATCTAACGGATAAAAAGTTACATAAAAGGCCTTCTCCCCATTCCTGGGTTTGTTCATAAAGCTTCTTTATAACTTATTGTTGCCCTATTAAATTCACAAGGAGATAACAAGAACCAAGGCAGACATTCCCCTACCAAAGAGAACTCTTTAAGCCATGGAATCTTGGTGGTTAACATGCTTTCCTTCACTGTGGCTTTTACAGAAATATCTGTAAACAACAGAACATAATCACAGAAAGCTTCCAGATTTGCATAGGCCATAGTTAACCTTGTGAGATCAGGACAGGTTTCAGGAAAGAGCACTCACACTTTAAATCAAATCAGAGAAGAATCTGGACCCACAAAGGTAAAATCAAGGACCCTGCCCAGAGAAGTTCAACAGGTGTCCTATCGAAATCCCTGACAAAACCAGACAATATCATAATATTGCACAATGGAAAACTTAAGGGTACAGTGTTAAAATACTAATGTAGAAATTATTATTGCTAAACTAGATAGGAATCACATCAAAATAAACTGCAGAGCAAACAGGACTAATTACTGGCTATATAGATCTAATGATCTGTCCAAGGACACTCTGAGACAAGGTAAAGAAAATTGTTGCCTACTTCATATTAAGACAATGAATATTCTTCTTCAAATAGCATGTTAACTTCTCCCAAAAATGTACTGAATGCATATGTTTTGATCTTACGTTTTTTAATTGTTAAAAATGATCTTTCCTAATAAAAAAGTGAAAACTACACAGAAATATTAACTGGCTGTTTAAAATTAAAATTATTAGTTTCCCTTTTAAAACTTTTCAAAAACAGTGCTATCTTTCTATATTAGGAAGCTCACTTTTCACATTAGAATAGAATAACAGGTTTCATATATGAATAGAAACTTCAGTGCCTGTAAAGCTATTTAATTAGAAGGATGAAAATGAATTTTGAAAAAATCCATGTCTTCATGCAACAATAACTTAAACAAAACAGCCAAAACACTCTTAGATACTTGCATTACATGTGTGAGAAAGAATAGCTGAATGGGTAATTTCCAGTAAAATAAATTTGGTTGAAAAAATACTAGTAACTCCAGAGATAAAACATGCTTGAGAATACTAAACAAAAATACCGTATTCTTCTGTGTATAAAATGATACTTTTTCCTTAAATAATTTGAGGAAAAAATGAAGGTCGTTTTATACACAGAAAGCATCTCTTTACCACTGCCTTTTGCGAAGGCACGGGGCTTTAGCAAAAAAGGAACAGGAGCCGTTGCTCCCTCTTTGCTAACCTCCGTGCCTTCTCAAAAGGCGAGGGTGTGCTGGGTTTAGCAAAAAGGAAGGGGAGCCATCTTATGGCTCCAGCGCACCCTATTGAGAAGGCACGGAGGTTAGCAAAGAGGGAGCAACGGCTCCCCTTCCTTTTTGCTAATCTCCGTGCCTTCTCAAAAGGTTGGAATATGCTGGATTTAGCAAAAAGGAAGGGGAGCCATTGCTCCCTTTTTGCTAAGCTCCGTGCCTTCTCAAAAGGCAAGGAAAAGCCGCCCCGAGTAGACATGGTCTAGAGGGGCGGGGTATACATTAATTAATTAATTGATTGATTAATTAATTAATTAATTAATTAATTAATTAATTAATTAATTAATTAATTAATTAAAGTGGCAGTCACTTTGACAGCTGTTTTCCTTGCCTTTTGCCAAGGCACGGGGCTTAGCAAAAAGGGAGCTTTTTGATACCTGATTTTTCTAATTTAGGGTTAGAAAAAGGGGGGTTCATCTTATACTTTGGGTTGTCTTATACATGGAAAATTATGGGAATAGTGGGGGTTGCGGGCGCGGGGGGTACAGGTGGACGTACAAGTGCGCATACATTCTGCTCCTTCAGCCCTCTAAAATCTTGAAAGTATCCGGTGTGCCCCTCAGGGTAAAAAGTTTGGAGACCCCTGGTCTAGAGGTACATAACATCTTAAAGTATTTAAGGCTAAGACAAGAATCTTCCCTCCATCCTTATATAGCCAAATATAAACTATTCAGTTTCAAATAAATGAAACAGCAGAGTTCTGTTGCAGTTACCAAGTTGGCATATTACTCCATTTTAAACAGAAAAATATAATCTAATGTTTGTGGAAAAAATATATATTTAAAAATCATTTACAGCAATACTTTATCATAGCTTGGAATATTAAACTTGAAAATTAATTTGTTGGTGTTAAACATTAGAAATTAGGAAATAATTTGCTTGTTGTTAGTGCTTAAAAGTGAAAAGTCCAACTGAATACGAGCTGGAGCACATTTGAAGGCATATTCTGTGGCCTGCAGCAAAAAAATGTTTCTTCTCTGCAGCCACTGCATCTGCAGGTGGTCAGGGGCTTATAACATCATTTGGGCAAGCACGCTGACTGCTCAACAACTCACGGTGAAGGATTTACACAGCATTTTGCAGAGGTCACTTGGGTTTGCTCTTACTTGGATGGTGCAGTTACATTCCGTGGATGCAACTTTGGCTCCTGCTTATGTTATAATAGATCCTTTTTTATCTGTGCAGCCTGAGGATGTGAACAGAATCCTTGGAATGGTGAAAGCCATCATGTGTGCTGGATCCTTGCCTTTGTGGCCTACAAAAGGTGCCAGAAGGGGACTGGCCAAGTGGGTAAGAGGTAATAAATGCCTCTTTGCAAGAAGACAGGCTGCAGGCACATTTAAAGGAGGCATTATAAAGCCTCTACTAAGACGTCTTCTTTGAACCCCACTGTATTAGATAATTACTGAACAGTCTCTAATATTCCATTTTTAGGCAAAATATTAAAATGTATGGTGGCTTCTCAACTCCAGGGATTCCTGGATGAAGTGGATCATCTAGACCCATTTAATCTTGGCTTCAGGCCTGGCTATGGGATGGAAACAGCTCTGGTCACCTTGGTAGCTGGCCTACGCCAAGAACTAGAGTATGTTCCTGTTCATTCTGCTGGACCTCTCAACAGCTCTTCATTGCCACCAACTGCCACTGCCACTTCTCTATCATCTCTCTGGAAAGTGAGCCGGGGGCCCTATTTTGCAGTAGCTCAAGACTTACCTGGAAGAGCAAACTCAAAAGGTGGTGCTGGGAGACCCCCTGCTCAATGCCTTTGCCTTTGGCCTGTGGTGTCCCTCTAGGCTCTGTCTGATCCCCCACACTATTTAATATTTACAAGAAATTGTTGGGAAATGTTGTTCAGAGTTTTGGAGTCTGGTGTATACAGATGACACTCAACTCTATCACTCCTTTCCATCTAGCTTCAAGAAAGCTGTTTCTGTTCTAAACCATTGTCCGTCATAACTAATGGACTGCATGAGGGCGAACAGTATGAAACTTAATCCAGATAAAACAGAGATTTTCTGGTCAACTGAAGGCAGATTAGGGAATAGCAATTCATCCAGTGATTGATGGGGTTACACTCCCCCTGAAAAGCTCGGCTCCCTGTTTGGGAGTACTCAACTTATTTCTGAGCCTGGAAGCCCAGTCCTCAGCAGTGACTAAGAGTGCATTTGCAAAGTTAAAGCTAGTATGCCCATTCCTTGAAACTTCTAATTTTCTACAGTGACACATACCTTAGTTCAGTGGTTCCCAATGTTGGCTCCCCAGTTATTCTTGGACAGCAAATCACAGGACAGCTAATGTTGAAAGCTTCTAAGAGTTTTATTCCAAGAATATCTGGGGACCCAAGTTGGGAACCACTGCCTTATTTGCATCACTGCAACACACTCTATGTGGGGCTGCCTTTGAAGATGGTTTGGAAACTTCCATTTGTGTAAAAGGCTACAGTCAGACTATTGACTAGGGATGGTTACAGGAAGCACATAACTTCTAGCAGCTTCATTTGCTAACGGTCTATTTCTGAAACCCAATTCAAAGTGATGGTTATGAGCTATAAAGCTCTAAGCAGCTTTGACCCAGGCTATCTGAAAAGACAGTATCTCCCCATATAACCCTCCTCAGGTCTTAAGATTGTCCTTCACTTGGTTATGTCACAAGTACAGTGGTGCCTCAACTTACAAATGTCCCTCCTTAACAATCATTTCGAGTTATGACCAGCACCGGCCGCAAAATTTTGCTTCTACTTGTGACCGGAGCTTCCACTTACAAACAGAAAAAGGCAGGGGAAAAGGTGGGAAATTCAAATTTCTAACTGTACGTGGCGACGAGGCTGCTTCTTTGTAGCTCTTTCGCCGCACCAGTTAGAAAGCTTACATTGGAGGCGGCTTGGGACTGCCTCTTTCTGCTTCTGAGAGTGTGCGTGTGTTTCCAGGGAGATTTCGGATTCTGTGATATTTTTTGCCACTGTGCCTTTCTGTTATGGAATTTTCTGAATCTTGGATAGATTAATTTACAATTTCCAGGATCCAGCAGCCAGCATGCCTATGGATTAAAAGTTTTCTTTCATGGGTCAAACAGTATTACAGATCACTCTTCATTAGAACTGAAATTGTGTGAGTGCTCCAAGGGCAGGATTTAGGCAGCCTTTAATGTCTTAAGAACTAAAATTCACCAATAGAGCTCATGTTTCACTCCCAAAGACAAATCCTAACACAAGGCCAGTTAATGTCCAAATCACTTGGTGAGAAAATCTCCTTCTGTGACAATCCGATGGTTTTGGCAATTAAGGAATTCTCTTCCTGTCCTGCTGGTTGCGGTTCCCCCCCCCTTGATCTGGCACTTTGGCTGGCACCCCCCCCACACACACTTCAGTTCTCCCAGTTGCTGGACTAGATACCCCTCCAAATACACACATTCGCTTGCCTTTTCTGGTGCTGAATTTGCTGCTTTTTCTGAACGGGAAGTCAAAATCCCCATTCTGAAATGGCAACTCGGGGATTCTGGGTATTGTGATCCAAAATCAATCAACAAATCAATGCACTTTTCCACGCTCTGCTCGGAGGCAACACTACTGTGTAGCTTCCCCCTACCCAACCCCCCAAACTTTTCTGTGCTATGTTAAACTCTGGAAAGTTCTGTTAGGGTTGGAGTGCAACAGAAACCTTGCTGCTTCACGCTCTTTCACTCTCTCTCTTTCTCTGGTCCACCCCTGTTTCCACTGCCTTCAGTCCCTCCCGCTCTCCCTTGCTGCATCAGAAGAACATCCAGCTAGCCTGATCCTTCCACAAGGTGCTCAGGGCCCTCTTCTCCCAGGAAGGTCATTGGGCTTTCTTCTTCTTTTTTCTTTCCCCGTGTCCAGCAGGACAGCTGGCCCTGCCAGGCCCAGTCAGCTAGCGCAGAAGCGGCACCGAAGGAAGCTGTACGGCTGGGCAAGTGGTGCTGCCCGGAGGGAAGCTGTGGCAGAGCAGGAGGCGGCAGGTGGGCGGACGGATGGGGGGAATCCATCTGGAAGAGGCCTCGGGCCGTTGTCCTTGGGGAACCCTTTGCCCAGAGGCGGATGAGCGGGAACTGGGAGTCCACCGCCCTAGAGGGAGGGCAGCTCAGATCCGGCCTGGCCAGGTCTCTGGCCCCAGCCCCATTTGCTTCAGCCAGCCTTTGAGGCTCCCTTTATCTCCTGCTGCCTGGTTCACGGCTTCTCTGACCGGTGCCTCTTCAGTTTCCTTCCCATGCACGGACAGCCCTGGGTGCCAGAGACCTGTGGGAGCCCCAGGGTGGAAGGGATGGCAGGCCCTGCCCATCACCTTTGGCCCTGTAGCCCCGGCCTCCGCCGGTGGGCTTTTTTTTCCTTTTCTGGCTGGGGCTCTGGGGAGCTCAGCGACTTCTCCAGAGCCAAGGCTTGATTGAGGAAGGGCTGGACAGCAGGGCCCGAGGAGGGAGGGAGGGAGGGATGGGCATCTGGCTTTGATGTCCCTTGAACCGTCCTGGTCCATGGAGAAATTCCAAAGACAACAAATGCCCTCCTCCATGGTCGGCTGCCCTATGCCGCCAGCCAGGGCCAGTCGCCGGCTGCCATCTGCCGTGACTTTGTTGCAGCGAGAGAGTGAGTGCAATCGGAGGAGTGCCTGGTAAGGTAAGGTGCTTTTTGCTTTTTATTTTGGTTTTTTTTTGGGGGGGGGTTGTTGTTGTTTTGCTGGAAGGGATTAATCCCCTTCCCATGCATTCCTATGGGAAATGGTGCTTCAACTTACGAGCATTTTGAATTACGTCCATATTCTGGAACAGATTATGGTCATAAATTGAGGCACCACTGTTATGTTCAACAGGGACCAAAAAGCGAACCTTCTTGGTGGTTGTCCCCTGGTTATGGAAGCTCTCTCCCATGAGGCTAGGCTAGACCCATATCTTCTATTTTTGGTGGCAAGTGAAAACTTTTTTTTCAACAGGTTTTTGTGTTCAGTATCTGATTTTAAAATAGCTAGCTGTACTAGGTTCACTGCTAATATATCCTTTTATTGTGTCTTGAAATGTTTCTGTATAGTACATTTGTTGTGAGCTCTTTCCAAAGTGCTCTTTTTGCTGCTTTATAATTGCCTTCCCCAATATCACACTTTTAAAAGACAGGCAGCACACCCCATACTTGTTATTATTAACAGGAATGATTGGATTCAACATGTGTGAAAAGTCTGAAGTTGAGGAAGGCTGTCTGCTGTGAAACACAGGATCGCATCTCTTCATCTCTTTGGAAAAAGAGTCCTAAACATCACCAACAATAGTGCTAGCTCTATACATGACAAACTGCAAATTCTTATGTACAGCAAAAATAACACTACAGATTTTAAGAGTATCAACGATGTCAACTTTCAAACGTTTGTATTAATGACTAAATACTGGCTAAAATACTGTTCACATAGCTACACCATGTAGAGTTGATGATGTCAAGTCATCGCCGGAACAGCAATTTTTGGATTTTAAAGACCTCCCCCCATCCTGCAGACCCCAATGGCTTCCCGGCAACAGAAGGAATTTCACATGAGGCAGGGAAGTTGGAATTGAAAATGTTTTATTTCAAAAAAAAAACCTGCCAGAGCTACATAATCAGTCTTTCGTGTAGTTACCGGGTAAGCAGAATTTCAGCCATTATGTGACCTGGAACGCAGGGACAATAATCCAAAGACAAAGCGAAGACATTCACTTTCACTACAGCTTACAAACGACTTTTCACAGTTATTGGTTGAAAAGCACAACAACTGTATTCAGTTCTTTCATTTGTCTTAATAGAATTGTGTAAATATGTAAATACAAACAAAGGAAACAAAAACCCATGACAGAATAAACTCTTACATATCCCTAATTACAATGATTCAGCAAGAAACACAAAATAAATCAAAAGCAAAACAACAACAACAAAAAAAGAACAAAATAACAAAACCTTGCTGGACCTTAAAGTGGGCTTTTTTTCCATGAACGCCTACATTAAAAATAGCAGTTTAAGGTGCCACAGTTTCTGTTTTTGTTTTATTTTGTTTCCCATCGATATGCTTGCACAAGCTAACCCAGCTACAAATTAGAAAACTACATTGATTCAGATTACAGTGGTAAGAATTCTATTGTTGCTTGCATCAGTTTTGCATATCTGGCGACTAATTAACAACATGTCGCTAATTAATGACTAGTTGTATGCATAACCAAGATGTGTCCTAGCACTTCATTGATTAGCTGCAATCAGCCTCGGTAAGGTAAGCAAAATGTATGCATGTATGCAAACATCAGTAGGATTCCAGACAGTATATAAAACAATTAAAAACACTGATGTTCCGGCAGGCCTTCCCCACAGCCAATTCCTGACCTTCCCCATTTTTCCTTTGCCCTAGTCTCCGTTTCACTTCATTCTTGCCTTTCCTCTATCTTAAAATTGTATTAATTTTATTGTAAATAGTTGTTGTTGTAAGCTGTCTAGAGTGGTCCTATGTGATTCAGATAGGCGGGATATAAATTAAATAAATAATAATAATAATAATATTTTCAATGAATTTAGCACCATACCAATTGCTTTGCTCTTCCTCAAGCAACTTTTAAATTTGTTTAAGACCTTACGCAAGACTCCAAATAAATGCAGTATTTCAAATTTTAAGAAACTAGAGTAAACAGAAAAAATTGTTTGTGGAGTTCATATAGGAAAACTGTGTGATGGACTTCAATGAGGAAAATAATGTTTCAATAAGAACTCAATCGTCATTGTTATATTATACCACTTAGATTAACTGTTTTAGGTACTAAGTTATAACATAATTATGATAAGTTTAAAAATATACATCAGGTTCTTTCTTTCCATAAGAAAATAAATTCCTGAGTTTATTCAGTTTACTCAGAGGGTATTCCTAGTATGTTCAACAAGGTTTACTCCTAGGAAAACAATATGCAGTAAGCTTGTATGTGATAAGGAAATATTTGCAATAAGCAATACTGCTATGGTTTGTCTTCATGCCTTATTGCTAGCCTTTTGATCTCTGCACCAAATGAAGCTTTTAGGGTAGTTATTGAGGTGATTTAAATTAAATCTGAGGTAGTTTTTTTGATTTACTGTAGCTTCTTTCCACTAAAACGCTCTGATCTTTTTAACACGTTTTATATCATGTTTGTTGCAAATCACATTGAACAGTTTTATGGAAGGGCATGATATAAGCATTTAATTAAAAAGATTTGGGGCAGTTTCATAATCAATCTATTTCCAGACAGTCTTACTGTTGATGTACATACCTATGAACAAATCAACAGCTTTTTGTCTCTATAATCCAATTTTGCAGCTTCCCCTCAAAAAAAAACTGTTAAAAATATTAAAACTGTCAAAAATACAAGTTTTTGACAGAAATCAGTAAGTACATTTTGCTTAACATCATAAAACCGAATACAGACACGAATGTTGTAGCATCTATCAAACACCACTCCTTTTATCTTAATCTACACGTTTCTCCTTGAAAAAAAAATACCACCCTGTCAAACACACAAGGGCAGAAAGGAGATAACGTCAATAAACCAATAAATGCACGTTTTCACTGCAAAAGCAAAATGTCCCTAGTTTCTTAAGGGTTATCAAAGAAAAGGCATTTTCCACAAATTAATGGCCACTTCAAATCTAAACTGTATATAGAGACTAAGCTACTCTACAAGGAGACATGTTGACTGTGCACATGTATCAGTTTTACCACACAGAAGCAAACTATTTTTGAGAGTTCATATGGAAGGTGGTGGATAGTAGTCCGATGTACAAGATAGCTTCAAACAAACAATGAAGCAACATTGCTTGAATGAATCAAAATGTTTGTACCAACTTTGTCTGAAAGCCAGCCCTATGCTTTAGTTGGCAAGTTCAAATCTGTAAAAGTAAACTTAATTAACCTTGATTTTTCTTTTTTTTACCAGTGGCTGAACTTATCTTGCTTTGCACAGTAAGTAATAATTTGAGAAGGTTGATTCAACTAGTGGGGGTTTGGTGAATCAACTCCTCAGTAAACTGCATGATTCCATGGTATAGGCTAGTTGCAATTCACTACACTAAGCAACAGGATTTCAGCCAGTATGTCCCAGTTAGAATGACTGATGAACACAATAGCAGTTTTTCAGCAGTGTGAGAATGTGTCACACAGAGTAATGTGGTTCTCAGCTTAGATACCACACACATATTTATTTGGCAGTTTTAGTGCAGTTTCCTGAAAACCAGGGGCTTTGGCCAGTATCCTCCTGAATATCTGCTGCTTGCCACAATGCAAGTAGAAACTGCCCCATTCAAAGCTCCATAAAAGCTTGCTGTGCAAGAGGTTAAAAAGAAGGGGATTCTGCCCTTACTCTTCTACAACTTAAAAGAAATCCTGATGAAGGCATCATAAATGAATGTTTATTGTCCCCACTGTGATGATCCAATATTTAGAAAACGGAAATGAGTACTCTGTAACTTGTAGTACCTCCATAAACTTTACATTACTAAAGATTATTTGTTCCTTAATATATGATTTTAGTTCCTCGCCAGTTGTCAAAGCCACTGTCCCACAGGGAAAAAAAACTAAATATTTTGGCAGAGAAACTGAAGAGACAACAAACAGTATCACAAAATACAGATAACTGCATCATATGCATACTTGTTTGTAATGAAGTCCCACTGAAGTTAGGGGATTGATATCCAAATATATATATACATTTTAAAAAGTAACTGATTACAGCTATAGGAACAATGACAAAAGACAGTTAATATTAATTACCATTTTAATTAATAATTAAAATGGTAATTAATATTAAAATGGCTCTGATCATTAGCTTCTCATAGCAAAATTCAAGCTTAAACTGAAGAGAGTAGGAAAAACCACTGGGTTAGTCAGGTATAATGTAAACCAAATCCCTTATGAATACACAGTGGAAGTGAAGAACAGATTTAAGGAACTAAATTTGGTGGACAGAGTGTTTGAAGAACTTTGGATAGAGGCTCGTAACATTGTACAGGAGGCAGCAATACAAAACCATCCCAAAGAAAAGGAAATGCAAGAAAGCAAACTGGCTGTTCAGCGAGGCCTTAGAAATAGCAGAGAGGAGAAGGGAAACAAAATGCAAGGGAGATAGGGAAAGTTACAGAAAATTGAATGCTGACTTCCAAAGAATAGCAAGGAGAGACAAGAGGGCCTTCTTAAATTAACAATCCAAAGAAATAGAGGAAAATAACAGAAAAGGACAAACCAGAGATCTGTTCAGGAAAATTGGAGATATCAGAGGAACATTTTGTGCAAAGATGGATATGATAAAGGACAAAAATAGGAGGGACCTAACAGAAGCAGAAGACATCAAGAAGAGGTGGCAAGAATACACAGAGGGATTATATCAGAAAGATTTTGATATCCCGGACAACCCAGAAATAGGAGGGACCTAACAGAAGCAGAAGACATCAAGAAGAGGTGGCAAGAATACACAGAGGAATTATATCAGAAAGATTTTGATATCCCGGACAACCCAGACAATGTAGTTGCTGACCTTGAGCCAGACATCCTGGAGAGTGAAGTCAAGTGGGCCTTAGAAAGCTTGGCTAACAACAAGGTCAGTGGAGGTGATGGCATTCCAGCTGAACTATTTAAAATCTTGAAAGATGATGCTGTTAAGGAGCTACATTCAATATGCCAGCAAGTTTTTAAAACTTAGCAGTGGCCAGAGGATTGGAAAAGATCAGTCTACATCCCAATCCCAAAGAAAGGCAGTGCCAAAGAATGCTCCAACTACCGTACAATTGCACTCATTTCACACGCTAGCAAGGTTATGCTCAAAATCCTACAAGGTAGGCTTCAGCAGTATGTGGACCGAGAACTCCCAGAAGTACAAGCTGGATTCCGAAGAGGCAGAGGAACTAGATGTGACAAACCCAGACCTACTGGGATATGCCACAGTTTCACTAAGCTGCCACCAACCATTCCCTATAAGAAGTCACACAGACCAGGGATGGATTTTTAACAAATAAAGGAATAAGGTTTATTAAATAACACACAGGGAAAAATAAAATGATCAAATGAATAAGATACAGTAACGTGGCTTAGTCTCAATCATACATACACACAGTTTGGTTCCCACAGAACACTTAACTTGAAGCACAGACCCTGAACCTATCAGTTCTGGCTAACCATACAGACACCTGAACCTATCAGGTTGGTACTGACTGACACACAGTAGTACTCTGTCTGACACACAGACTCCCACTCAAGCTTCTTCTCTCAGCTTTTTCCTCCAGCTTCTTCTTCAGCTTCTCCAGCTCTGCTAAACTTCACACAGGCTTCACATATATATACAGTACAGCCCCTCCTCCTGATGTCCCACCTTCCACTCCCCATAGGATGGAACTTTCCCTCCAAACCCATGACAGACAGGTAACATCAGTGCTGTATGTAACACCTCCCCTCTTTATAAGTTGTTTTGTAGGGGGAAAGCTAAGGTGCTTTTCACCAAAAAACAACCTGGATCCACAACATACAAAACATTTATACAATAACATACCATACCATACTTACTCTCTAAGTTAAACATTTACCATTTACAATACATCAAGTTACCTTTATTCATACAAACCAACATGTTTAATAAACAGACACATTTGACTTTTTGTCATCAAAATATATACATAGTCCATGTTTCTTTCGCCGTCTTCATTCTTCAGGTCTTCTTGACAAGGCGTCAGCAACACAGTTCACTGACCCTCTGACCACCTTCACTTCAAAGTCATAATCTTGCAGGTTTAAAGCCCACCTCATAAGTTTACTATTGTGGGTTTTCATTGTCTTTAACCATTGCAGTGGTGAATGGTCAGTGCACAGAACAAAATGTCTTCCCCAGATGTAAAGCTTGGCCTTCTGGATCGCGTAGACTATGGCCAGGCACTCCTTTTCCACGGTTGCCAAATGTCTCTCACCTTTCTGGAGTTTCCTACTCAGGTAGGACACTGGATGCTGGTCACCATTCTCATCCTCCTGGCAAAGAACTGCTCCTACCCCGCTGTTAGACGCATCGGTGTAGATGATGAACTCCCGGTCGAAGTCTGGAGCACGCAGCACTGGATAGTTGATGAGCGCCTGCTTCAACCTCTGGAACGCCTCCTCACAGTCGCTGGTCCACGGGATGCGGTCATCAGCCTTCTTCCTCGTCAGATCGGTCAGCGGAGCCGCAATCTCGCTAAACCTCGGGATGAACTTTCTGTAGTAGCCCACCAACCCAAGAAATGATTTGACTTTTTTCTTGGTGTTGGGTCTAGGCCAGTCACGAACTGCTTCTATCTTGGCCTCTAGGGGTTTGATCACTCCTCCCCCTACTATGTGACCCAAGTATTTTATTTCTGGGCTACCCAGCTGCAGTTTGTTCTCTTTGCAGGGCCTAGGCCAAAGCACTCCCTCCCCTGGGTTAAAGTGCCTCTCCCTGCCTTCCTGGTCATCCCAAGCTTTCTTTCTGACCTTTTGAGCTTGCAGGGTCTCTGCTGCTAGCTCTAGGTTTCTCTTTAGGTCATTTATTAAGGTGTCTATATATGTCACAACGTCTTGTGGGTCATCCTGGGTGATCTGCTCCCAATTTTGTTTGATCAAATCAAGGGGCCCTTTCACCCTTCTCCCAAATAAAAGTTCAAACGGACTGAACCCGGTACTGGCTTGTGGCACTGATCGATAAGCAAACAAAAGGGATTGCAGCTTCTGGTCCCAATTGTTTGGATTCTCTGCCAAGTAAGCCCTAATCATGCGCATTAGAGTCCCATTGAACTTCTCAGTTAACCCATTACTTTCAGGGTGATAGGCAGTGGTTTCCTTGTGCTTAATTCCACAGATTTGCCATAAGCGTTTCATGAGCTTCGATGTGAACGATGCGCCCAAATCTGTGATTATTTCTGAGGCAAATCCCATCCTGGACATATACCCCACCAAGGCATCTGCCACTGTGTTAGTTTCAATGTTAGTCAAGGGAATGGCTTCAGGGTACCTCGTGGCATGGTCCACAATGGTGAGAATGAACCTGTTCCCCCTCTTTGTGGCCTTGGGCAAAGGTCCCACAATATCCACCCCTATGCATTTGAATGGAGTGTCAATCACAGGCAAAGGGCACAACTTTGCTTTGGTCCTGTCGCGGCTATTCCCCTGCCTTTGACACACATCACATTGTTTACAGAACTCCCTGATCTGCTTCCCTATGTCAGGCCAGTAAAAATTCTGTGTGATTCTCTGCTGTGTTTTGTTCACCCCTAAGTGTGCAGCAAACATGTCAGAGTGCCCCCTTTGTAAGATCATGGGGCGATACTTTTCAGGTACCACTAGCTGACTTTGGATCCCATCTCCCCCTTTTGAGATATTCCTCAGGGTCTCTCTATATAAAATCCCCTTTTCCTCTAGAAATCTCACTGGGGTTTCAGGTGTTAGCTGGGCGTCAGTCACCTGTTCAAAACACTTTTGGAGAGTGGCGTCTGCCTTTTGCTCTTGGCCAAATCGGCTGTCTGTGGTTAAGGTTTCCACCACAGCTTCTGAACTCCCCTCTGCTTCCGTCTCTGGCTCATCAGTACCCCCCTGAACTGTCCCCGTGGTAGCTTGTGAGCGTGTAATCACTAGCACCCGTTTCACATGTTCAGCCAGGTCATTTCCCACGAGCACGGCTGCTGGCAGAGTCGATGAAATCGCTAGCCGCCAAACTCCCCTCCAGCCTTGAAAGTTCACAGGTACCTCCGCTACTGGCAGTGAGATCACCTGCCCCTCAATCCCTGCCACCTTCATGCTCTCATTTGGGATTACATACTCCCTAGGAATAATATCTGGATGGCACAGGGTCACCTGGGAACAAGTGTCCCTCAGCCCCCGATACTGATGGTCAAGTATTCCTACGTCCACCCCTGCTGTTTCAAACAACTGAGAATCTGTTCTCACGAGCAAGCAGCGCTTGACCTCCACAAGAGGACCATTTTCCTCAGCCTGATCAGCAGATGTAACTGTTCCAGATTGAGTAGCCATGGCAACAGGCTCCCTCAGTGACAAGGAGCTTTGCTCTTTCTGGACACAGAACACAGCTTTTGGCTTGGTTCCACTCGAATCCTGAGGCACAATTCCTTTTAGCTGCTTTAATTTCTCACACTCTGAGATTAGATGGCCCTTTCCCTGACAGAAATAACATTTTCTGCTATATTTTGAGTCTTTCTCATCTTGTTTTGGTTTTCCCTCCAAAATCTGAGGTCTTGGTTTCATGTCTGAGGGCTTCCCTTCACCATGGGCCCCTCCCCCTTGCTGGCTTTTCCCTGGTCCCTGAGAGTACTTGCTGTAGGTTTATTTAGGTTTCCCCATCGATTTCCCCTCACCCAAGGGCTTTCTTATTTGGGAAATAAAATCTGCGATCTCGGCTGCTTCTGCCACAGATTTCGGTTTCCTTTCCCTCACCTGGAATTTCAGTTCCCCATGCAGGACTGAATAGAACTGTTCCAGCGCTATCAAGTCTTTGAGCTGCTGAAAGGTCTCTGTCCCCTCCTGAGATAGCCATTTCTCTAGCAGCCTCACCAATTGGGCCCCCACTTGGGTAAAAGTCTGCTCTGGTTTCTTGGTGATTGACCTGAATCTTTGCCTCAGCTGTTCCGCATTTATCCCATGTCTGGCAAACACCAGTTTTTTAAACTCTGCAAAATCTTTCATCAGTTCCTCTGGCATCTCTGAATAGACTTCTGCAAGGCTGCCACTGATTAAAGATCGCATGATGGTCATCTTCTCAGTTTCCCTTACTGAGAAGTCCACAAACGCTCTTTCCACTAAGGAAAAGAACACTTCAGGACAATCTTCCTTGTGGTACACAGGGAATTTCTTCAGGTCAGCTTTAGACAATTGGCCTCCCTCAGAATCCCTATTGTTATTATTGTTCTGATTCATCAGTTCCAGTTTTCTTAACTCAAACGCCATTCTTTCTTTTTCCAGAGCAATTTTCTCTCTCTCCCTCTCCATTTCCATTCTCTGTCTCTCTAATCTTTCTTCTTTTTCCATTCTCTCTATTTCAAATTGCCTTTGTTTCTCTCTTTCCCTTTCCTCCATTTCCCTCACCCTCAGTTCATGCTGTTGGGCTATGAGCAATTTTCTGAGTTCTGGGTTCTGTTCTCCCGTGCTGTCACCTTGCACTGAGCCAAATTCATCCTCAGAACCTTGGTCAACCTGGGGGTCTTTCACTTCACCCATTTCTGCCATTTGGCTTCGAGTCAAGGGCATAATCCCCCCCCCCAGAACAGGCTGCTTTCAAAAGTCAAGCCTCAAAATAAAGCGACCACTTTTTTTTTTCTTTTGCCTCAGAACCAGCTTTCTATAGATTACTGCTGTTCTTCAGCACTAACTTGCAACAGTTGCGAGCCAGAGTCTACCCCCCTCTGCTAGGCCTCTCAGCAGGCAGGCTAGATCACTGCTACTACACAGTTTTGCCTCAGCCTTTTTCCCGCCAAAACGGGTTGCCTCAGAGCTCCCTAATCTAGTCCCCAATCTGAGGTTACACGTTCTTCTACTAGTGCACCTCCCCGTGAGGTACACCTAGAAGATTACCTACGTGCTCTCAGATTGTCCCTGACTAGACCCCCCTTGCTCTGGGCACACTTGCCAAGGCTTTGCTGTACCACTGGACAACTGGACCAGTCGTATCCCACACGCTGGACACCAATCAATGTGACAAACCCAGACCTACTGGGATATGCCACAGTTTCACTAAGCTGCCACCAACCATTCCCTATAAGAAGTCACACAGACCAGGGATGGATTTTTAACAAATAAAGGAATAAGGTTTATTAAATAACACACAGGGAAAAATAAAATGATCAAATGAATAAGATACAGTAACGTGGCTTAGTCTCAATCATACATACACACAGTTTGGTTCCCACAGAACACTTAACTTGAAGCACAGACCCTGAACCTATCAGTTCTGGCTAACCATACAGACACCTGAACCTATCAGGTTGGTACTGACTGACACACAGTAGTACCCTGTCTGACACACAGACTCCCACTCAAGCTTCTTCTCTCAGCTTTTTCCTCCAGCTTCTTCTTCAGCTTCTCCAGCTCTGCTAAACTTCACACAGGCTTCACATATATATACAGTACAGCCCCTCCTCCTGATGTCCCGCCTTCCACTCCCCATAGGACGGAACTTTCCCTCCAAACCCATGACAGACAGGTAACATCAGTGCTGTATGTAACACTAGAGACCAAATTGCTAACATGTGCTGGATTATGGAGAAAGCCAGAGAGTTCCAGAAAAAAAAAATATCTACTTCTGCTTCATTGACTATGCAAAAGCCTTTGTGTGGACCACAGCAAACTATGGCAAGTCCTTAAAGAAATGGGAGTGCCTGACCACCTTATCTACCTCCTGAGAAACCTATAGGTGGGACAGGAAGCAACAGTTAGAACTGGATATGGAACAAGTGATTGGTTCAAAATTGCGAAAGGAGTACGACAAGGCTGTATATTGTCTCCCGGCTTATTTAACTTATACGTAGAATACATCATGCAATTAACATGCAATTTTTTACTTTCTTTTTGCTTGACAGAAGTAACTTAGTTACTGAAAATCTAAATCTTACAGTCTGCTGATCTGTTGTACAAAATATGCTTTCCTCCCATAAGTATCACTGATATACTATATCTCAATATGCACAGTAGAGCACAAGAAGGTAAACGAAGGAACAGCTCAAGTCAGCAACTGAAGCACATGATATTCCTTTAACCAACTCTCTGCAGTAGTTTTATAATACACTGGCCAAAATCGTGTTCTGTAGGTTATCATTGAAAAAGGGACTGAAAATAAAACATCCAACATTATAATGGCATTGTACAAAACACTGGTAAGGCCGCACCTGGAGTACTGCGTACCATTCCGGTTGCCGCACCTAAAAAAAAATAGTGGAACTGGAAAAGGTGCAGGAGGTGCTAAAATAATGACTGGGACAGGGCACCTCCCTTATGGGGAAAGGCTACAGCGTTTGGGGTGCTTTAGTCTAGAGCAGGTGTCTCTAAAGTATGGCCTGCAGGCCACATCCGGCCCACCTGGCCTTTTTAACTGGCCGGTGTGGGCAGGTGTGAGTGCGGGTGTGAATGTGGGTGGGCAGACAGGTGTGCATGTGGGTGGACAGGAGTGCATATGTGCAGGCGGGTGGATGGGACTGTGTGTGTGGGCGGGTGGGCAGGAGTGCCTGCATGCATGCAGGCAGGAGTGCATGCATATGTGCGTACGTGCGCTAGCACAACCCTCAAAAATATTGCAAATATATTATGTGGCCCACCGTGTGAAAAGATTGGAGATGCCAGGTCAAGAGAAAAAAGTGCCTGAGGGAGAACATGATTGAGATGTATAAAATTATTCAGGGGATGGTTAAAGTGGATAAAGGGAAGCTTTCACACGATACCAGAACCAAGGGACATCCACTCAAATTGAGTGTTGGGAGACTGAGAACAAAAGAAAATATTTCTTGGCCCAGCGTGTTATTAGTCTGTGGAACTCCTTGCCACAGGATGTGGTGATGGCATCTGGCCTAGATGCCTTTAAAAGGGGATTGGACAGATTTCTGGAGGAAAAGTCCATCACAGGTTACAAGCCATGATAGGGACGTACAATGTCTAGGCTTAAAAGCAAGGTACCTCAAAATGCCAGATGCAGGGGAGGAGTATAAGGAGGCAGATATCTCGTTGTCTCGTATGCTCCCAGAAGCCTCTGGTGGGACCACTGTGAGATACAGGAAGCTGGACTAGATGGGCCCTTGGCCTGATCCAGCAGGGCTCTTCTTATGTTCTTATGGCAGACAATATAATTAGCTGCAATGATTTTTCAGAAATATTTCTGATCTCCCCCTCTGAAGACCCCAGGGATCCTATAGAATCCCTTTCATAATATGGAGGCCATTGGGGTCCACAGAACAGGAGTGTCTTTAATTTCAAAAAATCACTTTGACTTTACTGACAATGGCAATTTTAGCTAATTAAGGACTTCCCATCCCATAGCCCTCAATGGCTTCCCGATGAGAAAAGAAGTGCAGGAACTTTGGGAGAGACTTTGTACATGTTTTCATTTCTGTAAAATCATCATAGCTGATATCAGCCTTGCATGAGTGGCTATTTAGGCAGGCTTTCCCTCCGGTCACTATCTGATTTTTTTACCTTTTCCATCTTGAATGACATTCTTTGTTGTTAAATTGTTGTTTGATACTATTTGATTGTTTTTAGTCTATATTATTGTGAGTCGCCCAGAGTAGATGCTGTCTAGATGGGTGGGATACAAATTTAATAAGTAAGTAAGTAAGTAAGTAAGTAAATAAATAAATAAATAGTGTAAAATGGCTAGTTACAGCTCTGTGCAGAATCTTTTTTTCCCTTCCACATCTAGTGCCTAGTCCTCTAATCCAACAAAATCTAGCACAGCTAGGTTATTTTTCATTTAAAAATTAACCTGTGATGCATATAAATGCTTTTTTGCATTTTGTGGTTATTTTTCATCCCTTGGGGCCCATCCCCTTTTATTCTCATGTTCTATCCACACTACTCATGTTTTTGTCTTTACTGTTTCGGAGGACAGAAATTGCTATAAGCAGGTTAGTGATAGAGAGGTGGTGATCTGAGGTGATCTGAGGCAATCATTTTTGTTTGGGAAATCATTAGACTTCAAAGGAATCCTGTACTTATGTCATGATAAACAATCACAATTATTAAAAAGGTAATTTGTTTACTCCTTGGATGAAGAAGCTCCTGCTGTGATGCTCACACACAATTAGCCTCTAAGGATTTCCCTCTTCTAATTATAGGCTTTCTGTAAGTCTCTTCTAGTCCTGAAATTCTTCAGGGTTTAGTAGTTAACAAATCTTGGTTGTACTCTTGCTATTTCCCCCTGGCAGTCTGTTCACTGCCTTAAGTTTTAGTTTTCCTACAAAATTTTTCATTTCTTTTTCCCTGCCAAATATGCTATTCCTGAAGCAAAGACCCTGGCCTTTTTCATACTCCCTCTAAGTTGTCAATAGCCTAAGTCCTGTCATCTTTAGTTACTAATAATGGCAAGGATTAGTCTGCTTTCTGCTTCATCTATCCAGTAGGGTTATTTTTCTATTTTATTTTTTTAGCAATCTAGTCTATCTTCTGTACTTCTATCATGAGCCTCTTGCTTTTAGCTTGCATCCTGCCATTTGTTTTAGTATACAGTACTTTGTAACACTGTGTCATGCAGCTGCTCCCTGAAGCTCAAGATGTTCAAGTCCTTTACTGAGTGGTGCTTCTTTTGATTCGGCTTTAGCTGATTAATTAATTTCAGGAGTTCACTGTGAAACGGAAAGGTGGGATTTAAGAAACTAAATATAGAGTGATAGGGTGCAACTGGATCAGTCTCTCAACAATTAAAAATATAATAAGTGAGGTTTAGTGACCACTTGAATAGGACTTGAATGATTGAGGCTTCAGTTCTTACAGAGGACTCTATTTTTAAATACTCCCTCAGAAGTTTTTTTTTCTGAGAACAACCTCTAAATGTCTTCAAATATCCTTTGGCAGCAACTGATGGTTTTGCAGATCCTGTTTGAGGAACAAAGCTATCGATGGAAAGGGGGAAAGGAAGGGAAGGTGAAGACAAACAGCAAGGAATAACAAGCAGTGGTCTTTACCTCACATTATGCTTGTGTATGTTTATGCATAATGTGAGGTAGGGACCCTCCATTACTAGAGAATACCACACATTTCCATCATGTTGTCATTGTGCCAAAACCAGTTACTTCTTGAGATTATCCCT
Source organism: Pogona vitticeps (assembly GCF_051106095.1). NCBI lineage: Eukaryota > Metazoa > Chordata > Lepidosauria > Squamata > Agamidae > Pogona > Pogona vitticeps. The sequence continues at coordinate 181,568,065 of NC_135786.1, forward strand.
GGTGGGTGGCTGATACCTGTCTGTATTTTTGTTGATTTTCAGTCTTGTTTTCTGCAAGTTTTTTTAATACTTGCTAAGCCTGGACACCTTTATCATATGCTTTCTGTTTGTGGTTTCTCCTCACTGCTTCAAACATATGGGATGTATTAAGAGCTGATTGTTATCTTCACTTGTTCAAAAAGTGTCCCAACTCTTCCACTTCAGTGTGACCTCTGCTTATGACTGAAATGCTGTTAAGCCTAACATACCTCTAATTTTAATTGTTTTATTGTTTCTCTTGTTCTCTTACTAGACATGTTTTGCTTACATTTTGTATGCTACAACTAATTTATAATTACATGTTGTCAGGTTGATTCCAACTTATGTTGAGTCTGGGCTAGCCCCTAGACCTTCCCCAAGTCAAAATTAATTGCCAATAAACCTTGACTCGAGAGAGAGTTCAAATGGTTGCTGTTTTATTTAGCTAGATTAAAAAGCGTGACGGAAGTCATGCCTCCAAGTGTAGGCAGGAACAACCGTGCCACGCACAGGAAGACTAGGACTTTTATAACATTGGTTACACAAGGGAAGGGGAGGATGAATGGGTGGTTCATGGTACAAAGAAGTGGGAGGAGAAATAGAAAAATAAGTAGTTCATGACCTATTGTCAGAAGGAATGGGCTTACAAAGGAATCCAAAACTTTGGGAATCACAGAAAGATGGAATTTTACAACATGGTTGGTCAACAGGGTGGGTCAACAGACAGCAATTATGGAAATACATGGTTACAATGTTGTGTCGTATTGACAGGAAAACACTTCATTATCTTACAAAGAGGTTACAAGGTTGGAGACTTCCAAGGCCATAGGAAATAAGATTGGTCCTGGTATTTGCCTGGAGCAAGAGAGACAAAAACCCAGCTGTGTCTGTTGGTGGAAGGAATGACACCTGCTGTGTTTGTTTGCTCCTCCAATCTAGATTGGAAGGCGAGATAACCTGCCCTGGTGAAGGAAAACCTGGCCAGCCTTATTCCTTTACAGAAACTTTTTAAGGAACCAGAAGCATGTACATATATGTATAAATCTGGCTGTGTTTTATCTTTCCAAACTGTATTCTGTGTGATCTAATTAGAGGTGTGTTCTTCTTGCATGTTTTTAGTATCAAACAGTTGTTCTGGAGGGTTCCCTAGACCAGTGGTCCCCAACCTTGGGCCTCCAGATGTTCTTGAACTTCAACTCCCAGAAATCCTGGCCAGCAGAGGTGGTGGTGAAGGTTTCTGGGAGTTGTAGTCCAAGAACATCTGGAGGCCCAAGGTTGGGGACTACTGCCCTAGACCTCTGGCACAGGTGTTAAAGATGTATAAGGAATAATTGATTTGGAGGGGATGAAATGGGGTCCAGTGTAAATATGTATTTGGATCCTGCTATGCCACTGGATTCGGGTTTATAGCTCCACTGACAATAACTGAAGTCAAATATTTGTCCCATCAACTTAAGGAACTTCAGCTATAATGGCCAAAATCCTGTTGTGAAGTTACGTCTACAAAACACAAATGACATTAACTTGCAGTGCATCTTGTGGGTAATTAAAAAAATGTGCACAAGTGGATCTTGTGGATAATTAACAAACATATTTCAGGCATACAGATACATTCTACCTTTATTTGGGCCCAAACATTCCAAGAATGTGCTCATTAAGTGATACCAAGAGACTGGTGAAAATTATGCCAGACAGAATAATTAAAATAATCAGAAATTACATCTGACTACACGCCTCCTTCCAAGACATCTGCCCATCCTTCATGATTTTCCCAAGCTGGGCAGTTGAGAATACTGACCTCAAGAGAGGCCTGGAAAGAGCAGAACAAAAACAGGGCCTTATCAGCAGTCACTCTACATCTTTGGAATAATTTTCACCCAAAATTCACCTGGCCACTGGGAATTTTTAAAAGATTGCTGGAAACATGGCTTTTCAGACAGGCCATCCTGGAGCTTATAATATCTTAACACAGAGGTTGTTTCAACATTTATATTATCAGTTCTGCCACCTTGCCTTTATACTATTTCAGTTATTTTTAGTTAATTTTATGTTGGTTCTGTATGTCTTTAATTTTGATTTCTATAGCTCTTATATTCACAGTTTTTATGTTGTTTATTATATTATATCATAATGTTGTACCAGTGGTTCTTAACCTTTGTTACTCGGATGCTTTTGAACTGCAACTCACAGAAACCCCAGTCAGGACAGCTGGTGGTGAAGGCTTCTGGGAGTTGCAGTCCAAAACTCCTGAGTAACCCAAGGTTAAGAACCAGTGTTGTAAACCACCCAGAGTGGCATTGGCAAGATAGGTGGTATAAAAGCCAAATAAATAAATAAATAAATAAATAAATAAATAAATGAATGAATGAATGAATAAAAACCTTTTGCCCTCCACAATTGTAACTAAGCAACAAGATTGTGTCCACTGACTTCCATTTATTCAGCAAAACTAATGCACAGTTAAAATCTTCTAGACCTAACTTGATTTCTCTTGTCAGTCTACCTAATGACAAGCCTCTAGTAGGATCATCTAGATCTAGACCAGACAGCTACTAAGTCTGCATATTAGTCTCTGTGATGATGTTCTAAGATTTATATTATATAGAATTTATGTACATCATGACCTGTCAAATCAAGTTATTCCATGTAACTTTATCTTCCTGACATTTTGTGACATGCTATTCACACCCTTCAGGAAAAACAACATTTATTTCTATTCTATCTATTGGCATCTGGCCAGAGAACGATGCAAAATTCTCCAGTGATGCTGGACAAATGATTTTTGATAAAAGTACAACTTGCTACATGATAAGAGCATGAACAATGAAAAGAGTGAATACATCCACAGTGATAACTGAATAAATTCACAGGAATTCTACTAGCCAGCTGCCTGAGGTCCACCTTTACAAATGTAAGTTAATCTCAGGAACACTGTATCACAGATAACCATTTTTCCATTTTTTAAGAAAATCAATGTCATCAATCAACGGATTTATTTAGCTAACTCAATGCAAAAAATTTTGCTTTAAAACTAGGATAGTAGAAATTGTAGAGTATTCTTATATTCTGCCAAGCATCCTTAAAAAGATTGTGTTTGCAAGCCTCTTTCCAGATCATTTGAGACAAAGGTAGTATATAAATATTTTAATGCATACATACATGAGTATATAATATGTAGTCTCAATGAAGGCTGTGAAAGTTTTATTGGAGCAAGTCAGTGGACTGTACCGAGGTATGGCTTCTATGAAGCTTGAGTCTTTTAGGCGGCGCGGAAGGCGTCTGTATAATCAGTCTCTTTCAGGATGGTGCAGCTTGAGGAGTGGAGACATCTCCTTGGTACTGCAATGTCATTTGCCATGGAGGAGCTACGGGAGGGTACCAGGGTGGTAGCGGGTAGTCCGACCCTCTGTATTGATCATGGTAGCCATAGCCCTGGTATAGATAGGGATGGTACTAGTCAGGGCATGGATGACCATAAGGAGGTAAACCCTCTGGATGGCAATATTGCTCCTCAAGCGTTTCTCCTTACTTTTCATAGGAATGCATGGAGCAGACTCCTATTCCGACTCAAGTCCTTTTTCTTATTTGCAGGATCAGAAGACCGTGGGTGAAGCTTGGAGGAAGCCAACTTAGGCAGTTTTTTTAGAGTTCTTGGATTTCACAGGTAAAGAAGTCATGCTGGATAGAGACTGGGCAACAGGGCCAGTAGTCGATTTAGCAGTCTCCTGGCGAGGAGGGTTGGAGGAGGCCCTGTTTCCTGTTCCACATATAGATTTATCAGGAGATAGATAAGGTGGTCAGGCACTCACATTTCTTTAAGAACTTGTCATAGTTTGCTGTTGTCCACCTAGTCAAAAGCTTTTCCATAGTCAGTGAAGCAGAAGTAGATGTCTTTCTGGAACTCTCTGGCTTTCTCCATAATTCACTGCAATTTGGTCTCCAGTTCCTCTGCCCCTTCAAAATCCAGATTGGACTTCTGGGAGTTCTCGGTCCGCATACTGCTGAAGCCTGCCTTGTAGGATTTTGAGCATAACCTTGCTAGTGTGTGAAATGAGTGCAATTGTGTGGTAGTTGGAGCATTCTTTGGCACTGTCCTTCTTTGGGATTGGGATGTAGACTGATCTTTTCCAATCCTCTGCCCGCTGTCGAGTTTTCCAAACTTCCTGGCATATTGAGTGTAGCACCTTCGCAGCAGCATCTTTTAAGATTTTAAATAGTTCAACTGGAATGCCATCACCTCCACTGACCTTGTTGTTAGCCAAGCTTTCTAAGGCCCACTTGACTTCACTCTCCAGGATGTCTGGCTCAAGGTCAGAAACCACACTATCTGGGTTGTCCGGGACATCCAAATCTTTCTGGTATAATTCCTCTGTGCATTATTGCCACCTCTTCCTGATGTCTTCTGCTTTTGTAAGGTCCCTACCATTTTTGTCCTTTATCATGTCCAACTTTGCACAAAATGTTCCTTTAATATCTCCAATTTCCTTGATCAGATCTCTGGTTTTTCCCTTTCTATTCCTTTCCTCTATATCTTTGCACTGTTCATTTAAGAAGGCCCTCTTGTCTCTCCTTGCTATTCTTTGGAAGTCAGCATTCAATTTTCTATAACTTCCCTATCTTCCTTGCATTTGGTATCCCTTCTCCTCTCTACTATTTGTAAGGCCTCGTTCGACAGCCACTTTGCTTTTTTGCATTTCCTTTTCTTTGGGATGGTTTGATTTTTGTTGATGCCTCCTGTACAATGTTACAAGCCTCCATCCATAGCTCTTCAAGCACCCTGTCCACCAAAATCGAGTTCCTTACATCTGTTCTTCACTTCCACTATGTACAGTGGTGCCTCGCACAACGAGTGCCTCACACAACGATGAATTCACATAACGATGTCTTTTCTGATCAATTTGCTGCCTCACACAGCGATGTTTCCTATGGGGGATTTTCACATAACGATGTCCCTTTTCCCTCATTTAAAAGTGTCTTAAATTGTTAGGAAACTGTTTTAAATGCTTGGCATCGATAGTCCAGCTTGTGAAAGGCATGCAAACTTAATTTGGTGTTGTTCTGAGTCTTCGTTCATTTTTGCTGATTTTTTTATTTTTCCTCATTGAAATGTATTGGACGGTCCAAATGAACAAAGACTCAGAACACCAAATTAAGTTTGCATACCTTTCACAAGCTGGACTATCGATGCCAAGCATTTAAAACAGGTTTCAAACAGTTTAAGGCACTTTTAAATGAGGGAAAAGGGACATCGGAATGCCATTGAAATGTATTGAGTCGGCTTCAATACATTCCAATATAGGAAACATTGTTTCACTCAACAATGTTTCCTATGGGGATTTTCACTGAACGATGGCAATCCGTTCCAATTGGAACGGATTAACCGGTTTTCAATGCATTCCTATGGGAAATGGTGCTTCACAGAACGATGTTTTCACACAACGTTGATTTTTTTTTGAACCAATTAACATCGTTGTGTGAGGCACCACTGTATTCTTAAGGGATTTGGTTTAGATTACACATGTCCAGCCCAGTGGTTTTTCCTACTTTGTTCAGTTTAAGCTTGAATTTTACTATAAGAAACTGATGATCAGAGCCACAATCTGCTCCAGGTCTTGTTTTTGCTGACTGTATAGAGCTTCTCCATCTTTGGTTGCAGAGAATATAATCCATCTGATGTTGGTATTGCCCATCTGGTGATGTCCATGTGTAGAGTTGTCTCTTGGGTTGTTGGAAAAGAGTGTTTGTGATGACCAGCTTGTTCTCTTGACAAAACTCTATTAGCCTTTGCCCTGCTTCATTTTGAACTCCAAGGCCAAACTTACCTGTTGTCCCTTTTATCTCTTGACTCCCTACTTTAGCATTCCAATCCCCTAGAATAAGAAGAACATCTTTCTTTGGTGTTGTTCTAAGTCTTCATAGAATTGGTCAATTTCAGCCTCTTCAGCATCGGTGATTGGTGCATAAATTGGATTACTGTGATGTTGAAAGGTCTGCTTTGGATTCATATTGAAATCATTTTATCATTTTTGAGATTGTATCCCAGTACAACTTTTTCCACTGTTCTGTTGACTATGAGGGCTACTCCATTTCTTCTACTTGCCCACAATAGTAGATATGGTAATCGTCTGAATTGAATCCACCCATTCCCATCCATTTTAGTTCACTGACACCCAGGATGTCAATGTTTATTCTTGCCATCTCCTGTTTGACCACATCCAAGTTTCCAAGATACATAGATCTTACATTCCAGGTTCCTATGCAGTATTCTTCTTTGCAGCATCAGACTCTCCTTTCACTTCCAGGGACGTCCACAGCTGAGCATCCTTTTGGCTTTGGCCCAACCACTTCATTAGCTCTGAAGCTACTTGTACTTGTCCTCTGCTCTTCCTCAGTAGCATGTTAGATACCTTCAGAACTGAGGGGCTCATCTTCCAGCGTCTTAGCTTTTAGCCTTTTGTTTCTGTCCATGGAGTTTTCTTGGCAAAGACACTGGAGTGGCTTGCCAGGTTCCTGCTCCATGTGAACTGCATCTAGTTGGAACTCTCCGCTATGACCTGCCTGTCTTGGGCATTGAATTACTCAAGCCTCTTCACCATAACAAGGCAGCAAAGAGGCTTGAGTGATTCAATATGAAGGGGGGCATAACATTAGTATTTAAATAATATTGTAATAAAATTCTTTTGAAATGGGCTAGGTGACCTCCCAAGAAAATATGGAGTCTGGATTAAAACAAATTAAGAATAATAAAGTGAAGATGGAACAAAATGCCACATAAATATTTTTTTATTCAGGACATTCTTTGGCATTAAAATTAAGCTATATGACTTCTACAGAAATTCAGTTTTGCCTCAGCTTTGAACCCCTGGGCTAATATTTAACAAATCATTCCATTTATGCACATCTTCAGATTCTCCAATCAGCTTTGCAACATTTTTCCGGTAATTTAGGAAAAATCTTTCTTTACATCTTCTGCCAATGGTATCTGTAAAAGGATCACTGTCAACCAGTTAATTATATATGTACTGTCTAGTGATAATGGCAGATTGTCTTCATAATACTGTCAGGTGTGCAAACTACTAGGATAATGTAGTGGAGATTAGCATATGCAGCAACATAGTTTAAGTTCTTCTGCAAACACACAGAAGTACTAATTTGTTACATCAATGAAAATACTACTAACTACGGCACTAAACCCCACACTCTTAAAATGTTTTGTCAAGGAGCCTTGGGCCCTGGATACCTGAAGGACCGCCTCCTTCCATATGAGCCTACCCGGCTGTTAAGATCTAGCCAGGGGGCCCTTTTGAAAGAGCCGTCCCTCAAGGAGGTAAGAGGGATGGCTTGTAGACAAAGGGCCTTCTTGGCAGCTGCCCCCAGACTATGGAACGCCCTCCCAACTGAAATTCGCCTGGCGCCGACACTGATGATATTTCGGCGCCAGGTCAAAACCTTCCTGTTCCAGAAGGCTTTTAATTGAAATAACATTAACTGTGGGTCTTAATGATGGCAATTTTAATTGTATTTTAATTGTATTTTAATTGTATTTTAATCATTTTATTTTATTGCATTGAATTTTAATTGTTGTAAGCCGCCCAGAGACCTTTGGGTAGAGTGGGCGGCATATAAATTAAATAAATAAATAAATACATAAATAAATATAGTCCAAGGCCAGAGTACCAAATAACCACACCATACACAACATATTTTAGTCTAAAATTGGCCACAACTTTATTGGTTACAGCTGCCAAGAGCTCATGCAGGTAGCTCATGCTACTATCATCCACTCCATCTAGTAACTGATGCTGACCAGAAAGACATATTCAGGATTGACCAGGTTGGCACCAAACACTGAGTGGCCCTGTCTGTTCCCCAGAGAGCAGAGATAATGTAACAGCTCCCAATCTTGGCATACAGTATATGTGTTTTCTCCACTCTGCCCCATAACAAAGCTCCAACTGGGATGGGGCCCCACATTCATGGGGCCCTCTCACCACCCTCTGCATCTGTCATATGCTTCAAAAACATTCACAACAAAATGGCTGTTGAAAAGACAAATACTATCAAACCTCCTTTTAAACTCCTTGTCAAAGCAATCTGTCCCTATAAGCATCAGCTTCAGTAGCAAGTTCAAGGTTAGTTATGGCATAGGATGGTTATAAAAATGCTCATGTAGCCGAGGGTTCCTCAAATGTTTTGAGCTACAATCTTCCATCAGATGCAACAGTATGGCCAATGGTAGTAACTATGGGTGTTGTATCCAGAAGCTGAGTCATGGCAACTGGACTTCTTTCTTGTTAGGCTGAAACGTTTTGCTATTCATCCAAGAAGCTTCTTCAGACCAAAGAAGCTACTTGGATGAGTAGTGAGACGTTTCAACCTAACAAGAAAGAAGTCCAGTTGCCGTGACTCAACTTCCAGATAACATTATCTGGATGACTGAGAATCTTCACAGATACATGGGAGTTTTAGTTCACACAACCAGAGATCAAAGGTTCTCCAACTTCAACAATGAACTGCATATGAGTGTATCTATCTGAACCCACTATTAATACTTGCTTTACATCAGAAACAAGTCCAAAGATAAATTGCTAATATACACACACCCAACTGTACTGATATCAGGTGCTACTTTACCAGTAGATAATACTGTATTTAAAGTAATATTAATGTTAATCATGCAAAGCCTGCAAAAGAAAATTTTGTAACTCAGACACCACTATTAGATGTATTAATAAACCTTAGGGAAGGAGCACTCATCAGGAAGTATAAGTTTGTGTAAATGATTCATTTTAAATGACTAACTTAATTAAAACTGAATAAAATTTGGCCTTTGAAATGTTGTTTGGATTTTTTGCCTTCACATTCTGGAAATGTACACCGACACATTTTGGTGAACACTGTTTTACATTAAATACAAGTGTTTTACATGTTTTTTCTCAGGACTATGGTATGAGCAAATACATACACAGACTGATGAAAGGCTTTTAATTAAAATATTGTGTTACTATTACCAGAACATATTATTACATCCAAACACTAAAGGAATATAATAGGGTTGGGATCACGAGTCATGCTCATCCATTTCATATTATGACTCATGCTTATTTGATTTCATTTAATTATTTTGCTTAAAGCTGATTGCTAACCACTCATGCAAAAATTCCTCCAACTATATAAACGCTGTCAGACTTGCATTGCAGGAGCTGTTCTAAGTCAAACTGTTTATATTGGAAGCAGAAATTCAGAACTACGAAATTCAATCTGAAGAGTCTATTAAACATGCATATAATGTATAATCATTTACCATATCTTCTCCTTTCCTAGGATATATTATATAATATCACAATTACATACAAAAGTAACAGTTCATAGGAATACTTGTAATGTGTAGGACTGAGACTATGGAACAGATGAACCTAGGTCCAATCAATGATATCTTTGCCTTAAAGTCTACTCTTTTGGACTTTAGGTTTCCTCTCCTAAATGCCTTGGAGGTGTAATTATGTTTAGGACTTCCCCAAGGATAGTACTACCACTAAGGAGAGAGGGAAGCTACCTCAGGCATCAGAGACTGCAGGCAGAGAGTTATGGGGATCAGAATTCTCTTCATTGTCAACAATATTGGTGACTGGTTATAGTTTTTGAGGGTTTCAGGGAGAAATATTTTCTATCCTTGCACGGAAACCCCAATAATTGGATCTGGAGCTTCTGTTCATAGAGAATGTGCTCCATCATTCAGCTGCAGCCTTTCCCAATTGTCCATACTTCGATTCTCCACTCAAGCATTTGAACAGAGCACCTTTAATCAACTGCAAACAGTATCAAATGTTTTCACTGTCATCTTTATTATTACTAATTTTATTAGTATGTATTGCAATTTTAAAATACTTCATTTGCCAACATTTTATTAGAAAGGGCACTATATAAATCCTGGTAATAAATAATGAGTAACGGGTGTTTTCTGTGTGATTGTAACAAGTAAAATATTTGTCACTTTAAGATATGTCACTTATCACTTCATACATCTCTAAAGTTTTCCAGAGTGAAAAATCTCAATAATTTGATTAACAGTTCAGAGCAGAACTCTGAATTAGGGAAATCAGACTTTTAATCAGTATTTAGATTCAAAACAGCAAATTTAACATCTTCTTGGCACAACTTTTGACCTTTTCTGTGTGAATTATCTTCTATAACAAACACATAAATTAAAACTATTTAAAATGTTTCTAGAAGTTCTTCACTCCCAGGAAAATGGCTGAGAAAGCACTTCTCATTTTCAATGCAGAAGCCACTCTTTTTTTCCACTGTTGTTTGTAAAGAAATTACTGTATAATTATACAAGACAGATAAATCCAGTGTGGTGTGATAAACTTTAGAAAGAGCTTAAGGCCTAAAATGAATTGATTCTGGGCTAAGTCTCAATTCCAAAATCAATCTGGATAAGGAAGAGAAACACCAAAAATCTGAAATTCCTCAATTAAAGCCTAAGTGCATTTGATACCATGTCTCCATCAAGCTTAGTGTCCTTTCCTTTTTTTTACCAGTTTCCTTTGTTGGAAGGGAGACTAAATGACACAACAATAGGAGAAATTGTATGGTTCTGCAGACATATTTAAGAAATGCAAAATATTCGGCACCGCTGCTTAACAGTTAACTGATAGTTTCATTTCATGACCATTGGCCCTCAAACTTTTGATTGTACTCCAAAGGACTCTAGCAAATGTGAGATCTGGTCTGCTGTCTCAGGAGGAGGACAGTAAATAACTTACTCACAGTCCTCCTAGCCATAGGACACAGTTCTGCTACCACCTGTGGTTTCCAGGATGAAACTTTGGCAGAGCTTCCATCTCCCCAGACAGAACTCCAGGTCTGCAAAATCAGACACAGGCTCTTTAAAAGCCAGTTGAGAGGGTGGGTTGACAATCTGCAAGTCTTCTCAGCTTGGATAAGGCTTTAGTGGGTCTTAGCCCTCTGTTGAGGGCTAATAAGATCCTACTGGTGTCATAGTACAGTGGTTCTTAACCTTGGGTTACTCAGGTGTTTTTGAACTGCAACTGCCAGAAATCCCAGCCAGCACAGCTGGTGGTGAAGGCTTCTGGGAGTTGCAGTCCAAAAACACCTGAGTAACCCAAGGTTAACAACCACTGTCCTAGTAGAAAAGAACTTAACTTGAAACAAAACTCACTTGAAGCTATCAAAGGTCCTGGTTTTACCTGTCCTCTGAGTAAAAGAACATCTCCCTCTACATTGAATGCTGCAGATGACTTTCAGGTCCCTGAAGTTGCTACTAGCTTCTATCATAAGCTCAAGTATTTGCAAAACAAGACTTTTCATGTGCTTATTAATGAGGCTTGTCAAATAAGTGGGGCAGTTGAACAAGCCAGAAAGAATTGAGTGTTGTGAGCATATACTGCTCAGACCTGTAATCTAGAACAGTGATGGCTACCCTAGAACTTCAAAAGACATTAAACTATGTATTACATTCCATCTATTTCAACGTATTTATTTTCAATACTGAAAGAAAAGGTTTTTTTAATTAAATCCTCCTTATTTTTACTTAATTATTCCTTCAATGGGCTGATATCAGTAATTTTAAGTGAGGTCAGAAAGACAATGATTATTAAGTTAATTCTTTAAGTATGCAGTACCCTTTCAGCTTTTGCTAATACTCTGTTGCTTTGCAATATATTTCAGTAATAAAATTCTCTGGTCATACCGAAAAACAGAAAAAGCAATGACTGGAAAATGTCAATGATAGGCAGGCTTATATTAATATTGTTTAACACATCTAGAGGAGTTATTTTACCCATACAAAGTAATTAACTTTCAGATGAGAAGGGAACAGTTACTTTATTTCTTCTGTACTTTTTATTACTCTAGAATAATTTTATGGGACTTTTCATTCTACCATACAGCTTATTCATGACTTCTATATGCTTTAGGAACAAGCAAACACATATTATTCTCTCACATGCCACTCCAACCGAGTAATAATTATCTCTGAGGTGGGCACCACACTACTTTCTTAAAGGATAGAGAACAGTTAATGGATAAGCTGGGTGCGCGCAAGCATGTGCCTCTGCCTCCCAGTGCGCAGATGTCTTCCTTCTCTGCACAGCAATCACATTAAATTCCGGTCATGATGGAACCCTGTGCATGGGGGGTGCGGAGTTGCACACACATGCAGGACAAAGTCGGGTTCAAGAGAGGTGGAGCCCCACCCAGCAGAGCTGAAAGTTAGAGGGTATGTTGATGGAGACCTATTCTTGAAAGCATCCATAGGCTTAATTCAGAGCTGCATCCTTGCCAACCCTAGGCTGAATTCCAGCCTTACTAGGGAAAACATGCTGTGCTTTATCTTTTTAGGATGGGGAAAAGAACAAAAGCTGGAATGGCATGAAACAATGCTGGCCTAGTAAACAGAGCATAGTAATTCGCCTAGAGTGGTCCTGAGTTGGCTAGATAGGCGGGATATAAATAAAATAAATAAATAAAATAAATAAATAAAATAAATAAATAAATTCGGAGAACCCCAGAGAACCAGACTGAGACACCAAGAGGATGAGATTCAGTCTCCCGCCCTGAGGTGTCCTATCCCACTTTAGTCAGTGGGTGCATGCAACTATTATTGTGTCCCTTTGAAAGATGGACACAAAAATCCACACAGCAATATCTGCATGGAACAGCCGTGGAATGGACGAAAGAAGACAAAAAATGGAAAAAAAAAACCATAGGTAATCCATTCTTTTAAATGATCATGAGAGAAAGAACCAAAAAATGAAAAGCAGTCAACAATGGTGATATCTTCTGGGGATATACGAAAGATACTACAGTACATACGAGTATTGTTTCATTTCGCAGCATGATCAAACTCTTTCATGACTTTTTAGGGTTTTTTAAATGGAATATAAGCTCTTGGTTGTTGCTCATTTGGGACCCTTAGTTTGTAGTGTCTTTGGTTTAATAGTTCAATAGTTCTGTGACAAATGATTTTAGCATTTTTATTACAAAGTATTCACATTAAAGCTGCTAACATATTCTAATAAAATTAAACCAATATACTCTTGCAAGAATATATCACCTGTATTCAAAAGTTTGCAGTGAAAAGTTACAGGAACTAGACTGGATTTTTAAAAAAAATCAAAGCATACCTTCCTTAGAATCAAGGGTTCTAGTTTGCAAGCATCTTGAGTGTTTAGTTTTCATGTTAATCAGTCTTCAATAATTCAAAACAGAATACACTTGCTTGAATCTCAACACCCTGACTCAGAAAATTTATAAGGAATGCCAAGTAGAAAATGGAAAAGCAAAATTAAGATTTTTTTTACCGATTACCCATTATGTGTTTCAGATTCTTATAATAAGCTGCCTATCCAGTAACACAAAATACAAAATATTAACACACTGATGAAAGACAGACCATCAGGGTCCAACACCATAGCGGAATCCACTTTTATGCAAGCATCCAAAAGAAAACTAACTGCACACCAAAACAAGACATGCTAATGATCATAGATGACTAGAATGCAAAAGTAGGAAACAAAGTATAAGCAAATGTGGCTGGAAAAGTTGGCCTAGAAGTCAGAAATGAAGCAGGAGAATTACTTCTACAGTTCCATTGATTGCTAATAAATGCTTCAGGCAACCAAACAGACTATAGAAATGGGCATCACCAGATGGCCAGTAGAAAAACCTGATAGACTATGTAACTGTAAGTAGTAGATGGAAAAGCTGTATTGTGTCTGCCAAAACAAGGCCAAGAACAGCTTGTGGTACTGAATATAAAATGCTTATACAGTACCAAAAATCAGAGTACAGCTGAAATACAACACTAAAAGAATCACAGTGCCAAAGCACAATTTAAATAACATTTCTGATTAAATTAAATCCACATAAGGAACAAATTTGCATTACTAAACTCAATTTAGCATGAACCAGAAGAATTGTGAATTGAAACTTGAGATATTATCAGAGAAGAATGCAAAAAGAGACAATTTCGACAGTCAAAAGAAAAGAAAGGCCAGATGGATGGTAAACAAAACACTGAAAATTGTTAAGAACAGGTGAAAAGAAAAAGGTGTCAGAAATAGGATCAGAATCAGGAATGCAGCTTTGTACCTGTCATACAGACACAAATACTATTTTTACAACAATCAGTGCAAAAAAAAAAAGAGCAACTGAAGAGGAAAAACAAAAGAGCCATAAAATCCAAGAAATCAAAGGGAAATTTAAACCTAGATTAGGAACACTGAACAATTAGCAGGGAAACTATTTGTCTAGATGGGCGGGGTATAAATATAATAAAATAAATAATAAATAAATAAACATAATATGTGAACAAGATAAAATGAAATGGAAACAATATGCTGAATAACTATACAGAAGCAAAGCAACAATGATAGATTTTGTACAAAAGAATCTTGTGAGAAGGACCAATCATTTTAGACAGTGAAGCTAGTATATGTGTATACTATGTATAGACTTACAATGACAATTAATTTATTTGAAATTTGAAATTTGCAAGCTGTTTTCAAAGCACTTGAAATAAATAAATCACAAGGAGTAGATGTGACACTGATACAACTATTTCAATCCACAGAGACTGAATCTGTTAAAACCTTAACAAAAACATGCCAACAAATATCGAAAACAAAATTATGAAGTGGAAGTGTTCAATATATATTCCTGGAAATTCATTCTGTCTCAGTTTTCTATTAATGGATTTTCGCAAGTAGCATTTTTGCCTACAAATTCCACGAGTGCCTTGCAGACCAGATAAACATTATATGATGAGCCTGGAACAGTACAGGAGTTTACCTTACACCAGAAGGTGTTCTCTCTCTCTCTCTCTCTCTCTCATAAGAGAAAAATCTGCACAGTTTATCTATATACCCCAGTAGCATAATAATTATGGGCAATGTGATTTATGTTGACCCAGATTTCTAGGTCAGAACTGGTTTACAAGTTCCTCTTTGGGCTAGCCCAAAGCCACACAGGTGGCAGGTCGGGTGGATGTGAGTGAATATTGGTTGGCTAATCTACAGCCAGGATTTCCAACCCAATGAACAATACCAACACATTCTGAGATAATCTCCATTTATTTTAAGTAGACAAATTAAGCAGACATATTTATTAAATATGAAGCTTTTTTTAAAAAGATAGCAAACAGGATATGTTTCACACTGAAGCACTGGAGTTCATGAGTATCTCCATTACAGCAAGAACATATACTGTACATCAACACTGAAAGAGTCTCAGACACCTTTATGGTTCTTTTATTTGAAGACAATAATTCAAGAAAGAAAAATAACAGCTCCTTGTTCTATTATGCAATAGCACCAAAACACCACTGGGTATAATACAAACAATCTAATGGAAAGAACTACGCATTTCACTGCATGTATCCTTGAAGGAATTAACAAAAGTCATTGGAATAATTTACTATAAAATAACAATATTTATTATTTATTAAGCTTATAGTCTCTCTTTATTAGTGTACACACAGGCTTGCTTTGATGTGCATTCTCTACAATGCAAACATTGAAAATGAGGATGGAAAGACTAAAGTAATCAGCTGGCACTAATTCTCAGCTGACATTTTATATAATGCAGTCCTTGACACACCAATGTTTAGTTGTATGTTTGAAGCTTCACAGGCCTTTAACTGTCCTATTTTCTGTCGAGTTGTCTGCTCTTCATTCATTTCTGCATCTGAGCTCCCACTACTGTTCAAGCATCAAAACCAGCATCCTAGTTTCTACTCTCTGCATGCCCTCACTCAGCTCTTTGCCCTCAGTTCTGTAGACATTGTGTATTCTGCAGTGTATCTTCACCTCTGTTTCCAACATTAGTCTTCAGCAACCTTTCCCCTTCTTGAACTCAATTGTAT
The DNA here is from genome assembly GCF_051106095.1 of Pogona vitticeps. NCBI lineage: Eukaryota > Metazoa > Chordata > Lepidosauria > Squamata > Agamidae > Pogona > Pogona vitticeps. The sequence goes on from NC_135786.1 coordinate 181,583,972, forward strand.
TAGATCTTCATAGCCTTTGCCCTTAATTCCTGAACATAGACAGTACACAGACAGTCATTTCCTCCTTCTTTGCCACATGTTCAGAATCCTTGCAACAACCTAGTGACCGACACTTATTCATGTCTCTCTTTGAATACAAATGGGGGGAAAAACACTGATACCAACCTTCATAGTTTAGGAGAGAACAAATACTTGTGTGCATGACCATGTTCCAACTTCTGATATTATAAAGTAACTGCTATTGCCTGTTACCCACTATGATGCTACAGTAAATGTTTATTTTGAATCGAACCACTCGTGCTGAACCCAAATATGTGCATATTAATTTGCTTGTATAGCAAGTGCCACTGACTTCAACAGAACATATCCTCTCCGAAAGCATGTAGAAGGTGAGAGAAGATTAGTTTCAGAGCATATAATAGGTATCATAATCCTATAACAATTGTGTGCCAACAAGTCAATTCAGATTTTATGGCAGCCCTTTTCCAAGGGTTTTCTATGTAAAGAGTAGTCAGGTTTACCATCCTCTTCTTCTGGAGGCATCCTGGAATTCTGCAGCTTGCCCAAGGCTACACAGGCTGACTCTTCCCGTAGAAAGCACAGTGAGGAACTGAACTCCCAACCTCTGACTCCGCAGCTAGATACCTATACCACTCGCCCATCCAGCCAGCATCCTAATCTTAAACATATCTATACAATTGTAAGACTGTAGGAGTCTCTCTAAGAGTGTTGCATCATTTGTTTTAAAATAATGGCCAGAATGTTGATGTTTCTGTAAGGTCTGTGTAACTAGTGGCAACTAATTGCAAATAACTGTCAAAGTGCTGGACCATGTCTTTGTTGCATGCCTGGTCATGCTCCTAACTGTGCAACTGAGATGAGCTCCAGAACCCTGTCAATAAGCCATAGTAAATTATGTAAACTTTACACAAATGCCAGCAGGATATCATCTAACATTTGTTTTTAAACTCACTTTAATTCTAAATTGTAAAGTGCATTTTGAGAGTTAACGTCCTTTTAGGAAGATGAATAATTTTCATTCAGATCTGTCATATAAATTTCAACAAAACTGTAAAATTTATCTAGAGATACATCTGAAAAGAACATCTGATCTGTTTTATTTAGAAACACCATTAATACAGCATTTAGTGCGAAGAATACTAAGAACAATAATGACTTGCTCCCAAACATACGTATGCCACTTGTATACATTCATATCTGAATTTAGTGGTTGGGGTTCTTTCTTTCTCTGGAGTTCTCAATTAAGCAATAAAAGTACTCTTGCACTAACATCACCCCTTTGAGGGATGTAAATGTGAACAGCATTTATTTTAAAAAGAAACCTGCCTAGATTCAAATGAAGAGAAACAATAAACCAAAGAGCTAAATAATATTATTTATTCTGTGGCCATACTTTTAATGTACAGAGGGCAAAGCAACATCTCTATGGCAAGTTCTTTTTTATTCTTCAACCAGACTACAGTATTTAAATTTTGATACATGAATTTTAAAGTGAACAGAGAGGGTAAATACAAGCCCATCACATACCAGTAGAATAGAACCTTTGGTCTAGATGGGCAGGATAGAAATCCAAATCAATCAATAAATATCATATGTTCCATACCAGGATAGGAGCAGTATCTAAAGCAGCTTCCATGAGTTTTTATAATCAAGTGTTGCTCAGAGAACTGCCTCATAGGCCTCAGAGCACTTTGTACAGAACTGTAAGGATTTAGTCTGTTAAAACTGTTGATAACTTCTAGGCATTTTTGTCTTCTGTTTTTGTTTTCTAGATGCAAAAAACTGCAAATGCCTGTGCCGCAGTTATGACCTTTTTTCGTTGATCAAGCAAAGGCTAGATAAAGATATGAGAAGTACAAACGAGTCTTTCCACACCCTAGCATGACCTACGAACAATGGAGTAAAAACATAACTTTCACATTCTGAAGGGATAATTCTAAATACAGCACCCTTCATGGTAGAAGAATGGCATCCTTAATATTTTAAATGTACAGTGGTACCTCGACTTACAAACTTAATCCGTACTGGAACAGTGTTCATACGTTGAAAAGTTTGCAAGTCAAGGCAAGATTTCACATAGGAATGCACTGAAAACCATTTAACCCATTTAGGCTTTTTTCATTCATATGTCAAGGCGCTGTTCATAAGTAGAGGCATTAGTTCCCATAGGAAAAAATGCAAAGCCGGTTAATCCGTACTCTACCACTAGGGGGATAATTTTTTTTAATTTTTTCTTCTTTTGACCTAAGATGAACTTAGGCCAAAAAAAAAAGGGTAGGAAAGGGTTTTGTTTTTGTTTTTTTGTTTTTTTTAATTCGCAAGTCAAGGCTCTGTTTGCAAGTCAAAGCAACATTTTGCAAACGGAGCCATTCGTAACTTGAAACATTCGCAATTGGAGACGTTCATAAGTCAAGGCTCCACTGTGATTTAAGATGAGAAGCTAGTTGAGGGATAACTAACAATTGTTTCTCCCATGACCTATTTATCTTCCCAAATATATATTTGCCTATATGAATACTCAGAAATTAGCTGAAAGTTTTAAATGCTATTGTTACTGTCATGCTTTCTACATAGGGCTGCCTTTGAACAAAGTACAGAAACTTCAGTAAGTCCAAAACACAGCGGCCAGACTGATTACTGGAACTAATTAATTTGATCATATATCTCCCTTCTTCGATCACCTTTCCTGACTCCCTGTCAGTTTCTGTGATCAATTCAAGGTGCTCATTATGACCTATAAAGCCCTTAACAGTTTAAGACTTCAATAATTGTCTGAACATTTTTCCCAAAAATCAGTTACCCATTTCTCCCACTCTTCACAATCAATAGTGATAAAAGTGGTGAAGAAAAGGAATCAGGTCTTCTCAGTGGTGGCCCCAGATCTCTGGAATAGGCTACCAGAAGAGATACAACAAGCTCTTTCCCTCCTAATGTTCAAGAAATTGTTAAGAAGAGAACTAGTCAAAGCTGCCTTTGTAAACCATCCAAAGTAATGTGTGCACTAAAGGGGTGTGGTATATAAATCAAATAAATAAATAGCCACACATGCTCTAAAAACAGAGAAACTAGTTCCCACTATAGTTAATTTGTAAAATTCTCTGCTTCTTTGCAATTCACATGGAATAATGAGATTCCACTCCTCATACAGTAGGTAGACAGACAATTTTAAGGAAGCAAGTCACTGTGAATTTATTTGAGCTCACTCAACATGTGTTGCAAACATTTGGCAACTGATGCATCCTTGTAGTGTACAACTGGATCATAAAATATAAAATGTACTAGGCTTGATAATTCCATCTTTACACAAATTTTAACAATGTGTACTTCTGATTAACATGAAGATTGGGATTTTCCCCCCATCAAGAATGCTGCTTGCATTCCAGCCTTCTCTGTTGTGCTCTATTGTGTTGTGCTCCCTATCTAACCTGCTGTCCTGGGATACTTCATTAATTTCTGGGTTACTATGCCTACATAGCATCCTGCCTTCTTATCTTTCAGTCATGCTGCTGAGGGGAAACAAATCCTTGAGGGCTACTATAGAAGCTTTATTATTCTCACAAGGCCATGACCTTCCTCAGCAGATTGGAACATTATCTACCTTCTTTGACATTAATGTGATGTTTGGCACAGGGGAAAAATTAAATTCTATCTGTCCCTTCAGTGACAGCAATTTCTAATTTATTCTATCTTCACAAGAGAGAGCATATATAGAATTACAATCAACCTGTTTTTTTTAAGTAAAACCACTTTCTCATTTTGAAATGTAAGGCCTTGCATATTCTGCTTCTCACTAAGAATGTAACTTGAAGTTTAAGCTAAAGTTGAAGAAACAAAAGCCAGGACGTATAAGAGGTTATTGATACATTAAAATGCTGCAATATAAAATGAGGAAATTTGTAGGAAAGAAAGAAAGAAAGAAAGAAAGAAAGAAAGAAAGAAAGAAAGAAAGAAAGAAAGAAAGAAGAAAGGAAGGAAGGAAGGAAGGAAGGAAGGAAGGAAGGTAGGTAGGTAGGTAGGTAGGTAGGTAGGTAGGTAGGTAGGTAGGTAGGTAGGTAGGTAGGTAGGTAGGTAGGTAGGTAGGTAGGTAGGTAGGTAGGTAGGTAGGTAGGTGTTTTTTGGTATCACCCGGCAGGACAGAGTTCCAAGTAGAGTGGTCCTAGAATGAGCTGGAATTTTTAGCATGTATACATTACTGAAACAGCAACATCTATGTTGGCTTGGGCATGTTGTAAGGATGGCTGATGGTCAGATTCCAAAAGATCTGTGCGGAGAATTAGTGCAGGGAAATTGCCCCAGAGGGAGACCACCGCTGCTATACAAGGATATCTGCAAGAGGGATCTGAAGGCCTTAGGAATGGACCTCAACAGATGGGAAACCCTGACATCTGAGCGTTCAGCCTGGAGGCAGGCGGTGCATCATGGCCCCTCCCATTTTGAAGAGACCCTTGTCCAGCAGGCCGAGGCAAAGAGGCAGTCCCACAACCAGCAAAATCAGGGAGCCGGACGGAGTACAGATTGTATTTGTCTTCGGTGTGAAGGGATTGTCACTCTCAATTTGGCCTTCTCAGCCACACTAGGCGCTGCTCCAAGTCCTCCATACAGAGCATGTTACCATAGTCTCTTGAGACTGAAGGATGCCTAATCTACCATAGTCTCTTGAGACTGAAGGATGCCTAATCTAAGGAAGGAAGGAAGGAAGGAAGTATAACCCATACAAATTTAAGCATGGAGCTTCCTTTATTGGGTCACTCTGTCTCTTATCTGGTCTTCCTATTTTCCTGTTCCCTTCAGTTTTTCCCAGTGTTGCTATCTTTTCCAGTGTCTTTTCAAGAGATGACAAAAGCATGACAGCTTTAAGAGAGAGTTGACTTGATTTGATCTACCACCCATTTCTTCATCTTTTTTTTTACAGTTTCCAATACAGTGGTGCCGCGCATAGCGACGTTAATCCGTTCCAGGAAAAACATCGCTATACGAAAACATAGCTATACGGAAAGAAAAACCTCAGTTTAATGCGTTCCTATGGGGGTAAACTCACCACTAAGCGGGAATCCTCCATAGGGCCGCTATTTTTGCTGCCTCGGTAAGCGAGGAATCAGTGTGAAAACGCTGCGGGCGGCCATTTTGGAACCGCCGATCAGCTGTGCGAAAATGGGGCCTTTGGGAGGACCACAGGGGAGGGCTGCCCCGCGCTCCTTCCGAAGCGCCCGCCGGCTTTTTCGGCCAGCTGACCGCCAGGCGATCGCAAAATCCACATCGCTATGCGGATTCGTCGTTAAACAGGACGCCCGTTAAGCGAGGCACCACTGTATCTGCAAAAATCTCCTCCAACATCATATTTCAAATGCACTGACCTTTTTTTCTGTCTGCTTTCATCACTGTTCACCTTTCAAATTCATTCATATTAAGCAGAAATACCTTACTGTAGATTATCTTCCTTAGTCTCTGGTGATGCTGCCTCACACTTGAGGGTCTTTTCTAGTTCTTTTAACAGCTGCCCTCCCAATTTTCAGTCTTCTGATTTCTTGGTTGCAGTCTCCATTTGGACTGACAATTAAACCAATATGTGGAAAAGCTGTAACACTTTCTACTTCAATGTATTCACGAAGGCTTTCACGGCTGGGATATAACAGTTGTTGTGGGTTTTTCAGGCTCTTTGGTCGTGTTCTGAAGGTTGTTCTTCCTAATGTTTCGCTAGTCTCTGTGGCCAGCATCTTCAGAGGACAGCACTCTGCTCTGGTGTAGTTTGCTTGGGAGTGGAGTATTTATGGCTGTGACATAGGCTTTTGTCCTATTCAGGGAATGGGTGATTAGTGTGTCTTGTTGTGGATGTATTGTTGTAACAAGGAGGAGAGATTATCTGTCACTGTGATTGATGGGTGTCATTAGCTAGTCTTTTGTGTGTAGTGATCCCCGGTCCTTGTGGCTGGGTAGAGGTCATTGTCCTTTTACACACTGTATTTTTCAGAGCTGGAAGCCAAGTTTTGTTGAGTTTCAAACTTTCCTCTTTTTTGTTGGAAGTTCTGCTGGTGCTTGTGTATTTCATTGGCTTCCCTGTGCAGTCTGACATAATGATTGCAATCCCCGGAAAGCCTGGGGAGTAGACTGGGCCTACCAGGGGAAACCCTCCCCGGTAGGCCTAGTCTACCAGGCTTTCCTGGGGAGTAGACTGGGCCTACTGGGGGAAGCCCTCCCCTGGTAGGCCCGGTCCACCCTGGGAAAGACTGTGTCGGCGGGGGCAGGAGAGCTCCGAGAGGCCTCCGGCAGTGGTGCCAAAGCCCTTGGAGTCATCCGGCAGCTGTGATGGCAGCTGCGGTGGTCCCATGGAAGGCTTCGGAAAGGTAAGTTCCCTTTTAAATTTTTTTTTGTAGGGGGGCGTTTTCTTGGGCCAGTTACGGATTAAATGGTTTTCAATGCATTCCTATGGGAAATGCATTTTTGATCTGCGGACTTTTTGACCTATGGACCCCGTTCCAATACGGATTAATTCCATAGGTTGAGACCCCACTATATAGAAAATTTCGCATTCAAAGAAGGTAAATTTAAGTAAAATCCCAGAAGTCTCCAATCTACTAACAACAACAACACAACTTCCACTATGATATGCCCTCTTTGCCTGGCCTGCCAGAGAACTATTTTTTTCTTCTTTTGGGCAGTATGTAAGGAAGCCACCTTAAAGTGTTTACATGCACATGTGTTTGTGTATGTCCATATGTGCATGCACGTTTCACAGAGCTCTTCCAATCAGTAAAGGAGAGAATGGTATCTTGCTGAAACACATAAAAGAACATTCTGCAGCCCTGTTCACACTGCAGTGAATATGAAGGTGTGCGGCAGATGGCTCTCATTGTGATGGCACGTTGTAAGTGTAAGTGGGAAGAACTGTAAAGCACATTACCCAGTAAAGCATTTGACGAAAATGAAGTAAAAGACAAAGAGAGCACCTTCAAGGTTTAAAAATGTCTGCGAAGTAAAATAAATGAAATAGAAAAATCCAAAACTGTACTATGCACTTCTGCTATTACTATCTAAAGGATTGCAAAACAGGACTCATTGTCACTAATTCACTCACTGAAGCACAGCATCTGAAATTACAGATGTCACTGTGGCTTTCTTTTATTTTTGGCAAGGAATTACTAAAGATAATTAATTCACTGAACATTTCATTTAATATAATAATAATTTTACAGAGATTTTTACAATATTAAAAAGATAGAAATAATCACATCATAAATTTATGATGCTCTGTTTACTTCCATAGACAAGGTTCAATGCTGACAATCCTTTAGTTCCAGAATAAGTGAACATATACCTCATGCTCACACATACCCTGTTTTGTTCCCACTATAACAGTCAGCCAAAACTGGGTTTAGAATCAAGGGTCTCAAACTCAATTTACTTGGGGGCCACTGGAGGCAGAATCTGGGTGAGGCTGGGCCACATCAGATTTTCTGCCAAGCAGAGCAAGAGCCCAAGGAAGCCACCCAGGAGTTGGGGCTGCGAGGAGGAAGAAGGGTGTGCGAGCCCTCGTTTCCAGCCACAACCCCCTCGACCTCCTTCTTCACTACCACCATCACCACCAGCAGAAGGACAAAGAAGCGGAGAAGGGAGGGAGCGCCAGCAACCACCTAGCCGGGGGGAGGAGGAGGGCACGACATAAAATAAAATAAAAAACCCTCACAGAATTAGCCTTGCCAAAGGAGAAAAGCTCCCTTCGGTACCCGCAAAATTAAACAAAACAGAGCAGACCCCACACACACAGGTGCGCTTGTGTGTGCGCACACACACAAACACACATACACATGGAGGTCCGGCAACCTTCCTCTGAGGGCCCCCCTCAAAAAAGGCGCACACAGCAGCAGCTAGCCCCACCACAACAGAGGAGCAAACTTTGCGAGGCAAGACCAGACAGCCTCCAGAGCCGAGGCGGCTGAAGCAGGACGAGGAGGAGGAGGAGGAAACACCGTTGGGCGCTGAGGCGGCCACTGGCTGGGCTGGTGCTAGGGGTGCTGAGAGAGAAAGAGAGCCAGAAAGCCACTTCCCTGGAAGAGGTAGCGGCAGCTGCTGTTGGCGGCGCCGTTGGAAGTGCTTTTCGAGGACAGGCCGGGAGCGAGCTCCGCTCTCAGGCATCGCTCGGTGACGGCTCGGGCACTCAGCGAAAAGGGCCGACAGTGCGCCTTGCTCGCCGGCTCACACCAAGACAGAAGTTCTTGCACCCTCTTGAACAACCATCCAGAACTGCAGCCTGCCAGCCCACCCACCTGTCTGCCAGCTGGTAGGCTGCAGTTCCGGATGGAGGGTGCAAGACGCGGTGTCTTGGGAGAGAACCAGCGAGCGAGGCAAGGCTTTTTTTCACTCTTGACAGCAGAGGATGCATGGGCGCTTTGGGGGGCAGGCAAGGCGGGGCCCACAAACTATCATTAGGAGGGCTGCAAATGGCCCCCGGGCCGCATGTTTGAGACCCCTGCTAAATCAACCTTCATACAAAATGAATATTTTTCTGAATATGGTGGGTTCCGGCTCCTTCAGAAAATGTTTTAATGAAGCTGGCAAGCGATGAGATTGCTTTCTGATGAGTGTTTTTGAAAAAAAATTCTCCATCATTTCAATACTGTGTCTTTCTGACTGTAACCCAGTAACCTTCCACAGAAGCAGACACAGATCTAGAAGAGGTGATTCAACACCGAAAGTCATCTGCATATGCAGGATAGAGATATGAATCTCACAGCCTCCCTTCAGATGTGGCTATAGATCTCATTATCCTTTAGCACTGGCTAAAATGACTAGAACTGATGAGAGTTGCAGTCTAACAATAACTTGAGGAACACGATTTGGCCATTACTTGTGCAACAGAATTTTTTTATGAATGTTCTAATAATTTATTTAGTTCTTCAAAAAAAAGACAAAAAAAAACCAGCAACCCACCTCTCTGGTTTATGAATGTGGGATACTGTGGTTTTCAATCTATGATTCAAAATGCAATATTTCTGCATAATATCATGCCAACACTGACAGCAAGAAAAAGGATGCCAAAATTTACACAGCAAAGGGCAGCTTGAATGTTGACAATACCCATGTCAGCATCAAGATGGTCTACAGCAGTGGTCCCCAACCTTTTCCAAACCACAGACCCGTTGGGGGGGGTCTGTGCGTGGGGGGCACCCCTGCACTCACAGGTGGGTGGGGTGTGCTTGCACACATGCATGGATGGGCAGAGTGTGCTTGCAGATTGGCAGGGTGCGCTTGCAGGCACAGATGGGCAGGGCACCTGTGCACACATGCACGGGTGGGTGGACACCCATGCATGCGAGTGGGCATGTGTGTGAGGAGTGCATGCGGGGAGAGCTGGAGATCTGTCTCCATGACCCGGTCCTGCCAAGGTCACGGCCTGGTACTGGGCTGGGGACTGGGGGTTGGGGACCTTGGGTCTACAGGATACCCTCTTGTGCTCACTACCATTTCTTCTAGGTACCTTGATAGCTAGAGAACGTGTTGAAAAACAGCCCTGATGATTGATTTGTGTTTCATTAAGAAGTGACAAAAAGAATCAGGTTCTGGGATTTTCCATGCTTGGTGTCTCTTTGTGAATTTTCTGAATACCTTAAAATGGATACTATGTCTTCCAATTCCAGATGAACATTTGGTAGATAAGTCACATTTGAAACATCACACATTTCACAAGCAGCAACACAACTTGTGGAAAATAATAGCCTCATAGTACTTGATGATATGTGATTTTAAAAACCAGAAACTAATACCTTTATGTTACCTCCTTATATTATGTGAACAAAAAAAAAAAAGAAAAAAAAAAGGCAAGACAAGGCAAAGCAAGGCAAGGAAATTATTTCAAGTGAAAACAACCTGTGGGCATCCATGGATCCGATGAGGGCTTCACCAGTGTGTTCACTTGCTCCCAGTTAAGATCATCATCATCAGACTGGCTATATCCACATGAGGTAAATGGTTCATCAAATGAACAACCACCTGTTGAAAAAAAGGGAAAATGGGTTAAAAATAAAGTAATGAAACAGATAAAGGATGAAACACTTTTTGATATTATAATATGAAATATCCTTGCTGTATTAAAAAAGTATGTTGTCATGCTGCTTAGCTAATGAAGACCCCTGTCTGGCACCTATCAAGACAGGAATGGTAAATGGCTTCACTCTCCTGCCTGGAGAAACTCTCTAAAGCAAAAACAACAAGGTGTAGGGGAACCGGCTCCTAAATGGCCTGGGGTTCCCCTAATAGTTCTTGTCTAATTATTTCTCACTTGGATTTCAGAGGTTATGTTTAGAAGCCCAGTTGATACAGTCCTGTGACCTGCTTTTGGATTTATATTGTTTGAAAGTTATTCGTACTACAACAATCATTTTAAGCAATTTGTTACAATTGGATTCTGCTAGGAGTTATAACTTAAAAGGGCAAGAGGATAGCCAGGAGGACCTTTCCTACAGATTAATATTCCAGAATGCGAGAAGGACATGAAAAAATATTTTAACCAGGGAAATAGCCATTAATCTTTTTTTTTTAAAAAAAAAATTTACCCTAACATTCTCTTCTTCTCTTAAATGTCACCATCTGTTTTGCTTTATTATGAATTTTGAAAATTTAATTTGTGTGTGCCCTGATGGCACTCAGATAGGTCATCTTCACACAGTTCGAAACTATGTTCTGACAAAGTTTTATTCATTACCTCTAAACATTTCAGAAAATTTTTGCAGGCTGGACTTTTGTAACAGTTTTGACTGTACCAGTTTCAATTTAATGTTCCAGTTAAATGAAAACGATATTTAGTTATTCACAGTATTTTGGATTTTACAGCACTTCACACCAAAGGTACCGACTAGAGATGTGCACAAATCACTAGTTTGGCAGTTCCGCACAGTTTGTTTCCTGGCCAAACAGCTGATCCGCAGTTTGGTGCCCCCACCCCTTCTAACCGTTCGGCTGAGAAATGAACTGCACCAAACCAGTTCAGCAGTTCATGCCCATCTCTAGTACCCACAGATCACTGTACTATATACGGAAATAATACCAATTTATGATAACAAAATTATAAAAAATATACCTGATCTTTACTTCCATTTAAACTAGAATATCCAGGACACAATAATACAGCATTTAGGAACCTTTATCATAAAAATATTAGGCTTACATTCACTAGGCTTATATTTATGTCTCTGAATCTTTCTAACAATTCACATAAATAGTATTCATATACAGTGGGGTCTTGACTTGAGAACTTAATCTGTATTGGAAGGTGGTTCTCAAGTCAAAAAGTCTGTAAATCAAGTCTCCATTGACCTACAGTGCATTGAAAACCGATTAATCCTGTAACAGGCCATTTTTGTTCCATTTTGGTTTTTTTCTGGTCTGTAAGTCAAATCTCAGTCTGCAAGTCAAACCTAAATTTTGCGGCCAGAGAAGTCTGTAACTCAAAAAGTCTGTAAGTCAAGCCGTCTGTAAGTCAAGGGTCCACTGTACTTTGCTCTATATATAGTGGCCCTGAAAGCAAATACTGCAACCCTTTGTATAACACGTAGATTGGATGCTTATAATAAATAGCTCAATTTCTCTGTTACAGCCCTATATTTCACTTTCTTTAAAAGAGGCTATATCTTTCTCTTGTAGCTTCATAAAGGTGACACTCAAGTACGTAGCGAGCCAGATCCTCAAAGACTGGTTCTCCACACATATTCACCTATCTTGTACTGGGATATTTCATTTCACTATAGTGTCTATTTGTTCAAATCTTAAACATGTATATGCTATTCAATATAGCACTTTCATATGGACTGTCAAATATATCTCATACTAGTGCAGTCGTTTTATGCTAGTGAGCCATTTTGCCACTTCTGAAGATGTAAGAGCTGTTATATCAGTTTGCGCTCTTACATCAAATACTCTTAGTTTGAAAATATGGATTCTAGATTTCAACAGTGGATTTAGTGCCTGGTAAGAAAAGTTTGGACAAGTTTGCAACTATGAGTTTCCATACCTAGATGACTTTTGTCCTTTAAGCATATCTAGTCTTAGACAGTCTTTCTTTTGTTAGATTACTAATCCTATAATTACCATCCTTACATATATCAGCCCCAAGATCTTTTTGGTGCCCAATTCAACTCAAGTTAAATAAGCAGGGGTAAATTTTGAGACTCCCGAGATCAAATGGATACTTCCAATTTTCTTGGAATCTGCAAATCTTTGTATTACTGCACCATAAATTAGCATGGGTACTACTTTTGCTTTTAAAAAAGTTAGGCCTGGATTTAAAGTAGTTGGATAACTTAGGGTCATTTTTTAAAGTAGATATTAAACTGTCTTAAGAGTCTTCTCATGTCCACTTGGATGTTGAGAGTAATATCATACTTTCACACACAATAATATTATTTATTTATTTATTTATTTATTTATTTATTTATTTATTTATTTATTTATTTATTTATTTGTTTGTTTGTTTATTTATTTATTTATTTATTTGCTTACGTACGTACGTACGTACCTACCTACCTACCTACCTACCTACCTACCTACCTACCTACCTCTCTGTTTAGAATCTTGGGCATATAATAATTCCGGTTGTGTAAAAATGTCACCACATCATTAATATAAAAATTAAATAGGAAAGGTGGTAAGATACAACCTTGTTGGCCTCCTTTATATGTTGGAACAGAATCTTTGAGAGCAGAATTTGAACCTGTTCTCACTTTCAAATTGGTTTCCATATAAAGTGCTTTTAGTCATAATAATAATCTTGGGGCTATATCTTTATTTGTCAACTTTTCTCAGAAGCAACCTCTATTTATGGAGTCAAATACTGCACTTAAATCTCTGAAAGCTGCAAAAAGCTGTCCACCCTTGACAGAATATTTAGTTATAATACATTGTAAAATATAACAGTTATTCAAAGTAGATTGTCCCTTACTAAAAACAAATTCCATAACTTTTGTTCCCTACATTTCCCTTTTCAATTTTTCTACCATATCTTTAATTGACATTTATGAAGACAGGATCACTAAGAATGGACCAACTTACTGTAACACCATGTGCAAAATTCCTCATGGTTCATGCAATTTTGGTAATGATAAATCATTCAAAAGGCTTCTGTAAAACTGAGTAAGTACCAGTAACCTGAAGCAACACCTTAGGATTTACCTTAAAATATTTAAGTTACAATTACATTTTAAAGATATGCAATGCTGAATCAATACTGTTCTTGTAATTAGGAGATCCCAGGAAGCTGTATGTTTCAGCAAGGCTATCTAAGTGTTGTTGGTTTTTATTTGTGTTTTGCTGGGTGACACAGAGGATGGTGATTGACTCACTTGGCCCTTCTGCTGCATTCTGGCAAGGTGTGTTCCTTCCACAACTCAGAATGAATAGACGGTTGGGGCAATGTCTTGGGCATACTCCCCAATTACATAGGAACTCAGTTTGCTGGAAGCAAGATGTCAAACCACACTCCTTCACAGCCTCACATTTAGTAGATGCTCCTTGCAATGTACAATTGAGTCAACAAATTTACAGACCTATTCGCCCCTACTGAAGTACTTCATAACAGCAGTGTGTGAAGATTTTTTCACAAACTAATATTTTCCTGTTGCCTGACTTCCATTATACTCTTTCACATCAAAGATACTTTCCAGGTATCTTTTGTCTAGCCCGGGGTCTCCAAACTTTTGAGCATGAGGGCCACATTGTATATTTTCAACATTTTTGAGAGCCAAAGGAATGTGCATGCGCAGATGCATGCACACCCCACCTGTACAGACACAAGCACACAGACACGCACTCCTCCCACACACCCAGCATGCACAGAAGCTTTCCCTCACCCCCCTGGACACCAACCTCATAGATCTCATTTAAAATCCTGACAGAATGAAGTAAAGAATATGCTTAACTTTTCATGTAGGAGGAAAGATAAATATGACTGAATTCAGTATTATTACTGAAGAAATTATAATGTTATATCGACATCAAACAAACTGATACTCAAACATAAAAATATTAGTATGCTGTCAAGTCAATTCTGACCTACAGTGAGCCTTTTTAGGGTCTTATAAGTAAAGGATACTCAGAAGTGGTTTATCATTCTCTTTGGGGGAGGGGGTATCCTAGGACTGTGTAGCTTGCACTAGGCCACACAGGCTGGCTCTTCTGGGATGGACAGTGGGGAATTTAATTCCCCATCTCTGGCCCCGCTGAGCTAAAATTCAAAGATAACATAAGTACAATACAGAAAACAAAGGCCAAAATCCTGTTGTGCAACTATGCAAGCCCAACTCAAGACTGCACACACAGTGGCTGCACTATGGCTGAGGCAAAAGTGTGACTCTCAAAGCACTTCTGCAGTTACATTGCGCAATTGGTCATGCTGGGAAGGCACAATCAATTGCACAATTGCATGGTGCTATCTCTTTGTCAGGCAACTTTACATTACACCAGCATGAAAAGGATACTGGCCAAATGGACAATAAAGGCCTCACTGAGCTCAATAAAATAAGAGGGAAATAGAGCACATGAAGAATACATGCAGAGAAAAAACATATAAATTGAAACCACTCAAAATGTGTAACACAGAAAGAGGAACCATGATCAAAGCCTCATCTTTCTGCCACATTTGACACCCAAAGCAGAAATGGAAACTGCATCACTTTGAAAGAAACCAATATCAAAGCAATGTATGAGCTATTGTTTTCTTTATCCCCCTTTTCTTTCCTGGCCAAGAGAATGAAAGCTGCGTAAAATATTTATAAGCTCAGGTATGTACTACAATTAAGAAGTTGATCTACTCCATCTAGATTAAAAATCACTTTAAAAGAGAGAGTTCACAATTTATATAAAGAAAAACACACATACACTATCACTTACTGTAAAGCTTCTATTATAAGTACAATGTGTTACCACATGATAGACACCACCATCTAGTTTCAGTTCATTTAGATATACAAAACAGTGAAATACTCTATTTTACCGCAGATGACAAACATTATATCTATTCCCAAAGGACTTTCCATCATCTAAGTAGAAAGAACTGATTTTAACATGAGGCAGAAGAAGGACAAAAGAAGATCAGATCTCCCTCAAGTATAAAAACGTAGTTGACACTGCTAAACTACTGAGGGGATCCAGCAATAGCAATGCCTTGTGCTCCTCAGTCATTTATTTCCCGAATACTTCTGTTGCATATTTCGGTTTAGTACAGACTTGCCAAAGCAATTAGCAATATAAAAGAGATCTAATCACATTAAAACAGCCTAAAATCTCAAAACAAAAATCAGCTGGATGTAAAATTAGCAGCAATCCAACACCCAGACAATCAAACAGATTAAGTCTGAAGGCTTGCGGAAGGAGCCAGATCTTTGCCACCAACTGAAATGGGGGACATTAAGAGAACCAATAGGTTCCTTCAGGGTGTCCTTACTAAGAAGACTGTCTCGCATGCCTATCTACTATATTCCACAGTGGAGAGAAACAGAGCAGGTGCTATAGCTTCTCATACCAAATCAGTGCAGAGGAAGCTACTATGGAACAAGTTGATGCTATATTCAATTCTTTACAAACAACAACAACAACAACTCTGGTTTATGAGTGTGGGATATTGTGCTTCTGTATCCACAATTCAAAATGCCAGGAAATGACATGATATTGCTGCACAATATCATGTTGCCAACAGGAAAAGGATGCTAAGAATTACATAGCAAAGGGCAGCCTGAATGTTGGCAACACCAATGGCAGCAGTCAAGATGGTCTACAGCAGCCATTCTTAACATGGGGCCCCTGGGGGCCCTGGCACATTTGAAGGGTGTCACAGAATGGGAACAATCTTTCACACATCACCTTATAAGGTTCATTATGCGTCTTGTACAATCCTGATTTGGCCTTTATTTCTTTCATGTGGTGTTTACAACTGTGCCCTCCCCTCCCCCCCCCAAAAAAACACCAAGGTGAAGACTAGCTGGTCTACAGGATATCCTCTTGTGCTTACTACCATTCACATTTGCTGAAAAACAGGCTGACAGTTTTCTGTTTTGGTGAAAAGTGTATAACTGATTTTAAAAAGGAGTCAGCTTCTGGAATTTTCCATTGCTTGGTGTCACTTTGTGAACATTTTTTACTCTTTAAAGAAAATTTGTCTTTTGACTCTGTCTCCATGATCTATCATTGCCCTGCACTACAGCCTTCTCAGCACACATGCTGCAACAATGTATCTACTTTGGAAATATCTTGCTGATATGCTCAGTTTATAAGAAAGTCACCATTTTTGAAAGACTTTTTCAGAGGATCAGTATTTCAGCCCCTGCAGTTTAAATTCCTTTTAAATTAAAAAAAAGCAAGTGGGGCTAACTGTTCTCTTTCTAGATCAGCAAGATTGGTAATTTCAATTTAATTGATCTGTTTTAAATCTGGGGACGTTTCAGGCCACTTCTTTTACATGTTAAAATGGGGAACTGTTTTATATTTTTAAAAAATCCTAACTCAAAAATCCTTTGCCCAAATTTTCCCAAATTTCTCAGAAACCGAGCAAGAGCAGACTGCTTGCTATATCCGTGCCACATTTGGTTCTGATCCAAAGTCCAGTTTCAAAGTTATACTTTTTTGCTTGAGCTGCCCCCATTTTTATAATTGCCTTGTAGAATGTTGATTTGCACTGCTACAGAATAACATCACTGCACTTTTAGTGATACAAATTATTTTAGCATATTCAAATACTTTTTTGTGTTATATATATAGAACCATTTATGCTTTTATTAAGACAATATTTAATATACAGATATAGTACTGTCAAATGTTATTCTAAATACCTACCACCTTAATAAATGTCCAAACAGGAGGCATTACATGGGAACCTCCTGTAAGTTACCCTCAGTCCTTTGAAAGAGTTAAATGAAATAAATAAGTAAATGAAGCACGGCAAACTGTGGCAGTGTTCCAATTTCAGGGCAAGTAGAAAATAGGACCATGGGCCAGCTATATAGTATATACTCCACTGAGGTGTAGGGAACAATTACTGGCACTTGCAAGAGAAATGTGTAATGCACAGCATAGAAGTACTAACTATATATCAACTTAACACCACCTGAGTGGAAATCTCTCCCAGCACATCCATTCACATGGGCTTGCAACTACATGCATAACTAAACTGGAACTGGATACTATTCTTTGGCAACCTTTGAAAATACACAACTGCTAGCAGAAAAGGACTTGTACTACCACAGGCCAGTATCTGAGACCAAACAGGAAAAAGGCAACCCTGTCAATTAAGAGGGAAACAGCAAAGTTGAGACCAAAACCAAACAAATAAAAAACCCCAAAACTTTGCTTAGGACCCAATGCAAACTCCACCGTGTATAAATGTGATATATTATGCCTCCACCATGTACAGGTGTGAACAGACATGTAAACTGTCTGATTCCCATAATTTTTTTTTAATTAGATCATTCAAATTATACACATTTCCTCAATGCACGTGGTACGTCATATGCAAAGTAAGCTGAAGGCTGCAGGAAAAGAAGAAGACCAAATATGGGATGGACTGACTCCCTACGGGAAGCCAAGTCTGTGGAGAACAGGACATTCTGAGGATCGCTCAGTCATAGGGTCACCATTAGTCGGAGATGACATGGCGGCATGCAACCACAATGAAAAGGGATACCAAAAAAAATTATTTTTTGAACATATGCAAGTCTCAGAGGCTTGCACTCATAGTAAGCAATGTTCTATTCCCTGCACTTCATAAGGAACATAAAACTACTGTATCGAGGAAGAGCTCTGATCTAGGGTACTTACTGTAGGTTAAAATTATAATGTTTACCCATTTATTACGACAGTAGTTAAAATTACCTGTTAACAACAAGCACTTCCCAAGTGATTATAAAGACAATTACTAAAAGTAATCTGTTAATAGAACAGATAAATAATAATAATAAGCCACCTAGAGTGGTCCATTGGTCCAGATAGGCGGGGTACAAATCAAATAAATAAATAAATAAATAAATAAATAAATAAATAAATAAATAAATAAATAAATAAATAAATAAATAAAAATAAAAATAAAAATAAAAATAAAAATAAAAATAAAAATAAAAATAAAAATAAAAATAAAAAATAATAATAATAATAATAATAATAATAATAATAATAATAATAATAATAATAATAATAATAATAATAATAATAATAATAATAATAATAATAATAATAATAATAATAATAATAATAATAATTTACATTCCCAGTGTGATGTAGTGGATGGAGCGATGGGTTAGGACTCTGGAGAACTGGGTTTGAATCCCCACTTGGCTCACTGGGGAAGTGGAACTGGGGAAACCACTCCTTAAATATCTCATTTACCTTGAAAGTCCTATTAGAGTCACTATAAGCTGGTTCTGACTTGACAGCACAGAACACACACACACACACAGAGGGCTATTCAGAAGATTGGGATATGCTAGAAACAACTATTTTGGACTTAACAGAAGTTTAAAAGATACACATTTATTTATCTAAAATACTAACCATAAAAGTTTACGTATTTTCAAACTACCTAAACATCAGACCGAGTTATGAGAACTCTGTTGAAGCATTCTTCTTTCTCCTTTTAAAATGAATGATAATTTTGAAAGAACAAAACAAAACTCAAAGTTGTTTTATATTAATAGCTTTAAAAATAGTTCAGAAATAATTCAATCATAAAATCCACAAAGAAGATGGCTTGACTGAGTAATCTTTGTGTTTTTTTCTATATTGAAAATAAAAACAACTACAGTATGTGGAAATTGCATTTTATGTATCTAGAAATTTCAACAAGAAATATGGCAGTATTTCTCTTCATCTGCCACTTCAGGATTTAAAGCACATATCATTCACCTTTACACTCTTCAAGCTGAAAACTACAAATGTACAGTACTTGAAACTCCGTCATTCCCCCAGTACAGCTCACTTTTAATGAGGATCTTGTCTTCATGTGCCCCAGAAGACACAATCCGCAAAGCAATCCACAACAATATGAATCTGAGGCTTGCTACTTCTGCAAATTGTCTTCTAAACCTGAAAACCACCTGTTACAGTGATATAGGAAAGATGGACCACTAGAATAAAATCTAATTGCATTTCTTTTTAAATATAAACTCATGCTTAGAAACAACCCATTGTGGATCGACTGTGCATATGCAGTCTATTGCAGGCTTTGAACTTTAGAAAAGATTAAAGCAGCCAGCCTCACTATCATTACAACTCCAAGTGCACTGCCCTTTCTATTGATTGCGAGAAACTAAAAAGAAGTTCGAAGCTTGACTTCATGAGTAATCCTTTCCATTTACTTGATGAGTTTTGCACATGCAAGTTACTTATGTAACAGCCTACTGAACAGGAATGGGAAAACTGATTTATTTAAACCACTTTTCTAGCATTAAGCAAAGAACGAAAACAACATTAGTTCTGATAGCCTTAGAGAGTTTTTTGCCTTCAGTTAAGGGTACAGAAACATTTCCACAATAATAACCAGTAATTTCAGAAAAATATGCACCAGCATGCACCCATATTGTTTAGTCTTCACCAGAGGTTCCTGCCATACCTTGTCACGAGCACCTGTATTCTCCTAGCATAAGCAGCATTATTTTAAAAAGTTGGGCAGTTATTCCTTGTAGGATCTTAGTTACGTGCCATCAAGACAGAAATGACTTCTAACAACCCTAACAGGGCTTTCAGGGTAAGTGAGGCATTTAAGGAGTGATTTTACCAGCTGCACTCCCCTGATGAGTTTCCACGTCCAAGTGGGGATTCGAACCCTGTCCTCCAGTCTTTGACCATCACTCTATCCACTACACCTCTGTGTGTGTGTGTGTGTGCGTGCGCGCGCGCGCACACACACACACACACGCACGCGCACGCACACGCACACACGAGGTTGATTGGTGTTAGCATGAGGGTGGTTTATTGAGCGTAGAGAAACTTTGTGGTCCCAACCAAATGGACGAAATGTTTACAAATGCTTACAAATATGTATGAAGGATTTCCTATACCCCAAAGAGCCTGTCCAAACCAGTTTGCCCTAGCCCAGACGATCCAACGGTTCAAAGGATGGCTATAAAAATGCTGTAACCGATTCTCCCCATATACTGTAACTACTACACTACTAATTATCTGTTGTACACTCGTTTACTTGCATTTTGTATATTTTAGCCATATAATACGATACATTTTACGAGCTGGTCACCCGACCGTAATACAACTGGGAACTTATGTTAGGATCTATATCATATTTAAACTGATACAGGACTGCAGCGATAGTGCTCAGTACACTAAGGACTAATGCTGCCAGCACAGAATATCCAATACACTGTTTTAAGGGGTAGGTTTCCCTAATGTAAAGTATGTTGTTTTATTACTTGCATTTTTACTAGCAACTATCGTGTCTGTTCTGTTAAATGACATAAACAGTTGTACTTTGGGTAACAAGATACTTTTATGTCTTTTGAGCAACAACTTTCCTTGCAGCAGAAATGCATACACAGAGAACAAAATAAATTCAGATATATGTTGACTACACATATTTATTGCTACACTTTCCTTACCTTTCTCCTCTAGAGAGTTTTAATATTTCCCCCCCTGGTTTTGTTTTACTCAAAAACCTCTCCCTCTAACCTGAAAGACTGCTTTTTTTTCCGCTGCCAAAAGGTTGCCAGTTTCAGACCAATTTGTTCATTTATGGGTTCATGCTAACTACTCAATCTGTTATTCAGCTCACCTCCTCTTCATAATTACCAGCAGCAAGGCACTTTGTGCCCAACCGAAAAAAAAATCAAAAGGATATTTTTCCAGAGAGCTTTCCTTCTGCTGCAGAACATATGGACCACTAGTGTTGCAGTATGTCTAAAATCAAATGTTCACTACCACATAGGGATGTAAAAGCTTGCTGAGCTGCTTTTCATGTGCAATAATGAGACATTACACTTTTTTTCACCTCACCTGAGAGGCAGCAATGTATTTTCTAGTGCTTTCGTTCCCCTATTTGCAGTGTTACTTTTAGTTTCTTTCTTTCTTTCTTTCTTTTGAAGTCCTTTTGGGCCCAGAGATATTTTGGACCCAGAGATATTTTGGTTTTTGACAATACAAGTTATACTCCACAGAAGCCCTGTGAACGTGTGTTTTGCAGTTTGGAAGCAAAAACAAAAAACATACAAAAAACCCCTAAAAAACTGGAGTGGGGATATAGGAGTCTGGAGATATCTTAGGGCCGAGAGAGGATGCATGAAGCTTACAAACTACACTTTTTCCAATCCTCAATTAAACGGACAGCCAAAACAGAGAAATTCCTGTACTTTTATCCAGAAGCATACCATATTTTTCCGTGTATAACATGCCCCCCACTTTTCTAACCCCAAATTAAGAAATTTAAGTGGGGCTCAGCAAGTGTAGGGGGGAAGGGATTAAAGAACTGCAGGATCACTTTGATCCCTGCTTTCCCCTCCACTTGTATTTATTCTCTCCTCAGCATACTTTTGTGTATAAGACGACCCTCAATTTTTAGTCTAAAGATTTTACTTATAAACAGAAAAATACGGTAAATTCTCTTTTAACAAAACACATGCAGCCCCCCTTAAATCCTCTTTTAACAGAACACGTTTTAACAAAACACAAAAGAGATGTGGCACACCTGACACTATGTTTTATTGCTGTTCTGATAAAAGCTGTTGTATAGAGCTGAATTCACTCTAAAGTGTTGCTGAATAGTCACCATAGATAATACCGCATCTTAGTTATTTCCATTTATTACATTATTATACGTTGCTTGTGTGCATTACATAATTTAAATGCAATTTGTGATAATTTTTCTCATTTAGTTTTTCTTTAATTCCATTTGCAGCCCTATGGCTAAGCCGGCCCAGTACCTTCCCTAGACAATGAACACACTGCATACTTTAAACTGGAAGTAAAAGGCCACAACTTTATTAATTGACTTACAGCCACAGTTCCCCAGGCTAAGTATTGGGGTCAGATTTGTTTCTATTGGGAGATTTGTTTCTATTCCTCTCTTCCAGAACAGTAAGATGGTCAGCAATTATGATTAAAAACATGCCTAAGCAGCAAAAAATAAAAATAAAAACTTGGGGAAATACTATGGGTTTGGGGTCAGGATGATTTGCATTTTTCCTCTTGATTACATGATATAATGGGAAATGTGAATGTACCCAGAGCCCCAGCGCCAGAGAACCGGCATGTCACAGAACAAGGAAGTAGGTCAACTGAAGTCTTTACACTAGACTAGCGTGACCCCACCCCCAGAGAGGCAACTGCATCTCCCACCATGCCACACGACAGCCTGCACCATTGTGAGGGCAAGGAGGCGGAGGTGTATCACGTAGTATGTGATATAAAAGGGGGAGAACATGCTGTACCGCCCCCCCTATTATTGCCGCGCCAAGCCTTGAGGGGCAGGTGGTGTGTCTAATCAGGTCTTGTTGCCTGCCAGAGCTGGCGGCGGTAGCTTCACGCTCCCTCCCCTCCGTGCCTGAGGCATGGAGCTGCTGCTGCTGCTGCTTGGACACCATCCCCTCTCTTGGGGACCCCGGACTTTGCTCTGCAGCCCCGTCCTGTGCAGAGGGAACAGAGGAGGAACCAACTGGCGGGCAGACGCAGCTTAGCTGCCTTGCAAGGGAGGGCATGTCTTCTGAGAGGCGGGGCTAGGGAGCTTTTGTGGATGGAGAAGAGAGGCTGGAAAGAAAAGGGTGAGACGCTGTTTCACCAAATAGCCAGAGGTTTGGGCACAATAAGTTCTTCCCACCGTCACGCATATGTAGGAGAAGGATGACATTTGAATGGGGGAGGGTCTTCCTACTCCTCTGTCCCCCCCCTGAAACAAATGCTTGCTCATGAGGTGAGGGGGGGTGTTCTTTGAACTGCAGAGCTAGGGGTGGGTGGAGATGTCTTTTTAAATATATATGTATATATAACCATCTTGATGCCCTACTGTAGTAGATGCAGAAGCACTCTCTCCCATCCCAACCCCATCCCGTGTTTTATGACGGTGCTTATTCATCAATAAGTGGAAACTCTTGGCCACATTTCCGCGGTTGCGCGACAGAAAGGGTACGGTGTTACACCGCCCGAGCTGCAAGGCCGTGTTTGAAAGCCATGGTGGTTTTCCCTGCGCCTCTCCCTCCCCCATTCCTTTGGCGGTTCTATTAAAATGGCACCTTAAATAACGGGGTAGGCGAAGACGGGGCGGGGGAGAAGTGGCCCTCGGAAGTTGGGCTGGGGGGACTGATAGTGAGGGTGCACCTTTTCCCCTTCCGCCAATGCCAGGATGGCAAGACCGGATCAGAAGTCTCCCAACGTCTTCCTGCAGAACCTGTGCTGCTGCATCCTGGGGAAAAGCAAAGGTAATGCCAGAGATCGCCTCCTCAGAGCCTGCTAGGAAGGACTGCTTGGCTACCAAGCAAAGGTCTGGAGAGAAGAGCCAGGTGGGGGGGAGGAGAAGGAGGAGGAGGGTTGGTGGAAGGGCTGCTTTGCTGCTGCCGGAGCCATTCATTGCTCTCTGGGCGGAGCAAGCTGGGGGGGGAGATCCCGTCCTCCCACCCACCTTCCTGGTAGCAAGATTGGTTGATCAGTTGATCGGTTGTGAGACTAGCAGGGAGACTACCCGGGTGGCTCTCTGGTCCCTCCTCGCCATCTCTCTCGCCAGAAGTGATGCCCACCAGTGGCAGTGTTGTGGGAGAGACAAGACTCTTGGGGGGCATGTCTTGCAAGTGTGGAGGTGGGAGGTCTAGTTTCAGGCTCCCCTTCCCACGAGCGTGTAAGTGTGACACACAAGCGTGACACGCCCATCCACAAGCACAGCAGTGCCCCCGCCCCCCAACCGGTCCACGCACAGAGCCTGCACCCCCCAAATGGTCCACAATCCCAAAAATGTTAGGGACTGCTGACCTACAGGATGTATGAAGCTTACAAACTATACTTTGAAGGGATTTTTCTGTTGTGTATCCACTTAAATTAAAGAGAACCAAATACCCCAGTGCAACATCACAACAAAAGAATGAAAGTTAATTTATATGTTACACAGAGTGTCCCTGGAAGTAAATAAAGAGCAACTGTCTCAACAGGTCTGAAGCAACAATTTGATTCCTAAAGCTGCATGTTTGCACACAGCTGATCTATAGATTTTTTAATAACTAGTACATCTGAATTAAAATCATCTTCCAAATTAATGTTTCCTGTAGAAGCAAATATATTTCAATTCCCACTCAATCAGGAAGTTAAACTGAACCACTCTAATATAGTGTAATGATACCCATGAGATGTTCTAGGTATACAAAAGTATACAAACTTGTAAATGGGAAAATACACAGTTTAAATCCCTTTAAAAACCTCACAAAAATTCTGTGAATTTCAGTAATGCAGATGTTTTGGTACCTGACGGTAGTGGTTTTTCAGGATGTGGTAGAACATCAAGAGCAACAAAACTACCACACTTAGGAAGCATTGATGTGGTTTCCTCTCTAGGCCTGAAATTCTTTGTATACAAGGAGCTTGCCTCTGAGTACAGAAGCAGCTTTTAAGCTTCCTTTCCAGTAGAATGGTCTACTGCAGAAGTTCTGCCCATCATTAACGTCCTTCGGATCACTTCTTAATTTTTATTTATCTTTCCACTTCAGAACTACTGATACACTTACTGCAGATTCTTAATATACTTGGCTACTTTTAAAATATTTTAAAAGTAGAATTAGAAAAGTAAAATTAAAATAATTTAAATTAAGTAACACATTTGTTACTTAGAACAGTAGCACAAGATGGAGAAGAATGATGTAAATGTCTACAGGTCTCTATAGATCAAATACACTAGAACCCCCTGTGCATAACCCACCCATAAGCATTGTATAACCAGTATGATGATGAAAACTTCCAGTCTGCCAAGAATGTATGAAGTTTTGCAAAATTCAAATGTGGGGAAAATACTGACAATTTTGTCCATTCTCATAGCCCAATAGAAACATCAACAGCATCTATTCTAGGACGACATAGTTCCAGACAAACTAGACTAATAGCATATGTCAACTATACAGTTAAAACAATTTGAACCCACTTCAACTGCAATTCTGGGATCTATAGAATGGCAAAGAATTTAGAAGTTTGTACCAGAAAATTGCAGCATTTCATAGGATAAAAGCCATGATATTTAAAATGTAATCAAATGGTTATAATTGTGTAATGTAGATCAGAGGTCGTCAACCCCCGGTCTGCGGCCCGATGTCGATCCGTGGCCAGAGCCGGACTGGGCCACTCCCCTCCCCACAGCTGTTTTGCACGCACACATGTGCCAGCGCCGGCGTGAGCACTCCCCCACCCTTTCTTGCATGCACCTGGGTGCCCGCGTGAAGGGTTGGGTGCGCGTGAGGGCATGCAGACACTCCTGTGCATGCGTGAAGGGGCAGGGAGCGCTCATGCCTGCACTTGCACGCACTCCCCCACCACTTTGCGCATGTGCCCAAGAGAGTGCACGCATGCGGCCAAGAGCGCAAGCGAGCGTGGGGCCCCCCACCTTCCTCAGAGGCTCAGCCAGCCCATGGTCACAAAAAGGTTGGGGACCACTGGTGTAGATAATACACCAGGTTTATGCAGTTGTACACTGTAACAAGTCCAAAGACTCTCTTGTCTTCAGGTAGACAAGCAAGAAGATTGGAATACTACAGGAAGGAATTATTCATAAATGAAAAGAGCTGTGAAAGAGAACATTCAAACCATTCTTACCCCTCCTTCTTACTATTCATACCTGCTTCACACTGAATTTAGACTTTAAAGGTCATTCTTAATTGCACTTCCAAAATGAATGTTAGAAGTAGTTGCTGGTATTAAATATGTAATGAGTATATGACCTATTAACTTTCTCTCTTAATTGAAGGGAAAAGGGAGGTTATCCACAGCACTTTTACTCTGTGAAGTATAGAGAGAACACCAGACCTGCAAAATGCCCTTCTTCTTAGACAGCTGTCATTAATTGTGAAGACATATCCATCCCACCTCCACCAAACATATTATGTCCCTTTTTCCAAAGCACAAAAGACCCCCACTGAAATTCCTAGAATAATGAGACACTCTTAGCTTTTTAACTGTTGATAAGTAGTCCTAAAAGTCATCGTAGAATGATAAAATATTAATCATTTTGGGAGTTATAGACAATAATACATTTTATTTAGAAGTCAATATTTTTATAGCATATATATAAGATTTTTAAAAAATAAAAATACACAATATTTGGGGGTTTCAGTTTAGATTCTTTGAATGAATTAACATAAACAAATTCAAATACTAATTCCCTGCTCTGCTCCAATGTCTAATGTGTTAAAATGCATCTAACTGTGCTCCCCCCAAACACTTCAGCTGCCAAAAATCATTTCAAAGATCTGAAATGTGTTTTGGTTTTGTTGGTTACAGAATTTTAAACTGAAGTAGCTCCTGATGCATAAAGCAAGTTTTGAATTGATCCTTTTAACAGCACCATTCAAAAGAAAGTTCTCTTTTTGTCACATATTTCCTCTCTAGAAAAGAGCACACATTCAGAAATTGTTAGCACAGCGCGTACCATTATAAATACCTGTGAAATAAAATAATGTGCTTTAAAATTATGTCTGTCAAAGTATAAGGCATCAAAACGGGTAAGTGATTCTAAGATGACACAGTAATTATACAGTGTGGCACTAGCATTAGTATAGCTGAAGTTGAAAATGCTATTCCAGTCTAAACCTGTATTTTCAAGCTGTTTACAGCTCTCTCAAATATAATCCAGGAGCATACAATTCTGATATACTTGGACTATGTTAGCTCATTCGCACTCACATAGTACTCTACTGAGCTGCCAGAAATAAAGCAATTAGTAACACAACAGATAAACTTTGGAAGGTGAGACACAAAATAAAGTAGGAGAGGATAAAGATCTCTATGTCACTGAAGCTCCTGTATCAGGACCTTGGTAGCTGCATAGTTACTTTGCACCCTCTTAGTAACAGGCATCAAAATGTTCATTGTCTGCCTTTTTGTAGCATCCATATCCTTAAAATCATTGCCATTAATTTTAGCAACAATTCAAGTGAGGTTGCAAACAGCAGTATTAAAACTAATAATATGCTGCCTGTAGACTACTTAAAAGCATCAGCTTGCTCCACTGAAAAATGTAAAATAAAAGAACTACACAAAAATAAGGGCAACTGCTCTCTTTCATTGCCTATGTCCTTCATATGAGTTTCCCTGTCAACTGTTACATTTACCTTGTTCCTTCAAGCCACAGCTTGCCTGGAATGTCTGGTTCCTAAAACGTGACAGAAGGGGAGGCACCATTTGATAATTTTTTTTTTAAAAAAAGATAAATAATCCTACAATTTCATACAACTAGTATTTTTTGGCATCGTGTCCCTCATGGTTAGGAGAGAAACTATAGTCTCTAAATTCCCTGTTCTTGTCAATGCAGGTTGTCTTGATATAGCAAGAGACCTCAAGGAAGAATTTTAGAGCCCTTGGAGATTCCTTACCTCCAGCTGAGAGCCAGACAAAGAGCTCGTTTTGTGCCCTCAAGGTTTCTACTGCCCTTCCACTTTAAGAACACACACACACACACACACACACACACACACACACACACACACACACACTCAATCAATCAATCAATCAATCAATCAATCAATCAATCAATCAATCAATCAATCAATCAATCAATCAATCCAGTGTTAAGAAGTCTCAGTGAAAGCGAAAGCAAGACAGTTCTTTAACTTTTTCCACCTTTAATGAGACCTATAAACTGTACAACTCAGTTGAACAACAAACTGAAATCTTTTAGGTGGAAGGAAATAAAAAATAAAAAACTGAAATAATATGGTTGCATCTCTGTGCGCACCCTTAAATTAAACTAATATTTTGTCAAAGCACCTTTTGATTTTATTACAGCACTAAGCATTTTTGGGTTTGAGTCTATCAGTATGGCACATCTTGAGTTGGCAATATTTGCCCACTCTTCTTTGCAAAAACACTCCAACTCTGTCAGATTGCAAGGGCATTCCACAAGTGAGCACTAAAGAGTAGTAAAAAAAGAAGCTAGCTTATGACCACAGATATAAAATAGGACATATTGTATATCTGGCATCTCTTATGAATTCAGGAGGAATAACTGTTGTGTATATCTCATTCAGATAACATAAACTTTCATGTCTGCAATTGTAATTGCAACAAAATAGCCTAAATCACATATTGGTCATCATGCTTTACAATGTTTTCAAAGTTTACAGTATATGCATGAATGTTCTCAGGATTTAACCCTGGATCTGTTTTCAGTAGGAGAGCTAAATTCTAGAAGAGATGAAAAAGTGATTATACCTGCACCAGAAAAGCAAAAAACCCTGTCAGGGGACAGAAAGATGTGAGTAGGAACACTCTGGGGACAATTTGGTTCATTCTAGTGATTATGTTATGTGATCACTGTCATAAAGAGGCTAAGTGACCATCTGGTTGCACCCTAGGTCTGTCATGTAAGCAAGGTTGATTTTTGAAATGAAAAAATTTTGATCCAGGATGCGGCCTGATTTTTTTTTCCTGAATTGCCATCTGATTCGTAGGATGGAGTAAATAACTTCATTCATACACCACAGTAAAAGAAATCTATGTATATACAGGATAAAATCCTATTCTTTATGCCCATCCCTGTAACAGGATAAGCTTCAGCAGCAAATTGCCGAAAGTTAAGAAGGCAGTGAAGATACTTCCCATCATACAGTTACACAATAATTCCTTTTTTCTACAAGTCATTTTCAGATCAGAAGCAGTGACATGGAAACCTGAAATACTGTATTCTGAAAGTAATTTTTATGTGTTGCCATTTCTGGTGTCAAATATGTGTTTGCTTACTCTGGCATAAAAATTTTCCTGTTTGTCTGATAACGAATGCGCTGACACACTGCTGGCAAAGGACTGCATAGATTAGATTAGATTAGATTAGATTAGATTAGATTAGATTAGATTAGCAGATGAACAAGTGAACAAGCCTCTGATATTGTGGGTTGCAGAATATACTCTAGATCAGGCTTGTCCAACCTGCGGCCCAAGGGCCGCATGCGGCCCAGGTCAGCTTGTAATGCGGCCCAGTGCAATTTTTTATTTTTAAAGAAATTCCAAAGTTTCAAGTTACACTGCCGGCGCTTGCAGCCGGAATGTGGCCAGGGCATGTCACAACAGTGGAGGGGGCGAGAGGGAAGGAAGGAAGGAGTGGGAGGGGAGGGGATAGGGGGGCTGCGTGACTGCATTGCGCCATCCCCCTCAATAGGTGGACCCCCTCCCGGCCCCATAAAGCCGCCGGAGTCGAAGCTGGCAGCCTCTGCTGTCTGAGATCGCAGCTGCCAGTAAGCGTGCTTGGAGCAGGGCTGCGGAGGACAGCTAGGGCTGCCCCCCCATGCGGCCCAAAACAAATGTATGTGTGGCCCAAACCAAATTTTCATCTTCTAATGTGGTCCAGGGAAGGTGAAAGGTTGGACACCCCTGCTCTAGATTGTGAATTTACTTCCGTGTGTGTGTGTGTGTGTGTGTGTGTGTGTGTGTGTGTGTGTGTGTGTGTGTGTGTGTGTGTGTGTGTGTGTGTGTGTGTGTGTGTGTGTGTGTGTGTGTGTGTGTGTGTTTTGTTTAAACTTATACCCTATCTGTTTAGCAGACAAGCCACTACTCTGGGTGGCTTCCAGAAAATAACAAAAATACACAGCATTTTTTTAAAAAATGAACACATAAGAACAGAAAATGCAATAGAATACCTTGCAAATTAATTCTTTTCTGAACTGAAATGGTTATTTTTTTAAATGTTGGAAAAATACAAAGAAAAAACATTAACCAAAGGGAGAAAGGCACAATAATATTTATAAAACAAGACAACTGTATAGTTGTACAAATTTTCAGCAACTTTTTGATTTTTCACATTGACAGGTATCAATAACATCCTGCTGAAATGAAATTATAGTAGGTTCACTTTTCTTCCTGGGGTCTTGTATGTGTCTACAAGCTTGTCTGCAACTATATGCATAAGACTATAGGGAGATTCAGACAAGGTTTTTAATCCTACTAAATAGGATCTTTTCCCCTTCTTGACAGGAGATCCCTGATAACACTGGTTCATGTGATGGTAATCTCGAGGACTGACTATTGCAATGCTCTCTACATGGGACTGCCCTTGGAGGTGGTTTGGAAAACTGCAGCAAGGGCAAAACGCAGCAGGCAAACTGATCACTGGATGCATCTAAATTTGGCCATATTTCATCTGTCCTGGCTTCTGTACATTAGCTTCCAGTATGCTTACGGGCCAAATTCAAGGTATGATGCTAACTTATAAAACTCTTTACAGTTTAGGACCTTGCAGCCTGTCAGAGCGCCTCTCCCTCAGGTCATCTTCCCATCCCACCTGCACCTTCCAGTCTTTAATGTTGCAGGTGGCCACTCCAAAGAGGCCCAGAAGGCATCAACCAGAAACCAGGCCTTTTTCAGTAGTGGTGGCTCCACTCTGGAACTCTCTTCCTGTGGAGGTGCAACTGGCCACCACCCTCCTGAGATTCCGCAAGCAAATTAAAACCTGGCTTTTTACTCAGGCCTTCCCAAGCATCACCCTTTGGTAAAATTATGCTGGCCTGTTGTCTGCCATTCTATGTCCCAGACTGGTTATTTTATTGGGGGGAGGGGAGGGTTTTGTTTGTTTTGTTTCAATATGTTTTATATGGTTCAAATATTTTAAGCTGCCCAGAGTAGTGGCATGCTCAGTAAATAGGCGGGGTATAAATTTAAATAAATAAATAATGAATATTAAAAGGCATTCAGCACATAATCTTTTACCATTAAAGGCACCGTATTTTTTGCTCCATAAGACCCCCTCCCCCACAAAAAAGGGGGGAATTGTCTGTGCATCTTATGGAGCGAAGCTGGCTATTTCACCCCCACTGGCCCTGTGGGGGAAGCCTTGCAAGGGTCTGAGTGAGCCTTCCAGGACCCTTGCGAGGCTCCCCCCACCCCCCACGGGGCCAGTGCGGGTGAAATCGCCAGCTTCTAGGGCCTTTTCTGAGCCTTTCAAGCCTCAGAAAAGGTCCTAGAAGCTGGCGATTTCGCCCCCGCTGGCCCCATGGGGGGTGTGGGGGAGCCTCGCAAGGGTACAAGTGAGCCTTCCAGGACCCTTGCGAAGTTCCTCCCACCCACCCCCGCTGGGCCAAAAGGGGCAAAACCACCACCTTCTGGGACTCTTTTGAGGCTTGGGAAGCTTCAGAAGAGTCCCTGAATGTGGCGATTTTGGCCCCTCTGGCCCCCGGGGGGGCAGGGTGAGTCTCTAAAGGGTCCTGGAACACACCCTAGGACCCTTTAGACTCACCCTGCCCCCCCAGGGGCCAGAGGGGATGAAATCGCCACCTTCTGGGACTCTTTTGAGTCTTGGGAAGCTTCAGAAGAGTCCCTGAAGGTGGCGATTTTGCCCCCTCTGGCCTCCGGGGGGGCTGGCTGAGCCTCCAAAGGGTCCTAGGGTGTGTTCCATAAGACGGACCTCTCCATAAGGCTCACCAAATTTTTAGGGGAAGAAAACAGATTATTATTTTCCTGTTTTCTTCTCCTAAAAATTTGGCGCGTCTTATGGAGAGGTGCATCTTATGGAGCAAAAAGTACGGAATTTCTGAAGTAAGAAATAAGATGGCAGGAGAGATATGAGCGAAGGATCAAGCAAATTCCCCATAAAATCCAGTGTCTGGAGCAGGATGATACCACAATAAGAACCTTGATTGAAACCACTTTCACAGATACTCATTTTTTTTTGGGGGGGGGGGGGGACAGAAATCAAGTCTTATCTTACCAAATCAGTTAAATTCCACATACATTATGAATCATACTGCTTTACTAGCACAAGCCACTGGCATCTTTTGTTTTGCCATGGCGGGGAGAGAATAATCTCTTTAAAAAAATAGCAAAGCTTTTAAAATGAAGCTTGGGATGGGACCTCCCAGTTTAGGGCTAGGATGTTAATGTACCTACAATAAAGTATACAAAATAGTATTTCTTAATAGCAAATAAGAAAACTGCCCACAAATTGTTACTTTTTCCTCTCTTCATGTCTTTCTTTAAAGGATCATGGGGTTAAATTTAATCTCATTTTGAACAGCAGTCACCTATTTCAATGCTCTTTATACTTCCTATGATTTAACAGGTTAAAAGCTTGTAATCTCTAAGAGTGGGGCAAGAGCTTCAATTCAAATTATGGACAGCACATTTTAAGACATAAATATAAAAGCCTTTTAACAAAGCACATGGTTCCTTCAGATCAGTAAAGCACAAGTAAATTACACAGAGGGAACTTGATTATAGTTTTCAGTCTTTTAGAACAGGGTAACTGAATATAAAAGACTGGAAAGTGGTGAATTTTTTTGCAAGGTTTTTACATCCTGTCAGTCACGCTAACTGTGGCCACTAAGATACACTAAAACCTAGTCTAGTAAGACACACTTTGATCAATAAAAGTTCAAATGAGGAATTATATGTTTTAAAAACACAACGAATTTTACAAATACTAAAAATACATTCCACAAGGGAAGAGCTGCTTCAAAGATCTGTGTTAACCTGTTTAGACAGATTCTTGAACAAGCAGTTATGCAATGATTTGCAGATAACAAGGGAATAGGGGTGGAATGAAGATGCAAGGTACTGTACACCACACAGGAAAGACAAGATATATTTTCCATTCTTAACATGCTTTTGAAGGGGAAACGACATAATCTTTGCAACCATTTGCACTCTTCAGGAAAAGTGAAATATACTCTGCACTAATTTACAAATTTAGTAATTTTTTCAATATACTGCATTTTATAAATATGTGGCAAAAACACTGTGCAGTTGACAAAAAATAAAAATAAAGTAGGAATCGAATTGCACCAATGAACGGCTTGCTAAATAACTGACTAGGGTTAAAATGCAAAAACCTACAGTATTAGATATGAGCATGAATATATGAAAGGCAACAATACAATTTACAGTGGGGTCTCGACTTACGAACTTAATCCATATTGGAAGGCAGTTCTCAGGTCGAAAAGTTCTTAAGTCGAATCTGCATTTCCCATAGAAATGCATTGAAAACCATTTAATCCGTATCTGCTCTTTTCGTCCATAGAAACTAATGGGAAGCTGCTATTCTGCCTTCTGCCACTAGAGGGGGATATTTTTTTTTCTTTTTTCCTTTTAACCTAAGATGACTTAGCCTTAAAAGGGGGGGGGGGGAAGGAGTTCGTAACTTGAACCTAAGTTTGTAAGTCGAGTCCATATATTCCCATGAGAGCGGTTCGTAAGTCGAAACGTTCGTATGTCGAGCCGTTCGGAAGTTGAGACCCCACTGTACTTGTTCAAATTAAACTATTCAAAACCAAACTTTGTTTCATGCCAAGTGTCCACTGCTTTTCTTCCAGTGTATTTCAAAAACCGATACAGTCTCTGTTTTACAGAGTCCAACTTGGGTGGGCACATCCTTTGGCAGACAGATATGTCAAACAGTGATTGAAAAAGAAACCCATACAAGATGCTCTACTACTACTGGCTATGCTGGCTAAAACTGATAGAAGATGCAATCTAAAGTAACAACATTTGCAGGTCCATAGCTATCATAGGTCCATAGGTTTTGACATATCTGTCAAAACAAAGAGCAAAGTAGCTTTTTATGAGAAAGATGATTGGGTCTAATAGCCGATTTTAGTTATTTAACCTGTTTAATGTGCCATACTAGCAGTTCTTTTGCCACTATTATGACTTGCTAATGACAGATTAGGGCTTATGGTGAGAATTCAAATTACAGAAATATTTGTCCTGGTAATCAGATCATACATGATTAAAAGTTCTCAACTGAGCCAAAAGAAAAGGATGCCCATCTTTCACACAGTCTTAAATGCCTAGAGTTCCATGGCCAAGAGTATTTAAAGAAAGAGCTCATCCAGTTGTTCAAATCACAAATGAATTACTTCAATCAATTAATCCATTTAAATGTTTAAGCCCTATTTAAAGACAAGCCATTTCATCCCTCTCACAGCCACACATTCACTCATCTCAGAATCAAGTAATTAACATTCATAAAGTAGCTGATAGGTAAAAACAGAGCACAAATGGTTCAAACACTGCTTTAGAAGTACATGAATGAAAGGAAACACACAAAAAGCTGGCAAAGAGTAGCTAAGCAGTAAGAAGCAGGTCTAATTGCAGTGAGAGAAGCCATCTCAAATGGCTACCAGATGGTTTCAAACTTTCCTCATTTTTCTCTCCATTTTTATGTGCCAGTCTTTCGTTTTCCACCAGGGCAAACAGCTCAATAACCAAATTTCATAGGCATGGCAACATTTTTGCCTCCCAGTCTCACAAAAATATCATTTTTGGCAAACTATGTACATCTTTGTGCATAAGTCTCCTGAGCTCAAGCAAGGAGCTAAACTACTGGGAAGCAGCCCAGCACTACATACATTTTTTAAGAGAACAGCAAGTATTGAACACACTAATTTGCTTGGATACCCAAACCTCTATGGAAATAGCACATCAGTTATTCCAAAGCCTACATCTTAAATTTTCCCCAAGGATCTCACAGTGCTGCACACATCTGAGACACAAATCCCTGATTGTGAGCGATCACACACCATCAAAAAAGAATGCAAAAGAAGACACAGATATGGATAGAAAGTGCATGTTCTAATTTATATGTGCTGATATTTAGAAATGATTCCATGATCATGTATAAATACAGTACATCTAGTGATTATGATCAGTTGTCCCATGTATTTGCTCACTCTGCTGTTCAGGGTCTAACTGTTAATGGGTACCTTCAAGGGTCTTGGACTGTCTTGTTACCATTCTTTATCTTTAAACTGAGTAGCCCTTCAAAGAGAAACATCAAATAAAGGCCTGTCCTCTGCAAGAGTAAGTTGCATGTTTTAGCAGCAGTATCAGAATAAAACACCCCCCCCCTGTGTTTGTGTATGTGTGCGCGCGCACGTGCGCGCGCACGTTCGGCATGTTTACCTGTCAGTACTTCTTTAAAATGTAAATTGCAATAATTCTTGGATGAAGGAGATAACAGTTTTGCAAAACAGACTTCTCAATAAGATAAACAGAAGTATGCTTTGTATTCTCGAAGGCTTTCATGGCCAGGATCCGATGGTTGCTGTAGGTTTTTCGGGCTGTTTGGCCGTGTTCTTGAGGTTTTTCTTCCTAATGTTTCGCCAGTCTCTGTGGCTGGCAATCAGAACTCTGTGCTCTGGTGCCGTTTTGATCTGAAGAAAAACCTCAAAAACACGGCCAGACAGCCTGAAAAACCTACAACAACTATCAGAAGTATGCTTCCTTCTGGAATCTGAACTACATTATGTACTGTAGGTGTGTTCAAACTTACAAGGGGGAAAGAGACTGCCAATCTATTGAGAAAGACCTGAAGAACTCACCTCAAAATTATGGTTTCAGGATTTTGCCACAGATAAGCATTTTCTGTGTTACTGAGACAACATAAGAAGAATCCATAATATACAGCTCCATCCTATCAATAAATGTCCACCATGACAAAACAGAGAAATTAAGGGAGGAGGATCTTAAAAACACAGATGCCAGGCAAAAAATGGCACAGTATAACATTCAAGGTGTTCTCCATGTTCTAATATCAAAAAACACTAGATCTTGAACTTTCAATATGATGTGAACCAAACTTCACCTACAGAATTACACTATCTCTTTACAAATTTCTCCATATCCCACAGTACGTATCAAAAATACATTGACTTCTTGGAACATTTCAAGACTGGTGAAAGAGATAAATTAAACTTCCTTAAAGCCCCATGTGTACTCTTAGACATCAAAATCCTATTCTCTGATGACTCTGTAATCAAAGCAAGTCACTCTAGTAATATACACAAACCCTGGATAAAGGCTTACAGGATTAAAGGATTACAAGAGGGTTATTAAAGGGTTTGGGCTTTTGTTTTAATTCTCTCTGAAACTTTAGGAAATAAGGAGGGCCCTTTTTATTCTACATTGGGCTATGTTGCTTTTGTTAGTCTCTCCTCTGAATGCGGCAAGTATGACTGTTTTTGTTTTCACAACTGGCACACATTTCCTTCTCTTGTATCTTGAAAACCACACAAAATAAACATCTACAACTTGAACTATAGGATTATTTCACTAAGAAAAATATATTAAATTGAACTGTACCACACAGACACATTAATTATCTCTTCAGTGTTATACAGACGTCCCACATGCACACTTCTGCCTCATAATCTATATAAAACGCAAGAATAAATTTGGTCCTGGGATAGATTGTAACCCTCCCACTCACTTACCACCAGCTACTTCCCACAGTTTTGATGAATTCCTTTTTGCTCATTTTGTCATTTTCTTTAGCTTTTAAAACAACAGGAGTCTCAACTGATTGGCAATTTAGAATGTTTTTGTCTTGCCTGAGTGTTCACTATTGATTTCCTTTTAAGAAAACAGAACTATTAAAAGAAGATTTTTCTGGTACATTTTGTAATGAGGGGAGGGGCAAGTATCTTATATATGCTCAAAAGATGCGACGAAGTACTGTATCATTAAAACTCCAGAAGTTGCTAGATGACTATATTATCATACATCTCAACATCACAAAGTAACGCATAAATTAACCCTGGTATCTAGTGTCATGATACTAGCCAACACAGAGGATCCACTGACCACTTAGCCACACTACCCCTATTTGTCCTGGCATGAGTACTTCCCTATAAGGTCCAGTGTGACTGGGGAAATCTTCCTGTGTAACCCGTCTCCCAACACTACTGAGCTGGCTTGCTCTATTAGTGCTCCAGGAATAGATAAAAACATACAAGTTGTTGCTTATACAGTATTTGCAAACCAAACCTGCAAACTACGAATACCAAAACCCCACAAAGTATGTACTTAAAAATGTCCAAGTGAAAGGCACCGTCTTCAGTGCCACCAGCCCTTTTGATCTTCCTGAGTGAAAACAGAACTGTAAAATGTTATTATTTATATTGAAGGTATTTCAAAAGGGCATACATGTTCAAAAGTTCATTTAAAGCTTCCAAAAGAATCAAAATCATGTGAAGCAATTCCATAATAAAAAGCAAAACAAAACTTATTTATAGGAAGTTGAGAATAAAACTCACAGAAAGTAATAAAGCTAGCTACCTACATATGTACTTACAAAGTCATAAAGTTGTGGCATAGTTCCAGTGCATATGCAGAGTTCAGCAGAGTGGCATGCATAAATTACATTCTCCTGAGAGATGAAACTAAGCAAGCAATGGCTTTGCAAAAGCTGTCTTAACATAAGCTTGAATTTCTCTTTATGTCCCATCATCCAGATGTTTCAACCCTTTTCACCAATCAGGTTATGTTCCTCCCTGAACCGTCAAGTGATTTAACTTCAGCAAAAATAACTGACCAGATAAGTCATGAAAAAAATATTTCTCACAGCGTTCTCTTCTCCTTGAAGTTTAGATAAGATTCCTCACAGTCATAGCCAATGTTCCTTCTAATTTTCATCCCCGCTGTGCGGGAGCCTCAACCGTCTGCATCCGGTGGCAAGGTTTCATCGGAAACCTGTAAATAGGCATCAACCTTGGCTGCTGCTGTGCAGCACTGATGGAGCTCTGCTCATGTGTATCTTAGAAGGAACGTTGGCCATGGCCAATTCTCTTAAATGGGAGATATTTTCCCTCCTCCCTTCTAGGCTAATTGAGTTACCAGACATTACTCTCACAGACTATAGGGAATGAATCAACCCTCTTTTTCCCAATTCCGTGACATCTGTTAACATTTCTGGGCTTAAACTTTTCATGTAATATTCTTTTATTTCAAACACTGCCTTGAAGCTTAGCTTTCAGTACAGTAATTTTTCATTTTAACTTTTTCTAGAGATGCATCATTGCTAAATTAAAAGTCAAATCCTAAACTTCATTGTTCTCCAAATGAGTATAGTTGCATTGCATGTTTTTAAGCTTTAAGACAGAAAAACACACAAACAACATTACATGTAATATTCCCCAGAATTTGTTTTACTGAACATATTTCTTTTCAACATTTGCTCTTAAAACAAGCATTGAGCATTCCAATGACCATAATCCACACAAGGTCAGGGTGATTTCCTGAAATTTTCAGGAATACTGTAGACTCCTTCTCCATCCCCAAGCAGGTCCTTCGCCACCCTAAACATTTCACTCATGCAGATCAAATCTTGTGGCAAAAACCTGAAGAGCCCAAGTATTGTGTTTGCAAAAGCCTCAAGTGAAACTGTTTTAGGTTCATACCACAGTCTTAGGATCTCTACTAATATCTGAATCTTAAAGGTACTAGAATGAGGTAATTAAATATTTGGCCTATGTCAGTAGTGCTATATCAACTAACCCCTTTGACATATAACTTTTTGTTACTCTAAAAGTACATGTGAAGCCCACAAGAGATATGATTTAGGAACACGGGAAACTGCTGTACTGAGTTAGGCCCTTGGTCTATCAAGTCCAGAAGAATCAACTCTAACAAGTACTGACTTGAGAAGGGTCTGAGAACTCTCTGGGGAAGTGTACAGAGTGGTAGTTTTCATGCTGCCATTATGGACCTATTTAGGGATAGGACTTCCAGAACTATAATTTCATGGGACTGGGAACTTTCAAATGGCAGGAGATAAAGCCACCCACACTCTTACCTCCACACCATTTCCATGCTCTCTCTTCAAGCCTCTGAGAGGGTCCTCACTGCACCTTTGCAAGTCACAAGGGTCCATGGGAAAGCAAGTCCCTAAAGAAGTACCTTTCAGAGGCACAAATAACTATGTTGGAATGGCATGGAGATAAGAGGGCTGTTCCACCTCCTGTTGTTCAATTTGGCCTGGGAGAGTTCCCATCAAATGATGGGACTTAAGTTATCTTTTTCTGAAAGTCCCATCCTTAGTTACAGTCGTATGAAAAAGAAAATACACCCTCTGATTTCTATGGTTTACGTATCAGGACATAATAACAACCATTTGGTACTTAGCAGGTCTGAAAATTAGGTAAATACAATCTGAGATGAACAACAACACGTGACAGATTACACTGTGTCATGATTTATTTTCCAAAAATAAAGCCAAAATTGAGAAGCCATGTGTGGAAAAACTAAGTACACCTTATGATTCACTAACTTGTAAAACCACCTTTACCAGCAATAACATGAAGTAATCAATTTCTGTATGACTTTATTAGTCTCTCACATCATTGTGGAGAATTTCTGGCCCACTCTTTACAACATTGTTTCAGTGCATTGAGGTTTACGAGCATTTGTTTATGCACAGCTTTCTTAAGGTCCCGCAACAGCATTTCAATTGGGTTGAGGTCTGGATTTTGACTGGGCCATCGCAACACCTTGATTTTTTTTTCTTTTTCATCAATTCTGTTGTAGATTTGCTGATATGTTTGAGATCACTGTCCTGTTGCATTACCCAATCTTGATCAAGCATTAGCTGTCAGAGACAGATGGCTTCATGCTTGACTCTAGAATACTTTGGTATACAGAGGAGTTCATGGTTGACTCAATACCCTGCAAGGTGCCCAGGTTGAGGGGCTGAAAAACAAACTCAAATTATCACCCTTTCACCACTGTGCTTGACAGTTGTTATGAGGTGTTTGTGCTGATACAGTATGCTGTATTTGGTTTTTGCCAAACATGATGCATTGCATTATGGGCAAGCAAATTTTCTGCTTACCACCTGTGCTCTGTGTAACAAAATACAGAATCCATCCCTTTGTAAGAACAGTTGTAAAACAAAGGTAGGATTTAGTAGAAAGAACTTAATTTGGTATGTAATTCAGCTAAATATCATTTTAAGCTCTTAAACTGAAAAGTGATAATTGCTATTCATTTTACAAAAGAAGTTAGATAAAACATTACAGTTTGTGCAAAGATTAAACACGAGTAAAGTGAAAATAATTATATAGGTTCAAAACAATTATAATGGCCAGAAGCCGATCAGTTATAGCCATCCGTGCAGCAACTTGCTCTTGACTATGAGCTGTATGACTCAACAGACAACTGAAAATGTTTATGCTGACTCTCAACTTGCAGGAATCTACAGCTGAAATGTACGTTGATGGTGGTACTCTGATGTAATTTTTCAGCTAGGTTCCAGCCCCTTCACTGTTTCAAACTAAGAGGAGAGAATTCAGTCACCAGGAATATAGAAGTTGTTTCTGGATCTGAATGTCCATTATAAGATCTAATTGGATAGGAAAAGAAATAGAGATATACTTGGAAACTAAATAGATTTATGATTGAATCATCTTGAACATTCTTTAATTATACTGTCTTCCACTTTTTGCATGTATAATTTAGACTAAAATATTTTCATTTTTTTCTCCACAACCAAACTACAGCTCTAATGGGAGACAGTTCTCTCTAAGAGGAGCATTTCAATTGTCCTGGTGAATTCCCATTAATTTAAAAAAGTAATGCCATCACACACTTATATCCAGCAATAATCTCCCACTAACAGACAGTTCTTTGATCAGCAGAGGCCTCCTCCAGTAGGACAGAGTGAAAGGTGATTTTCATTAATTTTCTTTTCACCTGCAGCCCCCATCCCCACAAAATCTGTTCCAGCTGATTCATGACACTAAGTTAGAGAATGGAAATAGTACTGCTTTTGACTATATTTCCCAGAATCCCTGACTGGAAGTTCTGGAAGTTACAGTCCAGAAGAGTAAAACTCACAAGCTCTGATTGATGTTATTGTAAATTGTGATAAAATGTTGACATTAGAGAGTAACACTAAGAGTGAAAATTCTATCCTGCTAGATTGTCATATATTTAATTCATTTTATTTAAAATGGGTTTAAATCATTTGTCTCATTTAGGAACCGCTGGAGCTGAGATGCTACAATTTGCTCTAGCACTTCCCCTTTGCTCCACAACAAAAAATCAAGATGTTTCTTTGATGTTTATGAACTCTTTCCACAGTAGCTTCAGAGCATTGTAGGAAATCATATAGGAGGGGGGTCTGAAAATATTCTCCATTGTATTGATGGAAGCATCAGCACGATCAAGGAATCTTAGGTCAACTGGGGTGTGTGTGATGAGATGGGTTTTTGAGTTAAAATCTTGGAAGGAATATGGGGTTTGTAATTAAGAAATGAGCAAGAGAGGTTCCATCTTGTTTCTTTGTATAAAGTATCTATGCTATGCTAACAGGTTGTTTTCTAGGCGAGCAGAGAGAATGTTATTCTGATAGCCTGAGAA
The DNA here is from genome assembly GCF_051106095.1 of Pogona vitticeps. Classification (NCBI taxonomy): domain Eukaryota; kingdom Metazoa; phylum Chordata; class Lepidosauria; order Squamata; family Agamidae; genus Pogona; species Pogona vitticeps. The sequence continues at coordinate 181,625,267 of NC_135786.1, forward strand.
AAGGACTCGGTGTGATTAGATGGGAATTGTTGTGACTTTTTGCGAAACCACAGTAAACCCAAATAACATCTGGTGTGTATGGGAAAGAAGTCATGTGGTGCAACAGGACTGTTTGCCTAGTAACGAACTCTGATTGGATGACATCGTGGGAAGGTGCGATAAGCCCTTGCCAGTTACTCTTGAAAAAGGAACTTTTTGCCTATGGACATTGTCTTTCAAGACCGACACTTCAGTCATTCGTGACACACGGGACTAACCTTTACTATACTGGATTACTCTTGGACTTATGGGCTTTTTCCTAAGGACTATGGATTATTTCTCTATGAACTATTATTTTTGGAATACTTTATGTGGACTATGTTCTTGTAATTTTGTAAGGACAATGGTACATTTACTGGATTTTTCTTTCCTAAGGACAATGGGACTTTTACTGAATTTTTCTTTTTAGTACAGGATTCTTGTTCTACAGGATCACTGAGGACTATAGCCTTTTTATAACCTACTTGGATTATTTTGTTTTTACTAATGAAATACTGGACTGGAACTGTTGTTATTCTTTTTAATGGCTTTTTTGTATTTTTGTAAGGTTTTTGAACACTTTTCTATTTTTCATGTTTTCTTTGCCTCACTACAGAGTTGTAAATAACTAATACAGTGGTGCCTCGCTTAACGAGTGCACCGTATAGCGATGTTTCCGTATAGCGATCCCTTTTTCGGGATTGCTATACGGAAACATACCCGATCTTCGCAATGGGGAAAACCCGCATTGCGAAGATCGGGTATTGCGGCGGCCATTTTGGAGCCGCCGAACAGCTAATCGGCGGTTCCAAAATGGCCGCCGGAAGCCCGGAAATGGCTGCCGGCAGCCGTTTTCACGCCCTGCCCTCGCTTAGCGAAGGCGCGAAAACGGCTCCCGGCACCTGGAATCCTCACTGAACGGGTAAGTAACAAAGGTATTGGAACGCATTAAACGAAGTTTAATGCGTTCCAATACATTTCCCCTACCCGTTTAGCGATGATTCCGTATAGCGAGGTTAATCCGGAACGGATTAACCTCGCTATACGGGGCACCACTGTACAATGCTTATTTTCTTGCTTTGGCTTAGTTTGGTTTTGATACCTAGTAACATGCTTATTCTTTAATAAATTAAAGATTATAAAACTCAATTGGTTTTCTGAACAGTACACTTGTCTTAGGGTCATCTGAGAGTGCTGCCTCGGCCTAGCATACTTAAGGAGTCCAGCCAGTGGTGCAAGTTAAGTCTAAGGACTACAAAGCCCACTTGATCTTTTCATAGTATATCTGAGGGTACAAGGGTGTTCTTATGTGGGCAGACTTGTAAGATGGAGTGTTGTAGCATGGCTAGCTGAGCTTGGACTCACTCAGCCCATTTTAGCGTGTGCAAACTCCTGATTGCTCTCTGTCCAGGCTTACGCGGATGTTTTCGAACTCCGTGTTTGCTCGCACCGTGTTTGCTCTAATCTCAAAGAATATAATGCTAGTTACTGCTACACCTATAGCAGTGTTTATTTATACGCAGTCCCTTCCTCCCTAATTTGGCAAATGATGAAGTATCATTAAACCCTTGTATGGCTGCCAAAAAGGTTGGGGACATTTTATAAATAATGGTAACTCTTTGTTAGCAGCTAAAAACTCATTAGGAAGCATCATGCTTACTCAGAGACATCGACTTAATAAAGGAGTGTGGAATTGGACAGATGTGGTCCATAAAGAAAAGAAATATTCACTCTGTACTTCCCATTAGAACTCATCCTAGATCCTCACCTACATAGCACCAGATACTTATCTAGGAAGACAAACAATGAAAACAAAACCCAATTTTAGAATATTAAAGGAGACCAAAAGGAAAAAGTTACAGTCCATCAGAGAACTTGTGAAAATGAATCTCTCATGAAAATACAAATGCATCTGTATCCTTTTCCATCACAGACCTCTACAGATGGATAGCGGTCATTACTTCTGAATTCTCTAGTAAACTACTCCATGGAGCGCTACTATAAAAAAGAACATTGCAGAGGTATATTTATAAACTGCCTCCGTTGAATTTTATGCTTTCTGCTTATAATACTTACCTAACTTGGCAGCAGTTGTAAAGTCTCACTCACATGAATAATGCTGCTTTGTGTATGCTAACAATCCTGGCAGTTTTCCCTTCAATAAAGCGCTCCAGATGTTAGTCCCAGTAATTATGCCTGACATCTCTCAGATTTAGTAATGAAATAGTGCTGCTACAAATGTCTTGTTTATATTTCTATGGATCATCTGCAAACACAAGGACTGCAGCATTGAGACAAATATGTGGATGGGCACTGAATAGAAATATGCTAAAATGAAAATATGGCAATAGCATGATTTGCATAAATAGGATATATATGGAAATGAAATATTCCATGAGGAAAAAAATATCACAGTAATACTGTGCATTTGTCTTCCTGCTTTTGATGGTGACCACACAAATCTACACATATTACAGCAGGAAGAATTCAGTGTGACTGGGTCTCTAAATGCATTTAAAATTGAATCCATAATCAGAAATAATATGTAAAATCATGAATGTAAAACAAATGTTTGTTTCAGATATAAAAATGTTAAATTATGTTTGTCTATCCTTACGCCATTAAAGGAAGGGTGACAGGTTTGAGATACAGTGGGGTCTCGACTTACGAACGACCCTACTTGCGAACAATTCGACTTACGAACCCACCCTATAGGGAAAATAAGGACTTGACATACGAACTTCCTTCGAGTTACGAACAGGAAAAAAAGTGCCCCCTCCCCTTAGAGGCTTCTGGAGGGGGAAAAATGTCAGAAACTTAAAAATAAACCAAAGAAAGTCACTTACCACGCCTTGGTAGCCCCCAAACAGCAGGAAAAAGAGCAGGAAACAGCTAAAAGCCCACACCAGAAGGGAGCCTGGCAGCCATTTTGTGCTTTCCCCCGCTCCTGCACCCTCCTCTCCCCGCCTATCAGCTGATCGGCTGGCTCTGAAGAGGCTTGGGGAGGCTTGCTCAGCACCTAAAAAGCCTGCCTGTGTGTTTTTGTGCTGAAAAAAAATCAGCACAACATGCTTTAAAACATGCTTTAAAATTGGCTTTGTTGGAAAAAAAAAGATTTCAAAAGTGCTTTGCAAACTGTTCCCTGCCTAAGGAAAAAAGAAAAAGAAAAAATATCCCCCTCTAGTGGTAGAAGGCAGAATAGCAGCTTCCCATTAGTTTCTATGGACGGAAAAGAGCAGATACGGATTAAATGGTTTTCAATGCATTCCTATGGGAAATGCAGATTCGACCTACAAACTTTTCAACCTACGAACCACCTTCCAATACGGATTAAGTTCGTAAGTTGAGACCCCACTGTAAACCTGGAGAAATTGTTAATCCAGTTTTGTATAAAGCAGTCAAAGACTATAAGTAATTGTAAGGATCATTGCTAAGAAAATAAGTAAAGTAAGAATTTATGCAGCTGGGGTAATGCAAGAGTTGCATCAGCTGAGAAAGAAATCCCAGAATTGGCTAACCCTTGGATAAAGCAAGCAGACTCAACACACACACTCTGCGGTGTTGCGGTCATGGAAGGTGCTGTGTTGTCGTGGAGAATACTGGAGAAGGACTCTGACTGCTGGACTGAATTATATGGTATATGACTGCTGAATTGATTTACAAGGACTTTGACATGATTTATGCCTGAACTCTGTTGGAACTGCTGTGTATGACTACAGGACTGGAAACAAGGACAAAGCTGTATGTGTATGTATATATTCTACAAACAAATTGAGTTAATACAACTTTTCTGCTATCAACCCTGTCTTACTGCCTGGTGTCTTCATCTCTCTGGGAAATTCTACTGGTTAGCACCACCTAGTGCCTCCTGGCAATCCTGCAACTCTGTCAAAGGGCAACAAGAAACAGTGAATTAAACCAGAATAGATTCACCAAAATCTATTAGGTTTAATAAATTGAATTAAGTTAGGATTAACATTGGATGTAGCACAGTATCAGCCTTCTGTTCCACAGAAATCTACAATATTTTTGAGTGACTGCTTTACCTCCCATTTTTAACATTTTAGAAGTTTAGCAGTGAAAGTAACTGATGCTGTCATTTACCAATAAATGGCAGTAATGAACAAAAAAAATTGCCGATTTCATCCATATTATATCACTTACCTATAAAAGATAACATTTAACATGGCAGGCAACATTCCCTCTAATTTTCCGTCAGCACTGGGTGGGTGTGGCCCACTCCACACATGTGGGGATCCGGATGTGAGTAAAATCAAACAGGCGCCAACACTGACTGCAGGAGCAGAGCATCCACACAGTGCTGCACAGCCACACACCCACATAGCTTAGAGAGAACGCTGATGGCAGGTTATCAAAATATCCAAACTATGATTGGTGCATACATTTTTTAAATTATAAGGGATCTTACTAATCAAATTCCTCTAACTGATTACCAAAGTTCAAGTTCAGCTTAATTCCATCATTTACCAGTGAAGAACGCATAGTAATAAACATTTCTAAAACAAATCCTGCATCTTTTTATTTTCAGGATTTAAAAAAAAAAATCAAGGGAACCTTTCAAAAACAGGACAAATTTTACTATTATTTTCACTATGCATTGAAAAATCCTAGCATCTGAAAAATATTCAAATTTCTACAATCATGAATTGTTTTTTAAGGGGGAGGAGACAGGTTGTTTAATTCACTTATTATATATCCTGACAGATGTTTAAAATAAAATCCTAATCACTGCACTATCTAATAAAATATAACTTATTGGTTAAAATCCAGTTGCAGAAGGTTTGTGTAACTCGTTATTGCTAATTGTGGATAACTGATGAACCACACTAGGAGTGTTTCACTTGTATACAAAATCAAGATAAATTCAATTTCTGACACCTTGTCAATTAGCTGCATTTAGCTGTGGCAAGTTATGTACACCATACACACACACCAACAAAACTGTGACCATTAAACAGTCACATAGCACTGTACCCAGCACTGTACATCTGCTATCACATTACGAGACAATGTATTCATATAAACCGTTTTTTAAATATTGTAAATACGATCCAACAGTTCTTGGACTGCAGTCTCAATTTTACAGGTTTCTGCATAAGTTATATAGGCTGGTCTTTTTATCTCCCCTAGTACTTCGTCCAGTGGATACCATCAGAAAAAAACCCTGTATTTCTCAAACTGGATTTGTGTTTCCAGAGGTACCGTAATTATTCACTGCAATCTATGGAGATGAGAAATAGCACATCTTATCAGCTCTACTATTCAAGTCTGAGTGAAACTATTCCTGGTGACTTTTATTTCTCCTGAAATGCCACAATGCCAGTAATTCTTGGAAGACCTGACTGCTTTCAGTAGTTTTCTTCAGTGATGTTTATTCCATTAAAGCAGCAACCCTAGCCATTGTCCCTTTGCAATATGGAGCAAGGAGACTATAAAATCTGCATTATAAAAAACATGTACTAAAGTTAATGAGTAAGAATGTACTTTCTCAAATAAGAAATCATGTGATTGAATAGAGCTTTTCTCAGTAGTAATATAAATAATGGCTCAGATCATGACATAAATCAACTTGATTTAAATCAAAATATATTTGCTGTAGCCTCCCAAGCACTTCAAAAGCCTTATTCAGAAGTCTAAAAAACCTTCCAAAGCCAGCTTTCAAAAAGGTTCTAGGGCTATTATGGAGTAGGAGAACATTTACACTGGATTTAGGTTAAACTTCTTAACTTTTAAAAACACTGTCAGCTATCAGTACCAATCTGCTGAATATCTGCCCAAACAAAAATGGCTTAAAACTTCATGTTGTCATCTTCACCACAAGCTGCAGACTAGCACAGAAAAAGCCCTGCTATATAAATGTATTTATCTTATTTTATGTAGAGACCGAATCACTAACAAGGCCTCTCTTCCACATGTACAAAGGAAAAGTATACGCAGCAGTATTGCAGAAATTTACTTATTTAGACAAGTCATTCACAGTAAGCAGTTCTTGAACCGGGAACACTTTAGTTTCCCTACGTGCATTTACATTTAATTCTCTGTGGGAATCGCTGTAGGAATCAATGAATGTCAAGAATAGCTAATCACTGAATGAAGCTCTTCCAGTCTGAACACTGGAGCCCTTCTTTCTGGTGAGCTGCAAGATAGTGTCTCTCTTTGCTGAGATCTGGCTACACGTGTTTACAGATAAACCTTCTCCTCTGTGACTAGGAAACAGCCCATCAGCTTTTTTTGTAAGATTCTCTTAAGTGTCCTTTCTGTGTTATCTCCTTGGTGTGTCTCCTTCACCTGATCTCTCTTCTGCATCTTTGCTCAAGGCCGTGATGGGAAGCCTTTTTAGGTCAGCCATACACTTGCATTTTACTGTTCCTCTGGATTAATCTTCATATACTCGTATTGTAGGTATACCAACCCTGGTATCAAACGTGCCAGCACTTTCACTTCAAGGGGAACTCAATGAACCTGTTGTTCTTGACATGCTCCTCTATGGAAACATGTAAAACAATTTAGCATTAAAGTACTGTGAAAAGAGTTTAAAACATTTAGTTTATTCCATTTCAGAATTTCATTTAGTTCAGATTGCAGGTATATTATGTTGCCTGTAACTAAAATTATCACATAACTCTGTTCCTCATGATCAGTGCATTTGACTGACACCCTTCATTTTTAAGCATACTCTGATTGTGTTATGTGCAATTTTCATAAAATAATACCATAACAACGTAAGAATAACACTACAGTAGATATTTATGGCTTTGGAGAAATCATTCTGAGGTATATCCAACCAAATACTTTCATGGGCCTGTGAAGAGAGAAAAGTCATTGGCACAATCTAAATCGCTCTTAAGAGTCTGCATTAAAATCATGTCAGCTGCTTTGGTCTCAGTCAAAGAGACTTTTGTGCTTGAATTGGGATAAAGCACATCATTGTGCAGTTCCCACTGAGATGCCCTACTCCTAATAAATATCTCATTGCTCGAGACAGGAGGGCATAGCTCAACTAGTTAATGCAACAGCAGAATTTTTCTTGGAATAATTTTTTTTCTTCCTCCTTCTTTTGAAGGCAGCATTTTCACTTGATTCCCTATGCTTCATAGTGAGGTGGGGGGAAATTAGGTAATAAGATGTTAATAGTTTGCATCCATAAAACTAACAGAAGTAAAGGACATTTCTGCATGTAGAGGGTAGAAACATTTCTTCTTTTAACTGTCCTTCTAAAGCTATAGGCCTCTTAATCACACCGTATGTATGGTCCACGCAGAAGGCTCCTTATCACAAAATGTAGAGGGACAAACTCCGTCCTCTGCTGGGGTCCATGAGCCTCTGTCATTCTGAAATTCACTGGTGACTTTTCAGACATCACAAGGAGCTGGGAAGTACATTTTTTGTGGAAAACGTAGCTTGCATATCTACAGACTCAAGCCACAATGTTTAACTCACATTATTAATAACTATCAAGCCACTACACATCTTGTTTATAGTCAGTTTTATCAGACCAAAAGGTATTTTTTTTAATATTTTCACATTTGCAGAAAAACAACTGAGTCAGTTGCTGAATACATGACAGATTGTCCCCATCAACAATTTTTGCTAACTTTTGTATTACTCATTCACTCTTCGCCATTCTCTGGATTCCTACCCCACACAGCACTGGTAATGATGCTTAGTAATAGTCATGTTTTGTGTGGAGGCTGAGGTAGGAAAAGACATTATCTTAAATCTCATGAATTATTACAATTCACATGCAAGTTGGTAATGCCTTGGGAGATTGGAAATTTTTATTTAACCAGTATTTTTGCAATTATATCCACTTTTGAGGGAGGAGCTGCAGGGCATGCTATTCCCCACTATATTCAAATTCTGGATTTTTCCATTGTTTTCTCTTACTTCTACCCAGGAGAGATCAAAAATCACATTCTCTACACAGTAAAGATGTCTGGGCCCCCAATATTTCATGAAGTCTTCTAGACTTCAAGGTCTCTTTTCAGTATGTATCTGAATGTGTTAAATGAATTTCCCTTTCAACTTAGGGAGTCTATGGAGAACCACCCTATCTGGGGGGAGCTCTATTTCACTTTCATTCTGATAGATGCTTCACCATCCAAATGGTCTACTGAAGAAAATGATGATAGCAAAAGAGCAGAAACCTTTTTGGTTACAGTATTCTGAAAGAGTTAAAAATCACCTGTATTTTTCTTCTGAAAACCAAAAAGCAATGAAAGGTGATATACAGAGAAACTGGGTTTCCATTCAGCAGCATTTAATAAGTGGCTGATCATAAAATTATTTTGCTATATCTTATACAAAACCATTGGTCTTTCTATCAGTTTTTCCCCTAGCATCCTCCACACTGTAGAAAATTATATATAAAAGGAGTGAGGGACAGACTCTATTTGGGCTGCTTAATTACAAGGCTAAGCTAAATGCATCCAGACAATAATAACTATTTTTACTGCTAGGTTCCTGAAATAAGAGGATTTTGTCATTAAACCGTTCCCTTGTGTAATGCTTCTTCCAGCTCTTGTATATTGACTAAGATTGCAAATGCATGCCATAAATCACTTACTCTGTGATTCTAATAAACTGCTGTAGTTAGCCACTTCCATTATAGTGCATCAATCATCAAGAAATATTAAGGTGGCGTTGATTATTAAGATGGTGTTGATTAAAACATGATATCTTTTTGTGGCTTTAGAAATAAATTTCTCCTAAGACCATTTTGTGCGCACTAATACAAGTGCCACTCTTTTCCTAAAGTGGACTGAATACATTTTACATTACTAGTATTGCAATACTATTAACTTTATTAATTCCACTGAGAAGGCAGGCAAGAGCTATTATGTAGACATTTTTAGTAGGTTAAACATGACATTTACGTTAAGGGTCAAATTCTTGTACTATTAGATTAAATGTACATACAAATTATTATTTCTGTGTCAATATAAGGGGATCAGAATGGATGATCAAAGTGCCATTTCTTGCTTTGTGTCTAGAATATTATCTTGGCAACTGTATTACTTTAATATTTTAGAGTATTTACATAAGCGTTTTATTGTGTTTCAGAGTTTCACACACATTTCCAGAATCAAAATCTGATTTTACAGAGTGCTTTTAAAACTCACTGCAGCCCCAAATACATTGCTAACCAAGAATGCATAATAGCAGTACTAGCAAGGAAACCACAACACAAATAAACAGCTTTAGCATAAATACAGATCATGTACTGCCTGGATTATAATGCTAGGAGATAAGAAGCAAATGCTGCTAGGAAAAAAAAGTCTCCAATTATTTTCATAAACAATATGACTACCTTCATCTTCAATGTAGTTGAGGAGTAAACCAACAGCTCTCAAATGTTGGTTACATAAGAATGATGGAGGAATGTATCAAGCAAGATTTATTTAAAATGTATATTTTTTTTTCTCCAGATAATTTTGGTGAATATTTGCATATTACAGCTAGAAATGGGGACCACAGCAGAAAAATGTTGACTGTTATTTACCTTTTGGTGAATTCCTACTGAGACAGGTAAAGAGCTAATTAACAGTTAATTAAACTGCAATATTTTTGGACTAGTTTTGTCATCTCAGGTTATAGCTACAACATCCAGTGGGTGATTTATAAGTAATACCTAATTTGCAATGCTAAAATCATCCAATCTACATACTGAGCTCTTGTATACCTGATATGCATCTGCTAACAACTGTATTATTTCAGTTGCTGTATGCACTGTCATGTCAATAAAAGAAAGAAAGGGTCAGGAATAGAGATGGGGGTATATGAATATCCCCGCACAGCTGGATGTAATGAGGGTCTGCCTTGGAAGTAAGAAAATGGCCTGAAATGAAGTGGAATGCCCCTCAAATTGCATTTTTGGTTATCCAAAGTAATTAAAAATAACAAAATCCAGTAGTAAGCTAAACAAAATTACTGTGTTAATTTGGAAAAAGAATGCTGTGTTTGTCAAACATCTTCAAATGTCTTATAGCTATACTTGTTCCAAGCTCTTATTTCTGCTCTTATGGTGAGCCTCTCTAGGCCATAGGTCTCTGGGCCACAACATGAGGGTTAACATCTCCAAGTGAACTCTGATCTCCGAGTATGACCACACTTGACATTTCCTGGGGTCATCTGTTCTTCATAGAAATAAAAATGTCCCCCCCACAACATAATGGTAGGTATAGTGTGCCTGTAAAGAGTAATAATACTTTTAGAGGCAGACAGCTATAGCTTGAGGGCCAGTGGGGATGGAAGTATACCCTGACTGACCACACCCGGACTCAGCAGCTCCAGCTTCCTCTTACAAAGCGAAGGTCAGTGCTGGCGGCCGCTTGGGCGACAGGAGTTGGAGACATTACTGACCCCGCAGACTTGAGATGTATTGGAATATTGAAGTTTTTAAGAACGCAACGCGTAATACTGATTTGCCCGCCTTACTGAGTCTTGTTGCTGATATGTGTTTAAGATGAGTGGGATTGGTGAAACTTCCTCTGACCCCACCTGCACAGAGTCAAAAAAGCACAAGGAATGTCCTGATCAGCTTGGACCCAGTCCTAAAAGAAACACTGAAAAACGTAATTGTGAACAAGAGAATAAATACATCGAAGAGCTTGCAGAGCTGATTTTTTGCTAATTTTAATGATATTGACAACTTTAACTTCAAACCTGACAAATGTGCAGTCTTGAAAGAAACTGTGAAGCAGCTTCGTCAAATAAAAGAACAAGAAAATGCAGCATCAGCCAATGAAGATGAAGTGCTGAAAGCTGATGTGTCATTTACAGGACAGTGCGTCACTGACAAGGATGCTCTTGGACCAATGATGCTTGAAGCCCTTGATGGTTTCTTCTTTGTAGTGAATCTGGAAGTTAATATGGTGTTTGAATCGGAGAATGTGACACAGTACTTAAGGTACAACCAAGAAGAGCTGATGAACACAAGTGCATATAGCATCCTCCATGTAGGGGACCACAATGAATTTGTCAGAAACCTTCTGCCAAAATCTTTAGTGAGTGGGGGAGCTTGGTCTGGTGAAGCTCTAGGTGCAACAGCTATACTTTTAATTGTCAAATGTTGGTAAAACCTGACTGATTCTGAAGAAGAAGGTCATGATAATCAGGAAGGACATCAGAAGTATGAAATTATGCAGTGCTTTGCTGTTTCTAAACCAAAGTCTATCAAGGAAGATGGTGAAGGTAACCAGAATATTAATTTACCTTTTAAGTCTTTCTTAAATAAAATAAACTTGCTAATTGCGGCTAATTTATTAGTATCTCATTAGCATGTATGGTAGTTGAGTTTCTTTTCTTAAATTGTATAACAATTGTCCATGACTGAGTATTTGCGAATATTTATATGCATAGAGTTTGCTTACATGAAGCATATCTTAGAAATTACTGTATCAAAGCTATTTTTACATGCTCCAAAGCTAATTTGCTTGGAATTAAATATTTTTGTTACTAAAAGGTTCTAAAACTGTGCTTAGAGTTTAGAGTATATGTCAGTCAAGTTGTGGTGGGGTTGCTATAGTGGAGACAACAAACAGATTTTGCCCATTGATTGATTGCCCTAGTGCCTATCAGATAGGTTATTGTTTCTTCCTTTTTTGCTTGTTTTAAGCTTCAAATATTTCATCTTATAAATACCTGAAAAGTGCATTTACATGGCTTGTGTTTTCAGTAGAATATATGTCCTACAACATTCCAAATGTGTGCAGTATACTGGTGTGAAAAATAATAAATGCAGACTAACCACACCCCTATATTTAAAAATTGACCAGAAGCTTGGAACAGTTGAGATCTGGCTTAGGTTATGATCTTCTTTGTTGGAAATGGTTGTTCATAAATAGCTAAGCCTGTTCCTCTGTTCTGCTGTTGATGCTCCTGACTAGAGATGGGGATATTCGTATACAAATACAACTATCCCTGCGCAGTTGTATTTAACATCTTCCTTCCAATCACTGCCGGAGCCCCACTTGGCTAGCCATTCCTGGCAGTGGGAGGGAGGACGAGTCACTCTGCAAGGCTGCTGAGTTGCTAGCCAACCAGGAAGACAGCAGCACTTTGGGAGTGATTGGAAGGAAGAGTGAGGCCACCGCAGGTGGATCGGATGCATAAAAATAACAAAAGCAGCATGTTATTATAATGAGTGCAGTACTAATGAGGATTCCTCAAAAGAATACTTACAAAAAATGAACTACCTGTGTTTGGGCATGTGTTTCTTTTCTAAGCTCTGTAGCAAATTACATAACAAATTATTTTTTAAAAGTAACTTTATAAGCTGTGCTAAGCAGTACATGAAAGCAGTTAAACTGCTCCAAGAGCCAAAATAGTCATTATGTCTATTTAATACCTTGATCCACTACTGTATTTGCCCGTGTATAAGATGACTTTTTTGCCCTGAAAAACATGCCTCCAAGTAGGGGGGGGTCATCTTATACGCCGGGTGCACCCAGAGCGGGCAGCACGTAGCGCAAGGAGGAAAGAGAGGTGAACGAGGAAGAGGAGGAGGAAGAAGAAGAGGCGGCAGAGGCGGCGCCTCTTCTCCCGAGGAGGCAATGGGTGGCTCCGGCTCTCAGGAGCCGCATGGCTCAGCAGGAAGCAGCATGGAGAGGCAAGCCCAGCCCAGGAAGGGGGCTGCCACGCCGGGCTCCCGAGGAGACTTCCAGAGGCTGGGCGAACGAGCAGGCGCTGGCCTCTGCCTCGGGCCAGCTGGTAGCCCGCCCCAGAAACTTGCTTTCCTTCTCCTCCCTCTTTGGCCCTTCCAGCGGGGTAAAAGGCAGAGGGAGGGGGTAGTCTTATACGGTGGGTATATAACGAATGCTAGATTTTGAGTGGAAATGTTGGGGTGGTCTTGTACGCCCAGTCGTCTTATACGCCGGCAAATACGGTACATCATCTTTTCTCAGGACAGAATGGAGTAGTACAGAATAGAACAGGAACAGAACCGAATAGGCTTCTAGGTAAGTCTGAACCTCAGCACTTCTCTTTCATGAATAAAAACTGCAATTCAAGGTTTTGCATGCAGGTTTTAGTAGATGAAAAGAGCCCTGTCTGAAACCTTGGAAAATATCAGTCCATAGTTTGATTTGAAATAAGACATCTCTGTACAGTACGTTCATTTGTAAATACATGAAAGAGTGTGAAAGAATTCTGTAAAAAATAAAATTACTCAGGGCAAACAATAGGACAATTGTTTAAAAAATGCCATTCCAGGCAACTCAAAAACATCTTTATTGCTAACACATGCAAATGCCATTCTACATTAGCACTTCAATCAAGCTAAAATGAAATTATTTCAGGATAGAAAAAACTTGTCACTGCTTTTAAATGAAATTAAGATAGCATCACATTCTTCCATGATTTATATTTTTTGTTTGCTAGCTCATTTACAATCACTAACTTTATTGTCAGAAACCAAATCAAGTTTAATAACAAACTAAATGGCACAATTTTTTTTCATCCAACAGTTCACTGATATAACTGGACATAGAAGTTTATAAAATATATGACGTATATTTGATAATATGACATACTATTTGATTAGATATCTGTGTGGCAACATAGAATTCTGCAAAAGTATCTAATTGCATTTTCTTTTAATTCTGAAACAAAAGGAAATATCCAACACTGTCTGAACTGACTTCTGCTCACACGTCAGAATGTAAGGACTCATCTTTCCGATATTTTCCTGTTTCCCTGTCAAATCTGCTCCGAGGCTCTCCTAACTACCCAGAGTAGATTTGGTTGTGACAAGGGGGAGCAGGGAAATCTACTCCACCTGTTGTGGCAGTCCCACTGAGACACAAACATAATTGTGTATAAGCCAAATCTACAATAATTACCCTGTATTTGTCCCAGTAACACAAAAGGTTCTTCTCTATCTGTTTTTCAAATATCACATTTTTCTTCAATTGCTGTATCCTATTGCAATTGTGCTGGATCTTCCAGTTGCTTTTCAATATGTCATTAACTTCAGACCATTCTTTATCTCCAATCTGAAGTTAATTCCCTAGGCAACATGCTGCTTGCTGGGCCAAAGGATTAAATATAAGGGTTTATGAAGAAAAGCAGCTTTAGACACAATGCTATTACACCATGATAACTTTTACATTGGCTGTCCTTAAAAAAATGTATGTTGCACACACGCTGTTAGTTTAAAAATAAATATTTCAAAATACATTAAAATAAATATTTCAAAGCAAAAAAAGTTATTAGAAGACAATCAAAAATAGTCATTCTGTTTTCAAGACATAACAAAGTCTCTTAATGTCCAGAAACATGTTAGATTACTATCTGTAATATCTAAAAAAGCATTTAACAAACATCATGATTAGTTTATTTCTGGAATGAGTTCAGAAACAAACTCTATTGTCGGACCAGTTCACAGGCAGAGAAGGGTAACTCTAAACTAACCATAGATTTGGCATTACTTGATCATTTCTGCTTTACTTTCTTAAACTCTCAGATGAGGAAAGAAAATCCACAGAGCAACCCAGATATTCTTGTTTCTTCATTACAATGGAACAAAGAAAGATGCATACCGTAATTCCAAGTCAGAGCATAGATCAAGTTCAGAATTTCCAGCTAGCCTCTAGTGACAATATAAACTATATTTTAAATACAGCTGTTCAACCTCTCAAACAGGACTTGTACAAACTGTTGATGCTGCATTATTTTGTGCATTTCTCACATAGGCATATATAATATTAATGGCCATGTCATAACTTTCTTTTCATTTTTCTGCTTAAAGCAAATGTATTAATTTGAGAATGAAAAATAGAAAGCTGAACGTACAGACATAGATGGGTAGACATCATATTGTGGATCCTACCCCCCCCCCTTGTCGTAATTGTTCATGTTGTACATTCAGATTTACCAATATATGCTCAATCCATCCAATTTTGGTTGTGACCTGATACACAAATCCCATGGATTTGAGCAGACATAGGCCCATTCTGCTATACTTCCCAATGTGCTTGGAGACCTCATTTCTCACTTCAGTTCCTTCACTTGACTTAAGAAGTGTTCATTATCCCACCTACCTTGAAGAAATAAACTAAACAAAGTTTAGCATAAGAAGAATTTGGAGGAATTTCCCACAACAGTACAATAATATCTTCCTGGGAAATCAAAGTTGGTGGCTCATTACAGTGTCTCAGTCCGATCGCATTTTGTTTCTATAGAATGCTTCAAGTATTACAAGGTATTTCATCCACAACAAAGTACTTATTTCTAGCTATATTAACCCAAACATATGTAACTATCAAGATAAGCGTTATGCACAGACATGCTTGATATTTAAAGAAATAAGGAGGAAGAAAAGATGTATGCATTAAAGAAAAAATTTGCAACTATATGTCAGCTAGAGTAAAGTCATCTTAATATTTTAATGGTTCTTTTATAATCATAAAATCATAGAATAATTAAGTTGAAAGGGCTTATAAGGCCATCAAGTCCAACCCTTGCTCAGTGCAGGAATACAAATAAAAGGATATCTGCCCAGTGGTTGTCTAAATTTCTCTTCAATGCCTCCAGTGCCGAAGCACTCACTACCTCTTGAGGTAACTGGTTCCAATGCTGTATTGCTCTAACAGTTAGAAATTTTTTCCTGATATTTAACCAAAATCTGGTTTCTAACTTGAGGACATTGTTGCATGTCTTGCACTCAGGATGATTGAGAACAGTTCCTGCCCCTCCTCTGTATGGCAGCCTTATGTCCAGTTCTTTCAGTCTTTCCTCATAGGGCTTGGTTGTTGTTGTCGTTGTTGTTGTTGTTGTATTTTAATAGGTGAGTATTATTATCTATGCATATATTATATATCATATTTTTATCTTTAGATATTCAGAGACTGTAAAACTGGACAACCTGAATACTGAAATATTACAACACCCACCATATATTATGTCTTGCACTTCTACAATAATCTCCTACTATGCAAAGAATAATAATTATGGGTCTTATCATACAATGGCCAGTTATGGGTCAAGCAGCATAACAAAAACAATACTGTACTATCAAGTTCATTCTGATTTCTGGTAACAAATTCTATTTCTTCATCCTTCCACCCACTGTTTCCTGCATACAAAAATAAGCCATGGCAGAATCCTAATACTTTAGTAATTGTTACTGGATTATATTTAGGTGGCTTAATAATAAAATTAGTGTCACATCTGTCAAAGACAGAATAACCACAGAGATAAGTAATAATCTCTTCATTGTTTTATGGAAACATAATCCTCTCGGAAATATACAAATCCACGCATCATACCCGACTACTGGATTTTAAAGAAAACCTCACATTTAAAGATGTATTAAAATCACAAACTGCCATCACATCTGAAAGACTTTTCTATATTTTAGTTCTTCTGCTAAGAACTAAACACCTTACATAAACTGGTAATTTTACAGGTGATTGTCTTCTCAGCTGGACTATTGTGCAGGAGTACAAAAAGAGAGAATAATGCTGTAATCAGGGGTTTAAATGCATGCTTCTAACATCCTACCTATGACTCCACATACAGAACCACCTACCTAAACATTACAGTGGTGCCTCCAGTTATGACCATAATCCATTCCAGAAGATGGACGTAACTTGAAATGGTCATAAGTTGAAGCATCATTTCCCATAGGAATGCATTGAAATGCAATTAATCCGTTCCGTCCGAAGAAAAAAATCACAAAAAAATCACTGCAATACTCCTTGGAAATGCAATTAATCCATTCTGGCCTAAAAGGGGGGGGGAGAGAAAAGCAATAAAGCGTGCAAGACCCATTGGAAATGCACAGAAAACAAACGGAGCAGATCGGAAATGCACAGAGAACAAAGGGGGCAGGTTGGAAATGAAAATAAAGCAAAGGAAAAAGCAAGAGAAGCATGCAGGACCCATTAGAAATGGAGGAAACCCCCTCCCCCCAAAAACAACCAAATCCCCCAAGACCCATCATAAATGGGGGAGGAAGCCAACAAACAAACAAACCCCCCAAGATCCATCGGAAATGGAGGAAAAAAACCCAAAAAACAATCAAACCCCCAAGACCCATTGGAAATGGGGAGGGGGGAACAAAAAATAAACAAACTCCTCAAGACCCATCAAAAATGGGAAAAAAACATTCCTAAAAGCAACAAAAAAAAAACCCCAAGACCCATTGGAAATGGGGGGGAAATACCCAAGATCCATCATAGCACAGAAACATAACCCCCCAGCTCAAAACCACGCTGCAAAAACACCCAGAACAGATTTTAAAAAGCAGAAAACAGCACCTTACCTTACAAGGCAGCAGGAAGCCTCCCTGTAAACACACACACTCTCTCTCAGAAGGAGGTAGTCCAAAGCCTCTGACAACAACGCACACTCTCTAACTGCTGGGGCGAAAGAGCTACAAACAAGCAGCCTCGTTGCCACCTACAGTCAGAAATTTGAATTTCTCATCTTTTTCCCCTGCCTTTTTCTGTTCGCAAGTGGAAGCTCTGGTTGCAAGTAGAAGCAAAATTTTGCGGACAGAGCTGGTTGTAACTCAAAATGGTTGTAAGTAGGGACGTTCGTAAGTCAAGGCACCACTGTAATTACCTCCTACACACCAGATGATCTCTATTCCCCTCCACACCCCCCAAACTTACACAGCCGCATTGACAGAACAAACTGATTACATATATTTCAATTCTGAAGTAAGATAAGTTTAGGCTGCCTTGGTCAGCTGATTAGTTAAGAAATGCCGTTCATCAATCAAAATGTTGCATGCATAGTTTCTCCGACAATCTTTCTTGAATTATCACTAACTTCTGCAAAGTCAATATCAACAGAGACAGCTAATTGTACATCTGGGACTTATAAATGTCCTTTAGTAATCTGAAATAGTAATTCACAGTATAATTGAATAGCCCCAAGAGTCCACAAAAAGTACACACATGCATCTTTTCAGCTTTTCTAATTTGAAGTTTCCAACCCATTGGGTAGTTTTATTTTCATTTAACTTGATAGACAGCAATGCAGCCTCCCTTACAATTTCATGGATGAATCGTTGGATTGGTTAAAGTTTAAATGTCACTCTCCTACTGAACTTTCAGATGAATAAATGTGCTGCTATGCAAGTCTGAGGAACAGTTTCACTATAACAATCAATTATGTCACACTGTTTAATTAGGGAAAGGTTATAATTACATTCTCCTTTCAGGACATTCCAACATGCTTGACGCTACAAGATTCACATATTATGTCTTCTCACCCGCACCAATTAACATGTGTATGTCTGCGTATTTTAGCAGTGAAGTGAGTCTAAGGTCACTCAGCAAAAAAATTAAAATGACCTTACATATGCACATTTTTATATCTGCAGCACAGTGACAACTTGGGAAGAGTGAAAATGTGACTGAAAGTTTGTGGGAAAGATAAGCAAGGAATATAAATGTAGTGGCTTGCTTTTGTTTTGTTTTGTTTCCAGACAGAGATTTCCACACACTAGCAATCAAAAAGCATTGTGCGGCTATTCTGCCTTTTACTTTTTAACAGATTTTCCATGGAGACTGTGGGGGAGGAGAGGACAGAAGAACAAGTGAAAAAAGGGCAGTTATAAATAGAGGCAGATAAGTAAGTTCTTTGAATAAGGCATGCAGTGGTGTGATACAAGCTGGATGTACGCTGCCTTGGAAACCTTTTAAGGAGAAAGGTGTGGTAAAAATATTTTAAATAAATAGATAAATAAGCTTCATCAGGAATTACCCTTAGGCTCACTATATTCTTTTTTAAAAAATGTCAATTTACCTCAAAGCATCTACTGTCAATAATGTTTTTAGAGCAATTACAGGACTCCACTTTGCCCAGACCAGATGTATGTTTGTGCCAATGTCTCTTAAATTTGCCCAGGGGTGACTTTATTATACAAATTAAGCCCCTACACAGTGGCTGTAATCCAGTTGTAAGTTGCAACTGGAATAAGAAAATGGAATAAATGGAATTTACAGAGGACTTAACAAATCTGATTCAATGTGCCTTGTCCAGTTGTAATTTAGCATGCAACTGCAGTAGAAAATATTTAACAATTTGCTCCCAAATTGGCATAGGTGAATTCAAAATATTTTTCAATGGTTAAGTGATGTAAAGGTCAATGTAAATCAGCCTGTCTTTTTCTCCTTCCAGTCCAGATTTCCCCTGTGGCTGAGGGGAAAGGGTCCCTTTTTTGACCAAAACAAATTGAACAGTGCCTTGTGATCATTTGTTTGGTTCTACAAAAGGACCGGGTATGTAACTTTCTGGATTATTATTATTATTATTATTATTATTATTATTATTATTATTATTATTATTATTATTATTATTATTATTATTATTATTATTATTATTATTATTATTACTACTACTACTACTACTACTACTACTACTACTACTACTACTGCTACTACTGCTACTGCTGCTGCTGCTGCTGCTGTTGCTGCTGCTGCTGCTGCTGCTGTAGTAAGTTTGCACTTGTAGTTTTGGGACAGCAGGAATATCCATCCCAGCAATATTTCTCTCAAGTCACCCCAAAGTGTTTTTTGGTTATTTTTTAAAAAACAAATTACCTGTACTGAGTCTAGTACTAAATTACCTTATCACTGCATAGCTACATTAGTTTAGTGCTAGATCACCTCTGGGTAAAGGTTCCCCTTGACTTTTAGTCCAGTCATGTCAGACTCTAGGGGGCGGTGCTCATCCCGGTTTCCAAGCCATAGAGCCAGCGTTTGTCCATAGACAGTTTCTGTGGTCACATGGCCAACGCGACTAGACATGGAACGCCATTACCTTCCCCCCATGGTGGTACCTATTTATCTACTCGCATTTTTTACATTCTTTCAAACTGCTAGGTTGGCAGGAGCTGGGACAAGCGATGGGAGCTCACTCCGCCGTGTGGATTCGCTCTTACAACTGCTGGCCTTCTGACCTTGCAGCACAGAGGCTTCTGTGGTTTAACCCACAGCACCACCACATCCCTCTACACAAGCAAAATAAAAAAGATTAAAATTGATTTAAAATCAAAACAATTCTGATGAACTCCAGCATTCTATAATGCTTTCATGGTACTGTATATGTGCTTATTTGTTCTTTTATGGAGAACTTTGGGAAACTGTATCTTTTTTTCCTTCTGCCGTGCAACCCTTTAAACAGTCCCAGCAAACTGGCAGCAAACCATAAAATGAGAGCCAGGGATTGGCATGAATGCAGTATTTAAGGAAGGGGGGTTGCGGACACGAATTAAACCACATTGGATTGAGGAGCCAGTGTGGACACTGTCACCAAAACAATCTTTGATCCTCGTGTGGTCACCTAAACCAAATGAAATCACAAAAGAGACCATGAATCAAGCTGATGTATTTGCACCCTTAATATTTAATTTTAGCCACTGCTTGGTATTCAGTCTAAATCACTGTGAATTCATTTCCTCAGCTCATCGTGAAAATGTAATAATACTATGCACATACAGCAACATCTATCTTATTAAGCAGGGTCTCATGCTCCAAACCTGCCACAATAAAAAATTTTATGAGTTATTCAATAGAATAAGTTGGAAATATATATTTGAAGCCCAAGTTCGTATTGTAGATAATACAAAGCAATGCACTTGTGCAATATATTCATACAATATACACTCTATATATGCAGAATGGCTTTGTAAAAGGATAAAAGACTTGTTGCTCCTTCAGCAGCAAAGATGATTTTCAACATAGACAGAGAAAGTTACTTTTGTTTTGTTCAAGAGGAGTTGAACTCCATTCTCTTCCCTCCTTCCTTTCTCCTCACCAAACTCAAAAGTGTATGTGGAGCAGAGGGAGAAGATGCCAGATGTAGACTGAAGATTCTGTTTTTCTATTCTTTTCTGCTTGGTGATTATTTTCTTGTCTAAACAAAGAGGCTGTGCTGTACCAGTATTTGTGCTCAGCTATTATTGTTATTACAAATTTATGAAAAAAGGCCTCTGAAGAGCTCTTATAAAATGGAAACTGTAATCCACAAAGCCATTTCTGATCAAATGCTAACTGTTCCTACTTACACAGATTTCCCCCCTCACAGATACGTTTGCTATTGTCTAGTAGAGAAAGAAAATCTGGAATTTTCTTTGAGAGGAAGAAAGTGGGTCAAATATACATTCCAAGTGTTCACAAGACAAGGAAAGTACAGGGCTGAATGCCACAGCTTGGACTGGTTTCAAGCTTGACAGCAAAGATAAGCCTGGCAACCTTTTGGGAAAAGTCAGTTAACCTCCTCCTTTACATCTGGCGGTATCTAGATTTCACACATACAGATCCATGGACCTACTGTTTCGGTACCCTGAATAGAGAGAGACTCATACCAGTTTTGTTCCACTCCTGCATGAAAAATGCAAGTCTATGTTCTTACAATAGAGCTATTTCCCAACAAAACCATATCACTGTAAGATCCGTTTCAGCACCAGATCACAAGGACTTATAGTTGTTCTCAGAAACCCTAAACAAGATTGTGTACAGCGGCATTAATTATTTGTTGAGGCCAAAATTAAACCTTCCTCAATAACTCTACTACAGATAGCAAGCACAAAATAAAAATAGGAGAAAAATAAGGAAAAAACAACTTGGCTTGCATCCAGCCATATTAGTTACAATTCACAAAAACCATGCCGCTTAAGCATTAAATGGGAATAGTAAATGTTTCTCTGTCCATGGTACTCTATTCTTATGGTAGCTTTCATCACTGTATTGAAAAAGTCTCTTCCTAGGCCTTAACTACGGTAGGTATGGGGGCTGCAAACATAGTTTGCCCACATTTCCTAATGGCCAAGCTTTTTCTTTCTTTTTTAATTAGGAGTATTTAACAGCACAGAATGTTCAGAGGCAGTGAGGGGAAGGGAGGCACTCTAAGGGTATGGCCAGAGGAAGGCTATGGACTTCTGGAAGTTGCCTACCCTTGCTCTCACTGTTCAAAACATCTGGCCTACATTCACATCAGCCATACCTGATATAACCAGTGGTCATATAGTCAATGACCAATGGACACGTAGTCCAAAACACTTTGCCAACCAAAGTTTTATCACTCCTTCTTTATGGTCTGTAGCAGCTGCTGAATAGCCAAAGGTGCCTTTCACCCAGACACATATGAATACACAATCAGCCTCTATGGTTTCTGAATCAGCAAATGCATGTTCTCACACAGGTTGCTAGGGGTGTGACATTCTGGTTCATTTGGACTGTGACTTCCAGAATTTTCCAAGGCACAGTTCTGGGAGTTCCAGCCCACAGAACCATGCACACAAATGCTTGTATTTCGTTCACCTCTCTGCAATACTTACTGGATGTGGTAGTCTGTTTTGTATGCTGGAACTCCTAGAGTGTATATATATATACAGAGAGAGAGAGAGAGAGAGAGAGAGAGAGAGAGAGAGTATACTCCTAGAGTATATATATACAGAGTGTGTGTCTGTGTGTACGCATGCGTGTGAGCATGCGCACGCATGCACACACACACAGTATACAGCAGCCTGTAAAGATGTGTCATCTGTATATATATCCAGATGACACATATCTGCTGCTTCCTTCTCTCTCCTTTACCATTCCAGACCATGACTCTTGCATCTATCTAAATTCTAAAGCATTGTAGATGACAACATTCAGGTTCCTACTGTTAGTCCAAACTAGAGTACACCCAGAGACACAATGGGATTTACATATATATAAATGATTCACCAATCTATTCAATGGATCTACTCTTAATTTGAACTACCAATACAATACTGACCATAGAGTTTCATGAGTCATTGATCTAAAAATTCTGATTACAAAATTCTTTCCCAACACTTAGAGAATCAAACAAGTCACTAGAAACCGTATGGATGACAAAATAAAAATGTGTAGTCATGTGCTAGCAACTCTGCGCAGAGACAACGGTGTAAATTTACCATAAGGATCAAATACACTGTACAGGATTTACCTTCACAGTCTAATGTCCTTGTCAGTGGTTGCAACCAAGAAAGCATGACCTGCATTGCAAAGTTCTACAAACAAAGCAAGTCACTGTGTGACCCAGACAGCATGTGATGCCATTTTCAAGTGGCCTCTATGTGGTAGAAGCACAGTGCAAGAAGCCATCGTGAACAAAATTAGTCTACTTCTTCCATATATATTCTACACCTCCTGCACATTGCTTACTGCTTGTGAAGAATCAGTGCCTTGCTTTGCATACTACTGTACTGTAATTCAGAAATGCCACT
The DNA here is from genome assembly GCF_051106095.1 of Pogona vitticeps. NCBI lineage: Eukaryota > Metazoa > Chordata > Lepidosauria > Squamata > Agamidae > Pogona > Pogona vitticeps. The sequence goes on from NC_135786.1 coordinate 181,648,518, forward strand.
AAGCTCAAAAGAAACATATGGTACCTAAACAAACAACCTCCTGTTTGACAATGTATTCTGTTTTATGGGAAATTCATGATAGGGGAACCATTCAAAGGCAAAAAACAATCTCTCCCCAGGAGCAAAAGTTATGAGCTAAGACACAGTTTATTTCAGAGATTCTTCCAACCTCTCACCCTCTGCCAAGGCTGAATGAAGCTTTTAATATACTTAACCATCTGTATGCACGGGCAATCAGGGCTTCATGCCAGGAAAAAAAATGGCTGTGCACTTTTTTGCCTCAGATCCAGTACAACTCTGCTTACCAAACATTTATTTTTCAAGGATACTCAGAGATGATTAAGCACATTGTAAAGCACACACATTTTCCAGTAGTTCTTCTAAAACTCTTCTAACATTTAACTGAGCCAGAGGTTTTGTAAAATAGTTTGCTGCCCAACTGTTTGATAGACGATTTGACTGGAAAGTCATAGCAGTGGACACATATATTACATATCAAAAGGTTCCTTGACATTTCATTTACCTACTGGTTGAAACTCTGATGCTTCACAATTTGTACCAGTAGCAATTTGTTGAGCCAACTCCTTGGTAATTTCCACTTATCTAATGGGCTTGCTCAATAGTCATGACTTACTACAATAAGCAACAGGATTTCACAGTACTATTTGTTTGCATTTTATTATTTATTTTATTTTCTGTTAAACTGTATTTTAATCATGTTGTTTATATATGTTGTAAACCAGTGGTCCCCAACCTTGGGCCTCCAGATGTTCTTGGACTACAACTCCCAGAAGCCTTCACCATCACCTCTGCTGGCCAGGATTTCTGGGAGTTGAAGCCCAAGAACATCTGGAGGCCCAAGGTTGGGGACCACTGTTGTAAACCACCTAATGTGGCCTTCCGTAAGTAAGTAAGTAAGTAAGTAAGTAAGTAAGTAAGTAAGTAAGTAAGTAAGTAAGTAAGTAAGTAAGTAAGTAAGTAAGTAAGTAAGTAAGTAAGTAAGTAAGTAAGTAAGTAAGTAAGTAAGTAAGTAAGTAAGTAAGTAAGTTAGTTAGTTAGTTAGTTAGTTAGTTAGTTAGTTAGTTAGTTAGTTAGTTAGTTAGTTTCAGCCATTATGTTCTTTGCAAATGTCAGGAAATCAAGACTATCTCCTAATCATTACACATGTGTACATGCCTATTCCATTTAAATACATATGATGAAAATCCTACTGTACAGTTATACCAGAAAAAGGGAAATAGTGTAACTGGCAGTGATAAACTGCTGCTGAATAACAAATCCCTCTTGTATGCCACATCATGTGTGAAGCCACCCAATTGGCATGCAATGAGGTATCCAAGTAGGGAATATGTTAATTAGCAGCAATTTTCTGCTATGAGGTACACCATTTCCCTTCTGCTGACATAACTATGTAACAGGATTTTATCATTTTTGTTCAGTTGTCCGCTGCCTTTCTCCCCTTAGGTGACTCAAGGATTCTCATATTTAATTAAAGCAACATCACAAATACAATTAAAAGCACTGTAAAATGTAACATTAAAAAACAACTAAACAATACGATATCAAAAGCCACTCCTCAAAATCAGTTAAAAACATGCTCCCATGAAATCAATAAATACAGGATTCCAAAATCTTGCCATAATAAAAAGTCTGCCTAAAAAGGAGGGCCTTTCCCTTTCCAGAGAAGGAGAAGAAGGCGGCGGCCAACTTGGCTTCCCACTTCCTAACCCGGGAGCAGACACAGAAAATACCTCCTTTGAAAAGAGTATTGGGGCCATCACACATTATGTTCTCTTTTTTGTATTGTAGTTTTTGCTGGATTCATTTTCCACTTTCCATTTGTTACAGATATTGAAGGGGAATTATTTTCTTACCAGTGAAGTATTTGTGACAAGGGATACCAAGAGAATAATTACTAGTAGGTTACCACCACAGGATAATCTCTGATTGAACATCCTAATCTATTTAAGTACTTGGAAGCTTTCGAGTCCTGTTGCCAACTACCCCTCCCTTTACCTTAGGTCTAGAAAAATAAAAAGGATGGTGTTTAGTAGGACTTTCCCCAAAACCTGAAAAACACAGAACTTTATCAAATCTTGTGAAATTTCTAAGAATCCAAGTGGCAGCTTCACAACTATACAATCATGCAGAAAAAATTTAAATTCCCTTTAAAAGAGCCGGGTGTTTAGATCTTATTTTCAAAAATAATTTATTTGCAAAAAGAAAAAAGAAAAAAAGAAAAAAGAAATGAAAGGGACAATCACATCTGGAGAATTCAAAACAGAACCAGTTAAGTGAATTATATCTTGATGCTTACATAAAAAGAGCATATGTATATATGGAAGGGAGAGCACCGCTGACTGGCCTCTTGATTACATGTTGCCAGAAAGGTTCACAATGAGAATAAGGCACATATTTAAAGGAATCTGAGATTAAGGAAAGCTAATATCTTCGCAGACTGATTGCTTTGTCTAGTGATACAAAACCTTGAACTGAAGGGATATCTGGGACAGCAAATCAGAAAATTAGTTTAACAACTGGATCCACCTTTTTAATAACCTTACAACTGAATCACAACAGAGATAGCCACTTCCACTCGGTCAAGGCACTGTCCAAAAGAGCCTTGGATGCACAGAAAAAGCACCAAACATTTGTTTTACTACTTGCCTAGTGCTGAAATGAAGACATTCTAGGGAATATCTGTAAGCTACCCGAACATACAGGAACTTCCTCATATGACTGACTATTATTATTATGGAAAAATGCTCTGCTTCGATAATTGCAAAAAAGCTAGAAAAATCAAGTAGGACAAACACATTGGTTAGAACAAAATACTGTACATTAAATTATGTATACTAATGGCCCTTTACCTTTCGAAAATGATAGGTAATCTGTTCAGTGGACCATCTCATCTTTTCCCCAGGACCCACCAAGTTTACACCACACACTCCCCAGTAGATCTGGGAAAGACTATTTTAGAATATAACTGCCTCCCTGTAGGAACCAGATAGCCCAGGAAAGGAAGAATGCCCAGGAAAGGATAACAACCCCTGTAGCAGCAAAGGGACCGATGGGGAATGGCGGCTATAAAAGAGGGCTTAGAGGCAGCAGAGGTAGAAGGAACAAAAGGAGAGAATGACAGTAAGAGAGATAAGGTTGGTCAGAAAGAGAACTCACCTTGCAGTTAAGGGGAGGAGAAAGAGATTGGGAAGAGGAGGAAAGCTGGGGCAATGCTATGGAAGACCCTGACAAAAATGCTACCATTTAGACATTGAGGTCCCAGAATTCCTGGAGGACTGGGAACATATATACTGCATGTGGAAGACTTGTGGACTGAGGTGCTAGTTCAGCTTAAGGTATCTAAAAAGAAGGCTCAACCCTCAACTGACACCAAAGCCTTCTTGCTGGAGTGAGCAGGAAAGGAGGGAGAGACACCACCAAGAGGGATCTCCTGGGGAATTGACAGCTTCCACAGACAGACCCTGACAGAACACTATCAGCAACCTGGAGGAAGCAGATGCCGGTTTGTTCCCAGTGTGAACTTAAGCCACTCCTTGTATAATCCAACCAAAACAATCTTTCCAGCAAACTCAGGGCTAAATACATAGTGGGAGTAAATGCTGGGGGTGAATGCACAGAAGGAAACAACTCAGAACTGTGTAACCAAGCAGTAAAGGGAACCAGTTCAGTACAGTTTCATGTTGATGTTATTCATAAATCCTCATGTAGTTTAATAAAACCAGTTCAATCACAAATTCCTTTGGCCTCATTTAAGGAACAGAGAATGGAAGAAGGGAACCCTGTAGACTCAACAGAGGTCAGAATGGCTCACACCCAGATTTATACCAATAAGCACAATCCAACATATAAACTTGCAAAATTTAGGAATAGAATTAAGTTTTCATAAGAACCAGGAAAAGTAACCAGTCTGCACAAGTTAGATCTTCCTTATCTCCATACCACATCTTAACCTAATGCTTTTTCTGTCTCACCTCTCTCTCACCCTAGTGCTCTTCCTTTCTTTCCCAGTTGATCTGAATACTCTTTCCGTCCCCTTACTCATCCAGATGACCCGCTCTTTTCTCTCACCCATCCATTCGTCATGTCTCCCTCCCCTGGGCCACTTCTCCTTTTCTTAGCTATTTCTGCATCACCCTGCTTTTTATCTTTGTTGCTACACTCTCTCTCTCGCTCTCTCCATCTATTCTGCTGCACTCAATACACTCTTCTCCCCAGTTCAGAGGGATCACTGCCTTGGGGAAATAAAATCTGTCACCATTGCAACATATCTCTGGCTATTCTGTTTTCCACCTAAATGCATGAAAGTGGAAGAAAGAAACTGACACTGAGCCAATTGTAATTAGCAGATCAGAACAATAATCCAAGGCAGAGCTTTAAAAATTAACACATTAATTTTTAAATGTTCCTAATTATGTGAAGGGCAACCACAAGCCAGCAACCTCTGTGAAATATGAAGTGGGATTATTTGCATTGCCCCTCTCCAAAAGGGGACATGGTGCTGCTGCAGGTTAAACCACAGAAACCTCTGTGCTGCAGGGTCAGAAGACCAGTAGTCGTAAGATTGAATCCACGTGACAGAGTGAGCTCCTGCTGCTTGTCCCAGCTCCTGCCAACCTAGCAGTTCGAAAGCATGTAAGTGCGACTAGATAAATAGGTACCACCATGGTGGGAAGGTAATGGCGTTCCGTGTCTAGTCGCATTGGCCACGTGACCATGGAAACTGTCTACGGACAAACGCTGGCTCTACGGCTTGGAGACAGGGATGAGCACCGCACCCTAGAGTTGGACACGACTGGACTAAATGTCAAGGGGAACCTTTACCTTTACCTATCCAAAAAGTCTCTCTAAAGTAGAGCAGAAGGCCCAGCCTATTGTTAAAGACCCAAATTGCCCAGGTCCCTTTTACAGAGAACAGACACGAAATGAACTGATTAATGAGAAAAAGAGAACTTACAATTACTTCAAGTTGTTGGAGGAATGTGGAATTTGGTTACTCCCTTTTTAATGCACAGAAAAGACTGGAGATATCTCCACAGTCTCATCCTTTCAAATTAAATGTTACAAACTGGAAATTTAACTCACTGCTATTAAACTTGGGAAAGAAAAATGATCAGCCTGAATGATCTTGGTTAAAGGAAACAAAAACTTTAAAGTACAGTTCATGGTTTTGTTCTTTGAGAGAGGCAGAGAGAGCGAGACTGAGAGAGAGAGAGAGAGAGAGAGAGAGAGAGAGAGAGAGAGAGAGAGAGAGAGACTATAATTATACTATATCCACTATACTGGATTCTCTCTCTCCCACCTCTCTCTCTTTACCCTCCCATCTCTTTACCCTCCCCTCGCTCCCACCACATCTTATCCAACACTTTTTTCCTCTAGTCCATCTATGTGATCTTTCTCTTCTTTCATCTACACAACTGCACACACATACACACCTTTCTCTCTATTCATTTACACCAGGGGTCTCCAAACTTTTCAGTGCATATGCCACCTCATATATTATTTTCAGGGGCCGAAGGGGGAAAAATGGGGGGGGGGGAACAGTTTTATAATGAATGAGTAAGTTTTATTTGGATCAACAAACTTGTACTTTTATGCTACAATATTAATAGGAATGATGGAACTGCTTGTTTAATTTCAAATATTGCCAAACTGAGGTTTCAAGCTTGTGGAGCCAATTATTAGAATGGACTGAAGATGCTCATCAGATAAACTTGCTCGATAGTTGGACTGGATATACTTCACTTTTACAAGATTTGCGAGAGCAAAATCATTATAATAAAACAAGCAACTTTAATCCAGAGAGGTTGGCGGTGGGGTGGAGAGGGAGCGAGGGAGAGAGGAGCACAACATCATGGTCAAGAAGGAATTTGGGAGAAATGCCCCTGCAGTGGGGGTGGCGGTAGTGACATCAGCGAGGGGATCGGAGGGAGAGAAGGAGATGAGTGAGGTTTCTAAGGGGGGGGGGGAACAGGAGTGCCTCCCGCTGTAAAAGGGCACCTCAGGTCTTGCTTGTTGCTGGGACACAGGTGGGACTGACAAGAGTGAAGGTGAACAAGGAGAACTCGGGGGGAAACGTTGCGAAAGACCCAGGGCGCCAAGAGAGACAGGTGGAAAGAAGTATTAACAGCCCATGTTCAGGATGCAGAAAACACATGAACCAGTCACCACCTGCCCCTCTGGTCTCATCGCCAGAGGAGGCAATCCTCCCCTCCCCCGGTCCCACCTGAGCCAGGCAACAGCCTTTGGAAGCATGGAGATGGGCTTCTTCAGAAACCAAAACTAACACACCGCAACTGTGCTTGTTATGAGAGGGAGTCCACTGATGTGGGACATGAACCCGTGGCTGATCAGGAGGAAGGGGTACTTCTCCTAGGTTCTCGCACACAGCTGAACTTCACTCACCTGAGCGAGTAGGTTTCCCCTCCTTCCTTGTTTGCACACACTGATTGCCTCTCCTCCTGGGGGCGGGGCAGCGGGTGAGAGCCATAAAGAACTAGAACTCAGGAGATCTGAATTTGATTCCTCAACGCTACCATGGAACTGGTAATACCGCTCCTTAAATACCACATTTACCTTGAAAACCCTATTTGGGTCACTATGCCAATTCTGATATGACAGTACATAACGGGGGCTGGGAAAAGAGGGAAAAGAGGGAGGGAGAAAAAGAGCTACATCTCCACATATCTACCCTAAAAGAGGAGGGGGAAAAGGACAGAAGGAAGGCAGCTAACAAAGCAAGCAATGGAAAGAAACACCGTGGGGCAGGAAAAAAATATCTCTAAATTTAGTGGCAGATACCACCTCTTCTCCCCAAAGATATGGACTGTTAAAGGAGAAGCATGCCAGACTGTTTTTTCCTACATAGAAATCTTTTTACTGCATTATTGAGCTACTGTACGTGGACAGAAAGAAATGGATTCAAAATGTAGCAGTTTAGCTCTCTGCATTTGAGTTCAACAGAGGCCTGGGCAATTTCTGTGCATGGCTACAGAACGTTGAATAATATGTCTCTTCTATGGATACTAGAGACTAACTAAAATTTCAATTAATATATATGTTAACAAATTAAATGTTTTCACCTTCCAAACTTTAATAATGGCCAAAATCCTGCTGCATAATGTACTTAATCCCATTGGAGTAGGCCTTAGCATACTAAATTACAGTTAAAATAGGTCCATTTGACTTAAAGAAATTTACAGAGTTCACTCTAAATCCCTATTGGTTTAGCGGGTCAATTCTCTATTGACTCATTAAATCAATATAGAGTCCTCCAGCCTATTGAAGTGTGATTTACTATGCCAAGCAACAGAATTTTTGCCACTAAGCTAAATTTCCAATTTCTAACATTTAATTTGAACTAAATTATTTTTAAATCTAACATGCCAAGCTCAAATACAAGATTGGATTGTAAAGAAATGCAATTTTATTTTCCCCTCCAGATGTAGTTCCTGTCTCTAGCCATTACTATTTCTATCTTGGACATTTCCACTCGGGAAACTCAACTGCTTTGAAAACAGAATTCCTGTCTTATTTGCTTCTGTCTCACAATCCACTGTTCTGGAGTTTCAAATGTTCTGAAACAGTTTTTCCCACTCTGTTGCTTGTTTTGGAACTTCTGATGCATCAGTTGTTCTTGTTTCAAATTTTGCTAGTTGCCTTTTAGTAAGCTCTTCATGGAATCTGTCTTTAACGGGATTGTAAGGTAGAGCCAGTGTGATATAATGGATAAGAGTAGGACTAGGACTCAGGACAGCTAAATTCAAATCCCTGCTCCACCACAGAAACTCACTGGAGGGTAGCAGTGGTAAACCAATGTTCTTCTGCTTTACCATAAATCAGAAGTCACTTGACAGTACGTAACATAAGCAATACGCATTGCCCTAAGTAATACCTCCATGATATTTTGGAATAGTCACTGAATATGATACTGGAGGCTACAGTGGATTTAAACTGACTGCAAATAATACATTTTAAAAACCTAAGGTGCTTAACCCTAAGGTTTGCTTTTCATGCTTGCCAAGTTTCAGACGTGTAGTTTTTTATCTTGTAGCTGTAGCACTGGCAGATGCATAAATACCTCTTTATCAAATACACAGGCTGAGAGTTGAAATTTTACTGGTTCTAGATTTTAATCTTCCCCACTAGCAATCTGCAAGAACTGTCAGGGCACTATGACTTGTTATATAAAACACAGTCCCACTCTGAAAATTCTCTTACAGTTGTTTTTCTTTATTAAAAAAAAGAGGAAGAATATTGTATAAACCTCAATGAATTTCTTCTGTTTCTCATATTTACCTCCCAAAACTTCTCTAAACAACAAATGATAAAAGTACATGGAGATTACTTCTCTCCAACTGCCCCTTCTAGCAGCTGATCTTCTCAAATGCAGGGCAAGGTCTCAGGAATACACCTAATAATAGTGCCAAGCAGTGATCAACCCATCACCCATTAGTCATCAACCCAGCTTCGTCTCCACTCTGCTCACATTATTGAATATGTTGTTCCTAAGAATAAAGATTCCATGGTCAACTTTTAATCACAAGCCATATGTAAAGAGAGATCACGGTGCACCCCTTTTCTATTCTTACCCCTCTACCATCCCACATTCCCTGATACAGGGCTGTTGCCAATATTTGAAAAGTTTCTTGTTCTTGATGATTCCCAGGTCTTGACAAATGGAAACTTGTAACCAAGACTGTTCCCTGCACCAAAGAGATTTCTCAGCTTTCCACAAAAACAAGACCTCAGTGCTTCCTTTGAGGAAAAACAAGTTTCTAAATGCAGGCTGCAGATACTCTTTGACTTGAGACTGCAGCCCTAATTTTGAAAAATATTTCTGACAAAAGAACGTGGTGTGCATATCTGGCCAGGATTTCTTGAACTTTTGTGTTGGTTTTTTTCTGTACCATTGACACCCTATACAGAGTTGAGAGGCGAGCTTATGCTTGTGATTTTTTTTAGTGGTCTGATAAAGGCATCACCCATTCTTGCCTTCAGATTGTACATAAGGACCACATGGCTTTCAGAGGAGGGTAAGAGATAAGTGTGGTGTAGTGGATAGAATGATGGACTAGAACTAAGGGGTTCTGGGTTCAAATCCATGCTCTGTCATGGAAACTCAATGGAAGTGTAGCACTGGTAAAGCAATACACTGTATGTATCACCTACTTTGAAAGCCCTATTAGGGTCACTGTAAGTCAGTTCCAACTTGACGGAACACAAAAACAAGAGCAAGAGACACAGACCAGAAATAAACACAGTTGCATATTTAGCAATCTGTGATGTTTTCAATTGTTTAAATCACTTTCACTTACTACCCCAATTTCTTTTTCTTTTTATGCAAGAAAGAATCCATACTTTTAGTGATTATGTAAATATATTCAATATATAAGCATCCCTGAACACAAAAATAAAAGTGAAGTGAAATGAGCAAAACTCTGCTGAACCAAGCGTGTCAAAGTGAATAATTGATCAACAGTGACGCAACAATAGCAAGGACTCTATAACAAAAGAGAGGGAATGATCCCCATGGACTAGAGTGCACATCTTTATAATCGGAGCAGCTGTAATAAATCTAATCTGACAAGTATTCAGAGACTGAAGCAATGTTCCATCAAATATTTTTAAAGTCAGTTCCACATAAGTCAATCCAGTTTTGCCTGAAGATTTATTAGACATTTAGCTGGTGCTCATGTGAATACTAGTTATCTGAAAATAAAAGGGGGGAAAGGACTGACAAATGAAAAATATCCAGGGTGGTATAAATTTTAGACTTATGGATTACCTTAATACAGAATTAAATTTCAGAAATAGTTTGGTATCAATCTATCTGCCTTTTGAACTGCTACTGTTTCATATTTTCAAATGTCCCATTGCATGACAAAATAATTCATTTTTTCTTTTCTACCGGACAGAAGTAATTTTGAACAGTTTATCAAGTATTTTAAGTGGAAGACTGTGCAACAGTGGCAACATTACATGAGAGTGAACTATCCTTTCTTTTAAGACTGCAGAATTCAGCACATTTTGTCATATTAATAAACCTACTAGTCCCAGCAGAAAATGCAAATGTTTATTGGAGACAGGTTTAGGGCATATAACATGAACTATATCTCCTCCTCCTGTGTCACTTCTTCACAACATTCCAAACCTTCATCACATCTCACAGCTTCGTCATTCTTTATCTTTTCTTTTTAACTTTCCCTTTGAACTTATTGCTCAATGCATACAATAGCTATATGCTCAATTTTGAATTCCATGAAGGATTCCACAGTACTTAGTGAATATGGAAATGTATTCAATACACATACATTTCATACATATGTATCCAACTATGATTGTTGCTGAAAAGATTTTAATCATACTGATAAGTAAAATTATATGATGACCAATTATATTAGATATAATTTACAGATGTTGACATAGACAACTTGTATATACAACTTGTACAACAGATGGCCAATTACATATTTAAGAAACAACAACACCTGCACAAGGGGAATCATGCAATCAGGAGTAAAAAGTTATCACTACTTAAAGACTTCCTTTGGCAAGTTTGGAGTGAGAGCAACTTTGTTGCATTGTGTATGACTCAGGTGCATCCTTTTAATGAAAGGCACTTTCCTTTTGCCCCTGTCATCATTTCCCTTAGTACAGGTGGAGCTGGGCAACAGGATTTTAGCCAATCACATAAACTTGGATGGCACATGGATGGAAGATTACCAGGTGAACAAAATAGGAAGGCGACTATCTGCATCTTTCTGGAATGTCTTTTGAACTCACTCGTATTTCAAATGAACAGCCTGGATAGCAAACATATAATCTAACTTCTTCTTGCAAGTCTTCACTTCCAACACCTCATTATACAATCCCTGCCTGGTAGCATGTTGCTCTTCTGCTTCCTTTCAGATTCACTAAAGCAGGCCAGGCCAGATCCTCTTCTTCAGACACTAATCTCTTCACAGTCTGAAAAGGAGAGCCTCCAATCTCCAACTAGAGGAAAGATTGCAACACTGGGGGTGGGGGTGGAGGTTCGAACAGATCTAGCCTGCTTCCTTTCCTCGGGCATGGAGTTTAACCATTCTCAACACCTGAATACAGCTTGTGGCTAGAACATCTCTCTTGCCTTATGATATATTTTGGAGCAAATTAGAAGAAAGAATAAATAGGAATTAAACTACAGTATCTCTTCCTGACTTCTGAGCCTTCTGGTTTCCACTGATTCAATTCCCAGCTTCCTTTTCCAATACAACCATAGCATCATAGCACAGATGCTCTTACCTCCTAGTTAACATATAAGCCCTCTCTCTCCCTCCCTCCCTCTTCTAGAGCAAGCATTCAGTAATTTATGTTGTAGTTTCCTTTTCGTATTTTAACATCAATTACAGTAAAACCCTATTTCTTTCAGGAAAAAGTACAAGATTTCTAGAAAATCTCTTGACTTGTTATGTATACATCATTGCCCTACGAGGGCACGCCAATTATTTAGGTTAAAGTTCTGTCCTCAATAGACACCACATAGCAAGAGATCATAAACTAGATTTGCTTGATGTCTTTGCAAAGAACAAGGGAAATGTTGTACATGAAAAATTAATTCCTCACATGATTTCTACCATCAGACAGAATTGGCTTCATTCTGAGAGAAATGATCTCTGACCTTAGTAAGAACACAGCATTTTTTTTTTTTAAAAAAAGTGTGGCATATCTAATTATGGAAACATGAATTCAGAATGGTATAAAAATAAGACAAACCTTTAGTCTTTTAATCAATTACTGTAATATTCTCTACCTGGGGTTACCCTTGAGACAGACCCAGAGACTGCAGCAGGTGCAGAATGTGGCAGCCAGACAGATATTGGGCGTGAAGAAATTTGATCACATCTTGCCTGATTCTGGCTTGCCTGCCTTGACTTCCTGTTGTTTTCTGGGCCAGGTTCAAAGTTTTAGTATTAGTATACAAAGCACTTAAAGATTTGGGGCCCCATTATATTGGGAGCATCTTCATCTCACAACATCAGGCTGTGCCACCTGTTCTTCTCAGGCCTTACTTCTCTGGATTGCTATGCTGACCGAGGCAAAGAGGACTGCTACCAGAAATCGTGCCTTCTCAGTCTTCACCCCATCCTTATGGAATGAGCTCCTGGTAGAAGTATATCAGGCCCCCTCTCTCCCATCCTTTGTGAAAGACTGTCCTGTTTCTACAGGCATTCAAAAGCATCCTCTCTTAAACTATTCTATATGTGTTCCCTGTGTCATCATCATTTTGGGTTTATATTTATTGTTTGTTTATTTGAGATATTTATGTTGGGTGGCTGGGCTTCAGTGACATTCTGTTGTAAATGGCTTAGAGTAATACTTTGCACTAAGTAAGTAGTATACATACATACATACATACATACATACATACATACATACATACATACATACATACATACATACATACATACATACATACATACATACATACATACATACATACATATACGTTTTTTGGAACACACAGCACTCATTCTTGTCTTCTACAGAAAATAATCATCAACATCTTGTTCCTCTAAGAACCTAGTTTCTGATGATTTATTAAGTCTAGGTAACTATACTTTGTGTTCACTTCTCCATGTTACCCTATTTTTGTTCTTCTGGTATGTTTTTCACTCTCAACATATTTGTTCGTTAATCTTTGGTACAAGCCCTCTTTTATATCTTGCATTTTACACATATAATTTTTAAAGGATAGTAATATATATATATTTATTTAAAAAAAGAAAAACAAACAGACTATCTGCATATTGCATTAAAAAGCACTGACATATATGACCATTATTAAAATTTATATATAAAGGTAGTTTCATAATAACTATTACTTTTAAATATGAAGTCTTCATTTTAATAACAAAGTAGAGAAGAAACACATGTAAATTCCATATGCATTTTTTGTGAACTGGCCCTGGAGATTTTAAAATAAAAAAATATTGTAATAAAATAAGTAAACTACCCATACAGACATTAATAAAGAACTAATTTCTTAGGTTCTCACTTCACTGAATAATTATACCTTTGGGCTAGTATGAATAATTTATTAAGTGGCATGCAGTTTATGTAACCCTGAAAAATCCATGCATTTATTACTCTCATTTTAAACCATTTTGGGGCATATTACAGCTGATTAGTGACTTTTGCATAAAAGGTCTTTTCCCTTCTGGCCTAAAGTAGTGTTACTAAAGGACATGGATTCAAATAGTCACTTTCTCAAGCGTAGACACATTGGCTTTAACTAAAGAACACCAGTGTAAATGGTTTCTAAATTTCTTCCAAGTGTCTCATTCCATTAACGGAAGCTTGAAAATAAAGGCCAAATATTTTTAGTATATTTTAAGTGCCCTCTCTCACACAAGTATCATTCAATAATTCATTAAAGTACTATAGCTCAGAACTACCCTTAAGCTGTCAGAACTATTGGCTAACTACTGTCTGTATTGATCTTTTCAGTGATTAAATTTTTAAGGCATTTGAAGTTGAATTCTGGTAAATGCCACATACCTTTTTTCCCAACAGTGGCTAAAACATAAGAATCTAAAGACATTTTGAGCAAGCTTATAAATATATGCTTCAGAAAAGGTTTTATGTTGGCTCTGTTATCTACAAAATCAGTTTCAGCAGGAAAAAAGAACTACTTTAATTTTTTTGCTACTTGACACCTCATGTCTATAAAAATCATACAGTACTGTATATGCAAATAAATTGTTTATTATACGTTCTTGCTAAAAACACAGTCTATGCTCTCACTAATCAAACAACCTCACCCACGCACAAAAAGAAACTGTATTTTATTCCCCTTGAAAGAGAAAAATATATTATATAAGCAATATATGGTGCTTAGTATATTGCTATATAAAAGCAATATTATGTTACTTATACCGTAAAGTATGGAGTTTATCACAGTCCATTTGGTAATTGTTACAACCTAAAGTCATTATATATTCTACCTCTCTCTTCAACTTGCCATGTGAACTATTAGACCTCAATCTGCCCATAACCCATAGGAATAATCATATATTTTAACATACTTATGTTTTACAAACTTCATCAGTTGCTGCTGCCAGGCCTCAGTTGCTCCTACAGTATTGTTGTTATGGCCACTTTTGCTCTGGTACGTCCCACTTCCACCACATAGCCAAACCTCAGATTGTCTTGAACTAAATCAAGTAACTTTTATTACACAAACAATAATATTCAATTCAATCTCCTCAGAGCTTCTCTACATCCCTCCACTCTCTCCCCCACCTCCCTTCTGCCCAGACAATTCAAACCATCCTCACCAACATTCCATGCCCCACATTCACAAACTCTCCCCAAACATACTTACTATCTTTATCTACTGCAAGCAAGTCACCTACCATATTTACATAAATCAATACATTTATGAAAAACCTGCATCACAGAAAACCATTAACTTAACCAGAATCTCAAAACATGAAGGTTATACCCCAACACAAGAATTATTATATATTTTGAAAGAAGACGGGGCCTATGCTATAAATTAAGATGAAACATATGGACAAGAACATATATATCTAAATTTATATTCACGATGGTGGTGGGAGACACTGTATTTGTCATTTAATTTTAATATTAATTTTTTAAAATAAAACTTAACCAGAATCTATAGCCACTCCACCCTACATACCAGGTAGACAGCGTGGATACAGAAATAGCTCACCCAGAGCTTGTCACACAGGGCTCAAAGCTTCCTTGGAGAATGTAAGCTCCAACCATGCCAAATATGTGATGTCTCTCTAGTTCTTAGTCCTCCCTGAAATCCACACAAGTGTTATAAAAGAGAACTGAGAAAAAGGTAGGATATAGAGGGTGTTTGCCAGGGCTATTATGCTGCACAGTGAAGGTCTCCTATTGCTAGGAACTATTCTTTGGTGGCTCCCTACAAATCATAGTTTGCAAATCAGAAACCAGCTGTTAGAGCTCATATCCACTCCAGTGAGACAGAAATCCCTCTTTTCCCCCCTCTTTCATCTAGTTCTTTATTAATTAGGATTTACAGACCCTAGCTTGAACAGGAACCTTGGCAGAAATCAAAAGACTTGTTGCCCGGCAGTATGTACTTTTGTTCGGACTAAACGAGGAACTCAGGCACTTAGAAAATGCTTTACAGCTTCTGGAATTCTGGACTCAGGAAAGCAAAACGACTGTGAAAACTAGTAAATGGTTTGTGGGTAATCAGCACTGAACCTTTAGTAGTTGGGAGACTGAACAGGAAGTGGCACATTCTCCAAATGTATGTCCCTCCCCTTAATCTGTGAGCAAGCTATGCTATCAAGACAACAAGCATATTTAATGTCCTACTAGGGAGAAAGAGAAGCCTGAAATTGTGCTACCAAATTCAACTAAAATATATAACAAAGGACTGTGAAGAACCCTTCCTTTTGAAATCTTTCCCAGCACTCTAAAAGCTACTGATCCACAGTGAATACTGTACAAATAACTTGTTATTTTTACCTGTATTTTAGCTATAACCTAACCAGGAAGAATTGCAGTCCTCTTGTGTGGAACCGACTTTTCAAGTTATTTTTTTCACTTGGGTGTGTGGGCCCACTAAATGCTTGTCAAAGCAGAATATCACATGGTTCAAGTGCTGGCTCATGCTGTGCTTCATTCTGCCAAAGGAATAAAAGGGCCTCGCTTATCACCCATTGACCAGAAATCTATTGGACAAAACCAAATGCAAAGGGGAAACGTTCCACAGTTCTTCCCTCCAACCTTGCTGGCTGGTGTCTGACTGAGCACATATCCAGGCATGCCAATGTTTATTTGACCTGAGGAAAGCAACACAGGTAAGCTTATGTGTGCAATTGCCTTGTTATGCTAATGAACCCAGCAGGACACTGCAATTAATTTTTGCAACTGATTTTTGATGGCTGGACTCTTTTTTTCTGATTCTCATGGTGTCTTCATGTAAGCCAAGTTTGCCTCCATGAACAAATATAAATGTATTAATGTTGCCCTTTCTTTTTTAAGGTTTTCCTGTAGAATGAGCTTAATTAACTAAAAACTATTTTAAAATCTATTGTAACTATTTTAGAAACCTTTATCTATCTAACCTATCCATCTATCCATCTATCCATCCTCCCTCCCTCCCTCCCTCCCACCCACCCACCCACCCATCCATTCGACTTGTATGCCGCTTGCACTCTGCAAGAGTCTCCTTTCAGAAATAGGAATAAATTACCTATAACCTATGCCGTGCAACCACAATTAATTATTTTCTTATAGTACATTCCAATCTCAAGTGAGAAATTCTAAATAAGAAAAAAAATCTGCAAGCTTCCATTTTTAACTACCCAACCCCTGGTGGCCACTACTATTAGCCCACCGCTGCTTACAACAAACTCTATGGTCTTTTCCAAAGCTCTGTACTCTCATTCACTGACAGTCTGGCAACACAAAAACAAAATAGTATTACATATGAAAACATGCACACTTTTAAAAGAAACATTAATAAATTACAATACAAAATTACTAAATCTAATTGCTAGTCCAAATATGGTGGGCTTACTGACTGAAATCCAGTACTAAATCACAACTAAATAGATCCATTGGAACTTACAGAAGAGCAGACTCACAGAATCACCAGTGATTCAATGGGCCTAACTCTAGTAGTAATTTAGTACAGTGGTGCCCCACATGACGACGATAATCTGTTCCAGGAAAATCACTGTACAGAGAAATCTTCGTCATGCAAAAAGCTTTTCCCCATTGGAATGCATTGAAACCTGGTTTAATGCATTCCAATGGGAAAATTATCTTGTCGTCCAACGAAGATCTTCCATAGGGAAGCCATTTTGAGAGCGCAGATCAGCTGTTAAAATGGCTGTCCTGCGAAGCATGTGTCTGAAAAACGCAGGGCAGCCATTTTAGAAACCCAATGATCAGCTGTAAAGATCGTCATCTTGCGAACAAACAGTTGGCGAAGCAAGGACCTAATCGACATCCAGCGAAAAACCCCATAGGAAACATTGTTTTGCAATCACTATAGCAATTGCAAAAAAATCACCATCCTGCAGATTTGTCGTACAGCGGGGTAGTCATCATGCAAGGTGCCACTATACTGGATTTCAGCCACTGAATCAATAAAATTTGCATACATCTTGACATAACAAAAGACATTCAATGAATGTACATATCTACTTGAGAATAAAAGCTGAATTTAACCAGGCATTTAGTCTTGCTTCTGCTCAAAGAAAGTGCTATTTTAAAAAAAACCGAGAGAAAGGTTTTATTTCTTTTTAAAACAGTAGTTAAAATCATAGGTTGGGTCACAAAGGAATCATTTCATGTTGCAGTTTTATGCTTAACCATTACAGCCCATTTTTTAACTGAAGAACGATCCAACAATAATTACAGGTAACAAATGGCTGATTAAGAACTAGGAAATTATGCTGCTAGCAGATAAACTAAATTACAGAGAAGCTAACACCATAAAAATCTAATTTAAAAAGAGGATTATTTTTACATATGTGTGTGGGGTATGCATGTGTGTTTACAGACGTTTCAAAAGCTCACTTATTCTAATAAATAATTGGAGTTGATTGATAATTAACTGTAAATGCATGTGGGATCTAAAGTGAGATACACAGCTCATGGATGTCATCTGTCATTTTACATTAGTTCTGTGTACTGAATGTTAGACAGAAACAGCTAGTGATGAGTGAGGTGAAAAAGAGAAAGGAAAATGTCAAAAATAAGAAGAAACTGTTAAATGGCACCAAGTGCCCGAGTGAGGTGTTTGTCTATCCATGTGCTGCTTGTCTTTCTCAATCTATCACCAGAAAGGACAAGGGACCTCGAGAGGGACAAATGTCCTAAGCCAGAAGGCTAGAGCAAGCTACATCCTCAGTTGCCTGAGGCCAACAGCATGCTTGCCCTAAACTGTCAGTTTATGGACTCCACTACAATCTGCATCCTGTCAATGTGAGCTTAACAAAATGAAATCCGATGCGACTTGCAGCCCTCAAAATATGGACTATACATGCTTATAAATTATTCAGAAAGAATCAGGACAGTGATTAAGAGAGAACTCAAAGAAAACGCTGTGGAAGAATGCAGTTGTGAAGTTTATGGTTTTTGGACTTCCAATTAATGGTGAGATAGGAAAGGTGA
Source organism: Pogona vitticeps (assembly GCF_051106095.1). Classification (NCBI taxonomy): domain Eukaryota; kingdom Metazoa; phylum Chordata; class Lepidosauria; order Squamata; family Agamidae; genus Pogona; species Pogona vitticeps. The sequence continues at coordinate 181,666,710 of NC_135786.1, forward strand.
CATGGCTGGTGATCAGTAGAATACCATTTGTCATAAATCTCCATTTATGGATGCAAGAACAGAAAAGCCAAGGTTTCTCCTCTGACAAACCGTGTTACAGAGGCACCCACTATATTATTTATTATGTGTTTCTTCCCCCAGGAGATAAGATGACCTGAGAGATGGGGGAAGTATCCATAAAAACTTTAATCTCAGAGCCATACTACAGTACAACACATACCACATTACGTACAGTACTAGCACAGCATAGGTAAGCCATCAGATTGAATACAACCTCAGAGTGTTTATGAATTAGACTTTGTTTTACATTGGTCAAATCTTACAAGAGCACATAAATTAATTCTGGAGGAAAGGGAAAGTGCACCCTATAAAAGAAGTATTCAGATACTGGAGCATCCAATGTACTGCTGCAAGACCTGCTAAGTTGTGGGCAGTAGGGCAGAAGTGAAGACTGAATCTGTTATTTTCTTTCCCTTTGCAGGGTTCTTGTGCACAAAAATCCGCTCCACCATAAAAAGCCAAAGTGTGCTGCTTGTCAAACTCCCTCCAAAGGCAAGTTACACTGTTTTTATCTGTTGAGCTTCTGTTTGTCAGCTAAAACCTGAACTATCCTGAAGGACTCTGATCGCTAGGACCTGCTTTTTAAAAGTGGCTTTTGGAGATCTGCTTTTAAAATTATTTTAATCTGTAAATGTTTTTGATCTGAATACCTGTTATGCATATTTTTTAAATTTATCAGTAGTTGTCTTGGGAGCCTTGGTGGGCAGAAAGACAATGAACAAATAATGTTCAAAGTGCATAAATAATAAATTTACACTTACACTCTGAAAATTCAACACTGAAGAAGAATAATGAAACCCATATCAACCAAACTGATTCCATGCGCTTTCATCCAGCATTTATGGCCAAAAAAAGAGGATAGGGTGGGTTCAGACTGGTTGCTTGCATCACCATGTGTTCATCAACCAATATATAAAAACAGCATTTTTTTTATAACACAGGAATTGCTATGAGCAACAAGGCACATTGTACAGTAAGCCCACCATCAGTGGCCTTCCTACATTACATTAAGTTGTTAACGCCAGAGAAGCATACATCTGGGGATCCAAGGTTGGGAACCACTGCTCTAGATGTGGGGATTCATACCTAGTTACTAGAAGCTTAAACAGGCAGTCAGGCTAAAGCTATTCAGTTCACTGCTTGCAATCCTTGAATTTGATTTTTAACATTGTTAGATTGAATCCAGAAATCTTGAATATTTTGTGGCCATAGGTGGCTTCTGGCACCAGGTATCACATTAAATATAATGTAGTCACCAAAAAGTCAAAGTTTACTTGGTTTTATAAGGTCACGAAACAACAAGAACCATGGGTTTTGGTGCTGTTGTGTTTCTTTTTTGTTTTGTTTTTTAAATGAACCTTGCCAGCTCATTAAATGGAAGATTAAAAAATGGATGGAAAACAAATGCAATAATGCATTCGCAAGGACTTTCACAGGTGGGATCCAATGATTGTTGTAGGTTTTTCGGGCCATTTGGCCATGTTCATAAGGTTTTTCTTCCTAACATTTTGCCAGTCTCTGTGGCTGGCATCTTCAGAGGATAGGAGTTAGAACTCTGTGTTCTGGTGTCAGGTAGCTGAGTATTTGCAGCTGTGGGATCAGCTTTTTGGTTTCTTAGGAGATTGGGTGATGAGGGTGTTTTTGTTATGGGTGTATTGTTGTGATAAGGGGGCAATGGTCTGTCACTGTGATTGATGGGTGTCATTAGCTAGTCTTTTGTGTGCAGTGATCACCGGTCCTTCTGGGTGGGTAAAGTTCGTTGTAGCCAGGTATATATTGGGACCACAAAACGAAACATCCACACCAGAATCAAAGAACATGAGAGACACTGCAGACTAAAATAACTGGAAAAATCAGCAGTAGCTGAACATGCCCTGAAACAAGCTGGATGTGAAATTTTATTTCAAAACACAGAAGTACTGGACAACACCAGCAATCCTTACGTTAGACTACACAGGGAAGCCACTGAAATCCACAAACACCAGCAGAGCTTCAACAAAAAAGAAAAAAGTCTAAAACTCAACAAAGCCTGGCTCTCACCACTGAAAAATACAGCCTGCAAAAGGTCAACAACTCTACCCAGCCACAAGGACTGGTGATCACTGCACACAAAAGACTAGCTAACGACACCCATCGATCACAGTGACAGACCATTGCCCCCCTCATCACAACAATACACCCATAACAATAAACACCCTCCTCACCATAATCACCCAATCTCCTGAAAAGGACAAAAAGCTGACACAAATACAGCTACAAATAATCAACTACCATACACAAGAATGCAGACAGACTTCTAACTCCTGTCCTCTGAAGATGCCAGCCACAGAGACTGGCAAAACATTAGATAGAAAAACCTTTGGAACACAGCCAAATAGCCCGAAAAACCTACAACAACCATCTAAATGCAATGATGTTTGCCCCATGTAGTTTCTAAGGGGCATTCTAGTTTCTCTGTACAGTGGTGCCTTGCTTAACGATTTAAATTGGTTAAAAAAACCATCGCTACGGGAAAACTTCGCTAAGCGAAACATGTCTTCCCATAGAGATGCATTGAAATGGATTATCCGGTTTTCTCCCCCACCATCAGGTGCAGCGCTTTGGGAGAAGCCTCCCGGTGGGGGAAAAAGACCGCATTGGCTCCTGCCTTCTCCCCCACCACCCGGCTTCTCCCAAAGGGCTGTCCCGATGGTGCTTGCAGCAGTGGAGGAGGTGCCCGGTGATGGAGAAATGCCAGATCGGCTCCTGCCTTCTCCCCCACCGGGCACCTCCTCCGCTGCTGCAAGCACAATCGGGGCAGCCCTTTGGGAGGAGCCGGGCTGTGGGGAATGAAGGCTGAAGCTGATCCGATCTTCCCCCCCACCGGGAGACTTCTACAAAATCGCCCATAGGGAACATCGTTAAACGGAGCGCAAGATCGCTCCAAAAAAGCCATCGCTAAGCAAATTCTTCGTTAAACAAAGCAATCGTTAAGCGAGGCACCACTGTATATGGAAAGGGAAAGTAGGCCTGGATGAAGGTAAGGAAATATTTTTGATCACTTATCTTTACTGTTTTAACACAGTCACTTAATCCTATCAGTCTGTATTAAAGTGTCAAACTAATTTACATCCCATGACATAAAAGACTGCTTTTAGCAATCTCATTATCACATCCTTTTAGGCACACTGTGAGTGAAAACTACATCTTCATGATTTTTCTAAATGAAAGATGGATGTAGGTGGAAAACGGAAATGAAAATTCTTCTTCACCTCAATCAGCTGTGATGTTTGCATTGGCTATACAAACAATCAATTTTGCTTTCAAGGGCTTTTGTGATTAAGATAAAGTGAAAGTATGTGTTGGCAGAAGTGGAAAAACATGATACTGCTCACAGAACCATAAACTTTAACTGGAAAGAAGTGACATCCAGATTTTTTCCAATGGTAGATATAATAAAGCATTACTCCCACTGAAGGAAATATTCATGTATATGGCAAAATCAAACCTGTTTAAAAACAAATTTGCTGTAACACAGGTATTGCTATGGACAACAAGGCATTCTTTTTATATAAAACCACATGCGAATTCTAGAAATTCTCGAAGGAATCCCAGAGGTTAACCCCAGTTAATAACAAATAGCATCTTTAGATGATGTTCCAGTGTTTCTGTTGTGTGAATCCTGCAGAGAACTCTAATGTTAGAATTCAATACCATCTGCACTCACATTTAAATTAGAATACAGTGGTGCCCCGCACAGCGAGGTTAATCCGTTCCGGATTAACCTTCGCTGTGGGAAACATCGCACTACGGAACAGAAAAAGGCATTGGAACACATTAAACAGCATTTAATGCGTTCCAATGCCATAAAATACTTACCGTTGTGCGATGTTTCCCAGGGGCCGGCAGCCATTTTCACGCCCTCCCCTCGCACAACGAGGGCGCCAAAATGGCTGCCATCAGCTGTCCGGCGGGTCCAAAATGGCCGCCGGAACAGCCGAAAGGGCCCAGGGTGCAGCGTTTTCGCGCCCTTGGTAAGCAAGGGGAGCACGCGAAAACGCTGCCGGAAGCCCCGAAATGGTTGCGCGCAGCCATTTCGGGGCTTCCGCAGCGTTTTCGCGCGTTCCCCTTGCTTACCAAAGGCGCGAAAACGCTGCACCCCGGGCCCTTTCGGCTGTTCCGGCGGCCATTTTGAAGCCGCGGAACAGCTGATCGGCGGGTCGCAAAGCGAAGGTCGGTAAGCGAGCAGCTTACCGACCTTCGTTCTGCGATTTCCCGCCTATACGGGCACCGTTTTGCGATCGCATTTGCGATCGCTAAAACGGCCTCGTAGAGCGAATTCATCACTCTACAAGGCGCCCGTTGTGCGAGGCACCACTGTACAGTCATAAAATGCTTAAGTAGGTAGTACAACACAATGAATTTGGGGGGGCAAGGATATGGTGCACATTAAGAAACTGTTAATCTTTCTATGTGTGTGTGTGTGTGTGTGTGTGTGTGTGTGTGTGTGTGTGTGTGTGTGTGTGTATGTATGTATGTATGTATGTATACAGACCGTCCAATGGCTTTCAATGGAGAAAACAAAAAATCACCAAAAATTAAGGACGCCTCAGAACAACACCAAATTAAGTTTGCATAGGTTTCAGGAGGTGGGCTAACGATAGCAAGCATTTAAAACACTTTTCAAACAGTTTAAGGCACTTTTACAGGAGCGAAAAGGGACATCGTTGTGCGAAAATTCCCCATAGGAAACGTTGTGAGGCGGCAAATTTTTCAGGAAAAGCCATCGTTGTGTGAATTTATCGTTGTGTGAGGCACTCGTTGTGCGAGGCACCACTGTATGTATGTATGTATGTATGTATGTATGTATGTATGTATGTATGTATGTATGTATGTATGTATGTATGTATGTATGTATGTATGTATGTACGTATGTATGTATACACGGAAGAAGATACTTGGATAAGTAGCGAAACATTTCAACATAATAAGAAAGAAGTCCAGTTGCCATGACTCAGCTAGATATATGCCTGTATGTGTATGCCTTTGTATCTTTGCCACTACATCTTCATCTTTAACATTAATCTTTAACACACATATTTTGAATAATTATTTATTTTTAATCAGTAATTCAAATCCATAGACAAGCATAAATAAAGTATATTTTTCCTGTTTAACAAGAAATTTCCCTAAGAGCAGCTCTATTTTGGGCTGGACAAGAGAAATATGTTAAACTGAAAAGAAAATAATCAACATTAGAGCACCCACAAATTTAATTAATTCTTCAAATGTCTACTATCTGATGTCTTACTAATCACTGAAGAAAGGTTGTGGGGGAAAGAATAACAGGAAAATTTCTTAAAGCATACAGCTAATCTTCAACCTATTACATTCCTAAATCAACTGTTTTCAGAGCAGTAATGTATTCACTTGCTAGAACACATTTTAAATAATTTCATTAGGTATGTCTCTTCCAAAGCTGTGTTCTACGGGTTTCAATTGGATTTAATGTACTTAAAAATGAAGGAATCATTCTCACCAACCTGTTTCTTGGGGGGGGGGGGAGATTTACTACAGAGGATTACCTTATGGAAACTACAATAAAATATGTGTATTTTTAAAAAATCTGTATACAAAGCACTCTAGAGATTCCTTGACTAAGGTCACAGTTGCTCTCAATATAGCATGTGTTTCAACAAGAACAGTCGCTTCTGTAGTTTAAATAGTTCCTAGCTAAAGGAGAACTTTAGCAACATGATATGCAATGTATTATATCTTATTGACCTTTTTATACTATCCTATCATATTATGAAATACTGAAAGTGGGAGTTTGTTATTGGCTTTTATTCTCTCTCTGCTGACTCCAAATACTACCCTGTGAAACAAAATGTTGCAGAGCTCTGGAGGCACGTCACACAATATTTCTCTCACAGAAGAGATAATCACACTTTACTCTTTGGAGATGGAACTCCTTCATGGACCACTTTGTATAAGGCAGGGAATTATTGATTCACTATCCATCACAGATACAAAGGGTTGTGGTCTTTTAGCCTGATAGCTTTATAGATAGAGTTTTTCTTGTCATGCACATCGTAAAACGGGTAGTCATATAATGGGCTATTACTGCATATAGAGATGGCATCTCAAATGTAAAAGTAATTTTTATTCACCCTGACTGCTCTGTGACAGTATCTCTCTTGTAATACTAAGAGCATGATTTGCTACATCCAGCCTGCTTAAAATAACTTGGACCTGGAGATCGCAGAAGGCTGTAGTAATTTCATTTACAAAAAGTACAAGGAAAAAAAACTTTTTAAAAGTACCTTCTAAATGGAATACTTTTGAGATATTCAGTTTATTTTTACACTGCAAAGAGACTTTAATGAAAAGGACTCTCTAGATTTAATAAAGAGATACAGACCATTCAATGAAAACACTACTCTCAGATTCAAAAGTAGTTTCTTTGAAATGAAAAACAGATTATTTTCATTGGTGCATCTAAAAAGGCACATCACACATAAAATACAATGCAATTCTAAACTACTTATTCTCAAATTAAATTGTCATCTAAAAGATGATGGCAGCACTCTATAAGCCTGCTCTAGAAGAATCCATTCTATAAAAACTGATCAGTACTTCTACTTTTCCACCCACATACCAAAGCCAAATGGAAAAGAAAATGTGACACAGGATCCAGACAGAACCAGGCAGCTTTCAGGTAGATTTTTAAAAATCATATAACTGAGGTCCTGCTGCTTAGCGTATCCAGCGGCAACTAGCGTAAGCTCACTGAAGTAGTTTGGATTCTCTGAATGAATGAAACCTCTGTAGGTTTCTTCTATTCATTGAGCCTACTCTAGTTGTGACTTACTATTCTGAGCTACAAGATTTCAGCATATGTTTACACTTTATTTAATGAAACATTTGGAGGTTTTTCTTGTTACTTGTAACAATATTGAGTAGTTCTTTTGAATAGCTCCTTCCCAATCAGTTTCTGATTCTCTTACAAAGCATAATGTTTGTGACTAATAATTCCTACAAGCAAACACCTGGGTGCACTGATGCATAGTTTCCACTGTGGCAGTAAATTCACAACATGGGCTGTATCATTTCATACTGTAAGTGGATGTTTACATATTTATCTAGCAAAAAAAGGAGGAGGGCAGGCAGAGAAAAGAGACAGACAGACAGACAGACAGACAGACAGAGGAAAGGAAAGGAAAGGAAAGGAAAGGAAAGAATATCCACACAGTAAATTAGTTGCATAGAAGATGTATTTGCCTCAGTCTTCTCAACATTTCAAGTATGAAACCATATAGCTCAGATTGCAGAAGCTGTAGACACTTTAACTTTCTTCACAAATTCATTAAATGTATAGCCACAGAAGGATGTATGGGACCCCTGCCACCTGGTCTCAGTATCTGCATGTTGAGGGCAAACATCTCCCCCCCCCCCACATTAATTCAATACATAGGTTCTGTCCTGGACAGACACAAGGATGTTTTATCAGGGATAAGTCCTTACATATCAGTCAAATTTATGAAAAGGCTTTGTAAATTTTTATAAAGGATCAAATCTCTCCTTGTACTGTCTATCCAGTGCAAAAGTAGTGCCCTTATATATGTGCATTTTCAAAGCAGTGTCAGTTTTCCCATTTCTTTCCTTAAAGAAAGAAAAAAAACACTAAAACAGAAGAAGAGTTCAAAAATAAAAGGTGGCTTAAAACTTTAAAATGGAGGGGAAAGTTTTGAATAGGCTGCAAATCATTCTTACAGAAAACTGCTTATGATCCAGGTCAATAACCCCAAAATTAACTTTTCAGAGGAAGAGGCTAAGCCATGTGGATAAAGAAGGTTACTTACTATATGATTCCTCCCTCCACACTCTGAAGTACCAGAATTCCAAAGTGGGGTTTGATGTTGCCATTTCATTTTTGTTGCTGTGTTTCGCAATATGGCCACACAGTCACTACCTACATCTTCTGACACTGTCTGTTACTATGGCACAAGAATAATTCTTACCACTTTTGATCATTTGGCAAAGCAAATTACACTAAATTGTCTCTGCAATGCACATTTCTAGATCTAGAAATCTGGCCTCCTCCTTGATATAGACTGGGTTCTATTTTCAACTATGTCTTCTAAGGAGAACTTCCTGAGCCCAAATGCCTCAGAACAGGCAAGATTATAGCACCTATTATTTTCCAGCTGATTAATAAATGCTCTTAAATGCTGCTTAAGAGAAAACTGAAATAACCTCAGAAGTAGGAAAGGCATCTGTACAAGACTTACTGAAGGGGTCATGGTAACATAATAATGTCCAAATAAACAGGACTTGCTCATTGACACAGTTGAACACAATATACACCTGTGTTATATAGCAGATGCAATGATCAATAAAAATACAGAACAACTGGTTTTCAGATATTTTAAGTGTGTGGGCCTGGCTGCATCCAATCAAATTCTGTACCAACTCTGGAAGAGATACAACTGGAAACTTAAAAGGAAACACATCAATGCTAGACATGTGCCTTGATGGCTTCTTGGATAACATTTCATCCAATTTCTCCAAGGGCAGGATAAATTCTCCAACATTTAGCCAGGAGTAGGACTCACCAAAATTTTGGCAATAACCTCATCTTTATTTCTTTCTGGTGGCATCTTGTAGCAGCAAACCACTATGTGAACAGCATAGATACCAATCTGCATCCTTCACAAGGCCCCAGACTTGTAAGAGTAGCATACACACACACACCAGGAAACAATATACAAAAAGTTTTAGCCTTCTGAGAAGTTCCAGCTCAGCTCTGCACACAAAGGCCTCATCAGTCCAAAGGATATCCCTACTTAATTCAGCAGAGGGGTCTCTCCTGAGTAGACAGAAAGCAATATACAGTCAACCCTTGACTTACAAATGGCTCTAGTTACAAACATTTCGACTTACAAACCGCTCTGATAGAAAAATATTGACTCGACTTGCAAACTCAGATTCGAGTTACGAAACGAAAAAACGTGCGGGAGGCAGAGAAAGCGTGAGATTTAAACTTTCAGTTAACCGTTGGCCAGTGAAGAGGGTGCCTGTCTGCTTCCTCACTCTTTCAAGTGTTTTGAGAGTGGATTTGGTGACATTCGTCAGACCACCTGGTATTGCCTGGTACAGAGCTGTATGGACTGTATTTTTTTTGTTTTTTTAATTTTTGATTTTTGGATTTTTAAAAAGTGTTCCCTCCCACCTCTGCTGCCCCCTTTTCCCCAAAAGGTGCTTGTATTGCCTTGACTTGATTGAAAAGGTGCTTTTCAAGGTGTTTTGTTGAAAATATGTCTGTTCCCTCCTTCCCTCCCTCTTTTCTTTCCTTTTTTAAAAACCTAAGTCATCTTAGGTTAAAAGGAAAAAAGAAAAAAAATCTGCCCCTAGTGGTAGGAACGGATTAACCAGCTTTGCATTAGTTCCTATGGGAACTAATGGTTCGAGTTACAAACCGCCCCTCAACCTAAAAACCAAAAATAGATGGAACGGATTAACTGATTTTCAATGCATTCCTATGGGAAATGCTGATTCGACTTCCGAACTTTTTGACTTACAAATTTCCTTCCGGAACGGATTAAATTTGTAAGTCAAGGGCTGACTGTATAAGCAAACTGTTCCGTTCTCATTATTACAAACAGAGAAGATCACATTCACCGGATCACTACATGCAAATCCTAAGGAAAAATGGCAATTGCACAAAACCTGGAAGAAAGGGCAGAATACAAACAGATGATCACACTTCAGTTACAGATGCATCTACTTCAGCTTTGACTAGAAGAACTTTTTATATACCAAACCACATTTCAAATGCATTGAAAATATGCTGCATTACTTGCATCCATACAATTAACATGACACCCAATTTAATTGGAATTGAAATAAGATCATATAACTGTTTCCTCTTTTTGTCTTGTGAACTGCCTTTGAGAGTTGATGTAAAATGGGCATTAAAAGGTTTTACACAAAACAGATAATAGCCCTTTTTCTAACATTATTCAAGGACAGTAATAGAACATGAAAACAGGTGGTGGGCCTAGGACATTCTCTCTCGACTTGGCTCTTCATTAGCCTACATAGATAACAACAGAACTTAGCGTAAATGTCAGAAAGGGTTCAACTGCCACTTTGAAATTATTCAGATAAAAAGCCCATTCACCACAATAAATGTTACACCAAAACAAATGTACACAGCATCACAACCCCAATGTTTATGTATCTAGCTCTCCAAACTATAGGACAGAGTCGATGAAAGACTATCTATACAAATAATCGGAAAGTGAACACATCATGAGGACTAGAATCAAATGCATCAGTTCACAACTTCAGTTAGATTGCAGCACAACACGTAATGCTGTAAAATACTTCTTCCCAGCTATATTGTCATAATACCCTTTCCTAGTATTTAGTACATAATACCCTTTCCCAGTATTTAGTCAACTTTCAATATATTTTCCCTCCTTTCCAGACAACTCAACAGCAAGGAAAAGATAATTAGAATATCTGATAAAGACTGGGCAATCTATTGCACTTGCAAAGACAAACCACCCACAACTTGAATTAGTTTACTAAACAAATGATTTCTAAGATGTAGGGGCTACTACAAAACAGAAAAGGAATGAATACCAATCCATTTCTCTCCCCCCACCCGCATGAACAGAATAAAAGACCATGCAAACTATAGAGACTTCAAACCAATTTACCGTATGTACCAACTTCAATTAAGCAATATGGGTAATTACACTCTGATCAGTATGTTTGTTGAAGTGTTTTTTTAAAAGCTGAAATTATCTCTTCCTGTTGGCAACTTCCTAATACAGAATTGTTTTATAATGGTAGGGGCTTGTGCCTATAAAAACAACCGGTTATCACTATCTTAAGTATCAAAAAATTACAATTCTATATGAGAAACTAGAATTGTTCCAGCAACAAACATTATCATGATTTCTAACAAAACTGCCAACTATAGTATATCTAAAGACTGTGAGATCAATTTCTTTCTGTCTTCTGATAATCAATTTTAAAAAAATCTGTTGATAGCTTGTACTGATTGATTCATGTACAGTGGTGCCCCGCATAGCGAGGTTAATCCGTTCCGGATTAACCTTCGCTATGGGGAAACATCGCTATACGGATCAAAAAAACCTACTGGGTTCCAAATGGGCCCAAAACTCACCGTTCTGCGATGTTCCCCCATGTTCCGGCGGCCATTTTGGGTGTTCCAGTAGCCATTTTGGGTGGTTCCGGTGGCCATTTTGGGTGTTCCAGCCACCGCTGAACAGCTGTTCCCCCTCACTATGCGAAGAAACATCGGTATGTGATCGCATTAGCGATCGCAAAATCCGCATCGGTATGTGGATTCATCGTTAAACGGTACGCTCATTATGCGAGGCACCACTGTAATTCAATATTATTCATACTGGCAACCTATAGTGACAAGAAAACACTACAATGGAAGCTGAAGACAGCACAGAGATGCAAAACATATGATAAGGATTTTTTGTCATAGCTCTACTTTTCATTTGTACTCCAACATTATCTTTAGTGAAGAACTTGTTGATTCAAATGATGGAATCACTGCCAATGGAGAGGTAATCAATGACATTCAATACGCTGATAAAATAGTATTTCCAGATTTGCTTGAATGAGCACTGGGGATCATACCCATGCAATATTGGTGAGAACAAACAGGGTCCAGAGCAGTATCCTTAAGGTGAGTAATATAACATTCAATAAAAAACTTAAGATTGGGATTGGCCATATGCCTGAATTGTGTTACATATTCGTAGTTCTAGTGCATGACAGTGAGCTGTGAACACTAAGCAACTATTTTAAAAGACAGAAGCATATGGAATGTGGGTTTATTAAAGAATGCTCAGTATTTCTTAGACCAAGAGGGAGATTAGCAAACAAGTACAGTACTAAAGCAAATGAATAAGACTGAAGTCAGAATTTTGAGAAACTATCTACACATGCAACCTTAATCATGCAAGCAGCTTGCAATGTTGGGCAAGATTACTATCATATGGTCAGTTATGCATTAGTTTTGCAAGACACCATATGATGGTGGCACTGTGGGTTAAACTGCAGAAGCCTCTGTGTTGCAAGGTCAGAAGACCTGAAGATGTAAGATTGAATCCAAGTGATGGAGTGAGCCCCCATCACTTGTACCAGCTCCTGCCAACCTAGCAATTTGAAAGCATGAAAAATGTGAGTAGATAAATAGGTACCACCACGGAGGGAAGATAACGGTGTTCTGTGTCTAGTCATGCTGGCCATGTGACCATGGAAGATTGTCTTCGGACAAACACTGGCTCTATGGGTTGGAAACGGAGATGAGCACCGCCCCTAGAGTCCAGACACAACTGGACAAACTGTCAAGGGGAACGTTTACCTTTACCTTATATGATGAAAATCCTGCCAAATCATTGCAGGACTAGCAGCAGTGGCTTTCTGGCATTAAATCATTCCCCTCCTCGTTCTGCAGCTCATGAAGTCTTCTCAGAATGAAGATGATCCCTAGGTATCCCTGAACTGGTGCTGGTGAGAGACTCTAGGAAGCTATTTTGCTGTCCCAAAACAGTCATGGCATAGCTGCAGGTGACGATATCATTCTTGTTGAATGGCATAAAGTTGCATAACAGGAATTCAGCCCTTGTGTCCTTATACAGAGACTATATGAAACATCATCCTGTCTCCTAGACAGATTAGAAACAGCTTCTAAAATAATTGCCTGCTCCCATTCATTACTCACTGGAGACTACTTTATTTCAGCAACCTTTTCTAGACATATTCTAATTGCTTTATACTGCTACTGGCTTTTAGTTTCTACTTTTTTTAAAGGTTGTCCATTGTGTACTACTTTACCTTTACCCTACCCTGCTCTGGATATTTTAGGGGGGGAGGAGAGCTATAAATGCCAGAAATAGCAGCTGAGATAAGGATACTGTTTACAATCACAGACACAAGTCACATTCAGCTTCAGGCTTAAATGGTCCCCCTACTCTCTCTTTGGGTGCACACTTCTACTACAGTGGTGCCTCGCAGGATGATGTTAATTCATTCCGTGAAAATCGCTGTTAAGCGAAAACATCGTCGTGCGAAACACGTTTTCCCATTGAAATGCACTGAAAACCTGATAATCCGTTCCAATGGGAAAGGATTGTCATCGTAAAGCGAAAATTCCCATAGGAAACATCGTTACGCAAAACGCGGTTCCCAAGTGAAGACAGCCGTCTAACGAAACAGAGATCATTAAAAGACTCGTATAGTGAAGCAAGACTAAGCTGTCAAAAACATCGTAAAATGAAAAACAGGGACCTAAAATTTAATCGTCTTGTGAGGCAAGGTCCCTAACATCGTAAAGCGAAAATCGCCTGTAGGAAACATCGTTAAACGAAGCGCAAGATCGCTCCGAAAACCTCATCGTAAAGCGAATTCGTCGTTAAACGAAGCAATCGTCTAGCGAGGCACCACTGTATTTATTTTAAACTAACCACAATTACCCATTATGTTCAAATTTGGGGGGGGGTGTCTTTTGTTAGTTCAGATTCTGGTTAGTTTGAACATTCTATAATCTGTTTACAATCTGTTTACCACTGATTCTGAAAAGCAGAATTTACTAGTACATTCATTAAGTTACTTCAAAACATTATTATAAAATCCCAGATTTTGAGTTCTCCAACCCATGGTAATACAAATGTGTAACAGGAAACTCTAATATCTATAGAAAATATAATCTAATTCTGTAATCACCAGCTTCTAAAATTAAAGAATCCAGACACTTTTAAAAGCAGATGGGGGACTGCAGAACAAAGACAGGGCAGAAATTAAAAAAAACAACACACACATCTAAACAGATGCACATTTAGGATAGGTGCGCCTGATAGGAGCATGACAACAAAGACTTCAGTACATTAGAAAAACAACATATGGAGCTCTGTTTCTGCATTCATTTCTTCAATTTTTTTAAAAATCTAATGACTAGCTAAATTGGCAGATTTTATATATTTATTTTCCTGCATCTGCTTCACTTTGAGGAGTTTTCAAAACATGAAGTAATATCTAACAAAATGCTGGCTCATAATTATTTTTCTCGGAGCAGATAACAGATCCCTGTAGCATTAATATCATTCACATTTAGTCATCCCTAGCAGAAAATCAGTTGCTTATGTATACCCTGAATGTAATATGCAGCTAGCTGTTGGTAATACCAGTCAAGAGCCTCTGAAGAAAGAGGTCCTTACCAGAAAGGTACTAGCAGGGCTAAAAGAGACATAAGCCAAGAAAAGAGCCAAACGGTAATTATATTTACAATGGATGCCATGATTTGAAATAAAAAAAATACATAGATGTGAAGAACAAGCCAAATTGGAAGCAGGCCTGGAATATGCCACTAGTAGCAAACAACTGGATGTTAACTTTTCACAACAGACACAAAATAAAACATATTGAGCCACTGCAGAATTTTCTTTACAACTGTTGTAAGGGCATGCAGAGACATAGTCTTTCTCCAGTTCACGCCAGCTGCTTTGCAAAGTAAAAGACAGTCAAGATACAAGGAAAACTAATTATGTTTAGACAGAGCATAAAATGTTTTAAGATACCTGCTACTGTTCTTCCTGAGTAATATCTTGGGTGCCACAAAGCCTTGTTCTTAGGAAGTCTGTATGGCAGAAAATGCAAGTACTTATGAGACACATCAAGTTTAATTCCTGGCAGATTGGATTAGTAGTTCACTTTCAAACACATCCCGCTGTGCGGACTTCTAAAGGTTTGTCAACCGTACGCAGCTTCATCTGGATACAGATGAAGGCAAGAATAAAGACAGAAGCGTTATTGCGGATATTCTATAAAGCCCTTCTCATTCTCTTCCTCACTCTACTTCTCTATTATTCCTACTCATTAGAGAATCACTGCAGTTATGTTTTAAAAAATAAATTTGAGTGAAGAAATCTTGGATACTAAGATGTTAATAAACTTTAAAATATTAGTACAACAAAGCTTGGGGAAAATAATAATATAATAATAATCTTAGAAGTTAACTTTTAGACTACAACGTTCAGAATCCAAGGGGACATGTTAGCTGGATATTTCTAGGAAATGTGTTAAAAAACCTTTTTAAAATTTGCACTAGACCCATCAGTCTACTTTGGGTATTGCTAACTCAATCATTTTGGGTTTTAACTTCAAAGAATTCAGATCGCATGAGGAGGGAAGGAAGGAATAAACTTGATGATTCTGTTCCCTCAAATGCACTGCCTTGGGCAGGGTGAGAACCCCTTTCCTAGACACAACATACAGAAAATAGCAACAGGACCCCAAGAGAAAGTGAAGGCTAAGTACAGCAGCTGTGCTATTCCTCTGGACAAGCAACTAGTATTGTCGGAAGCTGAAACCCTGAATGTGGCCTTTATTTCTTATACATTTATAAACTAGAAAATACGTAATCTATACAGTATTAGAAGAAATAAGCTATAAACTAACTCATGCTCTTTTATAATGGCTGGGCTCCAAGGGCAATTTTTTTAAAAAGACAAAATAGTTATACCAGACTTCTAACTTTTTAAAAAGACAATAAGGTTGCTACTCAATGGTAGAGAACTCCCCATATTGTTTCTCATTTTATCAATAAACGTCTGACTACCAACAATTTTATAAAAGAATATGAAAAAAACAGCTTTATTGAGAAAAGTGCAGAAACATATTCCAAATGCCATTTTTTAATCGCTATGCATAAACAACTGGTTTGCATAAATAGATCTTTCTTCCTCTAATTATCAGAGGCACAAAAACTTGTTACTCTTCTCTCCACGGCACTTCACTATCAATCAGGCTTCCTTCCCTTGTTCCTTTCAGAGTGAGAACAGTTCAGAACAGGCCACTCACAATAATAGATTGCCAGCACCATACTGGAATTGCACCCATGGAATTAACAATTCAGACGCGGGAGTGGTGGGGAGATGACACATTGCTCTTCTTGTAGCTGCCAGTGTATGGTGACTCTGTGGAAGCATTGAGCCTAGAGTGTGATAAAGCATAGGATTTTGGAATGATTGGAGAGTTGAATGTTTCTGAAACTATGGTAAGTCCCTAAACCCCTTTCTCTCCCCACTGAAGGGGAAGCAGAAAGCAGAGTTGTTAATGTGGTGTTGAATAATTTTGTTAGCAAATGTTGGTGATCTGAAGTAAGAAATGGATTATAATGTATTTGTTGGAGGGGTTCAACAGGGGGGGAGCAAAGATGAACCCTCACACCATAGCTTCACTCACACTGCACAATGTGTGCAACTTTAATACCTTCAGTAACACTGCTTAAAGTATTTCTCATATCCCACATGAAGCTAAATCCTTTGATGGTCCTTATGAAAGAATAAAACCTCCATCCACCCATTCTACATCAACAGTTCTGAACAACGATGTCCACCCTTAAGATTCTCACTAAGGATATGTATTCACTTTTATATTCCCATTACATTGTTTTTATCTTTTTTTTAAAAAGATAAGACTACCACTTTAAGTATCCAGGGCTACATTTCTTAATATGTCTATTAACATGAAAATTAAAACACTAAAGGTGTGAAAATTGTACTCCACACAATTAAAAAAACTCGTTAAAGATTTTTCACAGCAGACATTCATTGTTTGCTCTTGGAATTACCATGCCTGATCAACACACTGAACTGGAAAGCTATGAAAACATTCCATTTCTGCATTCCTGTGATTGCTTTGCTGGCCTAAATACTCCTGTGTCAGCAATTAGCAGTATCTATGTTACATTAATCCATCAGATTTCTGATGTGGCACATTCAAAAGACAGAGATAATAGAGACTCGTTTATTTAAACCTCAGGATTAGCCCAAGCTCCATCACATTACCGTATCTCATTAACTGCAACGGCGTTAGGACAGCCAAAAAGGCTATCTGGGGATAAAATCCCACAGCAAATAAATTGATAATCTAAGAGGAGACTGTAATTCCAATCTCCTTGCCAATATTCTAGCATTACCATTAACTCTAATACACTAATTTAAGTAGATGGAGGAATAAAACACAGTGGCCACAATCTGGGTTTAGTTGCAGGCACCCCACCATGAGCACCCACCTGTAGTGAGACTGGGTCTAAAAGACTGACCTTGTGGCTGTCATAGCTGACCGGACAGGAAATCCTTTTGTTTTGTTTTTCTGGTCCTGCCTGTTTTTTTGTCATACCATCTAACCTGATGAAAAATTTTGAGGTCGTGGATACTACCCAACTTGTGAACCAATGACCAGTGACCAATAAACTTAGCTTTTTTTTAAAAAAAAGATTCTAGATGCCACAAAAAAAGCATCCAGAATGACTCTGATCTACCAGACAGAACGAGAGAGAGAGAGAGAGAGAGAAAGGGAAAGGGAAAGGGAAATAAGAATATGTAGTCATATACTGATCATGAAGAATGGAGTGTTGATCAAAGTTTAGAAAAGTACCCACGTCACCACAGCCAGTATTCAGTCTTTTGTGGAATACCCTAACATTACAACTGCCACAATGAAGAGCATCGTTATGTATATTCTTCATTTCAGTGAATATCTTTGAAAGGGAGATCATATAAAATATGTAAAGGTTGCTTTCCCCAATATGGCAATTTAAATAAATATATATAAACAAATATTGAAATTTAAACAAATATATGTTTTCTGCCTGTATTTCTTCTTGTTTGTCCCTCTACTGCCTACTCACTTTCTTTCTTTCAGCCACCAAGTTTGTGGTCGCCAAAATGGCTAGCTCTGTACAATCCCACCATACATGTGCATATATTTCTAAACAGAACTGACAGAAACACTAGTGACATATTTAGAAGAAGGCAGGCTGCTAAGGCTCCCTGGAAAAGACCCTGATGTTGGGAAGGTGTGAAGGCAAGAGGAGAAGGAGACGACAGAGGACGAGATGGTTGGACAGTGTCATCAAAGCCATCAACATGAATTTGACCAAACTCCAGGAGGCAGTAGAAGACAGGAGGGCCCGGCGTGCTCTGGTCCATGGGCTCAGGAAGAGTCAGACACAACAACTAAACAACAACAACAAGGCTGGTAAGGATGCCACAGATCCAGAAAAGAAAAAGCTGGCCAGTAATGGGAAAATAAAGTCTTGCTGGTCAGATTATCCAATAAACCTCCAGGGCATGGTAAATGACAGGAAATACAACATCAAATAATCCCCACTTCAATAAAGTCTCTGCCCAGGATACAGCAGTACAATCAGTGAAGAATTAGGCATGAACATCTCCCAGGAAAACAGCTGCCTATGGCTGGAAACCTTACCGAGAAATCACCTCTATCTTGCTTTTGTGTGCTCAGAAGGTTTCTAACAGCAACAAGCATTACCAGTTCAGGATGATCAAATTATTTCTTCAATGAAGCACCCTCAGATGTCTCCCAGAACTAGCCAGATGGAGCCCTCCTCCATTTTCAGGTCCCTTAACATTTTCTTGCCTTTTGGCAAAGAAGGGTTATCATTCTGGGCCTACTCAGTCCCTATACCTTTGTTCCAAGATGGTCAGAGAAGACGTAATATGAGGATATTAATTTGGAAGAGAACAAACCATCTCCAGCATTTAATAACAAGATGAAAAAAAAACTGTGTATTTTTCATTTGGAAACTAACTGCCGTCCCTGTCTCTGCCTAAAATTTCCTACTTCTTGCTCCTGCAGGCCTCCTGCCCTGGCACTTTGGCAATTAGCTACAAGTTACACAAATCTCGCATGTGCACCAACAGGATTCTGGCCACTGTTTGCCATTTATAGAGCTGTACAATAACCTTTGCTGTTCCCCAGTACCCTATAGGTAGTTTAACTCTTTTGTGGCTAATGGAATTTCCCTGTGGAATTGCCCCACATCAATTTGATTTAGCGGCTGAAATCCTGTTGTTTCACATAGTCACATTAGAGTAGACCCACTGAATATATGAGGATTCTACTGAATCAAATTGGTCTATTTCAGTTCTGACTTACTTAATCAACTGAACTTATGGACAAATTGATTCACCAAATTCTCACTGATTGTGGGTCTATTCCAATGCAACTTATAATGCTAAGTGATAAGATTTCATCCATTCAGTGGAATCTGAATTAAGACACTTTACTGCCAAGTATTCCTTAGAGGTGCATGTTCTCAGAACAATATGAGTTCACACGTATGTACTGAAACGTAACAGCTCCTCGTCCCTTAGACTGTCTATTTAATGTAACACTATTGTTGTTGATGAGCCTTATTTAACCTTTGTTCAATGTGATGAAATAGGTGACTTCCCCAGAATCATACTTTGTTGCAGAATGCAAGTAAAAAGGCAGACATTCAGTGACAATAGCAATGAAAAAGGCGTCCCTGTACTTAGCCATCTGCTATATATTTTTTCTTTACACACACACACACAAAAACCTGGGGCAAACATTGTCCAAACAAATCTATTGCATTTTGCAAAGCAAGTTTTTGTTTCTTGTTTTTTCCTCAAACTTTTATAAAGATTTGTTTTGGCCCCCTCTCCCTGTCAACACGTATTCTATCTTCATGAATATGTAAGGTTTTCTGACCAAGCAGACCTTCAACTTGGAAAACAACTGTTTTTGCTTATTATATTATCTTAACAGTTGAAAGTTAATGAGCATTTTCATCACATAAATTCCAAAAACTTACAGTGCATTTCAAAGGATCATGATTATCTTTAAAATATGAAACTTTTTATAAAAAGTCTATGAATGATTACTTGGAATTACTGGAAGTTGCTATACCTGACAGTTTTATAAAAAGAGTTATGTGGCATTGAAAAGATGGCCCTATTCAACAGAACACAAAGCTAAGGAGACTCTTATTACAAAGCAAGCTTCATATTTAATATCTGGCTTGAATTAAAATCCTACCTGCAAAAAAACCCAATTGGGAATCTGCTCTATCTTCAAGGTTATAAGAAAAAATTATATCCAAGATAATCCAACCTTAATTATGTGTGGTATTTGCTGACCTTTGAAATTCAATTAAAGAGGGGAAATGGGTTCCAACTTGTCCGTTATCCCCCACACCATATTCTGATTCCAACTGCATCAGTGGAAATTCAAAACAACATCATTAATATTTTACATTAAGAGAGACAGAATTTAATCCACTTTTCAACAATACAATTTCATTAGCTTCAAGCACAGTTCCTCAGCTATCCTTTAGTCACTTCATATATTCATTTTGTGCAACATCTTGTATAGTAATAAATCTGTACAAAGCATGGAAGTAAAGTGCAGAAGTAACAAACAAAAATACTGCTACCATCAAAACTATTTCAAAGGAATCAATATGAGAGATTTTAATATTTGCAGAAAACTTGAACTTTTTATTATGTTTTCCGGGGGGGGGGAAAGAAAATATTTTGAGGAATTGTCCCTCAAATTCATGTTACCACTTTAATGTGGAAGTGTATTATATGTGAAGTACATTATATTTGCCATAAGCTGACTGCTCAGTGGTTTCAGTATCTGGTTGTGAAGCCGGAGATGGGGGTTTTTGACTCCCCACTGTGTCTCCCAGGAGAAAAGCCATGCCGTGTAGCCTAGAATTAAAAACACAATTTTACTATAAAACCAACTAAAATATATTAAATACTTAAAACAGATAAAATATTAAAAACAATCTGAACTTTAAAAATGGCATTACAGTACACAGTCATGATTATACCCATGTACCTTTGCTGCAGAGAAATCAACTTTTTAATCTTAGTGGTCTAATTGTATCCTGTGGTCCAATGCCTTTAATCCCAGAGATTTCAAATATCCCCACGCATTTGGACTTTAAAAAGAGTCTGGCCCCTGAGGCCAGACTGTCCACTCACGTATTCGGTGGCTGCCTCACTCATCCTTCCAATCACTCCTGGAGGTCCACTCTCTTCCCACCTGGCTAGCCACTCCAGACAGAGGGAGGAAGGACACGAGAGCAGTGTTCTGGGAGTGATTGGAAGGATGAGTGAGGCTGCCGCTGCCACTGAATACGTTTTTTATTTTATTTTATTAACATCCATAGTATGACAATGCAAGTTAGAATTGTAGTACAATACTATCACATTACTTACAAATCCTTCAGTAGATTGTCTTTCTTTATACATCCACTAGTTCATATTTTAACATACTTAATTACTGTATTTTTCCATGTATAAGACTATACTTTTGTCTAAAATCTTTAGAATAAAAATCAAGGGTTGTCTTATCCACGGAAGTAAGCTGAGAACAAAAACAAGTAGAAGGGAAAGCATGGATCAAAATGATCCTGCAGGGCTTTGATCCCTTTCCCCCTACAATTGCTAAGTCCCACTTAGATTTCTTACTTTGGGGTTAGAAAAGTGGGGAGCGTCTTATACATGGAAAAATACAGTAATTCTTTTTAAAATATTGCATGCCAGCAATCCAAATTACTTCCCATATCACATTCTTCTTTTCTTGAGCTAATTCCATATGTTAATAATGGTTGCCAGGTTTTCATAAATTTATCCTTTTTTATTTCCCCTCTATATATTTTAATTTGGTCAGCTTTTCCATCAGGACCATTTCCCAGATTTTATTTTCAAATTTTTGTACTGAAAGATCTTGAGCATTTCTCCAGTTCTGTGTAATTTCAACTCTTGCTGCACCAATAAGATGTGCAATTAGGTCTTTATTGAATAATTTTTTTCATTTTTGTCCTTAAATACTGAAAATAATAATAAAGCTTCATTTTTAATTATTTTTGATCCAACAATGTTTCTATCCATTTAATTATTTCCCACCAATATGCTTCCACTTTCAGGCAAGAGATCCACATGTGTTCTAGTGTGCCTTTATTTCCACAGTTTCTCCAGCACCTATCTGAGATTTCTCCATTAATTTTGTGTAATTTTGTGGGGTACCAATACCATCTGTAGACTACCTTCAAAACCATTTCTTTCGCTTTGACTGATATTGATTTATATGGATATGTACTTCATATTTCCATCCATTCTTTCTCTGATATATTGATATTCAAATTAGTTTTCCATGTTATTTTAGATCCCATACCCCTGGGAAATGCTTTCTCAACCAAATGCATATTACTGAAGTTATTCCCTTCCTTTTATTTCGATCTTTTTCTATACTATATTGTTTTAGTTCCCATCAACGTTCTCATAGGTCCAGAACTTTGGTATAACTGAGTTGCCAAATTTCTTACCTGTATTAATTGTATTAATTAGTTTTAATTTCCTTTGTTTTGTTTTGTTTGCTACTGAATACGTGAGTGGATGGTCCAGCCTCAGGGGCCAGACCACTGTTAAGTCCAGTTGCATGGGGATATTTGTATTCGTATATGAATAGTTAGGTTACTTACCTGTAACTTTGGTTTTTCTAGTGGTACTCTGTGAATTCACACAAATGGGTTATCCTGCTCCTGCGCAGGAACATCCGGAAGATTCTAGAGCTTAAGAAAAAAGAGTGAATGAGCTCCCCCCCGCGGGGTATATAAGCCCCACCTCCTCCATCTTCCTTTCAGTTCCCTAATCCGCCATTACCGTAAATTAGATAAGCATGGTATCATAGAACGGTACCGTGACGGATAGAGGGGAGGAAGGGAAGGATGTGTGAATTCACAGAGTACCACTAGAAGAACCATAGTTACAGGTAAGTAACCTAACTTTCTTTGTAGTGGTCTCTGTGAATGCACACAAATGGGTGAATAGCAAGCTGTACTCACCGGCAGGAGGGCCATCACAGTATCATATATGACAGTATCGCCCATCCAAATGACGCATCATTTTTGGATCTGACGTCCAGTCAGTAGTGTCTGGCAAAAGTCAGAGGGGTAGCCCAGGTGGCTGCTTTGCAAATGTTCTGCAGTTGGACACCTTTGAATAGGGCTGTTGAGGTGGAAACCGCTCTGGTTGAATGTGCCTTTAAGCCCTCTGGAAGAGGTTTCTTGGCCAGTTGGTAAGCCAGGTGAATGAGCTGAACAATCCACTGTGATACTGATTGAGAAGAAGCAGGAGCACTTTTGCGTGGTCCGTGGTAACATAAAAAGAGACACAGAGAACATCAGATGGACTTGGTACGGTGTAGGTAGAAGGCAAGGGCCCGTCAAATGTCGAGAGAATGAAGTTTGCACTCCAGCTGTGTGGTTGGAGACAGGGAAAAGGTTGGAAGCACAATCGGCTGATTGACATGGAAATCTGACACCACTTTTGGGAGGAAGGAAATGTCCATGTATAAGGTAACCTTATCCGGGTGCATCTGTAGGTACCGAGGGTCCGACCTTAGGGCAGCAATCTTGTTTGCTCGTCAGGCTGAAGTAATGGCTACTAGGAATGCTGTTTTCAAGGAAAGAAGTTTTTCAGAACACGTAGCCATTGGTTCAAATGGAGGTTTAGCAGTGGCCTCCAGGACCAGCGGAAGGGACAATTGAGGTGCAATGGTTTGGGAGGGTGGCCGTATGTTTTGGAGACCTTTTAAAAATCTTTTTAAGTGTAGGGTCGGAAAAAAGCCTCGCAGAGTATGAACAAGGAGGTTGGTGCGCTACAATCACTGAAATGTAAACTTTAAGCATGGAGTGAGCAAGTTCCATATTGAAGAGATACAGCAAAAAGGTAAGTACCGTGCGTAGAGAAGCTGGTACCGTGGCCATGCCTTTAGATTGGGCAAACTTGGTAAATGCTTTCCATTTGCCTTCATATAATTAGAGGGCTTTCGTGCATGGTCTAGCACCTTGCGGAAGCGGGGGTTATCCTCCACGCCATCAGGCGAAGGGACCGAACATCAGGATGGAAGAGAGCCCCGTTGTCCTGTGACAGGAGGGACGGTATCTGAGGTAGATGATAAACTTCTTGTGCTATTTCTGATAGGTGAGTGAACCACAGTTGCCTCGGCCACCAAGGGGCGATGAGGATTGCGTCTGTACCGTACTGCATTATCCTGGTCACAGTCCTGAGAAGCAGCGGTATTGGAGGGAACAGGTACGTTAGTTCCCCTGACCATGGTATGAGGAAGGCGTCTCCCAGGGAGGCAGTGTCCATGCCTGCTCTGGAACAGTATCGGACACACTTAGTGTTGAGACGGGACGCAAAAAGGTCCAAGGTGGGCTGTCCTCATCGTTTGGAAATGTCTAGAAAGACCGTCTGGTCTAATGTCCATTCGTGCATACTGGTAGGGAGCCTGCTCAAGTGGTCCGCTAGAGAGTTGTCCCTGGAAGCGATGTGGATCGCCTGTGGAAAAATGTCGTGGGAGCGACACCAATTCCAGAACTTGATGGTCAGCTGGAGGAGACGCGCTGATCGCGTTCTACCCTGCCTGTTGATGTAGTGCATCACTGTGGTATTGTCCGTTACCAGTTGCACAGCGTGGCCCTGGATGCGAGGGAGGAAGGATTGAAAAGTCTTCATGACAGCTATAAGTTATAGCTGAGTGATGTGCAAGGTCCTTTGGGTTGGGGTCCAAAGACCCTGGGCACGGAGGTTCTGGCAGTGCGCGCCCCAACCTGAGGGGCTAGCGTCGGTGATGACCTGTATGGACAGATAAGGGGAGTGGAACGGTCTTCCTCATGACAGGTTGCTGGATCTGGACCACCAGGCGAGATGCCGCGCTACGAGAGGGGGGATTCTCAACCTCTTGGACTGCTGGTCTGTCACGGGATCGAACTGAGTGATGAACCAAGACTGTAGGGGTCTGAGTTCGAGTCTGGCGTACAGTACCACCGTGGTGGTAGATGCCATCAACCCTAGAACGTGTTGGATGTACAGTGCGTGGTCTGAGCTTGCTCACAGCTCTTTTGATCTTTTGAATTTGCTGTGGTGGAAGAAGGGCCTTTGCGCGAACAGAGTCCAAGGTTGCTCCTATGTAGGAGACTACTTGAGAAAGTATGATATTGGACTTTTTTGCATTGATTTTCAGTCCTAATTTCTTTAGGTTGGACAGGGTAAATCTTGTGGCAGAGAGCGCTTCGTGATAGGATCGGGCCACCAGAAGCCAGTTGTCGATGTAAGGAAAGATTTTTATCTTTTGGGTTCATAGGTATGCGACAACTGGTGCCATGCATTTTGTGAATGTCCTGGGGGCCGTTGAGAGCCCAAATGGTAGGGTGGTGAATTGGAAGGTATCGCGATGGAACCGGAACCGGAGAAATTTTTGATGAGATGGGTGAAAGTATGCGTCCTGGAGATCGATGATGATGAACCAGTTTCCCTGAGACAAAAGAGGGAGAATGGAGTCAAGGTTGAGCATACAAAATTTCTTGTGAAGTGTGTACTGGTTAAGGTCTCTTAAGTCCATGATGGGCCTTATGCCCCCATCATTTTTGGGGACTGCGAAATAGTGTGAGAAAAACCCATCAGTACTGTCAGATGGAATTTGGATTATGGCCTCTTTGGATAACAGAGATGAGATTTCCAAATGGAGTGGCATGGAAAAAGGAGTAGGTCTGGTGAAATTTAGTGGAGGGACACAGAAAAATTCTATTCTGTATCCATGTTGAATAATACTAAGTACCCACTTGTCAGTAGTGATGTTTTTCCATTCTTGCAGGAATGGGGATAATCTTGTATGAGACGGAGATTCATGAGAATTGCTTACCCCTATGCTGAGTCTTGCAAAAGGACTGCTTAGGGCTGTGAAAGCATTGATGCTTGAACAGCGGAGCAGGAGGCTGTTGAGCTTGGTAAGTGCGGTCCTGCTGTTGCTTGCTGTACCTAGAGGGTTGATATTGAGTAGACAATTGGTAACTGTGGCTTTTTGTAGGCAAACCTTTGGTACCTATACGGCTGGTATGGTACGTAGGATTTCGCTGTCTTTCTCGCCTTATGGATATTGTCCATAGTCTCATCCGTTTTAGAGTTAAAGAGTCCTGCAGCATCGAAGGGAAGCTCCTCGATCCTGGTGTTAGTGTCTTCAAGGATGTTGGCTGTTCTGAGCTAGGCGTGGCATCTAACAGCAATGGCAGTCAGCATGGATTTAGAAGCAACGTCAGCTGTGTGTTTTGCAGCAAATCTCTATTGCCTAGTAAGAGTGTTGGCCTCTTCATAAACGTTAAGGGCTTCAGCTTTTGCGGCGTCAGATAAGGATTGCAGTACTGGAACTATCTTGTCCCACAAATGCTTCTGATAGGCGCCCATGGTGGCCTGGTAGTTAGCAATTTTAATCAGCATTGCGGCAAATGAATACAGTTTTTTTCCAAAGGTATCTGACTTCTTTCCGTCTTTGTCAACAGGTGTAACTGATGATCTAGTACGGGATTTGTACTGAGTAGTTTCGACCACAATGGAATTGGGTGAAGGATGCTTGGCCAGAAAGTCAGAGTCCGAACCATGAGTCTTATAGTGGTGCTCAAGCTTGCGTGGCACCTGTACCAATGTAGGAGGTTTGTCCCAAGAAGATTTTACCAGCTCAAACAGGGCAGGAATGAGACCGAGGCTAGGGGGAGAGGTTTTGTCCTGCTCCATATCATGGAAGACGAGGTCCCGTTCTTGTTGAGGGATTCGTGCATCAAGCTGCAGGGTTTCGCCATCTGCATAATGAGCTGTGCATAAGATGAGAAGTCCTCTGAGGAGGGTTGCGATGACGAGCCTTGAGCAGCAGTGTCAGGGGCGTCAGAGTTGGTGGAAACCGTAGATGGATTAGATGACTGCGAGGCGATTGAAGGAGAGTGTCTCGGTACTGTGCTTTCTGGCACCATTTCCACATCCAATTGGGTGGACTGGGAGAAGGGCACGGTATCGTGGGCATCAGGACCGGAGTAGAGCATCGTAGCTCGAACCAAAGAGTGTCCAGTACTGTACTTAGCACACTTGGGAAGTGCTATAGGTACCATAGGAAATTGCCTCTTGCGAGATGGTGCTTGAGGTGTAGGAAAGTCGTGTTGAGCATGTGGCTGGCACGGGATAGAGGAAGCCACGGTATGGTACCATGGTACTTGTGTCTGAGGCTCCGACTGGTAGGCGTAGGCAGAGTATGGACACAGTTGGAACAGAGAGTAAAAAGAGTGGCCAAACTGTGGCAGTCCTCACGGACGGAACTCATCGCCTCCATCCCGAGGCTGGTATGGAGCGATATTTTTGTGCTTCGCGGTACACTTCCTAGGAGTTTCATGATCAGACTCCTGTTCGGATGGAGACTCGGTATCAGCCTGCCCTGAGTATCGAGGGCTTGAATGGGCAATGGCCCGGCTGGCGTCTGGCTCAGCCTCAAATCGGCCCAAGTATGGTAACATGCACCTATCTTCCTGAGCCGTCTGGGCTAAAGGAATGTGCTCCTCTGCATCAGAGAGTCCAGTTGCTTCCCTCGAAGACTCCTCAAGCAATATCGAAGGAGCAGGAGGAGGCAGAACAGGCAACTTGGCCGTTTTATTCACTCTCTTAGCCTTATCGGTGGCCTTCTTTTTCGCAGGGCGAGAAGGTGGTTTGGCTTTTGGCGGTTTGGAAGCGTCCTTAGCCTTAACTGGCACAGAGATGGTAGGCAGCGGTTGGTCTGCCAAAGAGTCCTGTTTAGAAGCTTCAGCATGCGGCAGGGACAGTGCTGTGAGGGAGGCGCTTTCCATGTTTGGAGACAGAGTCTTTTCGTAAAGGAAAGCTCGAAGTCTTTGGCGCCTCAGCTTAATTGCTTGCTTTGAAAAATCTTTGCAAGCGGAACAAGACTGATCTTGATGTGATTCTCCAAGACAAAACAAGCATTTATCATGTCCGTCTGATAAAGGAATTTTTTGGGAGCAGACAACATGCTGCTTGAAGCCCCGAGGGGCCATAAACAAAAGAAAAAAGGGGATTGTTGATCGGGGGGGGGGGGGAACGCAACAGAACACAAGAATAAACTTAAAATAAACAAATTCTGTCGAATAACCGTTAAAGTAAGATAAAGTAAATAATAAAACAAGAGAAAAAGGTAGCTGGCTAGCTAAGTACTTAACGTTCGATAGCTCTGCTCTTCCTATGTCCTACAGGAACGGCGGAAAAAGCGGAACTGAAAGGAAGATGGAGGAGGCAGGGCTTATATACCCCACGGGGGGAGCTAATTGACTCTTTTTTCTTAAGCTCTAAAATCTTCCAGACGTTCCTGCGCAGGCGCAGGATAACCCATTTGTGTGCATTCACAGAGACCACTACGAAGAAACACCCATTTCTCCTTCAGACCACTAATACACAATGGGATATTCACTTTACATAAAGAAAAAGATACTGCACTGCAACCAGTGGTTTTCTGCCCCAAACAAAGATTCTGAAGATAGCTGCATGTGACCAATGTCAGAATACGCCATTTTGTAGAATGTAGTTTAAACTCACACTATACAGAATTTAGTTGCAAAAACAGAACTTGATCTGCGAAGTAGAACCTTTCCATTAACTCTAACTAATCCTGGAAAACACCAGTTATGGAAGAGGCAAGGGAAAGAAACTAGCTAAGCACTGTCTGAGTATTCAAGGAACACTCAGGAAACTGTTCCTGCCTCTCAAGTTAGCCACAAGGTAAGATTCAGCAACATGCCTTGTCAAAAGCCAGAAAACATACAGAAAATGCCCTTAAGAGACGGACTGATCCACAAGAAGAGTCTATAAGCAACAATAGGTTGGTTCTAAGACACTACTAATTCCCACTGTAAGGACCAGAGCCCCTGGACGTCTGAATGACAAGGAAAAATCCGAATGTGACAGTTACATACACAATAAGGTGAGTATTTAAGGCAAGCAGCTAACTGCCCACTGTGACTACTGAAATAGGTATAGTCTAAATGTAGCAATGTGTGCTTCACGTCATATGAACCATTGACTAGTTATGCAACTCCATAATACTTTTTACAAAAAGAGCAGTTAGAAACAGATCACTT
The DNA here is from genome assembly GCF_051106095.1 of Pogona vitticeps. NCBI lineage: Eukaryota > Metazoa > Chordata > Lepidosauria > Squamata > Agamidae > Pogona > Pogona vitticeps. The sequence continues at coordinate 181,695,598 of NC_135786.1, forward strand.
TCCTAAGTGCCAGATGAACCCCAAGTAAGTCACAAGTCAACACAACAATGTTGTGCATTAAAGGGTTCAGTCAAGAACACTAGGAGAATTGCTTTGGTTGTACATGGAATGTAGTTAAACAAAAGACAATACATGTACCTTAGCTCCTGGAAAGAATAAAAGTCTTTTAGAGGCTCCTACTCCATGACCAAATCTGAGCTGGCTATTTAAGAAATCCAAAGCCATATTTCCCTGAGTCATTAAACCTACTCTCTCCACTCATTAGGCGTTGGTGCATCGTGGCTCTACCATGGTCTACCAATACCATAATTACCTGTAGTTGCCACGGAGCCCAGCAAGTCCCACCCACTCTTTCCCTCTGCAATGCCTGGAGAGAAGAACATGCTAGGCCTCAAGTGTGGACTCTGAGCTGTATTGTTTTACTACAAGTACCAGAATTCTGGCTGGGGGAATTCCTGGTGAACTGTGTTAGTTGTAGTGGAACAAATACAAAAAGGCTGTATGTAATATCCACAAGTATTGCAAGGAGCATGCTAGTCCTGCTCTCTCTGTCACTGCATTGATCGGGGAACCACAACTGTCTGATAAATTGGAGGATGCTGCATCAAGATAGTCTTTCCATGTGAGATAAGACCTACCATAATCAGAGATCAAGCTAATATGGAGAGTCTATCCAGGTACAGCTGCCTCTCCCTCTTCAAACTGTCATGTTTCTAAATACAAGAGGACAAAGCAGGATACAGTTAATGCTTTCTCCCTCAACATATGTTGGCTCCATATATCTCCTTAATGACTTAAAAGAAGTAACACAGGTGGTAGTTTTTAAAATAAAAAGGAAGAATTGATAACCAGATGCTCCTGAGAACATTCCAGGACTGGAAGGTATTTATTTCTCTACATCCTGGACCAAAGTTCTGACAGATCAATGTTATATTCCCTTTTGGATTTCTTGACTAGGACAATGACTGACTATCAGGAAGTCTTCTGCATAAAAACACAATTCTCCTTTTAATTCAGCTTGTGTAGACACTGTAGAGAATGGAGAAGTCACAGTCTTTAGGTAAATCAGGTCGTGTAGTTTGCAAATGACCATCAGGATCCTTTTATCCTACCCAGAGGATTCCGCATTTACACTTGTTGCTGTAAACTGAAAATAAAGAAATGATATGATGATGTTATTTCTTTACTTTCAGTTTCTAGCAACAAGGATAAATGCTGAATGCCTGTAAAGTTGTCATACCATGTTCAACTTTCAATGACTCACTTAAGAAAATGCAGGAAATCACAATACCATATAACATAATAACAAAAGAATTTGCCTGTATTTACATATCCAAAATTATGAAAACAGATTACTTCACAAAGCATAGTGCACATAGTTGTGCAGGAGCATATCCATAACTACTGAATATCATGTTCTACAGATAGGAAAAGTGCTAGATCTTTAAATTCTATGCTATGCTAGAAGTTTGGCCTGAGAATCCCTAAGGAGAAATTAGACTTGCTTGCCTTTTAAAATCCTACAACTGGATCTGCTGACCTAAATAAAAGTGCTTACCTTACCATAGTGAGATGCCACTAAAAGGGTCACTAAAAAGGAAGTCAAACAGACAAATTGAGTTAAAAGCTAATAAAAGGGTCAGAGCTTTCAGAAACTATAAAAGGCAAACTACATTTTTCCACTCTACTTTCTTAAAAAATGATACTAGCCCCCAAGATGTTGCATAGGTCATACCTTAGGTTCTCAGGGTATTTTTCTCCATGCATGCAGACCAAGTGAATGCATACCTCTCCACATACGCAAAATACTTTTTCCTGTCCATCACCACTGCTGACACCTTTGCTCAGACAGCAGAGCTTTTAGATCAGAGAGACAAAAGTGTTCTGTAACAAGCCTTCATCACCTGATTTTTTTCCCCAAATGTACTATATACTACTGATGAAGTACAGACCGCAGTCTAAGTTTCATGGCCATGTAACATTTAGAAGCAAAGACAGTGTCAGCGTGAACATTCTTCTTAAGACACATAATAGTGTCAAGTATGTTCATTCTTTGGCCTTAGGAGATAAGGCACCGGTTGTTAGAACAAAGTCCCCTTCATCCTTGAAGGACATGGCTGGTTTCATTGCAAATAGTGTCTTGTGGGAATTCCATATCAACACAGAACTTTCTTTCAAAGCTCAGATACCAATAAGGCTATAGATTTACCTATAGCTCTTCATAGCCAAGGTGGTTTAGAGAAAACAGAATTAATTCTCTTACAGGCTGATAATATACGTAGCCAATAATGTCTCAAATTTATAGCTTGGCCAATTTAATTCGAAAGCAATACCCTTATCTTTTTATTTTTATTTTTATTTGCTCTGACCATGATGCACTGAATTCAGCACTGTCAATACAATTTCTGTCTTCAGAAGACAAGTCAGATTAATAAGACATTCTTCAGCTTTGATAAGCTATCTTGCCTTTTTCTCATGGAGAAATCATGAACCATATTAGCAGAGACCATTGAGGTGGACAGGAGGGGAATAAAACATAAGGTATTTAATTTAATATGCTGATTTTTACCAGGAAATTCATACAAATTTCCAGTGCGGGATAAACATGGTGGGAAAAAAAAAACACTTGGATTTTCCACAGGTCTTTGTAATGCCTATTTATTAGCAATCTGCAACTGCTCTTCACTGGAATACAGGAAAAAGAGAATGTGGAAATCTCCATCCCTATTTTCCACCTACTGATTAGAAACTAAATCAGAAGACAGAATCAGCTACTTACCCTCTCAGAAAGGGGTAAAACCTCAGAAAGATTTGGTAGCTGTCTATCTGATATGAGATTTGGTACAGTTCTGTGCTTTTTATTCCATCCAGAAAGAATCACATGCTATATAAGGTGTGTGTGTGCACACATGCTGAATGACAGGCAGCTCTTTGTCTATTAAGACCAGGAAGGACAATTAAGCAAGAGCCTCGTGACGCAGCGGTTAAACTGCTGTATTACAGCTAAAACTGTACTCACGACCCGGGGTTCAATCCCAGGTAGCCGGCTCAAGGTTAACTCAGCCTTCTATCCTTCCGAGGTTGGTAAAATGAGTACCCAGCTCGCTGGGGGAGCAATGTGTAGCCTGCATAATTAACTTGTAAACCGCCTAGAGACTTCTCGAAGCGCTATGGGACGGTATATAAGCAGCATGCTTTGCTTTTTTTGCTTTAAATATAGATATCCTGGGGTGATGTCCAAAAATGTATTAACTCAGGCTAACATTACAAGGTTGCCAACTTCATTTTGGAAAAAATGCCCATGTTTGTCAAAGCTTATTAGACAATGACAAAAACAATAACAAAAATAACAACAATAGACAAAAAGCCATTTTGTTACAATGAAGACTGTTAAATTTGAACATGAACTTTCATGAATCAAGTGGACTTAAGGTGGACTTGTTCCACAAAAGCTCACATTAAAGTGCCACATTTAGGCGAGATGGGAGAAACACTAGGAGAAGGAAAGAAGGGAAAATCAGGTATTAACTAGGAGGGAAGGCCTGCCGAAACATCAGTGTTTTTAGTTGATTTTTAAAAATACCCAGCGAGGGAGCTGCGCAAATATCAGGGGGTAGATTATTCCAGAGGCGAGGAGCCACCGCCGAGAAGGCCCGATTTCTTGTCTTTTTTTTTTCGGGCATCCCTCGGCGTTAGGCTCCTCAGCCTCACCTCCTGACTCGCGCGAGTGACACGGGTAGATCTTGGTGGAAGTAGGTGTTCCACCAAGTATCGAGGCCCTAAACCGTTTAGGGCTTTATAAGTTAGCATCAACACTTTGAAGTCGATGCGGAATCAGATGGGCAGCCAATGCAATGCGGCCAGAGTGGGTGAAATGTGTTGATATTTTTTGTTTATACATCATTCCTCCTGACTAGATAAAATCCATCCTAATGCAAGATTATTCTCCAGACTCACCTTTTCCCTGCTACTCCACCAAGCTACAATGGTCATCTCTGTTTTTCTATACTGTATAACCAGATGCTGAGACTGAGGGAAGGATAGAGAAGAAAAATGTCCCATTACGTAACTGCTCTCTGATCCTTTGCCCAAGCAGTTATGGTACTGCTCCCTCAGATTTGCAGTGCAGCTTCCTATCTACAGATCTCTTCTCCTTTGCCCTCCCCTTTGTCTTGGACAGGTAAACAGTTGACTGGGGCTATGCCTGTCTTTTCATCTGACAGGGTTTGAATTCCCATTTGCTACTTCCCAATCCAATGCTTTATGTGAAGAACCACTGCCTCACAAAACAAGTTAGAACTATCAAGTTTCACTATCAAGAAAGCAACTCTGGACAACATTTGTAATAAAAAGTCAAATTCTCTCAGGAATTAATAATGTCAGTAATCAAATTTACCATATTTTTCCATGTATAAGACTCCCCCATGAATAAGACGCCCCCTACTTTTCTAACCCAAAATTAAGAAATCTAAGTGGGGCTTAGCAAATGTAGGGGGAAAGGGATCAAAGCACTGCAGGATCACTTTGATCCCTGCTTTTCTCCCTCATGCTAAGCCCCACGGGGTTAGCAAAAGGAGGGGGAAAGGGATCAAAGCAATCCCGCAACTGCATGATCATTTCAATCCCTTTCCCCTTTATACAGCCATGGGATTGCTTTGATCCTTTCCCTCTGCACTTGCTAAGCCCCATTGGACTTAGTAAGCAGAGGGGAAAGTAAAGATCTTTTTAAAATAATTTTTTATTTTTTAAACGTAAGGGGTGACAAAGGAAAAAGGGAGTTGGGATTTATGAGGAAGAGGGTAGACAATTACATACTAATATCCAATCTATACCTATTGCCATGTCAAATGTTGAGTCCTTCTATTTACTCTTTTCTGCCTTGTATATAAAGTTCTCATTTCCATATATATTGTTCAGCTACTGCCTGTTGATTCAGTCCATTTGTTGAATAAGTCCCATCTTTCTGTTGCCTTTTGCAAGGGTTGATCTTTCATAACTTCTGATAGGATAGCCATTTCGGCTATTTCCCGTATCTTTTCAATGAGGTCTTCTTGTTCCGGTACCGTCGAACTTTTCCAGTTTCTAGCATACATAATTCTGGCTGCCCTGATAATATATATAACTATGTGTTCCTTTGACTTATCTATATTATCGGGTATCATACTTAGTAAAAACAATTCTGGGACTAGTGGCACCTTACAGAGCAAAATTTGTTGTAACATGGCATGTACTCTTTTCCAGTATTTTTTCGCTACTCCACATGACCACCACATATGATAATAACTTCCCATTTGTGTTTCACATTTCCAACACTTATTTGATACATCAGTATACATCTTTGACAAATTTTCTGGGGTCATATGCCACCTATAAAACATCTTATATATATTCTCTTTAAAATTAACTGATCTTGTAAGTTTTATGTTATTTTGCCATATTTTCAGCCATTGATCAATATTAATGCTATGCCCTATGTTTTGTGCCCACTTGATCATAGATTCTTTAACAGTTTCATCTTGCATTTTAATTTCCAGCATATAATTATACATTTTCTTAACAATTTGTTCTTTTGAACCCAATAAAAGTTTATTAAAAATCGTTTGCTCTGAGTAGAAACCCTCTATTTTATCTTTTGTATATCTAGATTCTAGCTGTATTCTAGGCCACCAGTCTAAATATACATTCTGCAACTCTAGTTCCTCTTTAGACCTTAATTCACCATCTTTTTTTAATAAATCTTGATATCTTAAAAGGTTTGCTTTTGTCATAAGATTAGGTTGTGTAAAGGCCTCTATCGGTGACACCCATACAGGTATTTTGCAATAAACTTGTTGTATAATCTTTCTCCACATTTCCAGTAAAGCTTTCCTTATCATATGTGAGTTAAAATTCTTTTGTTCCTTGTCCATTTTATACCATAAATATGCATGCCAGCCTAACTGCAAATCGTGTCCTTCCAAGACAAGTAATCTATCATTTTCTAGAGTTATCCATTCTTTTATCCAATCTAAAATACAAGCTCTATACTGTAATACAGAACCCAGTCAGGAAGACCAAAGCCACCCCTCTGCTTAGCATCTTGCATTGCCTTAATTTTAATTCTTGGTTTTTTACCTTGCCATATGAATCTCATGATTATCTTATTAAATTCTTTAAAAAGGGACTGTTTTAGTATGATAAGGATTGACTGAAATAAAAATAAGATTTTTGGCAAGATAGTCATTTTAATCGTCGCAATTGTTCCCAGCAGCAATAGTTGTAATTTGTCCCATTTCTCCAAATTGTTCTGTATCTCCTTCATTAATTTCATGTAGTTATCTTTAAATAATGTGCTAGTCTTCTCTGTAATTTGTATTTCTAAATATCGAATTTTCTTCTCCTCTTGGAAGTTCGTCTTCAAGAAGAAGAAGACGGAAAAGTAAAGATCAAAGCCCTGCAGGATCACTTTGATCCCTGCTTTCCTTTTGCTAAGGCTTAGCATGTGGATGGGAAAGCAGGGATCAAAGCCCTGTAGGATCACTTTGATCCCTGCTTTCCCCTCCACTTGTTTTTTCTCTCCTCAGCTTACTTCCGTGTATAAGACGACCCTCAATTTTTAGTCTAAAGATTTTAGACAAAAGTATAGTCTTATACATGGAAAAAATACGGTATAACGTGTATGAAGGCATTGAATGCCTAGACAAATAATTACCAAACAATAAAACATTAAAAATATTTCAAAAATTATTCTTAGCACACTGTTCATGGATTTAGAGATTTTTGTTCTTTAGTCATTAAGTCGTGTCCAACTCTTTGTGACCCCATGGACCAGGGTACGCCAGGCCCTCCTGTCTACCACTGCCTCCCCGAGTTTGGTCAAATTCATGTTGGTAGCTTCAATGACACTATTCAACCATCTTGTCCTCTGTCATCCCCTTCTCCTCTTGCCTTCACATTTTCCCAACATCACGATCTTTTCCAGGAAGTGTTCTCTTGATACTTTTATTTTAATTGTTCTTAGCATTACAGAAAAATACTTTACTGCTTTATATACTTCTGTAACAAGACACTGAGCAAACCATAAGTCATCAATGACAATAGAGACTTCCTGATTTCTTCAATAAAAGTTAATTCTCTTTGGATTTCCGAGTTGCCAATTATCTCCCTCATTATCTCCTTTTTCTCCCAAAAGTTCATCAGTACAGACAGAGTATGTTATGCGTCCCCTTCCTACCCCAGCCACCAAAGTCACTAGTAAATGCTCCTTCCGGTACAGCTCAAGCAAAAGCTGCAGAACGTCTCCTGGCATTAAATCTTCTGTGAAATCAAGCTTTTAGATACATGCAACACTCTGGCATGCAGACATTCTTACAACTCTAAATTATTTATTCACCAATCTCTGTGCAACTTCCCGCACACCACTGGAGACTGGGACAATTTCAGCTATTTGATGTTACATCTTCTCAAGTGGCTAAAGAGGCTATAAAGCACCCCACTGCTTAAGCCTGCCATCTCAGTTCCATTAGCAGTAAAGACCTCTCCATTCAAACTGCTAAGTAAATCCTCTGAGAGCCAGAAGACTGTTTCATGCTTGAAAGCAACTGTTAAGAATGTGACAACGACCAAACTGTTCCTATTTAATTCTTCTCCCAAGGTAAAAAGAATTATAGGTAAACATATGCCTTCATTATTTGCCTTGCTGCATTTCAATACTCAATCCCACTCTAAATTGCCAGCAAAGGATTTAATGCAGTCACTTCTATATTTCAGAGTGAATACCAATGCAGATGTAATAAGCTTAACAAGGACCACAAAGTTGGACTTTGTTGTTGTTTAGTCGTTAAGTCATGTCTGACTCTTCGTGACCCCATGGACCACAGCACACCAAACCCTCCTGTCTTCCACTGCCTCCTGGAGTTTGGTCAAATTCATGTTGGTAGCTTCGATGACACTGTCCAGCTGTCTCGTCCTCTGTCATCCCCTTTTCCTCTTACCTTCACACTTTATTTATTTATTTATTTAATTTATATCCCGCCCATTTAGACCACGTCTACTCTGGGCAGCTTACAGTAAAAATATCATAAAACAATTAAAACAATAATTTAAATCAGTAATATTAGTATCATTCAAGATGGGAAGAATATAGACAGAAATTAAAATAGAAAAGTAAAAATTAAGTATTGACAGGAGGGAAGGCCTGCCTAAAGAGCCAAGTCTTAAGTTGACTCTTAAAAACCCAGCGAGGGTGCCAGGCAGATCTCTGACGGGAGACTGTTCCAGAGTCAAGGGGCCACTGCCAAGAAGGCCCAGTTCTTGTTCTTTTTTTCTGGGCCTCCCTTGGCGTCAGGCCCCTCAGCCGTCTTTCCTGGCTATAGCAAGTGATTCAAGTAGATCTAGGTGGCAGAAGGCGTTCCGCTAGGTATTGAGGTCCTAAAACGTTTAGGGCTTTATATGTCATCATTAACACTTTGAAATCAATGCGGAAACGAATGGGCAAACAATGCAAGGCAGCCAGAGTGGGAAAAATATGCTGATGCTTTCTCGTCCCACTAAGAAGTCTGGCCGCCGCATTCTGCACCATTTGAAGCTTCTGCATCAATCTCAAAGATAGAGATTTCCCAATATCAGGGGCTTTTCCAGGGAGTCTTCTCTTCTCATGAGATGAACAAAGTATTGGAGCCTCAGCTTCAGGATTTGTCCTTCCAGTAAGCACTCAGGGTTGATTTCCTTCAGAATTGATAGGTTTGTTCTCCTTGCAGTCCAGGGGACTCTCAAGAGTCTCCTTCAGCACCACAATTCAAAGGCATCCATTCTTCGACGGTCAGCAATAAATAAATAAAATAAATAAATACCTGGCAATACTCCAAACACAAGCTTTCCAATATAAATGTCATATTATATTTCAAAGATCTGAATAAAATGTTAGCAAGCCATGCCTTTCACCCATTCAGATTACACTTATTGTGCCTCTTGGATGCATAAATTTACTAGGAGGGCATAATGCAAGCCACAGGCATGGAGGTAGCCTTGAAAGGAATCAACAGTCTTGCTTTACCAATCTGAAACCAGATGCACTGTAATTAGATGCCATGCTTTACCCATAAAAGGAAGCAGTAAAAAATCAGCTTGCTCTAATAAATGAACCCACGTTTCAGGGACTCACATATCTATACTTGCATACCTAAGATTCATGTTGTTGCTTTCATTTCATGTGGGTGTCATCCAACTAATCTATATGGCAAAATAAGAATGGGAATTGTTTGAAAAAAGATATACTGCAACTGAAAGAGGGGTTGCATGCATTATCAGTATAGTATTACCAGTCTGTAACCAGACACATGGAAGATGGTGCATCTTTGATTCCAATCAACATTTGCTCCCTTCTCCTAAGGGTGTCAACAGGGAACAGGGTTCAGAACAATCTGGCCTAGAAGCGAACTCAGGACATATGTAATACAAATAGAAATGTTAACACATAGCTTTTATTATTGTAATTGTGTGCTGTTAATTCCAAATTACGATAATCTTTTCCACAGTTTTCTATGTGTACAATATTCAAAAGTGATTTTCCATTCTCTTCTTCTGGAGGTGCTCTGATTCTTGTGTTACTTGCCCAAGATCACACAGGCTGGCTTTTCTACATAGTGGGAAACTGAACTCATGAACCTCCTCAGCTAGGTGCTTTAGCTCACTGAGCTATTATTCATTCAGCCAACAAACATCCTTGGATACATCTAAATTTTTATATACTTTATCTGCAAATGAGGCACTCTTTAAAAATCTTTGACAGTCAAAAAGAAGAGACTTGCAATTGCCTTCTAAAGCTGCATGCTTTGCTTTCCCATGTTTTTATTGCTGCTTCTAAGATACTGCATAAAATAGCTGTTTTTCAAGCTTGTTCAGATCATTAATCATGAGACTACTATCATAAATACCTATAAATCTCAAAACTGAACCTTTACTAGATGAACTCTTTCCTTTCCTACGTATGAAAAAAAGCTTTCAATCCATTAAGTCATGTCATTCCAATTAGCTCTAAAACCAGCTTTTCAAATTAAGCGTTTCCACTGAAACAACTCAAGAGAAAAGAAGGGTTTTGGTTCGTGCATTGTAATGACAGAGAAATATAACCTGAGTGATGTGAAGGCAAATGGTAAATTGGCAAGGGAATGGAACAGCATGCTCATATCACTTCCAAACTCTTTCATTTATGAGGTGGTCTAAATATCCAGAAGATGTAAGGAAGATTCCACTGTAACAATAAGTCTGAATGCACATCAACCTTTACCTTACGTTGTACTCTGTAGGTGCTTATAACTAATTCCGGACATCCAGTAATTACATGATTGCATGCAAGGAAGTCTATATGAATGAAGAAAATCAAGCTCATGATTGGAGGGTGTGTGCTACGTTCATCTTGATAGTCAGAATGTGCTGAGGTTCAATGAAAATTCCTTTTTCTTGTATTTTTGTTTCTCAAGAAAAGCCTCTACCACAGACTTCAAGGATTCTGGCGAAAATACTACTGTGGGTTTGAGACAGTGTAAATCAAGGCAGTGCATTGCTGCTAATTTATCAACTGCTGCTCACATTACTGCTAATGTATCAAGTTCCACAATTGGCAGGTGACCAGGAATGAAACTAACAGCTCCTTTTTAATAACAATTCACTACATTTACACTTTATCCCAGAGCTATAATTGCACTTAATAATGAACTTAAAGACCACCAGTGTTACTTAGCCTGCGGTATAGATGTTTGTATTTTTAGTGGGGGATTTTGGAAGGGGGTGTTTGGGGATTGTGTGTGTGTGTGTGTGTGTGTGTGTGTGTGTGTGTGTGTGTGTGTGTGTGTGTGTGTGTGTGTGTGTGTGTGTGTGTGTGTGTGCATGTGGGTTTGGTCTCTGGGTGTCTGTGTGAATTTCTTTGTATGTGTATACTATGTATAGACTTACAATGACAATTTATTTATTTATTTATTTATTTATTTATTTATTTATTTATTTATTTATTTATTTATTTATTTATTTATGCATGCTTGAATTACAGTGGTGCCCCGCATCGCGAGGTTAATCCGTTCCGGATTAACCTTCGCTATGGGGAAACATCGCTATACGGATCAAAACAACCCAGTGGAACGCATTAAACGATTTAATGCATTTCAAATGGGCCCAAAACTCACCGTTCTGTGATGTTTCCCCATGTTCCGGTGGCCATTTTGGGTGTTCCGGCGGCCATTTTGGGTGGTTCCAGCAGCCATTTTGGGTGTTCCGGTGGCCATTTTGGGAGTTCTGGCGGCCATTTTGGATGGTTCCGGCGGCCATTTTGGGTGTTCCAGTGGCCATTTTCGAACCGCTGGACAGCTGTTCCCCCTCACAATGCGAAGAAACATTGGTATGCGATCGCATTAGCGATCACAAAATCCGCATCGGTATGCGGATTTATCGTTAAACTGTGAGCTCGTTATGCGAGGCACCACTGTAATCCCAAGTAATCCTTGTGTGTCATGCACTCCTGCTATCCCACTTAAAGTCACATTCCTGAAGGCTGCAGAAAAAAGATACATTAACCATAAGTGTTCACTTCTTTACACTTCTGCTCATCCCCACCCCACTTAATCTATTTTCATCCCCCACACCCATATGCTTTATTGGCATTTCAAAGTCCGTTTCATGACTTGCTCCTACACATATTCAAGACTGTTTTGTGAGAGTGCATATCTCTGCCCACACCCCATGAATAATTTTTAAAAGTATGGGTGGGTATATGCGTGGCAACCAATCTTCTCCCTCTCCTTCACATCTTGTACCATGAACTAAAGAGAATACGACACAGTTGTACTCACTTCTACTAAACTGTGTGATGTGCTTTTGTCTGAAATTAAGCAGTATATTATTGTGCATATTCTGCTCACTCACCCTGCAATACTGCATTCCTAATACTGACTCTGCTTCACTAAGTGTATGCATAGTTTTATCTACTAGATAATATGAAATGGTGCTAGTGTTTTTCAGAAGTAACACTGGGGAGAAAAACGAGAACAACACAGGATGACGACACTACAGTGGTGCCTCACACAACGATGTTAATTGGTTCCAAAAAAATCAACGTTGTGTGAAACATCGTTCTGTGAAACACCATTTCTCATAGGAATGCATTGAAAACCGGTTAATCCGTTCCAGTTGGAACGGATTGCCATCATTCAGTGAAAATCCCCATAGGAAACATTGTTGAGTGAAACAATGTTTCTTATATTGGAATGTATTGAAGCCGACTCAATACATTTCAATGCCTTTGCGAAGTCCTTTTTCGTTCCTGTAAAAGTGTCTTACAATGTTTGGACGCTGTTTTAAATGATTGCAATGGTTAGTCCACCTCCTGAAACCCATGCAAACTGATTTTGGTGTTGTTCTGACACTTCGTTAATTTATGATGATTTTTTGTTTTTTCCATTGGAAACCATTAGACAGACCATCCAATGCTTTCCAATGGAGAAAATTCAAAAAATCATCATAAATTAACGAAGTGTCAGAACACCACCAAAATCAGTTTGCATAGGTTTCAGGAGGCGGACTAACCATTGCAATCATTTAAAACAGCTTCCAAACATTTTAAGACACTTTTACAGGAGCGAAAAGGGAGATCGTTGTGTGAAAATCCCCCATAGGAAACATCGCTGTGTGAGGCAGCAAATTTAACAGAAAAAGGCATCATTGTGTGAATTCATCGTTGTGTGAGGCACTCGTTGTGCGAGGCACCACTGTATAGGTAAGATCACAGTGTCCAATACAAAAAAATGTCACAACCCAGTGGACAGCACTATGAAAACATTTTTTCACAAGTATATGCTGGACATACTGGCAACTGGGGGACAGGTACCTCAGCTTGCTATTTCAAATCAAGGTAACCCTTTTGTGTGGTCCATACTCCCCTCAGACTATGCTGTCATGATTACCTAGAAAATTAAACATAATTATCAGTTCTCGTATGTAAACAGTAATGATGCAGGAACTAATATCTGGGTATGACCACAACAGAATTGGAAGGCATAGTGATTTGAGACCTAAACATAAAGTCTACTTCAGTTGTTATCTTACCATGTGGTGCCCACATGTGTTGTGGAGAGCCCTCCGCTTCCCAGGTAGCCTTTCTAAATGAGACAGAACTCCAACTTTTCACATTTATTTATTTATTTATTTATTTATTTATTTATTTATTTATTTATTTATTTATTTATTTATTTATTTATTTATCCCACCCACTGGTCGACCACTCTGGGTGGCTTCCAATAAGGTGTATACGAAAACATGGAGAGATTTAACCAGATATAATATTCTACCCCCTTCAAAGTGTTACTTTCATGTTTTAAAAGTGATAACACAGGATGACAAGGGTAACAATCTCCCTTCAACGTGTGTGGGCTCCATAACACATACAACAAATAAATAAGACTACTGCCCTAAAAAAGTCCTTATATTTTTTTGCTCCTGGTCTTTTGGGGTCCCCTATGACTACCTCCCCCAACAGTCACAACCAAACCAGAGGTGCCTGTATGAGATTTCCTGATTTTTTTTCTTTAAAAAAACTGTACGTTCCTGAGCTATCAGAACTTGTCCACACTGTAGTATAGAAAAGTTTCCCCACCACCACATCCACCCATCTAAATCTAGAACAGTTTAATTTACAGAGCTACCTGATGTTTGCATCGACTGGGCCTAAAAGAGTTCAAAATGCAGAATCTCATGGCATACACAATCACAACATTTTGAAATAACAAAAGAGATGGAAAGAGTCATTTCCCACCAACATCTGTAGTTCCTAGAACAACCCTGTTTATGATTGCTAAAATGAATTCCCTGGTAGGCTATGTCACATTCTTATCCCACACGTAGGAAAAGTTTCAGACAACCATTTCTTATCTTCTAGAACCTGACACCACAGCTTTCCCTATGGAAATAATGTTTTGAAAAATTGATATTTTGTACTTGGATCCACAAAGGATTTCCTGTCTGAGCAAATCTATCTGCTCCTGACATCCCTGTATTTGTAGATCAAGTGAGTACTGTTATAATTTAATAGATTTGAAAAAGGCGAAGCAAAGATATTCTTAATACTCTTCAAAATGTAAAATCATGCTTAAATAACCGAGAAGCAAAAAAAAATGCAGAACACAAGCACAACACATATTAAGTGACAAATCTGAATAGAAACTCTTTAGCTCACGATGATTTCTTGCATGCACGGAAGCACAAATATAGACATGAAAAGCCTGCATACAGGACTTTTCAAATGAAACATTGTCAGGATCACTTTTGCACAAATGTCTCAGAGCACTGCATGCTCAATGAACTAGTTTATGACTGGATTGCTTACCAGGCTCTTACTGGACTAATCAAGATCTCGTTGGACTAGTTTGAATACCTACACATGCATCGGAACGTGACTAAGCAATGGATACAGTCAGGTGCTCAAGATAAACAAATGGTCTCCACATGTTTACTATGGAAAACAATGTATAGTATCCAGCAGGACTATAAATCAAGTGCCCTTGATTTAATTCAAATTTAAATCACAATTTAAATCACAATTTTAATTTCTTAAATTGTATTTTTTGAAAATTAATTTTTTTAAAAAAATCATTTTTAAAATTTAAGTCATTATTTAAATCAGCCATTCCTGGGGCGCTCTGGCACATTTGAAGGAGGCACAGACTGGAAACAATTCTTCACACACCACCTTGTAAGTATGAGACTTTTCCAATCCTGATTTGGCCTATATTTCTTTCATATTGTCTTTATGGCTGTTGAAAAAAAATTGAGACTGGCTGATTTAAATTGATTTTTTTAAAAATCATTGATTTTCATCCACCCTGATTCCAATGTCTCCTGTTTATCTTCATATTTTTTGGAAATATTTTGAAAGGTCTATGTCATACATTGATTAAAATATATAGCATTTTAACAGTGTACAACTGAAACAAGTGAGTTTTGTGCAACTATGTCTCATGATATATTGTTGGCATCAAATAATGATCCTACCATGTACTAAACAGACATCCCGTCTATGCCTTAAATAGCTGCAATCTCAAAGGAACAAAGGTCCAATTGAAAAACTCCACTATTTAGTTGTCTATTGCAAAATGTTCCAGAAGAATTACATGGAGGACATGGGAGAAAAAAACATCACTAGGCATTTTTGAAATCCTTGGGACAGCAAAATCTCAAAATAGATACTTAACACATATACATTGCATAATTCAGTCTGAAACTATTTTATTTGAACAAATTTTGTTTGGAAATGGGGGCGAAGACCATTTGACTTACATACGCATCTAAATGTACTGAGATAAAAAAAGAATGCCAGAGTACTGTCTCCCCTGAAATGAAGCCTCAAATCCCTCTTGCCACAAAGTTCCTCAAAAATAATTGTTTACAGACGACCTAGAAAAACAAAAACGAGTCAGCTCAGACTAACAAACAGCATCCCCAGAGCTGTGTTGTCTTTACTGATAACAAGAATAAAACATTCTAGGCTAATGAACAAATCCATGTTAATTTCATGCTCAATTAGAACCCTAGCAGTCATGTTGGAAAAGGGAGAGAAAAATCCATATTTGCCCAATTTGGAAGAATTTTAAAGCTATATGGAAAAGCTTTAAATGTCCGCAAGGTACTGCATAATTTGCTGAATCCAAAGAGAAATCAGCTTAAAGCATTTCAAGTGTTGTTCTGGTACTTGTAAATATATGCTGTTACAATAAATACCAATAGTGTATATCAATATAATTACTTTGCTAACATGTATGAAATGAAGGAACATGATTGTCCTTTCATGCTGTACTCCAGCTAAAATTCCACAAAAGCCATGTTAGCACCCATTTCTTATGCAGGTGCCAAAGAGATCTGAAAGCTGGGGTAGAGTGTGGAAAAATTCTGGCAAACTTTAGTGTTCCTCACCTCCCGAGTACAAACTGTCCAAACGGATTCTGCCATCTTCATCAGAAGACCACACTAGCAGTGGTGGGGAAGTTTTCTTGCTGGGGGATAGCTACATCTTTGTCTGGCGTCCTCTGTTCTAGCTTGAGGAAGAAAGCCACAGGAGAACCAAGGCAGGTTTCTGGTTTCATTCCCACCTCCATCCCTCATTTCTCAGATGATAAAAATAAACATACCACATGTTCAAGGAGCAGTACTCTCTTCAGCACTGAGTGTATTCACAACTGTACTTGCACTGAATTAAGGCTTTTGTGTTCTTGAATATGACAAATAGTGTAGTTTTATATAATGAGTTATAAATAGTGTCTTTTTGTGGTTAAAACAATAATAAAGTGACACAGAAATAGATATTGCATACACTTCAATTCTTTTCAACATGTGTTTTTTAGGTGGAAAAGCCAGGAAAAAATGGAGGAGTGATTAGTTTTTTTCCCCCCACTGCTTTAACATTTCAGAAAAGTTTATACTTCCAGGTATACAAAATGGGGTAGGACAAGGTTGAGATCTGTAAGCCAAGACCATCTGGAGAGCCACAGCTCATCACCCCTGCTTTATGTAAATCTGCTATCACCAGTGTTGGAAATGGCAATGAATTTTTTTCCTGTGCTTTACTTTTTCATGACTGAACTATTTGAAATGAAATTTGAAACAAAAATGTAGTGAGCCAAACTGGGTCAGCTCAAGATACCATGCAATGAAGCTAGGTAGTAGTTTCATATGTGGGGATCAGTACTTTTAAGATAAAATTCTCAAGAAAAGATACTTAGGCTCTTACCAATTAATTTGTTTGATATTATCTAGTACATAGTTAGAAGTTGGAAAAAAGGGTCAGGACTGAGGTCAGTTACAATTATCCTCTTCTTAATTGGATTCTCTTGTCTCCAGAAGGTCAAAGAACTTCATTGTATGGCACCATAACTGTGTTCGTGAATATACCATTACTGAAATCTAACAATGTCCACTCGGATGGAACATGTGAAGTGTACATTCCATCTTATTGCATATACTATCAGCACACTGTATCCCACACACTGATATGTGATCAATTTGAACCATCACTGCCACACAGAAACAAAGAATGTGAGTAAGTTGATGTAATAGTCAACACCACATTTCTGACCTTGGAAAGAATTCCCTTCACTAATTCAGCCCATCACTAAAAGATGCACTGTTCAGTGAATCTACTGACACACTAACAATTGGATCAATTTTCTTTATCCACTTTTGACAGAAGAATTTCCAGATTAAAAAAACATACTAAAGATTTTGATTTCACTACACTAGAAGTGATGACAAAGCCTTTTCTGTCCTAGTGCTTTGCTGCCATTGCTGTTGTTTTACAGAAATGAAGCTCTTAAACAACATAGCTATCAAAATGTTAAACGTGATTCTATAATCCCTAGTACCACTTTCAAGACTTCAGCTGGAGTAATGATGGGAAATATACACGTTCATCAACAAAAGATCACTGTCCCTGAATTCCGATCAAGTCTATTCATGCCATCTCAGTGGGAC
This sequence comes from Pogona vitticeps, assembly GCF_051106095.1. Taxonomy (NCBI): domain Eukaryota; kingdom Metazoa; phylum Chordata; class Lepidosauria; order Squamata; family Agamidae; genus Pogona; species Pogona vitticeps. The sequence continues at coordinate 181,713,085 of NC_135786.1, forward strand.
CTCACCAACAATATGGCCTGGAGTGAGACAGGCAGGTTTAGGCTTCTCTAGCAATCCAAGTGAGAAAATGCCAACTGCTGTAAAAAGTAAATGAAATTGCAACCATAGTTAAGTTTGAGAAAGGTGTGATCAAATGGCATCCAATGCCTTGCAAGAACCTTGAAAAGAAAAGGAAACATATTTGCTTTTCACGAGCAAATCTCTTTAGGCCTATACAGTATGTTCTTTTATTATCTCCTCTACAGAGAAAAACCCCTTTAAACAGTGACTAACTATACTTTGCCTTCTGTTGCTAGACAATGAAAAATAAATCAGAACAAGTGCTATGCCTTCATGCCCCAGCCATTGGTCCCTTCCAGCAATATGTAGTTTCCTTTGTTTGTCTCTTATGTCTGCTGTTCTTCACGGTGCATGTTTCTTCTTCTACAAAGATAAAAGTACAATAATATATGTGGGAGGGACTTTTTATTTGATTTACGGTGAGCATTTGTAGTGAATGGCTAAAATGAAACTTACACAATTCAAAACATCTACACGGAAGAAATCTGCCTATTGTTACTAGTATACAATTCTGAAATCATGTACAGCAGTGTTTAAATGGAGGATATTCCAAGGGAACAACGCTTGGTTCTTATTCTTATCAAAGCATGTCAGAAGCAGTTGTGAAGATAGCAAAAAATGGTACTGTTGTAGCTCAGGACAGAACACTCTTCCAAAAGAGGCCAATTCAAGATTTAGCATAATCATCAATACTTAGTGGTCCAAAGCAGAATCCAAGAAAAATTATGTCTCACCTTATTTCAATTGACTCATTCAATTAAATGTTTATGATCCACTTTCTTCTTAAAATAAGCTGAAACACTCTCTCACACACAAAACGAAATGCAACACACTATCTATCCAAAGGCAAGAAGGCTAGAGTATGAATAGTTGCAGCCATGGGGCTGGACAGCAATCAGTTTTGGTGGGGGGAAGGAGGTGAGCTTGCCCACAGGCTGTCTGGCCTCTTTAAGCAGGCTAGGAGAGATAAGGCAGGAGAAGAATGCTAAAACCAAGAAAGGAAGGGAAAAGCCACGATGGTTGATGGGAGAGAATCGGCCTAAGACAACCGCTTGGTTGAAGCAGGCTGGAGGCAGACAAAAGCCAGCAAGAACAGGGCTTTGGAGTCTTCAGCTGAAGAACAACAAGAACTCTGCATCCACCCAGGAGACCTGGGTGGATGCAGAGGAAAAACTGCTGCTGCTGCCAACCAGGCTAGATGAGGCAGATGCTAACTGATAGTGGACCTTCCACCCATGTGCCCTCTAACTTTCAGCTCCACTGGGCGGGGCTCTGCCTCTTTTGTGTGTGTGACTTTGCTCCTGCACACGTATGCATGACACACACCCCTGGTGTGTACAGGATTCCATCGTGACCAAACCCCAACACTATTGCTGCATGGAGGAGGAAGACAGCTGAGCTGGAGACAGGCACCCACACAGAGAGAGAGTTTTGAGGGAAACTTGCCTTCTACCCATCCGTCATCCTAGAAGGAGAAAGAGGAAAGGGAAAGGATGGGCTGTTTAGCCAGAACTGGGGTCTATACAAACCTTTCTTAACATGTATCAAAAATCTCACCCTGCTGGACTTGGACTTTGGGGGAATTCGAAGGCTCCAGCCGCTGGAGCGACCTCGGTCCTCGAACAGTGAAGCTGGCTTTTGCCCACCACCCGGGATATCGCAAGATGGATTACTGCCTTGTGACTCATGAGCAGGAGGGGAAAGCCAGGCTACTTAAGGAGCTTTCCCCTCTAGGACTGCACTCTTCTTTTCGGGCAGCCGCCCACCCTCCCTATTTCTAGTGTGAGTTCTTCTGGTCACCTTTAAGGGGCCGGATAGGAATTTTTGACCTTCATCCTGATTGGCCTTTGGATGAGGGGAGTTTTTGCCTATCCCACATTGGAAGAAGGTTGTTGCCATTGTGGTGGAATAAATTTTGGTCACACTGGCGGGTAGTGTGGAAACAACAGGTATTTCTGGTGAGTCCCGCTGTAATTTCAAGTAAGCCAACAGCGCATCTGACCCCCCAGCACTGCAGACCGTGTGATTACAGTGCCTGGGGCGGGAAGATGCGCTGGGCCACTTCCGGACCAACAACCCTCAATTAAAGGGGGCTTGAGATCCGGGGGTTTTGATTAGCAGCCAGCGGGGTTTCTACTGTCCTTAAGATCACTGGAACCTGGGGCCGGGGATTCGCCCTCTCATTAATCACGTCATTTAACTGTTTCCGCACTACAGCAGGCCCCCTCTGTTTTGAAAAAGAATGGTTGAATTTTGGATCTGATTGTATATTAAAAGTGTGGCCCGTATTTAATCCACATCACTGTCTTGCGTTTTATTCTGGGGTTGGAAGGGCAAGAGGATAACTGAAGACCGTATAGTAGAGGAGGGTGCTCAGGAGTCAGTGATTACCCCTCAACCCTTTGTTCATAAGGGGAAAGGGACACTGCATCTCCGAATAAAACTCCTCCATGCCTGATATCTGAAACTGTGGCCACAAATTCTTTGCCAGAGGACCCAGCTGCCATCAACTCCTTAGGGCAGGAGCATGGTGGGGCGCACAGTGGACCAAAGCAATCCTTTACTCTATCCATCTTTTTCTTAATGCATTTGTCTAAGCAACTTTCCAATGACCAAACATGCTCATGGAAGTATTTCAAAATGCTGGAACAAGATTAAATATGTCTTCTTATTCCTAAAAGTGCATAATCAACCTTGAAAAAGTGAAGTAGTGCAAGAAACAATTTGATGACTTGAAAATATAAGGCAACAGCATCCATTTATAAATAAGTCATATCATAATCTTAATCAGAATTGATCTGATTAATATTAACACTTAAATACTTTAAGAGGTGACAAATTGGTAAAACTGACACTAATTATTATGAAAAGGATGTGGTGGCGCTGCAGGTTAAACCACAGAAGCCTCTGTGCTGCAAGGGCAGAAGACCAGCAGTCATAATATTGAATCCACGCGACAGAGTGAGCTCCCATCGCTTGTCCCAGCTCCTGCCAACCTAGCAGTTCAAAATCATCACAGTGGGAAGGTAAGGGCATTCCGTGTCTAGTCGCGCTGGCTACATGACCACGGAAACTGTCTTCAGAAAACACTGGCTCTATGGCTCGGAAACAGGGATGAGCACCGCCCCCTAGAGTCAGACACGACTGGACTAAATGTCAAGGGGAACCTTTACCTTTATTATGAAGAAGACTCTAACAAGCCATCTTTGGCCCTTTAGCTTTTTGTTTGTTTGTTTGTTTGTTTGTTTGACTTTTATACTGTACCTCCCATCTGGCTGTCAGGGCCACTCTGTGCAGTTTACAACTAAGCATGCCACACACAAACTTTATTTTGTATTACAATGAACTGAACTGCCTTTTGAGTCACCTGGCTGGGGGAAAGGCAGCCTAGAAATGAAACAAATACATACATGGTCAAAGCCAAATTCTGAAAAGAGGAAACACTATTGATTAAAAGACCAGAAAATATTTAAAGAAATTAAATATATTAGATGACAAGCCACTACATACGATTATAAGCTGACTGCAATAAACTTTTCCAGGGGGAAAAAAGATCTGATCTTCAAGATTTCCAAACAAGTGGAAGTTTAGACTTCAAGTGAGAAGATTTTCTAGGACAGCTTCGTTTCAGTTCTAAAAACTGCAACAATGTTTACAATGAAAAGGAGAAATAGCTGTGCTTGCAGTAAAAAATAAATCCAAAATCTATGTTAAAATAATACCTCTCCTGTCACTATGTGTTGTCAAGTCACTTCCAACTTATGTGACTGTAACAGTGCTTTTGAGGTATGTGAAATATTCAAGGAGTGGTTTATCCCTGCAAACCCTCCCCCCCCCACCCGCCCCAGTGGGTTTCCATGGCTGAATGGGGATTTGAGCCCAGGTGTCCTAAATCCTAACCTGTCACCTCTACATCACACTAGGTCTCAGTATCTTTATTAGCTTTTTTTTAGGTTGACAAAAGCTTGCAAACTTGTTTGTGCCCTAACAAAAGCACTACTCTAGTATGAAAGAGAAGGAGCAGAAAAAGAGAACATCATGGAACCTCTATGACTGGTAGATACGGCCAAACACCACCTTGCTTTGCTTGTAAATCAACCATGCTTTTGTGGTTGCGCTTCCTGAATACCCACAAAACCTCAAAATGTCTTGACAGTACCTAATGCGCATGCCCATTAAATCCCAAAAAGCATGTTCCAATATCCTCATCAATTAAGGCAGTAGAAAATAACATTCATCTTTTCATGAAACCCACTCCACTGGGGAAAAAGGTAAATTACAGGCTCATCTTTGAGTCTAACTGAGAAGGGCCTGCATCCTTAAAATACGAACAGGGTTGTTCAGAGAGCCAAATCATCATGGCAGATTTGATTTAGGAAGTGGTGAAGGACATTAGCCTCGAGTCTCAGATCCAATTCTCAGTAGGTGAAAGCTATTATCTACAAATCTATTAATACTGTATGTTGCTGGCAGTGATCATTACAGGAGATTTCATAAAACAAGAATGCATAATTAATCTGTTCAACTGTACACCAAAGCAATAGAAATCCATACAGAAAATACTCCTTCTGAGCAGCAGCAAAATGAACTCTGAATTTAATGCAAAGATTAATTAATGTTACATATAAATAATCACTTTGTTTAAAGGAATATTTGTAAAAATTAGTATAAATATTAGACCAGAGGCTTTGCTGATCTGCTTTTGCTAGACCAGTCTATCTAATAAAAAAATAACCAAGCATTTTCCCTATCAGGTGTGTGGGACAATATGTGTTGTCATGACTGCTCCTCCCAACAAAGAATTTTTGATACTCAAAAAACAATTTTGGTGGGTCTGGGGGGGGCTCATTTTCTTATACTAGGATCCTTCCAGGCCACACAGGCTGCAATTTTTTTTAAAAAATGTAGTTTTTAAAGAAGCCAAAAGTGGCTAAAGTCCATTTCCTTTTTTTTAATGGTGTTTTGTGTGTGTATGTTAAAGCACCATGGGGGGGGGATGTCTTTAAAACACTAACCACTGCTCCTGGAAGCTTCTCACTGTGTCTTAGTTTGTTGGCAGGAGAAGGCCACTTTTTGGGTGTAGAGGCAAGGGAGTCTGGTGTCTATTGCTCTTGCACAAAAACAGTACAGTATTGGGGATGCACTTTGCCCTACCCAGTTTCTGCCAAAGACGTGACTTGTGATTCCCATGAATCCATCTTTAAAGTCAATGTCTGCCGTCACTGAGAGACAGATCCATAGATAACAAGAGAAATTAATCTACCAAGGGGCCCTTCAGACTTTTCAGAGCACAGAACACACTACTCTGTTAAGAGAAGGCGGCATCCAGACTATTCACAATAAAAAGATCACTGAACACTTCCAGAGGAGGTATGGTCAAAAAAGCTATACAGCCAGATATAAATACATATTTTTACAACAACAATAAAAAACAAAACAAAACACCGTTTGCAGCTGCTTCTCGCTGTTGGCATACCTTTCCTGGAAGTCTTCAAAATGTAGCTTATGAATCTAATGCTGGGATCACCTAACACAACTTTCCATTGTCATAAATTAAAAAAAATATTTCAGCCATATAATATGTTTTATGAACTGGTTGTACTTTTTAAAATAGCATTTTGTATATTTTAGCCATAAATATGTTTTATGAGCTGGCCACTCAACAATAATAAATAAATAAATAAATAAATAAATAAATAAATAAATAAATAAATAAATAAATAAATAAATAAATAAATAAATAAATAAATAAACAAACAAACAAACAAACAAACAAACAAACAAACACATCTACTCCCAGTTTTATTCAGGACAATCCACCCCTACTTTTACAGGAAGGGTCAAGGTGAAATGTTTGTTCTATATAACTGCAACTTGCACTGTACCAAGCCCTCTGGACAGAAAAATTGGTGCATATGAATTGAATACAAGTAACACTAATGCATTAATGACTGACATGTGGCAGCAATGCAGAGACACACAGATGTAATTTGACATTAATGGAAAGATTTGCCTGTGGTCATATACAGGGAGGGGTGGGGGACAGACCCACCTGCCTCTTGCCTTTAACCTGGGTATAAAATCAAATGTCAGACAAGATTAATTAGATGCCTGGAGTTTTATTCTTTTCTGTTGATAGAAAAAGGACATTTCCATAATGTGAGGAAGCATTTATGTGTGTAGCAAATCAGGATGACATTGAAGGAAGGTTTACTTTATTGTGAATGCTGGCTGTGTGGTGCTTGTCAGTGCAATTACTTTCTACTCAAGTGCCTTGCTTTTTAACATTTTATTATCTTAAGAACAAAACTCCTGGAAGCAATAATTGTTTATTATGTTAATTCTTTAGATATTTTTATTATGCACGTCTATAAAATGATTAAACTCTGCTGTGCCCCAGAAATGAATAGGATTTATTAACATGCAGCCAATTAAGAGAAAAAACAAGAGAGCAACAAAATGACTGTACTGGTAATTAGTCACTAAGTAGTCAATTTTGTACACTTATCAGCTGCACCACAAGTTTTCCTTTCACTTACCCAGTAGCAACATCTCTAGAATCATTCTAATTGATTTTTTTAATTCCAAGCTTTCACAGAAAATACCGCACAAAATACAATCAGCAAAATAGCAGATTTTTAAAACTTATCAGTGCCATTGATAATTGGAAACTAAAATACTGTAACATCAGAAACCTTTCAAAGCATTCACATTTTGGTAGCTTTAAAAGATAGCTAAAAACAAAGTATTGGGGTTTGAGTAATTTTTCCTGCGACTTACTGAACCCAGGCATAGTTTTCATAGCTACCCATAAATATTTCCATGCTAACTACCTTCACTTAGAAACAGTGGCTGAATCCAGTTATAAATCACAACTAGACTAGGCCCACTGAATCAATGGCAATTTGGAAAGTCAACTCATTTGCAAGTTCCACTGGTTCAATTGGCCAACTCTAGTTAACAATTGGATTTCGGCCAATGAGCACTGAAGTGACAGCCACAAACTGAAGCAATTCCTACATTTGTTCCCTTTTCTTGGACTAAACCAGTGCCATTCTCTCCCATACCTATAAAGTCTCAATGTAGCCATGAAAACTGTCTAGTTAGTTTACAAAGTTAGTTTACAAAGGCTCTTGGTTTTGCAGTGCTTGCACACATGCAAAAGAAGGCCCTTGATCCTTTTTAAAAAAGCATAATCTTCTGTTCTGCTTCATAATACAGTACTGTACTTTCACTTTCAACACAAATAGAAGTGAGAAATATTTTACAGCTAACAGCACCAGTTCATCTATAAATCAGAAAGAAATCCAGATGTGTTTTATCCTTGCCAGCTTTTCTTCAGTTATACCGTATTTTTCGCACCATAAGACGCACTTTTACCCCACAAAACAGGGGGGTGGAAAGTCTGTGCGTCTTATGGAGCGAAGAAAACAGATTATATTTTCCTGTTTTCTTCTCCTAAAAATTGGTGCGTCTTATGGAAAGGTGCATCTTATGGAGCCAAAAATACGGTAACTTAGAACAGCTTGATAGGAATTATAAATGGAGAATAGTAACAATTGACAGTAGCAGCAGGCTAATATGGCAAACTCAGGCTGTTACTACAACAGCATCTTGATTTGCAGCCTACTTTATGCTTCTACACTATTTGGATTAGGTGATCACACAGAGACCAAGGATTGTTCCAGTGCCAGTGACTACACTGGCCCTTAAATATGATGGGATTTAATCCACATCACATCCCACAGCCTGCCTGCCTTTTGTCCCACCATCTCAGATCTCAGTTTTCATGGTTCATTATAAAGCTGGTGCGCTGTCTAAAGTGTTGCACAGCATAGGGTAAAGGGACAGTTTTCCAAAGTTCTCCATCAGATACGAACACGTACTGTAGTCTTCTGTAGTTTGTCAGAGTTGTTTCTACTTCATATCAATTTTAGCAATTTTTTTTTTAAAAAAAGAAAATATTCAGGGCGACTAGGAAGAAAGATTGAGGGGATAGGTATTTTTGCTGCCCAGAATGTCACATTCAACTTAGTACATCATCAGAATATTACCCACAATCATGTCCCCCATGCTTTTGAAGAATGAAACAACCAGTCACACAGGGAAAGCACTGTTCAAATTGTTCCAGCATTAAAAAAGTAGAAGTCCCCAGTGGCAAGAGAAAAAAAAATTGCTTCAGAGACAAAAAAAGGCCAAGGTGGTTCACACCAGCTTTTGCATCATGTGATCTGTTAAAATAATTGAATGCATTCATTTTACTTCCACAGTATATCCTTTACCCATCAGCTATCATACATTTTGTATTATTCTTATATTTTATAAAGGAAAGAATTGTGTAAGAATTATCCCCCATGATTCTTCTGTAAAGCAATTGTGTTTAAACTGTATTCAGTGGCTAAAATCCAGGAGTAGATTGCAACCAGAGTAGGTCCATTGAATCAATGTGGATTTGATGAGTCAACACACGTATAGGTTCCACTGGTTCAATGGGTTTACTCTAGGATTGGATTTAAGCCAATGACTGAGAATGTAAAGTACTTTCTTACAAAAGAGAGAGAGAGAGAGAGAGAGAGAGAGAGAGAGAGAAGAAAAAGAAAGATGTCTTGTAGCTTCTTGGAGATTAACAAGTCTATTTTAGCATGGGCTTTGAGAATTACAATAGGTGCATGGTAGAGAGTATCTGAGCCACAACAATATTTGCACAATCCATGTTAGATTCTAAGTGATTGCGGAGAATGGGATCAGAGTGAACTGAGATACAGAAAACAACCATTGTATGTTAACATTAGTCAAACTTTCAAAGGGATGGTGAGCATAACAATTCTGGCAATATGTTCATGTTCATCAGTAAAATAGTGATAAATGTCTGCAAGCTAATGCACACTGGATTATTAAATGCTTCACAGTATTAAGAACAATGATTTCTGCTTTCAAGAAAGTGCTAGTTAGTCCTTTTGCCTTTCTAGTTTGCCTTTCTAGTTTGTCCCCCTATGGGGGAATTTCGCTTTGCGATGATCGGTTCCCTGCTTCGGGAACCGATCATCGCAAAACGATGATTTTTAACAGCTGATCGGCAGTTTCAAAATGGCCGCCGGGTAAACAAAATGAGCCCCTGCTGTGTTTTCGCACGGATTCCTCACTGCACAGGCAGCGAGAATGGCCGCGCTATGGAGGATCTTCGCTGGACGGTGAGTTTGAAGCCCCTGGGAACGCATTAATCTGGTTTTAATGCGTTTCTATGGGCTTTTTAAAATTGCATCACATTTTTGTTCTACAGTGATTTCGCTGGAACGAATTAATGTTGTGATGCGAGGCACCACTGTACAGGATACTTTATATTGATTTTCTGTGTTCCAACACTGACAAAACAATTTCTGCATTTAACTTATGCATGGGATGGGGAGTGTCACTTCATTACATTTCTTTTCAACATATATTTGCAGTGTTCCAAATGTAAAAGCAAGAAGACTGATTGATTGATTTCTGATAGACTGTTATACAGTAAAATTCTTGGATTAACTTCTCCCCAGTGCTGGGATACCATCACTGATCAAATATCTTCCATGGTGTGTTTAATACTTTCAGTTCTGAAAAGCAGAAAGTATTGACTCTGTTGCTGTGTTTTAAAAACAGGCTGTCATTTAAAAAATGCAGGCTTGGATTAAAATATGGAAAGTGGTAAAAAGAAAAGGGAAAGAATCATTTGGTTTTTGAGTAGCATTTCTATGTCTTATCTGAACTGTGTATTAGGGCTTCAGACATTCTAACTAATCCAGGGAAAGGACTGTATTGAAGACATACACGGAAAGACTGATGAAAAATGTATGTCTTTAGAGCTTTGACTCTGGGGTTTTAAGATGGAGATTTCTTCACAATAGCAATTAGAATGTTTCCTCCTTTTTCTACTAAAGAGAAAAAAGGCAGAAACAGCAATGAAATAACTAGGGAAGCCTAAGAGGATAAAATGTGAAGTCCCCATTAAGTTCAATAAGTTAAGGAGGGCAATGTCATGTTAAAAGTCTCATCTGGAATCCATCTCTGCCTGCATAAACATAAACATAACAAACAAAAGACTTTAAAAATCCTATTGTAACTATACAGGCAGTTATAATACTTTAAGTACCATATCCAGTTAATCTACACCTTTTCATTCTTATCAAGCCAAAATCCAGTGCTGGATTTATGAACTACATTTGCTAGGCAGCCATAAGGACTCTCAGTTTCCCTTCTTAATATAAATTATAGACAGCACAGTTGTAACTACGACCGTGGTGTCTATGTCTTTGATCCACAGTGCCAACATTGAAAGGGTGCCAACATTTACGGTCAGAATTGCTAGGCTAGAGCCCCTTCTTCCCAAGAGGCATAAAACAGGAGGGCATAATACGGACTGGATACGTTTCTCCTCACTCCTCCTCTTCTCACACACACACATGCCTAACCTTAACCAATAAAACAGTGATGCCCTAGGCACCAAAACAGGTAGCTGCAGTTGTGACAGATGGGTTAAAAGTCTCTCCACACTAAACTCAGGGATGTTTCCATATTATTTGACTAAAGATTTAGTGCAGACATCTGTATTTTAAACTATTTTCTAAGCTGAATGACCAAACACTTTACCCCACCTTTCCAGCTCCCAAGAAATCTATGAGTTACTATGAATAAATCCCAATACCATTAAATAACCTGATAAGCCACAATGTCTGCTGAACTTTCCTCCTCCACTGTATTTCAAGATAACACATCAAAGCTTCCCTTCCACTGCCCCTACCTGCTGAGAAGATATTAAGATGTCAAATGTTTGCACGTTTTGTCTTTTTTGTTGACCTAAGGGCGATATTACCCCCAGTAGAAATTACAATTTCTATTACAGCCAACAAAGATGCATCTGCTTTTCAAGGTGCCACAGATCCTTGGAGAACGGTGTATGACTTGCTTCTCAGAAAACTTCCAAATCAAGAAAGGATAATGAGATACAGTGGTGCTGTCATGAGTGCAGCCAAATATCCGGAACCCAAAGGGTTAACTGTAGCTGAGGAGAATGCTGAGCAATTAGAAATACAAACACCTGAATCACCTCCAGATTCTCCTCCCCCAGTAGATAGGCTGAGGGCCAGACTGAGGGGAAGACTTATGACAAAAAAGGTCAGAGGATCGCTTGAAGGCTGCCTGCAGAAACATCTGATCAACTAGCCCTGAGTTCTGAGAGGATGAAATGGCTTCTAGCAGTTCAAGGGCTGTTTTTACTATATAAGCAGCTCTCAGATGGCTGAAAGTCCGTGGAAGCAATGAGTCAAACTTCTGGCTGCTGACAACCTTGAACCTTGTTCTCTGGACTCTTGGCTTTGGACTCTGACCATGGACTATGTTGTGCATTTTAGCTTTGGACTCTGATCCTGGACTACATTGCGTAAGTTGGCTTTAGTATTTGGTTACTGGCTCTGCATTCCCTGAATTCCTGACATAGGACTGGCTTATCGGACTCTGCTGTTGTAACCCCTGGGAATGTGACAGGTGCCCCGCTAGACGCTTACCCTGGTAAATGATAAAATCGCTTGACAATGACTTTTTTGTGATTGCTATTGCGATTGCAAAACAATGGTTCCTATGGGGGAAATCCGCTTTACGTTGATTAGGTCCCTGCTTCGCGAATTGTTTGTTTGCTAAATAATGATTTTTCTGGTTCTGCAAAATGGCTTCCCTCCCTTTGCAAAATGGCTGTTTTCCGGACAGAAGCTTCGGAAGACAGTGATTTTAAACAGCTGATCGGTGGTTCTCTATGGGCAATCTTCATTGGACGATGAGGTATTTCCCCATTGGAACGCATTAACTGGTTTTCAATGCATTCCAATGGGGTGTGTGTTTTTTTCACATGATGACAATTTGGCTGTACAGTGATTTTTGACAGAACAGATTATCACCGTCATGTGGGGCACCACTGTATACTTTTCATCTTCTTGTACTCTCTTGGCTACTTGCTCTTCTTATCACAGAGGGTTTCACACGTGATATCCTCATATATGTAAACATTAAGTATATGAATAGGAGCCAATCACAACAACACTAACATGTTATCACAGAGAATTATATAAATGAAATTTTATGTCTGGTGTAAGGGATGTGTCTGGAATGGACTCTAAAATAAAATACTTTTAATTTTTGCAAAGTAAAAACCATTCAATTTCTGCAAAGCTGAACCCAAGAATTATGCTTGCTGCACTTGCCAGAGCAATTACAGTATTGCCATCTGGCAAAAAGGCCTTTTTCCACCCTTGGGAACTGCAGTCTGAAAAACCTGGCAGGGGTAGCTTCATAGTGATCCCTTTAACATTACACAGAAGGCTGGGGGCTGGCAGCTGTGCCCACAACCTACCTACCTTTTTCCTACAAAAAATGAAATCAGAGGATAAAGTTCTTTAGATACTGCTGCTTGGTAAATTTGCTCCTAGCAGTCGCTGAATTTGGCAAGCCTCCACATCTCTTTCCCATGTCAGAATGTAGTTCAGAGGATTCTCTCTCAGCTATTATATCAACAAAAACTGCAGGATGAACATCTACCCCTCTGGTCCACTCCTGTTAACAAGGTGAGGCAAAATTAGGCCTTGATTGGAAGAGACAGAGATGGAGTGCCAGTTAATCTACATCTTTACTACAACTTTAACAACCATCTTTTAAACAGCTGAAGAAGACTGGATGAGGGTTCAGCACTACTTGCACTTGCACTGAATTTGCTCTTAAAATAAGTCACAGCTACATTTTTTCATTCATATAAGATTAAAGTTGTGTTGAAAAAGATGGATTTCAACTTCTTGTTGCTCTTCTAGTTCTCCAATCTTGGCATTGTGAAGACTTTAGTATTACTATGATACATTTTTATGCAACCATATATTCTGAAGTGTGCCTCAGACATTTGGTATAATAAAAGAAAACAAAAGCAAAGAGCAGTGGAATAACTAACCACATGTAGTTATGAAGTTAACTAAAATCAACCATTAGATTAGATTATTTCATTATATGTAAAGAGTTACTGACCTAGGACAGCTGTATTTCTCAGTCTTCATTCTCCACTATCAACCTATGAAGCAGCAGCACAAGCATTTTTTCTAATTTCTAAATAAGTCAAAATATTGTGATCATTTTCTGCTGTGATTCTTGAACAGTCACAAAGAGAGTCCCAGCATTACGTGATGCCCAATACAGGAAACTCCGCCTAACAGTGTTAAGTGCCTTTGGACTGAGATTTCATTTGGAACCATAAGCAATCACATTCCAAGCAGTCCTGTTGTTTCCCAGGATACAGAATACAGGGCAGAAATATTTCTGAAGAAGTACTGTGGAATGTTTCCATTTTTTTTCATTTTAAACCTTCATTCTTTCATAACACCAATTAGTACCATAATGAATGGATATAGTAGTAGTGAAACTGGGCAGTTTCAACGCTGTAACTGGCTGCATGTTTTTCAAGTGACTATCCTTATTTTTGAGTGTGATAAAATCAATGTTAACACCTTTCAATATCTTGATACCCCTCTTTAAATATTATGTAATGTGAGAGATCAATGTGTTGCTGAGTTGTCATGCTTTAAAATATTTAGAAGTAGCCCAATAAAAGTAATGATCAAATAACATGTTGAATATGTTTAATATATCATATATTCATATCGAGTCTATGCATTCCACTGCAAATCTTATGCATATGTATCTGACAGGAATCCAAGCAGGCTTTATATTTCAGTAACTATTTGTTACTTCATCCCCTTCATGAATTGCTGCCTTGTTGTGGCAAAGGGGCTTGAGTAATTCAGAGAAGCTATGAGCTATGCCATGCAGGGACACCCAAGACGGACAGGTCATAGTGGAGAGTTCAGACCAGACTAAACGTGATCCACCTGGAGCAGGAAGAGTGGAGGACAAGTGCAAGTAGCTCCAGAGCTAATGAAGTGGTTGGGCCAAAGCTGAAAGGACGCTCAGCTGTGGATGTGCCTGGAAGTGAAAGGAAAGTCCGATGCTGCAAAGAAAAATACTGCATAGGAACCTGGAATTTAAGATCTATGAACCTTGGAAAGTTGGATGTGGTCAAACAGGAGATGGCAAGAATAAACATTGACACCCTGGGCATCAGTGAACTAAAATGGATGGGAATGGGCAAATTCAATTCAGACGATTATCATATCTACTATTGTGGGCAAGAATCCCGTAGAAAAAATGGAGTAGCCCTCATAGGCAACAAAAGAGTGGGAAAAGCTGTACTGGAATACAATCTCAAAAATGATAGAATGATTTCAATGTGAATCCAATATGAATAATTTCAATACGAATCCAATACGAATGATTTCAATACGAATGATAGAATGATTTCAATATGATTACCTTTCAACATCACAGTAATCCAAGTTTATGCACCAACCACCCATGCTGAAGAGGCTGAAATTGACTGATTCAATGAAGACTTACAACATCTTCTAGAACTGACATCAAAGAAAGATGTTCTTCTCATTATAGGGGATTGGAATGCTAAAGTAGGGAGTCAAGAGATAAAAGGAACAACAGGTAAGTTTGGCCTTGGAGGTCAAAACGAAGCAGGGCAAAGGCTAATAGAGTTTTGTCAAGAGAACAAGCTGGTCACTCCAGTTGAAATATTTAAAATCTTAAAAGATGACGCTGTTAAAGTGCTACATTCAATATGCCAGCAAGTCTGGAAAACCCAGCAGTGGCCAGAGGATTGGAAAAGATCAATCTACATCCCAATCCCAAAGAAGGACAGTGCCAAAGAATGCTCCAATTACTGTACAATTGCACTCATTTCACACGCTAGCAAGGTTATGCTCAAAATCCTCCAAGGCACGCTTCAGCAGTATGTGGACTGAGAAGTCCCAGAAGTACAAGCTGGATTTTGAAGGGGCAGAGGAACTAGAGACCAAATTGCTAACATGCACTGGATTATGGAGAAAGCCAGAGAGTTCCAGAAAAACATCTACTTCTGCTTCATTGACTACGCAAAAGCCTGTGACTATGTGGACCACAACAAACTATGGCAAGTTCTTAAAGAAATGGGAGTGCCTAACCACCTTATCTATCTCCTGAGAAATCTATATGTGGGACACGAAGCAACAGTGGGAACTGGATATGGAACACTGATTGGTTCAAAATTGGGAAAGGAGTACGACAAGGCTGTATATTGTCCCCCTGCTTATTTAACTTATATGCAGATGACATCATGCAAAAGGAGTGGAGGAATCCCAAGCTGGAATTGATTAAGATTGCCGGAAGAAATATCAACAACCTCCGATATGCAGATGACACAACTCTGATGGCAGAAAGTAAGGAGGAATTAAAGAACCTTGTAATGAGGGTGAAAGAGGAGAGTGCAAAAAACAGCCTGAAACTCAACATCCAAAAAAAAAAAAAAAAAAACAACCCTAAAATCATGGCCACTGGTCCCATCACCTCCTGGCAAATAGAAGGGGAAGATATGGAGGTAGTGACAGATTTTATTTTCTTGGGCTCCATGATGATTGCAGATGGGGACAGCAGCCACGAAATTAAAAGACATCTGCTTCTTGGGAGGAAAGTGATAACAAACCTAAGCAGAGACATCACCTTGCCGACAAAGGTCCGCATACTCAAAGCTATGGTTTTTCCAGTAGCGATGTATGGACGTGAGAGCTGGACCATAAAGAAGGCTGACCACCGAAGAATGGATGCTTTTGAATGGTGGTGATGGAGGAGTCTCTTGAGAGTCCCCTGGACTGCAAAGAGAACAAACCTATCCATTTTGAAGTTAGTCAACCCCGAGTGCTCAATGGAAGGACAGATCCTGAAGCTGAGGCTCCAATATTTTGGCCATCTCGTGAGAATAGAAGACTCCCTGGAAAAGTCCCTGATGTTGGGAAAGTGTGAAGGCAGGAGGAGATGGGGACGACAGAGGACAACATGGTTGGACAGTGTCACTGAAGCTACCAACACGTATTTGACCCAACTCCAGGAGGCAGTGGAAGACAGGAGGGCCTGGCGTGCTCTGGTCCATGGGGTCAAAAAGAGTCAGACATGACTTAACAACTAAACAACAACAACAACCATTTGTAGGATGGCATGATAAGGCTGCAAACCTATACATACCTGGTAAGAAGTAAGCTTCATTTGACTCAGTGCAAGCTCCCTTTTCAATAGACACATAGATATTAGCATTCTATGTGTGCTTTATCAACATTTTTTTAATTAAATATTTCAGTTGAGCACCATTTGATTACTACTAAAGCATACAGACGTTTCCAAACATCATGCAAAATTAGAATAACATGCAGTTCCAGTTTTCAATTTTCATTAATGAATTTAAATTGAAAATACTAAACAAGATGCAAGCTAGATACAGTGGGGTCTCGACTTACGAACGGCTCAACATACGAACGTTTCAACTTACGAACCGCTCTCATAGGGATATATGGACTCGACTTACGAACTTAGATTCGAGTTACGAACTCTTTTTTTCCCTTTTGTAAAAAGCTAAGTCATCGTAGGTTAAAAGGAAAAAGGGGAAAATATCCCTGTCTAGTGGCAGAAGGCGGAATAGCAGCTTCCCATTAGTTGTGTGTGTGTTTAGTCGTTTAGTCGTGTCCGACTCTTCGTGACCCCATGGACCAGAGCACGCCAGGCCCTCCTGTCTTCTACTGCCTCCCGGAGTTTCTATGGACGAAAAGAGCAGATACGGATTAAATGGTTTTCAATGCATTCCTATGGGAAATGCAGATTCGACTTAAGAACTTTTCGACCTGAGAACTGCCTTCCAATACAGATTAAGTTCGTAAGTCGAGACCTCACTGTAGTTGAGGTATCCATTGCAAAAATGTGGTCAGCTCTACTAGATGAGTTTCATTTGCTGGTGCCAGAAGACAGGATTAGCTTTCTTGTTCCTGTCCCTCAAGCAATCTGTGTCCTTGACCTTTTCCCATTTAGGCTGATTACTGATAGTAGATCTGCTCTGAGGGTTTAGATTCAGAAGGTGATCATGATCACAGTATCCCTGAAGGATGTCCAACTATCAATCTTCTTAAAAGAGGCAGAGGTTTGACCATTCCTGTGCAACCAGAGCTGGATCCGATGGCAAATCTCCATTTTGGGGCAAGGCAGCTGGCTGGCCAACTTCGGGAACTTTTAGAGTGATACTGACAGGACCTACTGCAATTGGACTTAAAGGTCACATAAACAATTTGGAGTCAGACTATCTGAAGGAATCTCTGCCCCCATATGTTGTCATACTATCAAGTTCATCTTGACAGGTTCTCGATTAGGTTCTACTGCCCACAATGGTGCAAGAGGTGGTTATCGGGGGGGGGGGGGGGAATCCCAGTATTGCCCTTCCCTAGATGGAATGCTTCCATTAAGGAAATCCACTTGGCTTTCGAGTCAGTTACACTGAGACAAGGGAAGAATTGCTCCAGTGAGTGACTGTGCAAATAGGGACCTTTTTGAGGGCGAAACAGACCACTTCAAATTCCTGTCTGGATAGGACCTTAGTTTTAGATTTTATGGAAGTCGTTTTTGATCATTACTAGTTGTATTTTTAGGTTCCCCCTTCCCCCCACGGTATATTGAGTTATATGCTATAAGCCATATTGTTTTTACTCTAAACATGGGTGGGTAGAATGCAGGTCCCAGAACATGTGTGTGTTAATTAAAAAATGGGACTCTGTATATTAAAAAAACTGTTTTTTAAAATACAAGGTCCTAGGAGCAAGCATTTTGCCTTTCTAGATATCAGCTCCCAAGATCCATCTTCAAAAAACAAACAAAAACCTGAACTAGAAAGATCTGCCTGGACCCTTCCCATTTGTTCCCCCCCCCCAAAAAAATTTAAAAAAGGGCTGGTTTTTGCCATTTCTGGCCTGGTAAGGATCATGGAGTGGTGGTGGGAGGGGGGGCTAAAGGCTTAAATTTGGCCCCAAAGCCTTAGACCTTTTTGAACTTTGTTCTAAAAGCAGGAATATAAAATTACAAGACTATAGCATTCCAGAATTGCAGATAAATGGCAGAATGTTTGCATCTAATTGGCTTTGTTCCCAAAATAAAGAGACAAACAGAGGTATTGGAGCTAACTAGGAACACTTTTATTAATTACAAGCTTCCCATCCTAAACGTGCAGAGGGGCCTGAACATAGTGAGGATTCTTGGGGCAGGCTCCAGGGATACATCTTACCCCTTTCCTGATCACTAATGGGTGAGTCACACCCAGCCAGTTAAACATTGAGGTCACTCACCAGCTGCTAACAACCATCCAATCCTCCTGAACGTGGATGGCCAGAGGTCAGGTCAGGCCCCATAGGCACCCCTCATCATGGTAGGTGAATCTTGGCATCCTAGTTGCAGTGACACTGTACAAAAAAGCACTTCTATAGGGAACTCATTGAAGTTGACTTTCCATTCCCCACTACTACCATGTGACCTTTTTAAAGAGTCTCCACCACCCAATCTTCCCAAAACTTTCCATAAGTAACCAGTATGGGATAGGCAAAAATACAACCGCGTACCTTTTTGTATCACAACCTACCTAATATGTCACAGGGTTATCACGTCAAATAACACAGCCTACAGCTCTATTTGCATCTAAAATAGTGATTTACACAGGCTACAAAATCGGATAATTAGGAGCACACAGTGATCTACATATCTGTCCGGAAAGGCCCTACATAAAGGCACCAACAAAAATCTGTTATGTGCCATCAAGTCCCATCTGACATAAAATGTTCCCAAATAGGTTTTCAAAATATATGAGAAATTTGAACAGTGGTTTTATCAATGCAAACGCCACCAACCTGTGACATGTTTCTTGACTGTACTACTTGAGATTGCTTATGACAACTCACACAACTGAATGTTCCGTCCATTCAAAACACAGAAAACAATCTCTGCACATAGAAAACTGGCATTTCAGAAGAAGGGTGTCCTATTAAATAACCATCATAGGACTGAGCCCCCAATTGCAGTTGTTGTTGTTGTTGTTGTTGTTGTTGTTGTTGTTGTTGTTGTTGTTGTTGTTGTTCACCACCACCACCACCACCACCACCATCAATATTCCTCTGTCTGAGGACATGTAGAACAGGAAACAGCTAATTAAAACATTAAAATGCAGTGTTTATCTTCTCACTATTTTCAAGCACAAGATCTCCTTAGCTAGGAACAATTCTTTCAGGAGTTTGATAAGAGAACTACAGATAAAGGAGTAGTCTTAATTTTATTCCCCAATCCAAAGTTAAGGAAAACAAGTGTGTCATTACAAAACAAATTGATGTATGCTATTTAAATATAAAATGTGCTCAGAGGAAAGACAGCTTACAATTACTATCTCATTTTCTGTTTAAATTCCTTTGTGGTGCTTTTTGAAATATCTGACAGAATTAGCTACTTTTCCTGTGTCAAAATACAATGTCAAAAGTATTGACAACTTTATTGACAAAGTTACTGTCTCCTTACCAAGACATTTTAGCTTCAGAGGACACACAAGGTTAGTCAACAGAACTAAATTATGTCCTCACACAACTCTACCAATAAATCATACGGCAAATGACAGGTATTTCAATTGCTACATAAATACATAGTATGACAAGTTCTCCACTACTGGGACCCATCATAGGCTGCACAACCTTAAAGAAAAGAATCCAGAAGTTAATTTGTCTTGGGGCAAAACAACAACAACAAATGAACTTCTGGATTCTTTTATATACAGTGGTGCCTCGACTTACAACCATAATCCGTTTCAGAAGATGGACGTAACTCAAAATGGTTGTAAGCACCATTTCCCATGGGAATGCATTGAAATGCAATTAATCCATTCCGTCTGAAGGAAAAAAATGACTGCAAGACTCATTGGAAACGCGATTAATCCCCTCCAGCCGAAAGGGGGGGGGGGAGAAAAGCAATCAAGCGTGCAAGACCCATCGGAAATGTACAGAAAACAAACGGAGCAGATCAGAAATGCAAAGAGAACAAAGGGACTAGGTCAGAAATGTACATAAAACAAACGGAGCAGATCAGAAATGCACAGAAAACAAATGGACCAGGTTGGAAACGCAAAGAAAACAAAGGAAAAAGCAAGGGAAGCATGCAAGACCATCAAAATGGGGGGGGAACCCCAAAAAGCAACCAAATCCCCCAAGACCCATCGGAAATGGAGAGGGGAAAAGCCCAAAAAACAAACAAACCCCCAAGACCCATCGGAAATGGGGGAAAAAACCCAAAAAGGAACCAACCGCCCCAAGACCCATCGGAAATGGAGGAAAACAAACAAACAAACAAACAAACAAACCCCATCGGAAATGAGGGAAAAAACCCCAAAAGCAACCAAAGTCCCAAGACCCATCGGAAATGGGGAGAACCCAAAAAACAAACGCCCGACCCATCAGAAATGGGAAAAAACACTCCAAAAAGCAACCAAAACCCCAAAAGCAACCAAAGTCCCAAGACCCATCAGAAATAGGGGGGAACCAAAAAACAAACAACCCCCCAAGACCCATCACAGCACAGAAACCTAACCCACCCAGCCCAAAAACACGCTGCAAAAACAGCCAGAACAATTTTTGAAAACCAGAAAACAGCACCTTACCTTACCAGACAGTCCCACAGTCACTCAGAAGCAGAAGCCAGGCAGTCCCAAGCCTCCTCCAATCACACACTCTCTAACTGCTGCAGTGAAAGAGGTACAAAGCAGCAGCCTATCACCACCTACAGTTAGCAATTTGAATTTCCTGACTTTTTCCCCTGCCTTTTTCTGTTCGTAAGTGGAAGCTCCAGTCGCAAGTAGAAGCAAAATTTTGCGACAGGAGCTGGTCGTAACTCAAAATGGTCGTAAGTAGGGACATTCGTAAGCTGAGGCACCACTGTATAGGTGAAAAGATATACAGTGGGCCCTCAACTTACGAACAGCCCTAGTTGCGAACATTTCGGGTTACGAACCCGATCTCATCGCAAGTAGTACACCCTACTTGTGAACGCGGATCAGGTTACGAACCCAAAAGGCAGGGAGAAAGGGCAGGAAATTCGAATTTACTGCCCTTCCTCCCTGCCTTTGGAGCTTTGAAACCTCCTTAGACAAAAAGGGGCTGAGCTCAGCCAGCGCGAAAGGGACTCAGCATTGGGTGAAAGGAGGGAGCCGATTTCTCCCCGGCCACCCGGCTTGCTTCCGAAGCCAAAAGGGCAGGGAAAAATGGCGGGAAGTTCAAACTTCCCACCCTTTCTCCCTGCCTTTTTGGCTTCGGAGGTTTCAGAAGGCTTCCTCCGATGTCAGAGGAAGCCTTTTGAGAGCTCCGAAGCCACCCATCATGGCGGCGGGGACCCTCAGGGAGGTCTCCCAGGGCTTGCACACCACCATGGGAGACCTCCCTGGGGGTTCTCGCCACCGCGATCGGTGCCTTCAGAGGTTTCAAAGGGCTTTCCCCGACATCGGAGGAAGCCCTTTGAAAGCTCCAAAGGCAAGGAGGAAGGGAGGAAGGGCAGGAAATTCGAATTTCCCGCCCGTTCTCCTTGCCTTTTTGGCTTCGGAGCCACCAAAGCTAACCCAGTCCTGGGAGGCTAGAGCTGGCCAGGCGCTTGGCCGCTCGCCCCCAGCCGCGGCGGAGGCAGCGGAGCACTGGGAGGCTAGAGCTGCCCGGGCACTTGGCCGCTCGCCCCTGGCCACGTGGAGGCAGCGGAGCACCGGTAGGCTTCGGACTGGTAAGTCCTTTTTTAAAAAAACTTTTCTGTGTGGGTTTTGGAGGGTGGGTTTGGACTGGGGGGGTTATGTTTCTGTGGGTTTTTGTGTGTTTGTATTTCATTTTATTTTTTTGCAGTCCCAACGAGGGACTTGCTCTTTTTATTTTTATTTTTGTATTTTTTTGAAATGCTGGAACGGATTAATTCCGTTCCCATGCATTTCAATGGGAAATGGTACTTCTACTTGCGAATTTTCTGAGGTACAAACGTCCTTCCAGAACGGATTACCTTTGTATGTCGAGGGCCCACTGTATATATTTGTCAGGTCAAAGCAAGGTACTGAGGGAAAGAAGCTAAGTAGAATCAGTGCTTCTGGATGCCACCCTGCACAGCACTTCTACTTCTTAAAATATAGTCTATAGCTACAATACTAATGATTTTTACCTCATCAATTCTGCCTATTTTACATATACACAAAAAGGATAGCTAAAAGTTGTGTCTGGTTCACTATAACACAACACAAGAAATAGCATGACTAGCACTGTAATTTTACACAACCATTCAACAGTTTGCACTGTTTTGTATTTTTTAAAAACCAAGGTGCCCCCAGCACTCCTCCAAAATCATGTCCTCCAATTTAAGTGGTTCTATTATTATACAGTATTAAGCTTAAACACATACACAGAGAGTACACAATCATTTCCCTGTCTGCAGAGCTTCAGAAGTAGCATTAAGCCTGGGGCAATTTAGGACGGTTTAGCCTTAAGATGATTCTTAAACCAGACATGAGGTTAACAGTAGACACTTCAGTTTTCAGATGAAGAATCTGATTTGCAAAATGAGGAACAATTATATACCTGTCCTCCCCTCCTCGGGTCCTATTCAATGAATCTTTTTAATGGAAACAGAGCAGCAAATGGACATGTACCTCTAATCACCCAAGTCAACTGCAAAGAAGGGAACTGAAATTAGATCTCTCAAGTCTTAGTCCAAATGACCCAGCACATGGAACACATTATTATAACTGTGAGATTGAGTTTCACCTGTGAAGTCACAGAATGAAGGCAGACATAGAGCACGTATTTCATCAACTAAGACAATGATTTATATAGCTGTCTTAAACTTTCCTCTGCACCAACCACAGAATCATCATAGAACTGCCATAGGGTTGGAAGGGACCTTGGAGGTCTGTCTTCTAGTTCAACCCCCTGCCCAAGGCAGGAGATCTCATATCATCTCAGACCTCATACCGTCCCAGACAGATGGCTATCCAATATTTTCTTGAAAACCTTCAGCAATGGGGTACCCATAGCATCAGGAGGCAAGCTGTTCCACTGCTTAATGGTTCTCCCCATCAGGAAATTCCTCCTTATTTCCAGGTCGGATCTCCCTGTGACAAGTTTCCACCCACTGGTTCTTGTCCTACCCTCAGACCACCCTGACCTTGAGACATGTTGGTCAAAATACTCCTGTGCAGCTACACAAAAGGATAATGTTTTGGAGGAAAATTGCCTCACATTAAGAAATCTCCATGGACATTATCTATTGCATGCTGAATTCCAAGGCTAAGTATGAAAAAGATAATGTCAATTGAATTTTTTTTTAACTTACAGCAATTCACTTCCAAAGATCACACTGTTTGTGTTACATCAGCTTAACTAGCCAAGAGGATCCTGGTCAATAAGGAACTGCCACATTCAAAAAACTGAAGAAACTGAACTGCAAATTTATGTAGGAAAAATGTTCCCAAATTTAAACAGTCACACATAACATACAACCATTTGTCTTTCAGTATGCCTTCAGAAGTGGGAGCCACTGGATGGTTTACCCTTAACATGATTCTTAAAACAAACATGTGACCTATTTTTGCACTTCTACTGCCACAAGGCTCCGCATTCACTGCAATAAACTAACACAGATAGCTCTTTGGAAATGCAAGAAACTGGCTACTTTGAACATTCAGCTCTTAGTTAACACTAAGATAACATCTGTGCATTATAAATATTCACTACAGAAGAGGGTAAGAAGGCAGCCCCATGTCTTAGGAATGGATTCATAATAAATTCAGATTCCTGATCAACAAATCCCTCAACAAATTACATTTTAGGGTCATTATCAGACCAGTGTCCACTGAGCAAGCTTATTGAATCAAAGCATTTTCAAAACTGGTCTCAAATGGATCTGCAGTACAAAATGAATATGAAACAAAATAATTGCTGGGTGTACAAAATGGTTAGGTGAGCAGTTACATTAATAGTGTTCATGTAAAAAGAATTTGGTTTCCTCTCTAAGGCCTTTGCCAGCTCTGCAGGAAGGAAAATAGTTAAAACTCATTTTTTGCATTGAAAGCAGCAGCTTCAATTTACTCTGAGTACTCACACAGATCAGAACTGCTGAGTAAAAAGGTACCACCATTAACTCCTCATTATAGAGCAGTACTTTTAAGATGTTAGATTCTCAGGAATACTCTTTGTTTTCTACTTTTTCTTATTCTATGTAGTTTAGGATTGTGTCTCTCAACAAAAGGTCTATAGCAAGTTCATACAATGTGTAGAATGTATGCACTTTGTAAAGAAAAGAGCATTGTGCCTCTAATGTAAAAAAGCCCTCTGCTGAAGCATCCTTTTAGCATCCTTCCTTTTGTATCTTCTTCTAGCTCCTACATTAGAGTACAAAACCACTTATTTTCCCATCATACTTTGTCCAATCAACATAGTTTCCCAAAGCTCTGCAATCTAATTCACCACAAAGACTTAATAAGGTTTATACTTTTAATACAATTAGTAATGTAGCTCACAAATTAATCAAGCCATTAGCACTCCAGAGGAACAATTCCAGGGTAATTCAAGCCAAAAAGTATTAAGATGGAAAACTATGACATGCTACATAATATTCTACTATACAGTACTATGGATACCGAGAGAGAGAGAGAGAGAGAGAGAGAGAGAGAGAGAGAGAGTAGCCTGAAGCAAATTATTTGGGTGTTACTTTGCCATCTAACTGTCAAAAATTTAGTGCAGCAAATTTTTACCATCTGTAAGTAGGGAGCTCCCACAGTTATCCAACCTAAAGCAATAACCAATATGCAAATACCATTTGCAAATGAAATTATAGTCACCCATTTGTCTTTTATTTATAGAACAAGTTGCTTTTTTTCTTTCCAGATGGACAGATCACCATCTAATTAGTTTTAGATCAACAGATGTGTGAACCTCTGCAGAGGTAGCAGACCAACTAAGATGGTCTGCCCCAGGTCCTGATGGATCCTCATGGTTTCCTAAATGCACATTGGGAGCTTTGCAGCTCCTTCATGGGTGGAAATGCACAGGCCCTGACTGACTGGTGGAATGCAGAGGAGCTATGATGGCTCCTCAGCCCCTTCTCCCCTGCTGTAGAGTTAATTCAGCTATAAGAGCAATTAAGAAAAGGGGTGAGGCTAGAGCACCACTAGAGGCCAGTTCAGTAGAAGCACACTGTAACCTTGTTGCAACCTATTCAAAAAGGTACACTGCAGAGGCCAACAAAACTTATGACTCTGCTATTATAACATTTGCATATAACAGACCAGTGATGCATTTTCAAAAACTGCAAGGCCTCCTTCACCAGGCACTGGTGAGGGAGTGTTAGGACAGTCAGTTGTTCATGGTAAACCAGTTTCCAGTCAACTTTAGTCAGATTCACCTTTACTTAAGCTCTGATCTTCCTTTATTTACTTGTATCAGAGTGTTGAACAATTGAAAAATATAGACATATATAAAACATGGGTAACACTAAAAACAAATTAAAATTAAGATAATTATGGGCTACTTAAATAGCATTATCTCAGCCATTTGAACTCCTGATATTGGGGAAAGGCATGTGAATGTAACTTTGGCAATCTTTTGTCCTTACAGCTGGGATTTTTTCCCCAGCTTGTAGCCCTCAAGGATGAGAACAGAGCACTTGGAATAACAAGGGTTACCACTTGCTTCTTGTCCCTCCTAGCTAATCACATCTGCCAAGTTGGTGTTGATGACATGGCTAAAAGAGGTGATAAATGCTTTCTAAAAGGAAGGTTCTGTCCCTTCCTACCTAAAGCAAGTTGCTGTGAAACCTTCTTTAAAGTAACTTGCTCTTAACCCGAAAGATATGATTGACTATAAGGCGAGTCTCAAATCTACCATTTTTGGCAACCCTGCAACTCCAGGAATTCTTGGATCATATTAATTATCTGGACCCATTTCAATCAAGGCATTCTGCAAGGATATGAAACTGAAGCCACTCCGATTGCCTTAGGATGACCTATTGCTGGGGATCGGGTAGGGGGAACCCAAACGTATCATTCCCTTGGCCCTTTCAGTGGCATTCAATGACATTGATCATGGTAGTTTGTTGGCTTGCCTGGCTAAGGTGATGACTGGAGCACTGTATTACAGAGTTTCTGATCCCTCCTGTTAGTATGTACACAAAATATGGTGTTGGGGAAGCACTGTTTAACACCATGTCTTTGGTCTCAGGTATCTCTTACAGTATATTATTTAGGATCTATATGAAGCCACTAGGAGAGATAATTCAGAGCTGTGTAATGAGTTGCCACTAATATGCTGATGACAACTCAGCTTTACTCTTCCTATACCCCAACACTAAAGAAGTAGTCGGGACCGTTGAACATTTTCTGAGCTTGACAGTGGGCTGGATGAGGGTGAACAAGGTGAAACTAAATTCTGGCAAAACAGAGGTGCTGCTGGTCAGTAGAAAGTAGGATCAGGGAATCTGGATTCAACCTGTTCTAGAAGAACTGCCTCTGACAGGTTAGGTTCACATCTGGGAGTGCTCCTTAACTGCACTGTCACTGGACTCCCAAATGGCAAAAGTGACAAGGAGTGCATTTGAATAACTCCACCTAGTGAGACAGCATTAGGGGATGGTAGCCTTTCCATTCATTAGACTCTGCAGAGAGTGCCTCTCAAAAAACTATCTAATGTGCTGCATATGCCACACAGCTTAGAAAGCTCCACCCACTGGCAGCCCCATCTTTTCCGTCCTTCCACAAGCAGACTTTTCTCTTCAGGAAGGCTTTCCCTCAGTGACTGGCTGCATGAGTGGGATTTTTAAATGGACTGCTATGCCTTACTGCTTTGAATGTGTTTTTAGTATTGCTTTTGTTTACCATGTCTCAGAGTGACGTTTGTTTGATCCTTTTTAGTATTGGTATACTTACTCTTTTTAGCTTTAAATATTGGCTTTGAATATTTAATGTAAGCCACCTTTGTATACTCATTGGTTTCAGTTTTAACTACATTGTCTTTTAATGATGTAAGCCACCTTGGGTCATTTTTAAGGAGAAAGGCAGGGTAAAAATATTTTAAAGGAATAAATAAAATAATAATTAATTATGAGGCCCCATTCAACGTGTTGGTTGTAATCTTTGAAGTCCTAAATAGGTTGAGGACTGGCTGTCTAAGGCACAGCCTGTCTCATTATGTTCCTGTCTAGGGATGGGCAGAAACTTCAGTTTGGACATTCGTGCCATTTCGTTGCCTTCCCCTGCCTTTCCAGCTGGATCCACTGCTCAACAACCAGTGCACACTCCTCTCCTCCTCCTCCTCTTCTGCTGTTCAACCAATCTCCAGCTGGAGCATGGGCTTCCCTGCCCTGCCTTGTTGGCTGATCACTCACTCAGACAAGAAGATGGGACAAGCAAGTCTGTACTCCTGCCAGGGACTGGACAAACAGCTAGAGTGGAGGAGGAGAGGAGTGTGCTCTGACTGGTAAGTGGGTCATTGGCTGGGGAAGCGGGGGAAGAAACATGCAAACCAAGGTTCGTGTCCATCTCTATTCCTGTCTGGACTTCAGGCAACACTCCCTGTAATTTTCATCCCCAATGCACGGAAGCCTCGCCTGTCCGCATGCATGGGGTGGGATTTCATCCAAAACCCAGAAGGAAACAGGCACAGACATCAGCTGCCACTGCATGACAGTGATGGAGCGCCGCATGCACACACACACACACAAACCTTAGAGGAAAGTCTGCTTCCAGGAAAGGCCTTCTTTAACAGCAACAGTGTCAAAGTCCACCTAAGAAGTACAAGGGAGAGGCCCTTCAGTATGGCTCCTATGCTATGGAATGCACGCCCTTCAGAGTTGTGATCTACTTCCATTCTGACTGTAAGACACACATATTTTTAAACTGGCACAATACGTCCTGCTATTTTATTTTGTTTTAATCCACACCTTTTGCTGATTTTAATGGTATTTAATGTGGTTGCTTAATTTTACTGGTTTAATGTTGTAGGTGGTTTATAATATGATTTTACCATTCTTTATCAGTTTTTATTCTTTTAAGGGGTCTGTAAGTTGCATTGAACACTATCTTTTGAAGGAAAAATTGGGATATAAATGTAACAAATAAAAAAATAAATAATATACTCTATAGTCCTTACAAACCACCCAGGGCAGCTACCAGCAAGATGAAGTGTCAAATGTATTCTCAAAGCACCAAATTAAATCAAACTGTTGTTATTAAATAAAATAAGATATATACCACATAGCAAATAAGATAGATATTTTAAAATATATCGAAATTCACATCTTTAGCCTATGCCACAGCAGGTATTCATTTGCAAACTCAGCTTCTAATTCTGACCTGCTGCAAGGGGGCAAGTGTTATTAAACTGTTATACTTCTTAGAAAGACCCAAGAAGTATGCCCAGAACATACACCTGTAAACATACTAGAAAACTGAAAGTAACCAAAGCAATATGCAACCCAACATCACAAGTTAATCCAAAAATGTCAAATCATTTCTAGTACTGATGCTTCTAGTTTTTCAGATGCCTTTGGGTAACGTGCTTTCTGTAAGCCTCCTCTCATATATGTTTAACCTCTTTCTCACTATGGTTAACATTCCTGTCATCTTTTTGGGAAAACCACTCAGATACAAATCAAGGTGAAGAATGGTTTCTGTTGACGTGACCGCACACAATTATTATTATTGTATTATGGTAAGGTTTCTTTAGATGAAAAAAACACACACACAACCTACCATTTAGTATCTAGCTTAGTCCTGACATTTTTTTTATTTTTTATTTTGCTGCTCCACATGTATGTTTATGCAGTTTTATACTTTGGTAATTCTCCACATGATCCATTTTCCTCTTGCTTGATTTCTCTACTGCACAGATTGAAGACTAGTGATGGATGCAGCTACAAACAAGATGTTACCACAGAATTCACACAATATATGAACTAGGCCTTGCTTCATATCCAACTAGCATTCAAGAAGAATTTTTCAATCCAGTGTATACCCATGGTATTAGAGTTTTTTTATTGTCCTCAAACCTTCCAAGGTAGAGTACATGCCATAACTAGATCAAAAGTCTTGCCTGAATATGGCTGGTCAAGTCTGTTCTCTTATCTAATAAAAATAAACTGTGAACATTCTGCTGGTCTAGCATAGTTGTCATGGGGATGACAGCTGACTGCTAAGAATCTCATCATTTTCCTCTATGTGCTTACTGGTCACTGTTTTTATATAGTTTTTTTATTTCCAATGTACAGCATGCAAGTCAGCTCCTCTACTAGAAAAAGAAAGAGACTTGAATTTTCTGTCCTGTAGCCCTTTTGGAGTTATTATTAGATATAATTTCTTTTCAAAATCTTTACTGAAATCAACCTTTCTCTTCTTCAGACTGTCAAAAGGTTGCTGGTTTTTAAATCTGTAGACTTCTCTTAAACTGCTTTCATTGTAAATCTTTGGCTCATTTCAATATAAAACTACTGCTTGCACCACTCATCTTAAGCAGCAAAACAAACTTTAATACAGGTAACTTTATTTCACATGTAGGCAAAGTACCCATTATAGGAAGCAGCTTTGAACTTGAAAAATATAATGTAGAGTTGCATAACAGCAGCTATTCTTATCCTCCCATGATGGCTGCCTGCTGCTACTGTCAAACTCATGCTGTGACCATGTTCATTTCAAGCCCATCAAAACAATCTGAAAGTACTAAAAAATACCTGATCATTTTTACAGGACTGCAGCCAAAATGGAGTCCAATGGGTTCATGATCCAACTTTTCAGGGTTATTCAGCATGGAATGGAATTTGATTGCGATAAGGGAGTTGTCATTTTCCGAAGATTGCATGACTTTAAAATTGTATTTGGAAGAATCCAGCCACCTTCATGGCAACATTGGCTTAAAAGAGGACTACTTAAGAGAGACCAATCTCTCAGCCATTATCACTTTCCCACTTCTGTGATTGTTCTAAAGCTTTACCACTATGATCACAACTTTGCTGGTGTGTGCGTGTTCATTTATTTTTTCCTCTTTCAGAACTGGCACAGGAGGCAGAAGGTGTTCAATGCCCCCTGACCTCTAACAACAAAACTGCATTTAAACATATTCCCAAACTCCACACCTGCTTTTTGGTAGGGCTGTAACTTCACCCATAAGAGGGATTAACTTTTCACACTCAGGAAACACTGATTTCCAAGACCCAAAGACCATTTATCCACTGTGCCTTCATTTTTCAAAATTCATTTTCAGTTTACTGGCCCTAACTAAATTCATTACCACATTCAGGTTCCAGATCATCAAAGGTACAAAAAACATTCCAAACCTAAAAATCAACAAACCCTAAGGCCATAACAGGCAAAATCCAAAGAAACAAAACAAAACAAAAAGAAAGATTAAAACATGTGTCACCTTAAAGATCAACTATTATATTTTAATGTAAGCTTTCGCAGACACGTCTGACAATGTGGATGTGTCCACGAAAGCTTACATTAAAATATAATAGTTAGTCATTAAGGTGCCACTTTTTTGTTTTTATTTTGGGTGTTTTTCTTTTGGATTTTGCCTGATACACTTGCACAGGCTAACACAGCTACCTCTTCTAAAACCTTAAGACCAGTATCCTATCGAGCTTCCTCTGACTGAGAAATCCAACCAGTGTAAGTAACACAGGATTGCATTACTCAGACAAGTATTGCTGTTGTGCAAACGGAGATCTCAATGAAGAAAATCCACTATCTGCTTGTACAATGGGATTGTTGTGCAAGCGACTTGATCCCAAATTAGTTGGCTGCTGAGATCTTCCAGTCAGTGGAGGATCAATAGATAATGACCTCTGGTTGCCGTTCTATAGACCTTAACCAGGGAATAAGCACTATTTAAGACACTGGGGTTCCATCATCATCTGCTGACTGTGTCATGGGGCCTAGAAACAGATTGGGATTGTAGTGGAGACAAAAGGAAAAGCCCCCTCATCCCTATACCAAGTTCCGAAGCCAGTCCTGTGGGTAGAAAGGTCATACACCTTCAACTAACTTTAAAAAAAAATCAATCTCATCGTCATTAGTTGCTTCATATTACCATCATATCCAAATTGTGTGATTTTAAGGTCATATCAACCTTACAAACCTAGCCGCCCCGAGTAGACATTGTCTAGAGGGGCGGGGTAAAAATCCAATAAATAAATAAATAAATAAATAAATTACACATACATCCTCTGATGAAGAGGAACTTTCAGCCCACGCTGTTGTCTCTAAAGATGGTCAAGTATTACAGAAAAGGTTGGAGCAAGTTTGGAAAAGGGGGAAGAAGAGTATTGGGCTTTGGTTTAAAATTCATCTTCACTTCACAGCTACCAGTCGCTTCTCACCTATCTCAGTTAGATTTCTCTTTGCCTCCCGATACAAAAACTGTGGGCTCAGATTCCAGAGTTCATTTTGGAAACCTACAGAAGTTAGCTTGGATTAATATATATTATTTATTTCTATGTACATGCACAGCTCAACTTATTAAATCCACCCCAGCACTGCTTCCACATTTGGTGTCTCTCCCTTGACAACAAAGACAGAAGTAGGAGTAAGGGACCTCCAGAAAAGCCTTTTCAGAAATGTCACTGAATATTAATTGTACCCATTTCCCCTTCTTAACAATATCTTCTAAAATTACAGGTGCCATCAAATACAGATCAGCTTCTCCTGTCCTCCATCTGCTTCCCCAACACAAAGCAACTAAACTAGGCGAAACATAAACCCTGACCACATAATAACTGAGGAGGCCATGAATTGAAAATTTTTGCAAAATTTGACAATACAGACAGCTGGGAGATACACTAGAGCAGCACTCATAAGATAAACAATTAAGGAAATAACAGCCTCCTGTGGAGCTATACAGAGCCTGACAACAAGTAGGAAATGAGTATTTAACAGCTTTATTAGAAATGCACATGCACTGCCATAGCAAATTACATTTAATCCCAATCACATTACAGCAACGTGCAACAGTTCAGGAAGAGCATTTTAAATGTCACTCTTGTATATGTAGAAGATTCTATAATGCATTATAGATTTCTACCAAATAGAAATAAGCCAAAAAAATCATTGCCAAACTTCAACATGGGGTTCAGCAGCTTAGCTAAATTATAGTTTACAATACAGTATTTATGAATTAATGTGATATCAACATACGGCTGACCCCACCAGTTCAAATACTGTATTGTCTTCCAGATAATATCATCTTTAACCTTAGCGATGTAAGCAAAATTCCCACCACAAGCACCCTGCTGTGGGGCATATGAATAAGAAGAGTAAATAAGTTGTATCCGTTTTTTAATTGCTGCCTAAGCTAAACACAAATACACTATACAGTATTTTTAAATCTTATGATAGTAATACCAAGAACTATCACAACACAAGCTATGACAAGCTATGAATTTGTCCTGAGAGAAAGCATTTCCTTCTCTCCTTTAGAAATATTACTGGTATCACTCTTTATTGAAAATATTTTTAGACATGTAGAAAATATGTTTGGTTCACTTCCGCCAGCAACACACAAGCTGCTGAATCGTTTTCATTCCAACCCACAGAGATGACAGCTACTACAATTGCATAAACCTACTTCTAAAGAAAGGGTAAAAGACTGTTTGTCAGTTTCATCAGATTGCTCTGAACATCTTTTCCCAAAGCCCCCACACTCCCACTGAAATTACAAATACAGTTCTGGAATTCTCGATTAATGCCATTGGACCAGACACAGTGCTGCTTAATTAGCAAAGGGTTATTGTGGGTGTGATAATACCGGATACTGTTTTCTAACGTTCCAGTCTCTGCTGACTAACTGCCTTTTACTTTTTAATGCATTCCAAACACTCTTTTCATCCCACATTCGTGCAACATTCTTGTTTATGTGTGTGTTTGTGTGTGTGTGTGTGTGTGTGCGCATATGCATGCACACTTCTTCAAGTTTCAATGCACAGTACCAGAGATGAAAAATTTAATTCCTAGCATATTTAAAGGCAGCCACAGGGGGGAACAAACAACACTCCTACAATTCTGCAGCTGAGTTCCAAAGATATAGTTCTGGTATACCTAAGAGTCATTTGTACCCAGTGGAATTCTTGACTTTTCTTCTGGCAGAAGAAAGCCTCTCATATTATACCACAAACTGCTTTTCTGAAAACCTCCTCTTTCAAAAATAGTTTCAGCACAGGCCTGCTGCTACTGGAGAAACACCAGCTCAAAGCCCCTCTAGGGAAACAAAACTAAGCCCCAGCAGTCTTGGCCCTAATGTTTTGTCTCACAGGTGAAAATAAGGCAATAGCAATTCCACACTTTAGTGGCTTTGTTTACATACAGACTGCTTTCAAACAAAATACATTTTGCCAGAATTATATTATTATTATTTTTATTTTCTTGGTACTTTATTGGCTCATTGAAACACACATACCGGCATACAAACGCACAACTATTTTTATCAGTAATTATCTCATTTTTAAAAGACATGAACAATGTACAGGACTTAAATATGAACAGCAAATAAATAAATTATTACACAGGCTTCCATGGGCTCTGTTCTTTGTGGTTTATTTTCCTTCCAGTATGGTACACAACTCACATTCCATCAAGCTTTTAAATCACTCCAAATGCTTCAAATACCTTTTCATGTCTCTAGCTCAAAATGTGCCAAGTTCAGTAAACCCAGCACACAATCCTGGCTTACGAACATGGATTTAGAGATGCAGCTACACCTAGTGATCAGCAAGGGATCACAGCAAACAAAATTCTGTAACTGAAAGACGGAAAATCTCAACTAATAATGGAGGCACATGTGAAAGCAAATATAAAACAGCAAAATGCCTAAGTAACATGGATTATCATGGAGAACAAAAGTGTTGTTGTACTTTACTAAAACAGACATTTATTCTGAAAAACTACTAATGAATCAAAAGGAACACACTGGAAAGTTGTGAAACGCAATACCTGTTAGAAAACAGTTTACTTTCACATTCACTTGTTTAACCAAACAAGTAAATAAAGCAATACATTTAGCATCAGATAGCATCATATAGTGCATCATGCCATCGTTGTTCAAGTAAGTGGTCAGAATCTAGGGAGCCAATTTAGGCTCATGTATGCCCAGAGAAAGTTAACCTTTCTTCTGTTTTGAGTAGAAAATACATAATAGTTTTTAAATGCTCCCCTTGGCTACATAAAGGTCCCCATAGAGCAGTATGACAAACTGGTTGTACAAGTGTGATTCTTTTAAATCATGGGCCAAGATTTTTTTAAAAATTTTTTAACTGTGAATAGATCCTGGTATCTAACAAGAATTAGACATCTGTCCTTATTTTCTGGTTGACCAATCACAAAATACTAATAAAACAACAACAACAACAACAACAACAACAACAACAACAACAACAACAACAACAACAACAACAACAACAACAACATTTACAAGCTACGGAAGGTGTGAAAAGTTCCTGCTGTGACAATCAGTATCTCCTCCACTAATATTAACTGGCTCCATTGTACAGTTTGGCCCTCTAGCAAGAGCACCACTAAATGCAGTGGTTTCTGAAACAAACTACAGAAGCTAGTATTTTAGAAGGTCAGCCCAGTTAAACTAGTCTATCTCAGTTTAGTTCCAAAAGGAAAGCCATCTGCATATACGGTACATCACAATGGACTGGAACATTTTCTCAGCCAAAGAATACAGAAAGGGGGGCATTCATTTTTCCTTTCAGCCCCTGCTGAAGTTTACAAAATGTTCACCCTTTATTTGATAACTATACTAAAAATTCTCTCTCTGCAATTGTCAATCCAACAGATTATATCAGTATTAAATACATTAAAAATATTTTTTCCCTTTGGTTATTTCAAGACACTGTAATTTTTCTTGTAGCATCTGTTAACTAAACTGTGAGACGAAAGATAGGAGTTCTTCAGTATAATTACATCCTTGTTATACAGTGCAGGGTATACTTTTCTATATTATCATAATAACTGTTATTTTAATCAGTGACTGAACAGAAAACTTTAATTTTTTAATAAGTAAGACAAGACAAGTCGGATATGGTTTCAGCACTAAAATCATACTATACGAACAATAACAGACAAGAAACAGACAAAATATAGGGGAAACAGAAACAAAAATGCTGTTATGTGAAATGTTCCCATCCAATGTCCAGGGATGGGCTATACAAGCACTTCCCAAAAACTGAACAAGGATAATCCAATATTTGGTGTTGTTGGCTTTGACAATTAGCGTCACCCATCTGGAATGAGAGGGAATGGAATCTAAACTCTTATCTACCAAAAAAAAAAACACCTGGGAAGTATCACTTTTTTTGAAGCACAGCTTCCAGAATATCACAGCCACCATGCTGACAGGGGCATTTTGGGATAATTTTTCCTATCCCATGATTCATGGTTCTGCTGAACTCTACACTGGTAGAACGTTCATGCATAAACGTGTACACACAACAGCCCAAGACTCAGGGAGATCTTCAGAATGTAACCTAACTGGCTTTGTCAAGGTTCCATCTACTTCAAGAGATAATCTAAACAAACTAAAAGAAGGTGCACAAATTTATGCTTACTCTACAGCAGCAAGATATAACATGCACATGTGAACTGGTCATCACAAACCTAACATGATGAAGAGAGATGCCACAGTTCCTCAGTATCAATGCTTTGCAGTGGGATCAACAGATGCATCAAACACACTAAGTGCAAAAAATACAGCAAGGCATATG
Source organism: Pogona vitticeps (assembly GCF_051106095.1). Taxonomy (NCBI): domain Eukaryota; kingdom Metazoa; phylum Chordata; class Lepidosauria; order Squamata; family Agamidae; genus Pogona; species Pogona vitticeps. The sequence continues at coordinate 181,748,857 of NC_135786.1, forward strand.
AATGTGTATCTAGCGCAGGCAATACTTTTTTCCACAGCATGAAGATTGGGACCATCAGTTGGACTAGTTCCCTCAACACAGCAGCCAGTTTATGCCCTTCAATGCCTGATCACCACAACAGGGACATTCCTAGACACACCTAGACCCAATGTTCAAACATAAACTGACATGAGTACGCTCCACAGGCTGTGATATAAAACTTGTACCATTTGTGTCTGTCTGCTCTGGACTCTATCAAAAAGTTCATGTCATACTCTGGGAACTCAGACTCATACTCTGTCGGGTTGATTCGGGTTGCTGGGTTCTCATGTTTAGAAAGCAAACCAACATTTAGATACAGTCTCGTCTCCCCTGGAATTCTTGCGCCAGCTGACATGGTCTTAGTATTACAGAATGGTTTTAAGAACATCTTACCTTCTTTATAAGACTGCAACAGAGATGTTAAGATTTCTATGCATAGCATTTCCTGATCACAGATATGTATACATATACATTCAGGAGATATAAATGTATGAAAGAGTACTTTTTAGCAGCCATACCTTTCTTGACAAGCATCTATGCAATGATATTGCCACACTCCCTCTAACAGTAGTGTTCTCCCCTAACTGGGACCCAATGTGGTGCGTGACAAAGTTAAAATATAAACGTATATGATCATTACAACTTTTAAAACTAGTTTGGTTTTAAATAAATGATTACTATAGGTTATAAAAATAATCTTTCAAAGTATGTAAGTAATTCCTATTTCCTACCCACTCCCCCAAATACAAGAAATGAAACAGCAAGAGCAAATGAATGAACATCAAAAGATATTAAAGGCGATTCCACCAGACCATCAAATACAAAGGAATCAATTCCTTTCATTTTACACTCTTTCACATATTATTACACATAATTACAAGAAGTCCACAAACCTAACATGGACAGCAGATATAAAATTTGGATCTCAGGCACTGTGCAAGCAAACAGAGCAAAACCTCAAGAGCAATCTAGCCAACAAAGTTAGAGTGCAAAAACAAAATACCAACAGGTGTCAATGATTTTTTTCAAAATTTTTATATTAGTTGGCACACAAGTTCTGTCACTTTGTATGGCACAAGGTAACTGTGCAGTATAATAACAGGTCTTTCTAGCTATGAGATAGGTAAAGGTAAAGGTTTCCCTTGACATTTAGTCTGCTCATGTTCGCTTCTAGGAGGCGGTGCTCATCCCCGTTTCCAAGCCGTAGAGCCAGTATTTGTCCATAGACAGTTTCCGTGGTCACGTGGCCAGTGCGACCAGACACGGAACGCCATCACCTCCCCACTGAGGTGGTACCTATTTATCTACTTGCAATTTTTATATGCTTTTGAACTGCTAGGTTGGCAGGAGCTGGGACAAGCGACGGGAGCTCACTCCGTCGCGTGGATTCGATGTTATGACTGCTGGTCTTCCAACCTTGCAGCACAGAGGCTTCTGCTGTTTAACGTGCAGCGCCACCACATGAGATAGGTTTCTGTTATTATAAAAATCACCTCATTCTTGGAATATGTCTGGTATTGTATATCAGAACCAACTACGGTGATAGTGACACATAGGCTTTTAAAGTAAATGGGTAGTGTGAGGTTGAGGACAGTGACACAGCCAACCCTGTCACTGTCCCACCCTCCCGAGGTCCAGCAGAATATCATGCAGCAAGTTCCTGGGTGGGTCTGGAAGAAGCTATGGTGTCATATGACCACCAAGGGAAGTAGAATCCACAGTGGATGTGGAGGACCAAAGCATTGGGAAGAGTCTGGTGGAATGGTATATGTATACGGTATAAAGAAAACACATGGACCAAGGTTTTAGTTCAGTTGAGGGTTCCTCACAAAGAAACTATGAGACACCTCACCCCTTAAACCCCTGTATAAATGGTCATACTGAGAGGAGAATGAAAGGAGGGAAAGGTGACCTAAGGAACCTCTACGAAAGGATCTAAAGGAGGAAGTGAAACCTGTCACAAGAGAGAGGAAAACGGACTCCCTCGATAGGACTGCCAAAGGCCAAAAGAATTCAAGGATCAGAAGAGGTGTGATGCCTGAGGGATTACAAGCTTACCTACCATGGTTTTCAATGGCAAAATCCCAACCTAAAATCCTAGACTGGCACATTAACCAGGGACAAAAGTAAGATTGTAGGGAATCATAAAGAAACTAGACCAAGTTGATTGAGTGTTCTTCTGTTTGGGGCAATCATGAAATTGTTATCATTGATCCCCTTGATCCAAGTTTAATATACCCTTGCTCAACTAGAAACTCTCATACCTCGTCTATGGAGTCTATGATGGAAGAAAGATTTCCTTCAGATCCCAGGGGATCAGGTGGAGATTACAAGTACGTAGCTTTCCCAGTTCCGTATCCCCAGTGAGCTTCCATGGCTGAGCAGGCCTTCTGAGTCCTAGTCGGTCATTCTATCCACTACAGTGGACCCTTGACTTACAGACGGCTTGACTTACAGACTTTTTGAGTTACAGACTTCTCTGGCCGCAAAATTTAGGTTTGACTTGCAGCCTGAGAATTGACTTACAGACCAGAAAAAAACCAAAATGGAACAAAAACGGCCTGTTACGGGATTAATCGGTTTTCAATGCACTGTAGGTCAATGGAGACTTGACTTACAGACTTTTTGACTTGAGAACCGCCTTCCAATACAGATTAAGTTCTCAAGTCAAGACCCCCCTGTATTCCACACTGGGTATCATATGATAAATAATTCTATTTTTAAAAAAGAGGCATTACCAAAAGAAAAACCACACTGTTTTCAAATTCCATTACACATCTCTTGGATGCTCACTATATAGTACTTGGTATTTGATAAAATATCAAGACCTTTTTTATATACAAAACTCAACACGTAGGGTTCCATCAGTGGCATCCTGCTGTAGTTTCTCTCTTACTTGAACAAAATCTTTTTTGAAATAGTTTTGTCTATATCGGATAAGTCACTACAAAAAAATTAATCAAAAGATAATGTACAGCAGAAGTTTCGTTGCACTTTTCAATATCTCTGCCTATCATCTTATTCAATGGTTATCGTTAAAGAAAGATGTCCAAATTACAGTAAATGCAAAACCAGAGCTCATTAACAATACTGGGATTCCAGACATACTGCAATCTCATAGGAATAAAGGTTTATTTTAATGTGTTTAGGCTGGTTTGTATTTGTTACACTTTAAATAAATATTTCTAGAGCTATTGGCCTGTATTAGTACTGCAGAAGACCTTGGTCCTTTTATTAAATATTATATTCTTTTTCCAATGTTTTAATGGGGGGAAAAAGATTATCCAAGGAAAACACGCAAAATATAACAGTGGAAATTTCTAATAAAAATTGAGTCTAAAGTGTAAAGCTTTGAAACTGCAGATGTGTTCTTGCCAACTTTGCAGTCTGTAATCTGAAAAACAGATTGCTTGGTTTTATTATGACATTAAATACTGGCCTTGTTTGAAAGGGCAGTTTCATCTGCACAGCTGAAGTTATGCACTGATGTTGCTGTGTCCACTATCAACATAGCAAACACTATGAGCCTACCATAACCGCAGTGGCTACCTCAAGATGTATTTTTTTGGTTTACGCAACCAAACTGAAATTACAATTTTCCTCTCTGTACTTTGAAATGATATCAGCAAAACTGTATGTATAAGTACTGTGGTATCTGAACAACGAAAGATATCATAGAATACTCAGGTTTTTCATAACTAACAATATTGTAAATAAAGTTTCATTGAGCGTAAGCTCAATGAAACCAGAGAAACAAGCTGTGGAGATCTTTCCTGAGTGTTAGATTTCATGAGAAGGCAAACCTCTGGAAAGCCTCTTTCCTAATGAATCCTTTGACTTATCTATAAACGTAGAAGAGAATGTTGAGAAAACACAGGCAGCTTTTATACACAAAGTCCCTGGAACATTCCATTAATGCAGAATGTGTTGGGGGGGGGAGAGAATCATCAACAGTGGGTTTTTTTTCAAGCCCACAATTTAGTCAGATAAGGGTGCTGCAGCTGAGGTTGCTGCTGCACAGAAGTGCTACTTAATGCACAAAACACCAAGTATCCAGCAGCACAGATAACCAAGAGAGTCGTACTTCCTGAGCAACGCAAACAGAACATGGAACCCAGATGTCTCCAATTTCTACCACTGGTTTTTATAGTTCCTGAGGAAAAACAAAACAAGGCAAACTGAAGTTACTCATTCCTTCCAACTATGTCAACGAAATGTTTCGCAACCCAGTTTGAGACCAAAATTAGGAGGCTGGGAATCGCAATTACACACACACACACACAAACATCATGACCTTCCCATTCCACTACATATAACAGAAAAGAACTAGGGGAGAAGAGACACAGCAGGAAGCTAAAGCAAAAGGCTGCCAGGTAGATTTTCTTTTGTTTTAGAAGTTATGTCTGGATGATCACCACTGTCACTAGTTGGCAGATGTTAAAACCCAAAGGAAACAGAGCACACATCCACTGCTTCCCCTTTGTTGTCCCGAAATTGTGATGATTAAGGCCTTTCTGTTTTTTTATGCTGATGAATGATGGGGAGTATGTTTCCCTCTACCCAACTCTGAAAGACACAGAGACTCTGAAAGTCCCTTTTTTGCATCCTGCCCCCAACTGCTGTCACAGCATAAATTTCAAAGAGGGTTTTCAGCCCAGCCCAGTGGATCAACCTTGACTCTACAAAAAACTGAAGGGGAAATGAGGTGGTCTCTCTCTCTCTCACACACACACACACACACACAAACACACACACACACACACCACTCCCTCTGAGAGGCCCACTCTGACAGTCGCGTGCCAGGACGCTGCTTAGCAAAGCAAACTCCCTCTGCTTGCTTGCTTGCTTGCTTGCTTGCTTGCCCGCCTCCCAGCCCGCCAGCCTTGCCTAGCCAGAGCGTCCCTAGCTGGAAAGAGGGGCATTTCAAAGCTGTGCAACCTACCCGCGGCTGCCCAACAGCCACCCGCCAGCCGCCAACTTGCAAAAAGTTTTGCTAGGGTTTGGATTTCAAGTCAACCACCCTATATAGACACAGCTATCTAACGCGAGCCTCCTGCCTAAGTGGTTTTTCTCTGCATCCCCGGGGTTGAGCGAGTCGTGCCAGATCGTGTTCCAGCCTTCCTTCCGCCTCTTCAGCACTTTTGCACCAACTAACGGGATCCCTCTCGCGGCCCCTTGAACTCCCCCCCCCCCGTTCCAAGCGTCTATTTTCGTGGAGCGCCCCCCCCCACCGCCGCCAAGGCACGAAGCAGCTCCAAAGGAGAAGCAGGGGAAAATTAAGTCCCAATACACACGACGTCGCTCAACGGGGCCAAACGATACAATTCACCATAAAGGGGGCAGTTCCCGGACTTCTTACCTGTGAAGGTCTCTGCTCCGGCCCCCAGGAAAAGTCCAGCCAAAGTCAGGAGGCAAGTTGCAACTTTCCCCATAGTTCCTTCTTCCGAAGAAAAGCCCCCCTCCGGGCCTCCCAGGTAAGAGGGAGGGGAGGCTAGGGCGACCCCTCAGCCCCCCTCCGTGGTCCCTTTTGGCTGGCAGCGAGGGACTTTTTTTTTTAATAAAGAAAGTGGGGGGGGTCTCCGAAAGCACCTCCGTCTCCTCCTCCCGCCTGGCCGCCCCGCACGTCGGATCAAGGCGCTCCCTGTTGCGCCCGCGGTTCGTTCCTCGAGCCCCGCCGTTCCAGGCGCCCGACCGAGCGCAGCAACTCTCGCCTCGCTCTCTCGTCCCCGCACTGGCTCGCGGTCCCCCCGGCAGGCAGGCAGAGGAGCGAGCAGGGAGGCAGCCGAAAGCGAGCGGGCGGGCGCCAAGTCACGCCCAGCGGTCGGCGACGCCGGCTTTCCCCCGCTAGAGGGCGAGTGGCGTCGAAAACTCAACTCAACACCCCCCCCCTCCCTCCCTCCGCCGCCAGCTTGCTTTGGATGCTCGGTCGGAAAAAGGCACCGTTAGCTGCGCCGGGAGACGGGGGGTGGTGGCGGCGGAGAGCGCGCCGGGGATGAGGGGAAAGGGCAGGCAGACTGGCGGGCGGGGGCTGGTGAGAAGACTGGCGCGACCAAACCGGGAGAGGAAGCGTCCAGCGCAACGGAGGGGACGCGGGACCTCAGTCAAGCAAGAGCACACACACACACACCCTTGTTCCCCCTGAGGAGCCCGCCCTGAAAGCCGCGTGCCAGGAGGTCGCTCAGCAAAGCACCCGCGCGCTCTCTCTCCCTGCCCGCCAAGCCTGGCTCTGGCGAGAAAGAAGCGCGTGTCTGAGCCGGGGAGCCTCCCCGCTGCCGACCTCCAGCTGCCGGCCAGCCGTCAACTTGGAGAAAGTTTTGTGAGGGCTGGGATGTACAGCCAGCCCCCTCCCTCGAGGACTTTTATAGCGAAACCGGCTAGCTCAAGGGCATTTCCCAGCCGTGCCAGATTTTGCCCAAGCCCTCCCGGCCCGTTTCAGGACTTCCGCGACAGGCAGCCCACCTGGCGACCCTCCCTCTCGCTGCGCCTTGAACTCCCCTTCGCCTGTCCAAGCCTCCTTTCCTGCCCAGGCGCTGAACAGCTCCGAAGGTCTGTGTGTGTGTGGGGGGGGGGAATTAAGTCTCAAGCCCCAAAGGCAACGCGTCCCGGAAGAAACCTTTCCTACGACCCATAGACGAAGGGGCCAAATTGTACAGCGGGGAGGGGGCGGCGCCTTACCTGTGAAGGGCTCCGCTCTGGTCACCAGGAGCAGGCCAGCCAAAGTCAGGAGGCAAGTTGCAACTTTCCCCATAGTTCCTTCCTCCAGAGGGGGGGGAAAAACCGTTCCGGGCCTCCCAGGTAAGAGGGAGGGGAGGTGAAGGCAGCACCTCAGCCTCCCTCCGTGGTCCTTTCTGGACGGCGGCGAGCGCCCGTTTTGTGTTGAGAAGGGACCCCCGAAGCACGTCCGTGCCCTCAGTGCCGGCGGCTCCAGGGAAAGAGAACTCGAGAGAAAGCCCGCGCTGCCTGTTGCGCCCGTCTTCCTCCGGGACAGCCCTCGGCGAGCGTCTGGCCCTCTTCGCGAAGCCCACTCTTCCTCTCGGCTCCAGCGCCTCGCCGCCGCCGCCTCGCCGTTCCCCCCCCCCGCCCCGGCAGGCAGCCGAAAGCAAGCGGCCAAGTCACGCCCAGCGCCTACAACGCCGTCTTTCCCCGGCCAGGAGGGCGGGTGGCGTCAAAAGCTGCACCCCCGCCAGCCGCTTGCCTGACCGCTGGGGCGGAAGGCGCCGCTTGCCTTCTCGGCGAGGGAAAGCTAACGGGACGAGAGGAGGCGGGCCGGCGGGCCGGCGCGAGCCAGCGAGCAGCCAGCAACTAACTGGGCGCCAATGCCGGCTGCCTTGAAAGACCGGGAGACCAGCAGACGGGAACAAACAAAGCGAGGCATGGCTCTCCGGTGAGGGGCGACGAAGGGCGTTTGACAACTCCCCCTCCTGGAATCCGATCGACAATCAAGAGGTATCACTAATAAATAGACTCCCACCCCACATCCTTGGGATGAAGTGATTAATGGGGGGGCAGAAGTCCTCTGGAAGTAAGAAATCATACCAAGTTTGCTGTGCCCATGTTTCTTTCTAAGGAAGCACTGCCGTGCAATCCTATGCACATCTCCTCAGAATAAAAGATATACAGTACAGAGTTCAATATGGGGCATAAGGAAGCATAGGATTGCAGCCTTAGGTTCAGCCAAGCAGAGGCACTCTTAATAAATGTGTTGTGCCATAGTTCAAGTCCAGGAACATGTGCAGATTGCTGGCCTTCATTCCCACACTCACTTCGAATCATTTGGCATTTTCTGGGTGTTTTCAAGTACCTTTAAATTCACCTTTCAGTTTAAATGATTCAAATAAATGATTATGCCTCACTGAAACGTGGGCTACAGGAAAGTATGGTGAAAACGTGTTGGATGTGTTACTCTGTGAAAGTGGAACTGCCATGTTGTGGCCTGAGGTGAAGAGTTAAGTGGCCATAAAAATAGAAGTATCATAAAGGTGAGGGAAAGCAGAGAAGGGCTAGGAGGTAATCACGGTAAGGCAATTCCTAGTTCTTCTTGCAGAAGAAGAAAAATGATCAATCTAGAGACTCTCTGAGACTCCCACTTATGTAGGGTCACTGAACAAGGACGGAGTGCACTGCCTAGAGGGGAGAAAAATTACTCCAAAATTTAAGGAGGAGGTGTTCCTCCAGTGCTGATCTGCCTGTGCATTTTCAGAACAATTTCCCATACTTATTCAGTTTTGTGGAGCACAAAATGCATTCTGCATATGTCCTCAAGCATGCTTTTCTGTCAGGTCTTGTGGGAACCACATCTGGAAATTTAAAGAAACATAGATGAACAGATGTTGTCCCAAAGGTGTTAATAAGGTTACTCATTCCTCTTTATCCTGCACTGTCCATGTTAACAGCATTTTTGTACCCGTTCTTTTCGAAGGGGATGATTTCAGCCAGCTCTGCTGCTTCTGCAGAGAAACAGTGGAAGTGGGAATGAAGAGAAATATATTCCTCATATTCCATCAAAGGGCTGCCTTTTCCTTTCTCACAATTTTTTTCCAGTTTAAGAAACTGTTGTTATTGGTTTTAGAGTTGCATATTAGCTCAATAGCAATACCAACCATTGATGCTTTCAGCAAATATGCAATAAGGAAACCAAGGGAAGATTGTTCCCTCCACACTCCAGAACTTAAGGGGACGGTTGCAAACAGGATTATAAAAGTGACCTGTTCTTTCACAATTCCAGTGGCAAACACATGTCATCTAGCCTTGCCCTCTAAAGAAGACCAAATAAATGAGGACTGAATCAACACTGGTCCCAGACACTTAAGCTCTTAACACAAGACTCAGTCCTACTATTTATGTCTCTAGGTCAAACTACAAGTTACCTTAGTGACCCTGCCATTTTTATTTTGGCAGAAAACAGGTTGTAACCCAACTGCTGCTGGCAGGAGAAGCCTGCTAAACTGTAAGCAATAAGTACAACAGATGTATTTGCCAGGTTTGTGGGTGCCAGACAAAGTCTCAGGAAATTGCAATGCTTTTCTAGATGTCTAGGCAGGGAAGCAAATCGCAGGGTCAGTGGTGCCGGAGAAGAGCATTTGATTTTGTTTGTAAGGTTGCTTTAAAGCCAGTCATGTGTCTTTGCCTGTTTCCAGAAGATAATACTGCAGCTCACTGGTTCAGGATGAAAAGTGTCTGCATGTATGTGTTGGGGTACCTGTGCAATCTCAGAATTCCTAAAGTAGAGGAGTTGAGGACGTTAGAGGGTGCATGAACCTGGTCCTGCTTTTTTGACATCACAAGCTTCTCTCTTTTCTCAGGTTTGGGTCCTGAAATCTCAGGGAATGGGGTGCTGCTGTCCTGACTACCATAGTGGAAAAGCAATAACAGTGTTAGTACTTCTTTTGTCTTGCTCACTGGGCTCGGCAGCAAGCAGGAGTAAACCAACAATGCTTTCTGCAGAGAAGATCTGAGCAGCTGCCTATGCCCAGGGGCAGTGCACCATAATAGCTTGATCAAGGAAAGAGCAGCCTGCTTCATCCTCTCACTTTTTCCACTCATCTTTGCTGTCTCTCCAGGTGGCACCAATATGGGGATGGAGCTAAACAAGCCCATTTCTCCTACATCCTGCTGCCCAGGGAAGAGAGAGGATAAGCAGACAGAGCTGCTGCTGCTTTTCCTTGTTTGTATGCACTCTCATTTCGCCTTCCACAAAACAGCAATGGTAGTGCATGAGAGGACTAGTTCAGGGTCCTTCCAGGCTCGTTTCCCCTCCCTTCCCCCATTTCCTATATACAGTATTTCCCATCCCAGACAGAGCAGAGGATGGGGACTGAGATTATTCTGAACTTTTTAGAACTGCCCATAGGCTGTTTTCGTGTTTGAACAGAAGTAGCAGTGTTATCTACACTTAAAAAAATGCTTAGCATAACAACTAGTTTGTTGGCAGAATTAAAGGGGAAAAAGAGAGGTTGAGAACATAAAAAAAGTAGTAGCTACCAACATGAATTTGACCCAACTCCGGGAGACAGTGGAAGACAGGAAGGCCTGGCGTGCTCTGGTCCGTGGGGTCACGAAGAGTCGGACATGACTAAACGACTAAACAACAACAAAGTATTTTAAAGGCTAACAGGTTTGTTTCAATGTGAGCTTTCTCAGAGCAGAATGCTCCTCTTGACAAGGAGTTGAATTTTTATGCTAAACTCACATAATTGAGGGTACGGAGCTCTTTTGCCTCATGTCTTTGGCGGCAAGGGTGGGGAGGGTGAGCAACACAAATGGGAAGATGTTCAATTTGTGAAGGATTGCTGTCACTGTAAGAGCTATGCTGCAGAGATAAGAGAAAACAGGTTTGATGTAGCCCATTCCTCCAACCTCATTGTTGGCTACTGACTTTCTTGGGGGGGAGGCATTCTCATTAGTAGCCCCCAGAGGAAAGTATGAGGGCATTTCCTCTTGCTCACAGCTGCTTTGTCTGCAGAAGAGCCTGGTCGGGATTTGTGTTCCTGGCAGGAAGCTACTTCAGCTAGAGGAAAAAGGGTGTGTTTGTGAAACTCAAATCTCACATGGGATACAAAAATGTCTCATTAACTTTCTCACTTAGTGCAACATGCCAGAGCCTCAGCTGCACTAGCCACAAGAGAAGTTAGAAAACTAGCTCTCTTGGCTACATTCCCCATCATTGGGGGGGGGGAACAGGAGGGGACAGGAGGCAGCAACAGTTGCAGTTTGAACATAAATAAAAATGAACAAGCTTAAAAGCAATGTACAGGTAATAAATCCCTCCTCACTTGTACTAGAAAATCATTTTCTCTCCCCATCTTTGACAGCTGAGGCCTATCTATACCTCTTCTTTATTCTTTGGCCCTGTGCTATTCTGATGCACTATTTTTTTAAGCAAAGGAGCAATAGAGTGAAAATGAAGTACAGTAACACAATTACAGTTTAGCTTCTGAAAACAAGAGGAATTGTGTGTATACCACTAATTGTCTGTGTTACCTTATATGTGTTTACTAATGATCAGATTCAATTATCTACAAATGCAAACATAAAAAATTTTTCATGCACTAAATACTGATGTGCTGTTGGCTCAACAAATTTTTTTTCACATCTTGTCAAATCTTAATAATGTACACTGAAAATACAGGGAAGTTGATATCAGTGCACAAAGTTGCAAACCCTAGTTAACACAATTATTAATGGATTGTGGAGGACTTTCTAGATATCATTTGAGATCTATTCTGCCTCGGGGGGGTGTCACTCAGTGGTGCCTCGCTTAACGGCGATAATCCCTTCCAGGAAAATCGCCATTAAGCGAAAATATTGTAAAGCGAAAATAAAAACCCCATTGAAACATATTGAAACCCATTCAATGCATTCCAGTGGGGTTAAAACTCACCGTCCAGCGAAGATCCTTCATACGGCGGCCCTTTTTGCTGCCCGTATAGCGAGGAATCCGTCCTTAAACACAGCGGGGAGCCATTTTAGTTACCTGGTGGCCATTTTGAAACCGCTGACCAGCTGTTTAAAAATCATCGTTTTGTGAAGAATCGGTTCCCGAAGTAGGGAACCAATCATCGCAAAGCGAAATTCCCCCATTTAGACCATCATTTTGCGATCACAATTACAATCACAAAAAGATCATCATAAAGCGGATTCGTCGTAATGCGGGACAGTCGTAAAGCAAGGCACCATTGTACACTGCTTTAGATTTGAATATATCATTAAAACATCAGTGAGGGCCCACACCTGAAGAACAAATTACTGTAGATACTACATTGTTAGAAGGGACAGTTCTTAAGTGTTAGACTAAAATTACTTTAATTCTGTGAGTTTTGCAGATCTCATACAGTTTGCACGTTAGCTGGCTTTGTTTTGTGATCGGCCATCAGGAAAAAACATCAACTTAATTTGCATTATGATTTCTTAGACACAACTGATAGAGAGAATTAGCTGAAACATAAATGTGTTTTAGTCTTCTAATAATGTGTTAACTATAAAGTATATGCCCAGCTAAACTCAATAAGAGTTTAATAACATATGTAGGATTGTAGTATTGCATCTAGGGAGCAGGTTGATTGATGGCATATTGAGTATCTGAGTGCCATAGTGGGTAGAGGGTTACACTATGACTCAGGAGACCTGGGTTCAAATCTTCACTTGGCCATGGAAACTCACTGGGTGGTAACAGTGGGTAACCACTCCTGGAATATCTCACTTACCTTGAAAACTTTCAGTTTAATAGCACGTAACAACTAGGAGTGGATATTTTAGATTTTGTTTGCACTACAAATCCCACAGTATTCAACTGTGTGAGTTCTGACAGACAGACACCTAAATTTGCCTCACTTAGAAAAAAAGGTCCAAACTAGAAGGCTTTGAAGCCTAGTCTGCAGAGCTTCCTGTTCAGAAAAAAAAAATAAAAAAAAAGAAAAGTGTGCAAGTTTATATACCATTGCATAATGTTTAAAGCATTTTCTAAGCGGTTTACAATTTAATTATGCAGGCTGCACATTGCTCCTGCCCCAACCAATTGGGTACTCAATTTACTGACCTTAGAAGGATGGAAGGCTGAGTGAACTTTGAGCTGGCTACCTAGGATTGAACCCTTGGTCGTGAGCAGAATTTTGGCTGCAGTGCAGCAGTTTAACCACTGTGCCATGAGAAAGAAAACTCCCAGCTAGCACTGGGGGATTTGTAATCTAAGCAAAATCTGGAAAGCCCATCCTTTGTATCAATAACACAAAAGTCCTCATGCTTTCCTCTTTCCTCTTTCTTACTGTCCCTTTTTAATATTCTCTGTCTTCTTTGTCTTTTTGAGGATGCTGAGTGATCTACCCTGATGGTCCCAGTAGACCTTCCTAATTACATCTCCCCTAACTTAGTGTGGTGATCTAACAGGGAGTCTTGAAGGAATGGGAAAAGCAGTTGAGGACTAAAGGTTATTCTGAAGAGAATTAACATTGGGATGCAAAAGGTGTTGAGCAATTAATTTCAACTGCTACTACCTTGGCCTTACAGAGTTTTAAGATTGTTAATGCAGTTTGACTAAATGATTTTTGAGCCTTTAAATGGAAGCATCAGAGAAACAGATGACGCTTAGAGCTATTGTACATAGTAAACCAGAGAACAGTTCTATTTGTGGTATTATGAGATAACAGCTAGCGGTCTGGCATAGAAGAAAAACAAACATTGCAGGGTGCAAGAATGGCCATAGAAATCAGACATGGGAAGTGGTCCAGTTCACAAAGTTTATTCTAAAATGGATTGCCTTTTTCCTACCTCCATAGTCTATCTCCGTATGCATTTAGAAATGAGATCCAGTCCAGAGCAGGGTGTAACCCATTGGCCTTGCATTTCAGGTGCAAAATGTATTTGGGCAAGTATTTCTTTTACCAGCATGGCACTAGAACTAACAAAGGAGACTTGCTGTTGCCATCTTTATAAAGTGGTGCAGCGAGAGCCCAAACCATTTTTTTTCTTCCCAGTGTAAACATATGTCTGCCTTTAGCCATATTTTCCACCCTTAGATTTTTTTTAAAAAGTTCTCTTTTTTTCATTCCCATATACTTAACAGGAATCTATATTTTAGTTGATGGCATATTTATATGGTAGGCCTACTGTTTCTGCATGACTCAGTCACCGTTCTTTCTGTTTATTCTCTTGTTAATGACAGGACTTCATCTATGCTGAGGCTGGGTTCTCTGGGGTACTTTTGTGCCTTCTCTGCTTGCTTTTCTGTTTCCTGTGCATTCTTAACAACTTGTGGTCACTTGATTGCTTGAAGTGGTTGGGATGCCATCCATTTTCTTTTCAGCTGGACACTACTGAGTTTGTCTTTACATCCCAATTCTCTCCCCCTCTTCTCCTTTGAGTCACTTCCTCCGCCTTGTGTTATATTTATTGCACCCTACATTAAGCACAACTCAATGTTGTCCTTCTAATTGGTCCTCAAACTGAACAGTCTTTAAAATTGGGCCAGTATGTCTCTTTGAATTTTGTAGACTTATTAGTAGGCCATGGAATTAGAGGTCCCTTGTGGTGTGAAATTTGAGGAAGGAGACTCAACTCGATTGTCTCCCCCACAAAAAAGCATGTCCAAGAAAATGGCAGCTGCCACAAAAAGTGGCCATTCACCTGAAACATGAAATGGATGTCAAATTCAGATTTAACATTTAATGTTTGCAAAATTCTGTTTTAAGCAATTTAAGCACCTTTTTTCTCTCATGAAATCAGGCTGCTAATTTGTTTGTATCTGTTCCAGTTCCAAAGCATTACAGCTCAAACCTTACTTTATAGCTCCTCCAGATAAATTCAGCATCCCTTCCATTTACTGTACTAGCCTTTGTTGGGGTTGTACCTGTTCAATTTTTGCATTACTGTTTTGTTTTCTCTTATGATATCATGCAAGATTTGCTTCTGCCAAAATTGATATAATAATGCCACAAGAGGCTGTTGAAACAACCAATTTTAAAATGGCTGCTAACCTAGGTTTCAATTACCTCTGGTATTCCCTGTTTCCTTCCATGTACGCACTCCCACACAGTATACTTTGGTCTCCATTATAATCACAGCTCAGGATTTCAATGATGTTCACATTGTAAAATCTCTTAAGAAGAAATATGTGTGGATTTTAAAAAAACTTATAGTACCTTGAGAGACCACCAAATTTATTGTGCCCTACGTTTTCATGACCCAATATGTGCAGGGATGTGTGCGTGCGTGCCTTAGCTACCTTTCTCCAAAATAACCATTGCCAAGTGGTCTTTGTGCTTGGAAATATCTTTACACAGTCATTTGCTGCATTTGAAGTATCAAAGAGAGGATTGCCTTCAGGCTTCCCCATTGGTATTCTGGTATAATTTTGCTATGTCTCTGCTTCACTGCAGGGAGACAAGCTTTAGCAATAGAGAGGAGGCTTTTCACCTTTCCTTGCACTATGTACAGGACATAGATGAAATCTTGTGCCTGGGTCAAAAACTTACTTGTTCAAAATAATGGAAGTACTAGCAAATTGCAACATAACCTTGGGGGGGATATTTAGAGGACTTCATTTTCTATGGAAGTAAAGTTCTTTTAAAAAAATATTCTCTGCATTCTTTCTATAACATAGTGTATTTGTGAGTATGTTCATGTCTCCAATATACTTCTATATTTTGCATAGATGAACAAAATAAATATTTACAACCATATAAACCTCTAGTATTATTTCATGTAGACAATAGTATGATATCATCCTTCCTATAAAATATGGATCCAAAGTGGTAGGGGACATGGGATTTTTACAGCAGTACAAATAAACGTTCAGATACTAAAAAAAACTACTAATGTGTTAGATTGTCTTCTAGCTTTTCACTGATCTGAAGACCTAGAACCAATATACTGTATCATTGGAACAGGTAGAAGGGAGAAGCACACATACAAGAGATTCTGGACTGGCTTCTCACTTCCTGCAGAATATTAGTACTATAGTGGTACAATTAAAAACTACTACCAGAACCGGAGCAGGACTCAGTGGCAGACAACAGGCTTTGTATCCTGAATACGTTAGGTTCATTCACAGTCTCCAGGTGGAGATTAAAGCCTAAAGAGGCACTGCCAGTTAATTTAGACCAAGGTCAGGCAGAAGGTAGATAGAGATCTGCTGGGGATCACTGGGTAATTTTCACTAGATCACTTGGGGTTTCCAATTCATGTTCATTTAACAAGAGTAACAACAGTAGGCCTTTTCCTGCTCCTATACTAGTGTACAGAAATCAAGAAAACTACTCTGTGTGTATGCATGCACATGCTGAAGTGCATATATGTGTGAAAAGCAGCAGGTTCACAATTAGAAGCAGATCTGCCTTAAGACATAAAGAACAGTCATTTTTCTGCAACAATATTTTTTAGTTCTGCAAGTTGCAAAGTGGCTTGCTTTTATTTAACAATTGGTCACATGGAAGTAAAATGTGGACTTCATGTGCATATTGATTACACAGATGTAACAGCTTTGAATACTGTCTCTCTAGAGAGATAATGTTTTGTCCCCTTCTAACTGTGAAGCTGCTGTCTCATATAGTTTAGCCTTCTCATTTCCAATACAGAATAACCAAAATGCATGTTGAGTCTTGAAGCTGTTAAGCAGGGCGTCAAAGGAGTGGCTAATTAGATGGTACAGTACCTGCTATGCTTTGAACAATAGTCTATTTCATATAGCTGTATTTGGTAGAGATGGAAACAGTTACTTTTTGGGATTATGGTTCCTAGGACACCCCAGTCATTACCATTGTTAGTTGTTAGTTCAGCAAATAGGGTAGCCAGACATGTTCTCTAAATTGCACACCATTAATAATATATGCACAAATCAAAGTATATCTATTCCTTTTTTATTAACTGTATTTAAGACTTTGATACAATTACTCAGCAGAATCTGGTTGAGCATCAAATGTCTGCTTCCCCTAAAACTGCATAATACATGTCGCCTTCCTGCTTTATTTTTCCATTAAGTTCACACTGGTCAAAAAGAGAATGCATGTTTATCTCTCAGAATGGATCATCTCCCTGAGATTTTGCATTCATATTGTGAGCAACACATTTCAAACCGATTCAACAGCTGGCATGGCATGCAGTGACACCAGGCCCTTCAGGAATTTGAAGTGATTCTTTGTCTTTTTAGCTGTTGTATTTGAACACCAGAGGAAAGGAACGCTTTGTGCCTGCTTTTTCACTTCAATACCATTCAGCCAAAGAAAAAAGTAAATATCGTAATCGCTATTCAAAACCTCCACAGAATGTTAACAGAATGGGTTCACAATAGTTTCTGACCCTCATTTCCTATAAGGATTGCCCGTATTCCCTTAACTATTCATAACATTAGATGTGAGCGTCTGATGGGAACGTAAAGCAATCTTACTTTTGCAAGTTCTCAGAAAACCTTTCCTTGTTTTTGATATTGTTTTGCACAGCAGATTATTATCTCATACTTCTATCACAGTAAATAAAATGGTCATGGTGAGGGGGTGTTTTCTGGAATGGAACAAATCATCATCTCATCTTTGTCAGTTTGCCTATCTTCTCTTAGGTGTTCACTGCTTTTTAGAAAGAGGAGGTGGAGGTGGGTTGAATTCATCTATCAGTACTCTTGGTTGAAGAACTGCCTGGTCTTCAAGAGGATAAGGGGGAGGCATGCAAGTTAAATGTGCTTCATGCAGTCATTTTCCCCTCGATTGCTTTTGAACCAGCAGCTGATGTCCATTGAAGGGACACAAGTATTCCCCTCCAGCAAGTCACTCCAGTGAAGATAATAGGAGTTTATTTAAATGGTATGTATAGCCCTGATCAGGCAAAAAAGCATATTTACACATGAGAGGATAAGAAATGAAATGTGTGTTCAGTTGAAAATGGCTTTATTTGCATGCCGTAAAGTATTTTCCAAGATGTGGATAAAGGCTCGTAAGAACTGACAGTGATTTGTCAAATCCATTCACATCATATGAAAGACTGCTTGTCACTAGTCACCATAACATATATCACATTTTGCCCCATTAACTGATAATTTTAAATTTAGTGCAAACTTGACTGCCAGTCTGCACAGAAGGAGTTTTTTAGTAATAGATTTTCCAGCTTCAAAGCTTAAGAATGGGCCGAAAACAGCTTGCACAAGGCATTTTGCTGCCTGAGGTGAAGGACAAGTTGATATTTTTTTCCCAATCCATACAGGCATGCTGACTGGACTTCCCTTCATCACTGGTAATGATGTTGTGCCCTACACCACAAATTAATCTCTTTTTAAAAAATTCAATAGCTCTTTGTTCTAAGTATGAAGAAATTTGTCAGTGTTAGAAAATTCTTGTAAAGAATAAACAGAAACAAAATTCTCAACCATCCCACCAGGGCACAACAACTAAGAAGACATGAGAGGCTGCATGTGTCAATAGATGCTTCCCATATGATATCTCCCCATACCTTTCTTTCCTATAGTGCCAAGACTTGCTTTGAAACTAAAGAAAAGAGTGCTTAGCAAAATGAAAAGATGTTCCTAAGAATAACATCCAAAAAACCCAATATAGGTGGTATATTGGGTGGGATGGAGACGAAATCCAATTTAGAGAAAATCTACTGAAATGTAGTTGTAATTCGCTTGTTCCGCTGATTTCATTTGGACTGCTTTTAGCATGAATGAGGGTGCAATCAGATGAGCAAGTTGGTTCATGCTTTTTTCTGTTGGTGACACAATGTAATCCTTGGAGTGAACCAGCCCATCCCCAGAGTGTTCTTATCCGTGCCTTTCTGGATCCTTGTCAGGAGCTTCTAACTTTGGAGTTCACTTCCAGCATATGCAATTGCTGAACACAAACCAAAGTGAGATTGGGGATTAGCATAATAAACCACAATTCCGCTCACCTCATTTGAACCAATATAACTTTTGAAGAAGTTTATTTATCAAATCCCCATTGATTCAGTAGGACCACTCTGATGCAATTTACTACAACAAGCAACAGGATTTTGGCTTTTGACTTTCTTCTCAGCCACAGAAGAACACAGGCTCTCCACCAGGGGGCATAGTAGATAATAGCAGGAGTAGAAACTCTATTATGTCTGTTATTATAAATGTCTGCATCTCACATAAACATCAAACAGCTATGTACCTATCAGCAAAATACACTGAAACTTTGCAGGTTGCATTAAATTTTTTCCTGGTTAATGGCTATATGACTCTCAGTGGTAACAATAGCAAGTCAGTTTGTTTTCTTCTATATTGTGTACTGAGTGGAACTGAGTATTATTGTGTAAAATTATTGTGCTGTGTATTGAAAGAGTATCTAGCTATTGTCTGGGGCCATGAGCTAGGAGTGTAATTTCCAGAAAAATGATACCAGACTAAATGAAATCCAAGCGGCAAGAAACAGATTCCAATCTGCAGTACTCTGTTATGGCTTGGTGGATGGGTGGGTGGGTGTTAGCCCCAGAAAGTAAGTGAGAAAAAATGTTTAAAAGATTAAAATGAGAGTCATTGGAGTCTGTAGGAAGTGTGTATAGTCTGGGGAAAACATTCCAGTTTGAACATATGATTCAGAACCCTTAGAATATTTGAAAAAGGAGGAATTATTTTTCCTCAATAGATTTCCTAGCAGAGTCCTGTTACAGTTGCTACAGAAATTATTCAACAGCCATTTTTTTCAATTAATACTACCAAAGCAACACACACTGGTCTACTGGGCAGGATTTTCTTGGGTTGTGTGTCCCCAGCAACTAAGCATATTGAAGGTTGCTGGAGGAACTAACAAACAGAAGTCTAAATTCAACTGCTCGTCCAAGTTAAAATAAACCCTTGAATCAATGGCTGAATAGTAAGTTGCAACTGCTGCAGATCCCACTGATTTAATGAGTCTACTATATTTTCCACTGAAAACTAGATTTAGGTAGTTTTGATATCAGAAAAAATGTAATTCCCTAGAATTATTGATTAATTATGCTTTGTTTTTCCTTTGCTGACTTATTATTTCAGGGTGCTATTGTTGCTGTGACAGTTTGTATTTATTTATTTATTTATTTGTTTATTTGTTTGTTTGTTTGTTTGTTTGTTTATTTGTTTATTTGTTTATTTGTTTATTTGTTTATTTGTTTATTTTATCCATATTGCTAATTGTTCTTGATTATTTTCTTTCTACTGAATGATAAAATAAAAATTAAATGAACAAGAGTTTGCAAACCACAACTCAATCCTGCCATGGCAGAGGTGCAATTAATTGGTAGTTCACTAGTTTTGGGTGCTGGCATTTGAATTGTATTCCCCTTTAAAGACCAGGTCTATAGGTTAGATGTGCTCTAGAGCAGTGGTCCCCAACCTTGGGCCTCCAGATGTTTTTGGATTTCAACTCCCAGAAACCCTGACCAGCAGAGGTGGTGGTGAAGGCTTCTGGGAGTTGTAATCCAGGAACATCTGGAGGCCCAAGGTAGGGGACCACTGCTCTAGAGCAGTGGTTCCTAACCTCAGGCAACCCAGATATTCTTGGACTTCAGTTCCCAGAAACCCTAGCCAGCACAGCTAGTAGTAAAGGCTTCTGAGGGTTGTAGTCCAAAAACACCTGGGTTACCCAAGATTGGTCACTACTGCTGTAAGCAATGCACAGTATTTACCAAGAAACTGGCAGTCATGGATGACTCTGATAGACAAAGACATAATGGTCAAATTAAGTTCTAAACAAAAGCACAGATGTCTGTATTTTAACACAAATAAATACATTTTACTCCTTGTGATATAATTTTTTCCTAGTGGTACTGCAGCTTTATCAAAATTCACCTTGCATTGTTTAAAAACTAGAGTCAAAAGACAGATGTGGTAAAAATAATTACTAAGAAAAACATAAAGGAAATCACCACTCAGTTTTAGGTTGTGTGTGCACACTGAACAATGTGCTCTCTTGGGAATGCTCCATTTCCCCACTCACTTCTTTTGCTCACCCCTTCCCTCCCTCCCTCACATATTTAATGTCAAGGCTCAGATAAATGAATCTAATATACCAAAGGCAAGTGAAAAGAATGAAAACAAAGACTGAAGCCAAAACAAAGCAGAGGGAACATGCGGTGATAGAAAGAGGGGTGGACAAAAGTAATTGTAGACCCAAGGATATGAACATAAAATAAACATGAAAGGGGGAAGAGAAAAATGGGAAGAAGGACGAACTAGGTGTGGGGTGGGTAGAATGACTATCAGGTGGATACACAGTCGGTTACAAAATGGTACTCAGAGAGTGCTTATCAATGGCTCCTTATCAAACTGGGGGAAGTTAACAAATGGGGCTCCACAAAGCTCAATCCTGAGCATGGTATTCTTCACCATTTTTATTAATGACTTGGATGATGAGGTGCAGAGAATGCTTTTTGAATTTGTGTATGACAGGAAATTGGGTTGAATAGCTAATACTCTGAAAGCCAGAAACCAAATTCAAAAAGATTGTGATAGGCTCAAGGCTGAAAACAACAGAATGAAATTTAACAGGGATAAGTGCAAAGATCTACATCTATGGGGAAAAGAAACTAAATGAACAGTTACAAGATGGGGGAATACTTGGCTCAATAATACTATGAGTGAAAAAAAAATCTTGGAATTATTGCAGATCAAAAGTTGAATATGAGCTAATAGTGTGATGTGACTGCAAAAAGAAAAAAGAAAAAAAAGAGGCAATTGCTATTTTTGGTTGCATTAACAGAAGTATAGTCTCCAAATTTCCTGAAGTACAAGTCGCCTTCTATTTGGACACTACTCTTAAAGAAAGATTCAGACAAAGTAGAACAAGTTCAGAGGAGGGCGACAAGGATGATCTGGGGGTTGGGAAGCAAGTCCTGTGAGGAAAGAAAGGAAAAACTGGGCATGCTTAGCCTTGAGAAAAGAAGGCTGAGGGAAGACATGATAGCACTTCTCAAATACTTGAAAGATTGTCATGCAGAGAAAGGACAGGATATGTTCTTGATCATCCCAGCGTGCAGGACACATAACAAAGGACTCAAGTTACAGGAACCCACATTTGGTATCACAGTTAGCTCTGGATGGTGTTGTGATCTACTTTGAAGGAGCAGGTGCACAAAAAGCATCCTTGAAAGATGAAGGGCACTCTTTGATCCAGCATTGTTGCTAAAAGAGTCAAGGATCCTTGATGAGCTCACAAC
Organism: Pogona vitticeps; assembly: GCF_051106095.1. NCBI lineage: Eukaryota > Metazoa > Chordata > Lepidosauria > Squamata > Agamidae > Pogona > Pogona vitticeps. The sequence goes on from NC_135786.1 coordinate 181,770,511, forward strand.
TTGTTTTATTAGCATTGCCCTTTCAGAATGTCTTTCTTTGCTCAAACATTTTGAATATATTGTGGTATTCTAACCTGTTGATTGATTTTTATTACATCTCCAACTGCATTATATTTTACTGGCATTTGTTGTTTTAAAGTCATATTGATATTAAAAGTATGGCATCTATATATACTGTACTAGAATCCAAGGCTAAATGAAGATGCAGTTCAGAAACTGTTTAAATAAATGCACTGCTTGTCTCAAAGCTCAAGAACAGGTAAATAGAATGAAAAATAGGTTTGATTAGAATTTGATTTAGCAGAGGGCAGATATTAAAAACACAACTAAACAGTCTATGATAATGGTTGCACTTGTTTCCCCGTTCAAACAGAAAGGTTATTAAAGACATCCAAATGAAATATCATTTGCATATGCAAGGTACAATTTTGTATTAAAATGCATTGCACATATTCCGGCAATTATGCTAACAACTAAACATCTTGATGAAAGAATATTGTTCCATCCCTATTTCTGTTGTGAATTCTATCATGCTTTTCAGTGTTCATTTAACTCTGTGTTTTGTTCCTATGTGATTTGGTTCTGTTAAGACACTGTGCTCAACTGTGCCATCCCATGTTGAAATAATCAAGGTATGACTTGACTTTAAGCCTTGAAGTAAACGCCTGCACTTTATGCTTGGAGATCTGAAATGAAGATGGCTATGAATAGATGATACATGAAGATCAATGGTTGGAAAGAAGCAGCATCAAAGGTAATGTGGAGTGGGAAGTGTAAAATGCTATAGAAACAAACAAGGATGAAAGGGAAAGAAAGGAAAAGGATCAAGAGGAGGGGATGAAAAGGAGCTTGGCAACAGAAGCACATGATGAAAGCAGGTAAAAAGCCTCAGGTGAGATGAAATGTAGTTATGCAACTTCCCCCCCCACACACACACACACTAAATGGTCAACAAGTCTGAAGGCCTATAGGCTATGGTGCACATTGCTATTTCACATGGAAAATGTAGATCACATATCTTGTATTGCATTCTAAACAACTGTAATGCATTATAACTTCTACAAAAATCAAAGAAAAATTGCATAGAGGATGTGAGGACACCCGAGAAAAGGAAGGTTTTATAGAGTAATGGAAACCTCTATTTGGAGCTGAAACTGTTTGAAGAAATTTATCTTCATGCAAAGAAAAGCTGACCATTTCTTGATTTCTTCCTCTTTGGATGAATCTTGTCAATTTCATTTTTCATGGCTCTTAGAGCTCTTCTTTGTTTTCAGCACTTATAGGTTTCATCTCATTTTCATTAAGAACATTCATATTTCTAATGTTCTGTATCCCAGTCCTTACGTGGCTAAGACAACGAGACCCGTATAAAAAATGAGATAACAACATTGGGGCAATCCAATGTACACTCAGCACTGGGCACAAAATACTTATAGGCCATTAGAGCAAAATGGGGAGGGCGGGGCAAGGAGGAAAAAAAGAGGATGTTGTGTCCGGGGGGGGGGGGGCGAGATAGGCTAGCAAGTAGCTCCCACCCTGAGCAGCAGGGTGCATTGGACTCTGCTTGTTATTCTTAATCTTCAAAACCAAGTTTTGGATATACAAGGCAACCGATCCTCTTGGACTACCTGTGAAGCAGAGATCAGCACATTTTCATCCTTGCCATCCAACAGTTTACTGAAGCATATAGGCACTATTCTTATACATGTCTTTGCAGTAAGCCAAGGTGTTTTGGGATTAAGTATGTGACTGAACAGACCTTGCTTGTAGATCACGAAACTGTTGTTTTCCCAATGTTGCCGATGGGAACTGGCAATTTTATTTGTAACGACATATACAAAGTTTGGTGTGGTTTACAATAGCTAAAAAAAGAAGCAAAAATAATACAAGTAACAGATTAAAAAATAATTGTTAAACGTGCAGAAAAGAGAAAACAATTCAAGAGATACTCTTGTTTGTAATAGTAATTATTTTGGTTTTTGTGGGTTTTTCGGGCTCTTTGGCCATGTTCTGAAGGTTGTTCTTCCTAACGTTTCGCCAGTCTCTGTGGCCGGCATCTTCAGAGGTCAGTACTCTGTGCTCTGGTCCAATTTGTAATTATTTTACTATTTTGCAAGATTTGAAATCCTTTTAAAATATATACTTTTTAAATATGAAAACTGATGTAACTATATTTTTATATAGCCAGCTGGGTAGCTCAGTGAGTTGGGTACCTTGCTGTGGAATTTGATTCCCAGCTGTGCCTCCTGAGAGAAAAGCCAGCTACATAGACTTGAGTAAGCTATACAGCTATTTAAGAAGGGACTGGTTAACCACTTCTCAGTACTCAGAAAATAGAATTATTATTATTAATTTATTTTTTACTTGTTTTTTAAATGGGTGAGGCAGTCACTGCTAATACACCTGACAAGCCGTCAGCCTCCACCCCAGACACACAGGCAAGACTCCTGGAACCAGAAGCTGGTGGTTATGAAGCTGATGGTTATGAGATGAGGGAGAGATTGGAGCATGTGTCCCTGGAGGAGGAGGAGATTGCTGCTGAGGAGAAACACTTGCAGAAGGATGAGGAGGGAGGAGCTTCCCTGTAATTGTGGACTGTAAGATGGGCATTGACGGAGACAAGGGAAGGGTGAAAGAAGCATGCCAGGGGCAGACCCAGTGTAGAAGCGGGAGCATGGGATGATGTGTAGAAGGAGGTTGCTGACATTTATAATTGGGAGGATGTCCCTCAAATGAAGGGGGACTGAGACTACATGTACTGGGACTACATGTACAATCACTAGATGGGGGTCCTGGTTGAACTCCATAACCCCAAAGAGTATGGCTATACACAGAGGCATGCTGTCAGAGTAGACACCAAGTTCTGCATCTTGCCCTCATTGCAAGTTTTCAATCCGTCCTTCCTCCAGGTGCCTACCTTTAGTCCCTTGCAGTAGCTGCTATTGAAGAAGACAGGAGGTTCACAGGCCCTAGTGAAATCAACTTGGGGCCCAGAACTGGTTGGGGCAAGTGATGACAACTTTGCCCCAGGGGCTCTTTCCTGCCATTTCTGGTTCCCCAACTCTTGTTACAATAAATCCTCTTGAAACACAAAAGGGCCATATGGAGTTCGTGGGCATGGAGAAGAGTTTGCTTGCTGACCCTGCCAGAAATGGGGGGTCACAAATTTACATTACAATTGCTGTCTTGTATCCTAGTCACTGGGATAAAAGTGAGCTAAAAATGAAATAAATGATTCCATAAATGAATCGGACATTTAATTAAAAGAGAGAGAGTGGACAAAGGACAAAGGTGACGTAAAACAGCAGTCTAGATCAGTTCAACATTAAAAGCTTGGCACCAACAATGGAACAAAGCAGGCATCGTATGAGGATCCAGAGGTTACGATGCCACCACAACCCCCTCATGTTGTCTGAGAAGAGATTGTCAGATTAAGGTATATGGTAATTACCTTAATAGATAAGATTTATGTGGGTATAGTGGCCCTTGGCTTTAGAAGTTAAAACCAGCACTTCAAATATGAAGCCACTTCAAATTGGCAAAGTGTGTTTTGAATCGTGCTGAGGAGAAACAGTGACTGGATCTACAATGGTCTCTTCCTCTGCAGCATTACTGTGTCTGCCTTGGTTATGATACGCACAGTATATAGTTCATCATAGTCCTGTGTTGCCAGAAAGCAACACAGGACGTTATGTTGCGATAATTTAACAGAATTGTACAGTACACAGATCTCCAATTTAGTTCAGAGGCCAATTTGGTACTATGAACTGGATCCTAATTTTGCTTTCTTGCTGCTATATGCTAAACCAATTGCAGTCTCCGAATAGAAGTAGCCTCCATCTGTAAAGCATTGTAAGCACCTTTCTTCCATGACCTTCATACCCACATACGACTTGTCACTCTATGTCTGCTGTGTCCTTAAGAAATTAAAAGTATAAGTATGGTGGGATTATGTGATTGAACTACAGACTCACTGGGACTATATGTGAGCATCTCTATTATCCTTTTCCACATTTACTGGTATTTTTCTTCATGACCTGTTTTCTGATAACTGTGGAAAGCGGGATACCGGACAAGAGATTCTTGGCCAAGGTAGGTGGGTGTACCTTTAGAAGTCAACCTCTTGGCCTTTTTACATCTATCTCATTCTAGTCAGAGTGTTTTAACAAATCATGTTCTTCTTGGGCTGGATCTACAGGATTGCAATAAAGTACAGCAAAGATATTTACTGCAGATTAGCTGCAAAGAAACATGAACCCATTTAGAAAAAAGGTGTCATTTTAATTTCATTCTTCATAAAGGAAATGCCCCAAATTTGTGTCTGATCTCTCTTCTCCCCCCCCCCTTTCTGCCCCATGTCTCTCTGGGAATGAGTGTGCGAGGGAGGGTAGGATGATACTGGCAATGCCTCCACACCATACTGTCAAGGAACCATGCTCTTCCTAGTCATCATTTGCTAAAATTAGGTAGTCAAGTGAGTGAAAAGGCTTCCTAGGGAAATCAATTAGAAGGCAGGTTTTGTTATTGTTAAAGGTGCTTTCTGTGCTATGGTTTAATGGATTGCACATTTTCTGTGTCTTCACTCTGTTCAAACTATTACCTCATCTCTCTGCCTTCTGAAGTTTTTTGGGAAACCTTCTGAGAAGCCAGAGAGATGCCCTACTGCTGTTTCAAAAGTAGAGATTGGATGCCAGTTTTAAACCAGAGCAGGACTTGCATCATGAATATCTGTGTATACTCATCTGCCATCGTTTTTAACAGAGACCAACAAGGAGCCTCTGTGAATTTTACCATTTCAAGACGGTCCTCGTCATTCTTACAAAACTCGTAACTGATAGACCAAGTTATTGGATGGCAAAGTCTGAAACTTTCTGTTCAGATCTACCATATGCATTCCCAGCAGAGGTATACAGAAGATAATGTTATCCCATCAAAACCACGGATCTTCTGGATGGTATAAATGTTAAACACACTTTAGCATTCAAGAAACAATAGGACTGTAAACATATGGACATTGCCAAAGGCAACTTAGAACTCATTTTGCAGGAGGGAAAGTCATATTACAGTTGTGTTGACAGAGCTGAAAAATGTATTGAGCGCATCTATGAAATGAACTTTCTGAGAAAATGTGACAAAGAAAGGAAGTGTTTGCAAATCTATATACGTCTGATCATGCATAGATTGAGAAATCACAGGTTTTCAGCTGGTTGCCACAACATTTTCAAAAGGTTTGTGATAAATGCGTTATTGCAATTTTGTTGGTACAGATGAACTAACAAATACATTTACTCTATCTAAAACACTTACTGTAACTTAAATATTCATGGATATTGGCTTATTGAGTTAGTAATTTTCATAAATGTTGTGGAGCAACATTTAAATGACGTAGTACAATGGTGTGCATTCCTGTCTGAGTTTATACCTTCATTGCAGTAAACATTGTGGCTTTATAGTTCTTTAACCATACAAGTGACTAATGTTCAAGGAATCATCTACCATTTCAAGCATATACAAAAAACTACATCTCAGTACTGTAACTGTAATTCTGTCACATCAATAAATTTCCAAAAATGTTTGTAGTAACATTAAAATGGGAATAGTATTTTTAAGGTCATTATTTTAGATAATAGGAAAGAATTGTGTGTCATAGAAAGAAAATACATGAAGCATATATAAATACAAGATTAGTGGAGCTCCATCATACATGGAACTTTCTGCGTATTAGAATTACTTCTAATTCTGATGTGCAAAATTGTTTATCTGCAGGTGGTAAAAATGCAAGCAGAGGCAGTATTTTGCTTTGTGTTTCTGTTACCATTTTTTTAAAAAAAATCCAGACCTGGTCCTGCTTGACTGGTCCAGACAGAACCACTGCTTAAGTGGCAGTATAAAAATTTGGCTGCATCTGCTCTGTGATGCCATGAGGGCTTGTCAGTCCTCTTTAAAACCTGCTTTCTAGCAAACACCAGTCTATATTGAGTTGTGTGGCTAGGGCTTACCAATTTGTTTAAGTGGAGTTTTGCCAGTGTAATGGAAGAACCTGGCCAAACGGCTAGGATTTAAACGTATTTTGAGCAAAATAAAACAACCATCAATATACTTCTAATTGTTCCTCTACCCTTACACCAGTCTTGCCCAGTTGTACCTTTCCACTGGTGTGCTGAGTTGCAACTCCAACTCATTCCCACCCAGCAGGACTAGTCTTATGTTTGAAAGGCGTCAGATTGTTGACACTGACTTTTTCAGGAAACTGAGCATCCTGGCTCCACATTACTCTTTAACTGCTGAGGTAATCCAAGCCAAGATTTGTCTTGCATCAGCTGAAGCAGCAAGTGGGGAAGCACCACAGACCACTGCCACATTTTATTCTAGAACCTTCTGCCAGATTTATTCAACAGGACAGTAGGAACTGTTCCAATTACCGTTAGGATAAGGCACAAGGAACTGGCTTACTCTATACTCTCCCTGCCTCTCTTTGCCAGGCCACTATATGGTGCTGATGCACACCCAAAACCTTCTCTGGTGTGAACATTACACAAGTAATACCCCTGAGGCAGGGCTCAGTGCCAGTTCACAAAAGAAGGGAAGAGAGACTGTTGGTTCGGGTGAAATAACATTGTCCATTAAAAACATGGATCAAATCTGCAGCAACTAATGGCATTTTGTATGACATCAACCCTGCCTGGGGTTAAAAGTGGTGCCCATCCAGTTCTTTGCAGATACACCACAGTATTAGGCAGCAGAGGGCTACCCTTTTTTGTCAGTCATCTGCTTTCCCCTTCGCCACTCCCTCATGGCCCATCAATGGCCATTACAGCTTTCTCCCCTCACATTTGCTCCTCCAATCATACATGTACGGTAACTGTGCAATTAGTATTTATTTTTAAACTGTAATTAAAATTGCACATCCAAAGGTCTAAATAAATACCTTTTTAAAAAATTAAAAAATGGGGGCAGAGAAGGGCATGATGTTCCACTCCTGTGACATTGCACCCAACCCATGCTGTGCCCACCGCAGCACTGTACATGCACACCCACAATCGATTAAACAAAGTCAAAAAAGCACTGTAACTCCAGCATGGGTCCCAAATAGTCTCATGCCTGTTTGCAGCTAACTCATAGTAAATACATTTTTCTCTGAATTACTGTGAACGCATATTTCCAGCCTAAATTGGAACTAGAGTATCAGTGGGGTTTGATTCAGTAGGCCTACTCTAGTTGTGACTTAACCATGCTAAGCAACAGGATTTCACCCAATGTATCTTTTTGCACAAACATTGGGCATTGAGCCCTAAGTGCAATGTCAAGAAGCCAAACATTTCATCAAGCTATGAGTAACACATAGATTAGGCATCCTTCAGTCTCGACAGACTATGGTAATGTGTGCTGTATGGAGGACTTGGAAAGTGTTTAGTGTGGCTGAGAAGACCAATTTGAGAGTGACAATCCCTTCCAGACTGAAGACAAATACAACCTGCCCCCTGTCCAGCTCCCTGATTTTGCCTGTTTCAGGACTGCCTCTTTGCCTCGGCCTGCTGGACAAGTACCTCTGCAAAATGGGAGAGGCCATGATGCACTGCCTGCCTCCAGGCTGAACACTCAGATGTCAAGGTTTCCTATCTGTTGAGGTCCATTCCGAAGACCTTCAGATCCCGCTTACAGATATCCTTGTATCGCAGCTGTGGTCTCCCTCTGGGGCAATTTCCCTGCACCAATTCTCCGCACAGATCTTTTGGAATCTGACCATCAGCCATCCTTACGACATGCCCAAGCCAACGTAGATGTTGCTGTTTCAGTAATGTATACATGCTAAAAATTCCAGCTCATTCTAGGACTACTCAATTTGGAACTTTGTCCAGCCAGGTGATACTAAAAATGTGTCTGAGACAACGTATATGGAACATGTTCAGCTTCCTCTCCTGCCATGCTCAAAGGGCCCAGGACTCACTGCAGTACAGGAGTGTGCTCAGGACAGAGGCTCTATAGACCTGGATCTTGGTATATGCCATCAACTTCTTATTAAGCCATACTCTCTTTGTGAGTCTAGAGAATATGGTAGCTGCTTTGCCAGTGAGTTTATTCAGCTTGACATCTAGGGAGAGGTTGTGAGAGATCATTGAGCCAAGGTACACAAAGTCATGAGCAACCTTCTTGTGTGGAGATGATAATAGAGAGAGGTAAGTCCATGCCCTGACCCATGACTTGTGTTTTCTTCAGGCTTATTGTTTATCCAAAGTCTTGGCAGACCTTGCTAAAATGATTCATGAGTTGTTGGAGGTCTTCAGCATAGTGGGCAATAACAGCTGCATCATCGGCAAAGAGGAAGTCCCGCATGCATTTCAGCTGCACCTAGGTCTTCGTTCTCAATCTAGAGAGATAAAAGAGCTTTCCATCTGATCTAGTCCGGAGATAGACACCTTCTGTTGCGGTTCCAAAGGCATGCTTCAGCATGACAGAAAAAAAGATCCCAAACAGGTTCAGCGCAAGGACCCAGCCCTGTTGCACTCCGCTTCAGATGTCAAAGAGATCTGATGCTGAGCCATCAAAAACTACAGTGCCTTCCTCATGAAAGGACCTGATGATGTTAAGGAGTCAAGGTGGACATCCAATCTTGGGAAGTATTTTAAAAAGGCTTCCCCTGCTAACTAGATCAAAGTCCTTTGTGAGATCTATGAAGGCCACAAAGAGTGGCTGTTGTTCCCTACATTTCTCCTGCAGCCGTTGGAGGGAAAATACCATGTCAGTGGTGGATCTATTAACTCGAAGTCCACACTGTGATTCTGGATAGATTCTCTCTGCAAGCACCTGGTGTCTCTTCAGCGCAGCACAGGCAAGCAACTTCCTTACAACGCTGCGAGATGCCACTGTAATTATTGCAGTTGCCCATGTCTCCTTTGTTCTTATACAATGTGACAATGTTTGCATCCTTCATATCCTGAGGTACTCCACCTTCCCTCCAGCAAAGACAAAAGATTTCATACAGTTTGGTGGTGATGATCTCTTTTCAGCACTTCAGCACTTCAATAGGGATGTTATCCTTCTCCAGTTCCTTGCCGGACGCAAAGGAATCCAAGGCCGCTTTTATTTCTGCTAAAGTTGGTTCACTGTCCAATTCTTCCAAGACAGGCAGGCACTCAATATTATTTAATGCATCTTCAGTTACTACATTCTCTCTGGAATATAGCTCAGAGTAGTGCTGCACCCAGCAGTCCATCTGTTGTGCTCGGTCCTGGATGATCACACCTGTAACAGACTTCAAGGGAGCAGATTTCTTCTGTATTGGACCTAATTGCTTGATACTGTCATACATTCCCTTGATGTTACCTGTGTCCACTGCTGTCTGTACTGAGAGGAGAGCTGAAGCCAATAATCATTAGAACATCTCCTGGCAGCCTGTTTGACTTTGCTATAAACAAGTTGAAGAGCTTGCAAGTTGTACTCACTAGGACAGGCTTTGTATGCTGCTAGAGATCTCCTCTTATCCTTCATAGCTGACATAAACTCCTCCGAATGGGCTTTGAACCAGTCTGTCGTCTTTTTGCTCTTCTTGCCAAATGTGGACAGGATGGTTTCATAAACAGCGTTCTTGAAATGTTCCCATTGTTCAGGTGCGTTTGCATCAGCTGGGCCTGGAAGGGTTTCTTCAAGCGCTTGGGCAAATTCCTTTACTTTTCTTTGATCGCGAGTCTTGCTGATGTCAATACGCGGTCTTCCTTCCTTTTTCATGTGATACAGTCTCTTTGCAGTTTTACTCTACTACACATTAGGGAGCGATCAGTATCACAATCAGTACTCTGGTAACTGCGTGTGATTGTAATACTAGGAAGTCTAGAACGTCTAGTGAGGATCAAATCGAGCTGATGCTAATGCTTGGATCTTGGATGTCTCCAGGAAACTCCGTGTTGAAGCTTCGTATTAGAGAACGTGTTGCTGACACAAAGACCATAATAACATCAAAACTCCAGCAAGCATTGGCCATTTTCGTTCATCTTCCCAATGCCAAAATGGCCTAGACAAGTGGGCCAAGAATTATGATCAGCGCCAACTCTAGCGTTAAAGTCTCCGAGAACGAACAGTGGCTCTTTCTCAGGGACTTTTTTGATAGTAGCTGCCAGACCGTTGTAGAATTTGTCTTTCACTTCTGTTGTGGATGACAGTGTTGGTGCATATACACTAATGAGGGTGAGTGGTCCCGCTGATGACTGGAGCTGCAGAGACAAGATTTTTTCACTTCCCACAGTAGGTGAAACAATGGATCTCAGCAGAGTATTTCTGACTGCAAAACCAATACCATATTCCCTGGTCTCATTCAAGGGTTTTCCCTGCCAGAAGAATGAGAAGATTTTTTTCTTTGACAGATCCTATGTCTGGCAATCTCATCTCTTGCAGGGCAACAATGTCCATCTGCAGTCTACTCAGTTCCATGTCAATGATAGCTGTCTTGTGCACGTCGTCTATTTTCTGCAGGTTGTCAGAAAAGCCAGGGGTCATTGTCCGTACATTCCAGGTGCCCAACTTTAGGGCAGAAGCTTTCTTATGATTGTTGCTTGTCAGCTTTCACCCTAAACCCCATGCACCCCATGAGGTTAACAGACCATGTCAAGGTAGCACCTTACTGGCTGGGGGCTGCCCAGTTTAAGGCGGGTGGTAGCTACCTAGTGAGGTGCAATGACCTCTCCCACCATTGGAGGTAGCCCCTGGCGTTATGCTCTATGCCAATCGAGCAAAGACTTATAATGGGTAACTGCTACTTCCCATGTTGTTTCGACACTGTATGTGACACTGGAGTGTCCACAGAGCATGAAGCCTGGGTAAAATAATATGGAGGAGGCTGTTACCCAAGCAGCCAATCCCCCCTCTCCACATTGCTGAAATAGTCCAATGGAAAGGCAAAAGCCAGTAGAACTGGTTCCAGCGATGTCGCATGGCCACAAGGCAATGGAGGTTTGAAATCAGAGTTTCCCTTCTCCTACAGTAACACAGATTAAATATAAAGACTGATAGCTAGAACCGGGCTTGAAAATAGGTTGGCAAAGGTAAGAAATGTAGCCAAGTAAAAAGAGGGAGAGAGAACAGGTGTCTATACTGTAGCCCAAGAAAGGAATTTAGGATGGTTTTGGATGACAAATAGCTTGATTGGCCTGAGAGGCAGAGTGGGAGTCAGGCCAGTAAATGGCAAAAAGAGGAGAGATTTAGGTATAGAGTCAGTGTTTAAAAGCGAGTGTAACTGTATCTGGGGGAAAAACAATCTTCCTATCCAAATTGGTAGCAACTATTATTTCCTGATTCTAAATTGAGCAAAATGCTCAAGCCAACATGCCAAGAATTAGATAGAGCCTTCCCTGCCAAAAGGTCCTAAAGTAAAAGGACTTGTATTTTTACAAAGATGGAACAAACCCTGATTAAAGGATGAAAAGAGACTAATGAAAAGAAATATATATAGCAGAAGGCATTAAATACAGTTTCTGCTGTGCAAGCACCAAACAGAAGCAAGAGTAATTAAGAACTGAATCCACTGCTTAGTGGTTACAAGTGATAAATTACAGAGCAGTGGGCTATTTCCTTTAAACACATGCCCTTAAGGAGCGTGTGAATCTGATAGTCAAGCCTATGCTAAATTAAGGTGATATTCACTCAGAGTGTGAGACACACCAATTGAAATGATTTTTGGAATGCTTATTTGTGGTTTTTGATGGCTCTGCTATTTTTAGATTAATTTTCTTGGAGAAATTGCTGCATGCATTTCTGTTTATATTAGTTACATGTTGATTCTGTAAAATCCTTCCATTTTATTCCACCATCATTTAGGCTTTAGAAATGAGATGGCTGCTATCTAAACATAGCTGGTTTTGTGTCTCACACCTTTACTCTGCTAGTATTACATGTAATGAGACAGAAAATCAGAGGAGCTATTTGACCGATGGCTCCTTCCACCTGTAATTGAAATTTGACAACCTCTGAACTTGAGTCAGCAATGATGCACAAGATCGTCCAATTAAAGTCACGTCCAGTTGCCAGAATTGTCTGTTTATTGAGCAGTTAGAAAGCACTCATAACTCACTAGGCCCATTTCTCCATCTTTTATCTTTGAATGACAGCTTGCTAAATAAAAGCATGGAGGCGGGCTGCTTTTATCATTTGCCCTGCAAATGAAGTTTTCAGCTGTGCAGCATCTTTTCATAGCTACATGCTTTCAACTCAATGAATGACAATTATTGTTTTCTAGCTGGAATTAGCTCTTATTTCTAACTCAACATAAAAATATACAAGCATAGGTTGTGCAAGGCAGTACTCATCTGCAGCAAATTTATAACGGAATCCATGCACAGGTAAAATAAAACCTTTGCACAAAGTAAAACCCTTCACATATTTTTAATATCCATATTGCATTTTTACTTTTATTTTATTATATTATTTTATTTTATTTATTAAATTTATACTCCGCCCCTGTAGACCACGTCTACTCGGGGCGGCTTACAGCATAAAATAGATCAATATAAAAAATGTAAAAATACAATTACAATATTAATTAAGGCAATTAATTTAAGAAAGGAGTACCACTGAGAAGGCCCGGTTTCTAGTTTTTTCCTTCCGAGCCTCTCTCGGCGTCAGACCCCTCAGCCGTCCCTGCTGGCGATGATGGGTGATTCGGGTAGATCTGGGTGGAAGAAGATGATCTGCCAAATATTGAGGTCCAAAACCGTTTAGGGCTTTATAAGTGATCATTAGCACTTTGAAGTTGACGCGGAAACGGATGGGCAACTAGTGCAGAGCAGCCAGAGTGGGGGAGATATGTTGGTGTTTTCTCACCCCACTAAGTAGCCTGGCTGCCGCATTCTGGACCATCTGAAGTTTCCGCGTCAGCCTCGAAGACAGCCCCACGTAGAGTGCGTTACAATGGTCTAATCTCGAGATTATGAGCGCACGGACTAGAGTAGTGAGGGCCCCCTGATCAAGCTGCCTAGAGTGGTCCTCACCGACCAGATAGGCAGGATATAAATAAAATAAAATAAATAAAATAAATAAATAAATATGGACGCAGCTGGGCAATCCGCCATAGATGAAAATAGGTGGAGTGGACCATGGACGCCACCTGGGTTTCCATGGTTAGTGCCGGGTCCAGATGTACCCCCAAGCTGTGGACCTCATTCTTTGCGGCAAGGGTCATCCCCCCAAAAGAAAGGGAGTTACCTATACCACTGACGGAAGGACCACCCACCGTCAAGACCTCCGTCTTGTCCGGGTTCAGCCTCAACCCATTCGACTGCATCCATTTCAGTACAGTCTCCAGGCAGCGCTGAAGAGACAGAACGGCATCCACTGAGGTAGATGAGAAGGAGATGTAGAGCTGTGTGTCATCAGCATACTGATGACACGAGGCTCCACACCCCCTGATGACCCCCCCAGTGGCCTCATGTAGATGTTAAACAGCATTGGAGAGATGATCGACCCCTGTGGGACCCCACAATTGAGGCTCCACGGGGCCGAGACCCTCTCTCCAAGCTGTACTCTCTGGGGCCGGTCCTCCAAGAAGGAACGGAGCCAAGCAAGCGCTAGGCCACCTATTCCTAACTCAGAGAGCCTCCCCAGGAGGATACCATGGTCAATGGTATCAAAGGCCGCTTAGATGTCAAGGAGGACCAACAAGGACATATTGCCCCCATCGGCCTCCCTCAGCAGGTCATCCATCAGTGTGACCAGTGCCGTTTCAGTACCATAGCACGGCCTGAAGCCCGACTTTCTTCATATTATGTATTTTGGTGATTTTACAATCTGAATTATGGTATTTAAATAGTTTTCTTCAGTATGCTCTTATTTTATTTGTATTTTTAAACACGTTTATTAATGTTTGGACAGGGCTAAGCCTCAGAGATGTCTGGAAGCCAAATTTCAGGTGAATATCAGGAAAAACATCTTAATTGTTAGAGCAGTACAGCAATGGAACCAGTTACCTCAAGAGATGGTGAGAGCATTTCAAGAAAAATTTAGACAAACACCTGGCAGATATCCTTTGATTTGAGCAAGGGGGTTGGCCTCTTCCAACTTCATTACTCTATGATTCTATGATTCCAGATGCCTAGAAATCTGATGATATTGACTTTAAATATCTGGAAAATCACTTCAGTCTGTACAATTCTCACTTTGATACCTTTTCTGCCTTTTTTCTATTTTTACTTGTGATGTTCTCCAATTTACATAATATTTAATTATTATTGGCTGATATCATATCATTCCATTTTGCCTGTGGAACGGTCTTGCTATACATGTGATTGCCAAAACATGTAATTTGAGCATGTTATATCAGTATAAACATGTTGTTTCCAACTGGCAAACTCTGGTTTGTACTGGCTCATTGATTCCAGGTAGCCCAGGTGTTCTTAGGCTGCAGCTCCCAGAAGCATCATCGCCAGCTGTGCTGGCCAGGGTTTCTGGGAGTTGCAGCCCAAGAAGACCTGCATTACCCAAAGTTGGGTAACCACTTTGTTAGCAGAAAGCTGGAAATTGTTTGAGAATGGTGGAGCTCCCTGCCTCTGGAGGGGTTATACTCTGCTGTTGTGAATAGGATTCCAGCCAGTAATTAAGATTTGAATGCATTTTTGAATTAATAAAGTGATAATTGAAGTCTGCAAATATGGGATTATGGCCATAAAAAGAGAACCATTGCAAGACAATTCCTTTGATATATCTGTTAACTTTATGCTATGTGCCATCAAGTCAATTTAGGAAATTATAGTAATTCTAGTATTCTGGGACTAAATCAAAGTGCTGTTTATAACTTGTAAAGCCCTGTATACTTTGGGTACAGGCTATTTGAAGGAAATCATCTCCCCATATGAGGCTTCTTAGCTCCTAAGATCTTGAGGGGAGGCCCTTTTCGGACCCACTGCTTTCACAGGGATGTGTGGCGGGAACATGCAACAGCTTCCCTGTGGCAGCTCTTAGGTTGTGGAATGCCCTCGCTGGAAAGGTCAGATCGGCATCCTTTCTCTCATTCTTGCAGCAACAGCTGAAAAAAAAAATTTTTTTAGACACGCTTTTAAGAACTAACAATTAATTTAATCTCATACACTGAAACAATGATTATTTTATGTATGTATTTAAGAGGTTTTAACAGTATTAACTTACTGTTTTAATGCTGTTATATATTTCATGGTTTTTAGTGTTATAATTTATTTGTTTTTGAATTTTTTTAAAAAAAAGTACTCGTGAGCCACTTGGTCTCTTAATTGGAAGAAAGGCAGCATACAAATGAAAATCAACCAATAAATCATGGTGCTTTTAAAGTATATAGGAAGAGCAGTTTTAGCAGTGCCGTCCCTCACCCCTTTTAATTTCCATGGCCAAGTGGGGATTTGAACCCTGGTCTCCTGAGTTGTAGTCTGACATTGCATTAGCTCTCTCTTTCTTAACTAGAGAGGAAACTATGTACAATGTGTAATGAACAGCAAGTCTCTGCCAACTTTATGTCCACACAGTTCAAGTGTGAGATAGCTAACTCTAACTATGTCCATGTGGCTGCTAACAGTCCACATCCCCTTAATGAGAAGGACTGCCTTTTGCTCTCCTTTATACAAGTCAACCATAGTGAAAATGCTGGGGGTAACCTGTATAAAATTCTGGGACCTCAGTGGAATGCTATGTAATTTCTTAGAGAGTTAGTTGGTCAGCAGCAGCCACCCACTGAACAGGTGTAAGATATATAGACACATCTTGCTTTTACTGTGGGCTGTCAAGCAACTCTTGGAAGCCCTGAGCACATGATTATAATTAGAATAGGGCAACTGGTACTTTGCCCCAGGGTACCAAATTTAGAGGTTGCTCCCCTTCCCCCAGATCCAACAGCCTTGTCTACCTCGACAGGTATAACAAACAGTAGATAAGCCTTTCTGAGGGTGCAGAGGAGTAGTGGCTATGTACGTACGTACGCACGCACGCACGCACGCACGCACGCACGCACGCACGCACGCACGCACGCACGCACGCACGCATACATACATACATACATACATACATACATACATACATGTATATGTGTGTGTTTATGTGTGTATGAATGTGTGTATGGGGGGCAGCAGGTTGTACACTATTGGGACGAGGGGGTCATGGTATCCATCTTGATGATGCACCACACTCCCTGGTTCTAATAAAGATGACTTCTGGCAACACTGAGTCCATGGAGCTTATGGTTGATGAAACTGGCTGGCCACCCTAACCTTTTTACAGGGATGGTGAAGTTGCAATATAGTATTCTAGGCCAGTGGTTCTTAACGTGGGCGATAATGCCCCCAGGGGGCGATTTCATCTTTCAGGGGAGCGGTAGAACGAAAAGGGGCGGTGTGGGGGCACTGGAGCAGAAGGGGGCGGTAGGGGGGCGCTGGAGCAAGCCAGACCTGTTAAGATGGCTGCAGCCTTTTTACAGTGTGCATGAATATATATTTTCCTCCAATCTTAATTTAGTTTGAGTTTTCGTCTTGAAATTTTTAGTTCCTGCATTGTGGTTTGTTTTTATGCCCTTTTTATATTTCTTTTTGCGTCTTAAAATTCGCTTGCAACTAAACCATTAAATGTTACTTTTTTGAGGCATTTCATTTTCTTGGAATTGAATTTTGCTTTCAGGGGTCATTGGATTTAAGTGTCATAAATACAGTAAATAAATAAATAAATAAATAAATAAATAAATAAATAAATAAAGAAAGAAAGAAAGAAAGAAAGAAAGAAAGAAAGAAAGAAAGAAAGAAAGAAAGAAAGAAAGAAAGAAATCACCACAGGGAGGGGGCGATGATAATTTCCTCAATGGTTCAAGGGGGCGTTTCTTTCAAAATGGTTAAGAACCACTGTTCTAGGCAATAACACATATATTAAACACACGTCTGATTTGTTTTTTGTAGCTCTCACAATGCTGATTATTTCCTGTAGAGGAGGGGAGATGTTGGTAAGGTGTTTAGTGCTGTAATTGCTTCTTGTGTTATTTTCACATTGTGATTTACTAAGCTGACTTGGACATACATTTACACTGCTTGTCCCGGGTGCCAAAATTGCTAGTTATGGCTCTGCCTGAGCACTCTTTCTCCCATGGACAGCGTCACAAAATGTTGTGAAAAAGCAAGATTAGTCTTCAACACATTCCTTCTTCATCCCATCCCAGTGAAAGTTCAGCTGTCTTATAGCATAGATTTTAATTTAGACCCAGGTAAAATTGGGGGCCTCTTAGATTGGTCCAAGGTTAACTGGGCCCTTTCCGAAGCACCAAACCAGGGCCTGAGCCAAATCCTCTCTTTGGTTAAATTGCCTAATATAATGTAGCATCTGTAAAAGATCCTTAAAAGAAAATAGGGAAAGTAGTTCTGAATCAAGTGTAAAACCTCTCTGGTCCAACATTCTGCCCACAGTGGCCATACAGTTGCCTTGGGAAAGTCCACAAGCAATACATGAGTGCCCCTTTTGCTTGTGGCCTTCAGTAAATCACCATATATCTGTGGTTATTAGTAATAGTTGATATATCAACCATTACTAATAACCACAGAAACCCCATGAAAAGCACATTAAATGTTATGGGGCGAGGTTTCAGAAAGGACATTAAATAAGGCTATTATATTTTGGAGAGCTTAGAAAAATGTTACTTTCTTAGATGACACTTGTCTCCAGTGCTCTCGATTTAACTATTTATTAAGCCCATTTTACTTGTCAAATTTGGCCACTGTATTAACCAGATTGGAGCTTTGGGTTCTCTTTTTCTTTCTCTTTTTTATGAGGCTCAGTTTGTGAGAAGGGATTACACTATGGTGAATGTAATTTAATTTGTGCCTTATTTGTCTTTGACATAGATGCCAGTACAATGGTAGTATTCTGCCAATACAGCCATGGTATTCCAGTCATTCAAACTGTTTCACAGATCCAGAGTTTCCAAAATATTATGGGATCTAGATCCAATTGTTGATCCTAACTAGGGCTACAGAATAAATTAAATTAGTGCAGATTTAGCAAATCCATCGTTCTGAGAAGCTGTTCCAGTTGTGACCAGCAACTGGATCTAGCATTTTAGGGTAGCACCACACTCACCTTGCTGAAGGGCTTGGGAGCAACCACAAGAATAAAATCCACATGTTTCCTACTGATATTTTCTAGAAATTGGCACACAAGCATACGGTACATGCAGTATAAGGGTCTTCTGCCACCTCAGTTGTATGCACCATATACCCATGTGCCAGTTGCTAAAAATTATCAGCATGAATGAACTGTTGTCCTATAGAGGAACCAGGCTGGTCAACAAAATGCTAGACTAAATAGACCCTTGGTCAGATCAAGCAGGGTTCTCCTTATGTTCTTAGGCATTCGTTGGTGATGTATTATCATGAGTGGTAGAATTATTTAGCTATAAAAGGTTACAATGTGGTCTGATTTTCAAACTGTGTGAGCAGTTTTCCCGCAATGCTACAGTTTCAGCCAACTTTAAAGTGCTATTTATTGTACATAAAAGATAATTACATAAAACATAAAAAATAATTTCTGGCCTGTTCATTTAATTTTGGTTTATTTTTATCTGTGCAGCAAGCAGCTTAAAATTTGTGAAGTGCTTATAAGGTTCCTATGGCTGCTAACCTCTAGAAAGATGTTTGCTAGTATCAGTAGTTACCGTGCTGATTATATATTTTCAAATGACTGCTTTAGAGCTTTGGCCACTTGATTCCTCTCCATGGAACCAATAGAGGTTGTACTCTGACACCTGAAAACCAAGGCCCTTATGGCCTACAGACTGTCTTTCTTAATTATGTGATATAGCCATATGGCTATTTATGGACAACTATGGTTTCTTCCCAAATATATGTTTGCTTAGGTCGTACCCCGCCATCTATTTCTCTCTCTCTCATGCTGGAGTGTCTTCTTTTTAAAAAAACAATGGATCAATTCACATAAGTTCAGGCATATGATCACTTGAACCGATGCATAAAAGCACGCCACACCACCACATGCTCAAGAACAGAGTGCAAAGCCCATCAGTTATTTTTTATAGCTAAGGTAAAACAAAGCTTCTCTCAGAAAGTCTCAACAAGACTTCTTTTTTTAACAGCTTGGCCAAGCAAAAGAAAGAAAGAGAAAAGCTAACAAGATGAGGAAATGATAGGAGGAACTCCTTATTACAGCTTGCTTAGGCGCTTCCTTTTAACTAACCCCCCCCATAGGACCACAATAGAGCAAATATGTAAAAGCAAATAAGGTACAGAGAAGGCTTTTCTCCTGTCTTCCTTGTGGCCACTTAAAGCAAACAGACCTGAATTCCCCTTCTGTGCCTTGACAGTGAGTGAATGCACGTGAATTTGCATTTCCCTCATTGTGTAATTGCACCCTAAATCCTGTTGATAGAATAGACCTTCTCTGGCTGGCTAACAGTTAGAACAAGCCTTTAAGGTCTGTATGATGTGACACTAACATTAGAATACAGATAGTGCCAATCAGGAATAAAGTGAGACAGAGTAGCAGATGTGAAGAGAATTCTTAAAACACTATCTGTACTTTTCTCTGTAAGTTTCTTCCTTAATTGCTCTTGGCCTGACTATCAACTACACTGGATCAGGCAGGTAAAGAAGTCAAAATCCTTATACAGTATAAAGATAATTTTATTTGTGATCCCTAAAGTTTTAATTATCCTTTGCGTTAGACAGACAGACAGACAGACAGACAGACAGACAGACAGACAGACAGATAGATAGATAGATAGATAGATAGATAGATAGATAGATAGATAGATAGATAGATAGATAGATAGATAGATAGATAGATAGATAGATAGATAGATAGATAGATCTGACATTCATCATACTGTGGAGATATTCTGTGTGTTACACTTGAGACTGGTATTAGGAATCAGGAAATGCTGGAGTTTTCTTTCAAATCCTTCCATCTTCCCCCACTACTCTGCTGAATTTTATTATACTGTAACTCTGTCATGTAACCACCAGAACTGACATGACTTCTGCCAGATCTCAAAGTGCTAGTTGAAGTCTCAGGGAACTATTATGCTTCTCTAGGTATCAAGGTGAGTAGCGCTGGGATTGAAGAAAGCTTGATTTTGGCTGTGAAATCTCAGGTGACCTTAAACCATTTCCATTGGCACTAGAGCTCACCAGTACTAGACTCTTTACTCTTTCTTGTATTTATTTATGGACAGCTCTTTTCCATGTCTTTTATATATGGCTGAGGAAGAAGGTATTCTGTAACGCTAAGCAGAAGACTTGAAGGCTCAACCCTAGGCCTGCTGTTGCCAATTATGCATTGTCTCTCCTATCCTTGACTCCTCACTTGTCATACTTGCAATATTCCAGTGCTTTAAAGCTCTGAACCAGTACAAACTCTCATATGAATGGCACTCATGCTAGTGCAAGTGTCTGATGATCAAACAGCAATTTGTCTTCCTAAAGAGAACAATGATTATAGCTAGGTCATGAGAAGGCCATATACCATGCTATAGAAGCACATTATTGCCTGCTAAATATGCTCCTTTGCTTTCTTCCTCTACATAATTGGATTTCTAGTTGTCGTCAGGGTCTTTGCTTTATTTTTGCCTCTCCTTTTCATTCACTTATTCTTCACATTTTTCCCCTCCCCTATAATTACTTTCCCACTATATTGTCTCTTCATCAATATTTTTATTTCTCTTACAGTTCAGATGGTTTATCCAGTTTACAGCTGAGAGAGAAGCATCCATATGTGCTGCATTTTGCTGAGAAATTTGTTGGCTTCCATGCTGATTTGGAAGTTAGTTTTCTAACAAATGGCCATGACACTGTCTGGTCTTGTTATTACAGACACTTCACGTTTGATACAATTGGGGGATGCAGGCAAACAATTTTTGTGCACTGGCTTCTCAATATTTGTCCATCTTGTCTCTTGGTATCTACCAGTCTTGATGTCTGCCAAGTCAGGTTTGAAAATTTAGACTGCAAAAATTATAGATGCTTCTCTGAGGAAGGAAATCATCTTCCACACATGTTCCATTTGATGTCCACTAGATCAAAAGGCCTACTGCAAAAGGAAAGGAACATAAAGGCTTCAACATAAAGAGCCAAAGTAAACAGAAGGCTAACCTTGTATTAGGAAAATGTTCCTTGGACTTGAAGTATTAACTACCTTAGATTCTTATTTACTTTTCTTTTCTTTATTCTTCTTATTTTTCCCCTAAAAATCATTCCTGAAAAAGATTCACAACCTCCTTGGGCAATTAGCTAATTCTTGTTAAAGATGCTTATATATATACTGTATATATATTCCTAAATCTGTTTTAATTCCAGCTTGAATGCATTACTTCTTGTTGTACTGAGGTGTTTTACACCTTATGTTCTGATGACCCCAGAATAACTCCAGAAAAACAGGCCAGCAGCCAAATCCAGATTTACCTGGATCCCTGAAGGACCACCTCCTTCCATATGAACCTACCCGACAGTTAATATCTAGCCAGGGGGCCCTTTTGAAAGAGCCACCCCTCGAGGAGATAAGAGGGATGGCTTGTAGACAAAGGGCCTTTTCGGCAGCTGCCCCCAGACTATGGAATGCCCTACCGACTGAGATTCATCTGGCACCGACGCTGATGACATTTTGGCACCAGGTCAAAACCTTCCTGTTCCAGAAGGCTTTTAATTGAAAAAATATCAGCTGTGGGTCCGATGGCAATTTTTAGAGTTTATATTTTAATTGCATTTTAATTGTTTGACTTTTTATTGTATTTTAAATGTTGTAAGCCACCCAGAGACCTTTGGGTAGTGTGGGTAGCATATAAATTAATTAAATAAATAAATTAAATAAAATTTATCCAGATTTAGAGGGGTTTGATTCCCTATAGTGCTTCCTGAGAATACAGCCAGCATACAGTATATGTCCTTGGGCAAGTTTCCTCATTCCCAGGGTGCCCTCAGAAGAGGAGAATGGTAACAGAAGTACTTCAAGTATGACTAAATCTAGATCAGGTATGAAGGTATAGGCAATTTTAGCACTAATATCGCCCCTCGCCCCACCATGTGGATAGTAATGTTAATCAACCATTTCTATTGGAGAACTCGTAACTTGTGAAAGTATGTCCTACAGGCAATGCAAAAAAGAACCTTTACCAGGGTCTCTCCCTCTCTCAGCTGTTCAGCTTTCTGAATGTTGCTATTATTTGCCCTATCTGTTGTAATGTTAAGCATGCCCAGTTCCTTCAGGCTATCCTTTGATGTAACAAATTCCAAACACTTTATCATCTTTGTTGTTTTCTTCTCATTGCAACTAAAATAAATCATACAAAGCTCAATGGGAAAAGCAAATATTGCTCAACATTTAGTTTACATCAATATAGTTTAGCTGAGCCCGCAGAAGAACCCCCACGCTTTCCATACCAAATATATTTTCAATGCACACACTGAAAATATGTTTGCTATGCAATTTAGAAAATGTTTTCCCCCCTTAAGGTCTGTTGTTCTTTAGAAAAAGTATGATAAAGCCTTGTATTGGGAGGGAGAATAAGAACTGAACTGCTGGTGAAGTGTTTGCGCTTTAATGTCTTTCAACATATCTGTCTCCACAGTATGATGAGTGATCGATCGATCGATCGATCGATCGATCGATCTATCTATCTATCTATCTATCTATCTATCTATCTATCTATCTATCTATCTATCTATCTATCTATCTATCTATCTATCTATCTATCTATCTATCTATCTATCTATCTATCTATCTATCTATCTATCTAAGGATAATAATATAAGAGTGTCCCAGCTGACTACTTTCTGCTGAACATGGAAAGAACCTTTGAAATCAGATTTCTTGCTTTTCCATGGAAGATCTTTAAAGAAAAATCTTTCTATAGCCTAATGTCCCATTAAAGACCTTCAATATCTTTTTTAAAACATTCCTTCCATCCTATCACTCACTATTGCTATTTCTTTCAGCCCTTACCAAGTTTCTTCTTCTTTGGTCTTTTCTTAATAATAATAATAATAATAATAATTTATTGTCATTGTAAGTATATACACATACAACGAAATTCACAGACACCCAGAGACCAGACACATGCACACACATAAAATTCCCAAACACCCCCCACCCACTAAAAGTCCCCCACTAAAAATACAAACATCTACACCGCAGGCCAAGTTACACAGTCCAACTAATTATTCACTACTGGTGGTCTTTAAGCTCATTATTAATTGCAATTATAGCTCTGGGATAAAAACTATTGAGAAAACGTGTGGTCCGAGTCTTAATTGTTCTATATCTTCTGCCAGATGGTAACAGTTCAAAAAAGTTATAAGCAGGATGGGAAGAGTCTCTCAGGATTCTATGTGATTTCCTTAGACAGCGGGATGTGAAGATGTCATCCAGGGTTGGTAGCTGGAGCCCGATGATATTCTGGGCAATTTTAATGGTTCTCTGTAGAGCTTTTTTGTCCGCTACAGAGCTACTCCCAAACCATGCCAGAATGCCATAGGTTAGGACACTCTCAATGGTGCTACGATAGTATGACAGAAGCAAATGCTGAGATAAATTTAACTTGCCGAGCATTCTCAGGAAATACAGCCTCTTCTGTGCCTTCTTCATTAGCATGTTGGCATTTATAGTCCATGAGAGGTCCTCTGAGATGTAAGTACCCAGAAATTTAAAACTACCAACTCTCTCCACTTCCTCACCGTTTATGTACAGTGGTAAATGTACATATCTTTTCCTCCTAAAATCAATTATGAGTTCTTTAGTTTTTTTGATGTTAAGTGTGAGATGATTTTCTTTACACCAAAGTATCAACCTTTGTACTTCCTTTCTATAAGCAGACTCATTGTTCTTATTTATGAGCCCCACCACTGTCGTATCATCCGCAAATTTAATAATTGCATTGGTGTTATACAGTGGGGTGCAATCATGTGTGTACAGGGAATAGAGGAAGGGACTTAGCACGCAGCCCTGGGGAGCTCCTGTACTTAGTACCAGGGTAGAAGAATGGTGAGATCCCATCCTTACTGACTGTGGCCTATCTGTCAGAAAATCCTTTATCCACATGCAGATTTCCTGAGGTAATCCCAGGTTGATCATTTTAAAAAACAACCTATTTGGTAGAATGGTATTAAAAGCAGAGCTATAATCCACAAACAACAGCCTCGCATAAATTCCCTGATGTTCTAAGTGGCTCAATACAGTATGGAGTACAATGGACACAGCATCATCAGTAGATCTATTTTTCCTGTATGCAAATTGCCATGGGTCCAAAGAAGGTGGAAGACTAGCCTTAATGTAATCCAGCACCAATCTCTCAAAACATTTCATAACAACAGATGTTAAAGCTACTGGTCTGTAATCATTGAGAGATACCACAGCTGACTGCTTGGGGACTGGCACTATAATAGATGTCTTCAGGCAAGTGGGGACTGAACACTGCAACAAGGATAGATTGAAAATATCCGTAAAAACTCCAGCTAATTCTGCAGCACAGCCCCTAATAACTCGTCCCATGATTCCATCTGGTCCAGCTGCCTTTCGAACATTAATATTCTGGAAAGCGCGTCTCACATCTGAAATCTGCAGTACTAGTGGTTGTCTGTTGATGGTAGATTCTAGTGATGTATTATAGACAGTAGGTGCTGGAATAATGGTTGTTCCTGTTTCCACCTCAAAACGGCTGAAAAATTGATTTAACTGCTCAGCCAAAAAATCACTGCTGCTACACAGACTGTTTTTGTTACTCTGACCAGTGATTTGTCTTAGGCCGTGCCACACTCGGCGAGTGTCAGAACTTTCAAGGTGTTGTTCAATTCTCTGGCTGTACATAGCTTTGGCATCCTTAATGCCCCTTTTCAGTTTAGCTCTAGCCTCTCTGTACTGTAGTTCATCACCAGAATGAAAAGCAGCATTTCTGGCTTTTAATAAAAGGCGCACTTCTCTATTTAGCCAAGGCTTGTTATTAGAAAACACTCGTACTTGTCTGGTAGTAGTAACAACATTGATGCAGCTTTTGATATAAAACAGTACTGTTGAGGCATAAGTATCAACATTGTCCTCCTCAAACAGTGCCCAATCAGTGCTCCTAAAGCAATCTTGAAGTTGCTCAGATGCATCCACTGGCCACACTTGTATTTCTCTAATTGATGGTCTGATTCTTTTAACAAGAGGTCTATATGATGGAATCAAAAAAAGAGATATATGATCTGACTGTCCCAAGCTAGGCAATGGCTTCGTCTTATATCCATGTATGATGTTACTATATACCTGATCCAAGGTATTTTCCCCTCTAGTGGGACAGTCCACATACTGATAAAAGTTAGGGAGGACGGTCTTTAAATTGGCTTGATTGAAATCACCTGCTACCACCAGCACTCCATCTGGGTAGGCCTGCTGCTGTTTGCTGATAGCAGTTAACAAACAACTCAAAGCTGTGGTTGTGTTAGCATCAGGAGGTATATATACTGCTGTTATTATAATAACATTAAACTCACGAGGCAGGTAAAAGGGGCGGCATTTCACTGCCAAATACTCCAAATCAGGAGAACAGTGAATGTCCAGTATTTTAACATCTGTGCTCCAATTATCGTTTGTGTAAACACAAACCCCTCCACCTCTGCTCTTCCCAGATTCAACAGATCTGTCTGCTCGATGTACTCTGCGTCCTTGTAGTTCAATTACCTCCCCTGGGATGGAAGAGTCAAGCCATGTCTCTGTAAAGATCATAACGCAACAGTCTCGAATATTTTTCTGTAGGGAGATAGTAAGTTCCAGCTCCTCAATCTTGTTGGGTAGAGATCTAACATTTGAGACAAAAAGACTTGGCAATGCAGGCTTGTGAGGATTTTTGCCTAACCTCACTCGTAGACCGGCCCTGCAACCTCTTTTCTGCTTGCGTTTTCTCCGTGCTCTTTTCTTCCTGACAGGGAGAGCAGGGGGAGTAACCCCCGGATATGCAGGCTGTCTTAAAAGCTCAGCTGGGATGTTGTAAGTTGAGACCGTCGATTCAAAGTTGTAACCTTCTCTGCCAATAGATAATAATTCTTGTCGACTGTAAATTACTTGTGCCTGAGCATGTAGAGTCCGTAATAAGGGCCGATCTCTGGAATGCCTAGCCGCTGCAAGTGCTTGCGCCGCCATCTTGACCAACTGTCTTCTGAGTCTTCTGAGATTCATTTAAATTGATTGTTTCTTCTATGGCATTCAGTGACCAAGTTACATTAGGTCCCTTCTTATAGACGTTTTCCCCCCCCCCCCTTCTATGTAGAAGTCTCTGGGACATTTCTAGAACCTTTCCTTAAGCTTGTCTGTTTCCTCATACCCTCTCCTTTTAAAGGCATGGCAAAACTTAAAGTTCTTTAGTCTTCTTTACAGTGAAATCTCCGGGAGACTCTGCTGCATGTCATGAGAACATACTGACAAGTGATACACCCATTTTTTGCTTTAATGCAATAAACCCCTTTGATCATCTCTGGGGAGAGGTCTCAATTTTTGGACAGTGCCTGCGTCTCGTTATGAATAAATTTAACATCAAATAGAACCCTTTCACCTGTATGCAGAAAACTGACACATGAGGAAGAAAGCCTGATCTACTACGTTTCTACGTGCCAAGAGTTACAATGAAGCAGCCCCCACCCCAAGGAACAGCAATCCCTTTTTTTGTTTGTAGGAGCATTGAGCCTGAGATGAAAGAGATTGTACTAAGGGGTGTTTATATTCTTTCAATTACCTTCCATCTCTGATTTCCCCTTCAGTGTGCATAACAAATCAGACAATGAGTAGAGATTATTACCCAGGAAATCTAATGTGCAGGAGTCACTTGCATGTCATGACAAAATATCTACCGATTTAAATCTGGTATATTTAAAGTGATAAACTGCCCCTTGAGCATAAAAACATGGCATGCACACGTTGAAGAAATTGTGTAGGACCGGAATTTTGAAGGGAATTAAAACAAACTGCTAGATACATGACTGATACTGGTTGCAGACTAGTCCTATTGGGACTACAAAAATGGTCCCCATCTCTCCATCTCTTTTAAATGCACACTGTCAGTGTATATTACTCACTATTTAGAAGTGGTAAATAAAGACAGGCTGGAAGGCAGCAATGAATTATTTCTTTTCCTCCTTGGGATTCAAGGCCTATGAATTTCTTCAGCATGTGCCTGAGAGGTTTTTACCAATTTGAACCCATTAGCTAGTATGCTGTTGCCTAGACATGGAGGAGAATGGAAATCAGGTACGTATCCTCTTTACTCTTGCAGGTCCATGTCTCATGCATCCTCTTGCACTGGCTGAGAGACCCATCACACACCTATCATGCATCGAGGAGCCTAACAGAGCAAAAAGGACACATAATTTTAATTGTTGTAAGCCGCCCAGAGACCTTTGGGTAGAGTGGGCAGCATATAAGTTAAATAAATAAAATAAAATAAATAATTTTCCTTCTGCTCTGTGTTTAGGCAACAGAATAGTAGCCATTAGAGTTAAAAGAATAGATTCTTTGTCATGAGGGTCAAGTGACTTAAAATGGCTTTTTATCAAATTACAATGATATATCAACTGTGATGTACCTGAGCTGGGTTAGTGTCATGAGTGCAGCTGAAGATCTGGAACCTGAAGGGTTAATTGTAGCTGAGGAGAATGCTGAGGGATTAGAAATACAAACACCTGAATCGCCTCCAGATTCTCCTCCCCCAGTAGACAGGCTGAGGATTAGGCTTCGGGGAAGACTTATGACAAAAAGGTCAGAGGATCGCTTGAAGGCTGCCCGCAGAAACATCCGATCAACTAGCCCTGAGTTCTGACAGGATGAAATGGCTTCCAGCAGTTCAAAGGGCTGTTTTACTATATAAACAGCTCTCAGATGGCTGAAAGTCTATGGAAGCAACAAGTCTGGCTTGCATCCACACTCCTGACAACCTTGAACCTTGTTCTCTGGACCCTTGGCTTTGGACTCTGACCCTGGACTATGTTGTGCGTTTTGGCTTTGGTATTTGGATATCAGCTCTGCATTCCCTGAATTCGTGACATAGGACTGGCTTATTGGACTCTGCTGTTGAAACCCCAGGGAACGTGACAGTTAGTCTCCCTTCTGTTATTCATGCTCACGTGTTGTCTGCATTACTGTAATGAATTGCATATGGTGCTGCCTTTGAAAAAGAGTCTGGAAAGTTCAGTTACTAAAGAATAGAGCTGGTAGTTTGTCACCCAAGACTAAACAATCAAAAGAGATTAAAATAGTGTCTCATCAGCTGCCCTGTCTTTGAGACACAATTCAAAATATTGGTTTTGACTTTTAAATTTCTTCAAAGTGACCAGGTTACCTGGAAGACCCTTTCCTGCAATACCGGACCTCCTCTGGCCATCTTCAGAGGGACATCTCTGGATGCCCTTGCCAAGTGGGGTGTAGAGAGTAGCTGCCATTAAATAGCCTTTACAGTGGTGGCTTTCTCTTAACTCTTTTGAAATTTTTTCTCCCAGTTTTCTTTTACCTATTTCAAATTAGCACCATGCTAAGCTTTCCTTTTTCTGTAAGAAGCAGTGGCCAAAATCTTGTTTCTTATCATCAATCAATGGAGATTTGGTGAATCAACTCCTCCTCCTAATTCAAATTCTACCGTAACTGCAACTTACTTTAGCATAGTAAGTCACAGTTAGAGTAGGGAGTGCATATGCTGGAATCAGTTCAGGGTTGTTCAGACACAGGTTTCCTGGATGTTCATATGATCATGTGATATTGCATGGTCACATGAGTAGAGATGGGCACTTACCATGGTTTGGCTCTTTGGTGTGATTTGCCAGAATGGGCCTACAGGTGTTGTGCAAGTCCCCCCAGATTCTGTGCTCTGCCTCACCCCACAGGTGCTCACTCAGAGCAGGAGGTGTGGCAGGGAAGCCCCTGGTGCTGTTTTTGATGGGGAACTGACAGGAAGAGGCCTGGTGCAGAATCAGGGGAACCCACAGGACACCTGTGGGCCTGATCCACCAAACTGCACTGAAGCGCCAAAGTACCAAACTGTAAGTGCCCATCTCTCCACATGAGCATTCCAGGATGTGATGTTGATCTGAAAGAAGCCTACTCATGACCAGTCACAATGTGCAAGGGATTTTTTTTTAAAGAGGAAGAAGTAAGAAGTCACATCCCAGACACTTCATATATTTGAGGTCAATGGTACGCCCAGTAAGAAAATTCATGCTGTCATCTTCAACCATTTTTGCAGCATTTTCTTTTCTCTGTCCTTCCACACAAATTTTTGACCCAACCCTAAAACAAAACGCTTGACACTGGGTTACTTTCAGTCTTTTAAATTCTGTTTAATTCTGTTGTTTTATTATATTAAATTGCTATACATTTATTACATATTAATAACTAGATTTATTATATAAATAGCTAAAGTTATTGTTTTAGTATAGTGATTACTGTATTTAAGGTTTTGCAGATTTAACAGATGCTGTTAAGCCACCCAGGGAACATTTATTGTAAACTGCTTAAGTCAGCAGTATAGAACGTCAGTCAATCAATCAATCAACCAACCAACCAATGAATGAATGAATCAATCAATATTGGTCAGGATAAAGTAAACCAAATGTCCATACAAATAATTATTTTATGGTCCTTTCCCTTTCCTATTCTCATAGATATTTTATGAGGCAGATTCCCTGAGCAGAATGCAGTTTTCCAAATGTAATTTTTTTTATAGTGGAACATTCAGCTTTTGATGTTCTAAAGCAAATATTGTATCCGTGCCATTTGGAGAAGGTAGTAATTCCACTGGGCCTGCAGATCTTTGTAGGCAGAAGCAGCAACCTTCCACAGGTGTGTGAGAACTCTGAACAAGCCCTTATATCCATGTAGGGAGTGATTACATGTTTACCCATGAATGCCGCATGGAGTGTCTTTCACTGAAGTACGCACAGCTGCCATTATGCTCTGTTCCCAGAACAAAACCAAAACATGAGAGGTCTGAAAGAGGTTTCTGTGTAAGATGCAAAATAAAGCTGCTTTTTATCTTTCAGCAGATTATTTGCATTTTTAGTGTCTGGAAAACAAGCAGGTAATAGTTACTGGAAAAATTCAGGAACTGCACATTAACAACAAATAAAATCTTCCTTCACAGTCCTCCCTTGGTTGCATTCAGGTTTTAGTGAGACTTATAATTGAACAGGTTGCCTTGAAAGAATGTGCCTCCCTTCCCCAAAATGATAGATACAATATATATAGTGAGGCATCATTCTGTTGCCTTACTTGAGAAGCAGCTTTTGGCCATTTTTCAGGCTTTGATAGCTGAGGATAAGGACAGGCATAAATGGTGTCATGCTGGCTAAAGAACAGATTGGTATATTTTGACAAAAATGCATTTAGAATTAGTACAGCTGGAAGCTAAGGGGAGCCATTTCAGACATTGGACAAAAGGCTGTCTGGAGCCAAATAAGAGGCATTGCTGCTCAAGAGACACAGCGGTGACAGGCAAAAATGCTGGCTGAAAGGTAGAATGGAAAAACATCCCTTTCAGCTGAATAGGAAATGCCTTTCAGTTATAATTTCCACACTGGGTTTTGTTTTGGGCTTTGTCCCTCCCATTTTGATTTCAGAGAAACAGTTTGGGAGTGAACATGGGTCTCCCCTCATGGATCTAAATAATTTTGATGTAATCACTTGCAATCTATAGCTCTGGCAGCCAGTCTACAATTCACAGCTCAGCAAATGTTGTGATCCAGGGTGTTGCATTATTAAAAGAAGAAGCATACCCCAGCCAGCAGGATGTTCTTTGGGAATAACTGTGGCTGATTTCAAAAGGGGTCAGAATGATCGCCACAAAGTGAAGGATTACTGCCGGCGTAAAACACGAGCCAATGCTTGCCAACTATGAGCCCCAGAGCTAGTTTTCAGTGCCAGGGTTCAGCATATAAAAAGACAAAGTGGGATGCTGAGAACCATAGACTACACCTAGTGACCAAGAAAAAAAATCGTACAGCTAGGTTAGTTGGAGCATCTCCTATTGCAGGGGTGGACAGCTTCTGAGGGTACAAGGACCATGTCTGTTCTCCTTGGATCCTTGAGAGTCATATCCCCCCAACATACCTTCTGAAGGAGCAATTCACCATTTTTATATAGTCTTGTGTCCTCTGATCCTGTTTTCAAGCCCAAAATGCTTTTTCTCCCCTTCCAAACTAAGACTTCTATTTCTGCTTTAAAAGAAAGGTTTTCCTTGGCCTAAGAAAGTATAGCAATAAACAAAACTGCAGACCTACACCTACTTACCTCTGAATAAATTTCTCTTGACTTACTTCTGAGTAGATCTGACAAGATTGCACTGTTGCCTTAGGATGTGATCAGACAGCAAGAAAGGATTGTGTCTGATCATACCTCAAAGGTTTGCTTTGTAGAGAGCAATCTCCCTTAAAGCGAGCCTTCTGTCCATGCAAGAAATGCTCCAGCCCGCTCCCCAGAAACAGTAGCTTTGCTGCTGGACCAAAAAGGTCCAGCTTGGGTAGAGTCAGGCTGGTTTGTGATCTCCCATGCATCATTGATCACTGGCAAATGGCTGTGCACAAGTGGCCCAAAATGTGAGCTATTACCCCTTTTGATCACACCCTTAGTTTTATATGTATATATTAAACACTCTTAAGAATTGATGGACACTAAAATAGACATTTGGAGTTGCTGAGAATAGTATAGAAATTCATCATTAGTTATGAATTGTTTCTCTGCCTCTGTCTCTCTCTTGGTGGCCTGATTAGAAATGGACTAGTCCCACTTGGAAAGACAACAGGCTGCCTCATATTCTTTAAGTCTCCAAATAGCACTCCTTCATGCAGTAGTATTTATGAATCATAGTTCCCCAAAAAGATGCCATATCATGATCCTAAAACAAAGTCTTCCATAGTTACAGCAGCAGCAACTAGTTTTCACTAAAGCTTAAGAACATACTACCTCTGATCATGTGTTGAATGTTTCCAGTATTAATGAAAACCAAGCTGTTGGAGCTTCAAAATCTCTAGGGTTTAATGTGACAAAACAAAAACAGTGCATGGAAAAGCTACTTTTTGGATCCCAGAATCTCTTTGTGAGTTTGGCTGGTGGCCACAGACTACAGGGACACTGTTGGTTATTGTCTCAAAAAATACACTTTCTCCCACAGTGGGAAGACCCTGATGATCTGAGATTACAGTATATGGGGAAATTTATGTTCTTCCTGCACGTGGTTTTAAGAAAAAGGAGAAAACAAAGGAAACAATTTCAGCACACTGAGCAAAACAGAGAAGTGCTTTCTAGATATCGAAGGGAATGCACAGTTCACAGAGCCTTTTTTGCTCTGCAAAAGAGAGTGTGGCCTTGAATGTATTGTTTTGTGTTAGCAGAAGGACAAGGAACTCTAAAGGGCCTAATTTTATTTGGTCTTCTTGGAAACAGAATGTTGATTCTATACATGCAAGACTACCTTGAACAGTAACAGTAACATTAGGAAGATAAACCAGAAAAAAAAATACTATCAAATAGGTCTCAACAGAATGACTTGATTTATCCAGTCTGTAAAATATCTGAAACTGTTAAATACAGGTTGTTAAGTATAAATGTGATTACATGAGTGGCAGTAATACCTATGTGTAGTTTCATTTCTGTAAGGCTAAATTAATACATTAGAAGAACTCATGGACTTTTCAGTAATGTAAGTTTTAAAGTTATGTTCTGAGTCCCCCATTTGGAAACATGAATGCAGTGATTGAGATACCCAAAAGGCACATGGGGGTGGTGGGGGTGGATTCTGCTGCCCAAGCTTCTACCCATTCTAGCCTCTTGCCAGACCACATCATTGTGAAAAGCCAAAGAGGGCTCTCCCACATGCATCACTTGCTTCCTAAAGTGAATGGAGAACATTAGGAATGAAAGGTATACTCTCCTAGTTGTGCAATGTTGTAGTGAACTCAGCCATGGAAAAATTCATGTTGTACCAGGTCATAATAATAATAATAATAATAATAATAATAATAATAATAATAATAATAATAATAATAATAATAATAATAATAATAATAATAATAATAATAATAATAATTTATTGTCATTGTAAGTATATACACATACAACGAAATTCACAGACACCCAGAGACCAGACACATGCACACACATAAAATTCCCCAAACACTCCCCACCCACTAAAAGTCCCCCACTAAAAATACAAACATCTACACCGCAGGCCAAGTAACACAGTCAGACTGTAAATTACTTGTGCCTGAGCATGTAGAGTCCATAATAAGGGCCAATCTCTGGAATGCCTAGCCGCTGCAAGTGCTTGCGCCACCATCTTGACCAACTGTTGAATTCTTGGTCTGTTGAACTTTGAATAGTGTATACTAGAGATGGGATATTCATATTCGAGCTGGACTCCAGGGCTGGACCATCTACTCACCTGTCTGGCCCCAGCGGCCTCACTCTTCCTTCTAATCACTCCTGGAACCTTGCTTGGCTAGCTACTCCTGACAATGGGAGGGAGGATGAGTCTCTCTGCAAGGCTGCTGAGTTGCTAGCAGAGCAGGAAGAGAGCGGTGCTCCAGGAGTAATTGGAAAAAGAGTGAGGCCACCACCACCAGGGGACACATGAGTGGACAGTCTGGCCTCAGGGGACAGTCCCTCGTTAAGTCCAGCTATAGGGTGGTATTTATATTCATATACGTATACCCTCATATCTAGTATATAGATATATCCCCATATCTAGTATATACTTGTAGTGGTAAACTTTCTGGGGCTGGAAGATTGATTGGTTGATTGGTTGGTTGGTTGATTGATTGATTGATTGATTGATTGGCAGTCCCACATAGAGCGTGTTACAATAATCCAGCCAATATTTAATTAGGGCAAGTGTCACCATGGCTAGATCAGACCTCTCAAGAAACAGGCACAGCTGGTCCTCTAGTTTTAACTGTGCAAAGGCACTCCTGGCCATTGCTGAAACCTGAGCATCCAGGCTCAGGGATGAATCCAGGAACAACCCCAAGCTGTGCACCTGTTTTTTAAGTGGGAGTGTAATCCCATCCAGCACAGGCTTCACCTCTATTCCTTGATCTGCCTTTCAACTGACGAGGAGCACCTCTGTATTGTCTGAATTAAGTTTATTTGCCCTCATCCAGTCTATTACTGACATCAGACACTGATTTAGAACTGAGACAGCTTCCTTGGATTTAGAAGGAAAGAAGAGAAAGAGTTAGGTATCATCAGTGTACTGGTGACACCAAGTCCCAAAACTCTGGACAACTTCTCCTAGAGGTTTCATGTAAATGTTATACAGTATAGCATAGGGGACAAAACAGAACCCTAAGTCCCCCCAGCACCACCCTCTGAATTCTCCCCTCCAGGAAGAACCAGAGCCACTGTAAAAGATTGCCTCCAAGTCCCATCCCAGAAGGATACCATGGTTAGTGGTATTGAAAGCCGCTGAGAAGTACAGCAGAACCAACAGGGACACACTTCCCCATCCAGTTCCTGTCATAGGTCATCCACAAGATGACCCAAGCAGTCGGTGTCCCATAACCAGGCCTGAAGCCAGATTGAAATGGGTCTAGATAACCTGTCTCACCCAGGAACCCCTGGAGCTGAGAAACCAAAACCCTATCCAGGACCTTGCCCAAGAATGGAATGCTAGAGACTGGCCAGAGTCTCTATCCAGTACTGTGGGTTTTTCCAATAATGGTCTTAGGATGGCCTCCTTTAGCAAGCTAGGATCCTACTCTGCTGCAAGGAGGCATTCACTATGGACTTTTCGGTTCAGCCCAGTGAGTGGGGAAATCTTAGGAAAGGGCTGTGATTCAGGACCTGAGTTAGAAAGAACGGGAGAGCAAGAGAGGCAGGAGCTGTTATTCCTATAGAGGATGATAAGGTCCTTATCACCTTGGTTTAGGGTTTTAAATTTGCAGCCAATTCTTTTATGTTGTGGATGTCCTATCTCAGCCAATAAATATATCTGGGGCTTTGTTCTCATGTGGATTCAAAGAGGCATTTGAATTCTTTATTTCTTCAAAGAACACCTGCTCTGGTGTTGGTGAAAATGACTTGGGGGTTGTATAAATGGTTGCATCCAGTTTTGTTATATCCTTATTGTTTTGTTGTACAAGTGTGTGTGTGTGTGTATTAATAACATTTTTTTAAAAAATTGTGTTTATAATACTCATTTCAAAAATATAGATCTAGATATACGTAGTAATAATAATCATGTCCTATCATGTCAGTTCTGACAGTGCAAAGTTTTCCAGGGTCTTCTAGTTATACAGTACTTAGAGATGATTTATCATCCTCTTCTTCTGAGGGCATCCTGGAACTGTGCAGCTTGCCCAAGGCTACACAGGCTGGCTCATTTCCCTGAAGGCACAGTGGGGAATCAAACTCTCAACATCTGGCTCTGCAGTCAGATACCTAATTTATGGAGCTATCCAGCCAAGCAAATAGATATCATTAAAGATATATAGATATACAGTATGTATGTGCCGACCTTGTTTGGGATCCTTTTTGCTGTCTTGCTGAAGCACGCTTTTAGAACTGCAACAGAAGGTGTCTATTTCCAGACTAGATCAGACGGAAAGCTCTTTAATCTCTTTAGATTGAGAGCGAAGACCAAAATCCAGCTGAAATGAATGCAGGACTTCCTCTTTGCTGATGATGCAGCTGTTGTTGCCCACTCTGCTGAAGACCTCCAACAATTTATGAATCATTTTAGTAAGTCCTGTTAAAATTTTGGACTAGCAATCAGCCTGAAGAAAACACAAGCCATGGGTCAGGGTGTGAATAAACCTTCCTCTATTACCATCTCTACACAAGAATTGGAGGTTGTTCATGATTTTGTGTACCTTGGCTCAACAATCTCTGACACACTTTCTCTAGATGTCAAGCTGGATAAACACATTGGCAAAGCAGCTACCATGTTCTCTATATTCACAAAGGGAGTATGGCTTAATAAAAGGCTGATGGCATATACCTGTACCAAGATCCAGGTCTATAGAGCCTGTGTCCTGAGCACACTCCTGTACTGCAGTGAGTCCTGGACCCTTTGTGCATGGCAGGAGAGGAAGCTGAACATGTTCCATATGCGTTGCCTCTGATGGATTTTTGGTATCACCTGGCAGGACAAAGTTCCAAATTGAGTAGTCCTAGAATGAGCTGGAATTTTTAGCATGCATACATTACTAAAACAGCAATGTCTACGTTGGCTTGGGCATGTTGTGAGAATGGCTGATGGTCAGTTTCCAAAAGATCTTCTGTGTGGAGAATTAGTGCAGGGAAATCGCCCCAGAGGGAGACCACAGCTGCGATACAACAATATCTGCAAACAGGATCTGAGGACCTTAGGAATGGACCTCAACAGATGGGAAACCTTGACGTCTGAGTGTTCAGCCTGGAGGCAGGTGGTGCATCTCCCAATTTGAAGAGACACTTGTTCAGCAGGCCGAGGCAAAGAGGCAGTCCTGAAACAGGCAAAATCAGAGAGCTGGACAGGGGACAGATTGTATTTGTCTTCAGTCTGGAAGGGATTGTCACTCTTTAATAGGCCTTCTCAGCCACACTAGATGCTGTTCCAAGTCCTCTATTCAGAGCACGTTACCATAGTCTCTTGAGACTGAAGAATACCTACAGATAAAAATTGACAACCCCATAGAACCAGAGATTGTTGCAGTTGCACCAGTGCCAATATTCAGCTGCAGCTACCAATATGTGGAAGCTGGCAAGCCTCCTGGAGTCACCACCATAGTTCCTATTGAAATTCAGTGGCAACTATGATAGAGATCCATGATTGAGGAATAGAGATGGGCACATACCACCAGTTCGATGGTTTGGCCCAGTTTGTTTACCAGCACAACAGGTGTTTGGCAGTTCAGTGCCCCACCCATAGGAGCAGGCACCCACTCAGAGGCAGCGTTCCATCTTCCGTGTCTCACCTCCTCCGGGCATTGCCTCTGAGTGGGCACCCGCCTTGGGGACAGGGGGCTGAACTGCGAACCCCTGTTGCAGTGCTAAATGCATCAGGACAAACTGCTGAAGCTGTGGTTCCTCCCCATTTTCATTTAGGAAGGTATCAGCATACTGTACAATGCCATAGGGTGACTTCTCTGGCATCCCAAAGCATTATCATTTTCAAAGGAAATGGTAACAAAGAGAGGCATTGTGTTGAAATCTAGCAGTGCCTTATTTTTCAGTGGTGGCAGGAAACAGGCAATGGTGGCCAGGGATTTTTTTTTAAATGGCCAGGAAAGAGTGCATGCAATCTGCAGACTGCACGTTGCCCTGTTCTACGCTGCCTGATTGTGGCTCCCCAAGGTTTCCAACAGGAGTTTTTCCTAGCCCACACTGGTGATGCCTGAGATTGGACATAGGATGGGCATGCACTCTTATCACTGAGCTCTGTTCTCTTCCTCTCAATGCTTTTATTGACACAGAGAAATAACAGTGAACTTTACCTTATGTGATGTCACCTTCAACATTAGATTTGTATGCAATACTTAGATCAGTGTCTTTCAGACACTAACTTTGCAATCCATTGCTGTTCATGGTAATTAAAGTTGAAAGAAGATGGAGACCTTCCTTTTTGAACAAGGTTTCAAGAAAATGTTATGTTCTTCTCCCATACCAAACCTTCATTTAGTAAGGTTTTTTTTTAAAGGCAAGCATAACAGTATATGGTCTTCCTACTGAGGTACTCTTTTCTTTCTTTTTAACTATTTCTGCATAAGACCATACATCACAATATAAAATAACCTTATAGTGACCTGGAGTCACCTGCAGTGCCAATCCACACAATGAGCCAGCTTTCTTGTAGTAATAGAGGTTTGTATCCCCAACTGGGTGCTGCTACATCAGATGAAATTGCACTTCACAATGTAATTGGTATATAATTTAGTCTCCTTTTGTGTTAGGCACATCAGTGTCATTTTGCTGAGCTTTTCTAGAAAATGTAAGGCTTACCAAAGCTCTTCTGATTATCACCACATATTTTAACTCCCTCCCCCTTTTTTGCGTGCTGTGAACTTAAAGCCTCTCTCCTTACTCACAGAGGGCAGGACTCAAATATCCTCTTGCACAGTTGCTGTAAATTCAGAGAGGTCTGAGTGACAAGAGGTCCTTCTGGTTTTGGTTTCACCAGAGCGTCATGAATATGTCAGTCAGTATGAAAAAGTAACTTTCCCAAGAGCTGGCTTTCAGTAGTATCCATTTCATTATAGTTTCTTCTAACAAACACCTGCCCAAAGCACTTCTGACATTAGGTAATAAGACAAAATATCCAAAGGAACAATAAAACCTACACCAGCCAACAAATATGGCAATTACTCAGATACTGCCATGATTTTCAATGTTTGCTTAGTCTAAATGTGTCCAAAATGGTCTATCTTCAATAGCATTTAGAAATGTTGCAGCTTATTATGTTATCAAAAGTACTTCTTTCATAGGGTAACAGTATCAGAACTGTTATCTTTGTGTAATTTGTTGGTGAACCCAGAAAGCTACTGCATGGGTGCCAAAGATCTTAAAATAGTCAGATTTGCTGCACTGTGGACTTTTCATTGTTGTTAGTGCAGAATGTATTTGGTTTTTCTAATGGCTGCCTAATAACATCAGCTTCCTTCCGACTTGTTCCTGTAGGACAATTTTTCTGCTTCCCATTACTCTGTTATTGAAGGTAACTAGCCATGTTTGAGTTGTTTTCAGTCTGTCAGGGGATTCTACACTTCTGGGGTAATCAGTTGACTCTTTCCCATGTGGTTGGCACCTTCTCTGATGAGGCAACTTCATGTTCAATAACCATATGATTGGTCCCTGTCCATTTAACTATGTAAACCTTTGTTTGAGTCATGAAAACCCAGCCCACATGAGACAAGGGTAACATTCATAAGGTCCTTGAGAAGAAACTAATACTGCAGAAACTTGGCAGGTTCACATGAAATTAGTACAGTATTTTGCTTTCAGTTGATTTATGACCTGATTTTCATTCTTCTTTCAGTGGTAATAACACAATGTTTTCCTTTCTTTTTTCTCTCTCTCTGTCTGAAGGACACAGAATAGTCTTTCACACAACTCTGCTATGGCAAGTACGTTGAGCCACAAAGTAAAAAGTTGTTTACAGTTGAAAGTATACATCAATGTTTCAGAGAATGCCTCAACTTTTCGCCTCACGTCCACCATTGTTAGATCAGAACATCACATGCAGGAAGTAGTTTTGTATAGCAGAATTTGCTGGGCATCTGGAAAGGAAATGAAGTAAGCCAGCTCCTGTTGCTTTGTTTCTTTTTCTTTTCCATCACTGTGTGATTGTTATGCTTTTGTTATTTTAAGGATATCAGCTACAGGCCAGCACTTATTCTGGCAAACAAGACAGTGTTGCTGCTTTTTCCCTTCCCCACTTTGCTTTTTTAGAACAACAGATGTTTTCATCTGTTGAAAATGGGCATGTTATTGATGCACAATGCAGCTTGCTTCCACCGTGCCTCATATTTTAAAGGACACCTAGTTAATTAGAAGGTTACCTATACAAGGAGAGAGTATAATTGAGGCCTCTCCAGATGCATTTTATCTTTAAGTGGTTGTTATACCAAGAAAATAACACCTTTTTGCATGGCTGCTTATATCTGGGATGTCTGCCTAAAGGCCTTCAACTAAGCCAATATTTACATGCAGAAAGAATCCACTGGTGAACCAAATCACTAGGCATTTATGTAGAATACACTGAAGGCTTGCTAATGCTTTCACTGGAGCAATGTTTTATGGGAACAATGCAGAGTGTAAATACTGATAAACATACTTACAATATTAGTGTATGATAAACTATAGTGCTAAGGGTTCTCTGGAAGTGGGCGAAAGTATTCCACGATATTTATAGTTGCAAAACATGTCAACTGATAGTATCTTTGTGATACCAATACCCACGCACAAACTCCTGTGCTCAGAATGTGAGCATGACTATATATTGCCAGTCTTCTCATTTGTTATTGCCCCCTAGACACTCCTGGATCCTAGCAAATTCTACCTCCTGGAGAGGCATAAGGCTGCTTAAAGCTTGGAAAAGTTACTTTTTTTGGACTACATTTGCTGTTCAGCTGCTTGGATTTGTGGCAGGGAATAAACTGTTAAAAGTTTATCTGTTGTTCTGTATTCAGTGACAGACAAATAGGTTAGAGCTTCACTGAAGGCTCATTGCTTTGTACCAGACCCTACCATTATCTTTGATTACTTCATGCATGGCTTCTCTTTGCAGCTGTGTGAATAGAGCTCCAGCGCTTTCAGGTTATACCACACCTAATCTGTTTTTCTTTCCCCTTTTACTAATAGGCAGTTTTTACAAAAGAAGTAGCACACATATACAACCATCATGTTAAAACTGGGTTACAGCAGAAGATTTCAACTAGATAGTCATATTAATGGATACATTTCTGCAGTTTAATCCATAACAAATTATTCTCAGGAGGGGTTTAGTTTCCTACTGAAAATTCTGCAGAACTTCATCTTGAAACATGAGATAGTTTCAAGGCCCCACAAAGGTTTGAGAGAGAAGGACGATGCACATCTGCTGACGTGGCCCACTTTAAGTTATAAAGTAACTACTTGGCCTTATCCCGATGAGTGAGTGAATGAATGAATTAATACATAACCCATTATCTCAAACCTTTGTGAAAAGTTGGAAAAGCATCTACAAAATTGTTTGTTTCTTTGATGTGGAAGGAGTGAGTGTGGATGGACTATCATCTGCTTTCAAGCCGTGCTCCCCCATTCTGAATTACTGCTGGAGGAAAGCAGAGGCCTAGTGGCATCTTGAAGGCAGATGACAGTGATGCCTATTCTCCAGGAGCCAGAGCACGGAAATTCGGTGGGGTTCCTCTTCTACCAACCAGCCAATCAGCTTCAGTTTCACTCCTTGAGGGAACAGGACAAGGCTAGCACGGACTGTAGAGAGGCAGACTTCATTCTGGTCTGCTTGAGGAATGTATAAGCATTTTTCCAAAATTCCCAAGGAACACTCTGGTGAACTTTTTCTGCTCAGCTTTTCTTGAGTTTAGTATAGATGTAAAGCTACAGACAATTTGGTAGCAGATAACAGAGAGTTGCTTGGAAACTGGGTAACTGTAAATGTCTCCATGTTCTTAATCATAACTTTGATTAGTCAGATTGGTTAGTACATCAGGCAGATAAAATTATAGGAGGAAGAAAGGAGTCTTGTGTGACCATATATTATTCTTGAGGTTCCGATTATCAGACCATGGACTGAAGGTCTTTTAGGATTCACTCAGCTCAGGGGCAGCATTGACTGGCACAACAGATGGCCCCATGGTCCACATAGTAGTTGAATGCCAAAATGATGCCTCATTCCTATAAACTTATGCCTACCCACCATGCAGGATGGGAACAATTTATCAGTCAACAGATTGACAATTTAAAACCTGTATTTTTTTTTCTCCATCAAATTTTTGTGAGATGTCATTATCTTAGACTCTGGCAAAGTTACTGGCCTTAAAATGTGGATCACAAATAGCATTACCTCTGCTTTCTTTTGTGTTTTTGGGCTAATTATACATTGTGAAAAGAACAAACATCTGTTTCTTTGTGCCTTTTCCTAAAAAGCTAGTGAATGTGCCTAGAAACACATTACAACACACTAGAAGCATATCATTCTTCCTGCCTTGATAGTTACATCCTGACTTCTAACTGATATCTGTAATGGGTCTGTGCCATAATTTGTTCTCCAATCTCCCCTAAATTTTATTTCCTTAAGAAACAAACTTCCATTTTTAGCTTCATATTCAGGTTTCTTTAGAATGTATTTGTTATTATATTCTTGATATAATTATATTATTGTAACTTTGCAAAGTGACCAAGCATCCTGCATTTTTGTGTCCCCCCCCCCCCCCAATTTGTATTACACATTTCATTATCACTCTGCAACTTCCCCAGCTGCCCACATTTTATAATCTCCTATGGAACAAATTACCGTATGATATCTTCCACTGGGCTTTACAATTGAAATGTGAGAATTTGTGTGGGGGGTTTGTGTGCATGAGGGCCACCAACCAGAAGGATAATTATACAGCGAAAAGACAAAACATACAAACATTTCCCAGCCAGCTCATAAGAAAGGCAGGCACCAGAATCTTATACCTAGCCTATTAGAATTTCCCTAGAATCACTTCTCTTTTGAAACTCTTTTTAAAATGAATTTCAATTTCTATCAAATTGAATGAGAATTCTCAAGGGAGAAATTTTGGCACAGCATTAACAAATAATACACTGGACAGAAAATATTACAGCACATAGTCCAGCAAGTGGAATGATGTTTGTGTTGGATGATGAAGCTTTTCTCCATTGAGTGTAATGGACAGTGAATAAATTATATTCAGTGATAAGAGAAGATTATCTGTGTAAACAGCTATTACACAGGAGCTACAATAGGGTTTGATGAATATGCAAATGGATCCTCAGTTAATGACATGGCACATTCAAGCCATAGAAGAGATGTTCAAAAAATTGTCTTCAACAATGAAATGAAACTCACAATCCCAAAAAAAGAATTCTTTTCATGCAAATCAAATTGCCATCAAGCAGTACACTTAGAACATGCCTGAAAGACAAGAGATTTTCAGTATTTCCAACTACAGTAGCTGAGATCCTAAGTGTTGTCCAAACAGCTATTGAGTGAATCCATTACACTGATATTATGCTAATGAGAGATGAGATTCATCCGAACTTGTTTTTATGCTACAGTGCTACGTGTCTTTTTAACATCAAAGTAAGGAGGTGTTCCAAAGACTAAGAACATTAGAAGTGTCCAACTTGATAAGAAATACCCAACCTCTGTAAATGCTCTCCTTGGTTGTGACATAACTTTGAGGGTTTGTGAACTTGAAAAAATGGTCCAATGTTAATACCAAAATCAAGGATTGCTATTCGTTTGCCAAGATTTTTCTCAAGTTACCATTGCTGCAACTGGGGAATCCTAGAGACTCTGTATGGTGCTTCATCTGAAATAAAAATAAGTTAGTATCCTTAACAAGTATGTTTCTTCATAAAGAAGTTTCTTCATCATGTATTCATCATTTGTCCCTGAACAAAGCTTATTTAGGTATTTAATATATTATTTATTTTAGTTTAGTTTACGTTATGTTTATTTCATTTTGGATGTAAATTGCCCAGAGTAGTGTTGACACTAATAGATGCGGTATACAAGTGTGATCCCCACGAAAAACAAATATTACAGTATTAAGTACAGTAACTTGTTTTTCAGCCATTGGAAAAATGAGTGGGGTTGAAACATGCATTTTGCATCATGATGAGCATTAAAAAGATGCTACTCCAATAGCTGTCTTAAAAATATTTTTTGTCAACATTGAATTTTTAAAACTTTAATCATAATTTTCACAGGACT
The DNA here is from genome assembly GCF_051106095.1 of Pogona vitticeps. NCBI lineage: Eukaryota > Metazoa > Chordata > Lepidosauria > Squamata > Agamidae > Pogona > Pogona vitticeps. Next base: position 181,813,868 of record NC_135786.1, read on the forward strand.
ACTACCTGTTTGTAAATAAATTAATTATGTTTGGTAACTGGATTCAGGTGTGATTTATCTCGCTTTTCAAAGGTGGCAATTGGTGACTTGGTTGATGTAAAATCTCTTCAGGTTTTAGTCTGTATTTTACAGGGGCGATCAAAAATGCTGAACCTCTTTGGGGAATAGGATTCAAAACCTTGAATAGAATGCAAAGTCTTTTTCAGAATTGAAGGCTAGCTATCTGTCCTTTGAATATGTTGCTGGAACAACTCTATGAGAATAAGAGACAGTACCTGAATACCCTTGTAAGCAGGGTTATCTTTTTCTCTTTTCATCCCTAGCCTTAACTGTTGCTTTCATCCAATTTTTATATTTCACATCTAACTGATTTGCTAGCTGTCTTATCTGACTGTTTTACTAATTATTTTTGTCATTTTTAGTTAGGTTATGTACTCGTGTTTCTTGTTGCCTAAAATCACACTGGTAGACTGGGTTTCATTTTTGTGTTTTATACAGTAGTGACAAGCTATGTTTTTCTTACTGTTGCCTTGGGATTAGGTTTCTGCTTTTTGTTCAAGCATTGTTCAATTAGGATTGTTGTAAAGCAGAAACAGGGTAATTGCTTTGCATTTTCATATGAATACTTTAGGGCTGCTGTGTGATACTATTGAGGAGTTATTGCCCCATGTTCTCTTCAAGCTTAACATTCTCAGAGACCTGATTTCTGAGAGCTTTTCTCTGGTTAGTTTGATGGTTTAAACTTTATATCCTTATCTCCCTTTGTTAAAATTGTTAAAGCTATGCTGTTTATTGTTTGTGTTTGTGGTCTGGGCATAGTGTGACAGGAACTTAAGTGTGCCACCTAGGCAGCAGTCTCTGCCTACTCAAATAGCACTCCATGCATCTGCGGTCTGTAAAACAACAACAACAACAACAACAACAACAATGCAAGAGAGTGGCAAAATTAGTGCACTGGCCATTATGCAAAAAATATAACTTGCCAGTCTCCAAAAACCAGTGGGAACCTCAGGTGGAGAAGGTATAAGAAAATGACAAAATTAAATACTGGTGGGATTTCTGGATCCAAAGAGATAGACACTTTGAACATAACATACCAGACCATCATCATCTTCATCATCAACTGGCCACCCAGCTCATTCTTAACTGGCTGGATAGCTCAGTGGTTTAGATAGCTGGCTGCAAAGCCAGAGGTTGGGAGTTTGATTTCCCACTGACCTGCTTGCAAATAGAGCCAGCCTGTGTGGCCTTGGGCAAGCTGCACAGTCCTAGGGCTGTCCCCAGAAAGAGAATGATAAACCACTCCTGAGTATTCACTACCTAGAAAACCCTGAAAAGGGTGACCATAAGTCAAAATTGACTTGACAGCACATGATTATTAATTATCAGAGCAAGCAGCGTCGGTTGCCTTAGAGAGGCATAGCTGGAATCATCACAGTTTCTGTACAGATAAGAATCAGAATCTGACTTGGTACCTGTACTGGTGAGGCAATGGTGACCTCTTCTCCATTTGAACACTATGTTCATAATGGCATTGCGGAAGGGACAGGACAACATGAAGGGGGGAAAGGCCAGCTCTCCAGGTGTCTCCTTCCCAATCCTCTTCTGATGAGGAATCCTGGACCGTATGACAGGAACTGCATTAGAAGCTGAATGGCTTGTGAGACAAGCTCCACAGCCATGTGAGGTTCAGCCTCGCAGATCAGCCAGGGATGCCAAGAGCCACTGTAGCGCCAAGCTCAAGGCAATAGTGCATGATCTAATTGCCAGATTTGCTGTTCTCGAGGCAGAGCAGCTACCTGAAGCGACCAACGGATGTGATGCAGACGGGGCTTCCTCAACACCGTGGTCACAGCGTACGGAGAAGGAGAGAAGGTCGTAAATTCATGTGATGACTGAAACAGTGACCGCGAGCCAAGAGGTGCAAGTAGAAACAGATGAAGTTGGCCCTGACAAGCAATATGCTGGGGATGGATCAAGTATGGCAACGACCTCATCAGGTGAGTTAGCCATTGCACCAGGCATGTACACACGTATTCCTGCATGGCCTTGGGCCAGTGGTGGTCAATTCAATCATACACTTTACACACAATACAATTCACAGAGTGGGGGGACTTCCCAACACTGCATGGGCAGGCTCCAGTCCACAATTAGGTGGCTGGGGCATGCCATACCTTCATTTCACATTGCCAGCCCAGCCTAGCAATGTGGCTAGCGCATGGGTTTGGCCTTACCCGGCTGCCCTGACATGGGCTATAATACTCTTCCATTGTGTGTGTTGCCATGTAGTGACTACTCAATGCCTTTGAGCGATCACCTCAACCTGGCAACACATATTAAAAATATGGAAAGGATAATATGTGGAGTTTTTGAGTTATTGAATAGAAACATAAAAATGAAGGATCTCGACAAGGAAGGTGAAAAAGAAAAGAAAAGACATAGGAGAGAGAAACCTGACAGGACATGGTCAAATCGGTGGCTTGGGTTTTTTATTTACATGGGGGTGATACTCAAAACTCAGCCATAGGGGGCTCAATCCCTCTTTTAGTACCTAGATTTAATTTATAGGGCCTATGTTGACTTCGATTTGAATAGGAAAGTCTCTATTGGGCAGAACCCCTGCCCTGGAGAAGGGCAGGTGAGTCTGTTGGGAGTATAACTCCAAGGTTACTTGCACAAAGAGACCATGCCACTTTAGGCATGAGTATACCACGGTCGGAAGTCAACACCGAAATACTTCATGTTTTAGGGCTGGCGCTCCACGACAGAACAAGGGCACAGGAGGCGGCAAAACCCGATAGAGGTGGAGGTGCTCCAGGAAAAGGGACCCAGCCCAATTCAGGCTGGGCCGCAAATATGGGCTGCTCAGTGTCTTGTGCCTCATGAGAACAGTTCAGCTCATTTATTGAATGGAAGCCCAGCTGTAGGGTGGGCTGTAAGTCTACAGCTCATTTTCTGGATAATCACCTTTTCTGTAGGGAAAGGACCTCAAGAAAGTGTAGGTCCATCCTAAACAGCTTTCAGGCATTGTCAGAGGAGCTGGGACTACCCCTGGCCAAAGAAAAAACTGAGGGACCAGCCACATCCATCACTTTCCTGGGATTGAGCTGGACCTGGTGCAACAGACATCTTGGCTGTCTGACATTAAGTTCTCAGACCCCAGGAGCGGGATAATGACACTATTACAGAGGTGAAAAGTGTCTCTAGGGAGCTCCAGGAGACTGTTGGATGCCCAAACTTCGCTGGTAGAGTGGTAGCACCTGGGCACACATTTTGCGATGATTGAGCAATGCCATGAAAGGTCTGCATCAACCATTACATGGGACCAGGGTCACACGTGGAAGGAAAAAAAAGACCTATTAATATGGAGTTTGTTTTGGCATAAACTAACAGGATGTCCTTTTGGAGAGGCAAAATCAGGCTGAAAGCGCACGCACGCACGCACGCACGCACGCACGCACGCACGCACACACACACACTTGGAATCTGCTTCTGAAATCAGTTCTTACATGTAACTTCATGGTATGACCAGCAAAGGAGAACAGCTTTACTCCTTTAGCTAAGCTTGGAAATGGACTAGGAGTCAGTGGGAGGCTGTATTGCTAGTGAGTTCACACTAAGGCTGAGTAATTTCTTATGCAGCTGTTTTCTATGCTCACTGAAGTCTCTGGAGCAACCTTGACAACAAACCCACATATGATTCCTGGAGTATAAATCAGAATGATCTATATTCAGTTATCTTATAGATGCCTTCTTCATGGTGTGGAGTGGGCGGAGGGGGAAGGAGAAGAGAGCAGGGCCTTATCTTGTTAGTCAATATTAGATTATAAAGAGAGAAAAATATTGACCAGAGATATGGACCTTATTCCTGTGCTTCCTTACATATAAAATGAAACTAATATTGGTTTGCTGCTTCCTATAATATTTCAGGGTAATAGGACCCATCTTTATATCTTTGATAAGGCTGGTAAATCTTGAGGCAGAATACATATATTTGTGAATTTTTGATTTAAACTCTTATTGGTTCTAAGCCATCAGGCAGCAGACACAGCCGAAAATATAATGAGCACATTACATTTTAAACCTTATACAGTATTCTCAGCAAACATATTGCTGTTCATGCACCTGGTTCATTCACATAGCTGAAATTCTAACTTGTTTTTCATGAAAGTCTTGGTCCAACTTCTGAGATAAAAGTTTTGTTGTGCTCCTCAGTCTGTGTATCAGAACAAGAATCTTGGACTTCACTGGGTCTGGAAACAGTTCCTGCTCTGAAATGGGTAGTTGCAACTCTGTCTGCCTGTTTCATTATTTTTCTGGCTTTTACCTTGCCCATCTAGAGTCAACGAATCTACTCTGGGTGGCTTTTGCTAATGTCTATTGCAAATTTAGCAAATATTAAATTAATATCAAACTTTGTGCAATCCCCATTTCTGGAAAGCTGTTGTTGTGGAATATCAGCCTTTCTTGAAACTCTCCAAGATACAGGAGCTCTGTGATGAAAAAAGGTAGTGAAAAGGAGATACGTTAAAACAAAAGGGTCATAACAACTGCACAAAACACCTTGAGGAGCACATTTGACCCACTGGTCACAGGTTGTGTTCCCCCCAGCCTGGCCATACTGCAGGCAAAGAATTGAAGAACTGTTACGTTCCCGGGGGTTACAATAGCCAAAGTCCGATAAACTAGTCCAAGGTCAGAGATACCAAGAATGCAAAGCCAAAGTCCCAAAACAAACTTACAGAATGCAGTCCAAAGTCAAAGTCCAGGGTCAGATACACAGTCAAAGTCCAGAGTACAATACCAATGTAGTCCAGGGCCAAGGTCCAACGGCCAATACCAGCACAGTCCAGGGTCAAGATCCAGAGTTCAGAGACAGGAACAAGATGCAAGAGCTGTGGATGCCAGCCAAGGTTTTGACTCCTTGCTTCCACAAAGTTTCTGGCTTCACTGAAGCTTGTTTTATACTGAAACAGGTCCTTGAGCTGTTGGAAAGCCCTCTATTCTGCTAGTACTCAGGACTAGGTGAATGTAGGTCCCTGTGGAAAGCCTTAGAGCGATCCTCTGCTCTTCTTGCCCTGAGTCTTTTCCGAAGCCTGCCCCGAAGCCTGTCTGCTGTGGAGGGAGAATCTGGAGGCTGCTCAGCTGTTTCCGATCTCTCCACATTCTCCTCAGCCACAGTTAACCCTTCTGGGTCCAGATCTTCGGAAGCACTCATGGCAAGAACAAACAGATCTTCCATTTCCATGAAGCACCTTTGAAAGAAGTTCTTTTGAATAGATAATTAGTGGTCTGTGTGTGCTGATCAACCCATTTAACCTGTCATATGATTTACATAATTAGTAAAAAAAATTCATTATTTGCAAATGAAACTGAGGATTTGGGGAACTTGAAAATGGCAACCCTAATTGTGGGCCCACTATTATCTCAAGAACAGTATATTAAACAACTCCTTTGTAGGATCCACTGATGACATGAGCCCCTCTCATCCCAACTGGTTCCTGTTGTCTAAATATCTCTGGATGGTAGCACAGCTACCATGCAGACCCTCCTCCCTCTCCTCTGACCAGCTGGTTCACTTACTTTTCATCAAGCACCATACATCCACCATGCATCCTTCTGCTCCAGCTGTGTGCCAATCCAAGCAGGAGCTCAGTTGCCACCCTCCCCGCCCCTGGAAGCTGACCATTCTGACAAGGAGGCAGGACAGTTGTAATGACCAGATAGGCGGGGTATAAATAGAATAAATAAATAAGTTGGCTACAGGGGGAGGCGGGGATGGGCTGGCTGAGCTCCTGTCTGAATTGGCATGCCACCATAGCAGGGGAACCCAACAGTGTGCGCCAAAGTTGTGGACCAGCCAGTTTGGGGGCTGGAATGATGTTGCAGAGATATTTGGACAAAGGGACTCAAACTGATTCAGGTACCATCTGAATCACAAAGTCTCCAAATTAAGCTTACTCAGAGGACACTGTGGGAAGATAAAATGTTGGTGCCTGATGTTGATTGGAGCACAGAGCAATAAAATGAGATGGCTTAGCAAGCAAGATCAAGCCTCAAAGATATTAATTCACATGTGTTTCATTTCCTATGCTGATGCTGTGATCAACCTCACCAGGACCCACTGAAGTAGATGACTACCAGAGTGTATTTATTGAGGGTCCCTTGAAACCTTCAGCCATCCTTTATTAATTTATTTTAAATTATGTTATTGTGATTGACCTCTTGACAGGCTGGAGATCAATGGCTTAGAAATAGCAAGAATAAGCCCATTTCCCTTGGACTAGAGGGCTGTGTATCTCAACATGTGCATATGATGATCCTCGGTGTAAGTAATTTGCTGAATGGCAAATACATATTCATTTACATACAGTAATGCAGGTACAAATCTACACACTCTGTTAATATGGTTGGAGCCCATGTGCACGTCTCAGTCTTCCTATTGCCCCAGCTGATTAATTGATGAAAACAGTTGCAGACAGGATGCAGAGAGATTGAATTTCTATAATGAATTTAGGATTGGGTTTTATGCACATTCTATAAATTTCTGGTCATCTCATTGTGCAATTCGAATACTGTATAGTGTTAGCTCTGAATATGGAAAGGAAGACCATGGTTGAGTAATTTGCCTTATTCCAAGGAACTCACTGATTGTTTGAACCATCTGATTTCGTTTCAGCCCTTGTCCTGCAGACATCTCTGGCATGTTTTATTTGCATCATTTCTTGTTGTGCTATTTTAACATCTCATTTTAAAAGGTTAATAGCCTATTATGGATCCCTGAGAGATGAACTACAAATGTCATACCTCCAAAGCATTAGAGTGGTGGTTTCTTCATAGAGGAGTCATAATGTTTGCCATGACTTGCTACAGAGAGTCACTGCTGGTAATTTTTAAGGTTAGTATCTACTCAGGAAATGGAAATGTAGGTAATTAAGTTGTGCAAATGCAGCATACTGCTACAAAAAAAAAGGGCACATGTGGTTGTGACTTTCTTGCACTCTCCCCATGAAAGAAATAAAACATAGAATGTTTCTTCAGCTTTCATATATACATACAACCTGGGGTTATACACTTAAATCCTTATTTTGTTGGCTGTCTGGTACTGTTATATCGATTCCAGGTTATAGCAACCCTAATACAGTTTCCAAGGTGGTATGTTCATTGAGTAGTTTACCATTGCCACACCCTCTTAGTGAATTTCTGTGGCTGAGCTGGGATTTGAATCTGGGCCTCACAAACCCTTGTGCAACATTCTATGTCCTTCAGCTTGTAATTAAAGAAATCAAATTAAAGATGAAATGTCTACCTATGTAGACAGCAGAATACCCAGCATGATGTACAGTAGTGGACAGAGCAACGGATTAAAACTCAGGAAACCTGGATTCAAGTCCCCACTCAGCCATGGTAACTCACTGTGGCTGTGGAACTGGTAAAGCCACTTCTTAAATATCTCAACCCCTTGAAAGCCCAATGAGGGTCACTATAAGTCAGTTCCAACTTGACAGCACGTAAAAACAATTACTGTAGACAGTATCTCCAAACTGTGTTAGTCACAAATATTCCACTTCATGCCAACAGCAGGACTAAGCATAAGCAATTTAGAAGCCTCATTAGATGAAACATTGAAGCTGTATCTAAGAACAGTTCATCCTTAAGAGGAAAAGCATATCTGTTTATTCTGATATAACCCTGCATCAACCTGCATGTGACAAATAAGCTTGCTTTTGTTTTTCAGTTTGTCAATTGGAAGCACGGTTTCTTTGCCTCAAATCCCATGCACAAGGCACTGAAAATTTTGCATGCCAAGGAAATGTGCATTTGCCTTAACATGTGATTGGCCTTCAACTGGTAAAAAATATTATACTGAAGATGGATATATAAACATATTTCAGATATTTGTTTGTACAGTTTCCTAAATATTTGTAACTAGTGCAGATACTAAATGAAAAGTGCAAGAACCTGTACTCTAGATGCAGCTTTGATGACTATGGTGGATTAAGCATTTCCCCAGTGGTCCTAACAGCCCTTCTCTCAGAAAATTGTTGCAGTTGCAAATGTTGCACTTGTTCATTTCTTTGGTTTGCGTTGGAACAACACAAAAAACAGAGAAGAAAAGTCAAATTGGATACAATCCCACACAGAAACCCAAACATGCACTGGCCAAAATTATTGGCACCCTTAACTTAATATTTGGTTGCACCCCCTTTGGAAAAAATAACTGAAATCAATAGACCTCTCTACTGGAATTTTGGACCACTCTTTTGCAAACTGCTCCAGGGCCTTCAGATTTGAAGGATGCCTTCTCCCAACTGCTGTTTTGAGATCTGTCCACAGGTGTTCTACGGGATTCAGATCTGGACTTATTGCTGGCCATTTCAGAACTCTCTAGTGCTTTGCTTGTAACCATTTCTGAGTGCTTTTTGAAGTGTGTTTCAGGTCATTGTCCTACTGGAAGATTCATGATCTCCAGTGCAGATGCAGCTTTCTGACACTGGCCACTACATTGCGCCCCCAAATTCTTTGGTAATCATCAGATTTCATGATACCATTCACACAGTCAAGGCCCAGTGCCAGAAGCAGCAAAGCAACCCCAAAACATCTTTGAACCTCCACCATGTTTGACTGTAGGACTTTGTTCTTTTCTTTGAATGCCTCATTTCTTTTTCTGTAAACAGTGCCATGATGTCCTTGAACAAAAAGCTCTCCTTTTGTCTCATCTGTACATAGTACATTCTCCCAGAAGGTGTGTGGTTTTGTTACATAAGTTTTGGCATATTCCAGTCTTGCTTTTTTATGCCTTTGTGTCAGCAGTGGTGTCCTCCTGGGTCTCCTACCATAGTGTCCCTTTTCATTCAGATGGTGACGGATAGTGTGAGCTGATACTGTTGTACCCTGTGTCTGAAGATCAGCTTGAATTTGTTGGGAAGTTAATCTGGTTTCTGTATCCACCATTCGAACAACCCTTCATTGTAATTTTTCAGGAATTTTGCTCTTCCATCCATGTCCGGGGAGCTTAGCTACAGTGTCATCGGCTGTAAACGTCTTGATGATATTGCGCACTGTGGACACAGGAACATTAAGATATCTGGAGATTGACTTGTAGCCTTGAGATTGTCAATGTTTTTCCGCAATTTGTTCTCTCAAATCCACAGACAACTCTTTACACTTCATTCTTTTCTCCATGCTCAGTGTCACACATAATACAAAGGCTGAGTCAGTTTTTCTCCATCTTAACTGGTAGCAAGTGTGATTACTATATTGCCCACACCTCTTACTTGCAACGGGTGTCTAAATAAAAATTAAAGGAGCATCACATGCTTGAAAAGCAATTATTTCTTACAATTTAGACAGGGTGCCAATAATTTTGGCCAGTGCATTTTTGGGTTTCTGTGTGGGATTGTATCAGATGTGACTTCTCTGTTTTTTTGTGTGTGTGTTTTTCCAATGCAAACCAAAGAAATTAACATGTGACTACCAAAACATCTGCAACTGCAACAATTTTCTGAGAGAAGGGTTGCATTTCTGACAGAATTGCAAGGGTACCAATATTTTTGGCTATGACTGTATATATAGTACAGGAAACATAGATACTCAGAAAGCATCTTTCTTTCCTTTTAAAATCATCATCTGATGCCCATCAGGGGCTATTTGGACTAGTTTACAACTTGCATTTGGAAAAGTTGAATAAAGGACAATCTACATACACACTACCGCTGTCCCATTAGGGAGTGTTGCAAGTGGGCCTATTGGAAAGCCAAGGCCAGAATAGATGCTTAAAGAATTTTAGTTTAAGAGTGAGTGTGACTAAGGCCATCTTTCATATTTAAGAAATCAGACTTCAGAGGAAACCCATGCTTAAGCTCTTAAGATCAATCACAAAACAAAGCAAGCTAATTTGCAAATTAGGTTTGGTGAGAAAAGCTCCTACTGTGCCCATAGGAGCTTTCGGCAATTAATGGATGCACTCTCCTCACCATGGGCTGCCTAGAATACCTGTTTCTATCTCATATGGGCCTCTTAAAACAGGGGTAGGTAAAATCTATGGGCTTCAGGGTAAAATTCAAGTCTCCAGCTCCTACCAAAGGACACACCATGGCCAGAAATGGCTCTAAGAAGGAGGAGGAAGAAGAGGAAGTGGCTGGTTTATGGGGTAAGAGGAGTCTTGAGGGACCATACCAGGCTCAGAAGCCAAAAACCTGCTGATCCTAGGATGACTAAAAACGTGATGAAGGCTGTACTAGCAAACACATTGTGTTGACAACACCTGATGGTTTAAATGGGATCAGAACAGTTAACACTAAGCTGTAATCCTCTTAAGTTTTCAAAGAAAGCTTTAAAAGTTAAAATTGGCTTCATTTTGTACACTTGGATCTGCATACATTACGGCCACAATCCAGTGGACAGCTAGGTGAGCTAAGCTCTACAGAGCTCTTGACATACAAACATCAAAGCACAGTTGAAATCCTATTGCTTGGCATAGCAAGATGCACTAGAGTAGGCCCATTTAATCTGTGGGTATTTGATGAGTCAACTCATCCATTAGATTCCACTGATCTGCCTATTCTGTTTGCAAGTTTCTATGCTAAGCACCAGGATTGTAGCTTTTATCTCTCCTGGAGACTTGGAGAAATATAACAATTCAACACCCAGAGACTTGACAACCATACACAGCTGTCTGACACTCTTATGGCTATTTGTTCTTACTAACTTGGTTTGGAATCATGTTATTTATGCTTTGTACTGCTCAATATGTTTAATATGTTTAATTCATGTGAATTAAGATATCACTGAAAAAACACTACATCTTACCATGTGGCATATTTCCTTCCACATCCATATTCCCAGATACCCTTCCACAGAAGCAGGACATGTACTTCTTCTCCACAAATCCAGCTTTTTAGGCCTGCCCTGAAACCCATTCCTCAATAAACTAATTAGTCTTTAAGACATTACTTTTTTCTTACCTGCAAATATAGTGTACATTCTTCAGAGAGTATGTATTTTGTATGTATTTGAATGTTTGCCTACAGGTGACAGTGCTGGGATACAAAAGCTGCACTGGGGGTTGGAGGAAACTACATTTGGATTGCTTTGTAATTTAAACCATCCTTTGCCCAGTTTTTGAGGTTGTCACCTGGATGATGCATAAGGAGCACTATGTAAACGGGCATTGATTTTGCTAACTGAGAAAGACAGAGAGTTGTATCTTTAATGAGTATGGTAAAACGATCACTTACAAACCACACCACATGAAGTCTCAACTCTGGTGCTTCAACCCTGATTACTTCAGGAGCCATCTGGCGTGACTGCTGTTGCAACTCTAGTCTCCTGCCTTCTTTTTCTTTAATACCAAGAAGTGCCTTACAAGTTAATATCCACCTGAGGTGCCCAGACAGGGCAGATGCAGTCACAGGTGCAAACACGGCCAAGCATGAGACCAGATGGCTCTTGTTCATTAAGTCAAGCAAAATAATAGCAACACAGATGAAGGCCTCCAAGAAACTAATAAGCTGCCTTCCAAAGGAAGCATCAGCTTGAGAGCTGAAGCTTCTGATGATTCTAAAGAGGTAATCAGCTTTGAATGGTGGGTGAAAGCTGAGCTGATCAAGATAGCTTGATATTTGGGCAAAGTGACAAACTGATAATGAAAGCAGCCAACAAGGTAGCGAAAACCAAATTGTCTGCCCCAATAGCTGATTACATCAAGTGCCAGCAACTGCACACCAAGATAAAAGGCCAAAGCTTCCCTTCTTTTTGCCAAGGTGATATGCTGAAGAAAAACATAACAACAACAAAAAAGTTATACAGACACACACAAAAAGAACTCAGCAACATCTTGCTACAAATAAAAGCCTTGCACCTTGTTGATTTCCCTTAAATGCAACAGAAATTAAAGTAGCAAAAAACAATTGGACTGGAAAAAATAGTCCCTGTCTCTACCAATCTAAATGGCCTTGAAATAGAAATAGATGGCACTATTAATGGCCTCACAAAAGATAACAATACAATGTTTTGAAGATGTATGTGAAGTGTGAAGTACAGTATTCCTGCTCAAAAGGTGGCAAAGGACTGTCAGGGGAAAAATGGCACCAATCAAACCTGTTTCCATGATTTTAATCAGTGCTGTCCTTAGGATCCGTATGAAGCCATCTTACCTGACATGATGTTCAAGTCTAAATCTGAGCAATGCCAATAGCACTCATCTAGCATCATGGTGTAGCTAAAATCACCGAGATGGATCTCCTTCTTTCCTTGAACTACCCTTGACAAAGGAATAATCTACACCAAGGATAACAGAGACCGTTTCTTATATGCACAATGAACTGTTTAGTAGATTGACTCTTTGTGCTCCAGAATCATAGGGTTAGTATTATCCAGGCTGTCTGGCAGCACCACTTCTACATCTCTCACAGAGGTCTTTTCAAATTATCTGCTACCTGATCCTTTTAACTAGAGTTGCCAGGGATTGAACAAGGAGCCTGCTGCATGCCATGTGGTCTTTCTGAATCTAACTAAATGGAGATTCAATTATATTTGTTTGCTTACTTCTGATTACTTAGCAGATGGAGCTTCTAGGGAACAACCTCTCAATTTTTTTTCTTACATTATTCCCCTCCCAGGATTAGCATTTGAATGACTTAGGATAATATACAAAACAAACATTCAGGAATACTTTATTTATTTTATTAAAATATTTATAAACCTAAAATATTTATCAACTTGCTTAAAATTTGGTTGGCTTATAAAGTAAACTTTAACCTTAGTCCGTTCTAGAAAAAGAATATCCAGTGAATAAAAGATGGCAAGTAAACTTTCACTAGCAACAGCAATCAAAAAGAGTTTGGAGAAGACAAAAGAAAAATAAAAAATTAAAGAAAACAAAAACATTGTAGCACCTTAAAGACCAACTGATATATTTTAATGTGAGCTTTCGTGGACAAGTCTACTTCTTCTGTCAATTTTTTAAATTTTCATTTTGTTTTTGCATGAGATATTTAAAGAGTGGTTTTACCAACTCTGCACTTCCACTGAGTTTCCATGACAGAGTGGGGATTTGAACCCAGGACTCCTGAGTCCTAGTCCATCACTCTGTCCACTACACCATATTGGGTATCCATATTAGGTATAAACATATCTCATACACTTCTCTTAAAGATCAGTTGTAATACACATGCCTATGCTTTTAAAAACGTAGACCAAATAAGATTGCAATAAATGCCATACCAGACTTCCTAGTGACCGTATTTAGCTCACTCTGGCCTGTTTTAACCCAGCCATGTAGATAAGTTCTGTGTTCAGAGATGTGATTCTAGCAGAATTTCCTGTCTGAAAAAAAACAAAGGTTTTTCCCATGAAGTCTCTGATTACCCAGAAGTCCAATCACAGATCAAAGTAACCAAATCTGAAAAGAGAAGGTGTATATCTACTAAGATAAGCAGACACTTTCATCACTTAAGGAACTCCCTATTCCAGTGACATTCTGTCTCTAATATATATCAGGCAAAATCCAAAGAACCAAACCAAAGCAAAACAAGAGAAGATAAAACAAGTCAAAAACACGTGGCACCTTAAAGACTAACTATTATATTTTAATATCAGCTTTGTGGACATGTGATGAAGTGGACATGTCCAAAAAATCTTACATTAAAATATAATACTCAGCCACATGTTTTTGTCTTTTGTTCTTTGTTGTTGTTGTTGTTTGTTTGTTTCTTTGGATTCTGCCTGATATGCTTGCACAGACTAACATGGCTACCTCTTCTAAAATTATATCTCTAATATATTGTTTCACCCTGAGTTAGAAGGAAGGGGACCTCGGAAGCATTTATGTACCTCTTAAATTATTGCAGTGTGTCTAGAATCTTGTCCTAAAGGAAGTCAAAGCTGTCAGTGTCTCACATATTGCCTACTGTGTTCTGTTAGGAAAACAAACTTTTCTCAAGGACAGGAATCCTCTTTCATTCTCAGTTTATTTTGATAACGGGGTGGGGGTGGCAGGAGGAGAGCAGGCTCCATTCCTTTTAAAAACGGGAAGTCCTGTTACTGACACAGAGATTTAGAGAGGAGATCTTAGACAAAGCCTGTTTCAGTATGTTTGGCTTTGCAAGTCCTCTGAGTTTATTGCATGCTTCTTTAAGCAAATGCTACTGTTGATGTTTTGCTTGTACATTGTTTCAGATGCTGGTTTGCTTAGATTCCTGTTTGAATGGGATCTCCAAAGACTGTGTTTTAGCAACCTCACCCAACTGCAATGACATTGCAGGAGCAATTTTGATTCCCAGAAACAGTCTCTTTTCACTAGTACATTAATTTGTATGCAAAAGTAATAACAAAATGCCCACGTTTCCCAAGGAAGTAAGCACTTGGAATGAGGCAGGTGCTGTATGGGAGGTGGTCAGTGGCCAAACTGCAATTATATCATCTACAAAGGGTGGCTCCTCGGGTCTGTGATATATGACATGCTGCTATTTTTACAGCATTGTCTCCATTTCAAGCTTAGCAAGGTCTGTGATGGGGTATATCAATTCGTAGCATCTCTATCCTGCATTCCAAGTAGCTTGCATTGGCATCAGCACAAAGTACATACTTATTAGTGATATAAATCAAGAATCTCAGCTCCTGAATAATAATTAATCTGAGATCTATTACCCAGAAAAGACAGAGTTGGGTCCCACTTTTAAGAACAGCAGAAACAGTCCCCTAGCAGCTGCTCTTTTGAGATGATCCTTCTGATAGATAGATAGATAGATAGATAGATAGATAGATAGATAGATAGATAGATAGATAGATAGATAGATAGATAGATAGATAGATAGATAGATAGATAGATAGATAGATAGATAGATAGATAGATAGATAGATATTAGGCTAAAATTAAATAAATACGGGAAGGAGAAGCAAAAGCAAAGTCACTGCAGGACAGAGAAACCTATTATTTTTTTGGTGAAACTGAATTTTAAAAGTGTCCAGGACTATGCCATAGCACTTTCAAACATATTCATCATTTAGTACACAAGCTATGTAGCATAGCTAAAGAATTCCACACATTGGAGGTGGAACCAAAAGCAAAAACAAACAAACATGCAGTCGGTATAGATCAAAACTTAGAATTCTCAAAGTACTATGTCATTGACTTGAGATCTGGCAGGGGAGATTGGCAGTTGAATTTTTTATTGGAAGACTGCATTAAAATGAATAATGTTATGCTAGTCCAAATGTGGCCCCTATGATCTCTCCTTGTTCATAGACACTCAGTTTACATGAGGGGGAAGTCTTCAGTTGCAGTAGTGAAGTGGAACGGGGGTCTTGCTGATCTGAATTGAGGCTATAGGCTCCTCAACAAGCCAACAGCTTTCCTGGTGCAGATGGAGAATGGTGCTGGCAGTTTGTTGACAGGTGATGAGTAAGTTACCTTTATTTATAACATGATCCAACACAGTAGGGTGTGTGACACTGTGATTGACTTACAGCAACTGCAAGGTCAGAAGTCTGATACGTTCAGGAAATAGCAGGCCTGCAACATATTTCCTTTACATTGTGATGAATCAGGAATACGTAAAAGGTTAAGCAGGACAAAGGCAGTCACTTGGTTTATCTGAAGTAGGCACAAAACTACCAACAGCTATTTTGCAATTCCCTTGGGAAGGAATGAAGGCAAGGAACAGTAATGTACTCTAAAGTTAATCCTTTGAAAATGTGTGTGTGCACACATACATCTCTTTCTCATTTAACAAGTATGAAAATCAATATACAAAAGAGAGCTATGTAAAACAACAAGAATAAAAGTGATCAAACACAGTATTTCTAAGCCTGTAGTCTTGCACATATTTTTTTTTGAAAATATGGATTAGATTCATTTCTACAGCTTTGCTTGATTTGACCGGCCAACTGACCGACTGACCAACTGAGTTGTCTACCTACCTATCTGAAACATATGCTATAGCTTGCCTGGAGGAGGGATTGCATCACTTCAAATAGCAGATAAGGATGTAAATATGTTACATATTTAACTATAATGCTGTCACAGTTCCATGGTCAATACTCCCTCTCTGTAGCTGCTCAGCCATGCTATTCTTGCTTGCCCTGGGTTGGGAAAGCTCGGGTAGGATGGCAGAAACAGTGAATGGTATGGAAGTTGATTGGAACCATATCATTACCAAACCCACCTAGTTTCCCAGACTAATACTCCGGGGAGTCTAATAAATCCCCAAGGCAAGGCACTTAGAGCTAGCACACCAACCTTGTGAGAAAGCTGCCACACTCTCACTAAAAGTCCCAGTAGCTGGTTATGGCAAGGGTTGGTTTTAATACCACAAACCATCTCAGCCAAAAATCTAGACAGCTGCTTAGAAAGATTTTTGTAGTTTATTAAAGAGAAAGAAATATATATACTCTGTGTATGTCCCAGAACTATGTAGGGACTAGATATGGTAGAAGAGTATATATATATATACGGTAGAAGAGTATATATATATAAACTCTTCTACTGTATCTAGTCCCTACATAGTTCAGGGACATTCACAGAGTATATACTTGCAGCATAGCATCTTAGGATGGCAAACAGGCCTAGTCTCTCCAGAAAGTCAGGCAAAGTCACATCTAGACACAGAAGGACAGCAGGGTGCCAAACCGTTTTTCTAACCAGAGACATGCTAGAATAACTAGTTAGTTTTTCTTAATCCCATTTGTACAAGTGAATGGGCCATTATACACCAGTTGCCAATAACTACTTAATCCCTTTTCATGTTCTGTCAGGACACAAAGGCATTTTCCTATCCTGCTCCCTTTTCCACCACCCAAATCTGTATAACTCTCTGGGAAAGAAGCAGGTTTTTTTTTCAAACCTAGTGTTACAGTTAAGGCATTAGAGGCCTTTTGAGGTGGCTTTGATATACCCTTTGATGGAATATAAACATACTGTGGAAGTATTTGTTCTGCACTTGGTCCTTTCTTTAAAGTGTTCAGTAACAGGAGATAAGTTGAAGGTGTGAATTTTTCTTTTTACATGCAGATCTCTGCTTGTTCAACCAGCTTCTCAGATGCTCACAAAAACATAGAAGAGTCCTGCAACTGAATTTGATATTTCATATTCTCGAAGTCCTCAGTTTTTTCACAAACACCAATGAAAATACCCTGCCAATGAAAGCCAAGAACCTTAGTGTGAAGAACCTGATTTGGCATTATGATAACTGGGATGGGCAATTTTTTAAAATGACAATTTTGTCTCAAAGTAATTACACATACAGTCTCAAAAGGGCTATGTTATTCTCTTTTCTTTTCTTTTTCTTTTCTTCTTCTTTTTTTGGTGCATGCTGTTATATGAGGTTGCCAGAAGCCCCCCTTGCCATATGGATTATCGTACTTGTTTGGCATCAGTTGTGTTGTACCATTTTAAAATTCCAAGAGCATTTACTGGAGCCATGTATTTTATCTCAAGGTATGCACCAATATTTTCCAGCTGGCTCCTAGTTACAGTGAATAAATGACATGAAGAGACTTTCCTACATTCTTTACATGAAGGCCTATGAAATGAAAGCAACATAGATTTTTGCCACTTCCCTAGGTGAATGGATACAGGAATATACTAGATGATTTGAATTTCCTTGTATCAAAATGTTCAGCCCTTCTAGAATTCAGCTGTTTAATCTGTGTTGCATTGAACCTTCAACTGGCAATTGTTTTATGGGAATAAATTAAAGTAATCTGATCTACTGGTCTGTTGAAATCAGGGCCAAAATAACGTGAGGTGATGGCAACTGCAGTTTCACATTGAACTGATGCATTTTTCAAAAATGGAAGTGGAAGAGGAATATAAACTCCTTTTTCACTCATATTTCTTTAGAGGGAGATTCCTCCATGTTGCCAGTAAGGGATTAAATGGAAATATGCTTTTAACATCTCATAGCATTTAAAAGAGATACAAATTTTATTTGGCATACAGTTGTGTAGACTGCAGACCATGTCACCAGATGCATCAGAAATAATGGTCTGCAGTCCACAAATTTATTTATTTATTTATTTATTTATTTATTTGTTTGTTTGTTTGTTTGTTTGTTTGTTTGTTTGTTTGTTTGTTTGTTTGTTCCATTTATACCCTGCCTATCTGGTCATTTCGACCACTCTTACATCAAAACGTACACCAAATAAAATTTGTCAGATCTAGAGATAGGATATTCTTGTTCATATACAAATACAAATATCCTGGATTCAGGTGGCCAGGAGGCCCAGTCCCACCCCCCAAACTGAACTGTCTACTTATAGGTCACCACACAGCTGGTGTCCTGCTCATTGCACCAAACCAAGCCTGGCTGGGGTTTTCCTGTCACCTTGTGCGCTGGCCACTCCAGCCAGGGGGCAGGATGATGAGTCTTCCTCTTTAGCTAATGACTGGTCAGCAGCCCAGGAAATCAGGGAAGCTCCAGCTGGGCTATGTTTGAGATTGGCATAACAAGCCGGAAAATAGCCATGTGTGCTGTGTAGCAACCCACAAATGGACAGGTCCATCCAGGGAGGTGGGACCGAGCTTCCTGGCTACCTGGATCTGGGACGTTTGTATTCATATAGAAATATGAATATCCCATTTCTAGTCAGCTCTTAAAGTTCCACAGTGCACTTTGTTATTTTTGCTACAATAGATTGACATGGCTATAATGCTGGAAGCTTATTTAGTTGGATCCCCAAAATGCTGGAAAAAAAAACAGGTGAAATATCTATTTCTAATGCAGTGTTCTGTGGGTGGATCCCTTACTTAAAGGACCCCAGTAAGATTTTTGTCCTAGCCTTCTTCGAATTTTTTAAGATGCTCTGATTGTCTTACTGCATTGGCAAATACATGGAAATCTTACTAGTTATGCCAAGTTTAACGTAATCAAATATCTGTCATCATAGAACAAGGGAAAAAATAGTTGTAATTTTTTTGGGGTATCTCTTCCTTTTGCTGTATTTCTACTCCTATTTATTGTATTTCATTTCAGCAATTTCATTCCACTTTTCTAGAACTTGTTCATGACAACAAAGTACTGAAATTGAAACAAGAAACAAAACTACATCAGGACACAAATTAATCCTAAATACTGCATACGAAGAATCTCGTGGCGCAGTGGTTAAACTGCTGTACTGCAGCCAAAACTGTGCTCACAACCTGGGGTTCAATCCCAGGTAGCCGGCTCAAGGTTGATTCAGCCTTCTATCATTCCGAGGTCGGCAAAATGAGCTTGCTGGGGGGACAATGTGTAGCTTGCATAATTAACTTGTACACCACCCAGAGAGTGCTTGAAGCACTATGGGGCGGTATATAAGCAGCACACTTTGCTTTTTTTTTTTTTTTGCATGAGAAACTTTTTTTCCTAGAACTTGTTCATGACAACAAAGTACTGAAATTGAAACAAGAAATAAAACTACATCAGGACACAAATTACTAAATACTGCATGAGAAACTGTCAGTGTATTTGTTCCCTTTAGCATCTTTTCTTGAGACTTTCCACTTTGCTTGTCTATGGGAGACAACCTATCTGACAGACACAATTTGAGGGTGATAATAGTTAGAACTATTTTTTAGGGATGCGTGTACATTTTTTAACCAACCAAATGCTGTGCAATTGAGTTCTAATCTCTTTAAACAGGAACATTGCCTGAGTTTTTTCCTAATACATGTAGAAAGAGTGGTTTGTCAAAATGGCAATCAGATAACAGAACACCCAATTAAGCAACGAAAGGAAGCCAGGAAGTACCTGACCTGTCAGTGAAAAACAGACAGGAAAGTTGTTTAAATCAGACAGAAATCCTCTAAAGTATGTTAATTGCATGTTTGTCAGATTGAAAGCACATGCACTCTTATTATAGCACCTGTTATGATTTTTTAGTGTTCCTGCAAATATATCTAAAGCATCAGCAACACCCATCAGTGTTGAAAGTGTATTTGAAAAGAGGTGTTCATTTTACACAGCTGGTTAGTTACTTGAAATGCATCAGCTCATTTACAAATTTAGATTCCATCAGTAGAAACAAACTGAGGTTGGGATAATAAAGGCAGAAGAGGCAAAATGGAAAGACAGTGTTCAGGATGCCAGAGCAAAGATTTGGACAGTGTAAATATAGTCGCACTAGCTGGACTTGTGTGTGTAGGGGGGAGAATTGTTACCAAGCAACAAGAATATTGTTAGAGGGGACAGTGGAGTGCAGGTAAATATATATATTTTCTTCTCCAAGACTGTGAAAGACAGGCAAGTAACCCTTGCAGTTCATAAGACAGGTTTCCTAAAATAGTCACAAGAAGAAGGTCAAACTTTTAAATACATGCTTCTGCTATTATTTTGTTTGCTAGTATTATTTTGTTTGCTTAGCACCCTCAGTTGCCAGAGCTCTCTTCAGAACTTTATGACTAAAATATAGCTGAAACAAAACGATCAGCATAAAAAACACAGAATAGGCCCTTGCCTGGAGGAACTCACAATCTGAATGACAGTGCTAGAGAAGACGGCAGAAAAAGACAGAGATAGTCCAAACCACTCTGGTGCCTTGGCCTGAAATGGTGTTAAAGCATCATTATGGACGGCACAGCTGTGTTCACATAGCCACCCTTGCTTGATATCTGTGAGACAAAGACCTCTTCAAAAAGCTACCCATCTTGGTTCTACTTCCCCACCCCACAAGGAAGATTGGGCCAGAACTGGGTAGCAAGTGGCAGCTACTTCCACCTTTTTGTTTATTCCTGAACCTCTGAGAAAACTGATAATGCAACATCTTTTCGGGGGAACTGAGTAGTCCCATGGGGGAAGAACTGAACCTGTTATCATTCCGAGTGGGGAACTTAGAAACACACAGGATCTAGGATGGATTGCTAAGACAGATGGAGTGGGGCATCTATGAATATGCTTTCTCTAACAGAGAATCCAACCCACTCTGCAGCAGTCACAGTCCTCCTGCCTCTGTGCATGCCATTGTCCAAATGACAACCACCTCCAAATCCTGGCATCAAGTTTAAGGTGACCATTTAAACTTGTAAACAGAGACTTCTCTTGGATTATCCTCATCTCCAAAACCAGCCAATATTCCTTTTGCCTTGCTGCTATAACACCATCTCAACTAATTTAAAAATAAAAATGTTTTTAAAATAAAAATAAAATAAAAAATAATTTTAAAAGGAATGTTTTTGGTGAAACACAGGTTTCTTTACTGGTAATGCCACATAAACCATGTGTTTTAGAGCTGGCCAGCAGTATTTGTGGGCATAATATTTTAGAATTGCTATCTATAAAATAAGTAGCTCTGTGAAGCAAAAATGTTTTTTTTTTAAACAAAGAAATAAAAAGTTCTAGTGAATAAGTAGAAATAAAATTCCAGAATAATGTTTCAGGTTGTCAGTTTCTTCAGCGTATAATAATAAACCTTCACTTTTCTTCTTTAGAACTTAAACACATGCAGTTTCTTATACAGTACTGAGATATGTAGATACTGTACCTGCTTTCACATAAGAATCATCAAGGCCACATTATTAGTCACAGGAACTGTCCACACTGGAATATAGATGTGGTATATCGATTGCTGAGGATACAGTTTAATTTTTTTTAAAATGCCTGAACCACAAGTGTTTCTACTTAGAATGGTCCATCCTTCCCCTTTAAGAGCTGCCATGTACGTTTCTGGCTCAGTGGTAGGGTATGCATTCTTTTTGGCATTCTGTTTAGCCTGTTTAGCTGGGAGATAGCAGCCATTGTGGGTGAAGATTCTGAGAGAAAAAAATTGGGGTTGGGGTGGTGGGACAAGGGAAGAGAAGCAGGGAGAGGGAAAGTAGAAAATAGAATGGCACTGACAGAGGGAGAAAGGAGTCATGTACAGAAAAATTTCACTCTTCATGATCCTCTGAACACCATCCAGAAAAGTGCTTAACTTCCTAGCTCTCTACGAATTGCCCAGTTGATTCTTCCAGTTGAGTTACTGTTTGCTTGCCTATTCTCATTAGAGAATAGCAACCCAATATTTGGCCTTTGATGGTATCCCCAAAATAGGTATCTTAGGGCAGCTGCTCCAGTGCAGCCCCAGTTTTAAAAGCAAGAAGAATAAAAAGTAAAACAAGAATAGTGGTCAGAGAACAATAGAGTGAAACAGGAATAACAAGAGGTGGATTAAAAAGAGAACATTATTCATATTATTGTATTTTACTTTTCTTTCTTTTCATCATAACTATCACTGGTAATCTAGCATTTAAAAAAATAATACAGCTAAATCCCAGGTGAGAACAAAGCTTGGAAATGTTACCCTGCTTTTGGTATTGCTCTCAATATCACATAGCACAGGTCACAATTTTTTTCAGGCTCTAGCTTGGAAGAATAAATTGTTTAGCTATTAAAATAAAAATCTAAACTCACTTCTTGTCTGAAGTAATCTCCCCAAGCATAAACCTGAGTGGTGGGTGAAAACCTGACAGAATGGCCCCAATGCTCCCTAGAAGACACAAGACGTCTTTTTGGTTAGAAAAACTGGGGTCTTTGTTCATCAGGGGCTGTAATGGGGCGAGACTTCAAAACATATATGTAGTGCAGAATCATCACACACTTTCCTGACCACTAACCTAGACTAGTACTGCTTCACTGTTTTCTTTAAATAACTAATGATAGTGAATTTTCCAACCTCATAAAAATCATTAGTATCTTTGTAACTGTCTATAAACAGAGCTAGTGTCTAGCATAACTTTAATGTGGTTTAATTTAATAATTTTTCATTTAGCTAGGCATTCAGTTTAATTGCCTTTAAGTAAACAACTTTGTTTCTGTTGTGGTTTTTTGAGGGTTTGTGTGTTTTTTTGCAATATTTCTAGTGCTCGCATTAAATTTAGACTAATAGACTGCTTTTTCCATTTGATATTATGTCAGTGTATATCTGTAAAGTGCAGAATTTGTAACCATGGAAGTAATAAAGAATAATTTCTAACTGGAGGGTTGTTGTTGTTGTTGTTTTAAAGGGTGCATGACAAAGGCATTAAATGATAAACAAGAGACCAGTCTTCCTGGAAGAAGAAATAAACCAAGCTAACAAGTTGCTAAACTACAAGCAGAATATTAAGTTATTAAACTTTTCAGTACACACATGAGGCATTTTGAAATCAGCTGAACTTCTGTGCTATCTTCAAGAATAGCCTTCAGAAATTATTTCATAGAGCTCCTGAATCTCCCACGGAATTTAAATTTCCAGGCTCCTTGCCTTGGAGCCATCACAGTCGAAACTTGTTTTCTTTTGCTGTGTAGACATGTTGTAACCAGAGGTGGACAAATCCATCAGGTTAACTTTCTCCTCACTTCAATTTGTTTTAAAATCAAGTGCTTTTCTCCTGTTTATGAAGAAACCGGCAAGTTCTGAAACCAGGAGTTACTATCTCTCCAGTTGTACAAGTGTTTTAATCATGAACAATGTTGCAAGGATTTGCAAAAGTTATTCCATAAATATAACATAACTTGGAAATGCAGTTTTTCTAACTGCTTTTGTGATAAAGCATTAGAATGAATTACACCTTAACATTTTCCCTGTAGGTGCAGACTATGTACATAACTTTCAGTTGTCACTCAGCTACAGTTCCCTGATCCAGTCAACTTTAAGCACCTCAAAATTCTGCTTATTTCAGAGTACAATATTTAGCTGCATACTTAATTTTTATATTGAAACTAGTGGCACCCAAAAGCTTTGCTGGACTAAACTTTGCTGGACTTTGCCTACAATGGCTATGAAATTCAAGTATGGGGAATTTCTTTCAGTGAAAGAGTGGAGCCGAGTTTGACAGACATTCTCAGGGATTATAATCTAGAGGTGTGTGTTATTAAAGAGAGGGCAAAAACACCCACATATTCCCATTTAAAGCTACTGCTGCCAGTAAGTAAACCTTAAGGCAGGCATTTCAGCCTTTCAGAATGAAAAAAAGCAAAAACAAAATGCTAAGCCACCAAGGACTGAGGACTACTAAGGGTCATGAAGAAGAATGTATAGCCAGCCATCTGAGAAAACCCAGAGGGACAGACGGGCCCCAAGAGGTCTGGTTCAGCCCCATGCTCTCTTGATTCCCACCTACTCAGCCAGTGTAGTGCATCTTCTAACACAAAATAAATGATCCTAATACTACCAATCAAGAGGCGTTGCACAACTGTCCTATTTTTTTTATTCCATTTTTTTTCCAGGACAGGGAGGGAAAAAGTGGTAGAAAAACACAGGAGGGTGATAAGCAGGATCTGGATGCTCTCCACTTGCCTCTGTGCAATACATGAGTCCAGGAACGTGCACAATAAAACTCTGGAAGCATCCAGTGATGGTGAGATGTAACACTTTCCTAAAGTCTTTTAACATATGGTCCCCACTGCCAGAGACCCTGTTCATTCATGCAATATCCTCGCATGTACACCATAGCTATATGGAACAGAACCACGGAGCAGGAGCTCCTATGTGAAGGGATAAATGTGGGGAGGGGGCTTTAAAAGTAATGGAAACAGTGTTAAACTCAGCACAACCTCAGATTAATTTTACCCTGAGAAACACTGCTGGGTGCAAACAAATTACAACAGTATTTTGTAGTCAGAACTGGCATGTGCATTTTTAACATGAAGCGAAATGACCTTCTTCTTTATAACACTTGGGGATACTGAAATTTGCTTTTCTGATTGATCTCAGGATTTCCATAATGTGTAGAAATTTCAGGCTCTTTCGGAACTAAGCTTATCAAATAAACCTTATACCATCCATCTTAATTATGGGGAAACTCTGTGTAGTAATATAGAATAAAACAAATGTTGAACAAACTTCAACTTAATTCCATTATTAATTTTGAATTTGAATTTAAAGTGTGAATGAAAGCACCCCAGCTGTTCTGGTGTTGCAGAGCATTTCACTGGAATATAGAAAACCGAAATGATAACCTTTAATTGCCTGATTTAAATTCAGCCCTTCTCCTTTAGTACATGAACTGCTGGCTACCTCAGTGGCTTAGGTCTCTGGCTGCAGCGCCAGAGGTTGGGAGCTCGATTCTCCTCTGTGCCTCCTTGACATAAGCTGGACTTGATGACCCATAGGGTCCTTCCCAGCTCTGCAGTTTTAAGGTGCTGGTGAAGATGATGATGATGATGATGATGATGATGATGATGATGATGATGATGATGATGATGATGATGATGATAATGATGATGATAGTGTCTCTCTTTTAAGGTAAAGGTAAAGGTTCCCCTTGACAATTTTTGTCCAGTCGTGTTCGACTCTAGGAGGCGGTGCTCATCCCCGTTTCTAAGCCATAGAGCCAGCGTTTTGTCCAAAGACAATCGTCCATGGTCACATGGCCAGTGTGACTTAGACACGGAACGCTGTTACCTTCCCACCAAGGTGGTCCCTATTTATCTACTCACATTTTTACATGCTTTTGAACCGCTAGGTTGGCGGGAGCTGGGGCAAGCAACGGGAGCTCACTCCGTTACATGGATTCGATCTTACGACTGCTTGGTCTTCTGACCCTGCAGCACAGGTTTCTGCGGTTTAGCTGGCAGCGCCACCACGTCTCTCTTTTAGAACCACACATATTGCCCAGAACATAGGTAAAGGAAATGGAACTTGCACTGGATGCACCTGTTCAGTAACTGTATCATTATAACACAAGGTCTCTCCCCTTGCTTTTGTTTTTCAGAAGAAAACCCAAGAGACTTGGAGGCACTTTAAAAACAACACAGTTTTATTTGGCATATCTTTTGTGGACTGCAGCTGACTTCTTCAGCTGCATGAAATCCTATGCCAAAAAAACCCCACAACCTTGCTAACATAGCCGTAACTACGTTGTGACAGCTGGGGCTTTGACCCTGGAGCCAAAATGTAGAGGGTCCTGGAAAGCTGTGACCACCCCATTGATATTTGCTGCTGGAAAGGCACAGTGAGCTTGTACATTGCTTCCAGATGCTCCTCCATGGCAGAAAGAAGCCAGACAAGATCAGTACAGAACCAAGATGGCCACTGTGCTCTGAGTCCTAGGTGTTCCCCCCATCTGCCTCTCTTCCTTTTCCCTCTCCTGGCATGTGCTGATCTCACATCACCTAAGCACAACCAAAGGGGCAGCGAAGCCCCAGGTGCCAACATTACTAGTTAGAGGTCCCTTTGTTGGTCTTTAATGAGCCACATGTTTATTTGTTGTTTTGCCTGCAAAAGAGTCCGCTCTGACATGGTGACCCTTCTGGAAATGAGCCATTCAGAGCCTCTTGAAGCTTGTTGTGAATCAAATACTGGGAATAACAGTTGGGCCAGATAAATATTTCTTGGACACTACAACTGATATTGTCCACAGTCTTGAAATGGAATCATGGTTGCTAATAGTTAGCCAGGAACAAAACAAAATTATTATTTTTGTTTATTATTTATTTATAATATTCTTTACCCCACCTTTCTCCTTAACAATACCCAAGGCGTGCCCAATGCATCTGTACAGTGGAGCCCATCCTTCCTGGCACTGCCCCAAACAAACGGTCAAATGATTGTTAATAGAGCTTCTGTTGTAAACTGAAAAATCTGTCCTATTTTCTTACTCTGCTGTGGATGGTGGAAGGTCATTTCGAATTTTTCTGTAGGATAGGCTGAGGTTTTATGGGGGCGTTCTCTAATTGCATTATATACCATATGTCACAGGCTTTCTAAAAAGTTCATTCAGGTTTTCTCTGGGCCTACTGTTAAGTCGTATTGATTGATAAGCTTAGCATTTAAGTTCTGAGTAAAAATAATTCAGGAGAGCCTGATTTTCTTATAAGATTTATTTTGGGGGGCCAGGACTGTGCTGTTCCTAAATTGTCCTGGAGTTAATTTGATATTACTTTTTAAATTATATGGATTGCACACTAGATCTTAACTTGTTACACTTTGCAGTTTTAGGTAAAAGTGAGATGAGATACTAAACTCTCCCATTGAACTTCATCTCTGTTAAAGATGCCTAGCTTTGGTCAGATCATATGAAGATTCCAGGTGATCTTATCATGATCTGGACTTTATGTTGTTTAGAAAATCAAGATGAAGCTCAAAATTATCCTGGAAATTTTTCAGCTTTCCTTTAACCATGTGAGGGGAAAGATCCCAATAATGAAATGCTCTGCAGAAGAAGCTCCACTTAAGCCCAGGTTTTTAGAGATCCTAGGCAGGGTTGTGGTGGCCCAGATACATTCTGGGGGAAGCCAGGTGCTTGCCATGGACTGCCACTTCATCTGCAACATGTTCATCTTTTTTCAGTATGCTGAGAAACAGAGAATGTGTTTCTTCACCATGGTACAGGGAGAATTGATGAGGGGAAGCAGAAGAAAGAGAGACAGGTCGGGGGGGGGGGAGTTTGGTTTCCTGAGATTTTCATTTCCTGAAATTTGGATAGGTAATATGCCACATGGGAACCCCAACCTGTGGCAAAAGCAAGAAGAGCAAAGTGTCCTGTTTATAGACTTAAAACGTTCCCTGGGCAGTTTACAATTTTATTATGCTGGTTACACATTGCCCCCACCCCCACTGGACTGGGCACTCAGTTTTCCAATCTCAGAAGGATGGAAGGCTGAGTCAGCCTTGGGCCAGCTGCCTGAACCCACTGGGGTCGAAATCAGGCTGTGAACAGAAGCTTGACTGCAGTCCTGCAGTTTAACCACTGTGTCATGGGGCAACATTCCCTCTTTCAACTGATAGGGTAGAGAGGGCCATTTCCCAGTAACCCACTAGGTGAGGAGAAGGTGTGAGAGAGGAGGGAATGGGAACGGGACAGAAAAATTGATTAGCTCTGACTTTGGGCTTCTGCTCCTCCCCTGCACTTTTCAGTCTTTTGCATTTGTTTAAAAAGACAAGCCCAGCTCTGCTTAGAAGAGTAAATGGACATGTATCTGACATAGGGAATGGGGATATTTAAAAGAAAGAAAAAGGTGAGGGCACATTTCCAGACAGCCCCCCCCTCATGTTATTGACCTTAAAATGGTCGCAGTGAAACAAAGAAACTTAAAATAACGATTAAAATGAGAGGCTCCTGAGCTGTATTTTATCAATAGGTGTTATCAGCAGTGTAACCACTTTGGCCACTGTTAATAATATACTTAGTAAAGGTTTCCCTTGACATTTAGTCCAGTTGTGTCCGACTCTCGGGGATGGTGCTCATCCCCATTTCCAAGCTGTAGAGGCAGCGTTTTGTTTGTAGACAGTTTTCCGTGGTCACGTGCCAAGCGTGACTAGACATGGAACGCCATTACCTTCTCACTGAGGTGGTACCTATTTATCTGCTCGCATTTTACATACTTTCGAATGGCTAGGTTGGCAGGAGCTGGGACAAGAGACAGGAGCTCACTCTGTCGCGTGGATTCGATCTTACAATGACTGGTCTTCTGGCCTTGCAGTACAGAGGCTTCTGCAGTTTGACCTGCAGTAAGACCACGTCCATAACTTTCAGTCTGCTTCTAATCAGCAAACAAAAAATACCTACCACAATTCACAGGGCCTTTTTATTGTGCGGCGATTTATTTGCTAAGTAGGACTGGACTGCAATTTATAATTTTTATTACACTAAGCAACACAGTATCAGTCACTGTCTGTAACCTTTGCACTTAGTTAGACCTCACTACATTTCCTGCTCCCTTTTACCACGGCGGTTGAAATTGTGTTGCTTATTTATGCTTCTGCAAGGCAAACAGTATAATACTCACTTGCTTCAAGCTGACAAGTAGTAGGTCCTGCTGGGTTTCTCAACCATGTCCCAAGCCAGCTGGAATGGGTGCCCCCAAGAATGGCAATGGCAACTTATTAATTGCCAGCTAATGGAGTAATGCATTCTGTATACATTTAAAAAGTGACAGGATTTCAAATCATATGTCCTGAGATCCTATGCAATGCATTTGATGAAGTGGGTTGCATGCCATAATATATTTATTGGCTTTCAGGTGCTGCAAAGACTGTTTGCTATTCTAAGCACGATGTGAGTAATATGCCACAGTTTCACTAAGCTGCCACCAACCATTCCCTATAAGAAGTCACACAGACCAGGGATGGATTTTTAACAAATAAAAGAACAAGGTTTATTAAATAACACACAGGGAAAAATAAAAGGATCAAGTGAATAAGATACAGTAACGTGGCTTAGTCTCAATCATACATACACACAGTTTGGTTCACACAGAACACTTAACTTGAAGCACAGACCCTGAACCTATCAGTTCTGGCTAACCATACAGACACCTGAACCTATCAGGTTGGTACTGACTGACACACAGTAGTACCCTGTCTGACACTCAGACTCCCACTCAAGCTTCTTCTCTCAGCTCTTCTCCTCCAGCTTCTCCTTCTTCTCCACACAAGCTCCACATATATATACAGTACAGCCCCTCCTCCTGATGTCCCGCCTTCCACTCCCCATAGGATGGAACTTTCCCTCCAACCCATGACAGACAGGTAACATCAGTGCTGTATGTAACACCTCCCCTCTTTATAAGTTGTTTTGTAGGGGGAAAGCTAAGGTGCTTTTCACCAAAAAACAACCTGGACCCAAAACAAACAAAAACAGTCATATAATAACATACAATACCATACTTACTTATACTTACACTCTATTAGGCATTTAAACATTTACCATTAACAATACATCAAGTTACCTTTATTCATACAAACCAACATGTTTAATAAACAGACACATTTGACTTTTTGTCATCAAAATATATACATAGTCCATGTTTCTTTCGCCGTCTTCATTCTTCAGGTCTTCTTGACAAGGCGTCAGCAACACAGTTCACTGACCCTCTGACCACCTTCACTTCAAAGTCATAGTCTTGCAGATTTAAAGCCCACCTCATAAGTTTACTATTGTGGGTTTTCATTGTCTTTAACCATTGCAGTGGTGAATGGTCAGTGCACAGAGTAAAATGTCTTCCCCAGATGTAAGGCTTGGCCTTCTGGATCGCGTAGACTATGGCCAGGCACTCCTTTTCCACGGTTGCCAAATGTCTCTCACCTTTCTGGAGTTTCCTACTCAGGTAGGACACTGGATGCTGGTCACCATTCTCATCCTCCTGGCAAAGAACTGCTCCTACCCCGCTGTTAGACGCATCGGTGTAGATGATGAACTCCCGGTCGAAGTCTGGAGCACGCAGCACTGGATAGTTGATGAGCGCCTGCTTCAACCTCTGGAACGCCTCCTCACAGTCGCTGGTCCACGGGATGCGGTCAGCAGTCTTCTTCCTCGTCAGATCGGTCAGCGGAGCTGCAATCTCGCTAAACCTCGGGATGAACTTTCTGTAGTAGCCCACCAACCCAAGAAATGATTTGACTTTTTTCTTGGTGTTGGGTCTGGGCCAATCACGAACTGCTTCTATCTTGGCCTCGAGGGGTTTGATCACTCCTCCCCCTACTATGTGACCCAAGTATTTTATTTCTGGGCTACCCAGTTGCAGTTTGTTCTCTTTGCAGAGCCTAGGCCAAAGCACTTCCTCCCCTGGGTCAAAGTGCCTCTCTCTAGCTTTGTGGTCATACCATGTTTTCTGTCTGACCTTCTGAGCTTGCAGGTTTTCTGCTGCCAGCTCTAGGTTTCTCTTTAGGTCATTCATCAAGGTGTCTATGTATGTCACAACGTCTTGTGGGTCATCCTGGGTGATCTGCTCCCAATTTTGTTTGATCAAATCAAGGGGCCCTTTCACCCTTCTCCCAAATAAAAGTTCAAACGGACTGAACCCGGTACTGGCTTGTGGCACTGATCGATAAGCAAACAAAAGGGATTGCAGCTTCTGGTCCCAATTGTTTGGATTCTCAGCCAAGTAAGCCCTAATCATGCGCATTAGAGTCCCATTGAACTTCTCAGTTAACCCATTACTTTCAGGGTGATAGGCAGTGGTTTCCTTGTGCTTAATTCCACAGATTTGCCATAAGCGTTTCATGAGCTTCGATGTGAACGATGCGCCCAAATCTGTGATTATTTCTGAGGCAAATCCCATCCTGGACATATACCCCACCAAGGCATCTGCCACTGTGTTAGTTTCAATGTTAGTCAAGGGAATGGCTTCAGGGTACCTCGTGGCATGGTCCACAATGGTGAGAATGAACCTGTTCCCCCTCTTTGTGGCCTTGGGCAAAGGTCCCACAATATCCACCCCTATGCATTTGAACGGAGTGTCAATCACAGGCAAAGGGCACAACTTTGCTTTGGTCCTGTCGCGGCTATTCCCCTGCCTTTGACACACATCACATTGTTTACAGAACTCCCTGATCTGCTTTCCTATGTCAGGCCAGTAAAAATTCTGTGTGATTCTCTGCTGTGTTTTGTTCACCCCTAAGTGCGCAGCAAACATGTCAGAGTGCCCCCTTTGTAAGATCATGGGGCGATACTTTTCAGGTACCACCAGCTGACTTCTGATCCCATCTCCCCCTGTTGAGATATTCCTCAGGGTCTCTCTATATAAAATCCCCTTTTTCTCTAGAAATCTCACTGGGGTTTCAGGTGTTAGCTGGGCGTCAGTCACCTGTTCAAAACACTTTTGGAGAGTGGCGTCTGCCTTTTGCTCTTGTCCAAATCGGCTGTCTGTGGTTAAGGTTTCCACCACAGCTTCTGAACTCCCCCCACCTGCTTCCGTCTCGGGCTCATCATTACCCCCCTGAACTGTCCCCGTGGTGGCTTGTGAACGTGTAATCACTAGCACCCGTTTCACATGTTCAGCCAGGTCATTTCCCACGAGCACGGCTGCTGGCAGAGTCGATGAAATCGCTAGCCGCCAAACTCCCCTCCAGCCTTGAAAGTTCACAGGTACCTCCGCTACTGGCAGTGAGATCACCTGCCCCTCAATCCCTGCCACCTTCATGCTCTCATTTGGGATTATATATTCCCTAGGAATAATATCTGGATGGCACAGGGTCACCTGGGAACAAGTGTCCCTCAGCCCCCGATACTGATGGTCAAGTATTCCTACGTCCACCCCTGCTGTCTCAAACAACTGAGAATCTATTCTCACGAGCAAGCAGCGCTTGACCTCCACAAGAGGACCATTTTCCTCAGCCTGATCAGCAGATGTAACTGTTCCAGATTGAGTAGCCATGGCAACAGGCTCCCTCAGTGACAAGGGGCTTTGCTCTTTCTGGACACAGAACACAGCTTTTGGCTTGGTTCCACTCGAATCCTGAGGCACAATTCCTTTTAGCTGCTTTAATTTCTCACACTCTGAGATTAGATGGCCCTTTCCCTGACAGAAATAACATTTTCTGCTATATTTTGAGTCTTTCTCATCTTGTTTTGGTTTTCCCTCCAAAATCTGAGGTCTTGGTTTCATGTCTGAGGGCTTCCCTTCACCATGGGCCCCTCCCCCTTGCTGGTTTCTTCCTGGTCCCTGAGAGTACTTGCTGTAGGTTTCTTTAGGTTTCCCCATCGATTTCCCCTCACCCAAGGGCTTTCTTATTTGGGAAATAAAATCTGCGATCTCGGCTGCTTCTGCCACAGATTTCGGTTTCCTTTCCCTCACCTGGAATTTCAGTTCCCCATGCAGGACTGAATAGAACTGTTCCAGCGCTATCAAGTCTTTGAGCTGCTGAAAGGTCTCTGTCCCCTCCTGAGATAGCCATTTCTCTAGCAGCCTCACCAATTGGGCCCCCACTTGGGTAAAAGTCTGCTCTGGTTTCTTGGTGATTGACCTGAATCTTTGCCTCAGCTGTTCCGCATTTATCCCATGTCTGGCAAACACCAGTTTTTTAAACTCTGCAAAATCTTTCATCAGTTCCTCTGGCATCTCTGAATAGACTTCGGCCAGGCTGCCACTGATTAAAGATCGCATAATGGTCATCTTCTCAGTTTCCCTCACTGAGAAGTCCACAAACGCTCTTTCCACTAAGGAAAAGAACACCTCAGGACAATCTCCCTTGTGGTACACAGGGAATTTCTTCAGGTCAGCTTTAGACAATTGGCCTCCCTCGGAATCCCTATTGTTATTATTGTTCTGGTTCATCATTTCCAATTTTCTTAACTCAAACGCCATTCTTTCTTTTTCCAGAGCAATTTTCTCTCTCTCCCTCTCCATTTCCATTCTCTCTCTCTCTAATTCGAAATGTCTCTGTTTCTCTCTTTCCCTTTCCTCCACTTCAAATTGCCTCATCCTCAGTTCATGCTGTTGGGCTATGAGCATTTTCCTGAGTTCTGGGTTCTGTTCTCCCGTGCTGTCACCCTGCACTGAGCCAAATTCATCCTCAGAACCTTGGTCAACCTGGGGGTCTTTCACTTCACCCATTTCGGCCATTTGGCTTCGAGTCAAGGGCATAATCCCCCCCCCCCAGAACAGGCTGCTTTCAAAAGTCAAGCCTCAAAATAAAGCGACCACTTTTTTTTTCTTTTGCCTCAGAACCAGCTTTCTATAGATTACTGCTGTTCTTCAGCACTAACTTGCAACAGTTGCGAGCCAGAGTCTACCCCCCTCTGCTAGGCCTCTCAGCAGGCAGGCTAGATCACTGCTACTACACAGTTTTGCCTCAGCCTTTTTCCCGCCAAAACAGGCTGCCTCAGAGCTCCCTAATCTAGTCCCCAGTTGGCACGTTCTTCCACTAGCGCACCTCCCCGTGAGGTACACCTAGAAGATTACCTACGCGCCTCAGATTGTCCCTGACTAGACCCCCCTTGCTCTGGGCACACTTGCCAAGGCTTTGCTGTACCACTGGACAACTGGACCAGTCGTATCCCACCGCTGCCACCAATCAATGTGACAAACCCAGACCTACTGGGATATGCCACAGTTTCACTAAGCTGCCACCAACCATTCCCTATAAGAAGTCACACAGACCAGGGATGGATTTTTAACAAATAAAAGAACAAGGTTTATTAAATAACACACAGGGAAAAATAAAAGGATCAAGTGAATAAGATACAGTAACGTGGCTTAGTCTCAATCATACATACACACAGTTTGGTTCACACAGAACACTTAACTTGAAGCACAGACCCTGAACCTATCAGTTCTGGCTAACCATACAGACACCTGAACCTATCAGGTTGGTACTGACTGACACACAGTAGTACCCTGTCTGACACTCAGACTCCCACTCAAGCTTCTTCTCTCAGCTCTTCTCCTCCAGCTTCTCCTTCTTCTCCACACAAGCTCCACATATATATACAGTACAGCCCCTCCTCCTGATGTCCCGCCTTCCACTCCCCATAGGATGGAACTTTCCCTCCAACCCATGACAGACAGGTAACATCAGTGCTGTATGTAACACTGAGATCCTATGCAATGCATTTGATGAAGTGGGTTGCATGCCATAATATATTTATTGGCTTTCAGGTGCTGCAAAGACTGTTTGCTATTCTAAGCACGATGTGAGTAAAGCAAAAAGGTTAACCCGCCATCCCTACCTTCACCCTTCTGCTGATTCTCTGATATATTGGAGAATTATATCTGGCCCCAAAACTTGATTGGGAGGTGATAACAGGAGGGACATGATAACACTGGGAGAGAGAGAGAGCAGGACCTTTCAAAAGATGTCTTCGTGCACAGAGAGATGTAGGAAGATTGCTCCATGTCTCTGCATGAACAAAAGGTTGGGCAAAATGGACTCATCTGGAACTGGAGGACTGGTTCTCTAGGCATTCATTGAATGTATGTTACTAACTGTTCTGGCAACAGTGAAAAAAGTGTGTGAGCTGGACTTTGTTCCCTCTTCTCTTCCCCAGTATAGCAAGCTGAGGGAGGAAATAAGCAGCTGAGCCAGCCGGTACTGCAGCCACACATTCAGGAACTGCATTTTGGTGAGCAGCTACCTTCAGTACCTGCTGCATTCCTGGGCTGGAGCAGAGTTGCAGGAAGGCATTAGGCCACACTTGAGGTCCTTCTAGGTAGACGGGGCAGTGCGCTGTTCCAGAGCCATGCAGGCTTTAATGACAACATTTAGATGTCCAGTTCAAGGATCCATGCTGAGAAAGCAACACAGCAACGGACTGCCTAAACAGAGGTAATCCAAGAGCAAGCCAGTCCAAATGTGAGTAGATACAAAGGTATGATTAGGCAAATTGAAAAGAAAGCATGAGTAGACCAAAGCAGGTAGTAAACAAAGATTGTTCCACAGCAAAAACACAGTCTAAGGTTAGACATGAGATCAGCAATCAAAACAAGAAACATGGTTCATAAGGAAATATCTCACTATAGACCCTATTTCTGGCAGTCTTCCAGCCTGGGACCTAGGATTTTTAGGGTCCCAGCTGAGGCTCATAATATCTCACCAGGAGAAAGGCACTCTACATAGGGCCTCCTACTTCCGAGGATGTCACTACTCATAGAGTGCTCCCATACATTTCATTCATTTTCTCCAAAAAAATACTAAGATTTTAAAATTAGTTTTAAGATTTAACTTATGTCAGCCATTAATAATGCTGTACCCCTGATTTAACTACCGGTATATGCAGATTCTAATAGCGCCTAATGTGGAATATGAAAGGAATCAAACAATGCCAGCCTACAGATATGTAAAAAATTTAAAAACAAGAACAACAAATAGGTCAGTAGGAAAAATCAACTCTTTGGGAAAACCTTCTGTGACAACCCCAGACCTACTGGGATATGCCACAGTTTCACTAAGCTGCCACCAACCATTCCCTGTAAGGAGTCACACAGACCAGGAATGGATTTTCAACAAATAAAAGAATAAGGTTTATTTAAACAACACACAGGGAAAATAAAATGATCAAGTGAATAAGATACAGTAACGTGGCTTAGTCTCAATCATACATACACCAGGTTGGTTCACTCAGAACACTCTTAAATAAAGCACAGACCCTGAACCCCTCAGTTCTGGCTAACCATACAGACACCTGAACCTATCAGGTTGGTACTGACTGACACACAGTAGTACCCTGTCTGACACACAGACTCCCACTCAAGCTTCTTCTCTCAGCTCTCCTCCAGCTTCTCAACTTCTCCACACAGGATCCCCATATATATACAGTACAGCCCCTCCTCCTGATGTCCCGCCTTCCACTCCCCATAGGATGGAACTTTCCCTCCAAACCCATGACAGACAGGTAACATCAGTGCTGTATGTAACACCTTCATTAATGATAAAAGTCACCTACGTCATATAACATAGTTGCCTCTCACCATTGGCTGTGCTAGGTCTGATGGGAGGTACAGCTGCACAACATATGGAGGCAACATATTCTTTGGCCTGGTTTATGCTCTACTTCGATGCCTGACTTCAGAGTTCTTCTTTATTTTGCCATTGCTTGCTCATTCATTCCCTTAGATCCTGAACATGGGGATTTTCAAGACTCATATCATTCAGAATTCAGGCCAGGCGTCACAGTGGAAATTGCTGTCATGGCTTCTGTGGACAATATATGTCAGGAGGTTGACAGGAGGATCATGACACTGTTGAATCTCTTTGACCTCCTGGACCATTTGATAGGAGCTGGCTGAGAGAAGTCACTAGAGTAAGAGTAGACAACCATGGGGAATGTTCCTTTCATTCTAATTTGTCTTTCTGTTTTTTTCCATTCTGTAGCCTCTCCTTATTTCACATTGTCTTGTGGTCTGAGAGGGGTTTTAAATGGGCTGTTGTGCTCTGTTGTTTTAAAAGTGTTTTAATACAGTATTGATCTTAGTTGCCATTTTAATACAGTACTTGTTTAATTCTTTTTAAATATTTGTACACTTACTGTTTTCGCTTTTCAATACTGTTTTAAGTGATGTAAGCCGCCTTGGGTCCTTTTGGGGAGAAAAGCAGCAAAGAAATATTTTAAATAAATACATATTTTCTGTCCCTATTTTCATATTCCAGTGCAAAAGTTGAGGGCATCTGTCTCTTTCCCACCTGGGTCTTATACATTTGTCCCTAGTATACGTGTAATGTCTGCTTGATTTTTAGATCATAGGTTATGGTATAAGTTGCTCTTGAAAGCATGCCTTAGCATTGATACAAACAGTCCATCCCTTACCCATGTTTTCTCACATACACCCTACCCTATAAGGCAGTAGGTTCGTCTTTTTCAAAAGCACAGTGAGTTTAGAACCCTAATCTTATCATCCTAACATCTGGGGGTATACTTAGTTATAGCACGCAAAAAAGGGAAATTGACCCTGAACAAAGTAGTACATTTCTTTTCAATTATTGAGGCTCTAATCCCTAGGTGGTACATTTGCCTCAGACTAAGCAGCATAGAATTTCTCTCTCTCTCTCTCTCTCTCTCTCTCTCTCTCTCTCTCTCTGTGTGTGTGTGTGTGTGTGAGAGAGAGAGAGAGAGATGGTCTCATAAGCATAATACTTAAAAGCTTCTACATTTAATTTAATTTTCAAAATTGGAAGGATTATGTGTCAGAAATAGAGAAGACAAAGGGAGACCTTCTGTTTGTGAATCATGTTTATGAGCAAGCAAGCTTTGAGAATTCAGTACATCTCCATTTATCTGAACGGTTTAGGGCCTCGATACTTGGCAGAACACCTACTGCCACCAAAATCTTCCCGAGTCACTCGTGTGAGCCAGGAGGTGAGGCTGAGGAGCCTAATGCCGAGGGAGACCAGGAAGGAAAAGACAAGAAATCGGGCCTTCTCCGCGGTGGCTCCTCGCCTCTGGAACAACCTACCTCCTGATATTCGCGTGGATCCCTCGCTGGGTATTTTCAAGAATCAATTAAAAACATGGATGTTTTGGCAGGCCCTCCCATCAGATAATTCCTGACACCCTTTTCTTCCCTCTCCTATAGTTTCTCTCATCTTGTTTAATGTTTTTGCTATGTAAAAATTGTTTATCTATCTATCTATCTATCTATCTATCTATCTATCTATCTATCTATCTATCTATCTATCTATCTATCTATCTATCTATCTATCTATCTATCTATCT
This sequence comes from Pogona vitticeps, assembly GCF_051106095.1. Taxonomy (NCBI): domain Eukaryota; kingdom Metazoa; phylum Chordata; class Lepidosauria; order Squamata; family Agamidae; genus Pogona; species Pogona vitticeps. Next base: position 181,851,681 of record NC_135786.1, read on the forward strand.
ATCTATCTATCTATCTATCTATCTATCTATCTATCTATCTATCTATCTATCTATCTATCTATCTATCTATCTATCTATCTATCTATCTATCTATCTATATAGTACTATTTTATGTTGTTAGCCGCCTAGAGTGGTCCTGATCCGACCAGATAGGCGGGATATAAATAAAATAAAATAAAATAAAAAAACCTAACCATTCCCGAAACATAAAAACGATGACCTCCCAAGGCAATCCATTGCACCCCTTTCTTAACAATCAGAAATTACACTTCATCCCTGTAGATCATACACAATTCTCAGGCACTAATCTTGTGTTCCATAATTGTAATGAAGGTATATTATCCTTTGATTTGTCCAGAAAGTTGGATTCAATAGGCCCTTTTCAACTTCTTGATTCTATGATACTGCGGTATAACATCATCTGGAATATGATAGTGTGGTGATAAATGCTAGTCTTGGCATGAAGAAAGAACCATTCTTTATTTTAAACATCCTTCTTGGTTGTCAAGATATGAAATTGTGTGTGTATAGAGTAAAAATAATTCAGAGGGATACAGTATACTGTATATAAAATAGCCCTGAAAATGAAAGAGCATTTAGAAGTGAGGTTTCAACAATAGTTTACAATAGTTTACAAAACAATCAGCCAGCTCTCCAGCCAGTCATGATCACTATATTATAACATCCTGATAGCTGTGATAGAAGGTGGTGGAGAAAATATATCAGGACATATTGGAGCAGGAGAGGAAAGCCACTATAGATCCTTGGGACCTACTGCTTCTTCCCCATACATGCTCTCAAAAACACTGGAAGCAGAAGTTGCCATACTTATTCCTATTTCATGGGAGGAACTTATTTTTTATGGAACAATCAATATGGGGACAAGGATAAAAAGGCAGGGGAGAAAGCTGCCCTTCTCTTTGTGCCATGTTTTGGATAAGCTTGGCAAGATTTACAGTGAGGGGCATCACCAGGTTATACTAAACACCCCATCTTTCTTGTGTAGTCTTCTGAAAGAAGGATCAGAGAATGACAGCACATGCATAGCACGCACAAAGAGGAGCAGCATTCTCCAAGCTTCCCAGCGGGGAGGCTAGCAGACCTCCCTGAAGGTTTTTATGGTGCTTAGAAGTATATTTGGGGTGATGACACAGCACCATCAGGACATGAAGGAACTGATCATTCATACAGCAGCAATTTGATGCTACAAATTAGAAGCTTCAAAATATGTAGGTTCCTAGCAGCAGAGCTGACACCATTAGGTAATATGAGGCAGTTCCTTCTGGTTGTAAATTTGAGTGCAAAGTGTCAAAAAATGTAATTGTTTGAGTTATTGTTATTGCATTTTTATTGACAGAGAGGGAAGAGCATTTCTGGAGTTTTCCTTTCTCCAATACCAAGTATCTTGTCCTTTCCATGTATTACATTTTGAGTATTCATCTGAACTTAATGAAGTTAGGAGGTCTTATTTCCTGCTGTGTCTGCAATAGCAAAATATCTCAGGCTGGACCCACAAAGTAAAAAAAAAATACCATGGAAAAGAACAATATTGTACAAATCCCACTTCATAGGTTTTAGACACATGTGAAATGGAAATTCATAAACTTAAGTAAAGAGCAAATCTTTCTGTGTTTCACTATCACAAAACCAGAGCATGGAAATGTTACTTTTCAGGCTACAATTACTAGAAATCCCAGCGAGCATGGGGATTCTGGGAGCTGTAGTCCAAAGGGAAAGCATTTCCAAGCTGTGCTCTAAACCAGTGGTTCTTAACGTGGGCGATAATGCCCCCCAGGGGGCGATTTCATTTTTCAAGGGGGCAGTAGAACAAAAAGGGGCGGTGTGGGGGCACTGGAGCAGAAGGGGGCAGTAGGGGAGCGCTGGAGCAAGCCAAACCTGTGAAGATGGCTGCAGCCTTTTTACAGTGTGCATGAAAGTACATTTTCCTCCAATCTTAATTTAGTTTCAGAGTTTTCGTCTTGAAATTTTTAGTTCCTGCATTGCAGTTTGCTTTTATGGCCTTTTTATATTTCTTTTTGCTTCTTAAAATTCGCTTGAAACTAAATCATTAAATGTTACTTTTGGGGGGCATTTCATTTTCTTGGAATTGAATTTTGTTTTCAGGGGTCATTGCATTTAAGTGTCTTAAATAAATAAATAAATAAATAAATAAATAAATAAATAAATAAATAAATAAATAAATAAATAAATAAATAAATAAGATATCATCACCGTGGGGAGGGGGGGGGCAATGATAACTTCCTCAATGGCTCAAGGGGGCGTTTCTTTCAAAAAGGTTAAGAACCACTGCTCTAAACCATTTGTCATATTTTAGAGTTTAAAAAGAAACAGATAATTTATATTTTAGAAGGAAGACAGTTTGAATTTGAGTAAGTCACAGAAGCATAGCTTAAGAAAGCATATGATAGTGGCTTTTAACCTGTTGAAATGCTGTAAACCTCTAGTAACCTTTCTCTCCCCATCTCCGTCCCATCAGTCACTTAAAATTCTGATCATGCCAAACATCCTGTCAGGATAAAAGACTGGCACTGGTTGCCATTGAGCAAACACTGGAGAGCATTTTTGCTGTGTTTATTCATTTGAATTAGAACTTGATTTGCATCTCTTTTATTTTTCCATCCAGGAATATTTTAGCTAGCAATTTCTAGACACAAATGCTAGGTGAAATTTCATATTTTATGTAATTATATTAGAATGCTACTTGAATTTCAGATTTATATGCATGAATTCTTGAAAACTCTTGTTTATATGACAAAATGGCATATAACGTTGTCAATGGCAATATAATAAATTGCTTGTGAATGTACTAAAGGAAGTTCAGAAGGTATCAGAAAATGCATCAGAATATGCATCTTTGCTGTAGCTACTGCATAAGCTGAGGAGGCAGAAATATTTCACTGATCTGTTACACTGATAGCCTTGAAAAAGAACAATGTCTGGTTTTACAGAGAAGTGAGTGAAACTCAGCGTCTTTTCAAACTTGTAGATGCCTGATTCGGGAATCTAGCTTTCCTTCTGGGTTGGCACCATGCAACATCCAGTTGCAGAGGTGGTTAAGTAGCACATGTGGCTTTCTAGAAAATGTCTGTGGCCACTAAGGTGAGTATCCTATTCCAATTCTATTAGTAGTAGATGTTGATGTAGCTGCAGTATGTGGTAAGGTCCCATTGTATTTCAGGACAAACAACGAGACTTTGCTACCTAACTGCAGAGACTTCCACAATTTTCCTTGCACACATATTCATTAGAAAAGGATACTGTCATAAGTCTCCTTTTGGCTCCTGGAGGCTAAAGTGGCTTGATCAGTGTAGGAAAAGGTGACAAAAGTAGATATGCCTGGATAGTAGACATTCTGCACATTCTATCCAATTAATGACTTGAGCATCTTCCTACTGATGGTTGATCCTGCTTTTACTGATAAAGGGCATAGTGATGCTGTTTTGCAGCCCATCTGAAATGTGTCTGTTTTGAATAAAGATCCATTGACTTTACTGTGACTCTCTAAGAATCATGTTTGAGTAAATCTTTTGCTTATTGAAATTTGTAATCAAGAACTGAGCACCTGAGTTTGTTTTATTTTTTTCTTCTTTCCAGTTCCTTTTTGCTTTTATCTCCTTTATTGTACATTGTAAGGTAACAATCTCATTTCTGATAGTAGTAAGCCTGTCTGGGAGCGAAACAGAATAGAACATTGCTTAATTAAACATATAAATATTTATGACTTTAGCCTTCAGAATCATAAATTCAGAATCTATGTTTCTATCGATTCGAAGGGGTTTGGTGCTAATAGGCCACATGTGGCTTTAATTTTTTGTTTTTTCATTTGCATCATTGTCAGTCCAGAATTCAAGATTGAAAAGATTCTACAATAAAATCACAAGAGTCTACAATGTATGCCCCTCATTTATCATTGTAATGCAGCCTAAGGGTATTATTACATATAGCTGCATACATTGGATAGCTCAGTGGTTTAGATCAGAGGTTCTTAAACTTTGTTACTCGGATGCTTTTGAACTACAACTCCCAGAAACCCCAGCCAGCACAGTTCATGGTGAAGGCTTCTGGGAGTTGCAGTCCAAAACTCCTGAGTAACCCAAGGTTAAGAACCAGTGGTTTAGATCAGTGGTTCTTAACCTTGTGTTACTCAGGAGTTTTTGGACTGCAACTCCCAGAAGTCTTCACCACCAGCTGTGCTGGCTGGGGTTTCTGGGAGCTGCAGTTCAAAAACACCTGAGTAACCCAAAGTTAAGAACCACTGGTTTAGATATCTGGATGCAGTCAAAGGTTGGGACTCTGGTTCCCCACTGCACTTTCTTGACAGGGGCTTGACTCAGCGATCTATAGTGTTCCTTCCAACTCTGCAATTCTAAGAGCATTATTATTAAAATCCTGTTGTGTTATGCTGACACTGGAAATACTTGATTTAAATGGATTCAAAGATTTCTATCTGCCACTTTCAGGTTTGCAAAAGTGGATCTATGCCTGTCTAGGATTCACCTTCCTATCGTCTCCCTTTTGCCCTGGGGAAGATGGGGGTAGTTAATAGTCAAAAATTTCCTCTGCCTGTCCCAGTCCTGGCAGCAGCAATGAGACGATGATTTTTGAATATTAAAGGCTTCCTTCCTCCCATCCCCAGGTTCCCTGGGGCAAAAGGGAGCTCTGAGGGATTTCAGAACCTGAAAGGGGTGGTGGTGGAATACGAAAGATTTCAGTTTATTTAAATTAAATGCTTTGAGTGTGAGATCTGGTTTACAATGGTGTAACTTTACACAACTGTATTTCGCCTGTTATTAGATACAGCACAGCTCTAGTCATTTAGGGTCTTGCTCTTTTGCAGAGTCTGTACATTTTCAGGTCACCACCAGATTCTTCTCTCTACTTCCAGTATTCACTGATTCCATATGCTGGCATTTTGCCCTAGTTATACACAAAGACAAAACTGAAGCCACGACTTCCCTGCAAAGTACAAAGCTGATAGCCATTGATCCTAGTTCAGTGAAGTGTTGGAGTAAGCTATAATCGTGGGGTCTTTTCTTTTGCATAGTCTCTCTCTCTCTCCTCCCCAAATTGTGTCAGCTCAAACACCAAGAGCAAACAGCATGTCAGAGATCAAAGCTATTCATAGTCTCCTGCTTATTTTGCAGGCACTGTGATAAAGCCCCTGCAGGCCACTGGTCAAAGAAGCACAATATAGGAAATACAGTAATTTGCTTGAGGGCACCACAATGCCTATTTCACTCATTCTCCTAAATTAAGTTCATTTCTCAGGGCAATGCTTTTTGATGATTTTTCTGCTCCAGTACTCCCCACACTTCCACCACTGAAAAGGGTTTCTATGAAAGTGTTCTATGAAAACAGGCATTACACCCTACATTGGAGAGAGGCCACAGATGTCTCTCGACACTAATGGGAGTGTTTCCACAATATTGCTCTCCCCTGCAGAGCTGTATAGCTGTGTCTAAACCAGCCTAATTTAGATGTCACTTCTAACTTTGTCCCCCTTTCTGATATAAGATAAAAGGAATTACTATAGAAGAAATGCCTCACAGAGTTTGATGCTGCTTACTTATATTCCCTGTTATGCTTGAAGAAAGCTGTACAACCCAGGGACGTATAGTCCTCAACACTAGATCAGTTATCACCACATCACCTATTATAAGGAAGCTGAATTCCTTGAATCATGGCTGTGTGTTACTGTCATAGTAGAGGTTTCCTTGCATCCTCTAGTTGGCAAATTGGCTTGCCTTGCTTTGTGACTGGCAATCAGGATGTAAGCTCATTCTTCCTTCACAAGTCTCATTGTCTAAGATACCAATGTCTACTTTACTTATGTCTCTAGTAGACTAATATTATTTCATCTCTAATGATGGTTTTTTACAAGGTGTGGTTTGGCTCTGAGATCCCAAGGCATTTCAACATTTGACAGTTTGGGTAATTTTGTAATGTATTCATATGAATAAACAAGATCTGGTGTAGCATTCATTACTTGGGATTGGCTAAACATAGTCTCAATATTTATTAAAGAAACATTTAATAAGTAAATAAATACTGCACTATTTTTATCTCACTTGAGTCTCCACTTTCTTCCTTCTTGGCTACATGCAATGGCATGCAAGTGGACGTCTGCTTGTTTAATAGGATTCATCTTCCTTTCTTCTCCTGTGCATCCTCTGACCCATCTCTCCTTTCCTAGCAAGTCTCCCAGCCTTCAAAAGCAAATCTGGAGTATGGACGGGAGGTTATGAGGTGAAGTTGCATCCATTCTACTAGCAGTGCCCATTGTGGATGCAACTTATAATTATCTGTTCTTCAATATACCTAGACTTTACAAATAAAATTTATCTATCTATATTTATCCACCCATCCCAACAATTTTTATTTCAATTCTCTATACTGATGTGCATTAAAGGGTGCGTAAAATAAATCAATTATCAAAACAAATTAATAAACAAAAACAACACTAATACAGTAAAAAAACAGTAATTAGAAGAAAAATTGTTGAATCAGAAAAGTATTTGCTGAAAAAAAAAGATATTGGTGGAATATACACAGAGATGTTCACCAAAAGATTCTTTATGACTTTATTTATTGGATGCGCTGAAGTTCCCTCATGTTTGCCAAAACATAATTACAGTACAGTCAGGTGTCATTTAGCATGCCACAAATGCATATTATTTTTTACCAATGTTTTGATGAATTGATATAGCTATCCCTCTGAATGTTGGTATATTATGGCTTATCATTCTTGGACTCGTCACCTCTGCCACAATGAAGGCTGGAGGTTTTACATATTGAACCTTGGAGCTAAAAGAGTAAATGAAATGGTAGGCTGTTGCTATATGGGGAGAAGGTAGCCTTTAACTTTTTTTAAAAAAAGAACACATTATTACATCTTGAATGCTATAAAAATGTTTTTTTGTGCCAGGAGCCTCATGATGCAGTGGTTAAACAGCAGTACTGCAGCCAAAACTCTGCTCATGACCTGGATTCAATCCCAGATAGCCAGCTTTAGGTTCACTCAGCCTTCCAAGGTCAGTAAATTGAGTACACAGCTCACTGGGGGAGGGCACAATGGGTTGCCTGCATAATTAAACTGTAAACTGACCAAAGAGTGCTTTAAGTGCTATGGGGTAGTATACGTATAAGCAACAGACTTTTCTTTTTCTTTTGGCAACAGAAGCACTTCCTTGAGGATAGATGTCTGGATTTCCCATAACAACTGAGTACTGACAAGTTGTTCTGTAGAGAAAATAAAATCATGAATTACCTGTAACCCTTTACATATTAAGTAGAAAAATTCTAACATTCAGGTGACAGTGCACTATATCTCCTTTATAACAGTGATTTGTGACATTGTCTAGAGGTGTGCCCTGTGATTTGGTATCATTACTTTAATCTATTTTTATTTGTGTATGTGTGTGTGTATTTAAGCAGACAAATGGCATAAAGAACTGCACCACTAAATAATGAACAGCACATACAAAATACCAATATAAAATTGTCAATTGACATGCATGACGTACTTTGCAGTTACAACTGCATTGTGTAAAACAATCGGGCCTAGACCTATCTTAGAAAACTATCTTTCCTGCCTTTGCCTTTTCTTTTTGGCAAATTGTCTGCAGACAGGACGCCCTTCCTTTTCCTTTTCCTTCCCCCCACCCCCCCTGGCTTCTAAGGCAGCCCTTGTCTCAGGAAGAATTTCCTGCCTGATGGTCTTAGAACTATTGCATCTGGTGAGCTTTTAAGCAGAGCCTCCTGTGAGGATGTTGCTTTGGGACTAAAGAGAAGTTGTGGAAAGCTGTTTATATTTCTGAAAACTTCCAAAGGGAGCATGCTTCAGTTTCAGGAATAGGTGTGCTGGTCTTACTCATAACTCTTGCCATGGGATTAGAAGAAGAAGAAGAAGAAGAAGAAGAAGAAGAAGAAGAAGAAGAAGAAGAAGAAGAAGAAGAAGAAGAAGAAGAAGAAGAAGAAGAAGAATTGCAGAGTTGGAAGGAAACCCAAAGGTCTTCAAGTCTTCCCCTTTCTTAAGCAAGTAATGCACAACTAAAACACTCCTGACAGGTGGCCAGCCAACCTTTCTTGAAAACCTCCAATGAACTTCAGTCCATAACATTCAGAGGCTGCCCATTCACACAGTGGCTACTGTCAGGAATTTTTCCCTGATGTTTAGTCAGAATTGCCTTCCTTGAAATTCAGCTCCATTAGTTTAGGTCCTTCCTTTTGAGGCCACATAAAATAAGCTAGCTCCATCTTCCAGCTGGCATACCTTCTCTTCTCATTCTTCTCTTCTCCTGGCTAAACGTACCCTTCATCCCAGGACTGAGTTCCCAGAATCTTTGTCATCTTTGTCACCCTCCTCTGGGCTGCAGCCTCTCAGTCTCCCTCATAATCTGTGCTGCCAAAACTGGACACAGTGTTCTGGGAGCGATCTGACCAAAGTAGACCAGCACAGAGATAAACAGTAAAAGAAACTAAACTGAGTGAGCCAATAGAATTAGCTTCTTTGGTAACTTTGTTTAATTTTTTTAAATGCAGTCTTCAACAGCTCTCCATCCACCTTACCACATTCTTCTGCTGAGGGTGGCAGAGTTTTGAGAAGTAGACTCACTCTCCCTCCTAACCAGAAGAGAAAGAGAAAGTCATATGTTTACTTGGCTGTGCCTGGGCAAACTTTGAGTAAGACAAATGACTCATGATTTCTCACTGGGTCATGGTGGGTGGCCTGAAGTCTTTGTTCACTCCAAGAGCTATATGTGAGTTATTTACAGATTCCCTCTTTTAAACCTGTGGAAGGTGCCAATCATGCCCTCCCATACAAAAGCATCTGCCATATCCCTATACAGCAAATCTCTTTTTATAATCAGCCCTCCTGATGCTGTGGGCTAGATCAACCTAAGTGTTATAATATTTGCCTCCTCCAATTTAATCTTAATTAGATTTTTTTGGGGTGTCTTTAACAGTTAACTAAATTCCTAAGCTTTTCTCTTAACTTTCCTGTCTCTGGAAAAGAGAGGAATTATTATCTCGATCTGGCAGCAGACACTATACTTCTGTTGATGCATATAGTATTAGCTGTATTTGCTGCTGCATTGTGCTGTTGACTCCTATTTAGCTTATGGAATATTCAGACCCCCAGATCCTTTCCCAGGTACTATTGCCACACCAGATGTCACCCATCCAAATTTGTTCTTCTGATTTTTCCTTTCTAATTGTTGCATATTCATTTCTCTGCTGGATTTTTTAAAGCCTATTCTTCAATTTGTGAATGTCATTGTGGATCCTGATTCTCTCCTCTTAAGAAGCAACTGCACTGCCACCTTGGTATGATGTGCAGATCCGCAGAGCAGCCCCAGTTATGCCTTCATCCCAGGTAAAAGGTAAAGGTAAAGGTTCCCCTTGACAATTTTTGTCCAGTCGTGTCTGACTCTAGGGGGCGGTGCTCATCCCGCTCTTCAAGCCATAGAGCCAGCGTTTTGTCCGAAGACAATCTTTCCGTGGTCACATGGCCAGTGTGATTTAGACACGGGACGCTGTTTACCTTCCCACCGAGGTGGTCCCTATTTATCTACTCGCATTTGCATGCTTTCGAACCACTAAGTTGGCGGGAGCTGGGACAAGCAACGGGCACTCACTCCGTTGCGTGGATTCGATCTGACGACTGCCGGATCTTCTGACCCTGCAGCACAGGCTTCTGCGGTTTAGCCCAAGCCAGTTCTAAATAGTGTATGTTGGGTCCAGGACAGAACCCTGTGGCAATTCACATATCACTTCTTGCTTCATTGGATCTTACACTGAGGAATGTGCTTCAGTTTTTACTTTTGACTGTCAATCCAAGATATTTTGCTGCCTAAGGCAAAGAAAGAAAGAAAGAAAGAAAGAAAGAAAGAAAGAAAGAAAGAAAGAAAGAAAGAAAGAAAGAAAGAAAGAAAGAAAGAAAGAAAGAAAGACAGCATCTCTCACATTCTATGTCTACCAAAGCCAACAGGTCTGGCAGTTGAATGTTTTTCAGCAAGACGGGAATGGGATTGCATTCTCCACTTCCCTCTGTCTTTCAGACTGAATTAGGATGCACAAAGCAGGTGAAATAGCTCACAAGTCTCCCTTCCAGCACTTTGCTGATACCTTCTAGCCTCTGCCAGCTGATACGACAGCTTCACTCATCCTACTGGTAAGACTGGCCCCAGAATCTGGAAGTACCATTTATGTTAGTAACATTACCTGAAGTAAAGATTATGCAGTTACTGCTATTTGAGTTACTATGAATGTGGCTAATTTCTTCCTGCTCTGTGTGACTCTTCAGTGCTAGCTGGACTTTTTTCACTAGCTCCTACTGCATGTGATGGAAAGATGATTGGCATTGCCCCCCCCATCCACTGTTTAGTACCCATTGGCCACCGTTTAATTCAGGGGTCCAATTCAGAGTTGCTAAAATGTACTCTTCTTTCCACAGGGGAGTAAACCTGTAGTAGGGCAGGTATAAGAGATACCTGTTGATATTCAGAATTAGCTTACAAGAAGCAAGATATATCCTACAGCAGAAAGACAGAGAAAGAGATATGGTAGGCACAATTTTCAAGTGGAAGGTAGATATGGAATTAAAATGTGAAGATGAATGGGTGAAAGAGCTGCCTAATTCAAAATACATAATTAGGAAAGTCAGAGTAAGTATCGAAAGATATACTCTTTCTTTGTTTTCTTTCCCCATGAAATGCAAATCTTTCGGATGCGATCCTAAACATACATACATATGTATGCACAGTAGGACATACATGTAAGCAAACAAGCTGTTATGAAAGAAGACTTTGATTTAATTTGATAAAAATAAAGCAGACAGAAATAATTCAATCTGAAATGGTACTTTTTATGGATGGGCATGACACTTCTTGTGGAACATACAGTATAATCTGTTGATGCTAGTTTCCAGCGATGGTAGGAAGAATTGTTCTTTGAATTCATGATAGGCTCTACATGTATCGTTTACATCTTGCATCAAAATTGTTTTCTGATAGTATCTAGTGCAAATCACTTGCTGTTTGATTGCACATATTAATTCTTCATTTTCAATATGAAATAGCCTAATTTAAATTATAAGTTTGATTGTTTATTGACATTATCATCCACGAGGTAACTGGAAGATATTGTTTATCGACATTATCATCCACAAGGTTTATTGACATTATGATCCCAGAGGTAACTGGTTCATGTTTCTCAAGCAATCATCCTTTTACTGTGGGTGTTTCACTAAAATAGGTTGATTCTCACAAGTTGTAATAATGTTAGCCATTTTCATTTTCTACGGTTGTCTGATAAAGTAGGACTATGCTTCCACAGAAGCAATTTTCAAGTTTGATTATTTGACCCATACAGAGATACTTGAGGTCAACAAGTTCTTGCTCCATGGTAAATAAAGACACTCCAGAGATGTTTGTGGATGGTGGCAATCATATTAAAATCTGAGGAGGACTCAGGTTTTCCTATTTAAATCACCCGGATCTTTAGGGTTTAAAGCCAGACAAAACCACAAAGGGCCCAAAGAATCACCTTGAATAATGCTTTTTCTGATGAAGGTATTGTTAGAAATGAGGACTCTGCAGTTTAATTTTGTCTTCCATTTCACCGTATGACAAAGGAAAACACACAACAAATCATGGCTGCCATTGTCACAAATTGCTTATGCAGATGGAATTATTATGATTCACCATTAGTCATTCTACATTTATGTATTTGGCATTTATAGAAAACATGCATATTGACTGTAAAGTTTGTTTTAAAAAACCATAATGGCATAATGTGTGTTCTGACACCATTGCTTTGGATGACAAGTAACTGTACAGACTCAACTGTTACGCATTTTTCAAAGCAGAAATATTCTAGAAATTATGAAAGTTGTTCACAGCAACTCAATGTTTGAGGAGAGCTCTATCTTTAAAAGGCATGCCAGTACCTCTTATTACCAGAAGCAATCTTTTCATGAATTTCATAGCAAGCTTTAAGTATATTCCATTGGGAAGTGGATGGGTTTGGGTAGGCAAGAGCTGATATTTCCTGCGTGAAGAATTTTGGATGGATACCCATCCTTCATTTTATTGTAAATAACATCTTCCCTCAAAATAATCGCCAAGAGGCACTGGGAGCAGTTATTCAGATTTTATGGGAAGGGTCTGCTTAACTCTTGTACAAGCAGCTATGGTTACTGAAGCCAGTGGAACATAATGCTTTGCCTCAGTGTGAATATTCATGTTCTTTAAGGAGGTCACGGCTAAGAGCACTGCAATTGCTAATTATAAATGGGGTAGCCAAACCCCAGCTTCTTTTTATTGTTCCTACCCAATGCAGATGTCCTAACATAGCTAATTTTCCAGTTGAGAATTGTCTGGTTGCCTAGATGTTTAAAAGAGTCTAGTAGTTTTATTTTTCATTCAGTTTTTTCCCCTATTTTTATTCCTATGTATGCAAAGAAGGATGGAAGGACCCCCACAAATGAATTGTGTCTCCAGGCAATGCTCAGTTCATACAAATGAACTGTGCAAGGATGGTTCATAATCCCTTTATATATTGTATATATTGGACTCAAGTCAAGTCCAAATATTTTGCAGCCTTAAGCAGAGCCACAGACTACAAAGAGACAAGGAACGCAGCCCAGAATTCTCTTGGAGTTCCACTACTGGTGTTCTGGGATCTCTGACTTTGCCATTGTGAAAGCTGGAGCTCACCCCATTAGCTTCAACAGGACTTATGCCTGAGCTATGGGGTGTTTTCTTGTGCAAGTCCTGGGGTGGGTAGGGGAGAGACACATTTAATATAATGGAGCATTGTGTAAGCAGATTGGGGCGATAGGACTGTGGCCATAGTACCTTGAACTTATGCAGCCAACTACTTTGGCTGCATAAGGCCGAATCGCCACAGACACCTCCCTTTCTCCTTGCAGTAAAAATACAGTAATGCTGAATTAAATAATTAGCTATTTGCTAATTTTGTGATACCTAGTGTGTCCTGCTTTGGACACCTGTTGTGGGAGGACCAGCCCTCACAGCAGCACAAGGCTGTTGGCTGATCCAAACATTAGTTATGGGAAGTATATTGGTACTTCTTACAGAGAGAGCCTGAATCCAAATTTAGTCAGACTAAGAGAAGACCCAGTAAGATTCATGAGAAAAGCTACCATATTTTTCTGTGTATAAGACACAGCTTTTTCCTAAAATCATTACACTAAAAATTGAGGGGCATCTTATACACAAAAGTAAGTTGAGAACACAGAGAGAACAAAATGGCCCATTCCTTGCCTCTGTAAACAGGCTTCCTTCAATCATGAGGCTTAGCTGCCTCCAATCAGGAGGCTTATGGAACTGATGCCGAACAAACCAGTTGGAACACACCTATTTGGAGGTGAAGCCTGTAGGCTCAGATTCAACAGGGACTCCTAATGTCCAAGCATTCTGAGCCCAAAGCTACGTTTTCTTAATTTTAGGGTTAGAAAAGGTGAGGGGTGTCTTATAAATGGGGGCATCTTATAAACAGAAAATATGGTAATTATGACAAACTTGCCCCATTTCTTTTGATAGATGTACTCTTGTGTGTGTTATGTGCTGCCAAGTCAGCACCAACTTTCAGTAACCTTAATAGGGCCTTCAAGAAAAGTGAGATGTTAAGGAGTGTTTTTTTCCATTTCCACCTCCCTCCATGAGTTTCCATAGCCAAATTGGGATTCAGACTCCTATCTTCTGAGTCCTAGTCCATCACTCTATCCACTACACCACCCCGGATGGTGTACTTTCAGTAATAGGCATCCTTCCGTCTCGAGAGACTATGGTAATGTGCTATGTATGGAGGACTTGGAACAGCATCTAGTGTGCCTGAGAAGGCCAATTCGAGAGTGACAATCTCTTCCACATTGAAGACAAATACAATCTGTCCCCTGTCCAGTTCCCTGGTTTTGCTTGTTTCGGGACTGCCTCTTTGCCTCGGCCTGCTGTACAAGAGTCTCTTCAAATTGGGAGAGGCTAAGATGCACCACCTGCCTCCAGGCTGAACAGACGTCAAGGTTTCCCATCTGTTGAGGTCCATTCCTAAGGCCTTCAGATCCCACTTGCAGATGTCCTTGTATCACAGCTGTGGTCTCCCTCTGGGGCAGTGTTCCTGCACTAATTCTCCATATAGGAAATCTTTTGGAATCTGACCATCAGCCATTCTCACGACATGCCCAAGCCAACATAGACGTTGCTGTTTCAGTAATGTATGCATGCTAAAAATTCTAGCTCGTTCTAGGACTACTCAATTTGGAACTTTGTCCTGCCAGGTGATACCAAAAATGCGTCGGAGACAATGCATGTGAAAGGTGTTCAGCTTCCTTTCCTGCCGTGCACAGAGGGTCCAGGACTCGCTGCAGTATAGGAGTGTGCTCAGGACACAGGCTCTATAGACCTGGATTTTGGTGTATGCTGTCAGCTTCTTATTGAGCCATACTCTCTTCGTGACACTTGAGAACATGGTAGCTGCTTTGCCAATGTGTTTATCCAGCTCGACATCTAGGGAGAGAGTGTCAGAGATTGTTGAGCCAAGGTACACAAATTCATGAACAACCTCCAATTCTTGCATGGAGATAGTAATAGAGGGAGGTGAGTTCACGCCCTGGCCCATGACTTGTGTTTTCTTCAAGCTGATTGTTAGTTCAAAGTCTTGACAGGCCTGGCTGAAATGATTCATGAGTTGTTGGAGGTCTTCAGCAGAGTGGGCAACAATGGCTGCATCATCGGCGAAGAGGAAGTCCCGCATGCATTTCAGTTGGACTTTGGACTTTGCTCTCAATCTAGAGAGATAAAAGAGCTTTTCATCTGATCTAGTCTGGAGATAGACACCTTCTGTTGCAGTTCCAAAGGCCTGCTTCAGCATGACAGCAAAGAAGATCCCATTTAAGAGTGATTAAATCTGGGTACAACCCACTGTTCCTCACATTCCTCACCTGCATGGAACCGCCTCCACTATATCTTTTGAATATTTTATACGCAGGACAGTTTGTGCTTTAGCCAGCTTGACTCTTCAAACAGTTTATATGTCTTTGCACTTATAAAAATCAAAGTGTTCTGTTGTTTTGTTCTTAGCAGGCCTTGTCTGAGCTGCTAATTCTGTTCTGGAGAGCATTATGTAATGGTAAAAGCAAGAAAGACAAGCTTGTTTTCAGACAGATTCTTCCGTAAGTAACTAAAACGTATGCTTGTATTCTCTTGTATTCTACCATTTTTTAAATTTTCTTTACTGTGTTATTGTGGGTAGATCTGAGTATGTCCAGTTTACTGCCATTCAAGGATTAAACTAAAAAAGAAAGTGTGTTTGAGACAAACCTTCAACAAAGGCAGAATTCAACTCTGAAGGCAGGAAGAAATAGAGAGCAAGAGAGTTTCTCATGCTGTCTAGCTGGTGTATTCTTGGAGATGCCATCAAAAATAAACAACTTTTTCTATCTTTGGAGATAAATATGTGTTCAAGTTGTCAGAACATTAAAATACTGTGCGTACTGCTGGATAGCTCAGTAGTTTAGATATCTGGCTGTAGAGCCAGAGACTGGGTTTCAGTTCCTCTCTGAGCCTCCTTGATAGGAGTTGGTCTTGATGATCCATAGGTCCCTTTCCTGCTCTGCAATTCTAAGATGATTATGATGATTACTTAATGCAGCAATATGTACCAGACTCCTTTTAAAAGCTTGTGATGGGTAGAACAGAATAGGAGTCCTCAATCTGAAATGGTGGGGGAAACACTCCCTCTTGCCCAGTCCACGAGCTGTGTATAAAACATTTTTTTCACACTTTCTATACTAACACAATAGCTTATGATCTGTGTGGAACAGAGCAAAGGAGAAAGACATTCTATAACCCATCTGAAACCTTTTGTCCATCATTGAATGACACTTCTTTGTGTGCAATGCATTTGTGCTGCATCACGTTTGTACAGCAGTTATGACACTGTTTATTGATCTACACACACTGTCGATTCACAGTTTTGGATTCCAGCCCCTGGAACAGACAGAAAAGGAGCAGGGAAAGAGAGTAGAAGCAAGAGCTGGCATACAAAATGCTCTAGATCATATTGGGATACTTGGACCCAGAACTGATTTGTTATTTTCTGTGAACAATGCTACAATCCTACATTCACCTACCTGACAATAGATGAAACTGGTGAAAATGCAGGTGTAGGATTGTACTGTGAATAAAATGTTCTGCAATTCTTTATTCTCCATTTAAAGGAAAATCCCTGCATATGCTTTGTAATTGTGTTCACGTTAGCTATTTGATGAACACAGTTTTTAAATGCACATATAGGTGTCATGGTCAGTCCATGGTCAGTCCAGATTGTTGTCTTGTAATGTACTAAATGGCGTTTGGATTGCTCATGATCTCTGCGAGTCCGTGATTTACACCACCACCCCTCTTTTGCTGTCAGATACACACTCCTATCCTACTTAATAATAAGTAAGTGACCCCCAGGGTTTCCTATCCTGTTTTCCTGACTTCATGGAAAGAGGAGTTAATGGATAGTTTCTCCTCACAATTAATTTCAGGTCTGAGGAGACATTTTAGTTATTCTCATTGTTCTGTTTCAGTTCTGGAATATATGGCATAGCCTCCGTATGAGCATAATGGAACAACAGCAGAAACAATGCCTCTGTATCTGGTTGTGGATACTTTTTAAACAGTTTCTTTAGTAATTTTGTGTGTGTGTGTGTGTGTGTGTGTGTGTGTGTGTGTGTGTGTGTGTGTGTGTGTGTGTGTGTGTGTGTGTGTGTGTGTGTGTGTGTGTGTGTGTGTGTGTGTGTGTGTGTGTGTGTGTACATGTTGTGGTTAAAAACTGTAATTTCTGCATACGGTAGAAATGAAAGCTTTAAAATTTGAGGCATATGTTGCTCTGTTACAGTGCTAAGTCCTATATAAGTCCATGTATAATCAAGTCCCATTGGCTGAAATCTTGTTGTATCAGTCCATATGTACTATGCAAAGCTGTGGAACCGATTCAGAAAATAGTGGTGTAACGGACAGCTCTCAGAACACTCTTGTCAGTCAGGTCAGAACTCTGATGTGGGAGCCAATGACATGACAGAAGGGGCAGAACCAGAAAAATAAAAGGAGAAAGAAAAACAGTTAAAGACAGTTTAGGCAGTTAGGGCCGTGGTTGTGTTAGAGCAAGGGGTCTCAAACTCAATTTACCTGGGGGCTGCTGGAGGAAGAGTCTGGATGAGGCTGGGCCACATCAGATTTTCCGCCAAGCGGAGCAAGAGCCTGAGGAAGCCACCCAGGAAGACAGGCTGGGAATTAGCTCCACACTCAGGCATCGCTCGGTGGCAGCTCAGGCGCTTGGGGAAAAGGGCTGGCAGTGCACCTCGCTCGCCAGCTCTCCCCCAAGACAGTGCCTCTTGCACTCTCCATCCGGAACTGCAGCCTGCCAGCTGGAAGACAGGCGGGCTGGCTGGCAGGCTGCAGTTCCGGATGGAGGGTGCAAGAGGTGCTGTCTTGTGAGAGAGCCAGCGAGCAAGGCGAGGCAAGGCTTTTTTTTACTCTTGACAGCAGAGGATGCGTGGGAGCTTTGGGGGGGCAGGCAAGGCGGGCCGCATGTTTGAGACCGCTGTGTTAGAGAGACTAGTAATAGAGAGATAGGGAAAAAGATAGGAATAGGACAAGTCTTGGAGAGTTTATGTGGTTAAGATTGGAAAGAGTTAAAAGTACTAAGAAATAAAAAGTGAATCTACATAAGCAAACATAAAGGTAATCAAAGCATCATTTATTGAATGAATAATAACAGACAATCCATGATTTTCTTTATATGATTTACCTACAAACCCATAAATAAACATTGTTATATTGGACAACACTGATCTACTAGTCATATTTGGTACCAAGAGGAACATATCCTCTAGTGGCAGCGAAAAAGGGTGAAAAGTACATGTCGTGCCCGAAAGGGAACCTAGGTGTGTAGAAAAACAAACAGGGGAACTGGGGGGGGGGGAGTGTGATAAGTGGCATGGCAGAAATGCTGTTCACAAAGCACTTCTGCATGTTTTCCATGCAACAGTCACAAGGGGAACCATGTAACCAATTGGTCAATTGAGTTGCACAGTCCTTTTTGCTTGGGCATAATGGCTGACAAATTTGATAATGGCTGACAAATTTGTGCAGGTGTAACTTTATATTACACAAAGTAAAACAGGAATTCAGCCACTGTGTACAAAGGGATGCCCTGTTTATCCATTTGCTAGGTACGTGGAATCTCCACATATTGAAGGGAATGCACTTGCTCCATCATCTTCCGCCACTGCTGTCAACATGTTAAAGTGACAGTCTAAAGAGGGCAACATTACTGCACCTGTATAGCCTCCCCAAGTTAACCAGAATCCCAATTTTGGGGGTTTTCTACTTCTTTCTGGTAAAACTGAAGCAATCTATTTTAAATGGAAATTTAATATCAACTTAATTGTTAAAAATATTCCCTCTCAACTTAAATTGGATTTTCAAGTGCACTAATTGTTAACTAAACTATTA
Organism: Pogona vitticeps; assembly: GCF_051106095.1. Classification (NCBI taxonomy): domain Eukaryota; kingdom Metazoa; phylum Chordata; class Lepidosauria; order Squamata; family Agamidae; genus Pogona; species Pogona vitticeps. The sequence continues at coordinate 181,870,232 of NC_135786.1, forward strand.
ACCATATTGTACTAACTTTGTCATCCCAATCTTCTTCACACATATATTAACACTGCTGATACTGTACAACGCAGAAGATTTCAGGACAGGGTGGGTCGGTGAGCTCAGTGAGAACATCTGTGTTTTCTCCTTTGTTGATGTCTCTCTGTAACTCCCTACAACTGAAGTGAGGTCACTTCCCTGAACTACTGGAACTCAGTGTTCAAAGCCTGGCCCAAGGGACACAAAACCAGCTTTTTCAAAGTGACAGCTAGAGTGACAAAAGGGGCTGTATGGAAATGGAAGACGTTTGCATTCTAAAAGGTGGCAGAGGAAATGGGTGCAATGGTAAAAGGCATGGCATGAAGGGACCGGTAAGATGAGAGCACAGAGATAAACCAGCAGAGAGGAAAATGGAGTGAGAAGAATTCTGCACAGCCTTGAAAGGAGTGCATGCAAGGAGTGTGTTTGGGGGAGGGGGGAGAATATAAGAGGACAGGAAGCTCTGAGGTTTTCACATGGCACTAAAGTACTTTTTAGCATATAGGATTTTCTATAGAAGTCACTGCTTTGTTCCTGGAATAATTCAGAAATATAGATGTCTATTTTTATTTCTAATAAATAGAGAAATAGGGTTCAGTCTAACAGATATTTCTGCTGTTGTGCAAGTGGGAAATGGGCAAGAGCAATGCTTGGCATGTACTTTCCTCACCCCCACCTTTTTGCAAAGAACCAAAGTAGAGAACATTCAAGCAACCCATCTTCCATATGCAATATGCAATGGCATATTTGTAGTAACACAACACAAATGAGTTACTCTCCTAAACCTCTCCTTACTCTGGTTTTGTAATGCCCACCCTGGTGAACAGTTCTGCCTCTTTGGCTGCTCACCAAGACTGGGTTAAAAGTAAAACCTTTACAGATGTTTGTGTGCAGAGAGAGGGGGGAGGGAGGGAGATTGCGGGTACCTCTCTGTCTCATGTGTGAGAGCTGTGTCCACATATATGTTTATTCCCACCTGTGGAAGCCATGTGTTATTCTAAGGAGAGTGTGTCTGAGAGAAGGAGATTATACTGTAGATGGATGTGTGTATGAATGCTGTGGTATGTCTATATTCCCAACCGCTTTTGGCCCAGCCCACCTCAGCTCAAATTTACCCACTTCAAAATGGTCATTCTGGGTACTGCCATTGGGGAAATGTGGCCTTCGAGTCACATTTACATCAATAGTAATAGAAAAATCTCCTTCATGGATTGCTGCCTTGTCGTGGCGAAGGGGCTTGAGTAACTCAGAGAAGCTATGGGCTATGCCGTGCAGGGACACCCAAGACGGACAGGACATAGTGGAGAGTTCCGACTAAACGCAATCCACCTGGAGTAGGAAATGGCAAGCCACTCCAGTATCTTTGCCAAGAACGCCCCATGATCAGAAACAAAAGGCTAAAAGATATGACGCTGGAAGATGGGCCCCTCAGGTCGGAAGGCGTCCAACATGCTACTGAGGAAGAGTGGAGGACAAGTACAAGTAGCTCCAGAGCTAATGAAGTGGTTGGGCCAAAGCCGAAAGGACGCTCAGCTGTGGACGTGCCTGGAAGTGAAAGGAAAATCCAATGCTGCAAAGAAAAATACTGCATAGGAACCTGGAATGTAAGATCTATGAACGTTGGGAAGCTGGAGGTGGTCAAACAGGAGATGGCAAGAATAAACATCGACATCCTGGGCATCAGTGAACTAAAATGGACAGGAATGGGCGAATTCAGCTCAGATGATTATCATATCTACTATTGTGGGCAAGAATCCCGTAGAAGGAATGGAGTAGCCCTCATAGTCAACAAAAGAGTGGGAAAAGCTGTAATGGGATACAATCTCAAAAATGATAGAATGATGTCAATACGAATCCAAGGCAGACCATTCAACATCACAATAATCCAAGTTTATGCACCAACCAGCATTGCTGAGGAGACTGAAATTGAACAATTCTATGAAGATTTACAACACCTTCTAGAACTGACACATAAGAAAGATGTTCTTCTCATTCTAGGGGACTGGAATGCTAAAGTAGGGAGCCAAGAGATAAAAGGAACAACAGGGAAGTTTGGCCTTGGAGTTCAGAACGAAGCAGGACAAAGGCTAATAGAGTTTTGTCAAGAGAATAAGCTGGTCATCACAAACACTCTTTTCCAACAACACAAGAGGCGACTCTATACATGGAAATCACCAGATGGGCAATATCGAAATCAGATTGATTATATTCTCTGCAGCCAAAGATGGAGAAGCTCTATACAGTCAGCAAAAACAAGACCTGGAGCTGACTGCGGTTCTGATCATCAGCTTCTCATAGCAAAATTCAAGCTTAGACTGAAGAGATTAGGAAAAACCACTGGGCCACTCAGGTATAATCTAAACCAAATCCCTTATGAATACACAGTGGAAGTAAAGAACAGATTTAAGGAACTAGATTTGGTGGACAGAGTGCCTGAAGAACTTTGGATAGAGGCTCGTAACATTGTCCAGGAGGCAGCAACGAAAACCATCCCAAAGAAAAGGAAATGCAAGAAAGCAAAGTGGCTGTCCAACGAGGCCTTAGAAATAGCAGAGAGGAGAAGGGAAGCAAAATGCAAGGGAGATAGGGAAAGTTACAGAAACTTGAATGCAGACTTCCAAAGAATAGCAAGGAGAGACAAGAGGGCCTTCTTAAATGAACAATGCAAAGAAATAGAGGAAGATAACAGAAAAGGAAAGACCAGAGATCTGTTCAGGAAAATTGGACATATTAGAGGAACATTTTGCGCAAAGATGAACATGATAAAAGACAAAAATGGGAGGGACCTAACAGAAGCAGAAGACGTCAAGAAGAGGTGGCAAGAATACACAGAGGAATTATATCAGAAAGATTTGGATATCCCGGACAACCCAGACAATGTAGCTGCTGACCTTGAGCCAGACATCCTGGAGAGCGAAGTCAAGTGGGCCTTAGAAAGCCTGGCTAACAACAAGGCCAGTGGAGGTGATGGCATCCCAGTTGAACTATTTAAAATCTTGAAAGATGATGCTGTTAAGGTGCTACATTCAATATGCCAGCAAGTTTGGAAAACTCAACAGTGGCCAGAGGATTGGAAAAGATCAGTCTACATCCCAATCCCAAAGAAAGGCAGTGCCAAAGAATGCTCCAACTACCGTACAATTGCACTCATTTCACACGCTAGCAAGGTTATGCTCAAAATCCTACAAGGTAGGCTTCAGCAGTATGTGGACCGAGAACTCCCAGAAGTACAAGCTGGATTCCGAAGAGGCAGAGGAACTCGAGACCAAATTGCTAACTTGCGCTGGATTATGGAGAAAGCCAGAGAGTTCCAGAAAAATATCTACTTCTGCTTCATTGACTATGCGAAAGCCTTTGACTGTGTGGACCACAGCAAACTATGGCAAGTTCTTAAAGAAATGGGAGTGCCTGACCACCTTATCCATCTCCTGAGAAACCTATATGTGGGACAGGAAGCAACAGTTAGAACTGGTCATGGAACAACTGAGTGGTTCAAAATTGGGAAAGGAGTACGGCAAGGCTGTATATTGTCCCCCAGCTTATTTAACTTATATGCAGAATACATCATGCGGAAGGCTGGACTGGAAGAAACCCAAGCCGGAATTAAGATTGCCGGAAGAAATATCAACAACCTCCGATATGCAGATGATACCACTCTGATGGCAGAAAGTGAGGAGGAATTAAAGAACCTTGTAATGAGAGTGAAAGAGGAGAGTGCAAAAAACGGTCTGAAACTCAACATCAAAAAAACTAAGATCATGGCCACTGGTCCCATCACCTCCTGGGAAATAGAAGGGGAAGATATGGAGGCAGTGTCAAATTTTATCTTCCTGGGCTCCATGATCACTGCAGATGGAGACAGCAGCCCTGAAATTAAAAGGCGCCTTCTTCTTGGGAGGAAAGCGATGACAAATCTGGACAGCATCTTGAAAAGCAGAGACATCACCTTGCCAACAAAAGTCCGAATAGTCAAAGCTATGGTTTTTCCTGTCGTGATGTATGGAAGTGAGAGCTGGACCATAAAGAAAGCAGACCGCCGAAGAATTGATGCCTTTGAATTGTGGTGCTGGAGGAGGCTCTTGAGAATCCCCTGGACTGCAAGGAGAACAAACCTTTCCATTCTGAAGGAAATCAATCCTGAGTGCTCACTGGAAGGACAGATCCTGAAGCTGAGGCTCCAGTACTTTGGCCATCTAATGAGAAGAAAAGACTCCCTGGAAAAGACCCTGATGTTGGGAAAGTGTGATGGCAAGAGGAGAAGGGGACGACCGAGGATGAGATGGCTGGACAGTGTCTGCGAAGCAACCAACATGAACCTGACACAACTCCGGGAGGCAGTAGAAGACAGGAGGGCCTGGCGTGCTCTGGTCCATGGGGTCACGAAGAGTCGGACACGACTAAACGACTAAACACACAATAGAAAAATATTTTCCTTCATTAATCAAAATAGATGTCTTCTGTCGTTTTTCTTTTCTCATCTTCATATTGGCATGTTAGCTCACCAAAATATTTAATGAAGTCATAATCAAGGCCCTATAGTAAATGTGAACAAACTGTTTATTATGGGTTCAATAGAATCCACAGTTGTATTCAGAACTACATATATAAATCTTGAGTAGGAACATGTTCTGACAAAAACTCTTGTGATGTTGGATAAAGTTCATTTCAGGGAGATTCACAGATCAGAGGCTGATTGTTTTAACAACACATTGTAATTTGAGTTAAATCCAGCAGTAACTTCTTTCTCTAAAAGATTTGGTGAGAGACATTGGCGTCCTTATTGGTTTCCACCAAAACTACTGCTCGGATGGATATATATTTCAAATAAACAGATTATATATGTGCAGGAAAAGCTCTACTATAACTTTGCTTTTTAAAATGCTTACAGCCTAAATGCAGGATTCTGTTAAGTTGCCACCAAAAAAAGTAAAAAATGGTATTTTCCCATACCATTTTCATAAACACTGTAATTTGTCTAGTTCATTTGGGTTCAGGTTTACATTTTGCAGTCAAATTGTACTTACGTTACACACTTACATTAGGCCCCACTGATTTCAGTGAAAGATAACTGAACACATGCTTAAGTCAGCAGAAATGCTTTGAAACAGATTTTGCTCTATATGTGGGAGGCACTAACCATCAAGGGCACTGAATATAATTTTAGGGTACCTTCAAAATCACTATTTGCATATATTTTACAGTGTTTGGAAAAAAAACACTTTTAAAAAGACACACTATGGAAATTTGCAATTTCGAAATAAGTCTATATGTGGGAGAGCATATGCATATTGCCTGGTGTTACTTTGAGGACTTGGGGTATGATGTCCAATCAACAGCTACCTCAGATGTAGCTTGAAAACCACACTTCCAATACAGACCACGTTTTTTCTATCTCAGCTCTAAGAAACAAGCCTGGTACAACCATCTGCCATGGACTCTTGGCACTCACACTTGTATAATTCTTCTGCACTGTCCACAAGACATTCGTGCATGCCTGAGGCAGTGAACTTTGACCCATTAAAAAATTTAGTGGTCAAATACAGGTGTCACCTGTTCTTGCATTTACATTTTGACACAGTGGCTCATGCTAGTACCTCAGAAAATGATATCCAAGTGGTGCAAACTGCACACAAGGCAAAGTAATTTGAAAACAACACAGCATAACAGATACTCTCTTTGAACATAGTCATATGGAGGGAAAGTGGGAATTAATTGTCCAAAATAATATTATTGCACATCAAACTGCCATATCTAAATGTTATAGTACATTACAATGTAGTGCAGCAAATTAATAGCCCTAAAAAGAGTGATAACAAGCATGGCTGGAAGAAGAAAAGATTTATTCCAGCTGCTGGCACTCAAATATAAATGGTATAAGGGAAACAAATTTATGATGACTTTTGATCAGACTTAATGAAACATGAGCTAGTAATTTAGAGTGACTACAGCTGCATGAAAGCAGCTTTTAAGAATTATGCATTAGTAAAATGTCACCCGGAGATTTCATTTGGTCTTCTTCACCCAACAGCCCCACATGGTATTATAACTAACAGCAAGAAAGTTGGAATAAAATGCCCCAATCTGACAAGAGTGCAGATGATTAGTTGTGATGATGACTATATGCAATCTCCAAGATCAAGTATGAGATGCTCCTGAATATCAGTTGCGTAAAGGGAGGATTGTACAGGGCTGGCCTAAAACACTTTGTTGCCTAAGCAGCAGGGCTTGGAAAAGATACAATTTCAGCTGCCAAAATTGCCTACCTACCCTGGCAGTTGAAATTCCACTATCCATTGAGTTTATTTAATCCTCCATCCTCTTCTCTGCTCCCTTTGAAAATGTAGCTCAAGAAAGTGCACCAGAGCTCTTTAAAATAGACTACCACTAAACTACAGATCCTAGCAAGGCCTGCCAAGACTTTGAAATAACTATCAGCTTGAAGAAAACACAAGTCATGGGCCAGGGTGTGGACTCACCTCCCTCTATTACCATCTCCAGACAAAAATTGGAAGTTGTCCATGAATTTGTGTACCTTGGCTCAATGATCTCTGCCACTCTCTCCCTAGATGTCAAGCTGGATAAACGCATTGGCAAAGCAGCTACCATGTTCTCAAGAGTCACAAAGAGAGTATGGGTCAATAAGACGTTGATGGCATACACCAAAATCCAGGTCTATAGAGCCTGTGTCCTGAGTACACTCATGTACTGCAGGGAGTCCTGGACCCTTCATGCATGGCAGGAGAGAAAGCTGAACATGTTCCATATGCATTGCCTCCGACACATTTTTGGTATGACCTGGCAGGACAAAGTTCCAAATAGAGTAGTCCTAGAATGAGCTGGAATTTTTAGCATGTATGCATTACTGAAACAGCGACATCTACATTGGCTCGGGCATGTTGTAAGAATGGCTGATTGTCGGATTCCAAAGGATCTCCTGTATGGAGAATTAGTGCAAGAAAAGTGCCCCAGAGGGAGACCACAGCTGCGATACAAGGATATCTGCAAGCAGGATCTGAAGGCCTTGGAAATGGATTTCAACAGATGGGAAACCCTGACATCTGAGCGTTCAGCCTGAAGGCAGGCGGTGCATCACCGCCTCTCCCAATTTGAAGAGAGCCTTGCCCAGCAGGCCAAGGCAAAGAGGCAGTCACGAAAGCAGCAAAACCAGGGAGCTAGACAGGGTACAGATTGTATTTGTCCTCAGTGTGGAAGAGATTGTCACTCTCGAATTGGCCTTTTCAGCCACACTAGACGCTGTTCCAAGTCCTCCATGCAGAGCACGATACCATAGTCTCTCAAGACTGAAGGATGCCTATGATGATGAGTGTTTCATTGAATTGAGTCATGATGTTTAGAGTAGTTTCAGACTAATGCAACTGTGTACTGCAAATATAGCCTGACTTGAACACAAGCAATGGTATTAGAATCTTCCAGCATACATGGAGACAGCAAAGAAGATGATGGTAAAGGATGGTTCACGTGGCACACTCAGCTCTGTCCTGTAAAGATCAGACTATAAATTACAAAGAGCATCTCACCACAAAAGGGAATTCCTTAAGTGTAAGAAAAATCTGATAGCTGCACCAGAAACTTTTCACGCCTCCCACGCTTTGCAGAATAGCTTCCTTTCTCTTGTAGTTTGTCAGTGGGAGGTAAGCATGGATTGTTCCTGTCACCCCCTCACTGTGTCCATTGGACCATGTTAGGGCCAGAATGAAATGTATCATGCTTCCCACAGTTTTCTGACTGATCACTGAGGGAAACAGGATGCAGATTAGATGCACCTCTGGAATGACCTTGCAGTCTTCTTTGAATGTGTCTGCTTTGAATTTCTGTCTTTGAACTCCATATTTTTAGCTGTTCATGAAGCAATGTCAGCAAGCAGAGTTGTGAATATTGCAGCTTCTTTCTCTCAGTGAGAAAACCATGGCGGCAGGGAGGATTCCCTCTTTTCTCCTTGTGGTGATATTTCTCTGCACAAGATTCTTTTCTGAGAAATTTCTAAGGCTTTCTTGACTGTTTTGTGGTATATTTGTTTTCTGGAAGAAAGTACAAGACCATTGTAAGCACAAACCCTAAGCTGATGCCCCCTAAATGTACTACAAGATCCATTGTATCCCCAGATGCCAGGAGGTGCATGTTCAACGGGGATGATAAGAGTTGTAGTTCAAACGATGTGGTGGGTCCTGGTTTGTAGCTCCACCTTCTGAAAAATGAGGAGTTGCAATCTATTTTCAGTTTGCTTATGGCATAATTTAAACATTGTTGATGTAACAAAAGGGCACATGACAAAATAAACAATAGCATTATGATGCAGTGCACATTCTGGGGAGGCTGTAATTGTGGACATAATTGTAAAAGCAGATCCATGTTGTCCAGCTAAATAGAAAATCTGTAATTCAGGCCATGAAGCCAGCAGACCAAGTTGCTTTGCAGCTCTTCTGTGTCATAAATCTAAGGTCACTTTCCTACCCTGAATACATTACTTTGAAGCTACCCTCTTTATGTGGCTTCACCGTTGACAGTAAAGATAAGCTTATATGTCAGTCTGCTGCAGATAGGATTCACCAGCCGGTATCACCTGAGTGCTGCTAATCAATTAAAGTTTTTAACTTCAGTCACTCCAACATAAATACTCTTTAATGCCAATTAATGGAGCCCATCCATCATTATGATAGTATTATTGAAATGCCAGGTTTTGCTTCTGCTGCAATTATATAGCGCAACAGCAGAGAAGGCTGGAAATGTAGCTGAAATGGAACTTTTACTGCATCTTGATATTTTTACAAGCACAGTGATATCCTGTGGATGCAATAATGTTTCCGGATAGATCTTAAATTATGGTCTTGTTTCCCATTACATAAAAACACTGCCACAAATTTAAAATTGTTTACGTACACTATATATCAAGGGGCATTATAAGTATTTGAAGAATGAATCCAATTCCTTTTAAAAATGACACAAGGTTTCTCTAACTTCTCAGTGAATGAGATTGTTTTTTTTTTTTTAATGAAACAAAAACAAAAATAAATACCAACCGCAGGGATGAAACACATTTTCGGTTTGGCAATAATGGAGTCAGTAATCCTGACAAGTAGAAGAAATGCCCGTGTTAAAAGCAATTACGATTTCTCTTTGTTACGGCCTCTGTCACTTCCCCCATTTTAGCTTTGGGAGGATACAAGTGGCTAGAGCTGATCCCACCATGGTTCTCCGATCTCATTTTTCACTTACATTTCAGCAGTCTCCACTTATGGTATCCTTTCATCCTCTTCTTATTGCTGTGTAGAATGATGCCTGATCTGCCATGGAGAAAGCTCTATTCATTTTAATTTACTCCTTTGACATTAAAAAAAAATGTTTATTTTGTGATTGTCAGTGGTCTTCTGTTTGCACCCTAAAGCCTGACAGCGGTCAGTACTTGTAATAAAGATCCCACCCACTCCACAATCAAGGGGAGTAGGGTGGCCTAATAAACAAGATAGTAGTCAAAATGTTTTGCTCCTATGGACTATCACCGGGTCTTGCCCTATTCTATGTGACCTTGGTAAAATCTACTCACCAAAAATTATCACTGTTTGCTTTCTCTTCTACACAGTTTGAAGGATACCCTCCTATGCTCATGTACCGTGGAATATGTTCTGGTGAACTTAATGTGACATATTTCTGAAACCCCATTTCTGAGATTCTCATAATAGTCTCTGAAGCAAGAACTCACTTGAAAAAGTGGCTCTTTTCTACTAGGTGTACTTGATGATATTGCATTTGCCTCATGGTCAGCTGTAATGATACATGTGTGTCATCCAGCCAAATATAAAAACCTATTGTTCAAAAGTCCTTTTATCATTATGATAGTATTGTGATTGGAATTTTTTTCACTCGCAAGTTCCGCTTATGTGTAACAGGGAGAAATTTGTATGCGCAGAGTCACTGATTCCACATACATAAAAAGAACCACAGGAAGCTCTATGGATATCTTCCGCCGTATAGTCAAGAAGTGACAGTGCACTGACAGGTCAATTGTAGTACCATGTTGATATTATGTTCATGGAAACATCAGATACATCAAAAGGAGAAATAGAATCAAAGTATAACCAAACTTTCTGAATCTGGTGCTACCTATATTTTCTGGACTATGTCTCCCATTATCCCTGACTGTTGGCCATGGTAGTGGGCGCCGACAGGAGCTGATAGGAGGTGTAGTCTCATTCATGTCTGGGAGGCACCACATGAGAAAAGTGTGGGAACTCTCAGACTATTAAGACAATCAAGGCAGTCTGTTATTCATAAAAATGATGTACTTATATTCTTTTAAATTTCTGTGATTTTAGAAAACAGTTGGAGAATCCATATAATAGACTGCTCATCATCCAGTTCCCACCCTGTATACACCCAGATGTCAGCATCATAAGTGCACCCTATCACTGAAACAAGTTCTAATCTAATCACACAGAGCTTTTTAAAAATAAAGAGAAGCTTTTGAAAACATGCCCATTATCTGGCTGCATTCTAATATGGAGTGGTACCAGCAGTGCTTTTTTGAAACATGTAGATCAGCTGCAAGAAAAAGGAGAAACAGTTGGCTATTAATTGAGGAACTGAAATCAAATGCCAAGGCCCTCCAAGCTTCCATCCCTTTATTGTGTTTACTGTTATCTTTCTTTGCTTCATCTTTGTTCTGCATCATATTTAGCTTCCCTCAGGGGAATGGATTTCCAAATGAAAGTGATAGAAACAGCAGTCTTAAGACTGTAGTTTAGTTGAGTCAATTACTTTTTCATACCATTAGCTTACCCAGACATACTTATAGGGCCAAATTACACATTCAAGACAATGTGTCATTAGAAGAAGAAATTCTTTAACTGGTGAAAATGTCAGAGTACACAGCAGGAATTTATCTCATTTCAAGCAATTTGCAAACTAGCTGACTTTATTTTGTGATGGGTCTTCAGGAATAACTGGGGATATCTCTGAGGTCTGATTTCTGAAACATGAAAGTATGGCTGAATTTTGGCATTCCAATACTAATATTCTTTCAGTTCTAATAGCACATTACTTTTAACATCTGTTTTTGCCTATTGTCAGGGTGGATTCTCTCCTCTGCATGCTTTCAACATGGTCTTCCCTTGAGTGAATGGTGCAAGGAGTTCATTAGAACTCTAGACAAATATAGTCCTCTAGTGGTTAAAACACACAATTTCAGGGACCTCTAAGAAAACAGGAGCCAGATCTTGGATTCATCTCCCTTTTGCCCCCCCTCCCCCCTTTTTGGGTGTGTGTGTGGAGTTATGACTCCCAGAATTCCCGAGGTTCTGGGAAGTGTAGTCCAAAAATGAGCTTTTTCCTAGCTCTGACAACAAATTAATCTGTTTCTTTCCATTAGGAAAGTAGTATATTCAGCTAGGTGTGATTAGTACTGCATATGAACACATCCCAGTTTCTAAAAAACAGTTGACACCAGCACTGGTAGTAGCAGCTTCTCAGAAGACACTCTTGGCAGTAAAAGCAATCAATGGGAAACAAAGGAAATGAATATATTTTTACTCTATATCCAAGTGCCTACCTTTTTACAGTGAGAGTGTGGAGTCAGTCTAATCAAATATTTTGAAATTTATCACTGGTAAGGAAACAACAGAAATAGTGTTTTATTTTCACAAAGATCCTTAAGTCTCAAAGCTGTAGATTTTCAATAGATTATATAGTATGGTTTCAGCATCTATTCCATTTTCTTCCCTTCTATATTAATTTACTGATTATAACTGCAGTGTTTTATAGCTTCATGGATATGTATACCTGTTTGAGCTACTCATTGCTACTATTACTATTATTCTTATCAGATTGGCAAGGACGCTGATAGGTCCATTTTATTCCTGTGTAGTTTTTAAAAGCATTAAAAATTCATATGAAATCTTGATTTGTCTTGCAAAATGGAGGAAAAAACTACGTGGTTTTCGCTTGTAGGTTCATGTCTTAGACATTATACATGCAAAATCTGCAGGGAAATTGTCTTGGATTAAATAAAAAAAATACTTGTATCCTGCCCAAAGTTTGACTATAGGTACAGTTATACTTTTAAAGCTCCCAAAGTATACACACATTATTGTTTCACTTTAAATGTAACTCATATATTTCTGTGCTACTAAAATATGAATGTTAGAGATCTCTGGCCTCTGGTACACTCCCTACTTTTACTGTCATGTGAACATGAGGCAATGGCACAAGGTCCAGCATGAGTCAGTGCTTGAACCACGTGCTTGTCCTCCATCACTATTTAGAGAGACAACATCTCCATGACTATAAAAGTAGTCGCAACCTACATAGGACGAAGAGTACAATCTACAAGCAAGAGAAATAATGCACATTAAATCTGACATCAGAAATGGTAACACACAAAAACCAGTTTAAGAAAATGTCAATATCCCAGGACACTTTGTAAATAACCTGAAGTTTCTGTTGTACAAAAATAAAATTGCAAAATAAGGCTGGGAGGAGAGACAGCTGGCATAAGTTCTAGAGTGTATCAAAAGACTGAATATTGATTAGGGATTTCCTGCTCATTATATATCTTAATAAACAGTTCTCCCTACAACTTTGTGCACAAACAGATGAGTCCAGATGTCAACCTAAGAATTGATCAACTAACTGTTGTTTTAAGAATTGACCCTAGAATGAACCTCCTGCTGCCTTGGCACCTCATGAAACTATCTACTGGAAGAAAAGATGTAGTCAAAGGAACATACGTATCTCTCACCCTCACCTTAGAATTGTATACAAGGATCATAGACCTTTTTTTCTTTTTCAAGATATAGATGCAATCAGTGTTGTTGCAGTTAACTATTTGTGCCAATGCTGCTGCTGTTGCACTCCTGTGCCTACCCGGTATATACCTGTGACTTCTCTTCAATCTGATCTGTCTTATGACAATGGATTGATCTGCAAAAACTCACTGGACTACACTGGAAATTTTTAAAATGCCTCTATGTTTGTTTCTTACTTAGTTTTGTTTTTAGTGTTATTTCTCCCTTTTACGTCTGGATAAAAAAGTCGCAGTAAGGATTCCTTGTTAACTTGCAGCCATAATACGATGTAATTATACCTTCCTTACTGGACAAATGAATTGATTGCAAGTATTTTCAAGATCTGGTTCTAATTCTGTTAACCTAACCAAGGGGTGCCAACTAGAACTGGAGGGACTAGTCTTCTATGAGAAAATTACTCACAAGAAAATTAGAGAACACCCTGAGGACCAGACCACAAAGTGAAATAAGGAGGCGATGGATGTCATAGAAACAGGAATGATAAATGGTTTCACCCAAATGGAACTGTGTACAGAGAAGGAAATGGATGCCAACAACAAACTGTGTCACAAATACACACAAGCAACACAGAGGAACAGCTTTTTGTGCAAGTCAAGGTCTAGGGCGCCACTTTGTAATCACTTCAGAGTCCCATCATTCAAAAGCACTTCTCCAGCCATCTTGACATCTGATCACTGGAAGCAGGAGGCAGAAAACAGAAAAAGAAAAGAGAAAAGGCAAGATTGGGGCAGAGGATGAAGAGATTCAGAGAGAGGGACGCCTCAGTGATTAAGAACAGAGAATAATGCAGTCACTGAATGGGAAAAGAGAAGAAGGGCATAGGGGCTGAAAAAAAGAATGCACACATCAAATAGATAGCATTTTCTAAGGTGGTCTGTTTATATACGTATAAAAAGGTGGTGAGAGGGAACTCTTGTAGAGGAAAGAGGTGAACAAAGATCAGAGAAATCTAAGTGGCAGCTTGGCGTGGAATCAGAACATGAAAATACAGGGATGGGGTTTGTGATTAAAGGGGGAAAGTGTCAGAGATGAAATAGACAGTTGTTAATGGATAAAAATTGTCATCACTGCATTCTGTGAAAATCAGGTCAGTATAGGCAAGACAGAAGTCAGGGAACAAAATATAGAATTCTGTTTACCCCTCTCTGGCACTAGCCATGTGTGGTAACTGGCTCTTTGCTGGCTCTGTGACCATGTATGGAAAGGCTGGAGGGACTGCTTTATTTGCAGGTAAGGGAGTCCTTCAACATGTGGGTGACAAAAGCAGGGAGCAAAAAAAATAAATAAATCTATTTTCCCAAATATTAGAACCAAGGAATCTGTCCAGATGCTTAACAGGTAGATCTTCTCATTCCTAAAGGATGTAAGGAGCTTCACCAACATTCCAAGACGACTGACTAGTGGGAGGTTGCTGAGAAAGGGAACACCATCAGGAGCAGGATGAACAGTGGCTAACTTGCCGCTTGTGGTATGCCTGGGGATGCAAAGAATAACTATCCCATTTGTTCTGTTGGAGAACCAGTCCTACTGATAACATACATCCAAATGTGGAGATAACAGATACTGATGACCCGTGTCCTTTTTGCCCATCCATTGCTAAACTGGAGAGCTCCTCCAGCAGGTACAAATTGAAGCCCCTTGAATTAGAAGAGGGCGGGTTTTCTGCCTAATTTCACAGATTAGTCCAACAAAGGCAGCTCTGACCTGTGTAGGAAGAGGAAGCTAGACTCCTCCTGGCTCAGAAGAATGGTGCTGGCTGAGGCCACAAATGTAGGTTGAAGCCCCCAATGGTTGAAGCCCCCTCAGCTGCAGAGGAAGATTTCTCATGAACAGAGGCATCCTCAAGCGTGTGCGTGTGCTCTCTTCTTTAGAGAAAGCTGTTTCTTCAAGAAACACTGGCTATTCCAGTACCTACAGAAAAGTTCCCTAATGCAGTGGGGCAGGTTGTCCTATTTGGAAGTCACCATTCCAGTTTGTTTTTCAAAATATCAATTTTCAGTCCAGAACAGCTACTGCAAGATTCTTCCTTGGGACATTTTGTGGCTGGTTGCATTTGTCCCCTCTAATTGGATGGGGCGGGTGAATTTTGTTGGACTGCCCTTCTCAGAAGCCACTGTTCTGGGCTGTTTTTTTGGGGGGGGCGAAGGCAATATCTATTTTCTGCCCAGAACAGGGACTGGAATGTTGTTCCTGGGAATGATTTGTGGCTGGCTGCATCGGTCTCATCTAATCACATATGTGCCATGCATTTGATTGGGTTATGCTACTAGGAAATGATCACGCCAGCCCTTTGTGTTTTGTTCTGGCAGTTTTGAGAGCCAGTTAAAGAAAGAGTTAAAGAAAGAGTAATTTTAAATATCACTAAGATATTGCTCTGATATTTGTCCATTGCATCTTCCTCTTTTTGGCATCAATTTTTATTAAGGAGTCCCTGTTCGCCCCCATACCTTGCCCTCACAAAAGAACCTAAAAGCAAAAGATACTCTTTTTCTCCGCCCCATCATTTTAAAACAAAAGTCCACTGCTTATTGAATGGAGTGACAACAGCATTTGTAGAAATCCTAATCACAGAAAACTCTTGCTATGAGCAAGTAGTTGAGAGAAAATGATTTTCAGTTACAAGGCGTTTTCTTGTGAAGATGAGTGGCTTGCTGACTCTTTACATTATAAAATGTCCAGCTGACGCTAATGCACACGTTCGATAAGAGAAGCAAATCACATCCATAATTCTTCAGTGAATTAGTGCTATTTCTACCTTTTATGTCTGTGGAATATCTGTGGTACAGCTTCAGTTCCTCTAA
Organism: Pogona vitticeps; assembly: GCF_051106095.1. Taxonomy (NCBI): domain Eukaryota; kingdom Metazoa; phylum Chordata; class Lepidosauria; order Squamata; family Agamidae; genus Pogona; species Pogona vitticeps. The sequence continues at coordinate 181,885,872 of NC_135786.1, forward strand.
TACATAACATTCTCAAACAGACGGTGCCTTGGCTCCTGACCGTGTTCATCATTCAAGCTTCAGTGCCACTGTGAGGGTTCAGTCCTGTGTATCTGAGATGCTTCAGGGTTATTTATAATTTCCACTATCAATCATTTCCCATGTTTCTCCATTTCTCTGTAAGGAATTTCATAAAATGTGAAGATTTTGCCTAATGCTCAAGATTGGAACAAGATCATGTTTCAATTTGTTTTGGATTCACGGGTTTAGCATAAAATAAACATATTAGCATGAATGGTTCTAACTGCAAAGTCATTGATCGCCTTTGGCTAATCTGGCACCAATTTCTTTCCCTGGCCAAGGATTTGGGAGAAAATAGCTGGACTACTTTTCTCCATGCTGTGCCAATCTGTGTCCTATTAATTTAAAGGCAACATATGTTCTAGTAATGGTGGTGACTACACCATGTTAATGTTTGGCCTTCACACTCATTTTCACAATAACGTGTCAGTTCAAGAGAGGCAGGGTGAAGAAAGGCCACTACTAAGTGTTAATAATATTTCTAAAGGCATTGGTCCATTTGCATATTATTAACGTTTCACAATCTTTTTCAGGAAAATGTGATACTCCAGTGGAGACAGAATGCAGGTGGGGCTGAAAGAAGCCAGTAGTGAGTGATAATAGGTTTTTGGTTTAAGGGCTCAGCTCTGTTTGCTCCTTCTGGATCCAGATCTTAGAAATAACAGGCCCTCTGGTGCTGCAGAATGAGACTCCCTGCCATCATCTGAATCAGCCTTGTGGCAAACAAAACAGCTTCAATTATGTTCTGTAAAGGTGAATAAAGAACACAAATAGAGTCTATCCATCCATATGAATGATAAGGATGTGTGTGTGTGTGTGTGTGTGTGCGTGTGTGCACATGGGTGCACACACAGAGACACATATCATTCTTGAGAAAGGTGAGCTGTAAATATTTTCAACAAAAATATAAAAACAATCTGTGTCTTTTGAAAAAAGCTTCCAAAATATATTGTGAGTGATATGCACAAATGGCTTATCTGCAGTAGAAAAGTCCCTTATGCCTTCCAAAGAGGACAAGGCTGACCCCCATGAGGGCTTAAATGGGACGCAAGCCCTGTTTCAATCAACCCGTTGGGGCCTACCTCCCTGCCCCCTAACCTTGTCATGTGCTACAGAAAGGTTTGAATCAAGGTGATACTTGTGCTAATGAAAAGCATTTAGCAAACTCATCAAACTGCTGCAACCAGGGAAGAAAGCGAAAGCAGAAATCCTTAGATAAGATATTTTTGCAAACAACGTCAAACTGTTCAGTTCTTAGCCTTCCAAATCCCCGCCAGCTTTCCTCATGTGTTTCTTAAAAACATTGAGCAGAATTACTCACAGTTTTCAGAGGGGGAAGAATAATATTTCAAACATTATTTAGATTCAGCCGAGTGGAGAAATGACAAGTAGCTGCTCATCCTGGCGAGCGGAAGTTGTTGTTGATTCAGAGATCTAACCAATTACATCTTGGATTTCAGGCCTATTGGTATTAGGGATGTTGCTGTACTGCATTGTGAAACACTGTTCCCATGAGAAGAGCACCTATGCTATCATTTGGTGTGCTGTCCATGAAACTTCATTCCTAATCAACATCAGTGGCCTTGTATCTGGGAAACATGCACTTTTGCCAGCGTCCTAGAAGATTCTGCCTACACTGGGTTTGGTTCTGCTGGTGGGCACAGCCATGTCTCTTATAAAGGTGCTAATGCAGAACCTGCCTGGGTGTAGTGTCTATGGATGTTCAGCCTGTCCTTCTGTCCATTTCAGCTGCATCCTGTATGAGTTTGGGAAACTTTGCAGTTGCTAATTTGAGACTGTGGCTACATTGGAGAGCTGAATCAGAAACTTCAGTTTTATTGAGATTTGATTTGTAGTCCAAAATCACAGGGAGTGCTCAAACAGGGACTGCAGATTGACTCAAGGGTTCACTGTCCATACTTGTAGCAATGCAAGTAGAATTCCAGCCCCCAACCTACAACCACTCCTCTTCTTCTGGCCCCACCTCTGCAATCCTTTAATGGTTTTGTGTGAAAAAACTACATAGGCATCCTTCAGTCTCGAGAGACTATGGTAACATGCTCTGAATCGAGGAGTGTCCTCTCCAGAGCATGAAGCCCGGGTAAGGTAATATGGAGGATAGGCTGTTACCCAAGCAGCAGATCCCCCCTCTCCACATTGCTGAAATGGTCCAATGGAAAGGCAAGAGCCAATACAACTGGTTCCAGCAATGTCGCAGGAGTTGGCAGAACGACACATGCTGCCTTCGGGACTCCAGCTCCGGATTTTGCCTCGAGGTTAGCTCCTGAAGCCTTTTCCATGAGTGGATATAGCCACAAGGCAGTGGAGGTTTGAAATTGGAGTTTTCCTTCTCCTGGATGGGCTGCCTTCCATGGCTGATGAGCCCCACCTACCCGGCCTGCTCTTTAATAGTGCAAAAGTATGATCTGATCCTTAAAACTTTCCTGACTACCCGGCTTATGCAAATCTCATTGGCTTTCCTATTTACCATATTAAAGCCAGATATAAAATTTTACCTCCTAGGTAAAAGGGTCCAGGGTCCTGGAACACACTCTTTTAAAGCAGGAAGTCCCACCCCTAGGCCCCACCCCCAGGCCATGTGCTCCGGAGACAAAAGGAAAGCCCAGGAAAAAAAAACTCAGCAAGGCATCCACGCAAACAGACCTGGCCTTCGCCCTCAGCCCAGCCTCCTAGGTAAAAGGGTCCAGGGTCCTGGAACACACTCTTTTAAAGCAGGAAGTCCCACCCCTAGGCCCCACCCCCAGGCCATGTGCTCCGGAGACAAAAGGAAAGCCCAGGAAAAAAGGATAGTGAGGGAAAATAGTGATGATCTCGTCATTGACCTGTTCTGATGTGTGAATTGGGAAGGGGGATCTCAACGTGGTGTGTGTGTGTGTGTGTGTGTGTGTGTGTGTGTGTGTGTGTGTGTGTGTGTGTGTGTGTGTGAGAGAGAGAGAGAGAGAGAGAGAGAGAGAGTATGTGTGTGTACATGTGTACATTTCAAGGAACATTAGAAAATGTTCCACAAGGGAAAATAGTCAGAAATTTGAAATGTGCACACAACACACTGAGATTCCCTCCTCCTTTTCCCTGTTTGCAGGTTGAGTTCCTTGATTTTTCCATCTGAGCCTCGTGGCGCAGTGGTTAAACCGCTGTACTGCAGCTAAAACTGTGCTCACGACCTGGGGTTCAAATCCCAGGTAGCCGGCTCAAGGTTGACTCAGCCTTCTATCCTTCCGAGGTCGGTAAAATGAGTACCCAGCATGCTGGGGGGGCAATGTGTAGCCTGCATAATTAAATTGTAAACCGCCCAGAGAGTGCTTGAAGCGCTATGGGGCGGTATATAAGCAGCACACTTTGCTTTGCTTTTTGAACTTCTGCCAAAGGTATAAATACTTGGAATGGGAGAGGAATCCCCATGTGGGAGTGTGTGTGCATGTGCATTTCAAGGTCCCAACTATTTTCCCTTAGTGGGATGCCCCAACTGCTTACGTAACTGAAAACACCACCTGCAGACACATCCTCATAGTTACAAGAACATCTGCTGGGTGGAAAACACAATCGAATCCTCCCAACACTGAAAAGTAGAAGCCCTCTAGAGGCAGAGAAAAAAAGCCACTTGGGCAGCAAAAAGGCTGGAAAGAGTCAAATCAGCTTTGTACATCATGCAGGTGGTAAAATATACTCTTCTAATAAGAGGAGCAAATCCTGCCATTTTGGACCATGTAGTTGCACTATGAGTCCCATTTTGTGTAAATATTCAATCAGAACAGTTAGATGTTGTTGTTTTATCCTATTGTGGCTATTCTTAAACTCTTTTTGTAATTTGACTTTGTTCTTTTAACATATCACTTTGCCCTTTAATCTTCCTTTTTTCCCATCCTTTAAATATAAAATCTTCAGACGACTTGTTTATTTACAGGTTGGGGAGTTAGTACTAAGCCCATCCTTAACTCTTTTTCTTCTTAAGGAGTTGTTTAGATTTCTGGTAGTTTTACTTTGCAAGGGTGGTTTTAGCACTGTGGGTATATTTACAGTATTTTGATTGCTGACTCCATTTGTGCTGCCAGGCTGTTCCAGATGGAGAGAGCAACAGCAAAAAACCCTATTAGAACCGACACAGTTTTGGTGGCTCTGGCAGATCACTCTGGGGAAGAAACTACAGCACTCTCTGGGCAATCTAAACATAACTATGCAAGGAACACTTTGCCCCTATCCCAGCAAGCTAAGTATTTATTTTACCAACCCTGGAAGGATGGAACACCGAGTCAACCCTGAACCGGCCACCTGAGCCAAGGATTGAACTCATGTTGCAAGAAGAGTCTTCACTGTGATACAGCAGTTTAATCACTGCACCATGAGGCTGTGCAAGCAGAAACAAAAGAGATTCTTTTTTCTTTTCTTTTTTGGTATGAATGTTTTTTTTTTTTCAAGAATTATAAGGGATGGTGCATTTAAAATGCAGAAGGGTCATGGTTTATCCTCTTATGCCTCAACATAAGACCCAAAGATACTGTTATTTGTGAAGTATAACCACATTGGCCCCAGAGTACAAAAACTTCTCTGCACAGGACTTCTCAGACTCAGCCCTTTGCCTCTGTTATTACAGAAACTCTTCTTCTGAGCATCAGCCAAAAAGCATGCTTCCCACAAAAGAAGGAGAAATCAGCAGGCTCAGTAGAACTCATATTCTGCAGAAATACAGATGAATAATTTTTAGGAAAGGAAAATCTAGGGGAGGTGTAAGTATGCCTAGCAGGCACAGAATGTTGAATTTCTTGAAGCATCTTTGGTGGTGGATGTGGATACCCATGACCAGCATCTAAAAACTGAGATGGAAGGCAGAAAAGAGACGATTGGGATGGGAAGAACTATCCTGGAAAAAGGTGCAGTTGTCCAGGTAGCTCTGAATAGTGTTAGTGTTCTATGTTGCAATGTTTTCTTGCATTTCTCATCTGTGTCCATTGTTCTGGAAGTCCTGGCTCAACCATCCACATCTCTGAATCACCATGCTCTTCTTTACTGCTAGTCTTTGCAAGTAAACAAGAACATTAAAGTATTTCAAAGTGAACTTTTAAAGCAGAATAAATTATGCAAGGCAAAAATTTGCCATTTTGCATGATTTATTCTGATTGTAGAACACAGGCTTCCTTTGGGTTTCTTTTCTAAGAGGTACATGTCCTAGTACAGCTAATGTACTTCCCAGTGCTTGTTGCTTGCTGAATAAATAATACCACTAGACAAGTAAAATACCTTTCCTACTAAGACTTTCTAATGTGTCTATCATTGTAGTGCACAGGCACCAGTGGAACTATCAGCAGTGCAGATATTGCAGCAGCTGCTGTCATTTTGTTCTATCATCTCACCTTTTAATAGCCTAGCTGAGAAAGGAAGGGACAGTGCCAGAGTTTGACTTCTATACAAGCAAGCTACTGGGCTCAGTTACAGATGTGCACATCCATCTGAAACATTATTGTTTCTCTTTTGTTTCCTCCCCCCCCTCCAAAATCATTACACTCCTTCATCCTGTTAAAGTCATCTGTGCTGCAGTTCTCTTTGTCAAAAAAGCGGAGGTTCTGTTGCTGTTGTTCAGATGCTTCATTGCGACCGGAAGGACTCTGCCATCACAGGCCTTACGTATAAAACAATCTGAAAAGTGGTGGGTGGGTGGAAGAGCATGGAATTGCCTTGCTTGTTGAATCAGATGCTGAACTGGTTGTAAATTCTTCTCTTTCCCACAGTTGCCTTGACAAACGCACAGCCAGAGTGTGAAGATGATGGTGATGCCTCCATTTGTTTTACTATCTTCTATGCAATGGTAGATTGCCACTGAACATGTAAGGTCTAGGGCAAGTTGAAAATAACTATGATTATTTCAAAGGTGCATCATTCACACCGAAATTGGTTGTTTCTATTGATTAATGTTTTGGTGACACAACAAAACATGTACACATATCTTGCAAAACCCAAATGTTTTCTTCAAAAGGTATTCTGTGCCTTATATTTATTTTGGCAAAGGGAGGGAGATAAAGATCAAATAGTGCAATACCATGCATAATCTAATCATGAATAAACACCAATAACTTCAGTGCAATTTACTCCTGTGTAAATATAGTGATAATGAGGGGGCAGCCATTCAATAAAACTCTTCTCTCTGAATGATGGAGCTAGTTCTAAAGATTTCTGATCAAATCCCTGCCTCACATCAGCTCTAGGGTTCTAATAATTTATTATAAAACACTAGCCCGAAGACAATTTTGAAATTGTGTCCATGTCCACATATTCTTTCTGTTCTGACTCTGAATATACCAGACCATGCCCTGCTCTGTTTTATTTGTTGCTGCTTCCCACATCAGTGCCAAATAGCTTTCAAACACCTTTCAGGACACATTACACAAACAAACAAACATACACACACACACAAAGTAGTCCCTGAGAACTGCTGCAACAGCAGGATTTCCTGCTTGGTGCAGTGTGGTTCCTGAGAGATCCGAGTGCCCTCTGCATTCATAAAGAGAAAGCCTTGGAGTTGAGGAAGAGGCAGGGATTGGTGGGTGGAGGGGAGAGGAGGGGAGGGGTGGAATGCCATTTACCCACGCAGGTTGCCAGCACCGTGGTACAGAAGAATGATTCCCTTCATAATTTCTTCCAAGGACTATGCACACTTGGGGAGCGAGCATTCTGAACAATGGTATTTCTGGAAAAGGGATTAGCACAATCAGTGGGGCATCTCGAAATGCACCAGGGGTGTTTAAACAGCAAGCACTTTTGAAAAATAGAAGCTTTTTCTTGCTTCTGAGCAGAAATTGTGTTGAGCATCGCAACAGTATTTTTTTTCTCCCTCTCCCAGAGAACCAGGCTCCATCTGTTTCTGAAACAGCTTAACGTTCATAAAGTAACAAATTATGTTTCACAGTGTAGCTGTTTCACAAGTTAATGGGGCTAAGGAAAGATTTTATAAGATTCTCATGTCTGTAGCGCAGGCCCAGAGGACACAAAAGAAGCAAGCTAGAGATGCTATAAAGACATAATTGTTTGGTTACAAGGTAACCTCTTCTAACCAGAAACCCAGAAAACAACACAAAGAGAGACACTCTGCTCACCCCGGAACACCTGGCTGAAATCAGAGCTTGTTAAATGTTAGCTGAGCTTCAAAATCCTTCTTCCTGGCTGCTGCATTTGGATGTTGCAAAGAGCAAGGGAGGTCTAAGAGGGAAAACCTGATTAAAAAAAAAAATGTATGTGGGTGGCAGTTCTACTAGGCCCATTGTATCTCTCTTCTTCCCTGCACACTGGAGGTGTTGGGTGGGGTTGAACTGCTTGCAATAGCAGGTGAGAGAAAAGGGTGAGCAGAGGGAACATGGAGGATGAAATGAGAGGATGGCACAATGGTTACTTCCCCCACCCTTCAGTATTCCTTTCAAGTGTTTAGGGAAGCAGGTTGCTTCTCTGGGTTGTAATCTGGTAATTTTGCCTGTCCTCTAAGCAGTGGTAGGATGGCAAAGTTTGACATGCAGGTGCACATCGTGACAGTCCCCTCCTTATCTCCTCAAGGAGACTTACAAAATGTAGGCAGTTGCATTGATCTGTACCAACCAGTTCTGGCAGTCTTCATCTGACCACAAACAGGTCTTTTGTAAAGAGCACAGGTCTTAATTACTTATTTACTCAAAATTTAGCCATCTCCAAATATTCTGGATGATGACGACGACGACGACGACGACGACGACGACGACGACGACGACGACGACGACGACGATAATAATAATAATAATAATAATAATAATAATAATAATAATAATAATAATAATAATAATAATAATAATAATAATAATAATAATAATAATAAACAACTGCTAGTGTTCTGTTCATGTGAGTCCTGGTTCACAACATCAATGCCCCTTAGGGCACCTCTGATACTAAACAATAATAAAGAAGGAATGAGGAGACATCCTGAGATGTGTTCCATTAATGTAAGTAGCTGAGAGGAAATCTATCATACAGGGCATTCTCTTGAGCTTTGAAGCTAGAAAAGTAATGAGAACCGAGCACAAGTCTTCATCCTGTTATATAATAACATCCAAAGCATGCTTCAGTTCTTGAAGGCTTCACAGTGGGAAGCCAATAGCTGACTCTCCTGTCTTTTGCTGAAATAGCCAGCTTCCTGCCCTTTGCTAAACTTCTCTTCCATCCTCTGCCTTACTTTGCTGTGGAACCATCACAGAAGCAAGACCAGTAGAATACCAGCTCAATAAACTATTTGGAGGAGTGGAGTAATTATTCAGCATTTGTTTCAGAGATGCGGGTGGGAGAAAGAGAATCAAAGTCTACCTGTTTAGGGTAGACTGTGAAGTTTCCTCACCTGGTTCACTAAGGTCCCTCGGCTTTCGTGAGCCCTTCCTGAAGAACTGTCATACTGGCCTCAACACACCCAGTTTGATTTGAAAGCCAAATAAGAGTTGAATCAAGGTTGATGAATCACAAATAATGAATTTACAGTTTTTATCTCACAAATTGATGAGTTGATTTGTCGATTTGATTTTGCCTCTAAAACCCTATAAAATGCCCCCCAGCACCTAGAGACACCAAAATCACAGAGAAGCTTCCCCTAACTCTCCACTAGAAGCCGTCCATGTTTGGTAGAGATTGGGTTTCAGACATCCAAGCTAGACACCCACAAATTGGGTTCCCCCCAGGAAAGTGCCCTTTAGCAGCTGGCTTGAGGAAACCCAAACTTCACCAAACTGGGAGATACTGTAGAGGAGACTTGTGGGAAGCTTCTCTGTGATTTTGGTGTCTCTTAGTGCTGGGGGGGGGGATTTCAACAGGGAGCTTTTTGTGGGTGTATAACTGAGACATCCAAACCCCAAACTTCACCAAACCTGGAGTGATTGTAGAGGAGAGTCAGAGGAAGCTTCTCCACAATTTTGGTGTCTCTAGGTATCTGGGGGCCAGTTTTACAGCCCAACAACTTGACAAATAAAAAATAACTAAAAATTTATTGATTCATATTTGTCGGGGACATTGATTTGTATGAATACAAATCAACAAATTAGCGATTTTGACAAATTTTACAATTTATTTTTTAATCCATGCCCAGCTCTAATCACAACCATTACATCTACTACTTTCAATACCCCCCCTTTCCCCTAGTTTTTTCCCCCTGCTCCAACACCAGCCAGTTCTCACTGCCACTATTCCTCTGGCCACTGCTATTGCTAAGAGCTCCTTGAGGACACATTCTAGCAGCATATTTAAGATTAATAATTGTGTGCTGTCAGTGGTTCCAACTTCTCGTGACTGTTCGTAGATATAAAGTACTTCAAAGTGGCTTACCAGTCACTTTTTCCTGGTGCTGCACTGAGACCCTGCAGGCTGCACAGGTGGAATAGCATGTGACTCCCTTCAGCCACAGCCTATACATGCATCCCCAGCACATACCCCCAGAATTGTGAAATTCTGCTCTGTCTAATGCCAAATAAATAACGTGGCTCTGATAATAAATTTATGATTTTTTCCTTATGCTTTTTATAGATTTTCCTGATAAGGTAGCATGCCATTCAGAGGGGAAATGATAAGGCGGAGTAGCAAAGAAGGATTCAGCTTTCTAAGATGGGTTTTGTTTGCAGAACTGCTAACCTTTATAAAATATGATGGGTTGGGAGATGTGTGTAGTGGTTCTAAAACAGATTCAGCAGGCAGGACAGCCCTTGTTGTGTTTCCTTCAGTAGAAATCAAACAGCAGAAGAAATACTGCTGCACATTTGAGAAGACATAATAAATTTGCCTGCTTGACTTGGCATACCCTGATCTTATTTTCCTTTCAATTTACCATTGCTGCCCATGGAAGCTAAAGAAAACAGTGGCACCTCTACGTACAGCTGGCAGCTGCCAGAGACAGATTCTACTCTGGGTATTTTCTCTGACTGTTGTGTTTAATTCTGTCAGGGGTTTAAGCATTTGCCATCCTTATTTGTTAAAGTGAATGAGCCTGCTGTATTTTATCAAAGTCATTCACATTCTTCCTAAGATTAGAAATTTCAGGATTATAAAACTACTAAGAATGGTTTTCTGTATTCAGATACCTCATTGCATAAGCACTTATTCACTCTAATCCTCATGTAGATGGTGGGGACAGGGGAGCAAAATATTCAGAAGCAGCAACAAAAATAAATCTCTTTTAGTATGATTTCACTTGAGATGCCTTTGACAAATTCTGCTGTTAGTTTAATTGTTAGGATTTGGTTTCTGGTCCTATGGACTTGAATGTCCTATGAACAAACTATATGACAACTAGCCTGTTGTTAATAATAATAGCTTATCAATTAATTCTGACTGATGGCAACCCTTTCTAGGGTTTTTCAGATGTAGAGTACTCAGAGCTGATTTACCAATCCCTCCTTCTGGGTGGACTCTTTCCCAAGGCTACACACGCTGGATTTTGTCCCAAGAGGCACAATGGAGAATTGAACTCCCAATCTCTGGCTCTGCGGCCATGTATCTAACACACCAATCTATCCTGTTATGAACAGCTGAAATTTGTTAGTGTTACAAAGAAGGGGTTCAAGCAGAGCAAAAGGTGTACTTACCTTCTGAAGGCTAGTCACAAAACACCACAAACTAATTTGCACAATACAGGAGATGACAAACGCTCCTGCCATAATAGCCAGACATTCTCAGCATTGTGGAGTTTTGAATTTCTGCTTAAATTCCTCCAGGTGTGCAGCAGAAGGGATTCACAAAGCAGAATAGCTTCAAGTTCCCCAGAGTAGTCCACCCCTTTTCTCACTAACTGGCACTTACAGTCTCAATAATTTACTCTGAGACATTAATAGTAGAAAGAATAAAAGGTTTCATTACTTCCAATTGACTAGATCAAACCCCAAACTGACAAACATGACTGCTTTCAGCAACAGCCCTTAACAGGCTCAAGAGAGGGAAAGAGCTCTCAGCAGACAGGCAAGCTCTCTTCAAATTAAGAGGTATGAAGGAATTTGTTCTTCATGCTGTATAGGTTGAAAGTCACCCCAGCCACATCTACAGGAGGCAGTGTGCAAGGTGGTAGAAACTCCAAGACTCAGCACATATGAATATTGTCTTCTAAAGATAGATTCTCTGTACAGTACAGTTTGATCATGAGCTCAGCATGTCTCATGGTCTATGAAATGGCTGCTTCATTATGAAGATGCCGGGGCAGGGCTTCCACGTACACCCTGACTCCCATCACACTTCTATCCCTTATCTCCTGCCATCTTGAATGAACTCCTTCACAGTACATGGATTGCAATCTCAGCCTTGCTGTCAATCTTAGAATGGGCTTCCATCATGCTGATGTTAGGTCAATACGTTTCTAAGATTAAAAACAAGTGTGTGAAATCAAAAGACAGGATGTCCATTCTAATTTTCATGCCACGCAGGTAGTAAAGATGGCCACGTAACTTTAACTCAGTTGATGGATTAAGATGGGAACATTAGGAATACACAACCAAGTTTCAACTGAGCTGGGGAAGGGAAAGACAGAGACAGAAACTGTTATTTATTTATTTTGACAGAATCTAAGCCAGCAAAAGGAAAGGAACTCATAATAAAAGCTCTGAGTTCAGCAAGATGCTTTCAGGGTATTGATTTGATTGTTTATAGCAGCTTGCCTACTGTTACAGCACTAGGAACACACTCTTTTTGTTCCATCAACAGCAGCCGAAGAAGCAGAAGAAGGAGGAAGAGGAGGAGGAGTTCTTTCCAAATGCGGTCTGTGCAGAGTTGTCCTCCAGCGTCTGGTAAGGTGTTAGAATTCTGGCATGGAGTATCTAGTCTTTGAGAACCTCCCTGGTTTTTCTACTGTGCATTCACAAAAGAAATGTGAGTATTGTTTCTAATGAAAGATCCTTCAATTCTTTGCCTGCAAAACTGGGCACAAATCTCCAGAGATATCATGAAGAAGCTCTATGAAGAGTGGAGGATGGAGATGCTGCAAGCAGCGAATGTGAAATGTTGGGAAGAAAGAAAGCTATTGAAAACAAAATGCCTACTAAAAGATCTCAGGGAAGGATACTGTCTCCTTTTCAAATCCTTATCCTTTGTGCAGGTAAAAGACAAAAGTTAAAGGCAGTGGGGGAAATTATGCAAAATCACCGAGGTTTTTTTTTCTCCTTCTAAAAAGTCAGTTCGTTTCTGTGTATAATTATAAACATAAAAGCTGGATATAATAATATACCTACATATTTTTTAAAATGTAACAAGGATATATAAAATATAGTAAGGAAATGAAGACCATTTCAATGTCAAGCACTCATGCTGGAAAGAATCAACAGAAATGTTCCCAATATAGTGAAAGGTATTTTCTCAAAATATCTTCTTAGCAGATTTTGGTGTTAATGCTTTTAAAAGAACATCTGTTTCTATTTCTCCTTCTGTTTTTCCTGAGTAAGAAAGATGCAACATGGTATCAACCTCAATGAAATAAAGCTGTGACATTGGCCAAGACATTTCTTCTCTTCCCAGGGGGATCAAAGTGAAGACTGTGCCAATCTGGGCTGCATAAGAACACCCCATGCCTGGCATTTGATGGGCTGGAAGGGCATGGAAGGGCACAAAGCCCTGTGGAAGCTGCCTGGACTTCGTAGAAGAACCACATGGTACAGAAAAGATGGTAAGATCTTTGCACTGCATTTACAGTCATAGGGTCACAAATAGGACTGTTGGTCAGATGGCAGAAAGTGACCCTTTATTATAGGCTGCTTTCCTTTGTGCAAAGTGCCTTCTGTGACAACTGCAGAGAAAAGGAAAGGTGCAAGGCAACCATCCTCCCTTCCTCCCTGGAACACCTTATGTAGAAGCTGTGTCGATTGATGGTGTTTAGAATGTGTCAGAGTCAACCTGAAATCATCTCTCATCCACCTTGTATTCATGGAGCTCTGCAACAGGATTTCAGCCAATGTTTTAGATGCTTAAAGGCAGGAGGGAAAAAAGAGAAGTGTGGGGTAGCTCAGTGGTTTAAGTATCTGGATGTGGAGTTCAGTTTCCCCCTGTGTCTCATTGAGAAAGGCTGGACTCAATGATCCATAGAATCCCTTCCATCTCTGCAGTTCTAAGATGACTATAATATGATTCTATGGACTCAGTCCCAAATCAGAAATGTCAGAGGCTGCAGGAATAATGTTAAGCCAAATTTGACTGAAAGTGATTTAAAGTCAAATTTGAGGAAGCTGATAAGCTTGCAATGTAATAGAGACTGGGATGCCTCCATGTAAATAAAAAAGGAAGCAAATTCAGAAATATGTATATTAAAACATCAGTTTATAGATTCCCATGAAACATTTGCAAGTCAGATAGAGTGACTCATATATGAATAGCAGACTGTTGTTAAGGAATATGGCATACAGTACATTTATTTCACAGCCTGTTATTTTAAAAGCATAATAATATGCACTGAAATTCTCCCAACACTATGAAGTGATCATGCCAGATTACCCTCCAATTTACATTTTATTGGCTGGAACCACATTGGTGTTTGCATGAGATTTACATAATTTGCCACAACTAATTGTAGCCAATTGATAAGGTAGCAGGGCACATCTTGGTTGCACACTTGGCTATGAGACCACACGTGTAACATAGGCACACCTTGCCACCTTGCTGAGTTAATGAACTCTTTAACAAAATTGCTTTCAGAAGTAGGGAAGGGCAGAAGCATTTCCCAAATGTGAGATTCAAACATGTTCCTAAAATGGTGGGTGATCATGACAGATTTTTTTTTTTGAGGTGGGGTTGTGGTCTGAGCGCAAAAAACAATGGTTCCTAGAATTCTCATTATCACCATGTCGGCTCCTGTAGCTACCTGCTTCGTTCATACCACACATGAATATCTTTATAGAATATGTTTTGGAACTGAAAAGACTGAAGCAGTTTCCAGAATAGGTACCTGTACAGTTGAAAATACATGACAAGGACAAGTGAACAAGTTCTCGAGTCTGTCAAAGTGATACTACTAAAAATGTCCTAATAAAAATATAGGATCGGATGACATCTGAATGTGCTCTGGTCCCATGCTCAATAAAATAATGTCATATCTGCTTAAGTGTCTCCATCTAGGGAGGTCTCACTACCACATAAGGTCATATGTTCCATTGCTAAACACCTCCTACTATTAAAATATTTCACCTAAACTTTAAATAACGTCTCACTTTCTGCCATTTCCCCATTTTTGTTTTAGTGCTGCCCTCAGAATCAACATAGTGAAATTTGACCTTCTACATGACAGTCTTTCAGAGATTTAATGACCCTTAACTCTCATGAAGCAGGTTTATGAGGAAAAGGCTTGGACTGGGTAAATATGTGATCTTTTCTGACCTCATAATTCTTGTGTTTCTTGTTTGTAATTTATTGAGGACTAGCAGCAGAGTTGTGTCCTTGCAACTCAGGTGAGAGTTAGCAGACGTCTTGTAGCACCTTCAAGACTAACTGGGTCCCCCCCCCACTGCTCCACACAAAAGCTTATGAAAAATAAAAACTAGATGGTATTTTAAGTGCTACAAGACTTCTAGTTTCTCTTGTGCTGCAACAGACTAGCACAGCTACCCATTAGACTAACTTTTCTGCAATGGCTAGAGGTCAGCCCAAAAGTAGGTCTTCAGTTGGTGGTAGCAACCTTCAGGGCTGGAAGCCTGCCTAATTTCTGTGGAATAACATGCTATCGGCTTCTAAATGTGGGCTTTCCGCTTTCTTTAGTTTGGCTGTCTGTGAGGACCCGGTAAAATCTTAGTGTAATTCTAGCTTGCCTCCAGGCATTGAGGCTCACGTTGTTAAATACACAACCTTATGTGGAATTTTACTCAAAAGATACATTTAATCTGATTACATATATTTGGTAACCTGGGACTGAAGGCAGCCCAAGTAAGTAAAGCATGCTTTCAGCCTTTGGGTAGGAAATTTTAGGAGATAAAAACAAACATCTAAATTTAAATATAGTTTGTCTTTCATTAGTTACTTTAGGTTGTATCCAATGTTGTCATTCCATCAAAAAGGAGTGGAAGAGCTGCTCCTCATAAAAGGCATCTCCACCTGATCTCAAGGACAATGCCTCTGCTTTCTCAGCTTTGTGACTCCACAAATCACCACAATTCTCTGTGTGGCATTTCCAGGAGACTTTGGAGGCTGTTTGGAATGGGAGGAGGCAAGAAATCCATTTCCATTAAGTCCCTTTTGCTGGCACAGCACTGGACTTATGTAACCCACAATTTTATCCTACACTGAGAGCAGTTGAGCTCGTGTAACCGTTAGTTTCCAGTTGCAGTTCTATAATCTCAGTAGCTCTTGGGGGCAATAACAGATATCGTTAAGATCCTTCTTCTTCTTTTTATCATCATCCTGGCCCTCCGCACAGAGAAATCGCCACACAGAAACAAAAAGCTAATGATCAAAAATTGAAACTGAATGTGACAGACATGGCTAAACCTGATTCATGGAAAACAACACCTAGGAGCAAAATAAAGCCTTCTTAAAACTGCAGCTCACAGATACCCACAGACAAAAAAAAAAAAATCATCTTTCCAAAATTGAACACACTGCAACTACAGAAACATAAAAGGACTCTTGAAACGTACATCCTGGTAGCTCCTGAAATGTCCTCTAAAAATCCCACGAATTACAATTATGTTTCTGACAGATACTGATGATTGATTCTCTGCTGCACCTGAATAATATATATACTTCCTATATTGCTAAATATTTTACACTGAACTGCAATATCTCTGTTAATAAGACAATGTAAAATGAAATATGCATTTTCCTTTTCTTTTAAACCATAAAACATATTCTGCACATGTGACAGAAAACTATATTTAGCAATCCTTTGTATACTGACACTTAAAAGCATGGCATAATTACTGAAGTAAACAATTAAGATCACTTGTATGAGAAAAGGGATATACACGATATTGTAGAAAATGTGTTTCTCGACTGTAATTGTAAATCAAAATTAGCTGTGTGGTTTTACCTTCACTCAGATAGATCACCATCTATATTTTATAATGTTAATGTAGCTGTTTCTTGATAATTAAGAAGCATCTGGAAAGTGGTGGTGTTTTTATTTTTTATTTTTGCAGTGGAAGAATTAGTGCAAGTGGGAGGAAACCTCTACTGTACCTTTTGATAAGCTTTGTTTAAAATACATGTCCTTGTTCATTACAGTGCAAATCCAGCCTCTTTGAATATGATGAGCCCTTCACTCCAAGAAGTGATGTTCCTGTCACATTGTCTATTGAAGTACATAAGTGGTTCTTTCAATGTTCAAGAGGCAAGGGCGTATTTTCATATACATGAACCTTTCATGTTGCGCTACATGCATCTGGCCCCATTATGAGGTCACCTGGAGCAAAGAAGGGATCATTTTCTTGTGTAACTCTTTCGAACAACAGTTGAATGCTGCTGTAATCTGGTGTGGTCAATATTTTTAATGCATTCTAATCGTATGGTTGAAAATGTTTAACTCTGCCCTTTGAATGGAAAGAAAATGCTTTGAATAAATATATGTGCATGAGAAAGCTTTAATTGGCTTTGCAGATTTTTGCAAGACCTTTGAATAGAAGAGACAGAGTAGTTACTGGCAGGATAACAATCTTGCATTATAAGCTTTATATCTTTTCAATTAGTAGAAACAAGAAAGATGATTTCATATCACCGGAAGCATGTTGACCCAATACCAGTACTGACCTTACTACATGGGAGACTTCAAGTAAATAAATGAATGATAACATGCTGCCATCCTACAGTGAAATGGAACTTGGAAACTTTACTTTTTCGGCTACAGTTTCCAAATTCTTCAGCTATGTCCAGGGCCTATAAGTGGAGAGGGAGCCCCATTTGACAGGGGCTTCCACTTTGCCAAGATGCAATACTGTAATGCATTCTATATATATAATTACATGATCTGCTTTACATTAAAATATTTTTACCCCTCTTCTCAAGCAATGAGAAATGACCCAGGCCTCATATGAGCTCTTGTTGGTCCTGGCCATGGTTATGTGGGCTCCAGGTTGCTGGGAGCTGTACCCCGAAAACGTAACATTTATAAGCTCAAACTAAGATGAGTATATTCACTCAGTGAGGAGCAAGTGCAGTTGGACTCAATGGGTTTAGAGGGGCGCAACTCTATGAACATTTACTTAGACATACATCAGTGCCATTGACCTCCATGGGATGTACTGCTAAGAAAATATGCATAGTATTCTGTGATAAAATACTAACTGGAAATACTCAAAGTATCATCTCAAATTCTTCTGTCTGCTCAACTTGATGTTCAAATAAACAATTTCATATTGAATTGGTCTCTTTGTAATTTGTGAGCTATTTTCTTTATAATTTGTGAACTAATTGGTCCCTGTGTTAATCATCTGGATTTCCCTGGCTTTCAGAAAACAAATGACCACAGAGTTATCTACATTGCAGGTTTCTCAGCAGAACAGTATTACATATTATCACGTGTATAATGCATATACTGTTGTTTAAACACTAGCCTACATTGCGTTACATGCATTTGTAAGACATGAGATCTTGATGTTTACCAACTTACTTGGTGCCTTGACTTACGAATGTCCCTACTTATGAACATTTCGACTTATGAACAGCTCCGGCCGCAAAATTTTGCTTCGACTTGCAAACAGATATTCGAGTTACAGACAAAAAAACCAGGGAAGGTGGGAAAAGCGTGAAATTTGAACTTTCAGTTAACTGTTGGCCAGCGAAGAGGCTGCTTGTCCCAGCGGTTAGAGAGTGGATACAGAGAGAGACTTCGGACTGCCTGGTACTGTACTGCCTGGGACTGCCTGGGACTGTACTATACGTATTGTATTATTTTGGCTTTTTAAAAAAATTTTGATTTTTGGTAGGGCTAGGTGGGGGGTTATCATTTCTGTGCTCTGATGGGTCTTGTAGTGTGGATTTAAAATATGAAAAGTAGACTGTAATATTAAATTAAAATTAAATGTAGAAATTAGACTGTACAGTAATTTTAAAATGTAAAATTTATTTATTTATTTTTGTATTCTGTGGCTTCTAGGGTTTTTGTACTGTGGCCTCTCTTTTGTTTTAAAACGTGTGGCTTTAAAATGTGGCTTCAACATCTTTTTTTCCTTAAAATCAGAAAATATTCTGTGAGTGGCTGTGCTGGTGATTGATGCAGGCAGGCTGTAAAATGCAGTTTAGACTCAAGTCTCCTCCCTAATTATCCTCTCTCTCTCTCTCTCTCTCTCTCTCTCTCTCTCTCTCTCCCCCCCCCCTCTTTTTGTACTGAAGTGATCTGTTTGCTGTAATAATGGTTGCTGGTTGATGTAGGCAGGCTGTAAAATGCAGTTTAGACTCAAGTCTCTCCCCCCCATGTCTTCTCTCTCTCTTTCTCTGTCTTCTCTCCTTTTATGCTTAAAAGCACAAACTTTTGTCTGAGGGGTCTGTGTGCCCCAGTGATGACCTTCTTCTTTCTTTCCTCTTTTCCTCATTGTTCCCTCCCTTCTTTCCTGTCCTTTTTATAACCTAAGTTCATTTTAGGTTAAAAATATTAACCCCCTAGTGGTAGAGGATGGATTAACTGGCTTTGCATTTGTTCCTATGAGAACAAATGCTTCGACTTAAGAACTGCGCCTCGACATAAGAACAAAAAACAGCCAGAACAGATTAATCAGGTTTCAGTGCATTCCTATGGGAAATACTGATTCGATTTATGAATGTTTCGACTTAAGAACACCATTCTGATACGGATTAAGTTTGTAAATCGAGGCACCACTGTATATTGTGTGAATAACAACCTAGTGCAAAATAGTCTAGATAAATGGCCTAATGAGGCTGGTTGGAAGTAAGTCTATAGTAATAATGAATACTGTGAAGCTATGAAATTGATTTATTGCAGAAAACCAGGAGTATGGTTACTTCTGAACTATAATGGCCTGGTTTGTAAAGAAATAAAGCTGTATGTCCTCTACAATTCACTTATGTGGATTTTGTCTTTGAAGTCAGTGCTATGGTATTCATTGGTGCTTCATCTCTTGCACATCTATTTAGAAAGAAAAGATGACCAACAAGAGAGGAACTAGGAAGCATAAAGACTTAGGGTGTGTCTACATTTCAATATACTACTCCAATTGCATCCCACTTAGCATGGCTCCAATCAATTAAAAATATATGATTGTAATGTAGAGGAAGCCTGTTTTTTAAAAGTTGGGATCCATTTCTGTTTGAACATGCATCAAGATGCTGTTTATTTTACAACACAGGATTAAATAAAGCGTTCCCATGAGGATAGAGTGATTGACAAAAACAACATGACGTGATCGAAGACAAGAAAACACCAGGATAAAATGTGGATCATTCAGCTTTAGCTGTATTCACCTTGTGTAGTGTTCCTTATGGTGTTTAAAATGAACTACAAGCACAGTCTTACATGTATCTTTTCATAAGTAGTCCCCACTGAATTTAATGAGGTATAGGGAGGGAGGGGGGCATAGAAGTGTCATTCTGCCCATGTTGCCTGTGCACCGAGTCTACAAAGTCTCATCATACTCAGAAATAGTTTTGTAAATTGTTCTCCACTTAGCTTTTCCCTTTTTCTAAAAACTCTCTGAAGTCTACATCTAGGCATCTTCTGGTTAGCTGTGTTCTCATTGGATCATAATGCATTTATCTGTCCATGTGGCTTAGTTGGAAAGTTGCACATTTTAATTGGGCTGTATAGTGCGTCATTGACTTTTTCCTATATTATATTATATTTAGAATTATTTCCATGCTTTATTTTGGAATTTTGAAAAAGATGCATCCTATTTCCAAGAGGGTGGGAAGTTTGATATAGTTAAAAATAGAAGGTGCAAGAGGTCACTAATTGTCTCTTATCCCAATAAAATAGAAGTGTAGAGTTCGTGTATTTCTTGGTAACTCTTTGTATCTTCTTGCGGAAGGCTGAAACACACGTTGAAAAACATAAGCAAAACGGAAACATAAGGGATCCAGCAAAAATCCATTGAAAAATGCAGATAGCATATGTTGAAGAAACACTATATATCGACAAAAGCCTGGAAGATCTTTATGATAGCTAAGATGATTATCAGGGAATCAAATTGGTTTGATTAATACAATATTTTATTTTATGCATTTATTAAAATAATTCAGATGTGCTATAAATGAGCAATCATCTCATTCAGTGGCATTCAAAGCTTTAAATGCCATGAAACTGAAGGCAAGGTAAATTTTTTTTAAAAAAAAACATCAAAACTAAACAGTTTTAAAACAATATAAACAACTCAAAAAAAATTCAGCAAAATCAAAACAAAGTGCACTGTTGAATAGACCAGAACTAAACCATGATTAATGATTTCTACAAGCTTGGCTGAACAGTTTGGAATGGAAATGAAGCCACCCAAGGAAAGGGTGCTTTGCAGCAATAAAGCCTTCTCCCAGATCTCCATCTAGCAAACCCCTCCCAACAGCTGGGCAGAGAAACATCTGCATGGCAGATATCAACGTTTGGCGGATTCATGTAAAAGGAGATGCCCTTCTTCAGGTATGAAGGCCCCAGGGCTTTTAGTGCTTGGAACGTCATCACCTGAACATGGATCAGAAATATTTTGGCACTTTGTAAAGCCACTGTGTGATGATCTAGGCAGCACTTTAGCCATTGTATTCTGTAATAGCTGCAGCTTTCATGTTGTTATCAAGGCTTGGCCCTGCATGTGACCCTTACTTAGGACACACTGCAGTAATTGCATGACATACTGTGCCCATGCTTTCCTTACCTAGGAACAATTATAACAGGTGGGCCGAAAGAAAGCTGATCTGTTCCAGCATCCAGACATCAGTTGGGTGCCTCCCTAACACAAATGACAGGGAGACATAGAGCTGAATGTCATTTACATAATGAGGCCATCTGAGTCCAAAATCCCAGATAAGCTTACTAGTAACTTCATATAGATCCTCAAAAATAAGGAGGAGGGGACTGAGACAAAACAGAACCTGTGGCCCTGTACAGCTTAATAAGATTGAACAGAAATCTCCCAATCCTATTGTCTACAAATTTTAAAGGAGCTATCAAGTTTCTGTTTGTAAGTAGCCAACTGGTGATATAGACACTGACAAAATAGATGCAGATCATACAGAATGCCTGTGTTCATATGTATATGGCATGAAACCCAATAGATGATTGTGTCTTTAAACAAGAGGGTGTTTAATAACAATATTCTTGGGGGCTGTTGATAAAATAAGCTGGATTTTTCTTTCCAATGTACTACTGCTGCTGCTGCTGCTGCTGCTGCCGCCGCCACCACCACCACCACCACCACCACCACCACCAGTAGTAGTAGTAGTAGTAGTAGTAGTAGTAGTAGTAGTAGTAGTAGAAGAAGAAGAAGAAGAAGAAGAAGAAGAAGAAGAAGAAGAAGAAGAAATACGGTTTTTGATTGAGTGCTGATCATCCAGAATACTAAAATATAAATAAATATGTATATGAAAGTAAAGGCATCAGGCATCAAAGGAAGCACCACAGGTCTAGTGAGATGCCTTTGTGCAGTTAATAGGTGATAAATGGTGTAGACTGGGGGCTACATTGCATATATCACGTTGCTTAGTATCCCCAAACCTCAGAGATGTTATTTTATTGAACTGCAGTTCCCAGAAGACCACTGTTAGGAATGCCATCATCTCCATATTGGCTAGGGATTCCAGGTAGAGATGGGCACAAACCAGCACAATGGGTGTTCGTGGTTCATTGGTGTCCACAAACCACAAATGATGCAATTCTTTAAAAATGAGAACACACACACTGTTTGGTTTGGGCCCATCTCTAAAAATAAAGGGGGCTTCCTTCATGGGCCCCAGCACCTACCTTACTTGCTCTGGGCCTCCTCCTCCCCTCCACTGCTGCCCAGCTGAATAGGACGGTAGGCTGTCTGGCGCAACTTCATGCCCAGGGCTTCCTGGGAGACTTAGGGTAGCGTGGGAAATGTAGTTCTTTGGAGGTTCCCTATATATAGCCCAATGCGCAGTAAAACCACACTTCTGATAATTCCCTAAGCCTCCCAATCAGAGCTGGGTGGAAAACTGTGCCACAGAGCAGTAAACATAAATTTAGATTAAAGAAAAAGGCTGCATCTCAGCATGTGCTCAGTCCAGACATTTATTTCCAGGACCAGAGGTGAGTTCAAGCTCTTGGTTTTCTTCTGAGCTGACTTACTTTCAGCAGCCTAGTTTTAGGCAGGGGACCATTTTAGTTTTCATTATTAAACCACTGGGAGTCAGGTATCATTGCCAGCTGGAGATCTACCAGTGAGGCACTCATCCAGCTTGTGCCTGATGAAATCGCATCTGATGGATAAAAGACGGAAATACATTTGCTAGGAAAAGTGTGAAGGAGACCTGGGGGCAAATTAACATGCACACATTGATCACTTACTGTCTCCATTATCATGTGCTCACTTTCTCAAGGGAGACTTCGAAAATAGAACACCCGCTCCCTTCCTGGGTTGGAATCTGTTATTTGTACCATGTTAGATTTTGCTTCTTTGGCGAATATGGATGGCAGAAATGCTGTAAACATAAAGAGATTGTGAATGGTAGGTTGTCCTGAATAAATCATGGCATCTAAACCTGCAGAAGGGGGAAAGAAAAATTAAAGCTTTGATCTCATGCATGCTTATCTTACATTAAGTACCACTGAATAGAATGTAGTTTACATTTGAGTAAACACCCATAGGATTGTCCTGTGACATGTGAGATGTACCACACCGGGACACTGAAGATAATCCATGTTGGTCAATATATCTTGCCCAAGTCAGTACACGTTCTCAAAAAATTAACATATTTTTTTTATCTACTTAGATTGCTTGGACCACTGGTTACCTGATTCCACAGAACAAATTCAGCCAGACATTAAAGGTTCATTGAAATGTCTATGTCAGAGTTGTGGAATTTGCTTCATATCCTGCCAAAAATGTTTCCTGTCAAGAAGGCCTTCGAAAATAAGCTGGCATTTATCCCTCTGATCAAAAACTGCCAATTTCTTTTTAAGAGGTTGGCAATAACTCAGCTATTGGCTATTCTCCAACAGTCATTTGCAGAAAAATATGAGTGGAAGGTGATCTGGTCAGATCATGTTGAGTCATGTCTAATTGCTGATGGCCATTTTATTAGCAAGTATCAACAGTTTCATTTAAAAAAATCTATTTTTATTCACACTGATCTTTTATTGGCTTAGAGAGAAGCTTCTCTGCTCTAAAGCTAATCAGAATCCAGTGCTTCAAAAAAACCCAAACGCAATGAACAAATTGTCACTCAGTTGCCCTGAGCATCCATCAGTCATGCACTTTAATAGAAATAGTGTCATTGTAATGAAATGTTGTCAACGAATATGAGTCTCTTGCTTTGAAAAAACATAGCTTTGACTTGATAGTTTTTGATAAATGTCTGTGATTTGTCATTTTTTTAATCTTGCAAATGGAGCTCATTGTCTTATGATGAAGCTCTATCCAAATGACATTATCTCTTAATTATTTTTGCAATATATTTGTGTAGGATTTTTTTGGAGCAAGACTTTATTGTCTAATTTTCATGATTGATGTGCTAATTTTGTGAGTATTAGATTAGCAGACAATATATATTTTCCATTAGCATATGTTTTCTTACTGCCTTGACGTAGGGAACATGGTAGAAGAAGGCTTGATTTTAATGCTCCAATTTATTGTTCACTCTGATAATAGCAGCACACTCCTGTGGTTTGCCTTATGTTCCAGCAGGAAAAGTATTGACTTACACCAATGCAGTCTATAGCAACTCTGTCTCCTAGAGATGGACTAGCCAAGGTAAAGTGTCAACATCACTCCATGTGCTTCCTCCCTGAATGGAAGCACTGGGCAGCAACATAGATATAAATATTGCCAGGCAGAGTGTGGGATGCAGATAGACTGGGTATTGTTGGGAAGAAGAATAAATGGGTTATGGACATTTAACTATGCAGAATGTCATTGACAGAGCTGCTTTACTAATTTCTTCTTTATTTTCAGCTATGGCCACCGCAGCATTGCCAGTTTAGCCTACAAATTTGCTCTTCCTCACTGCTGACATTATAGTGCCTTCCAGTGGCCAGGCATTTAAATTCAGTTCACTCCTGATAGAGTGTCTTCATATTTGGAATGGAAAGAATTTGAGATTTTTAAAAAAAACAAGTAAAATGTGGGACAAAACTTACAAACACTCCTGTCCACATGCAATGTTCTCATGCTTCCCTTGTTGGCCAGTATCCTGTTTGTGCCAGGATAATATTCAAGCTATGCTCCCGTAAATGTGTTGGTGTGAGAGATCAGGGTTTGGGTCACTTGATGCACCTTCTAATTCATGTTTAATACATTCAAACTCTGGTTCTAGTTGTAACACATTAACATTTATTGTAGAAACTTCAGTAAAGCTATTTACATCGATTTGAATGTTGTTTGTCACCTCCTGTGGGACAAGAAAAGGGTTCCACTCTTGACCAGCAAATAAGTTCTCATAACTAACATTCCATGGTTCGGGTGGTCCCAGTCTCTCAAGGCCAAACTTGGTGATATTGTCAACATGGTGGCTTTTCTTGGACATTTGTCCCATCTTGATTGCTTGCCCAACTCAATGAAGTCCCTAGTTCCCGAGACTGTCTCCTCTCTATCATTTGTTGCACTCTCCATTTAGCTATCTCTATCTTCTCTTGCTCTACCATGGCTCTCTCTCCTCTCAATATGTGCTCCCCCACTCCTGTCCTTCTTTCTCTTCCCAAGTACAAGGGTTTCTGGGGGACAAATGCTCTCCTTCTCTGCTCAGCTTCTTCCCTTGGCACCGTTAATCTCTCCCAATTTGTGTCCAGGGACTCTCTAACCAGATCCATCCCATTCCAGGGATAGGATCTTCTCACTTTCTCCTGCCTCTACTAAATTTCTCCTTGTGCCTTCCCCCTCTTTTATAGTCTCTCTCCCACCATCTTTCTTCCTTTCCTTCTTTCAAGAGTGGTCTACGTCCTCCTTGCTTGATTTCACCTTTTCTAACTGTTCTCCCAGCTTCTCCACTTCCCATGGGTCCTGGACAACTTTCTTTTCTGCTCCCTCTAGAGGAACCTCTATGGATTGTCTCTGTGGGCACGGCCAACTCTGTTCCTCCATTCCTCTCCCCTTTCCCCATTGGAATGGCCAGTGCTTGGGTGAGAGGTGTCGCCATCTTGCCTCCAGTCGGGTGTTATACCCTGCAAAAAGGAATTATGCTACTGAATTGTGCAATTGATCATGCAGCCTGGCATGAGTGATTGCACAATATACCAATGGAAGTGCTTCAGGGATAGCACTTCCACCATAACCATTGTGCAATTAGCGCACATGCAACTTAGAGTTGGGTGTCTGTTGTTGTTTAGTCATTGTGTCCGACTCTTCGTGACCCCATGGACCAAACACACCAGGGCCTCCTGTCTTCCACTGCCTCCCGGAGTTAGGTCAAATTCATGTTGGTAGCTTCAATGACACTGTCCAACCATCTTGTCCTCTGTTGTCCCCTTCTCCTCTTGCCTGCACACTTTCCCAACTACAGGGTCTTTTCCAGGGAGTCTTCTCTTCTCATGAGATGGCCAAGGTATTGGAGCCACAGCTTCAGGATCTGTCCTTTGATTTCCTTCAGAATGGATAGGTTTGTTCTCCTTGCAGTCCAGGGGACTCTCACCACAATTCAAAAGCATCAATTCTTTGGCAGTCAGCCTTTATAGTCCAGCTCACACTTCCATACATTGCTACTGGAAAGACCATAGTTTTGACTATGCGGACTTTTGTTGGCAAGGTGATGTCTCTGCTTTTTAAGATGCTGTCTAGGTTTGTCATCGCTTTCCTCCCAAGAAGCAGGCATCTTTTAATTTCGTGGCTGCTCTCACCATCTGCAGTGATCATGGAGCCCAAGAAGGTAAAATCTGTCACTGCCTCCATATCTTCCCCTTCTATTTGCCAGGAGGTGATGGGACCAGTGACCATGATCTTAGTGTTTCTTTTTTGATGTTGAGCTTCAGACCGTTTTTTGCACTCTCTTCTTTCACCCTCATTAAGAGGTTATTTAATTCCTCCTCACTTTCTGCCATCAGAGTGGTATCATCTGCATATCGCAGGTTGTTGATGTTTCTTCCAGCAGTTTTAATTCCGGTTTGGGATTCCTCCAGTCCTGCCTTTCACATGATGTATTCTGCATATAAGTTATATAAGCAGGGGGACATTATACAGCCTTGTCGTACTCCTTTCCCAATTTTGAATCAATCAGTTGTTCCATGTCCAGTTCTAACTGTTGCTTCCTATCCCACATACAGTGGTGCCTCGCTTAACAATTACCTTGTTAAACGACTAATCCGCTTGACGTTTAGGTTTTTGCGATTGCAAAATGATGTTTCAATGGGAAAAATGCTTTATGATGATTGGTTCCCTGCTTTGGGAACCGATTCTTCGCTTTACAACGATCAGAAAACAGCTGATTGTTGGGTTTCAAAATGGCCACCCACTGTGCAAAATGGTTCCCCGCTGTGTTAGGGATGGATTCTTCGCTTTACAGGCACCCGAAAATGCCCGCCCTATGGAGGATCTTCGCTGGATGAGCAGGTATTTTTCCCATTGGAATGCATTGAACGGTTTTCAATGCATTTCTATGGGCTTTTCTATTTCACTTGACAAAAATTTCGCTCTACAGTGATTCCGCTGGAACAGATTAACATCGTCAAGCGAGGTACCATTGTGTAGATTTCTTTGGAGACAGATAAGGTGGTCAGGTACTCCCATTTCTTTAAGGACTTGCCATAGTTTGCTGTGGTCCATATAGTCAAAGGCTTTTGCGTAGTCAATGAAGCAGAAGTAGATGTTTTTCTGGAACTCTCTGGCTTTCTCCATAATCCAGCGCATGTTAGCAATTTGGTCTCTAGTTCCTCTGCCCCTTCAAAATCCAGCTTGTACTTCTGGGAGTTCTTGGTCCACATACTGCTGAAGCCTGCCTTGGAGGATTTTGAGCATAACCTTGCTAGCATGTGAAATGAGTGCAATCGTGTGGTAGTTGGAGCATTCTTTGGCACTGCCTTTCTTTGGTATAGGGATTGGGATGTAGACTGATGTGTGCCTGTACTAGTATTAATAAAAGTGAATGTTGTCTCTAGGGGAATTTTCTCTTTTTTCCTTTCCTTTCAGAGACTGGACAGTATCATGATCAAAAAATTTTTAGTCCAGGAGCTTCACATGTGTCCAAGACATTATCTAAGATTTTCAGCCAATCTTTGCCCTCCTGCATTCACCTCACCCCTTGCCTTTATTTTGCCTTGGATGTTTATTTGTAAGCATTCGCATTTTCCTGTTCTCATTACCCAGTCAAAGTATTCCAACCTTCTAAGTTATATTTAAATTTCTTGGTCATTATTCATTCACCTTAGTACCTTTTCACCCTCTCAGTTCCAGAAATTCTTACTATCTTGTGATGAATCCATGTCCCAGGTATTTATATATATTTTTTAAAAAGTGCATTATTCCATGCCATGAAAGAATATGTAGCACCACAGAATGCATGTGCTCAAACCAATGTTAAACTTTTATTGCATATTATATTCTTCATTCTAAAGAAGCTGCTCTGAGCCATTTCACTGTGCATCCCCCTGTGAGGTGGGTAAGTGGTATTATTCATAATTTATGAGCAAGAAACAGAAAGTGAGATATATAACTTCTTGAAGGCCATCCACCAAGGCTATACCAAGCATCCTGTTTGGTTTTATTCAGATGACTCAACTCATTAGCCTAATTGTATCTAATCAGTGCACATCTAGAATTTACTCAGTTTAATGAAAATTACAATTAACCTTTTAGCATTATTCTTCTAGACTTTTTCTCAACACATGCTGGATCCGCTGGTGCATATTGCCATGGCAGACTTCCTTTGCCTTCCCCCTCCAGAAGGAGCGTGAAACATGAGAAGCACACACTCGCTCGGGGGGGGGGCATCCATAAAAGGATGCTTCCCCACCTGTTCAGCCTCTTTCCGAGGCTTTCATCCCTCCCTCCCTCTGTTCATCCAGTGTGAGTCTGACTGGTCGTCCTATTGGGGACTGGATAGGAATTTTACCTGCTGCCTAGATTGGCTCATTGGCTGCAGGGATTTTTCGCCTATCCCACTCCAGTTTTGAATTTCCTAGTAATTTACCTTTACTATGCTCTATGTTAATGTTTTAGGTCAAATGGCAGGTAGTGCGGAAGGAAATTGAATTGGTAAGTGCCCAGGGAGTTCAATGTAGGGGTTAGCATGTCTGACCTCTAGGCAGGTTACAGTACCGGGAGAAAAGACCTGCTGGGGCCCTCCCTGGGCTGTGTACTGCCAAAGAGAGGTGGCTTACAGGCCTGGAGGGGGCCTTGAAATTATGCCAGCTGCGGTCATGCTGTCTGGAGGACAGCGTGACAACGGGGTGTGGGACTCGCCCGTATAAGGTTGTTGAGGGGTCCCCTGAGAACTTTGGCACCAAACCTGATTCCATACTGCCACAGGCCACTGCATTTCATGTTATGATATGTTTCAATAAAGTGTGGCCCTAGTTTTACCCATCACCTGCATCTTGCCTCGTTATTCCGGGGTGGGAGGGCAATGTGCATGTTTCTGGGGCCATGGTTACCATTCTGAATCATTCCCATGGATTGTGTATCCTCTCACATGAATCTGCCTGTGTGCCTATCTTTTGTGGTGTGTGTGTGTGAGAGAGGGGGGGGGAAGGAGTTGAGAGTGAGTGAGTGAATAATTTTACAGGCATGACTGTTGGCAATATGGAGGAGAGTTTCTTGGCTGTGACACCCTTTGTGTGGGACTGTCACAAGATATTAGACTGTCTTCCTATTCATCTGTGTCCTACCGGTAATTAAAGACATTTCTCTCTTACTGTTGCATCTTATTTATTGATAATTAATGTTTGTTTTTATCTTTCCTATTGCTTTTAGCTAGCAACATATTTTCAAAATGTTAAAGATTTGTTTTTTAAAATTTGCAGGGTAATTTAAGTGAGGTGAAAATTGCAGAACATTTTTTCTTTTGAGGATGAGGATGGAAATTCACACACAAACACAAATGCCTATAGCCAGTATCTTATTAGTTCGTTATTCTGGTGCAAGTGCAAAGCAAAAAACAAAACAAAAACCCCAACCCAACCCAACCCAACAAACCTACAGCAGCAAATTGCCACTAATTAACAAGTTGCCACTGGAATCTCTCATCATGCGCAACTGATGCAATTGACACATGCCAAGGGGTACAAACAGTGACTAGTTAAGCACCTGCAATTTACCGCTGGTGCTTACACCATTGCACTTATGCCTTCATATCTTACTAATAGGATTCTGTCCTATATCTATAGCTATACAGTATTTCATTGTTTGCTCATAATGTTTGTTTATTTATCTATAATACTCCTCTACCTCCTGATATTGATTATGTTAAAAGTAAATATAAACACTTTATAAAAAATAAATGCAAATATCTTAAAAATAATAAATTATTAAATTACTGAAAATAAAAATGTTCAATAACCAACAATCACTTGGGAGGCAAAGCCTTTATAAACTGGCCTTTTTTAAACAAGTGTTTTGAGATGAGCACTATCCTGTAGTTCCAAAGGGTAGGTCTATTACTGAATAAACACATTTTGTAATGTTGCCAGATGGCGTTCTATTGGTTGTGGAACAATCAATAGAACTGATGGAAGATTTTAGGGGAGATGCACATGTTTGTGTGGGGCAAGTTTGCTAGCCACCCTGGTCCCAAAATATTTAGTGTTTTTTACTTCCATGCCAAACCAAGTGTTATCCCCCCCCCAGGTTTAATATACGCACAGCTTGGCGCTCTTTCAAGCACCCTGCCTGCTGGACTCTGCACTAGCTACAGCTTCCAAATGAAGCAGCCTCGCCTTAGTCTAATTACAAGGTTACCTTTTGGATGTTTTCATGGACAAACCGACTTATTCATTAGTTTATGGTTCTATAATAAAACTTGCAGCCAGGAAAGAGAAAAAGTGTTACAACTTTCAGAGGGGTAACTTGCTGAAAGAATTTTGTTTCACCTCAGAGGCTATGAGTGGGCTAGAATCCAGTCCATCAGCTTATGTCATGCTACTTTATTAAGATGCCAATGATACTTGCAAGATATCTCTAATATTACAGCACTTAATACCTCAAAAACTTTTGAGAACTCCCATCCTTCCTTCAGGGGAAGCAGACACTTTTACTATTCTTGAATACAATTGCTTTTTTCAAATCACACCTGGCTTCTGGGCCACCAGTTGGCCATATCTACTCCATGTCTCAGTGAAATAAGACTTTGTTTGCTGTACCTTGGTGCGTGAGTGAGTGTCAATCTGTTGAAGGAGGGGAAATAAGGAACTGTTATATGTAATAATTCCAAATACATTTTAGTGAAAGAGGAAATAATTCATTGAGCTGTGATTTTCAATAGCTGTCCGTCTGTCTGTCTGTCCCTTTCTCCCCCCCGCCCCACATTTTGAACACATGACATCCAAAGTACTGAGTAAAATGTTGGTGGTGTCTGCTCTGATCAACAGCAGTTGTTCAAGAGTCAGACTGAGGTTTCTTCCTGTGCTGCTGTGAAGGATGGGTTACTATTTATAGGTTCTTCAGCTTAGATCTCTCCCTTCCCTATATCAGGTTACGTGCTACACCAGTTTATAGAGACCCTAACAGGACTTTCAAGTTAAGTCAGATATTTAAGGAGTGGTTTTGCCAGTGCTTTTGTTTCTGATCATGGGGCATTCTTGGCAAAGATACTGGAGTGGCATTGCCAGTTCCTACTCCAGGTGGGACTGGAATGCTAAAGTAGGGAGCCAAGAGATAAAAGGAACAACAGGGAAGTTTGGCCTTGGAGTTCAGAATGAAGCAGGGCAAAGGCTAATAGAGTTTTGCCAAGAGAATAAGCTGGTCATCACAAACACTCTTTTCCAACAACACAAGAGGCGACTCTATACATGGAAATCACCAGATGGGCAATATCGAAATCAGATTGATTATATTCTCTGCAGCCAAAGATGGAGAAGCTCTATACAGTCAGCAAAAACAAGACCTGGAGCTGATTGTGGCTCTGATCATCAGCTTCTCATAGCAAAATTCAATCTTAGACTGAAGAGAGTAGGAAAAACCACTGGGCCACTCAGGTATAATCTAAACCAAATCCCCTATGAGTACACAGTGGAAGTAAAGAACAGATTTAAGGAACTAGATTTGGTGGACAGAGTGCCTGAAGAACTTTGGATAGAGGCTCGTAACATTGTCCAGGAGGCAGCAACAAAAACCATCCCAAAGAAAAGGAAATGCAAGAAAGCAAAGTGGCTGTCCAACGAGGCCTTAGAAATAGCAGAGAGGAGAAGGGAAGCAAAATGCAAGGGAGATAGGGAAAGTTACAGAAAGTTGAATGCAGACTTCCAAAGAATAGCAAGGAGAGACAAGAGGGCCTTCTTAAATGAACAATGCAAAGAAATAGAGGAAAATAACAGAAAAGGAAAAACCAGAGATCTGTTCAGGAAAACTGGAGATATTAGAGGAACATTTTGCGCAAAGATGGACATGATAAAGGACAAAAATGGGAGGGACCTAACAGAAGCAGAAGACATCAAGAAGAGGTGGCAAGAATACACAGAGGAATTATATCAGAAAGTTTTGGATATCCCGGACAACCCAGATAGTGTGGCTGCTGACCTTGAGCCAGACATCCTGGAGAGTGAAGTCAAGTGGGCCTTAGAAAGCCTGGCTAACAACAAGGCCAGTGGAGGTGATGGCATTCCAGTTGAACTATTTAAAATCTTGAAAGATGATGCTGTTAAGGTGCTACATTCAATATGCCAGCAAGTTTGGAAAACCCAACAGTGGCCAGAGGATTGGAAAAGATCAGTCTACATCCCAATCCCAAAGAATGCTCCAACTACCACACAATTGCACTCATTTCACACGCTAGCAAGGTTATGCTCAAAATCCTACAAGGTAGGCTTCAGCAGTATGTGGACCAAGAACTCCCAGAAGTACAAGCTGGATTCCGAAGAGGCAGAGGAACTCGAGACCAAATTGCTAACTTGCGCTGGATTATGGAGAAAGCCAGAGAGTTCCAGAAAAATATCTACTTCTGCTTCATTGACTATGCAAAAGCCTTTGACTGTGTGGACCACAACAAACCATGTCAAGTCCTTAAAGAAATGGGAGTGCCTGACCACCTTATCTATCTGTCGTGATGTATGGAAGTGAGAGCTGGACCATTAAGAAAGCAGACTGCTGAAGAATTGATGCCTTTGAATTGTGGTGCTGGAGGAGGCTCTTGAGAATCCCCTGGATTGCAAGGAGAACAAACCTATCAGTTCTAAAGGAAATCAACCCTGAGTGCTCACTGGAAGGACAGATGCTGAAGCTGAGGCTCCAGTACTTTGGCCATCTCATGAGAAGAGAAGACTCCTTGGAAAAAACCTTGATGTTAGAAAAGTGTGACGGCAAGAGGAGAAGGGGACGACCGAGGATGAGATGGCTGGACAGTGTCTGCAAAGCAACCAACATGAATTTGACACAACTCCAGGAGGCAGTGGAAGATAGGAGGGCCTGGCGTGCTCTGGTCCATGGGGTCACGAAGAGTCGGACATGACTAAATGACTAAACGATGACAACGACGACCATCAGTATTCCCTCATGCAAGTCAGTTTGATAAATATCAGAGCAACAGATGCAGTGATACAAACGGAATAATTCTATGGAGTATATTTAGAAAAAAGGCAAATGTCTTACAGAATTCAGTGGATGCAATAAAGATTCCAACTTCCCAGACTGCTACTGAAATCCAAAGAAAATGTTTCTCAAATGTTACAAACTCATTTAAACTAGGCATACATGGGGACCACAGGGAATACATTAATATGCAAATACAGTTGAGTTTCCCTCCTTCCCTACTACATAAAGCAAGTGCTTTGCGTCAATACTCTCCACCCCCTAGTTCTGCAATGTGCCTTATTCAGATAGATGCACAAACATGTAAATAACAAACAATCCACATTATAGCAGAACGGAAGTGGGGGGGGCAACAAGCATGAGTGGTAAAATTATTGGAGAATTCTGGCATGGAAAAAATGGCAGCAAATTCAGAGAAGTTGGGGAGGATTCTTGTTTCCTAAGCAATAGCACCATCTGCTGCCCAATTTAATGGGTTATTATTATGTTGATATTCCCACAGATTTTTTGGATATGAATGGACGATACAGAGAATAGCTAAAACATTTTGGATACTGATTTTAAAAGGGGTGGAGTTGGAGATAGCTGTACTAGAACTTCACCATGCCTCCATCACTCTGAAATGGTGCTATTTTTTCATCAGAATATTAATAAAGCAGAGGTCCAACCAGCTTTTGCATATCTGTTGCTTAAGCATTTTTATAATGTAAAGTTATTTTAGTTATCCATTTCACTATCCTTAGTAAAAGAAAAAAAGGTGGGTTGCTAATATTTTATTTTTAAAAAATAAAGTTATTGGAAGCAAAAAAAGAACTGGTTTCCCAAACCTTTTACTCATATAACGTTCAGATCCAAGAACAGTGTTTTATGTCCTATTGGGCCTGATGGCACATAACAACAATAAATAAACTGTGTAATTCATAACTGGAAAAAAATACAACATGCAATCAGACCATCAAATACCTTTGATCAATTGAGGGGATGACCTACCACAACATTTAGACAGGATGAATCCATTGGCGTATATATAACCAATTATTCCTTGCAAATTGTCTCACAAATTGGTTGCCTTGGTGAAGCTGATTACATACTTCCTGATAATTACCCTCACCTGATCAATTCACCCCAAACTCAATCTCCCCTTTATTCATGCTGCTAGTTCATGTGTTTGCCCAGGATCAGCTACCCCACAAGCTTCCCAAAATATTTTGCCTTGCTCCTTCATCTGTACCATCCAGCCAGTGCCATCTTGCCCCATCTGGTGTTTATGTTTTGATTTGCTGTTGAGTGAAAAATTCCAGTTAACAAAAATTCGGGATTCTCCCCCTCCTCCAGGCCTGTACCTATTACAGTCTCTTCGACTTCACTATGCCACACAGTTCATGAAAGCTATATGTTAAATAAATAATGAGGAGAGGGTTTTCAAGGAACAAACCAAAGTAGTTTATTAGGAATGGAGAGGTAAATGGGTACAGATAAAGTTCATTTTCAATATATTCCAAATGAAGGGAAAAAACACTAATTTTATATTCATCAACAGAATATCCTCCAACATTCCAGCTGAAAACCAACTATTCAAGCAGATTACATCTGATATGCTTTCCAGTGACGAAATTATGTATGGCTAATGACAGATATCACAGCCTTTTTCCATGTCCATTTGGTCCTTTTGCTCTACCTACAGGGGTAGTACTTTTTCTCTTTTGATTGACTGGGCTTACATTGCTTTCTTCTGGTTTCTACGATGTGTGATCACCTATATTTATCCAAATTGGTGGGTATTTTTATGGTGATAATAACTACTTCAGCAGGATATGGAGTGGCAGTGTACAACTGGAACATCCCCTCTGTTTCTGTTCTCTGCTCTGATTTTCTTTCTTTCTTTTGTTCAAGTCTGCCTTAAGTCATATAAGGAAGAAGGTTTTGTCTTGCTAGAGGGACATGTCGGATTGGAACAACCAGAAAGAAACCACAGTAGCAAATCTTTAGCTTTCAGCACAGCTCAACTCACTGTCTCCCCAGTTCTTTCCCTACAGGTTCCCCGAACTCCACAGACCCACACTTTGCACTCAGTTGGTTACTCCATTAAAAAGATGATCTCCTGCCCTTAATGATGATGTTTTCCATGGCAACCTCAGCAACTGAATCTAGGCTTTGCCACAGGTACACACATCAAGGTGAGATGAACTCTGCAACAGAGGCTTGATGGCTGCCTTCCTCCCCACTCCCTCCAATCAATCATGCCAATGGTGAATGTCACAATATTTGCTTTGCTTTTCCCACAGATGCAAATTAGAAATTGGAAGGTGTGCACAGAGGGGGGAAGGAGGGAGTGGGAAGGAAGATGAACACAGTCTTTAATGTTTCACTGGCTGGTTAGCTGTCTCCCTCCTTCTCCTCTTCCTCCCCTTCTGCTTCTATCCTTTCCCCCAATGGGCTGTGAATCTTCTGTTTAAAGCTTTTTTTCATCCCTGCTGATCCATATTGAAAAGAGCACCATCTGGGCAGGTGAGAGGTGCTGATGCTGATGCTGTTTAAAGATCCTTCACAGCACGTTTGGGATTGCATAGGATGAAAGAGAAATTCTCCCCTCCAGAAGCTCTACCCCCAGATTTCTTTCCTCCTTTTCCTCCTCCTTGGATAAATGATCAAAAAAATCTTAACATGATACCCTTGTCCCTGCAGGGTATTCTTCTCAAATATACCTCTTGGGAAGCTGGAGAGGCATCCAATGCTCCTCTGTCAGTATTTTGGGTTAGGATCACCCCCGCCATCATTTATAAGCAGTGCATAGACAATCTTTCCTCTTCGATAACCACACAGTATTATGAGATTCCTCTCTCTCTTTCTCCTAAACTATTTTAAAAATGATCTTTGTGTCCATTTCTGCACTATGTTAGATAAGTGGCATGCTTGTTCTATTATTTTCATTTGTAGGCCACCGTTCTCCCAGTGAGGGGAGGCAAGGTGGCCGACAACCTTATGATCTGCCAATTATTCTAGAACCTAGTCTATGCATGCCTACTAATTAGGTACCCACCAATGTACGCCACACAAACAGACTATTATTATTTGCAAATATATATCCAAAACAGCAGGGCACAATGGGTAGAATCACCACAACTGTGTATCAAGGTATCCACAAGTTCCTGCTGATATTGATGTAAACCATTATAGCACAGACAACTGATGACCAGAGCAGGGAATGGGGGTGAGACTCCTCACCCCCCCCCCAAGTTCACAAACTGTCCCTACATGAGGAACACTTGAAGCTCTTTGGATTAAGAGGCTAACTAGGTAAGCATTTTAGCCTGTTGTTTCATCTGCTGCAGGGAGAGGCTCTTTTGCTCCTAAAGATGGCTATCAGATGATGTCTTTGCTTGCATGAACCAGCCCAACACCAGATCATTCCTAACTGCACCTTTCTGGTCCCTTTATGAGAAGTGTATCTACATACCTAATAGACATACCTCACCTGCAATAAGAACAAAAACCATGATGTGCCGTCAAGTCAATTCTGACTTATGGCGACCCTTTTCAGGATTTCCCAGGTACATAGAGAATACTCAGAAGTGGATTATTATTCTCTTCTTATCGGGGCATCCTTGGACTGTGCAGCTCATCTAATACTACACAGGCTGGCTCTGTTCACATTAAGTACAGTGGGAAATCGAACTCCCAACTTCTGGCTCCACAGCTGGATACTTAAAACCACTGAGATATCTAGTCAGCTAACTTGTAACACATACACATATGTAATACATACTTTTATAAAGCAAACCAAATCAGGTCACTTGAGGTCCGTGTGAGATTTGGTTGTGAGTAGAGATGGAGACAAAACAAACCATGAATTGAAAAACCCATGAACTGGGCTGTTTCATGGTTCGTTTTTTGGTCGGTTTAAGGAACCATGTTTTCATGAAGAGAAATACTGAACTTTTTCTTTGTTGGCATTTCATTTAGCTTTCATTAAAAATGAAGCCCCCCCCATGGGTTTCCCACCTTGTGGTCCCCCCCTTAATGGTCCCAGCACCTACCTTGTTCTGGGCCTCCTCAACCACCACTGCTGTGCTGCCCAGCTG
The DNA here is from genome assembly GCF_051106095.1 of Pogona vitticeps. Lineage (NCBI taxonomy): Eukaryota > Metazoa > Chordata > Lepidosauria > Squamata > Agamidae > Pogona > Pogona vitticeps. The sequence goes on from NC_135786.1 coordinate 181,922,758, forward strand.
TGTAGGACAGTAGGCTGTCTGGGGCCCACCTCCTGCCCCAGTACTTCCTGGAAGGCTTAGGGTCCTGTGGGAACTGTAGGGTCCTGTGGGAACTGAACATCAACGAATCATGAACCATCATGAATCAACATTATGCCAGTTCATACCTGTCTCTAGAGGTGAGGATCAGACCAAATGGCATACTGGATCTCATAATGATCCTCTTTAGTCTGCTTCAGTCTAGCCATGTAGATATCCCTTAACTTGTTGAAGATAAGGCCAGAAAACTGACTTTTATTCATTACCATCCTCATCACATGGGCTGTATCCTGTATTCAGCTGAATCTTCCTCCATCACTACTCTGTGTGGTTTGTTTTTAAAAGGAATTCCTCCCACATCCCTCACTCCCTATACAGTGAACACACAATGTCTCTGAAATTTAAATATGTTTATCTAGCAGGCTGCTAGAATAAATACAAAATTCCTTTGGCTTCTGTTCAGTAGTTCAGGTTGCAATTCCCTTACTCTTTCTCTCTTTTTCTTTCCTGGTTTTTTTTTTTTTTTTTGGTCTCATTGGTACTTTGCAAGATTACTTTAGATTAAAGTAGCTGTAAGATCTAGCTACATCATTAATTATTTAACATGTATGGGAGAGTATTATGTTTCAAGCCTCCCAAATCAGAAGCAGAAAGCTTTGTTCATATAGAGTATCTTTGGACCTCTGAGATTTTTGTGAAGAAAAAAAAAAGAAATCAAATAAACCTATGCTTCCTTTTTAGAAAATTGCATCCCAGTGCTATGTAAGCTTTCTTCTGAATAAGTTCTGTTAAGTCTATTGGTTAAAGAGGGAGAGAGACTGGTTTGTAAGCATGCATGGAAAATCTTTTTAACTGACTCCCATTTGTCTTCTAATAAATAAATTAGATGGGCTAACCTTCCTCAATATATATCCCAACACTATTCTAGATAATTTTAGGGGTGTTCAAAGGAGGCTCAGTATTGATATGAATGCAAACATTCCTCATTCCAATGGAGTATATGGTGATAAGGCTTACTGCTGATATATGAGTATAATGTGATATTATTTGCTCTCGAAAGAGTCATTTCAGCTCCTATATTCACAGGTAGGTTTAACAATGAAAGACTGAGCATTTACCTGTTTGTTTTATTTATGTCTTGCCATTCTCTCAGAACTGAGACTCAAGGCGGTTTACAACATAATCAAGAACAGGTAGAGATAAAAATACAATAAGTTATAATATTAAAAATACCCAATAGTAGATAGACTGACAGACCAGAACTCAGGAGATCTTGGGTTTGAGTTGCTGCTTAGCCACAGAAACTAACTGGGGAGGCAGAACTGGTAAAGCCACTCCTTAAGTATCTCACATACCTTGATTATATTACAACACAAATGAATTTAAAGACCTTTTAAAAGGACAACGATTTAAGAAAGCATCAGAAGGACAGCAGGGATTATTAGGAATGCTTGCACATATTAAATGGATGGATGAGAAAGGAAGATGTACTTTGGTGGGGATGTAGCCTTGAAAGTGGGATGTCATTGCTGAGTGCCTATTAGCATTCCAGTAGTTTTGCCTCCCATGGCCCCTTGCACCTGGAATATAGACATGAATGTGCATAGCAGTGATCTGGGCAGAAGCTGCCAAGGGAAATATTGTTGACATTGACACTGATGGCTTTCACAGGAACCATAGCAACATCTCCTGTAAGCAGTTGTCCTTCAAGGCTCTGCTGTAGGAGCATCAGAAGCTTAATAGATATGACATAGTGATACGCTTCTAATGCAGTTTCTAAATAAGTCTGGATTTGAAAGAGAAGGAGACAGCTGCATCGAGAAGGTTTGAAGTATACCATAACTGATTACAAAGTGGACTTCAACCTTAGAAAAGATTTGGGTTCACTTAGTTTGGAGTTTTCATATTTGTACATCTGTTTCTAAAAAGTACCCATTACAAATTTTGGAGCAATAAATGTTGATCATGGGATTACACACACTATATTTGATTTTTCTTACGATTATATCATTGTGGGAGGGGGGGGTTTGGCTTGAGTTGACGGCATGAGGCCATTGTTCCCAGGCCCCTAGTAGGCAAGGAGAGTGATAGCAGGTACCTGCGAAACACTTGGCTGATGAGGACCAATTGTGAGGGGGAGAGGACAAAGTGGAAGCTGGAGTAAAAAAGGAAGACTGGAAGGGCTCAGGTGCTTCCTTTAGGGAAACAGGGGGAGATGGAGATTTCAGAGAAGGAAGGGACATGAGAAGAGATTCTCAAGGCTTGGGATCCCCAATTCTATCTCTCTCAGCTGAACTTGAAGGTGGTTGGAAAGAGGAGCCTTGGGCTGAACTTCCCAAGCCCCACCGCTGAGTAAACAAAGGGGCTGTGGATGAGGGACTCCCTAAGCAGGACTTCAGGAGCCTGCTGTACATCCAACACGACCTTGGTGCCCAACTCATCCAATAGGAGGAGTGTCATCCACTCTAACCCAGCTGTGGAGCTGGTGACAAAAGCACCAGTGCCAGAGATAGAGGACACTCCAGGAGGAGGATTGAGCATTAATATTCCCCTAACCAGCTTTATTGGCCATCTTTGAAGAGCCTTCAACTAGGGCCAGGGCTCATCCTTGCTTTTTAACAGGGGACCCTCTTGAAAGGGCATTTCGGGGGGGTTAATGCAGGGGGTTCAACCCCTTAGGAAGCTGCCACAGGGAGTTAATGACAGTGTCCCTGTGCCTGTTGGTTCCTCAGTCACAATAGACTGTTGTTGTTTATTCACCCAAACTGTAGCCCATGGAATTATTGCCAGATGACCCAGCTGCTGCCATCACCATCAGCAGTGGGACCAGCCTTTCTCACAATCATACAGTCACCCAGACACCTTTCATGCCTCCCCTACTGTGGTTACAGGCCTGGAGTGAAGCTGAGGAAGAAGAAACATTAGGCGGCAACTACTGTCCTGCTATATGTTCCAGTATGCTTATTTATTTATTTATTTATTTATTTGATTTGTATCCCGCCCATCTGGTAGGTCAATACCACTCTGAGCGGCTAACATAAAAATATACAATTATAACAGCATAAATCCAAAAATATCAAATGTCAATTAACAAAACATAATAAATCATAAATAATAAGTAGAAAAAGAAGAGAAAAGTAAATTAAATTAAATTAAATGCTGGCAGGAGGGAAGGCCTTGACATAAAGCCATGTTTTTAATTGAGTTTTAAATGTACCCAGCGAAGGGGCCGCGCGAATCTCAGGAGGGAGATTGTTCCAAAGGCGAGGAGCCACCGCCGAGAAGGCCCGGTTTCTTGTCTTCTCTCTCCGGGCCTCCCTCGGCGTCAGGCCCCTCAGCCTCACCTCCAGGCTCGCGCGGGTGGTTCGGGTAGAACTTGGTGGGTGAAGGCGTTCCACCAAGTATCGAGGTCCCAAACCGTTTAGGGCCTTATAAGTGAGCATTAAAACTTTGAAGTCGATACGGAAACAAATGGGCAGCCAATGCAGTCTAGCCAGAATGGGAGGGATGTGATGGTATTTTCTCCCTCCGGTAAGAAGTCTGGCTGCTGCGTTCTGCACCATCTGAAGTTTCCGTATCAGCCTCAAAGGTAGCCCCACGTAGAGCGCGTTGCAGTGGTCTAATCTTGAGATTACGAGTGCGTGTACTAAGGTAGTGAGGGGCCCCGTGTCGAGATAGGGCCGCAGCCGGGCAATCCGCCAGAGGTGGAAGTAGGCGGAGCGGACGACCGACGTCACCTGTGTTTCCATGGTGAGCGTCGGGTCCAAGTGTATGCCCAAGCTGCGGACCCCGCTCGCCGGGGCCAAGGTCGCCCCCCCAAAGGAGAGAGGGCCAACCAGGCCACCAGCCACGGGGGGCCCCACCCTCAGGACTTCCGTCTTGTCCGGGTTCAGCCGCAGACCATTTTCCTGCATCCATTCCAGTATAGTCTCCAGGCAGCGCTGGAGGGTCAGGACGGCATCACCTGCAGTTGGCAAAAAGGAGATATAGAGCTGAGTGTCATCAGCGTACTGGTGACACATCGCTCCACACCTCCTGATGACCCCCGCTAGCGGCCTCATATAGATGTTAAATAGCATTGGGGAGATAATCGAACCCTGTGGAACCCCACAATTGGAGCTCCACGGGGCCGAGACCCTCTCCCCAAGCTGAACTCTCTGGGGACGGTCCTCCAGGAAGGAACGGAGCCAGGCTAACGCCAGGCCACCGATTCCCAACTCGGAGAGCCTCCCCAGGAGGATACCGTGGTCGACGGTATCAAAGGCCGCCGAAATATCGAGGAGGACCAACAGAGACAGTTTGCCCCTGTCGGCCTCCCTCAGCAGGTCATCATACAGGGCGACCAATGCCGTCTCTGTCCCGTGGCGCGGCCTGAAGCCCGACTGGAATGGGTCCAGTGCATCTGTTTCATCCAAGAGCGCCTGAAGCTGGTCTGCCACCACCCTCTCCACCACTTTGCTCATGAAAGAAATATTGGCGACGGGCCTGTAATTGCCAATTTCGTCCGCCGCCAAACTAGATTTCTTTCGCATGGGCCTAATGAGTGTCTCCTTGAGGGCAAGGGTCCAAGGAGGAGGTGGTGGCCCGACAGCGGTCAAGCGCTCTGGTCACAGAGTCAGGTGTAACTGGCTGAAAAGAATCAAAAATAACCGGGCAAGACGGAGCGCTGGACATCTCAGCTCGATTCACTGTATTTAAAAAGGGAGAGAGCTCCCGGCGGATGGCCTCCACTTTAGATTTAAAAAATGCCGCAAATTGGTCCGGAGAAAAACTAGGGGGAGGCCGATCTCCCGGGCCAACTCCGGATAGGTCGCGCACTATACGGAAAAGTTCCGCCTGCTGGTTGGATGCTTCGCTTATCCGGTTAGCGAAGAATGATCTACTGGAAGCCTTCACCTTACTCAGGTAAAGGTTAGTTGCGACCTTAACGGCTATCCAGTTATCGTCCGTCGGATTCTTCCTCCATCTACGCTCTAGCCTTCTCCTTATTCGCTTCATCGCCCGGAGCTCCTGGGAAAACCAGGGCGCCGGACGTGTTCTGCGTCGGAGAGGGCGTTTGGGCGCGATCGTGTCCACTGCCCGGGTGGCAGCGGTAGACCAGCTATCCACCAGAACGTCGACAGGAGCGCTAGCCAGGTCAGCGGTAATCCCTCTCATGGCATCTTGGAAACCAATCGGATCCAGTAGTCTTCGAGGGCGGGCCATAGCAATAGGCCCTTGCTCCCTGCGTGGGGGGAGAGCCACTGTGAGGTTACATTTAATCAGGTGGTGGTCTGACCATGACAAGGGGACTGACACCAGGTCCGCCACCATCAGACCACTCTCACCCCAATTGGAGGAAAAGACCAGGTCCAGTGTGTGACCGCCCACGTGGGTGGGGCCGTTGACATGTTGGGACATGTTCAAGGAAGCCATGGTTTCCAAGAACTCAGAAGCTGGCCCAGTAACCTCTGCCTCCGCATGCACGTTGAAATCACCCAAGACTAAAAGCCTCGGGGATCCCAACAATGCCGCGGAGACAAAGTCAGCCAGCTCCGGAAGGGAAGTGGCTGGGCCGCAGGGAGCGCGGTAGCCCAGCAAAATCCCAATTCCATCCCTGGCCCCAATCGACACGTGGAGGGCCTCTAGACCAGGCCTTACCGCCGAGGAGCGCCTGGTAACCTCCAAGATGGATTTATATACAATGGCTACTCCCCCCCCCGCCCTTCCAGTCTACCCTGGTGCTGGACATCATAACCGGGCGGGCAGATGAGGGCCAGAGGAGGTCCACCCTCCCCATTAAGCCACGTCTCGGTTATGCATGCCAGGTCTGCATCCTCCTCCAGAATAAGATCTTGAATTAGCTGGGGCTTGTTGGATACAGACCTGGCATTCAACAGCAGCAGGGTTAGAGTGGAAGGCTGGCTGAACTGGTTACCTCGATTCTGGGGGTTGGTCACAGCCTCAGAACAGTGAACAGCCTTCAAACATCTGTGAGGTTGCTTACTCTCAAGAAGCAACCTCACTCTTCTAAACAGTGGGTCCATGCCTGTAACGGAATGTATTGAAAAAGTACACACATAAGAATAACTGAAACATTTAAAAAAAACTGTTCATAAAAACAAGCACCCCTTTTCCTTTCTGGGCTTCTAGTTAAACAATAATTAAAGCTGGTTCAAAGGTCATTTGTTGATCTGCCATCAGCAATATGTTCATGCAAACAAGATTTAATAGTTAGTTTAAAAGTTATTTGCTTTTCTCAGCTTTGAACACCTTTGACTGGCACAATTTGAATGTTTATTAATGTGCAGCTAGATCACAAATGAAAACTCATTTATCAGCAGCTGTCTCTTTTGTTTTGTCTTTCTGTCACCATCCTGACATGGTGACACACATATGGCTTGAGGTTTATGACAAATTGAAACAAGTTCAGAGGAGGGCAACAAGGATCATCAGGGGGCTGGAAATCAAGCCCTATGAGGAAAGACTGAATGAACTGAGCATGTTTAGCCTTGAGAAAAGAAGACTGAGGGAGATATGATAGCACTTTTCAAATATTTGAAAGACTGCCATTCAGGGGAGGGGCAAGATCTGTTCTCAATCATCCCAGAGTGCAGGACATGCAACAATGGGCTCAAGTTACAGGAAGCCAGATTTCGGTTGAATATCAGGAAAAACTTCCTAACTGTTGGAGCAGTATGGCAAGAGAACCAATTACCTCAAGAGGTGTTGTGCTCCAACACTGGAAGCATTCAAGAGAAACTTAGATAACCATCTGGCAGATATCCTTTGATGTGTATTCCTGCACTGAGCAAGGGGTTGGATTTGATGGCCTTATAGGCCCCTTCCAACTTAATTATTCTATTATTCTATGGTGTCAGTACAGGTATATTGGGAATGTGATTTCTTCTCCTCTGGTCTATGGCATAGAAATGTTGATGAAATAGGCTACTGAAATCCTGCCATTTTTAAAGTCCATATGATCTACTGGAGTAGTGGAATGGTTTCATTGCACACAGTTTTGATTCCTGTGAAGTTAGAAAAAACATGCTGTGGGAAATACAAAGTGGACATTCACAATATACAGTATTTATTCAGTGGGTGGCTTCCATCAAAAGCACTGTGAGCATAGCATGTTGGAAGTTATATGCTGAGCTAACAGGAGAGGCGACAAGAGATTACAGGCTTTCCAGGAAGTCCTAAATATATTATTTGTTAAAATGGAGGGTCTGGGGGCAATAACAGCAAAGTGGTAATGTAACAAGTGTCACTGGGGAAGTAAGAAATATAAGTCATTTAAGAACAACATAAAGTCTCCTTCCTCCTTCCATATTGATGGATAAATGATTATGTTGTCTCAAAGGGAATACTCTGGAAATATCTGGGGCAAACTACTCCTTCAGATTCTTTAGGGAGCCTTTTTTAAACCAGAGCATTAGGAGTTCCAAGATCTATCTCGAAGGCTATAGTTTGACTGGAGACATCATGCTATTCTGTAGGTACACTTGCTCAGAAAGGATCCATTTTGTTTTGGCTTAAGATAGTCTTCCGCTTGGTCTCACGCCTGATTCTACTGGCCTATAAGGATATGGGAATGGATTCCTTTGCAACTGAGATGTCCATAGAATATCCAGCATATTTACGATGGTGTTCTATGATTCTAGAACCATGAGATACTGTGCCCTTAAGCTGAATTGGCTACCAACTCTATTTAAAAACAACAGCTCCACAAATTTGTAGTTTGTATCAATAGCTTCAGGCTCTTAAGTTGTGTTTGAAATCATTGATTCAACAGGATACGTTAACATGAAACACGTCTCCTTTTTTCCAGATGCACTATAACCTGTTTGATATGAATAGATTGTGGAAGAATGTATAACTCTGACTCATGCAAGACCAATCCTTAGAGCAGAATTTTAGATTCTCACCATTAGAAATATAAAGTAACTGTTCGTATTTAGAAAACTGGAAAATGACAGTTAGGTAGCACAGCATAATTCAGTTGCTCCTCTCTTGGGTTGCCACTCTGCTGGCCTGCTCACAGCAGATGTCTATGTAGAGTGGGCAAGGGCACTGCTTCCTCCAGTCTCGAATTCTACATTTATTTGTTATTTCAAGAAACAGGAATAGACACAATGGCTAGAACCCTTTTGGTGCAACTCTGATAATTTCATCAGCCAAAGGCTTTTATCTTGAATTACCAGCAGCAGTGATTTTTGGACATTAAAAGTTCCCTACCATCCTGGCTTCTCCAGGTCAAACAGGATCCCTAGGGAACTTCAGGATCAGGGGTTTGGGATAGGAAACTTTTAATTAAAGATAAAAGACTACAGCTGGATGATGTCATCAGTCCTACACATGAGGAGCTGCACCAACAGGATTCCACTCACTGTGTTGTACTGGTGAATACTACACACATAGCATATGCTAGCATAGCACTATGCAGTTTTGCCATGCACACTTTTCCTGCAGACATTCTTGCTGCCCGTACCTTCTTTCTGGATCTGTGATTGAAAGATTTAAATGCATAAACTGATAAGCTAGCCCTGTGTTCAAAGTGATATTTGAGGAACAAGCAAGGGCAACTCAAAACAGTTGAAGACAACAACATGAGAGAAGAATGAGAGTTAAAACTGATGGAACTACTGTGTTTTCCCGAAAACAAGACAAGATCTTTTTGCTCCAAAAAACACATTAGGGCTTATTTTCAGGGGATGTTTTATTTTTTTCATGTACATCCATTTACATTAATTCAAATACAGTCATGTCTCCTTCTTCTGGTTGCTGCACAATGGTGGCGGGGGGGGGGTTCACTTAACTGGGGCTTATTTATTGGGGTAGGGCTTATATTACAAGCATCCTGAAAAGTCATACTAGGGCTTATTTTAAGGTTAGGTCTTATTTTCAGAGAAACAGGGTAACCTAGATGTATTGAAACAAGCTCTTAAAAGGAGATTTCTAAGTGCTTACAGCATTTCAGTTTAGAAAGATAAGAAAGGCCAACCCCTCAGCTTCTCTGCTTTATCCTCCTGCAAGGTCAGAAGACCTGCAGTCGTAAGATTGAATTCACGCAACGGAGTGAGCCCCCATCGCTTGTCCTAGCTCCCGCCAACCTAGCGGTTTGAAAGCATGTAAGAATGTGAGTAGATAAATAGGTACCACCTCAGTGGGAAGGTAAACAGTGTTCTGTGTCTAACGCTGGCCACGTGACCACAGAGGATTTTCTGCAGACAAAACGCTAGCTCTGTCGGTTGGAAACGGAGATGAGCACTGCCGCCTAGAGTCGGACATGACTGGACAAATTGTCAAGGGGAACCTTTACCTTTTTTATTTATTGACCAGCATCCTACGTCCATAGAATGTGTATTACATTGAACTGAAATACATTAATGTAAAGTTACGAACTTCTAATTCCACCCTATTTTATTTATACAGATTTTGACTCTTCTGAATCATCATAAAGCATGTACGGTATTTCATAAAAAAACAGTATACCAGATCATAAAAGAATCTGGCAACTAAGATGGAGAAAACATGACTTGTGATTATGTACACTTGGCCTTTCATACAGACTGAAATTGACCTAGATCAGATGGTGGGACAATTGGCAAGATCCAATTGTGGCTTTTGTGGGGAAGGCAAGCAAAATTTCAATATATGCTAGACAATTGCTAGTATTAAAATTCAGCAATGCAAAAACTGCATTGAAGATTAGTTCAGAGGCAGAATTTGCCAATCCTTCAATAGCAGTAAAATGTCTATTCAAAGTCTAATCCAATGCTGGAGGCATTCAAGAAAAAAAAAATTAGATAACCATCTGTCAGGTACACTTTGATTTGGATTTCTGCATTGAGCAGGGAGGATGGTCCTCCATGACCTTATAGACCCCTTCCACCTCCACAATTCTATGATTCAATTACATTCATGAGCAAGGCACTAGGAACAACTCAGTTCTCTCAACAAGCTCCAGGATTATACATGCAGGGAGAGGGAGAGAGGGAGAAGAAGAGAGAGAGAGAGGGAGAGGGAGAGAGAGAGAGAAATTCTTTAATGTATTGCAATGTTTCTCAAAGTGTTTTGTAGCTTCATTTGTTTTTTGACAGAACACATTAATACTACATTAAACTGTATTCTTAACATTTTTTTTATTTCTCAGATAGGAAAGGATTAAGTGTGCATTGCAAGATTGATAGCACTGATATACCCTGGAAAGTGTTCATAGGGAGGAAACATACTTTAATCAAAGCTGAATTAATTTGCAATTGTGAGGAGATTATTTTTCTAGCTTCACTTTCAGCTTGATTAGGGATGGTCTAACACTATTTATAGGGTGGTATATCAACCTGTTCTCAGAAGGGAGTTTGTTTACTTGGAAACAATTTAAAGACCTTCTAAAACAGTGTGTGGAGTCTCTAGGGAAAGTTTAAGTACACACAGAATGCTTAACTGAAAGACTATAATAAACATGAGTGACCTCTTCATACAGCTACTGGCTTAGACTCATATTGCAAAATATAATCACATGAGGTTGAACCTATGAACATGGGGGTTGGTTAATAAACTAACCATGATAAACAACCACAGAAAACACTGTGTACCATTTCAATAAAGGGTGGTGTAGGCTTGAGTATTCCTTAGTTTTATGATCACCCACATAGGCAATTGACATTGGAACCAGCCAATAGGCTTTCACAGTACACTTCTCTGGCTGCCAGACCATTAAGTATTAGTCACTGCAGGGAATTGAATGGCACGTCTGCTTGGACAAGTCCATCCGGTCGAAATAGGTCTTCATTTTTCATTGAGCTATTCCTTTTTTGAGTTTTACATTTGTACTACAGATTCTACATAACTATGAAGCTGTGTTTTAAATCCATCCTACGGACTCTGCATTTGTGGAGTGAGGTCAAAACAGGCAAATTAGCTGTGTGGGTTTACATGTGTATCTTGCATATTCCATTCCTGTGATGCATTATGAAACACTTTTCTACTTAGACTTTCCTTGCTAATGCATTTCCCCTGAGAATTTGCAGAACTATTTCAACTACTCTTGCTATTCAGATCCATTCCTTCCCACAAATGAATAAATATGTACTCATATCCGTAAGACAGCTTGCAGGGGAATGCGTCTCACTTTCATGCATTCTATTCCAACCAACACTGAGAACATTTAATCTTGTGCCTATGATAGCCTTAACATCTTGTACCCTATCACAGATATAAATGGGAATTTCACACTACTAGAAAGAGGAGACTCTTAGATTCCCACTGTGACACTGAGATTCATCCTATTTTTGGAAGCACTTCAGGTGGGGGTGGATGGACGCACATCCCTTTCCCTCATTGTTTAAGTGTAACACAGGTTTTCATTAATAGAGATCAAATTTATAGCTAAGGAGATAGCTTTCATTTGTTTTACCAGAATATTTTAACCATTCAAAAACTGTGGGCTTCCAGAAATATAGGTAATGCGTGATTAGGGTGAAGTGTAAAGATTTTAGTTGTTTCTAGAATGTAACTACCTAAACGTCAAGCACCTGTAAACTTTAATCACTCATCCTTTTTCTCTTCTGAATCTTATTTGAATGTGTAAATACTGATACAATATATTGGGATTAGCTTTCCTTTTCAAAGAATGGCTCATCAAGACATGAAATTGTCCTATTGAAGATATTAGTTCAGGCAAATGCAACATTGGCTGCAAACAAATTGCAACACCTCACCCATAACCCTACATAATATTATACAGCATATATCCCAGAGGAATCAAGGGAGCTGATGCTGAACAGAGCAGAACTTCAGCATGTGCACTTAAATTAAAGCATATCGCACACTATCCTACATTTTGCATGCTCCTGAATAAACATAATTACTATCTTTTTTGGGAAAAGGGAAATGTTTCTATAAAATATTGTTTATAGCACAATTCTAGGTAGGCCTACTTGGAAATAAGCCCCTCTTATTTTGGTGGATCTTACTATTAGGTAATCTTCAAGGATTGCTGCCTTTCATGGCGAAGGGGCTTGAGTAACTCAGAGAAGCTATGGGCTATGCCGTGGAGGGACACCCAACACAGACAGGTCATGGTGGAGAGTTCTGACTAAATGCAATCCACCTGGAGTAGGAATTGGCAAGCCACTCCAGTATCTTTGCCCAGAATACCCCATGAGCAGAAACAAAAGGCTAAAAGATATGATGCTGTAATATGGGCCCCTCAAGTCAGAAGGCATCCAACATGCTACTGAGGAAGAGAGGAGGACAAGTACAAGTAGCACCAGAGCTAATGAAGTGGTTGGGCCAAAGCCGAAAGGACGCTCAGCTGTGGACGCGCCTGGAAGTGAAAGGAAAATCCAATGCTGCAAAGAAAAATACTGCATAGGAACCTGGAATGTAAGATCTATGAACGTTGGGAAGCTGGAGGTGGTCAAACAGGAGATGGCAAGAATAAACATTGACATCCTGGGGGTCAGTGAACTAAAATGGACAGGAATGGGTGAATTCAATTCAGATGATTATCATATCTACTATTGTGGGCAAGAATCTTGTAGAAGGAATGGAGTAGCTCTCATAGTCAACAAAAGAGTGGGAAAAATTGTAATGGGATATAATCTCAAAAATGATAGAATGATTTCAATATGAATCCAAGGCAGACCTTTCAACTTCACAATAATCCAAGTTTATGCACCAACCACCAATGCTGAGGAGACTGAAATTGACCAATTTTATAAAGATTTATAACACCTTCTAGAACTGACACCAAAGAAAGATGTTCTTCTCATTCTAGTGGACTGGAATGCTAAAGTAGGGAGTCAAGAGATAAAAGGAACAACAGGACAGTTTGGCCTTGGAGTTCAGAATGAAGCAGGGCAAAGGCTAATAGAATTTTGTCAAGAGAACAAGCAGGTCATCACAAACACTATTTTCCAACAACACAAGAGGCGACTCTACACATGGGAATAACCAGATGGGCAATACCAAAATCAGATTGATTATATTCTCGGCAGCCAAAGATGGAGAAGCTCTACAGAGTTAGCAAAAACAAGAGCTGGAGTTGATTGTGGCTCTGATCATCAGCTTCTCATAGCAAAATTCAAGCATAAACTGAAGAGAGTAGGAAAAACCACTGGGCCACTCAGGTATAATCTAAACCAAATCCCTTACGAATACACAGTAGAAGTGAAGAACAGATTTAAGGAACTCGATTTGGTGGACAGAGTGCACAAAGAACTATGGATGGAGGCTCATAACATTGTCCAGGAGGCAGCAACAAAAACCATCCCAATGAAAAGGAAATGCAAGAAAGCAAAGGGGCTTCCAACAAGACCTTACAAATAGCAGAGAAGGGAAACAAAATGCAAGGGAGATAGGGAAAGTTACAGAAAATGGAATGCAGACTTCCAAAGAATAGCAAGGAGAGGCAAGAGGGCCTTCTTAAATGAACAGTGCAAAGAAATAGAGGAAAATTATAGAGATCTGGTCAGGAAAATTGGAGCTATTAAAGGAACATTTTGTGCCAAGATGGACATGATAAAGGACAAAAATGGGAGGGACCTAACAGAAGCAGAAGACATCAAGAAGAGGTGGCAAGAATACACAGAGGAATTATAACAGAAAGATCTGGATACCCCGGACAATCCAGATAGTGTGGTTGCTGACCTTGGTGCTACATTCAATATGCCAGCAAGTTTGGAAAACTCAGCAGTGGCCAGAGGATTGGAAAACATCTACTTCTGCTTCATTGACTATGCAAAAGCCTTTGACTGTGTGGAGCACAGCAAACTATGGCAAGTCCTTAAAGAAATGGGAGTGCCTGATCACCTTACCTATCTCCTGAGAAACCTATACGTGGGACAGGAAGCAACAGTTAGAACTGAATATGGAACAACTGATTGGTTCAAAATTGGGAAAGGAGTATGACAAGGCTGTATATTGTCCCCTGGCTTATTTAACTTATATGCAGAATACATCATGCAAAAGACCGGACTGGAGGAATCTCAAATCGGAATTAAGATCGCAGGAAGAAATATCAACAACCTGCAATATGCAGATGATACCACTCTGATGGCAGAAAGTGAGGAGGAATTAAAGAACCTATTAATGAGGGTGAAAGAGGAGAGTGCAAAAATCTATCTGAAGGTCAACATCAAAAAAACTAAGATCACGGTCACTGGTCCCATCACCTCCTGGCAAGTAGAAGGGGAAGATATGGAGGCAGTGACAGATTTTACTTTCTCGGGCTCCGTGATCACTGCAGATGGTGACAGCAGCCACGAAATTAGAAGATGCCTGCTTCTTGGGAGGAAAGCGATGACAAACCTAGACAGCATCTTAAAAAGCAGAGACATCACTTTGCCAACAAAGGTCCACATAGTCAAAGCTATGGTTTTTCCTGTAGTGATGTATGGAAGTGAGAGCTGGACCATAAAGAAAGCTGACCGCTGAAGAATTTATGCTTTTGAATTGTAGTGCTGGAGGACGCTCTTGAGACTGGACGCCCTGGACTGCAAGGAGAACAAACCTATCCATTCTAAAGGAAATCAACCCTGAGTGCTCACTGGAAGGACAGATCCTGAAGCTGAGGCTCCAATACTTTGGCCATCACATGAGAAGAGAAGACTCCCTGGAAAAGCCCCTGATGTTGGGAAAGTGTGAAGGCAGGAGGAGAAGGGGACAACAGAGGACGAGATGGTTGGACAGTGTCACCGAAGCTACCAACATGAATTTGACCCAACTCTGGAGGCAGTGAAAGATAGGAGGGCCTGGCATGCTCTGGTCCATGGGGTCACGAAGAGTCGGACATGACTTAATGACTAAACAACAACTATTAGGTACATGATTTGAAGAGCCCCTTCCCAAAATTAATTCCTGAGAGCTGCTTACATGACTGAGGTTCAAATGTGCTCCCCAGCATCCCAGAAGGGCCCAGATTCTGCACAGATTAAATTTCATATGTTTTTCTCAGAAAGTTGCTTTGTGTCCTTTAGTGGGAAGAAATTTTGTTAGTTTTAGGGCCCCGAGTGCTCCTGATTCATCCAGCCATCCCTTTCTGAGAAGGATAATTTTGGGTGGTGGTGGTTGTTTATTTAATTATGTATTTATTCATTCATTCATTCATTTGTTTATTATCATCCATTAGAGGCATTAAAGAAGAACCTTTCTGGAAACTACATATATAGGAGAGAGGGCAGGGCACCAGAGCAAGTGCAGTTGTCCATGGTCCAGAGATGAGCACATGCTCTTCTCAAATCTCTGGAAGCTACCAATTCCTAACTTGACGTTCAGTCTAGTGAACCATTTTTATTGGGACATGGAAATAACATCATTATGCAGCAACAGCATCACTTACAAAATGCCAGTGTTCCACGCATATTCCACTAATTTCTGCATTCAGCCATCCCATTGTTTTGATTTTTGTTAATTTTCATCTTCCATCTGGGAATCTCTTCTTTGTACCATCTGCTGTTTATCATCTCATGAAACAGAAGCCTGAACATTTCTATAGTGCCAGTATCTCTTAAAATTGCTATACAAATTACAGTGCAAGACTATAGCATTCAAATTACATCAGAACTAAAAAGATCTCCCCCCAGTGATTAATATCACAGGCATTTAATGTACTTTTTTTAAAAAAAAAAATCTGTGGTGATCCCCTCTGAAGCCCCTATTCCCCCAGGCCTTCACGAGGTTCTCGCTCTTCTTCTTTCTTCGCTGCTACCAGGTATTACTGCCTTAATACCATTTTATTAAGGAGACATGTGTGTTTTTAAAACTTAAGTTATTTATTAGATCAGGGAAGTTCATATAGGATTATTACTCAATAAGTAAATCACAGGTTGCTAATCACTTGTATTTAAGTCAATTCTACTTTAACTTCAAAACTCTATTAACTCTCTGTTCCATTCAGCGTTCTTACAGACCTCTAACTCACTCTAAGTTCACTTTTAAGTTTCACACTGTCTCTCACTCACAGAATCTCTCTCTCAGACTCCACACACCAGCCTTTGTATCCAGCCCCCTCCCCCCTTGGCTCCACCTTCCGTCCTCTCATTGGCTCCTACTCCACTGTTTAGCTGTGATGGACAGGTGAGGGCAGGGCTGTTCGCTACAAATCCTTTAATGCTTATACAGGTACTTATGTGCAAGAGCCAATGATCAGGCATTAAAAGACAATCTTTCAACTATCACCCTTTCCCTTGAAATTAGAAGCTATGTATGAGTGAGGTGTGGATGTGGGAGGGTGGTGTATGCATATGTGTATAACTGACTTGTTGCCATTTTCTGTGTCCGTCAAGGCTCACAGTTCTACTGTGTTTTTTTTAACTCACTAATTGTACTACTGCATAACAACAATAATCAGAATTAGCAGCATGTAGATTAAGTATTTAAGCCTACAGTTTCAGGGCTAGACAAGAAAAAGCTCATAATGTGGTGGTAATATAAAAATATACTAGGTTGATACGGGGGGGGGGGGCTCTCTACCCAGCAGTGATGATGGAATGTCACAAGAGCATAATATTACTATTTTGACAGGTCCATGCAGGAGACTGTAGTTTGAATGCCCAGGTCCTAAGTCAGAACTGGGCAACCTTCAAAGTTCTTGGTACTACACCCACATCCACAATTCTGGATTTGGAATCTCACATCCCTTGACCTCCATTCCCCCCATTTTTAAAACCAATGAAATCCCTCTAGTGGTTAATCTTTTTTTAAAAAAATATTTTTTGCAAATTTGCTTAGGAGCTTTCAATACATGGCAAAATTGCTTTCCATGCCCCCTAGAGGGCATAAGGGTACATTTTTGGACACTTAAAAAAATGGAAGTATGGGACCCTGAGGGGCCCAGGAGTGATGGGAGACCACATTTTTGCCCTGAAGGAGCTGCATGCAGCCTGCGAGCTCTATTTGTGAACACCTGTCCTAAGGTGTGGAAAGATTAGATCCTGCTCTTGGAATTATGCTGAGATATGGACAGGGATTTTATGCAGATATTTCAAAACTGGTGATCTGTGATCCCTTTATTTCATTCTCTAGCTGCACTACTTTGAACTGTCAGCATTTTCTGAAAAAAGTTATAGTGCCATAACAGAATAGTCCAAATAAGATTTCATTAGGGCATTGATAACTTGTGATCAATATATCTCTGCCAGAGATAAGCTGAAAATGTCACACCATCTTTATTTGGCAAAGGTTTCTGTGCATCATAAGGCTCAGGTAGTGACGAACAAGGCCAGCTCTATTAGCATCCTGAGAATATAAAAATATTACTTCAAAAGGTGTTCATCCCACCTAGAAGAAGTTAAATGAGCCACCTGTAAATCACAGTACTTTCATTCCATTACTGGTTCAAAGCAGTGATTCAGATTTTCCACAAATTTAAAAGAATTTGATGCAATGAGGGAAATGATGGGGAAAAAAGGATGAGGTCACTGGAAGTCCCAGCTTTACTATGTTGCTAAGACCTGATGACTGGAAACAGGTGCTTCAGAGCTATGGTGTCAGCAGCTAGGTCATTTCTGCATTCCATTGAGTGATCAGAATATCAACAAAGATGCCAGTTACACTAAGAGGAAACTCTTCCAAAGCCTTCTAAAGTCCCTCTGAACATCCATACTTTTCCCAATGGAAGAACATTCTAGGTTTTCTTTACATAAACAGATTGCTTCTTTTCATTGCCATTAGATGTACAAACTAATTGTGCATTGTTGCATTAATTCTACAATGAAATATCAAATATCCATCCTTAAATATTTCAGAATTCAGAGCTTTCAAAACTCAGATACATCATATGTTTTGTAACAGGAGATTTCAAGGAGAAGTCAAGGTCATGATTCATATTCTCCCACCTCAAAATGTTAAAATTATTTCAGTGTGACAATTGAGCATGTCATTTAAGGATCTGTGTCCTTTGAAATCACTTAGATGTGATATCTTAATCTGTGATTTAAATGTGAGTCTTATCTGTACTGTATTTAACTAGGCTAAATTATCCCAAGTGTTTAACGAAATACTGAATGTGTGTTTCCCCGAAAATAAGGCAGGGTCTTATATTAATTTTTGCTCCAAAAAAACCCAGTGGGGCTTATTTTCAGGGGATGTTTTTTTCCCCATGTACAACAATCTATGTTTATTCAAATATAGTCATGTCATCTTCTGGATGCTGCAAAGTGGTGGAGGGCGGGCTTTCACTTAACTAGGGCTTATTTTTAGGTTAGGTCTTATTTTCTGGGAAACAGGGTGGTAGTTTTTCAGAATGTCCACTAACAATGCGGTCCTATGTGTGATGCAAGAGCTGCTGAGCATGGTGCGGCATATTCTGAGGTACCTGAATTGCAGTCTTTGTTGATTAAATACAGGGCATCCCCCCCTACCCCACCCTGCATGGGTAGATACTGTTCCTCAAATCATTTGCCTTCTCCTTTTCCTTAATTGCATCTACGGAGCCTAAAACGCTGAAGAAGTGTACTTAGGACTTGAAATTTCCCTTCACAAATTGCTCCTTGTGAGATACAAATCAAGTTTACACCCTCTACAATGTGGGCATCCTGCTCACTTTTGAGGTACTCCATTAGCACAAAATACTCAGGCAACGTTTGCTGTTCTGCATCGTTACATCTCATGTATGGAAACAGCGGGAGCTGCTGACACAACTATTTTAAAGTGCATTCCGCAGATAGTATATTCCCCCTCTTGAAATGAAGATTTCATTTTATTTAAATAGCTGTCAGGATTTTAACATTAATTTCATTGCTTCCAGGGTCATATCTCACTGATTACAAACTCAGTGTGAAAAGTGTGAAAAAGACACTTTTTGAAAAATGAGATGAGAATGAAAACTTTCTAAAGGGAACATAACACTCCCTCCCTATAATAATGTCATAATAGCTACACCTTTGGCTTCCTTATGTTTTACTATTTTTAAACTCTATTCATTATACAGCTTCATGTTACCCTTCATCTGGCCCATTATTCACATTCATCAATTTGCTATTATAGAGAATGTTTGGTGGTAATAAAGAATGTATCCATAGTCAAATGTTTTTCTTCTCCAGGTCTTCCCATTTCATTTTATAGCATCCACAGTTTTGCATAGTTTTACAGTAATTAAAAAAGCAATCTAAGGGACAATCTGCAGATTCCCCCAGCACCGCTTTCTTGGTACTGCAAGAGGAACATATCAATGGAAAAAATTTGCAGGATACGATCTAATACCACATGCTCATACAATTAATGCCCATGCCTCAAGGTGTGGAAAGGAAGCATTTCCTTTAGAAATAATAATTTCAGGTTCTAGATTGAGAGGATACCTTTGTATAGAAATAAGTCTCTAGCTCACCTACTATAAAAATCTGGGGACTGGTTTGTTTATATTATGCCACCTGTCTCCCCATAGGGGACCCATGACAATTAAAACTGTACAATGATCAACAGTTTTAAAATACCATAGAAACTATATTTTAAAAAACTCAACCAACCATTTATCAATATTAAAACAAAGATTAAAAGCAATTTTCAAAACACTTTTAAAAAAACATAAAAATCTTTAAATTCAATAAATATAGTATTTCTGTAGAAACAACCCCCCCCCCCAATTGCTCCAAAGTCTGGCTGAAGAGGACAAGAGGGATGTTTCTAAGGCATAAGCTCTTCGAAAATTAATTAGAATATGCAAAAGTATAAAACTGGGATTTGTACTCTTGATATCCTATATAAAATGACATGTAGTCAAGATTGCAAAGAATAGACATATTGTGTGAAATGAAGACAGTTGTCTTTGTGTAGAACTAAGTGCATTATAATCATGCAATCATTATTTAAAAGCATGACCCCACTTCTCATACCCCAAGCAACAAAACATGAACTTCACCTGGCACTTGCTACAGGGCAAATATTTGCTATTCAACTTACTTAGGTTTTCCCCACTGGCTCTTGTTATATATGTTACAGAATAAAATACATTTCCTGATGTGCAGGAGTTTGTTTCCATTCTAGCCATTTCTCCCAGTGCCTGCAAACTATATTCATGAATTTTCTATCCAATAATTTTTAGCTGCTTGTTTCCATTTCTAGGCTATGTGTGCATACACAGGAGAATAAAGTGTATTGAGCCTCAGCAATAGCAGTTGATAACCAACATAAGTTAGGACATAACAACAAATCACTTTGATCAAGCCGTGTTCCTAAAGAACCACTTCAGTTTCTTGTTGTAAAGCTTTTGAGTAGCAATGCCTCCCCTTAGTATAACATATGGAAGTGTCACAGAATGTCATAAAAGCATCACACCACACAAAATCATTCCTTTTTAAAAGACTGATATTACTGAAATCTGAGAGAAAGAAAAAAAGCTGTTGGTTCTGCACTAACATGCATGTGGCTAAATAAAAAAATAATACTTAAATCACTTTTTTTTAACCATAAAGGATACACTGGCATTTCTAGGATACATATTTGTTTGGAAAATACATCCACATAAAGTCAATGTACTTGCTTTCAGGGAAATTTTATTACAGCTGCTTTCCAGCTCCTGATTTGTGCATGGAAAAAATACAGATGAGAAAAATTAAATGGCACAACTGAGGAGACAGACCACCAAGACTATTCCAAATGCCGTGCACATTTAAGGGAGCTGGTTTTTATCTTTGAGATAGCTGAAGAGTGTGTTGAGTCCTCCATCTATAATCTGTGGCAATGGTTTAGACAAAGGATTGTGGGAAATATGGAGCCCCTTATCCATTGGATTCCAAGCAATTTTGGTCAAACGATGCAGCAAATAGAGTTCATCTGGGAGAGTTTGAATAGAGTTGTAATCGATATTTAAGAGCTCAAGTGCAGTGACTGAGCAGATAGACCTTGGCAAACTGCGAATGTTGTTGTAGTCGGCAATGAAGATCTGTAGGTTGACTAGAAATTGGATGCTGTCTCCAATGTTTTCGAGTTTGTTGCAACCTACATGTAAAAAATCTAGATTCCTTAGTGAAAAGACACTTAGGGGAATGTACATAAACCGATTGTTGCTAAGATTCAGCTTTCTTAGGTTTATCAATTCTGTGATGCTTGGAGGGAGATGGGAGATATAGTTGTGGGAGAGACTCAAAACCTCCAACTTCTTGCAGTGTCCAAGTTCTGTTGGTACTTCAGTCAAGCAATTCATATTCACAAATAAAACCTTCAAGTGCCTGAGCAGCCCAATTTCTTTTGGCAGAGATTTCATGCGATTCCCACATAGGTTTAGCACCACTAGTCTCTCAAGTTTCCCTAGTGCAGGTGGAAGAGCCACCAGTTGGTTGTGTGAGAGATTCAGTTTTTGGACCTGTGGCAACCCCCAGAGAAAGTCAGGAGTCCTTGTCATTCCCTTCATTATAAGACTCAGGCTGACATACTGTAGTCCACGCTTTAATAGTGCCTTTGGGTCTTTTCCAGAGAGAAGAGCTTCTTCCCACAGGGGTAGCTTCTGACTTCTCTTCAGCACCATCGTGTTTTGCTTCCCTTGATCCTTGGAGTTCTTTCCACCCATATAACCTCCAGCTTTGCTACTTCTGTTAACTGAAGCTTCGTTTTGTTGCCTCTTGCGATTAATAGCAGATGAAAAAATTTGGCTTCCAGAAGATTCATAAAACGAGATCGATCCAAGAAGATGTGCAAAGACTCTGAAGAGCACCTTTCCTTCTGAAGGGCCTCTGCAGCTGCCGAAAAAAGGTTCACTTTTCCCGGATGGGGCTTTAAGATGTTTTCTTTGGTGTTCTATGCTGTAATGACACACTTGCTACTGACACTTCTGAGCAAATGACTTCCATTCAAATTAAATACCACAAGGCAGCTGTCACTGTCATTTTGTCTGGAACTTTATTGGATGAGTACGCATCCTCATTGCACAGAGGTCACCGCAATGCTGTATATAACTTCACCATGTCAGCTTTCTTGGATATCTGGTACATGAGGTAGCAGCAGGACAATTAGGAAGAGTAACTATAAAAAACCATGAAGATAAGATGACCCCCCCCCCCTTCAGTACTGTTTATTCAGCTGAGGAACAACTTTCATATTCACTCCAGAGTGTTTATGGCTCAGTTTTTAAAGTTTTTGAATTCTTCACATAAACTTGATTTGGGGCTTCCAAGAAAATTAAATCTTATTACAGATTTTGTGATGACTTTTAAAACTCACAGAAAACCATTAGACCAGCTTCATTCATATACTGTAAAATGAAACCAAAAAGTTCTATTTTAGGAGTTTCACTCTCTTTAACGTAGCTGAGCTTTAGAGATGACTGAATTCTCTGCTGCCTATCCTTGTTTAATCTGGAAATGATTCAAAGCCTTAAATACAGAGAGCGAGAGAGTGAGAGAGCGAGAGAGAGCAGAAGGAATTTAGGTACATTTCCAAGTTAATCCAAGGCTCATCCAAGCTAGTTCCACTAATGATCAAATTACTCCCCATGTCAGCCCACCACCATCAAAATGCAACCTTATTTTCTGTTCTTGGAGTCTCCAAAGCAGTAAGGAGTTGCAGGAGAAGGAAAGTTAGAGTACTTGCTCTCTCCCCTTCCTCTCCATGACTCTGACGTGCTGTAAAGCAACATGTCAAGAGCCAAAGGAACCTGTCAAGTGTTATCTTCTTCTATGAAGATAAATGCAAAAAAGACAAGAATTACTTCTCCTACTGTCTCAGCCTTTGTGCATCAAAGGTAATGGATGTTTTCATTGGTTAGTAGATGGTGGGAGGTGTATTTGGCCATGAGAATATTGCTATGGAGTGGGAAGAGAAGCTGCTTGTCCTCTGTCTGGTTGAAGATTAAATAATCATCTCTCATTTAGGGTGGGCTTTTCTGAGTCTCTGATATCCTCCTTTGAAACAGAGCTTGGAAAAGTCTGTTGCATCCATGGAAATTGTTAACAAACTGTAGTGCCTAATTCAAAATGTTGGAAGAAGTCCTGAAAATGGTTGGCATGGCATTTCAACCACTAACAAAACATATATTTGCCAAGATGCTTCAGAAGGTTTCTATCACTACTATTTATTTATTTGTGCAAATCAGAAAAAAGGATCTATATAGCAGGGTTATATATTAAGGACTGACTAGGTGCCTCTTTGACCCGAGTGACTGGATAGTATTTGACATAGGTTAAGGTATCCCCTATTCAGCTTAAGCAACAGGTGGAAGAGATGGCAGAGCAGGCTAAGAAATAATTGGCCAGCCAGCCAGCCAGCCAGCCAGCCAGCCAGCCAACCAACCAACCAACCAACCAACCAACCAACCAACCAACCAACCAACCAACCAACCAACCAACCAACCATAAATCAAAATCAAAATAAGAATGTATTAATTGAACAGTCATTTAGCTCTGAATTGATATGTCCCAGTTCAATTGGAAGTTATCCATGAATATCAGGGGAAGCAACCCTTGTGGAATAAGATAGACCTTTAACCATGTGTATATAGAGAGGATGCTAATCCAGGCTTCTTCTTTTAGGCACCTTGTCTCCAGTCTTATCCTGGCATTTGAGAGACATCTAGGGACCTGTACATGGTTCTTAAAAATCTGGATTGTACTCTTTTCTGAGGTGCAAAATGAGCATTGACTAGCCCTAAGAATGACCCGTATAACAGTTAGGATAATGTCTTGGCCTTATAGAGTTTTAGCGCTGCTGAAACAAATGCACTTCCTTGAGAGTACTGTAATTTTACTATCCTGTTTGCTGATATTTCTCCTTGGTCTGCAGCGTGTTTGCTGTATTTGAGCTCTAAGTTCTACAAGCGTAGAGCCCAAAGCTTGTAGAACTACCCCAAGATATTTAGTTTTTTACCTGCTCAATACCGTTTTCATTTATTGACCATACTCTCTATTTTGGTCTATGCCCAAAAGCAACAGTCTGGGTTTTCTGGAAATTAATTGTCAGGGATTCATCTTCAGAATAAGAGGAGAGCTTTCTCAAAGCCCTCCTCAGCCCAACAGGTGTTCTAGAAAGTATTACTGTGTCATCCGCATATAGTAATACTGGGGGTGGGTGGGTTTGAATATCAAGAGTATTTAAGTAGTTGGGAAGGTAATTTATATAAAAATAGATAATGCAGGTGCTGAAATACATCCTTGCCTGACACCTCCATAGGTTTGGATTTGTTGTTTAGTCGTTAAATTGTGTCTGACTCTTCAAGACCACATGGACCAGAGCCCATGTGATAATGGTCTTAGCCTCCCCATATATACACATGCTTCCCCATTCCTTTGCCATAGCAAGGAGGCATTCCAAAGTTTTTACTGCTATTCTTTATGAGTACAATTTGTTGTGTGATCAAAAGTGGGTGCATCGTTTTAACTATTTCTTGTTGTTTAGACCCCAAGGACCAGAGCATGCCAGGCCCTCCTGTCTTCTACTGCCTCCTTCAGTTTGGTCAAATTCATGTTGGTAGCTTCAATGACACTGTCCAAACATCTCATCTTCTGTCATCCCCTTCTCCTCTTGACTTCACACTTTCCCAACATCACGGTCTTTTCCAGGGAGTCTTCTCTTCGCATGAGATGGCCTCAGCTTCAGGATCTGTCCTTCCAGTGAGCACTCAGGCTTGGTATCCTAATGGATAGGTTTGATCTCCTTGCAGTCCAGGGGACTCTCAAGAGTCTCCTCCAGCACCACAATTCAAAAGTATCAATTCTTCGGTGGTCAGCCTTCTTTATCGTCCAGCTCTCACTTCCATACATCACTACTGGAAAAACCATAGCTTTCACTATGTGGACCTTTGTTGGCAAGTTGATGTCTCTGCTTTTTAAGATGCTGTCAAGGTTTGTAATCATTATCCTCCCAAGAAGCAGGCGTCTTTTAATTTCGAGGCTGCTGTCCCCATTTGCAGTGATCATGGAGCCCAAGAAAGTAAAATCTGTCACTGCCTCCATATCTTCCCCTTCTGTTTGCCAGGAGGTGATGGGACCAGTGCCCATGATCTTAGTTTTTTTATGTTGAACTTCAGACCATTTTTTTTGCCCTCTCCTCTTCCACCTCCATTAAGAGGTTATTTAATTCCTCCTCACTTTCTGTCATCAGAGTGGTATCATCTGCATATCTGAGGTTGTTGATATTTCTTCCAGCAATCCTAATTCCGACTTGAGATTCATCCAGTCCAGCCTTTCGTATGATGTATTCCTTGTCGTACTCCTTTCCTAATGTTGAACCAACCAGTTGTCCCATATCCAGTTCTAATTGTTGCTTCCTGTCCCACATATAGATTTCTCAGGAGATATATAAGGTGGTCAGGCAATCCCATTTCTTTAAGGACTTGCCATAGTTTGCTGTGGCCTACACAGTCAAAGGCTTTTGTGTAGTCAATGAAGCAGAAGTAGATGTCTTTCTGGAACTCTCTGGCTTTCTCCATAATCCAGCACATGTTAGCAATTTGGTCTCTAGTTCCTCTGCCCTTTCAAAATCCAGCTTGTGCTTCTGGCGGTTCTCGGTCCACATACTGCTGAAGCCTACCTTGTAGGATTTTGAGCATAACCTTGCTAGCATGTGAAATGAGTGCAATTGTACGTTAGTTGAAGCATTCTTTGACACTGCCCTTCTTTGGGATTGGGATGTAGACTGATCTTGTCCAGTCCTCTGACCACTGCTGAACTTTCCAGACTTGCTGGCATATTGAGTGCAGCACCTTAACAGCCTCATCTTTTAAGATTTTAAATAGTTCAATTGGAATGCCATCACCTCCACTGGCCTTGTTGTTAGCCAGGCTTTCTAAGGCCCACTTGACTTCACTCTCCAGGATGTCTGGCTCAAGGTCAGCAGTCACACTATCTGGGTTGTTTGGGACATCCAAATCTTTCTGGTATAATTCCTCTGTGTATTCATGCCACCTCTTCTTGATGTGTTCTGCTTCTGTTAGCTCCCTACCATTCCATTATCATGTCAATCTTTGCACAAAATATTCCTTTAATAACTCAAATTTTCTTGAATAGGTTTCTGGTTTTTCCCTTTCTATTCTTTTCTTCTATTTCTTTGCACTGTTCATTTAAGAAGGCCCTCTTCTCTTTCTTGCTATTCTTTGGAAGTCTGCATTCCATTTTCTTTACCTTTCCCTATCTCCCTTGCATTTTGTTTCCCTTCTCTTCTCTGCTATTTGTAAGGTCTTGTTGGACAGCCACTTTGCTTTCTCACATTTCCTTTTCTTTGGGATAGTTTTCGTTGCTGCCTCCTGTACAATGTTACAGGCCTCCATCCATAGTTCTTTGTGCACTCTGTCCACCAAATCTACTTGTTAAAATCTGTTCTTCACTTCTGCTGTGTATTCATAAAGGATTTGGTTTAGATTATACCTGACTAGCCCAGTGGTTTTTCCTACTTTTTTCAGTTTAAGCTTGAATTTTGCTATAAGAAGCTGATGATCAGAGCCACAATAAGCTCCAAGTCTTGCTTTTGCTGACTGCTTCTCCATCTTTTGCTGCAGTGTACATAATCAATCTGATTTTGGTGTTGCCCATCTGGCGATTTCCATGCGTAGAGTCAACTTTTATGTTTTTGGAAAAGAGTGTTTGTGATGACCATCTTGGTCTCTTGACAAAACTCTATTAGCCTTTGCCCTGCTTAATTTTGAACTCCAAGGCCAAATTCCAACTTTCCTGTTGTTCTTTTTATCTCTTGACTCCCTACTTTAGCATTCTAGTCCCCTATAATGACAAGAACATCTTTCTTTGGTGTCAGTTCTGGAAGATTGTACGTCATTATATAATTGGTTGATTTCAGCCTCTTCAGTAATGGTGGTTGGTGCATAAACTTGGATTACTGTGATGTTGAAAGGTCTACCTTGGATTTGTATTGAAATCCTTTTATCATTTTTGATATTATATCCCATACAGCTTTTCCCACTCTTTTGGTGACTATGAGGGCTACTGCATTCCTACTACGGGCTTCTTGCCCACAATAGTAGATATGATAATAATCTGAATTGAATTCACCCCTTCCTGTCCATTTTATTTCACTGATGCCCAGGATGTCGATGTTTACTCTTGCCATCTCCTGTTTGACCACATCCAGTTTACCAAGGTGCATAGATCTTATATTCCAGGCTCCTATGCAGTATCTTTCTTTTGCAGCATTGGACTTTCCTTTCACTTCCATGCACGTCCACAGCTGAGCATCCTTTCGGCTTTGGCCCAACCACTTTATTAGCTCTGGAGCTACTTGTCCTTGTCCTCTGCTCTTCCTCAGTAGAATGTTGGACGCCTTCCGACCTGAGGGTCCCATCTTCCAGCGTCTTTTAACCTTTTGTTTCTGTTCATGGGGTTTTCTTGGCACAGATACTGGAGTGGCTTGCCAAAGCCTGCTCCAGGTGGATTGCGTTTAATCGGAACTCTCCACTATGACCTGTCTGTCTTGGGTCTCCCTGCATGGCATAGCCCATAGCTTCTCTTCTTACTCAAGCCCCTTCACCACAGCAAGGCAACAATCCATGAAGGGTTAAAAATTATTATAAAATTATTAAAAATTATTAGAAGGTATATAAAACCAACTTTATAAAAAGCATTACATAAAATGAGTAGAGTTTACATTCTAAAATGTTAACAAAAACTAAAGAACGGCACTGCTTAGAATAATATATATAGTACAGATTTCAAAATTAGATGGTTATACAGGCTATGCCAGTTGTCCTTGATATATATGAAATGTATGAACATTTTTCTTTCTCTATATTTTTTCTTCTGTACTTCTAGAGATTTCAAAATTCATGAAAATATTATTTTAAAAAATCATCACATCGATATTGGTGATGTTCTCAGAATAGCTCCTGTGTGATAGGGCTGGCTGAAAATAATGACAAACAAAAAGTGCCCAAGTGAATAATACCATGAGATATTGGGGATATGATCCTATGTTTCTCCTGGTGCAGCAGTAATGGTGGAACCACACTGCCCCTCACAATAGCTTTCTTTGATTGATGTACCATTTTGATTCTGCTGCTTTACAAAGATTTCAGATTAGAGAGATTGAATTGTGCTCCATTGTGTTACTTCCTAAATGAGCATTATGGAAGGACCAGACAAGATTCGCACCAGTTTCATGATACAATGAGATTTGTAGGATTACAAGCAGCTTTTTATCACTGGTTGTTTGCAAGCAAAGCAAAAGCAAGGTGGTCTGGAGCAATACCTAGTTTCCTGGTCGTTTTCCATTCCATTACTTTGACCCATTATGTCTTGAGATAATGGAGAGTGGAATACCATAAACAAACAAATAAAGAAACAAGTGGGGAAAAGACCCTGGTGTTGGGAAAGTGTGAAGGCAAGAGCAGAAGGGGACAACAGAGGACAAGATGGTTGGACAGAGTAATTGAAGCTACCAACATGAATTTGACCAAACTGAAGGAGGCAGTAGAAGACAGGAGGGCCTGGTGTGCTCTGGTCCATGGGGTCACGAAGACTCGGACATGACTTAACGACTAAACAACAACAACAATAGTCAAAAGAGAAAAATATGGCAATGACATAAAATTTCTACTGCCTTTTCCTATTCTTTAAAACCAATCTAACCGGAATACTCATATATCTGAGAAATGTTAGCAAAATGTTACCCAGCAAGTGGGAAGAACTTAGTTTTAAATATTGCATCTCTCCAGCTCAAACAGGTTATTTGAAACCAAATTTTAATGAGACATGCAAACAACTTTGTACATTTATTAAGTCTACCCACACTTCTTTCCCTGCATTACTCCCACACTCTTATGCAAAACCTGTCCAACAGCACAACATATGGGGAAAGACTGGAGAACTCTGGGGAGCTCTTGCTCTGTGTTCACAATTCCCTCTTTCAGCTTAGTATTCATCGGCAGCATAGACATACCACACTTCCTGGCGGCAGTCAGCATGGAACTGAAATGCTCAGTGCTCTGTTTTGGATTTGCAACAGCTTATATCCCATGTCCATTCACACGCATTAAAAAAAGATGGTACACCCCTCCACACACAAACATTTTCAATTAGATTTTAAAGACACCTTTCATGGGTTTCAGCTAGCTGGATAGCTCAGTGGTCTAGGTACATATCTGTGGAGCCAGATGTTGGACGTTTGACTCCCTACTGTGCTTTGTCCAAGTAGAACCAACCTGTGTGGCCTTGGGCAAGCTGCATAATTCCAGGGCACCCCCAGAAGAAGTGAATGTAAAGAACTTATGAACATTATTTGCCTGGAAAACCCTGAAAAGAGTCCCTGTAAGTCAGAATTGACTTGATGGCACATGATGATTAATGGGTTTCAATGAAAAGCTTTTTTTCCAGGCTAAGTAAAGGGTCAATTGTTTTGAGTGGTGGAATCTGCAAGGTATAGGGAAAGTTAACTCTTCCATTTCTAGTTTTGATCCTCCTCAGATCTCCCTTATGTATAGGAGTTTATGCTTGGGGGAAAGTCTCCAATTTGTGCAGATGGATGGCTTTTCTGGAGCTTAAATTGCTGGTGGTGGGAAATAGGATGAGTGATTATAGGCTTGTGGTTGTTGTGGGGTTTTCGGGCTCTTTGGCCATGTTCTGAAGGTTGTTCTTCACCAGTCTCTGTGGTCGGCATCTTCAGAGGACAGGAGTAGCACTCTGTGCTCTGGTGACCCACAACAACCATTAGATCCTGGCCGTGAAAGCCTTCGCGAATACATTGATTATGGGCTTGTTTCTCTTGGTCACATCCAGATTGTGGTCCATAGGTTCCCTAATGCTGCTGTAAGCCATATCCAGTTCCTGACTGCTTAATGCTGGATTAAAGGTAGATTATTTTGGGGTGTTTCCCCCTAAACAATATATTTACTACAAACTGCAATTGCTCTAATAACTGTTTTAAGTCACTGTTTTATCAGAATAATCGAACATTGCCATCTAGTGGGCTTCAGAGATTACTGAAAAAGCTTCTATACAGTTTTGCAGGGAATATTTTTGAACAAAGTTCAGAAGGAGTGCAGGGACAATTAGAAAGGAAAAACAGGAAAACATTTGTTAAAAAGAATTGTAATACAACAAGCCAAGTAACACACCTATACAGGAGATCCACTAGTTTAAGTAGGAAGAAATTAAAAGTAAGCTGTGATTGAACTGTGAAGAAAGTTGACACAGGCCATCAATTGGTTAATTGCAACACATCGCCAACACTGCTCCACTGTCTATTTGTTGTATAATCTCTTAATTACTTAATAGAGCAACAGGTCTGTGATGGATATAATCCTCAGACTGAGGCACAGGAATATTATTTGTTTTTCCGGTTTGCTAATGGATGGAGACAATTAGTAGCATTATCCAAGGATCTGTGTAGCTCCTAAAGGCAATGATTCCCAACCTGGAGTACTCGTATCTCCAGGGATCTGAACCAGTAGATTTAGGGGTACATGAAAAACTGTAAAATAGCAGGAAAGGCACATCTATCAACAGTGTAAGACAAGATACAAGTCAAAGGCTGTGAAATTAATTGAATGTTGTGACTGGTGGTGAAGTGGGTTTTCTTTGTTATTGAGAAAAGCCCCATTCCTCCCCTTTGTTATTTTGGCGAATAGTGGGGAGTCCCTCCCTAAGCAATGTATTTCAAACATGCCACTACAGCATGGATGCCCAGCAGTGCAACTCACACAGGCTCAGCTGTCACTCTTCGCTGGTTTGTGAACGAGTGCTGTTGCACCAGTACCAATGTATATATAAGCAAGCACCTCAGTCAGTCTTGTGAGTCCAGTAACCATATTAATTACAAAATGTGGCTAACATGAAAGGTACACTTTATTGAAATGGGTTGCTAAGGGGTACACAAGTGAAAAAAGGTTGGGAATCACTGCTCTAAAGAGACTAGGGGCATGCAAAATCTCTTAACTTCATTCTCATTGAGTTTCTCATTTTCCCACAGATTGCAAGATATTTCTCTCCACACAGATGTTGGTTTATGTTTTTGTCTGTGTTTTTTTTAAAAAATAAAAGATTTTTTTCCCCATTACTCATTTGTTAAAGGATATTTGGGTGCATTTTTAAAATGTATGCATTGTTACCATTTTACGAATACAGGTATGCTCAATGCACATTTTCCTTTAAAATGTGTTATAGAACTTAAAGATGCATGGGTTTTCAAAGACACCTGTTCTGTCCCATTAGCAGTCTATCAGTGTGTGACATGTGGATATCCACATTGAAATACAACTTAATGAACTTCCTGTACATCCCTAAAAAGAACTGGTGCTATCTAACTCCTTCACAACTGAATTTATGAAAACTGTATATTAAAAAAGTTACTGCTTTTAAAAAGGAAATTAGGAACATATATATTTTTGTTAAAATATGAACAGCATTATCCTGTATATTTAATAATTTTATTTTATTTCATTTAATGTCACATTTCTCCCAATTATAATACAGAAGGGAACCATTTTCTCTATTCTACTCTATGTATCTATTCAGAACTACTGTTGAGTACATTGGCATTTTTCCTAAGACTGTAGCCTAACATCATTGTTACAGGTTTAGTTTGGCTTGGATGACAATTGTTTCCATATGGTTAGGGTTAGCAGTTCCATATCTCTAACAATGATACCTTGCTATAATTGACAGCAATGGCTCTTCCTCAAGAGGTGGCTGTGGGATGTCAATAGCCGTAATTATCCTTTAATTCCCATTAATATACTAAATAATCATAATGATTATATGCTGTCACATCAATTCTGACTTATGGCAACCTTTTCCAGGCTCCAGAAATAGTTTACTATTTCATTCTTCTAGGGAGCACTCTGGGACACAGGGTGGATCTTCTTCCAGGAGGTACAAATTTCTGACCTTTGGCTCCTCAAGGTACCCAACTCAAATGAGCTATCCAACTCACTGGGGTGCTAATCTGGCAGGGATCTGCTTCACAGGGATGAATGGAACCAGCTCAGCACAGTGGCCCTGAAACCCATTCCTGTGTAATATCTCTCCTCTCCAGATATAATGGTAAAATATTTTGCTGAGGAGGTCATGAGGAATCAACAGCATTGCCACAATGATATCAGAGAGTGAAACGGGAGTGAGAAGAATTCATTGTCCTGTTTTTCTTCTGATTAGCTAAATATATTTTTTATTTCATGGTGCAGCCTCCGGAAGATTTGTGGGGAGTATACTTCTTGTTGAAGCGTCTCCACCCATTTTGTTTCAGCTAGTTACCACACATTCTTTATTTAATCATAAATAAATAGTAAATAAAGTGATAACACTGTATATTAATATTTAAAGCAATTGATTCAGAACACAATCTTTGCACACCAGGGTTAAAAACTGCATTCCACAGGTGAATGGAACATGACACTGAAATAAATTTAATTTGATTTTCTCTTCTAATTCTAGTGTTTTAAATAATTTCTAACATTGTCCTTATGATGACGGGAAATTGCTTTAAGAGAAAATAAAGATGCTGAATTTTAGATAAGTAATTTAGTTATGAGAATGCAAGGAATTGATTTATTCCATTGAGAAAATACTGTGCTAATTATGCAACATAAATAACAGCATTTGTCCAAAGTTAAATAAATAACATATATAAAATAAAAACAAATCTATAAAGGTCTTACTGAAAGAATTGGCTGCTGTTTCCCTAGAGTAAGCACTATAAGTATGAGTATCCTTTGCCAAGAAATCACACAAGTTAGTGATCATCATTCTCCCTGAGATTAAATTTCATCACTTGAATAATTATTTGTAAGTTTATTTTGAAGTTACTTGTGAGGAACTGGACTTTGCACTGGTGCTATTTCCAGAGGTGCAGTGGAGCTTGGAGTTTTGATGCTACTCCTCTTGGACATCTCTATTTCATCTGAGTTTGACTGCAAGCCCCCAATAGTTAAAGGTGGTGTGAATTTTCTCTTGCAATAATTTATTGTTATGAGATACCCTTGTTGTCTAGGCCTTGGCTATGAATGGGGACTTAAAATCCATTACCTATGAGAAGTACTCTTTTGTTGTTTTGGATGAACAGAACAGTTTGTTTGTTTATTTATTTATTTATTTATCTATTTATTTATTATTGGATTTTTATCCCACCCTTCTAGATAGGAGTCTACTCAGAGCTGCTCATAATATATTACAAACAGATAAAAACAACAATTAAATCAACAACAATACTATAATCAAGATGGGAAGAATAAACTTCAAAAACCAAGAAAAGTAGCAGTATTTTGGAGGGGTTCTCCTTGGAAGCATGATATACAAACCATCCAGATGAAGGACAAACAGTTCACCATTTACCATGGAACCAATGGCTCTGTAACATCTGACCTGTGTTTGTATATCATCAGAGCCATCAATAACCTTGATTTAATCTGTCTCTTAGGTATCAGAATATTTTTAAAAGGCGATGCATAATACTGAATCTCATAGCATGCTTGAAGCGGAGGAAACAAAATTGTTGACTGGGTATTTTTAATTAAATAATCGTGGACTGAAGAAGAGTTCATGATGTATACAAGAGAAGGCATTTTAATGGTAGGTTTGATCATGATTGCTTCGCATCTATGAGTGAAGAATTATTTAATTAAGAAGATATAATCAGTGGTGTACTCAAAGTACCTATGCAGAAGATCAAGGACAGAATATTAACTTGGTAAATGAACAAACCAAAATGTTGAATCAGTGACAGCAAATCAAACACACCTGAGATTTTTTGTTTTACTTGTCTAAACAGAGGCACTGATGATAAAAGCAAGATAGGGAACTTGAGACACCTAATTAGGTCTGATTCCACATGTTTGTCATTCTCAGTAACATATCTTTAATCAACAGCTTTTGTTTACACAGAAACACAATCTTTGTAAATAACTAAATCCCCTTTACCCGGCCATCAGTTTATATTGAATATTTTTGCAAATATTATTTTCTTGTTGATGCCAGATGATACAATAATCTGAGATTTTGGTTGTCTTACATTTCCCTTGTAGAAAATAATTCCACAACAGGTTACATCACTTTTTGGGGTAGTTCTCGTTCTCTTTCCAACTTTGATGAATGTTTCAGATTTAAAGTCTTTCTAATATTATGTATTTAAAATATACTAATTGTGTCAATCTCACAGATGAAAAAGGCTCAGAAAAGAAACTTGTGCTTCCAAAATTGCAATATTTTGAGGGAGGGAAATGTAGCAGTGCACTCAGCTACCTTATCTTTTCCAGTTTAGAGTGAAGTATGGTGTATATTTGAATCCTATTAAACAGTCCTAATTCAAAATAAGGTAAAGGTAAAGGTTCCCATTGACAAATTATCCAGTTGTGTCTGACTCTAGGGGGTGGTCCTCACCCCCTTTCCAAGTCGTACAGCCAGCGTTTGTCCAAAGACAGTTTCCGCTGTCATGTGGCCACCACAACTAGACATGGAGCGCCATTACCTTCTCAGCGTGGTGGTACCTATTTTTATTTATCTACTCAAATTTTTACATGCTTTCAAACTGCTAGGTTGGCAGGAGGTGGGACAAGTGACAGAAGCTCACTCCGTTGCGTGGATTCGAACTGCTTGTCTTTTGACCTTGCAGCCCAGAGGCTTTGCAGTTTAACCCACAGCACCACAACATCCCTAATTCAAAACAGAATTACATAAAAGGAAAATAAATAAAAAGTTGTTTTTTATGTGTCCATGTAAAATTCTGAGACAACATGATTTTTTTAAAAAAACTTGGGATTGTGTTGATGTTTGTGTAACTTGGCACAACTAATGAGGTGCCACCTCATGAGATGCTTGGTTGCACAGTTGGGCACATGACCAGGCATGCTTGGTAGCTTGTCAATTAGCCACAATTAGCCATGGCAAGCCTCACAAAACTCACATGAATACTAGTAGGATTCTGGTAATTATATCTAAATAGATCTTAATTTTTTTGAAAAAAATGTATTTGCAATTTTTTTCTTGCATTTGTTTGATGTTTAGTAGTTGTAAAAGGATTCAGTTGTATACTTCTGCCTAATCTTGTTGCTTCTGCCAGTGGAACTGGAAGATGGAAAGATCTTTCCTTCAGCAGCCACTCTTGTACCCTTAAAAAAAGTCTGTTCATGAGGGTTGAGAGCCCTCTGGAGTTGGATTTTGATGCCATGGAGTTACACATGTAGAGGGGGAACTAAGTCCAAATTTTGCTGGCAGAACCTGGGGGATGCAGTAGAAGTACTGTATGCTGTCGAACTCTATCCACTGTTCTTTCAACTTTAGAATACAACATCCTGGGATCACTTCTTGTGACGAAAGAATGGTATAGAATTTTTGTTTAATTGTTAATTTAAAATAGTAAACAAAAAAGAGAAGGTAGAGAGTACAGTTTTCCGGGTATGGTTATAGTTGTCTTCTATTATATTTTCTTTCCCCAAATTTTCCCTTTGTTTTTTGCCTCATGTCCCTGAAAAGAGGATTTGTCTCTATCCGCTAACATACTGTTTCTGGAACTCTGTTGACTTTTCCTCCTGCGGATGTTTTCCTTTCCTCCTTCAAGACAGATCTGAAATTTAAGATTTCTGAAGTGAGTAAAGGAGATCTTCGTTTTGTATCTCATGTACAGATTCTAAGTAATACTCCGAACTTAATCATTTGGTTGAGTATACAAAAATTTAATACCCTTGTGGAATTCATTACATGGATAGCAGTATTTTCCTACTTTTCCATCTCTTAATATCTTATGTTGCTCACTGCGTTGCTTATAATGGGAAAATGTTTAGTGAAAAACACATCACGGTTGTTTCCAAAACAATACCACAATTTCCATGCTGTTTTCTCCAAGTTCCTTCCATTGGATTTAAGCAGCTTAACTTTTTATTTTAAAGGGTGTAAAGGCTGTTGCTTTGAGTCATTATTATCTACCTGTTTTAGGCATCAACAAAATTATATAGGCTTGAAATTTATATTATCATTCTTGTAACTTTTTTAACATTAACAGAATCTTGGAATTAAATTTTGGAGTAACCATGTCTCCCTATTTGCAGACATATAATTCTAACTTTCCTAAAAGAGGAACTGAGAAAATGCTCAGAACAAACTTGAGAATTCTTTCAGAGTGGATTATTTTGAAGGCAATCCTAAATCCCTCCCAGACTAGGCTGTTGGAACTTATTTAGGACTACGCCTCACGTGGTGGCGCTTCAGGTTAAACCGCAGAAGGCTCTGTGCTGTAAGGTCTGTAGATCTTCAGTTGTAAGATCGAATCCACTTGATGGAGTGAGCACCCGTCACTTGTCCCATCTCCTGCCAACCTAGCGGTTCGAAAGCATGCAAATGCAAGTAGATTAATAGGGACCACCTCGGTGGGAAGGTAACAGCATTCCGTGTCTAAGTCGCACTGGCCATGTGATCACGGAAGATTGTCTTCGGACAAACGCTGGCTCTATGGCTTGGAAACGGGGATGAGCACTGCTCCCTAGAGTCGAACATGACTGCAAAAAAATTGTCAAGGGGAACCTTGACCTTTACCTTATCCTCACCTTGGCACTGCTAGTACAGTGGCTGTGTTCCTGGACTGGAGCAGGTTTACCTCTGGCTTTACTCCCCCTGCCCCACCCTTACTCCAGATCCCTCTACTGGAAGGTTTCTGATCTGCCTACAGAAGAAGGTTCTGAGAACACATTGACATTTCTGCCAGCTGAAGGGACTTCTATGAGCAGAACAGGGTTCTGGATATTCCAAACCTTCTGCCGCTGACACATCTCTGAATCAGGATTATACTGGCAATGAGGTTATCAGCAGAATTCTAAAAGGGTTCTATTGTCTTCAATTGCTGGCTTCAGGGCAACATATCTTGGACACGTTTGGTTTCTGAAACATGACGAAAATTACCAGGCCACATTATGTACCATCCAGAATTCATCTCTACTATAAGGTGAAAAGTCAGTTGATATTGTAAAGACATTTTCTGTGAGTCACATTTGGGTTTCATTTTTTTTAATCTTCACATACACAATGTTTTATATATATCTTACATATTTATATAATTAAGAGTGGGCAACATCCTTAAATCCAAGGAAATCCTGAAATCCATGACTACCCTGTACAGTACTCGGCATTCCACATCTGCTTTACAACTGCAACACCCTTTTTTCTTACTTTGTTTTTGTTTGTTTGTTTTGTTTTTTAACTGAAAAAGGCCCTTGCACACTCCAGCAGTTAAATATTTTAAGAGTGTTTGTGGGTACCCTCAAAACGCAGCTAAATTCTCCCCAAAGCCCCCGTGAGGGCACAAGGAAACTTCGTAATCCTAAAATATAAATTTTTCAGAAAAGGGATGGTGGGGGCCTCATTTGGACCTCTAAGTTTCCCTATGTTGCATATCGTGATATGACTGAGTTTTCCAGGAATTTGACTCTGTAGCTCTCTCATGCTAGAATTAGATGGAAGCAGGCCTTGAGTATGAATCAATTCAACAAGCATTCAAATCTCATACTAGCTTTAGGTAAAGGTAAAGGTTCCCCTTGACAATTTTTGTCCAGTTGTGTTTGACTCTAGGGGGCGGTGCTCATCCCCATTTCCAAGCCATAGAGCCAGCGTTTTCTCCGAAGACAATCTTCCGTGGTCACATGGCCAGTGCGACTTAGACACGGAATGCTGTTACCTTCCCACCGAGGTGGTCCCTATTTATCTACTTGCATTTGCATGCTTTCGAACCGCTAGGTTGGTGGGAGCTGGGACAAGCGACGAGCGCTCACTCCGTCTCGTGGATTCGATCTTACGACTGCTTGGTCTTCTGACCCTGCAGCACAGGCTTCTGCGGTTTAGCCCGCAGCGCCACCACGTCCCTGCCATACTAACTTTAGGTCCATCCAAATAAATCCTTCAGGGGTGTAATTACATGCACATCTCTGTCTCTACAGCACTGAGTGAGGCATGAAGTGAAACATGCCACACCAGTATGTGGATTTACTATTGACTTCAAAGTCAATTCAGTGGTACCCATCTTTAGAGCAAATGATAGTGTATGGACTGGACAAACACTGTATCTATAAAGGCAATCACACAGTGATTCTTTTCCTTCATGTAGTCAGTTGTGCAAACACTCACATGCCTGATTATGCAACCAGTACAATACTTGGCATGCAATGGTGAGCCTGCAGAGAGGAAATGCTTACAAAATCACCCTTGTGCTATTCACTAGGATTCTGGCCAGTATTACATTTGTAAAAGAAGCAGTGTTTCTGCTGATCGACTTATCTGAACACCCTTGCTCCCCTTATTCCAGATGTGTGGCTGAAAATGAATTGGGTTTTTAATGTTACTCCTCCTAATGGCGCTATGCTTTCTAAAAATGCAATTCAAATTATATCAGACTAGTTCTTTTAGCTAACTTTTAAATCTCTATATTGATCTGAACTATTTTGTTATATTCAGGGTAAACTGCCTGGAGAAACTCTTTATACATCCTACAGTTAAGACACAGATTTTACAATGCACTGATTGAAATACAGTAGCTCATGTGCAGTCAGTCTGTTTCTCTTAGTACAGTACTTCTCTTCCAGGTTCCAAACTATGCCCTAAAAACAACTGCATGGCAGAGGCAGTATCCCAAAGACCACCTTATATTCCTCAAAACACCTCTTGAACACCTCTCCATATCTACTTTCTTAACTTCTTGATATCCAGGTATAAGCTATAGTTTGGAACTAATTCCATCCCAGGCAAAGGAGAACATCCTCTGCGCCGCTTAGGCTGTGGACTTTCCCCCTGTACCAGAGGAAGGCTGAGGGCGAGCGGATCCCCTGGAAGAGTTTTGCCTATCTCTCATTTCCAGGCACAGCGCAGATTTGCTATGGATTCCTTAAGCGGAATGCAAAGATTACGGCAAAGCCGAGTGCAAGCGCCTCTGTCGCGCCCGTTGTTCTTGTTTTCTTGGGAGTCGGCTTAAAATAACGCTAAGCAGCTCAAGAATGTCCCCCTCCTCCAACTAAAACCCCCAGCCCCATTTCAGCGTCTGCCGCTACCACAGCTACTGCTGGGACGAACCACAAGTCAGGGTAGAGATGAGGGGATCGAGAGGCGACCTAGGGCCTGGGAAGGGTCTCGGGCGGCCGAAATACGGCCCCGGGGTGCCTTCGAATCCCGGCACAGCCGGGAACGCCTCTCCTTGAGGTTCCCTGAGGGAAACTCGGTCGCTTTTCCCAATCCCGACGTGCTCTGGAGCAACCCCACCCGTGCGGGAATGGTTTCCGCCAGACCCTCTCGGCATTCGCAGGAGGCAAAGCTCACTGGCTGCAGAGGGCGGCAGAGAGAAGGGCGGGTGACAAGACCGGGCTGAGCGCGGCTGCCTGCCTCGCCGCGGTGCGTGAGGGAAGCCGCCGCAGAAAGGCTTGAGGGAGGCTCAGGCGGCCGCTTCCTGCCTGCCCTTCCACCTGTGGAGCCGCCGCGGCTGCCGCAACCCCGGCGGAGATGGGCTACCCTTCGTGCCGCTCCCGGCGACGGGTGCTGCCGGCTTTGCTCTTCTTCTTCTTCTTCTTCGCTGTGGCGAAATGCCAGCTTCGAGGTGAGTCTTGCAAACGCCGCGTTGCGGCGGGCGTTCCTCACGGTTGGCCCCCTTCCCCCCCCCCCGGACTCGGCGGGAAGCTTATTCTGCCTGCTGGGCCGGCGGAGACCGGGCGCCCGAGTCTTCGGCGCACGTGAACCAGCCGGCTCCGAAAACCGCCTTTGCGCACATGCGGAGGGAGCGGGGCTTTCTCCGCCGGGGGTGTGTGTGTCCGGTAGAGCTCTTCGGTGGGAAGGCGGGGGTGCCTTCCGCGTCCCCCCACCCCCTGCCTGCGCATCCTCCACGCCGCCTGCTCCCTCGCGAGACCCGGGCAAAGTCCGGCCAGCCTGGGCTGCTTGGGTGTGAGGGAGCTCCGCGAAGCCGGGGTTGCCGCCTCGTAGGAAGCCGCCTCGAGCGGTGGAGGCTTCTTCCCCGGGGGCAAAATGTCAGTGGACGGAAGCGGCGCGGGAAAGCCAAAGATGAAGGCGTGAGCAGACGCCCCAGCCCGGAGGCCAGGTCGAGCCCGATCACGCAGCCTTAGGGTCGTGGTGTGTGTGTGCGTGCCGTTGCCCCACGTGGGCGAAATTAGTCAAAAGAAACCCAAGCGTGACTCCCAAAGGAGACGACTGGGTGCCTCGCGGGTCTATTTTGCCCCCCGCTGGGGGGGGCTGATTGGGAGGTCGGGAGAGTTTTTCTTTCTTTCTCGCCTTGCCCCCCCTCCCCCAATCCCGGCCCGGCGTCGATCCCTCTGCGCCCTGGCCCTTCCTCATCTCTCCTGCCCCCCCCTCACCCATATGGCTTTCTTTTATTTTTCCTCTTCCCGGCCTTTCTGTTTGCAATTTGCATTCATCCCCCTTTGCCTCGCCCCCGTCTGTTTTTTTTTTTCTTCTTCTTCCTTTCATCTTCTGCTAGCGGCGAAGTTGTGTGTGTCCGTGTGTGTGCGTGTGTGTGTAGAGAGAGGGGAGAAGAGCTTGCCTTTTGCTGTGGAGGAGGAAGGGGCCGCCCCCTGGCTTTGTGGAGGATGAAACTTGGGCGGTGGGTTGGAATGGGATGCGCGCGCGGGGAACGGGGTGGGGGGGGGGCGAAAGAAGAAATAAGTGCTTTGAAGTGAAGAAGCGGGTGGACGGATCACCCGGTCTGAGACTCTGCTCCAGATTTATGTGGGACTCTTCTTTTCTTTGTACTACTTTTCTTTAGAATTAACTTTTTAATTACATAGATAAGCCGCTTCATTTAAAAAAAAAAATCATTTGATGTTGCCTCCCCTCCCCATGTGACATGTGATTGCTGCTTTAGTTTAGGGAGGGAAGGAGAAGGAAGGGGCTCTGCATAAAGCCCCCCCCCCCCCCACATTGTCTGCTAAAGAAGAACAAACAGCCAAACTGACGGTCTTATCCCTCCTCTTTCTGGGCTGAATGAGCCAAGCATTTGGGGCTCTGGGCACAGGGGTAGGCGGAGAGAGAGATCTGGGCTGTGGTAGCTCTGAAGGATGCTGCTTTTTCTCCTCACCCCACCCCCATGCTCCTTGTTGCAGAGGCTTTGCTTCTAGCCACTTTGAGGATTAGATAGATAGGATCTGGCACTCACTCACAGGCTGTAAAAAGGACTACTGCCTCCCAGACTAATGATGCACGTGAACTATGGCGTCCCAGGGGAGGGACGCATTTCATCAAACTGCTTTTGTGTGGCACTGAATCAAGTGTGTAGTCAGCCATTCAGAAAGACGATGGCATTCAGCGCTGCTACCGGAGTTGGCAATCGAGAGAAAACAGATCCTGGGAGCATACATTAATATACAGAAATATAGGCTGCTGTCATGATATAACAAAAGCAAAGCAAAATGCTGCAGCACCTTTAAAACCAGCAGATATATGAATGTGTGTGACCTGTTTAAGTGAATTGTAACCTGGGTTTGTGGAAATGAATTATAATCCGCAGAAGCTCACACTCAAACACCTCTATTAGTTTGAAAGGTGCCACAATACTTTTTGTTTGTTTGTTTGTTTGTTTTACATGTGCTGAAATAGACTAATTTATTGGAAAGTGAAAGGCTAACAGAATCGGGATATTAAACTAGAAAAGTATGTATTCGGTTGCATCTTAAAATGGCAAAATCTGGTCCTTCTGTCCATCAGCATGCAACAAGTATAAGATGGCCTGGATAATATAGAAATCATAGTTCTGTTGATGGGTATCAATTAAATGTTGTAACTGACAATAAAACCCCATCTCTGTTTTCATAAAAGTGAACAGTGCTGGATTGGCATCAGAAGTAGATGTAAGATTGGCAGCTTTAATCCAAGGTCCCTACCTTCTTAATATTATTTAGGACTGTGTAATTTAGGAGAGCATTGGCCACATGTTTAGTGGTTGCTTTCTTAGTTGCTTTTCTCTTCTGGGCTCTTTACTTTTTCTTCACACTTTCAGTTCTACCCAGCTAATTGGTCTAGTGACCTTGAGGCCCCAGGGAAGTTCTCTTGTATTGGGAGGCTGGTCTGTCACTGGCAAGATAGAGAGGTTCTGGTTCATAGGTTACCCTGGCTAGCTGTCTTGCATATTTAATTGCACACACAAATGGTTTACTCACAAAACCTTTGTAACTTTGGAAAGGCAGTGCGGGCTCCAAAAGCGGACATTGCCATTCACAGAAGGGAATCTTTAATTTCTGAAGAGTTTAGTGTTCTAGCATTGCTCATGTAAGTTATGCCTTATGCAAAAGTAAAATATGAAACAGTTATAAAGGTTCATAGATAACACAGCATTAGGATTTAGTGACAACTAAGATAACATAGCACTAGGGTTTAGTAACAAGATTGCTATCCAGTAGTACACATCTCCTCAGAAATAAATTCCACTGAGTTCCATGAGGCTGATTAGGATATCTGCCAGCATTATGTATGTATGTATGTATGTATGTATGTATGTATATGTGTGTGTGTGTGTGTGTGTGTGTGTGTGTGTGTGTGTGTGTGTGTGTGTGTGTTTGTTTATTTATTTATTTATTTATTTATTTATTTATTTTCTGCTTTTGTCTAGTGAGATCAATACAGCATTTAATTTCTGCTGATGTTATTAGAGATAGTATTCTTTGTGTGTCTATGTGTTGTGGTGTGTGTGTGTGTTTTACACAAGAGAGGGAGGGGGTAAGCTGTTAAAGAGACTGTATGATGAATCTTATTATTTTAGTCATCTGAGATTTGCTCTCCTTACTCCATAATGTGTTACCTTCATAGTAAAGCAAGGTAGCCTGTCCACACTACACTATTTGTTTGACTTTTATTTCACAAGACTGGTACCACATCCCAATATCCACACAATGCTGAGCTTAAACTACAACAAGTGAAAAACGACTGACAATAGAGTTCATTTGGGAACCCCACACACAAAAAAACCCCTTTGCTTTTTGGGATTTTTTAAATGCTTCTGCTGTATGGTGGAGTATTTTTGTTCTGCTGTGCATTGATTTTCTCCAGTGCAGGATCTTCCTGCATTGACCTTAGTACTGTGTAGTTCTGGGCATACTGTACTTGGTGTGGGATGTGATTTGATTGCTTTTCTTCATAAGCTTTTTTCTGTTGGTCAGTCTCCATCTCTTTGTGCCCCATGGATGGATCAAACAAGGGAGGAATGAAGTAGACAGGAAGAAAGTAGAGAACATAAGCAAAGGGGAGGGCAGTCTCTGTTGGGAGTGAGATTGGGAGCAATTCCAGATGTGTGTGGACAGGTGATACCTGTACATGGTATGTGCACATCTGGCAACAAATACTCCCCTCATGTGGACACAAATACTGAAATGATCCATTCAAATTTGCAACAGAATGCTAGAATGACCCAGAATAACCTAAAACAACCCCAGAACAACAGTAGGCAGCACCACAGCTGTGGATGAGCTTAGACAGGAACAGTTTATAGACCTACTCAGCAATCTGGAAGGTAGTCATTTTATTGATTTACAAACAAGCTCTAAAAGTTTGAGGTTCACTAGCACCTTTTTTCTTGTCTGGCCGACATCCGTATGACGCTCTAGGTAGAAGGATAAAGATGCATTTCTCCATACTTCTTTTTTAATGCCAAATAGGAATTAATTTTAACTTCTGCCCCCCCAACCCCATAGCTTGTGATGAGCTGCATAAATTTTCTTGCATGTCCTCCTGTTAGCAGTGGTAGGGAGATGATGATTTAGACATTGGGAAAGAGTGTGAATGACAGGAAGTGAGAAAGTATTGTATTTCTAATTCTTTTTGCATTGTGTAAAAGTTGGAATCATCCTGCATTTGTGCTCTTCTTGCATTGTCTCTGAACTAACTATAGATAGACTTGCAGGAAGGTAACTCTTTAGAAAGTATTAAAACAAACACACATTTTTTTCTAATATGTTCTTTGGAACAGTCAGTGCAATGATACAGTATATGTATTTAAGGTTAATGCTGAACACAATAGCATACAAATGGTTAACTGCTGAGCTTGTACAAAGTTACAAACCTCAGAGCTATACTGTATTGGTGTTTTGAAAACATTTATAATGGAGTTGAAGACAGACA
This sequence comes from Pogona vitticeps, assembly GCF_051106095.1. Classification (NCBI taxonomy): domain Eukaryota; kingdom Metazoa; phylum Chordata; class Lepidosauria; order Squamata; family Agamidae; genus Pogona; species Pogona vitticeps. The sequence goes on from NC_135786.1 coordinate 181,966,710, forward strand.
AAGAGACAGAAATCCTGAGTATCAAAGTAAAATGGGTTAAAGTTGCTTAATTTCCAATATGCTTTCATTGTGGACATGTGGTTTCTTCCTTTTCACTTCAATGAAAGGAATATCTCCTTATGTATAAGCAATGTGCATAGAGCTGCTGTGTGGTTTCATGAGAGTAAAAACATGTGAGCACAGTGCCTCTGAGTGTGCATCAACAATTCCATGTAAAGGAGCATAAGGATTTATATTTATATTTAGTATTGACACTTATATCCCATGCAACTTAGTGGGACCACTTATCTAGGCAGTCCTTACATTTTAATATAAACTGTAAACCCCACCCACCATTCCCCAACATAATAAATAGACAGTAAAGCTCAAACTTGTAAAACAAATGAAGTAAATAAATGAAATAGAACCAAGTGAAGGCGACAGCCTTCAGGTGGCACAAGGCCGAAGGGTACACTACCTGAGGGGGAGACTATTCTTAAAGGCTTCCTTAAATAATAAGATTTTTAGCTGTCTGAAGGGAGGAGGCCTGCCTGATCTCTAGTGGAAGGCCATTCCAAAGTACAGGGTCTACATCCAAGTCCCATATTCCAGATGAGGTCTCCCTTGCCTACCTCAGCATGGCCGCCCACAGCAGTGAGGACAAGGAAGATGGAGTGGAATGGGCAGCATTTCTTTGGGAGAGATGCTCCTAAATTGTTAACGGCTTTGTATGTTGAAACTAACACCTTGAGCCTAGCCATGGACACAACAGATAGCCAGAGCAGGAGACCCAGAACTAGGTATATATGAACAAAATTCCTCCAGTAATCAACCTGGCCCCCACATTCTGCACCTGTTGTAACCTCTGGGTCAGCTTTAAGGGAAGCCACAAGTAGAGAGTATTACAGTAGTCAATCCATGAGCAAACCGGCACATGAACCAATGTTGTCAGGGCCTCCTCATCCAGGAAGGGTTCCCTTTAAGTATACGCAGCAGTGTCTCACTTCTTCCCTTTTGTAAAGTTTTGGACACAAAAATGTACTTTTCATTTGTTCAGATTATAGTTAAGTGTGTCTGCCTATTGTCATTGTCTATCAAAATCCTTTTAGGGGTAGTAGGTTTGCAGAACTTAACATTCTTTTTTTTTTTATCTGAAGATGCTAATCCAGAAGCAATCCCAGGAATGTAAGGAAAACTCAAATGCCTACACTATCCTTGCCAAAGATAAACACAGCTGAGAGTCAAAACAACTTTACTTCTCAAAATAATAGACTTAGCAGAACTTTGTTTCTTAAATTTCTGAAAGAACTATTCTGTCATTTTTGCTGTACAGTAGAACCAGTTGCTAACAAGCAGAGTTCATATATTGAATACCATTGAAACTAACATCGGTAAAATGGTTTCTTCAGCATTTCCTGTTTTTCATTATGTGGGTGCATATTTCCTGACAGAAGACAAAGAAACTGTAAAATGTAAGAATGAAATTGCTTCACTGAAAACTGCTGATCACACAGTAATGCCACACATTAGCTATGACCATATTCTGTACTGTACAATTTTCTTTGATTCCAGCCAGTAAAATAGGTTTCTAATGTGTTCACAAATGTTTGTAATTTAGAAGAAGAGTTTTGATAGTCTGTAGTTCTTAAATTTGCTCTGCCAGTGGGTTGCAAATCTGACCCAGCCCTTGACCCAGAAATCCCTTTGTCATGAGTATAAGTGAAATCTTAACTGTTTTGGAAACAAAGTGGGAAACATCTGGTATAAATTGGAGCTTAGCTATGAACTACAATTGATCCATTTATAATATGGGGATATCCATTGCCTTTCTTTTGTAGATGTATATCTATATCCATCCTTCCCTGCATACCTGTAATCCTGCATGTAAATTTCTGTCTTTCAACTTTTCATACATCATGAAATTCAAGGCAGTGTAGATAGGTTTAGAGAATGTCTTTTATTTAACTCTTGGTTTCTGTGTAAGTTGTTGAACTTAGTTGTAATCATTTGTCTAGCTAGAGCTTGTGCTCATCATTGGTCCTGATTTTGCAGACTGGTGCAAGAGCTTAAACTACCTTTGACTTGGGTTTAGTTGCCTCATTAGTAATTCTTGACCAGAGCTTTTTTGAATGCCCAGAATGCCCCAGCCAGTATGGCCAGCTGGAGGAGTCTAGAAGTAGCAATCCAAAGTACATAACTCTTCCAAACTCTTTCTCTTGTAGATCTGTGTCCAGTGCTGCTGAAGGTGTAGGAGATATACTCAGGTTTATGCTGCAATCAATCAATCAAAACCTTTATTGGCATTAAAACCAGTGCAATCAAGATTATACTTTGCACTGCATTAAGATAAATATGGTCAAGTTATGATCAAGGCTCCTTGAATCAGGCAGCCTAGTTTATTACAATAGTAAGATATTCAGTTACAGTGGGGTCTTGACTTGAGAACTTAATCCGTATTGGAAGGCGGTTCTCAAGTCAAAAAGTCTGTAGGTCAAGTCTCCATTGACCTACAGTGCATTGAAAACCGATTAATCCCGTAACAGGCCGTTATTGTTCCATTTTGGTTTTTTTCTGGTCTGTAAGTCAATTCTCAGGCTGCAAATCAAACCTAAATTTTGCGGCCAGAGAAGTCTGTAACTCAAAAAGTCTGTAAGTCAAGCTGTCTGTAAGTCAAGGGTCCACTGTACATGTTCAGTCAAATCAGGTTGTTTATCTGCTAACATCATTCGGATTAAGCTCTCAGGGGAGCCAGAGAAATCTGAAATAACAGAGCTAAATAGTAATTGATGGAGCTCGCAAAATTTATGGCAGTGAAGAAGAATATGTAAAATTGAGTTCAGTTCCGCTAAGCAGTGCTTGCACTGGCGGTTGTTAAAGGGGACGTTACGACATCTGCTGGAAAGAACAACTGAGGGAAATATATTAAATGTGGCCAGCATAAATGCCCGGCGCCACAGTGGGTTAATGAGATTGGTGAAATAATTGGCACCAGTTATGGACAAAGGGGGCAAACCATAAAAACGAGGAGAGCAAATTAAATCCAAATTAGCTGCCAGAGTCTGAAGTTCAATGTCCCTAATTCTTTGGTGGATAATATGGTAAAGTTGAGTTTCTCTACAATTTGTCAGGGAATTCAGGTTACAGTAATACCTATGGAAGTGGTTTTAGAGTTAATAAAAGAGTGCCATGTGGAGATAAAGGGATCACTTAATAAATCAGTCAAAACAGATTGGGAAGATTTCTGAAAGTGTAAGCGAAGCCAAAATTTAATAGTGGATAACCAGGCAAGAGTAGTGGGAAAATGAAGCTCAAGTTCACTTAATAATGCTGCAAGTCTAATCATATTCTGGATGCCTAAAATCTGGTGCAGAAAGAGGGCAATTATGCAGTCTGTCTTGTAGTTGGCTGCTGTAATCCAAACAGGGACCCAGAAAGGAGCTGGTTAGTGACTTTCGCCTGGAAAACTTGGAGAACAACAGGGACATATTGATGTCCTCTACAGAAATGGAAGTGGACTAATGCAGGAAGTTGATTCCTTGCCAAAAAACCCCACCGCCTTATGATGGTAAGACCAGTTTAATTTGTAGTGAAACAATAAACCTAAATATTGAAAATATTTCGCTTGTTCTATTGGTTTATGCTGTAATAAAATATCTATATAATGAAATACTGTGTTTGGCACCAGGCTCTGAATTGAGTGGAATGTTTGGGTTAGATTTGGTTGTTTTTCTTAACAGCAACAACAGTTGATGTAACATCTTTGTCAAAGTTCCCATTGGCTACTATAATACTTGATCCTGACTGCCAATTATTAGTTTATATTTATGTTCTATAGTGCAGACAACTGCTGCAGAAACTTCAGTGTAAATGCTTCCCTTGGGATTTTTAGCATAGCAGACATATAAATGTATGTGATCTTTACACAGGTCCATTCACTTTTAAAAGCTGGCATCTTTAAAGATGTAATTGGACTGAGCCTTTGTAGTTGATAGCTTGTGGGTAAGCTGCAGTCTCTGAGTGTCTTCCACCAGGTTGTAGCTCCCTTCTGCATACCCACTTCTGTCACAGCACCAGATTTTTAAAACTTTCTTTAGTGGAAATAGATTTAAAACAAACAAAATCCCCAAAGCAACTGATGGCAATATAGTTTGATTTGGGGGGGGGGGAGAAAATGGGGAGGGGTACATTGACCTTTTTCTTCTGCTTTGTAGCAACTTTTATTGCTATAGCAGTTAGATTTGAAAAGCCTCTCCCATTAATGGCTCCCATTAAAAGATCTCTTGCCTTGTCTCTCATGTTCATGTGCATCTGTTTTGCATGTATATATGAAAGAGATGTTTATGGTAGCTCCACCCCAGTTTTTTTTTAATTTCATTCCACACATTACTGGTATTTGACTTCAGTTAGTCAGCCAGGAGAATGGGCCTTGAGCTGAAAAAAAGGTCCCTACTCTCCTTATAAAACATATTCATTATTTATTCCTTAATCAGTTCTTGTACTGCCACATCTTTTGGTGTTTTAAAACAAGGTACAGACGTGGTGGCACTGTGGGCTAAACCGCAGAAGCCTGTGCTGCAGGGTCAGAAGACCAAGCAGTCGTAAGATCGAATCCCCGCGACGGAGTGAGCTCCCGTCGCTTGTCCCAGCTCCCGCCAACCTAGCGGTTCGAAAGCATGCAAATGCAAGTAGATAAATAGGGACCACTTCGGTGGGAAGGCAACAGCGTTCCGTGTCTAAGTCGCACTGGCCATGTGACCACGGAAGATTGTCTTCGGACAAACTCTGGCTCTATGGCTTGGAAACGGGGATGAGCACTGCCCCCTAGAGTCGGACACGACTGGACAAAAATTGTCAAGGGGAACCTTTACCTTTACAGTACATTAGTTTGAGCCATCTGACTAAAGCTTGTACTTTATGGCTTGAGCTACACAAAGAAGCAGCCTTTAAGGTGAAGACAACCCTCCCTACCATTTTGTCCTTCACTCAAACATTTTCTCATGCCATTGATTTCAGTGGATCTATTCTAAATGTGATAAAATCTGGAACTAACTTTGTGTCTGTCTTCATCCTTACTGGGTTATTAAAAGTTACCATTTTGAATGTATTTTTTTTAGAATGCAAAAAAACTTATTTTCATGCTCAGAGCAAATTTTTGAAAGAGCGTTTGTTTTGCAGATAGAATACAAAGGTATGTGTGATACAGAAAAAATCTTATGAATGCATTCCAAGTAGGCTAAAGATTAACATAAGGCCCCCTGCCATCAATAAATACTTCTGTTAATGTCTTCCAAACAATAATGTCTTCTGTGTATGGATACTTTATCAGTACAGTATAGGTTGGTTAGTTGTTGGTATTTACAAGAATTAAACAGAGAAGACTATTTAGAAAAAGCTAACAAAAGGTTTATTATCTCTCTTTTTGTTAAAGGAGGGTTCAACAGCTGTTGTCCTTGAGGGACTTCATGCTGTTATCTTCCAGACAAAGCAAACACACACATAGACATACACATCATGTTCATTTAGGTAATGTGTTATGGTGTGACAACAGTTAATAATTCTTTGACATAGAAGAATATTTATTTGTTACTGTTTTGAAAAGTGCCAATCAAATCCCTACATAGATACTCATTACTTAATAAGTATAATGTAGAATTTCATGGACTTACTCAGAGGCTGTCATTGTTTTAGTTCTAAGTTTTTTGATTTTTCATCATTACACATCTAATTTGGGAGATGTTGCACATTACATTTTAATCTTATGATTTTTATGTAGGGCTATCTTGGAAGACTGCAAAAACTAAACCACCTAATGGCTTCTGGTTTGTATTGGGGTGGTCAGTTTATTCTTGCCTGCAGGGCACATCAGGCTGGCACCAATCCCCCAAAGAAGAAAAAATTCTAGGAAAAAAACAAATCTAGAAGTCTCCTAAAGTATCCTTACAGATTAATTAAAAAAGAAAGATGTGCGGGAAGAATGCCTCTTTGTTTAGAAGGTGCATTGCCATTCCTAGAGGCTACTGACAGTTCAGCTTATTTTACAAGTGTTGTTGTTGCTGCTGTTTTGGACGGAGGGGTCTTTTAGGTCTCAGGCACTTTCGCACTCATTAACCCCTGTTGTATGTACTTTTTCATTTTAAAGTGGCATGATTTTGGAGGTGAATGTGACATATATCTTGTGTGGAACAGGTGGTGTTATCATAGTTGGGCATATCAGGCATAATTCATTCCATTTTATTGCTTTGAGAGTCTCAAGAAGTAGTATAATTATGAAACTGTTTTCTCAGAATAAAGATCATACTTCCCATCCTGTCAGTCCCTCTTTTTACTATAAGCTGTAAAATTTCTCTTCAAATTTTTCTTTGTTTCCTTATCTATACTGGTGTATTTCTTTTGCTTTAATCTTTTTTTAAAAAATCAACAGTTTGTAGTGGTTGCCAAACTGACAAGTTCTCTGGGAATTCTGTGGTCAGTAACTTGAAAGGATAAAAGAAATGCGTGAGATCACCTAAAACGTAGAAATACTTGAGCTCACTGCTGATTGTTTTATTGCTTCCTCTTTGGATTAGCTCCTGCAGAATGTTGACCAAAGAGTTGCGTAATGCTTTGTAAATTAGATGATGCTTGCTTTATGCCTCTGTTGCACATTAATAAGATTCCCTTTTGGATTCTAATTGTCCAGACTCATTCATATCATACTTATTCATTCTCATCTTGATGAGAATGCTGCAGTTATTTCTTAGAATAATGCTGAAGTTGAGTCTTGTTATTTTAAAACTGCATGTAAAAATGGGTTTGTAGAATGCAGAGTACTAATGTACACTGCTGTAGTAGTTGCTTACATTTGTAAGTGTCTTATATAAACAATCTCTTTACCATCTTCTGCTTCAGGAGTGCATGTCACTTCAGTGAAAACATGATAGTGAAATCATTGTCTTCTGTTGAACCTCTTTCTATAACTTAGGAAGAAGAACAGCTCATCTTGAAAAGGTTATTAATATAATAATTTGGTAAATGAATGTGTGACAACTCTAAATTAAATCAGAGGACGTTGTCCTGACTTTCAAAAGCACTGTGTGCAGAAAATTCATAACTATGCATGCACTTTGTCCATTGCTTTTCTTGCACTTCGAAAAGTTCAAGCTAGTGATGGGAATATTTGTATTTGTAAACAAATACAAATATCCTCATTCCAGCTGTACCTAATGAGGTTCTGGCCCACGGGACTGGCTGGTCCACTCACATGTCCTAGTGTTGCAAAGGCCCCTCTCTTCCCACCAATGGTGCTAGGAGCTCCACTGTATCTCTGCTCAACTGGCCACTCTGCAGCCATGCAGGAAGACTCATCCTCCTGCCCTCTGCCTGGAGTGGCCAGCTGAACAGGGAGACAGCAGAGCTTCTGGCACCATTGGCAGGAAGAGCATGATCTTTGTGGCACAGGGATGCATGAGTGGGTGGGCTGATCCTGGGAGCCAGACCCTTATTAAGTTCAACATAGAGAATCTCAGGGACATATGTATGTTGAGCCGTTTTATGACTGGTTGACTACTGTTGTTTTTATGCTAAGGGGATTATGGAATCATAGAATCACAGAGTTGGAAGAGACCACAGGGGCCATCGAGTCCAACTCCCTGCCATGTAGGAACTCCATCAAAGTACTCCTGACAGATGGCCATCCAGCCTCTGCTTTAAAAGCTCCAAAGAAGGAGACTCCACCACACTCCAAGGCAGCATATTCTACTGCCGACCAGCTCTGACTGTCAGGAAGTTCTTCCTGAGATTCAGATGGAATCTCTTTTCCTGTAGTTTGAAACCATTGCTTCCTGTCCTAGTTTCTGGAGCCATGGAAAACAAACCTGTCCTTTCCTCAGATATTTAAACATGGCTATCATGTTCCCTCTTAACCTTCTTTTTGTAAGGCTAAACATTCCCATCTCCCTAAGCCACTCCTCATAGGACATGGCTTCCAGACCTTTGACCATTTTGGTCGCTCTCCTCTGGAGACATTCCAGATTGTCAACATCCTTCTTGAATTGAGGTGCCCAGAATTGGACACAATACTCCAGGTGAGGCCTGACCAAAGCGGTATAGAGTGGTACTATTACTTCCCTTGATCTAGATACTATACTCCTATTGAGGCAACCAAGAATTGCATTGGCTTTCTTGGCAATTGCATCACACTGTTGACTCATGTTCAGTTTGTGGTCTACCAAGACTCCAGATCTACTAGACTCCAGATCAAGGCTACTAGATCCCCAGATGATAGTACATCAATATGTTGGACATATCGGGGCAGAAGAGACAGGACCTCAAGCACATAAGGGACACTCTCAGTGTTTCCAGGCCTTTGTTAACCTGCTCCAGTGTTTCTGATGTACCATGTTGGTGTCATTATCATTTAAGCAATTTAGATTTGTTGTGCCCTTCCAACACAATGTGCTCTTTCCTTTGTATGAGTGGAATGACTTCAGATTTTAACAGAAAGTAGAATGGTTTTATTGTGAAAATGTTCCCACCTTATCTGGTTGAAACAGTTCCTCCTTGGATTTACTGGCATATTAGGAAATATTGAGACAACCCTGTATGCTGGATTTTAAGATAGAAACCAACTTGTCTGGTGGACAACCAAAAGGAGTAAATGGAGCACAGGAACCCGGAGGTAGTAAGTACAAAATGGGGGACACCATTAAACTTCACAAAACTAGTCCTTTGGTCTTTTATTAAGCTCTTTTCCTACAACTTCTGTTGCACAGAGAATCAAGTTACTTTTCAGACTAAGAGTGCAGAATGAGGGCGCAGTGAAGGAATTCATATGGCTATGTTAGTGCTCACTGGAAGGACAGGTCCTGAAGCTGAGGCTCCAGTACTTTGGCCATCTCATGAGAAGAGAAGACTCCTTGGAAAAAACCTTGATGTTAGGAAAGTGTGACGGCAAGAGGAGAAGGGGACGACCGAGGATAAGATGGCTGGACAGTGTCCGCGAAGCAACCAACATGAATTTGACACAACTCCGGGAGGCAGTGGAAGACAGGAGGGCCTGGCGTGCTCTGGTCCATGGGGTCACAAAGAGTCGGACACGACTAAACAACGACGATGTTAGATAAATAGAAACACAGAATTCTGTTCAGGGTTGATCCTGGAATAAATAGCATGTTGGACAAGAAGAACATTCAGAAAAGAGCTTGTGCTGTGCTTCTGATGGTAAGAATGAATTGCTGGATAGATCAGTATTTTAGGCATCTGGCTGCTGAGCCAAAAGTTGGGAGTTTGATTTCCCACTGTGCCTCTTTGACAGGGACTCAATGGCCTCAATGATCTACAGTATCTCTTTCAGCTTTGCAGTTCTAAGATGATGATGATGACCATTATAGCAGAGCTTCTTTATGCTTGCTGGGTCTTAATGTGTTCTCTGGTTGTGACCTACGGTTGGTTTTCTCTGTAATTCAGTAAAGTATTCCAAGTCCTCACATCAATCTTGTGCTCTTCCTTGTGGTAACTGCTACAGAAGATTACTGAGTGGCATTCATTAATACCTTCAGCACCACTATCCATTCCCCTTCCTCCTCTTTTATTCCCTTCTCCCATTTGGCACCTGATTGGCATATCCAGTTAGTATATCAACTGCTCTCGTGGTCTCAGTAGCAAGACCTGCTTGCTTACAGAGTTGTAGACTGACTCCTTATGGAATTATGGAAGATGTATATTTACATGTAGGTATTGTGTCCCTTCTGAGTCCAGGCTATAGTCATGTCTGGCAAACTCTAGCTAGCTGGTTATGCACTGTCAAGTCAGAACAGGGCTTATAGTAATTGTAAATGCAAAGTGGGTATTCAAACACTGATCCCCAATGTAAAAACAATGTTTACTAAGGATAAAATGAAAGTCCTTGTTGTTCGAGATGCTGGTATAGCAGGTGACTGATTGGAAATGTTGATGACTGTAGCTGAACAGAACTGTATACTTTCTCTGTGAGCAGCTTGAATAAATTGAACTACTTTTTCTGTTTTAAATTCAGTAAATTCAGCCACTCTGAATGATTGAAAGTAATCTTTTTGATGTAAGATTATTTACGAACAAAGTTCAGCTGTGAATGTTTTTTGTATCTCTCCTGGGTTTTTTTTTTTTTGTCTATATGTTCTATTCTTTGAAGGGCTTACTTTAATATCAATTTACATCATTTCAGGTTAGCATCTGCTTAACCTCACAAGCATAAACAGGTGACATGCAAATCAGCTGCACTGGGTTTGGTGGGTTTGCTTTCATGTACGGTATATTTAGAATGGATTGTTGTTAATGTTCTAGGTGTAACTTTTATTTAAGCTGCTTATTTCCTAGGACAGTTGTTGCTTTGTTTCATATATATATACAGTGGACTCTCTACTTAAGGAATTAATCCGTATTGGAATGGTGGCTGCAAGTCGAAAAGTCTGTAGGTCGAATCTCCATTGACCTACAATGCATTGAAAACCAATTAATCCCATAACTAGCGGTTTTTATTCTATTTTTGTTCCATTTTGGGTTTTTTCTGGTCTGTAAGTCGATTCTCCGGCTGCAAGTCGAATCTAAATTTTGCAGCCAGAGAAGTCTGTAACTCGAAAAGTCTGTAAGTCGAGCCGTCTGTAAGTCGAGGGTCCACTGTACAGTTTATAAAAATAAAACAAAGCTATATATATACTTATAAAATATCTTTAACACTCTTTCAGCAAACAATACTTAAAGCACAATTAGAGTACAGGAAATTGCCAGGGGGCAGAATTATAAAGTAAATTAATTCAATTGCAATTTCCTGAGCAGTATCTACAGTATGTTTCTCTTGCAGTAAAACTAGCAGAGAGTATAATGGTCCTTTCAAGGCAGACCTGTTTATTATTTCAGTTTCCCTTCTTCAGAATTTGTAATCCCAGGGTGTTTACATTTATTCACAAATCTAAATTGCTTAATTGGAAACATTCTTTCTTAAGGAATACAAAACACAGAGAATCTATAGCAAACCATATCTTGCTCTGAAGTCCAAGGAAAACAAGGAGGTTTTCTTCTGAAGTCTCAGCTGTATTCTTTGCCTGTGATGATCCTTTGCCTTTAATGAATTCATTGTGACACCCCCAGGCTTCCCTCAGCTGGTTTGCCGCTTTATGGCACTCCTGTTGATGGATCTGCTCCTGTTGCTACATTAAACAGCCACCCAGTGTGCTCCTTCACACCATTGTTGCTATCTGCTCAGAACACCTGGGCCCTTCTTTACCCTCCACTGCACTCTGAGGAAGTTTTAATCCGGTCTTTTTCTTAGGCCTCTTAAGATTTAGATCATGCTGCCACCACTAATTTTGAAACTGGAAGCCTTTTAAAAATTATAGTTGTCCATCTTTTTTCTCTGCTCTTGTTGAGCTATGACCAGAGAACTAGTGTGGGTGTTGTATGATAATTGCCACTAGGAGATGAAGAAATACTTGATTTACCAAAATTAAAAAAAATGTAACTGATAAAATAATAAGGGTTGGAATAATAACAGTAAAATCAAGTTATAATTGCTAGACACAGACTTTTAACGATCTAAGTCATTACCTCATTTCTCATAAGTTTATCAAATTCTAACCCTCTCTGTCTCATTACTCATCTCACTCTGTCACACTTTTATTAATCACAGCTCTTATCCATCACAACCTTTATCCTATCTCTGCCTCTTATCTTACCTGTCCCTAATCTAAGCCCCACCTCCTATGTATCTTGTATCCTCTATCTCTAAGCCTTTCTTGTCTGGTTGCCTAAACACGTTATAGAATCATAGACTCATGAAGTTGTAAGATACTTATAAAGTTATCAAGCAGCTCCTTGCTCAGTGCAGGAATACAAATAAAAGGATATCTGCCAGATGGTTGTCTAAGTTTCTCTTGAATGCTTCCAGTGTTGGAGAACTCACTACCTCTTGAGGTAATTGGTTCCATTGCCATACTGCTCTAACAGTTAGGAGGTTTTTCCTGATATTCAACCAAAATCTGGCTTCCTGTGACTTGAGCCCATTGTTGTGTGTCCTGCACTCAGGGATGATTGTTAACAGATCTTGCTTTTCCTCTGTTTGACATCCTTTCAAGTATTTGAAAAGTTCTATATCTTCCCTCAGTCTTCTTTCTCAAGGATAAACATGTCTAATTCTTCCAGTCTTTCCTCAGAAGTCTTGGTTTCCAGCCCTGACTGAGCACTGGGGTATCCCACTACCTTCTCCCAGTTTGAGAAGGAGCCATTAATCATCACCCTTTCAGTACAATTCTGCAGCCAATTGTGTATTCATCTGACAGTTGTTATATTGGATCTGCACCTGGTTAACATGCTAATCAGAACATAATGGATACTTTGTCAAAAGCTTTGCTGAAGATATACTATGTCTGCAGCATTCCCTTTGTCTATCAGGGAGGTTACCCAAATAAAAAATTAGATCAGTTAAGTCTGACAGGATTTGTTCTTGAAAAATCCATTTTGGCTTCTACTAATTACTACTTTGTTTTCTAGGTGTTTGCATGGTGACCATTTTATAATATGTTCCAGAGTTTTCCCTGGGATTAATGTCAGGGTGACTGGTCTCTAGTTTCCAGGTTCCTCTGTTTTGCCCTTTTTGAAGATAGGGACAACAGTGTCCCTTTTCCAGTCATCTGGCACCTCAGTCATTTCCCATGCCTTGAAGTAAATAATGGACAGTGGTTCTGAGATTTCTTCAGCCACTTCCTTCAGCAGACGCTTTCCTCCTTCCTGCTTGGTTGGGAGGGAGGCAGCCAAACAATATCAAGTTCTGTGGAGCCGTTCCCCCACCCCAAATTGTCATAATTGTTCTATATGTTCCTCACCTGTCACTGTACCTATTCATTCCCTTATACAACCAACTAGCCTACATGCACACCCAGTACCCCAAAATAACCAGGAAGAGACTGAAATAATCACATTTGTCCTCTGTCAGCAGGTTTTGTGTCCAGTTCAGTGTGCTTCCACATCTCTTAAAATGGTAAATATCCACACAGTAGATGTATAGGCACACTGTAGCAGGTATAAAGTGGGTATAGATACCCTTGTGTTAACTGTGCAAAATGTATGTGTGCAATGGGGCAGTAGTGTGCAACTTACTTTTATAAACTGAGAAACCTCCAGAAGAGGGTTTTGTTTTGTTGTGTTGTTCATCTAACAGTTCTTGAGCTCATCTGCCTAAACTAGAAATGCCAATATTTATTTCAAGAGACCAAAATATCAAGTCTCCTTAAATTCTGCTCTTTCATAGCTTTTGTTTTTGTTTGCACTCTAAATCCCAAAATTCTTCATTCTGGAGTTCCATTTGCCTGATGGATACCAACATTGTGCTCCGCTAGAGAAGGGCAGGACTGGAAGGCGTCACAGCACAGACCAGACTGAACTCAGGTCTTGTTTCCTGTTGGAAAGGGAAGCTGGTGGTTGCTGCACATTCTAACAGGAAGCTAGGTTGGAGCTTTGCCTATCCTAGGTCACGAAGCCTTCCAGCCCAACCATCCTCCAGTTGAGTTCAGTCTAGATGTTTGGCAGAATTCTGGGATTTAGAATCTAAATGAAAATAAATGCACATGATGCTTTTACTTCAACAGACTTATGTGGCTACCACTGGAATTTGGCATGTAATTCAAAGTTTGTAATGTTTGCCCATTTGTCTCTCAGTATACATTAACTTTGTAAGGATATTCTTAAGACAGGTTTTCCCCCCTATGGCACTCCAATTTCTGAAGCTCATATTCATGAACTGAGTAAATTTAGGGCATGTTGATACAAAATAACTTCCTTCAGTTGTAATCAAAATCGGAGGAAGGCTTGCAGAAATGTAGCAGAGATTGTATTTAAAAAGTGGAGAAAGCACAAAGTAATCTGAGTCTATTTGGAAGTGTCAGAATTATGGAAGACTAAAGAAATCTGAGCATAAAGTCCTGTGGGGTGACAGGCATAACATGTATCTATTAGATAACTTTCAATTGTAATCTCTTTCAGGTTTATTTCCTGCCATCCTAAATCTTGCTAGCAATGCTCATATCAGCACCAATGCTACTTGTGGAGAAAAGGGCCCTGAGATGTTTTGTAAACTCGTGGAACATGTTCCAGGCCGACCTCTACGCAATGCACAGTGCCGAATTTGTGACCATAATAGTGCAAACCCCAAAGGCAAGTTTATTGCATTATAGCTTTTTTCCAGATGTTAGAAAAGTTAGTTTTTGGGGCTATAACTTTCAGAATACCATAGCCAACATGAGGTGTTTCATGAGACACTGTCTATGGTATTGAAGGTGTCAGAATATATAACTGATAAGGCACATAACCAATTTGGTCCATTATGTCTGCAGCTTAGGATTTTGAAAGTCTCACTGTAATCACTGAAGTCTTTAAATTCTGGGTTTAATCTAGACTTAATTCTGTGTTGGAGCAGAAAATTATTAGGACCTGTGTTAGTAATGACTATGATTTCAATGAATCTGAATTAGTTTCAATTCAATCTGTTATTTTAAAATTCTGTTGATTTCATTGTATGTATGATTTTGTCTGGGTTGGTCCTTTCAACAGTTTTATTATTTCAGAATTTTCTAAATAAATTTTCAGTAGCATTTTAGTAGTCTTTCCTGACGTAGTACTTATGCAGTGTATATCTTAGCAAGAGATATACAGTTTGAATATAGCAAGAGGAAGCAGTGGGTAAATTTGATCTTCATTTTGCCTGTTTTAGAGCAACACCCTATCTCAAATGCAATAGATGGCACTAATAACTGGTGGCAAAGTCCTAGCATTCAGAATGGAAGAGAATACCATTGGATTACCATAACTCTGGATCTAAGACAGGTAAGTAAGAACATCTGCATGGCACTTGAGTGGATAGAGAGTTCATAGTATTTTTAGTTTTTTCTGCTTGCTGTAGAGTATGGTGGGGAGAAATAAAGAAAAGCATTTTGCAGAGACATGAGGGCTGTTTGTTTTAACAGCAAGAGGACTGGGTTTCTTTCTTACATTAGTACTCCTTAATGTAGAATAAGCTTAGCTAAAATCTTGGTATTTATGATTATATGTTTCTGAATATTCATTTGCTAAGACTGATGGATTCCCCGAAGGACATCAACAAAATTACAGAGTGCAATTTCAGCTGTCTTTATATAGTCTTTCTATAAACATGTGTATATACCACAGTAGTAGCCTAAACTGTTAAACAGGTTAATGGAGTTAATTTTAATGCATTATTTTAATAACAGCTAAAAGAATTGAACACATTGATATGGGTGCAAATCTTTGTAAGATATTGTAAAGTACTATATTGTTTTCATTGACTAGGACAGTGGTTTCCAACCTTGGGTAACCCAAATGTTGTTGAACTGCAACTGCCAGAAGCCTTCACCACCAGCTTTGCTGGCCAGGGTTTCTGGGAGTTACAGTCCAAGAACATCTGGGTTATCAAAAGTTGGGAACTGCTGCACTAGAAGATGGGAGACCTGAATTTGAACCCCTGATTGGCCATAAAAGTGCACTGAGAGTCAGAGATTGGGAGTTTGATTCACCTTGTGGCTTGCAGCAGAAGAGGCAGTCTGTGTGATCATGGGCGAGCTACACAATGCCAGAAGAAGGTAATAATAACTTCTGGCTACTCTTTATCTAAACAACTCTGAAAAATTCTAGAGGTTTTTCATAAGGCTGCATATAATTATTAATTATGTTATAACTGATTCTTCTTCCTTACATTTTGTAGATTTCACTAGCAGTGAATGACGCAATTTAATTGTGTTTTCAATTCCATTTACTATCTGATAACTGAACACTTTTTATAGTGATGGAAGTGGCTTTGCTTTCAAACTGTAATGTTCGGTTTCTGGTGAATATTGCAGTTTGTGTGGTTTCATGACAGTTATTGCCTGAAGATATATTTTCCCATATAGCATTTTTGTTACTGTTTCACCTTTTTAGTAGTGTCAAATAACATGTAAGAGAAAGGATAACCCAGTGATGGGAAGGAGACCTAGAGGATACCATGAGCAGATTATAGGATCTATAAGGTTTGGTTGTTTACAGTTGTTCTCTATGTGTGACGAATAAATAGTACAAGAGCAGAAATAAGTGTCTTCTGCTGTACAGCTCTTGATACTATTCAAAGCAAAAATGAACATGACATCAATCACCTTCTATGACAACTTGCTGCTGGTTTGTGTGCAGACAGCCTTATCGCTAGTAGTAGGTGTGTTTGGTGCAACTGCAGGTTTAGATTCTGGTTGAAGAGTAGGAAATAAAGAAAGATTAATGTGTTCTTAAAAGCACCTCAGATTCTGGTGCTTATTGAGTTATTGTTAAACAACATGTGCATGCACACAAAATTAAATCATGTCATTGTTACTCGTTCACACCTCAGATTCTCTGTGTTTGGGTATATATGCCTTTCCTTCCAATTTGTTTAATTTCCATCTACTGTCTCCCTTTCTTCCTAGTACTTCTTGCTCAATGGTTTAAATCTACCAGAAAGAGACACAGTAGATGACAGCTAGTCTTTCCTCAAATTTACTGTTGTTTGTTTATCTGCTATTTCCTGCTTTTCACTCATGACAGAAAGCAGGATGGCATGCATGAAGATTGTTTGATGATTTCATATTCATAATTTGTAATCCATGTTAAAAATATTCTAATTATGGTAAAGTTCACAATTTGTATATGAGTTCTAGGTACTCTAAGAGGAACTGTATCTGTCTTAAATGCACATAAATCAGGATTGGTTATGGCTAGAAATTACTTCTAGTGCTTACAGAATACTTGCATAGATCTTACTTGGGTTCTTGTTTTGGTGGTTAAAACCTAGCTGGGAGAACAGATTTTTCTAGTAATTATGTTGACCTTCTATAGTTCTCAGGAATTTTCAATGATTTCAGTGATGCAGCTAAGTGTTTCTTGCCCTCGGTATATACCTTGATCTAAATCATTGCAAATTAAAATGTTTATCCTGTAATGTCAGAGTTTTCTTTCTGTACATTCAATCTGATGGAGTTTCCAAAGTCTATGAAAGGAGTGGTGCTTTCTTCAGGAAATATGATCAAGAAGCTTCACAAAAAGCTTTGAAAAATTATTTTGTCTGACTACAACTCCTGCAATCTGTCATGCTGTCCAGAGAATTCTGGAAGTTATATTCCACAAAAGTAACTTTTCTAAGCTCTGGTTTTGCATGGAGATGATGTTGTAATAAAATTCTGACTTTTAGTTGCACATCTAATTCTTAAACATTAGTTGTTTTAGTGGAACAATTGACCTTTAAGTCTGAAGCTTACAAGGGTCTGAACTTTTTAAATTACAAGTGAAAAACAAAGACAAAATGAAGCTGGTGTAGCATTAAAAACAAAAACCCAGTAGGCTGTGGAAACGACCTAAAAGGATTTGCATCCTAACTGAGAGTCTTAAAAACCGTGAGAAATAATGTTGGATGTTCCTAAGTAATTAAATGTCTCAGAAGAAACATGTTAAAAACATACTTTATGGGTAGGATCAATTGTAGCTTTTTTTCTGCATTACATTTTAGGTCTTTCAAGTTGCCTATGTCATTGTCAAAGCGGCTAATGCTCCCCGACCTGGAAACTGGATTTTGGAACATTCTGTGGATGGCACCCAATTCAGGCCTTGGCAGTACTATGCAATTAGTGACACAGAATGTCTAACGAGATACAATGTCACACCGAGGCTTGGGCCTCCTACCTATAAGAGAGATGATGAAGTCATCTGCACTTCCTATTATTCAAGGCTAGTTCCACTGGAACATGGAGAGGTGGGCTATCTTTTTCTTCCTGTATCTGTTATCTGTAGGTATAGAAGTGGTAGAAAGATTGTGGAGCTGAGGAAGTTTGATTAAAAACTAGCTGGCTCTGCTTAGGTTTTATCCAGAATTAGAAGCAGTTATGCCTGTTTTTATTCCTGAAGATTCAAATCTTCCCATTTATTCATTGCTTTTTCAGAAGCTGGAGGAGAGGATATTTAAATCTGAAGCTGACTTTTGATCTTATTCTAGTCAGAATCTGAGAATTTGAAGTGGCATCTAAACAGGTTCAAGAGAGTGCTTGTTTTTATATTTATACATAATGTACCTTTTTAACTGGTCATTGATCACTTACTAAAAGTAACAGATTATTTAATTAGATGTTGGTTGTGATGTTTTGAAAAAAAAATAGCTTTTCTTAAGGGCCACTTTGCACTACAACAAAAAACTGAAAGCACTAGAATAAAACAAAAAGACCCAAATGGCTCTTTTCAGCTTGAGCTCTAAAACAGACTTTGGCATTGTTTCATGGATGGAGCATAATTAAAAGAGTTATGCATTGGCAGGTCTACAGTCTATTGTCCTCTCCTTTAAACAGCTCTATTCATAATAGTTCTATATTATAGATCACAGAGGCAGCCCAGTATTATGAGGAAATGACACATTGAAAGCCTCAGCCAGTTTACTGTGAATGTCCCTCTTTATCTGCTAGCAACTAGAATTCTTGACCTTGTAAAAATAGCTTCTAGGAGGGGGCTCCCTGGTTCTTCTTTAGAATGAAAGATATCTACATCCTAAAATGTTACCAACAATAGATTTGTATATGTTAAATTAAGTAGGATTGGTTTACACATAGCAGCACATATAGCTGTAATTTAAAATTGAGTGTATTCTTTTGGCATGGTAAGTATAGCATGGAATAAACATGGGTGATATAAGCCCTGATCGTTTAATGACATTATATATGTCATCTTGGCTGGAGGGTATCAAATCTATTACTTCAAGGCTATGACCAGAACATTTTAAATGTTTAAAATACAATCTTAGGTAAATGTACTTGGGAACAAGTTGCTTTGGCTAAATTCTTGTTGAAATCTGGCAAGGCATATTGCTCTGCTGCTGGAATTACCTGTGACATCTGGCTTGCTGTTGCACAAATGGAGATCACCTTGTTTCTTCATGGAGGTACAGTGGGGTCTTGACTTGAGAACTTAATCCGTATTGGAAGGCGGTTCTCAAGTCAAAATGTTCTTAAGTCAAATCTGCATTTCCCATAGGAATGCATTGAAAACCATTTGATCCATATCTGCTCTTTTCCGTCCATAGAAACTAATGGGAAGCTGCTATTCCGCCTTCGACCACTAGAGGGGGATATTTTGTTTTTGTTTTTTCTTAGGTCAAGAAAGGTTCAGGGAAGGCAGGGAAAATACAGTCCAGGCAGTCCAGTACCAGGCAGTCCGAAGACTGTCTCCCAATCCACTCTCTAAACACTGGGAGGAGTGAGGAAGCAGACAGGCACCCTTTTCACTGGCCAACAGTTAACTGAAAGTTCAAATTTTGCACTTTCCCTGCCTCCCACGTGGTTTTTTTTCCAGTTCTTAACTCAAATCTAAGTACTTAAGTCAAGTCAATATTTTCCTATGAGAGCGGTTCTTAAGTCAAAATGTTCTTAACTCAAGCCGTTCTTAAGTCAAGACCCCACTGTACTGGATACCTCCTAGAAGGATATGTTGTAATATGTTGTACTGTCTATGCAATGGGCTGATGAACATAGAGTAAGCCTGTTCAGGAATTCTGATTGTTTTCAAAGAGGATAGAAAAGCATGCTGTGGCGTTCCCCTTTGTGGCAGCTGCGTGTTTGGCCCTCACATTTTCTTCTCACTGCCACCAGTGGATTACCTCAATGTACAATATAAATGGCATTTGTCAGGACACTTATCTTCTGAATTCAAACAGAACCTATTTATTGAAGTGAATCAGATTTAATAATAACAACAGAAGTTCTTCAGATAATCATTGTACACAAGCAAATCGTTAACAGTACTCTCAGTACATACTTTTCTCTTACAATATCATTGCCACCTCCTCTACCTAATTTCTTAACCAGTCTTATCACTCTGTGTCTGTTACTTCTATCTCTCTGACTAACCAAACTCTCACTCTGACCCTGACTCTGGCTCCACCTTTTAACATCTCTTTTCGGCTCTGCCTCTCAAACACATTAGCATAGAACCTGAATAATACATGACTTATTTTGCATAACAAGGGGTGAACGCTACACATGCCTTTACGTTTTTCTGGCACAACTTGTGCCACATATTGTTATAGTTAATGAGGCATAGAAAGCAATTGTTGGATGGACACCTTAGCTAATGCAAGTGTTCTTGTTGAAACCAACTCCTTAAACACACTTAAGTCGTGCATATGAAATTACAGTGTAACTTTTGCCAGAGCATATAGTTTTATATTTTTGACATATTAGAAATTTAGTTTTATATTTTTGACATATTAAAAATTGCCTTTCTGAGAGAGTAGATTGTCTTAGTATAGAATAATCTCAAGAATATATTTTCTTTTCCAAAAATAAAACAAAGCAAAATAAAATGGAAACAAGTTTGTTTTGAAGTTCGTGCTGTGATCCAAACATCTGAGTGTCTAATGAGCAAGAGCTGTTCTGATTTCTTGTATGCCTAAGAACTCATTGAAGACAATTGGGGCGGCTGTGTGTTGGGTGAAGCACTGTGTGCACCTTTCTGGGTTTCTTTCTTTTTGGGTTTCCTCTTTTGAATTTTAGCAAACCTTTAATGCTTTGACTCTCCTGTTACGTGTTCAGTTAAAATTGACATGGTAGGGTTAGTGTAAGTTCATAAACTTCTGAAGCAAGCAAAGCATTCTCTTGCCTTTAATTCTGCATCAGTGTGACAATTTTCTAGATACAGGCCTGGTATCTGTTCCAGATATTCTTGTAGAAGCACCTTAAAAATTCACCTTCAGATTTTCCTCTGTGAGCTGGGAAGTGGCATCTAGGAAAATGTGCACTGGAAAGTAGTTAGCTTAGTATGCTTAGTAAGGACAATGATGGTGTGGAGGAACAGACCAGTCTTTTCAGTTGGGGAACTATTTTGCAAAGATACCAATGTTTCATTTTAGTCTGGCATGGTAGCCAACTCTGAACTTTTTCCATTAGAACCTCTTACATTTTGACATAACTTTGAGCGCTAGGCTTCTAATGAATTTAGTCTCTCTCATTAGATCCACACATCATTGATCAATGGTAGACCTAGTGCAGATGACCCTTCACCAACATTATTGGAGTTCACTTCTGCACGATACATCCGTCTTCGGTTGCAGCGAATCAGGACTCTTAATGCTGATCTCATGACCCTTAGCCATCATGATCCAAAAGATGTTGATCCTATTGTTACGAGAAGGGTAAGTGGATTGTGGTTTTATCCTACTATCTGTATGGACTGTGAGTTACCAATGACATCATGAAGGTTTAAACTTACTCTGTTTTAAGACAAGGAGACCCAAGTCGCCCCGAGTAGACATGGTCTAGAGGGGCGGGGTAAAAATCAAATCAAATCAAATAAATAAATAAATAAATAAATAAATAAATAAATAAATAAATAAATAAATAAATAAATAAATAAATAAATAAAGTTACATACCAGTTTTTCTGACATAAAGCATATTAACAGCAAATAAACCTGGCAAATTCATTTTTAATAGGTGTATGCTCTTATATCCTGATCTAATCGGGGAAAGGTGGGAATAAATCTCCTTATGTGTTAAAAGTATGCAGGAGGTATGTGTGGGAGCCCCACCTGCTACTCACACATTTGGCAACTATAAGATGAGGCCCAACATACAGAGCAATGTAAGCATATACAACTTGCAGGAGGGAATTATGGGCCAATCTGGTACTGGTTTATTGAGCTAATTAGCTGACAAACTAGAGTTCTTTTCTCTCTCTCTTTCTCTTGAAGATAATAGGGTTTTAACCAGGATCTCCATGGTCAAGTTGGGGTGTGGGCAAGGAAGGGATGAATGAGGAGAGTACTGCCTTGATGCCCTTTCCCTGTTTCTTAAAATCATGGCTTGAGAAGCAGAGAATCGTCCAAACTGTTCCAAAATGTAGAATATTTTTTAATATGTAGATATGATATTTTTCTTTATGCTAGATATTCCATTATACATATTGGATAGTGTTTCATTGTGGATTTTATATAACAATAAAAATATTATTGATTCCTGAAAACTGTGATTAGTTAAAAACTATAATCAAAGTAGCATGTACAAATTCAAGTTAACTTGACAGATGACACAAATATTTTTTTAAAAGCATGGCTTGCATCATTCTTGAGCAAACAAAAGCATGTTAGGGCAAAGTGCACAAGCAATTATTTCTAATTATTATGTTGCCTTGGCTTAGCTCTTCTGACAATAGTTAAAATTGATGTTATCTCTGCTCAGAAAAAGCTATTGGACAAAATTGATTTTGTAATCTTCTTTGTCAGTTACATTGTATACCTACAGTCAAAATTATGTTTGAATTAAATTTATAAATTATGCTTCAGGCTGCTCATGATTTGTACCCATGCAAACTGTTTTTTTTTTAAATCTTCTAGTGGTTTATTGAATCCATTATGAGAATTTTAAAACTGACAGAGAGAGTAAATCTGGTGCCTGATTCAGGGCAGTAAATGAACTCATGCTGTTTTGATATATATATATCTGTGTATGAGAGAGATAATATTATTTACTTATTTGTTTTATTTTTATTTCCTGTGCGGGAGCCCAATACCATGCGTAGATTTGTTAATGTTTGTGAAAAGCTATTCATGTAAGTTTGCAGAAACACTACTCTTTACAGTACTGACTTCTCTGACAGTTGTAGAAACTTAATCCTTGTTTACGCTTGATAAATATTTGTGTTAATTTTTTTAAAAGGAACATTGCCGTTGTATGTTGGTAATATTAAATGACAATTAACTTATGATCTTTGCTTTATTTAGTATTACTATTCAATAAAAGACATTTCAATTGGAGGTATGTGCATTTGCTATGGCCATGCTCGAAGTTGTCCTTTGGATAAAGAAACCAAGGTATGTTTTTTTTTTTTTAAAATCATTTCTCACTGCATATTTGCCTTTTAAAAAGTTACTCAAATTCTTCTCGTTCTATCCAGCACCATTTCCTGAATGCTGGAGGCAAAAAAGGTCCTTGATCATTATATGCAAGAGTCACAAACTAGGGTCTGTGGGTAATTTTGGACTACAACTCACAGATTTCTTGAGTTGGCCTGCATGGCCTGTTGTTGGAAATTCTGGAGGATGCATTCTGATACCATCTGGTGACCAGTGTTTGGGAAGCATTGGTTGCTCACTAATTAAGAAAGTGATAAAATGCTTATAGACTCACTTCTAGTCCTTTTAGCTGTACTGAAAATATACTTATTAGCATAGGGTAACTACACAGCTTCTCAATACTTGAGAGCTCAATTTAGGCTTATAAGATTTGGACAAGACTTCCAGTAGATCCTTTGAGGATTGAAAAGGAATTAAGAAAAGCTGCAATTCTGAGATGTGCATCTCATTCAAATAAACATTTTACCCTTGCTGTCTTGGAAGATTTTATTGCTCACTGTTTCATATATGTGTCATCATATATATGATGGCAAATGCAACAAAAGAGAAGAATGCCTGTGTGAAGTTTCAGGGAATCAGATTTTATGCATGTTTGCATTAGATCACAAGGATGGACAATTTTACAGTGTTTAAAGAATCTTTGTACTTGTTTTGTCTGAACATCTGTGTTTTTTAATGTGTGAACATTTCCATACTTCTAGTGTGTATGTGTAGATGTTCACATATTAAAAAACACAGATGTTCAGACAAAACAAGTACAAAGATTCTTTAAACACTGTAAAATTGTCCATCCCTGTGATCTAATGTAAACATGCATAAAATCTGATTCCCTGAAACTTCATAGAGGTGTTCTTCTCTTTTGTTGCATTTGCCGTCATTGCTGTTTGAAATGTGCTATAATTTACTCATTTTCTCTTCAGCCCTTTGTTCACCAAATATACATACTTGAAGAAAAGTTGTTGGTTTCCGGGGCGGGGGGGGATGAATTTGTACTTCAGAGTTTGTATATTATTTACACAAAGGGACCTGCCTGTCAACTCCAAGCACGTTTGGGTAAGGCTACTATATCCCATATACAACTTAGAGTAGCCTTGCCTAAATAGATTTTGAATTCTTTGTGGAAGATGGTTAACCAGGTCTTTTGGTGAATGGGTATTCAAGTGCCATTGGGCAGATGCTCTACATATACATATGAAATAGATGAAAGATGACATTAACTAGAATGGGAGTAGTACAAGTCCACATGAACTGCATAGAAGCTTGTAGTATATAATGAAGTGTGTACAGCTTAATTAAGTGTATGATTTTACATGGGAAAGCCAAATCACCTATACAAATTTGTTACTTATGCACGTATCAATCCAGGCTGAAAATGTAAAAAGATACTTTAAAGTATTTTAACATATCTGCTAAAGTGATAATTTTAAGGAATTAGATAATGCAGCCATGTTATCTCTTTTCATTTAGAAACTACAATGCCAGTGTGAACACAATACATGTGGTGAGAGTTGTAATGAATGTTGCCCTGGCTACCATCAGGCACCATGGAGACCAGGAACCATTTCTTCTGGCAACAAATGTGAGAGTACGTAGTGCTAAAATGACAGCTCTATGTATGTCTGGCTTTATGGTGATTAGGTGTGTAATCTAGCCAGTAGTGAAGCCAGAAGAGTGGGTGAAACTTTTTGTTGATGTTGTTTAAATGGTGAATTGATTTTTCTTGTAGTAATAGTATTGTGGTTCATTACTACTTTGAGTCATAAATCATCAGTCTTTCACCTTGTCATTTCTATAGTGATTTTTTTTAAAAAAAATACGATGTCAACAGTTGTCACTGTTGTTCAGTGATCTTGCTGCTCTCAGACTAAGCTGGTGAAAACCCATAAAGTGGCTTGTATGTGTGAATGCATTGTTCTTTTTCATATTTGTTGTCACAGACGATAATACATTTATAGAGCTGGGAAGGATTTCAAAATTCATCTAGTCATATTGCCTGTCAGTATAAGAGATCCATTGTTATAGCATCCAGATTGACTGCCATTCAGCCTCTGCTTAAAAACCTGTAATGGAGAGTCTGCCCTGTTCTGTGGCAGGGTCTGTTCCACAGTTGGACAGCTTGTTCATTTTTTCCTCATGTTTAGACTAAATCACCTTTCTTTTAACTTGAACCAGTGATCTCACCTTTGCCTTCATTCTGGGGCAAGAGATTGGTAATTATTCAATAATAATTAATTCATAAACTCATAGACATTGACATTTTTTGACAATGATGTTAATGTGCATTATTTTAATTGTTAAATGCTATCAATATTTTCGAGCAGTTATTAATTTTCCTGCTAACTTTATTTAATTATGGCTATTTTTTCATAGTTTTAAATGATGATTAAACTTTTCCCAGGATGGTAACCATATTAGTCTGTTGCACAAATCCAACGCAGGATAGAATCCTGTTAATCACCAGCAGACCATAACCCTCCACTGACATTAAATCCTCCTGATCCTTGTTGGGCAGGAAGAGATTGTGAAGCTTATGCCAAATAACGTACGGTATTGGCCTTTGGGGTCCTACAAGACTATTGTTTTTGCTAAAAACAAAACAGATTTAAATGTATAATCATTAATTCTATTACATTTTCTTACTATTTGAAATTAATTTCCTTAAATGTTAGCACCAGTATTAACTTTCCAAGCTGCGGTCTGGAGCAAAAGGAAACATATCTGCTTCAACATGTATATCTATCCTTCATGAGGTTGCCATCACATTGCCTCATCTATCAGTCAGCCTACCCATCTCTTCTAACCTTCCGTCATAGAATTTGGCCTTTGGGTCTATCACTAACTTTCTTCCCCTTTTCTAGACACATTCCAGAATGGGACAGAGCATGTTATTATTAATAATTTATTATTAACTTTGAACTGTGCTAGTTAGCGGTAGTAAATCCTTGCCTTCATGTTTATTCTAATTTATTTATTATAAAACATTGACTGTATGGGAAAAATATCCTGTATTAATAATACAGAATTACAATACATTACAGAATATAGTTAGAAAAGACTATTCTGGTATATACTAGATTCACAGGAAGAAGCCATTTAAGTGTATTTATACAGGATGCTTTCAGCATTGTCGATTTTGCTGTAATTATTTTTAAACTGTATTTTATGAAATAGAAATGAAAGTGAATTTCTTTATTACATTTTTTTTAGGATGTAATTGTCATAACAAAGCTGGAGACTGTTACTATGATCAGAGTGTGGCAGATGAAAAAAAGAGTATAAACATTTATGGCCAATTCAAAGGAGGTGGAGTGTGTATAAACTGTACCCAACACACCACTGGAATAAACTGTGAGAGATGTAGCGATGGATACTATAGGCCACATAAAGTAAGAGAGCTTAATGGAATCGTGTTTCATTGCTTTGAATTGTGTTAAGAGCTGCCATATTTCTTTCAACCCACTGTTGATTTTACAACTGCAATGTAATTAAAAAGTCATAGCGAAAGGAAGGCTATCAGCAGAAAATATGTCAGCATAAACTGAGTTATTTCTAGAAATGAGCTACTAGTTTTGTCTCCGGTCAATATTATATATATATATAGATGGGGGGGGGGGAAACCAAACACCTATGTATTGCTGCAGCTGTTGACCATATTACATAAACTTAAAATTTGTCAAGGGACCAGCTTAAAGTGGTGAGTGGCTGGCTTCCCTGAAATTTTTCCTTTACACCTCAGATCAATGTGAATGAATTTCTGGCCAAGTATTCATCCCCTGACTTGTGGAAGAGCAGTTCCCTCTATGGCTGCAGTTCTTCCTTCAGTTTCCAAGTTTATTGTTCCCTACTAGTCAGTCCATGTTGGTGTGATCTTACAGGCTCTGAGTGCCTTTCCGGGCCTGTCCAGACTGGCCATTTTGGGGGCAGGGTAAATTGGATTACAAAGGGGCTGTTGAGGTGGGGGAGAGAAATTATGAGCCATTCGATGTGCTCCTCCTGTCCCCACAGGATATGACCCCTTGTAGCATGATGAGCAGGCAATTATGCTCTTTCCCTGATCCTCTGTGGAGGGTCAGGGAAAGAGGGTTTTCTTCTCCCATGCTGCAGAGCCATAAAAAGCAAGATTTACCTGGTTTACTCATGAGCAAGTTTACACAGCTTACTCACGAATAAGGAGGTAGCAGCAACAGCAGCCAAGGACAGTTGCAGCATGAGAGGAACACATTGGGGTGAAGGTGGGGAAGATAGAAGGGAGGTAACTCCCTACCCTTCCTTGCCTTTCTCTACACCTGGAGCTGCACTTTCTTGTGGGGGCAGAGCCCATGGAGTCAAAATAGCCCACTTCCCTGCCTTTTCTCTAACATCTCATTCAGGAGGCTGGGGTAACTATGGTTTTGGAATTTCACTGCATCAGTTAGGGAAATATTAAAAATAAAAGAAGATGAACATAGAGGAGGGGTTTTAATATATCACAGGGTTGTCTCCTCAATTAATGCTGCCCCCAGTGCCATTTTGGAGAAAGTATCCATCCACAAAGGCTAAACAAAGAGCTATTTTACATTTTATTGAATCATGCTAAATAGATTGCGTGATCTAACCCTGTGCCAGTTTGGTGTGGGACAGCTCTTAAAAGGGAAGGATGGATTATTCTAAGTACATACACAAGCCATCAAGGTCTTTTCTTTCATGCCAAAGAATTCCATCAGGGTTCCATATACCATAGCTATATGCCGGTGTGGCCAGGTTCTTACCATCTGTCTGGCTCTCTCCATTCTTATGAAACATATTTATTGCTTTCTGAGTAGGACTCCTGTTCCAAGATCTCATAGTTTACCATGCTGTGGCAACTAGGTTGAGTGCTTCCCTTGTCACTCCTGTAGCTTCCTTGCCTACTGTTTTCAGAGGACTGAGTTAACCACTTTGACCTGTTATAGTATATGCTTAATCTTTTAATGAGTTGCCTTGCTATATTATCCTTTACCAGAGATGGGCCAAGTTACTGTTTGGGGCTACAGTTCTCAAAATAGTCTGGTTCACTTAGTCAGTTGACAAGGATAGTTCTGGTAGGTGTAAGTGACAACAATGACTAGTCCAATCTCTGTTCTTTCCCTCAGGTAGGAACAATAAGAACTAAAATCTTCACCTCTTTTAGGTGTCTCCTTATGACAATAATCCGTGCCTTCCCTGTGAATGTGATTTGTTTGGATCCTTTGGTTTTGAATGTGTTAAGGATGACAGTCATGCTGACCTTCAACAGGGTAAGTAAGCTGCAGAAACATTTGTGCTAAAAATCAATCCCAATGCCATTTCTGAAACAAGGGACTGTATGTCTATATCTGTGTCGCTGTATGAGGAAAGACTGGGAGGTTAAATTTTGACATGTTTTGACCTGTGCTGACAAGTTCTAACAGACTTATAGCAACCCTAATAAGGCTTTCAAGGTAGATGAGATATTTAAGGAATTGTTTTACTAGTTCTATTCCCGCTGCCATGAGTTTTTATGACCAAGTGGGGATTTGAATCCAGGTCTCCTGAGCCCTTGTCTATCCACTACTTCAACTGAATATCCTTTTGTCCTTACCTGTATTTATATGCACATAAGAATGGGACTTGCTGGCATGTTCAGCTATAGATTGGACAAATCCCACTTGGTTTGCAAGTATATAATAATGCACTTACATCAGGATCTTTAACCAACAGACATGCGTGCTATTACATAAATACAGCATCCAGATCAGAGAAAAGAAAGACAACAAGTTATAGTTTACAATATTCAACAGTACATGAACGGTATTTAAATGAGGTCTGGCAGATATTTGGATAAATCCAGAGATGGTTTGCAGTCTGAGCAGGGTGTGCGTGTCATTGCAAAATTCTGAGGTGTGAAGATGCTCGTAAGTTACTCAAAATGGCAGTGAAGCTGAGCCCCTTATGTCTGGGGTATGAACACTGAAAAGATACTCTGCCATGAGTTTTTTATACAATAGGATTAAAATTAAGCATGAAGAATTTAGCTTTAATAATTCTAACATATTCATGCTAATTTATTCATGATTTCTGGCACAGAAAGACTTATATGTGTCTCACAGTCAGTCAGAGTGTAGAGACCCCTATAACAAGGCAAGGAATCCTAGTTTTTGCCAGGTTTCTTGCACTGGCTGATATTGTGGCACAGAAGATCTGGCTCTCATTGTCAGACCTGAGGGGCAAATTTCTAAATTACAGCCAGAATATAATATACGGATTATTTTGTGATATATTTCCTTGTTCCCATTTTTAACATTTTCCTTTTAAGGTGTTCAGCCTGGTCAGTGTCATTGCAAAGAAGGTTATGGAGGTTTAAAATGTGACAGTTGTACCTTTGGCTACAAAGGTTATCCGAACTGCCTGCGCTGTAACTGCAGCCTGGTTGGTAGTGTTAATGATGACCCATGCACAGAACCTTGCCTTTGCAAAGTAAGTTCTTTCTAAAGTAAATTCTAATGATTCGTTATGAAATGGGAAATGGGACCTGTCAATTAATTTAATGGGGGAAATGGCTTTCTTTAAATGGCAAAAATCACGTCTTCTGTGTAAGAATTAATGATGACTTGAGCAAAAATCTCTATAGATGGATGTTTAAATTAAAATTTGTAGTACGTTTCTAACAAATTTCAGGCAGTCATTGAATGGCAAAGTGTAAGAAGTGACTATAGTTGGGGGGGAAGTGGCTGAGAATAGTAGACAACAATTACATCTGTAGCAACACTATGTTTGACCTTGATGTTTGTTTTTGTTTGTTTGTATTGTTTGCTTCTTGAGGTGTGAGAGCTGGAAGGATGTTTCCTCCTGTTCCTAATGTGAGCTGACATTCCTTGCATGCCTCTAAGAACCACATGAAACTCACAA
The DNA here is from genome assembly GCF_051106095.1 of Pogona vitticeps. Taxonomy (NCBI): domain Eukaryota; kingdom Metazoa; phylum Chordata; class Lepidosauria; order Squamata; family Agamidae; genus Pogona; species Pogona vitticeps. Next base: position 181,996,485 of record NC_135786.1, read on the forward strand.
CAATAATGGAACTGATTAAAACTGTGACTATCCCAAATACTGGAGTGGCAACCTTTGGCCCTTGAGATGTTGTTGGATTGCAGCAAGGCAGCTGTGCTGCCTTGAGCTCAATGGAAGAAGGCAGGGTATAAATGTAACATGAACAAACAAATAAATGACTCCCTCCCGGTAGGCTGTGATGGGAGCTGCACTCCAGCAGCCTTTTTATGCAGAGACTAACATGGCAATTCTGTGGTCTGGAATACTTCCCTAGAGCCAAAAGATTGACTGCAGTTCCCCTTAAGAAGTCTTAGAGAGATGCAACACATCTCACAGACTGCATGTGGTCTCACCCATTTCCCCACGCCTTCCCCATGCTGCCGCTGCCATCATTTAATTTTCTGCCTTGAAGCCAAGGCATACATTTTGAAGGAAATATAGGCACACACACACACATTTAAAGTGAAAATGCCACTTTTCTATCTGCTGCTAATTCTTGGGTTGCAAAAGTCTCTCTGGAATTTTGGAAAGGGATGGAGAAATGATGCCCTCCAGATCAACTGAAGTTGCCCATTTGTCTTTTAAATAATGTTGATCACAGAGGAGGAGATGTGATCTTGGAACCTCCCCCTTCTTGGCCCCTCCTGGCACAGTTGTGCTCTCTTTCTAAGTGCTGTGAAATATGTATGACCTTGTACAAAAGCTATAAAGAAGCATGTTGACGTTGTGACAATGAAGATGAAGGGAGAGGACATGGATCTACTAGGTCTATAGATCTCCACAGTCCTCTCATCTTAATAACACGAATCTTAAGTTTTATTGAATGAATGGAAAATTTTGCTCCTAAGATAAGCTCCCCCCCACAATCAAAATGTTATATCTCAATTGTTTGCAACCTATATCCATAACAAATATAAAAACAAAAGAGTCAGAGCATCTTGAAGAATACATTGTGTTTTGCTTTTTAGCTTTTGTTTCACTGATGAAAACAGATTAACATAGCTGTCTCTTTGAAAATTGTAACTTACAATGTATGATGGTTATTATTGCTGGCCACAGAACAGTATTATATGCTTTCACAGGAAAATGTAGAAGGAGAAAATTGTGACCGCTGCAAACCAGGTTTCTATAATCTCCAAGAAAGAAATCCTCATGGCTGTACTGAATGTTTCTGTTTTGGAGTTTCTGATGTGTGTGAAAGTCTTCCGTGGCCTGTTAGCCAGGTACAACCAAATACCATCAGTTTTCTGCTGGAGGTCCAATATGCATGTTTCATGGCTTCATTTTCTTTTCTGATAGGCATCCTATATTCTTAATTTCCCGTAAATGATTCCATTCTAGTAAGAAATGGGTCCATTTGTCTATAATGCTATGTTTGTTATTCTGTAACTTAGGTCCTTGTTGAGTTCAGGAATTCATCGATTTAAAAGAAAGCCCAGGAAGTCTCTTCTGTTCTCTTATATAAAACAGCTGGCAGAATATTTCCTTCCATAGCAGCAACATGTTGTTTATGAACTACTAGGAATAAAGCCTTGTTTCGCAATGGGGAGAAGATGTGGTATCAAGGGTTGGATCCAAGAAAGAATGAGCAGAATGTCACCCTTTATTGCTCTTATCTTGAACTGTTGCTTAAGCACCCAAGTATTTGGACACTGTATTGCAAGAAGGGATTGCACAGGGTCCAGAGACGGGGAAGCACACATTCCCTTGTGCAAAACAAGACCTAATGGCTGGATCACAGTTGGCTTCCTGTTGGAAATCAGTGCTTGTTGTGGCTTACAGGCATAAAGAAGTAATACTTGCAAGCAACTACTGCAAATGTTTTTCAACAGGGGACTATTTGCTTTACAGTATTCTAGCTTGCTGCATGTTGGGGAACTTGCTGCATGTGTGTGTGTGTATATGTGTATATGTGTATACACACACACACACACACACACACACACACATATATATATTTATATATAGAATATAAAACTATATATACTGTATATAATGAGTAAATAAATATTGAATAAATATAATACTGGACTGTCTTTGAAAGGATGCAGACTTCATTCTTATTTGAGGAATGCAAGAACTGCAGAGATGATAATTTGCTGCATAACAATGTGGCATGTCGAGATATTCTTTGTATTTCTCCTTTTCTCTAAGTCTCATTTGAAGGTGAAAATGCTGACTTTGTCCATTTTACTTCTCTCATTTAAGATGGAGAGAGTGGCCATGTGATTCTAAGCAGTTTGCTTGATTGCTGTGCATTATAGTGTAGGATGCTAATCATGAGAAAGTTTTTATGAGGGATTTTCACTGTCACTGTAAGTTGTGAATTGGATTTTTTTTTTAAAAAAAAAAATACAGTGTGTGTACAAATCTTACAATCAATAGCACCTTTTTTTCAGTAGTATTTCTATTATGGCATTGTTGTCAGTTACAGGTGACCTCTACTTCCAGGCCACTCCCATTAGTGTTCCATAACACAGAATTAAATCTGATTTTTGTTTCAAAATGTACCTGTGTGATTTATTCAATAGTATTTCTCTTTTTCTCCTCCCTTAAGGTGTATTCTATGGCTAGTTGGCTGGTAACTGCACCATACAGTTCAAAAACTATACAGCCTCAACAAGGTGATTTTGATGGACCTAATCAAATAAGTATTAACAATATTGCTGCTGGAAGAATACTGCAGTCCCCTTATTATTGGTCTGCCCCTGAGCCGTATCTTGGAAATAAAGTAAGCATCCTAAAGGAAATAGGTTGGCTTCCACTACAATATCTTATTCCTGTATAATTTTCTATATTGTATTATTGGAGAGCAAATATGAGAATGGAAGATTTATTGGAGGAGGTACTGTAGTTTTTAGAGACGTGGTGGCACTGCGGGTTAAACTGCAGAAGCATCTGTGCTGCAGGGTCAGAAGATCAGCAGTTGTAAGATCGAATCCATGTGACGGAGTGAGCTCCTATCGCTTTGTCCCAGCTCCTTGCCAACCTAGCAGTTCGAAAGCATGCAAATGCGAGTAGATAAATAGGTACCACCTTGGTGGGAAGGTAAAACAGCGCTCCCTAGTCACACTAGCCACGTGACAATGGAAACTGTCTTCGGACAAACGCTGGCTCTACGGCTTGAAAATGGGATGAGCACCGCCCCCTAGGGTCGGACACGACTAGACTAAATGTCAAGGGGAACCTTTACCTTTACCATTTTTACTGTAGTTTTTGTGGAAATGCTGTCAAATTGGTAGGTAGCATTGAAGTTACCTCTCTAGATGATATTTCACCTCTGATACTATTGGTGTTGTACTGAGATGATGTTAAAAAAATCGACAGAGCAAAATGAATTTGTATTCACATATGAAAGTAAATTTAAAATCAAAATGTACATGATAAAGTGTTTCGTAGGATTATATGTATATTTGATACAGGTATCTCATATATGTTATACTGGAAGTATTATTATAGGACAACATTCAGGGAATGATTCCAAGTTAGTATGAAGAAGCAATGGAACAATGAAAATTTGGAATGTAACTAGAATTTAAAAAGTCATTCACAATGTAAAATAAAAGAGATTAGAAGTCAGAAAGTTTTTTCTTTTCAAAAGTAATATTCATTTATATTAAGTGAAAATAATATGACCAAACATGTGGATTTAATTATGTGATAATGGATATAGAAAATATATATCCATTATCACATAATTAAATCCACATATTTAGTCATGTTATTTTCAGTTAATATAAATGAATATTACTTTTTGAAAAGAAAAAAACTTTGTGACTTCTATGGATATGTTAATTTTAGAAGAAAAGTTCACTGGTTATTAAAGAGAATGTGAAAATACTGTAGTTGTTTTTCTTGCTGCATAGCAGTTTTACAATTCATTGCTAGAATATATAAATTTAGAGAACCTTTAAACATGTTTGGTCTTTTATATTTCCAGCTCACATCCTTCGGTGGTTATTTGAAGTATACTGTGTCCTATGATATTCCCATGGACAGTACAGATAGTGATTTGGTGACTAGTGTTGATGTAATACTTAAGGTAATTTAAGGCTATGTGGATTAATGTTACTGCGTGTGATTTAAGAGTTATCAATACATGAAGCATTTCTGAGTGCTCATGGTGGTGGCTTTTGCTGATTTCTCTCTCTTCACAGAATGGTGCGTTGAAGGTTTCCCTGACCTTTTGGAGATTTCTGTTTGAGTAGAGAGGGAAGGATGGGGGTAGGGAATTGTTTTTGAAGTAATGAGGTTGAAAAACACATATCCGCACATAACTGATCATTAAAGGTAAAATATATGGGATGAGACATGCAGGAAGAACACAACTCATTGAAGAAATATTGTCAAAAGGTCTATGATGGAACCCACCCTTTAGTAAGATAGAGACAAGAACAAGATCATCATCTTGCCTCTGACTTGCTGTTTAATTTATTTATTGAATGTGTGCGTATCCTTTCTGCTAAAAAATGAAGTGCAGGCAATTAGCAACTGCAGAATTCAATTAAAAGCATATTTAGTTAAAACATAAAACCAGCTTAAAACGCAGTGACAAAAAAATAGTAAATCAGGCACATATTACTCTTGTGCTGAATATTCAAATATCCAAAGAATTTGATACTTTTAGGCTGTAGTCTTATACCCATTTATTTGTTGTAAAACTAATTGATTTTAGTGAGCCATGTGCTGTTGGTTTCCTTTTGTCTACATTCCAAGGATATTTTGGTGTGTATAGTGCATGATAAAACATGCCATTTAGTTAATATCCAAGTAAAATAAAAAAAGTGTGAGCATATCAGCATGAGATGTGTCTAAAATTGGAATCCAGGAGTTTCAAGGTGTAGAACAGTTTAACCGAATGTGCAGTACAGGCTGTGAAAATGTTGGAGATTAGATAGTTGAAACAGTTAAAAAAACAACAAATTAGTGTCAGTTCTTCATGCATGTGTGATAAATTACATCTGAGTTTGTGTGATCTGAGTTTAAATGAAGTTCCAAACTAGTTTTTTTGAAAATAAATGGATACCTCTCTGTAAAGACATTGTATCTGTTGTTTCAGGGCAATGGACAAATCTTGTGTACCAGATCTGAAGGGCTGTCTTTGCAACCATATGAAGGCTATTCTAATACCGTACAACTTATGCCTGAAAATTTTGTTGATTTTAATACCAAGAAGTCAATAGATCGAGACATGCTAATGACAGTTTTAGCAAATGTTACACATCTTATGCTTCGGGCTAGTTACAACATTGCAAAAAAGGCTGTATACAGGTAATTGTTGCAAGGTGATTCATTGTGGTATTAGATTTTCTGTTAAAATGTATTAGAATATGTTTCTAATGTTGAAGCTTGTTTTTTAAGTTGTTAATAATTTCCCATCTGCAAAAATATTCTATGGTAACTTTATTCTCAGTAGTAGTAAACATCTTGGAGTGTGGAATGTGTCAAGATTTACTCATAGCACTAAACTATGATTTAGTATTATGTGCACAAATACACACAAGTTGTCTTTTCCACATGGTCAGGAAAAGCAGTAAACTATAATTAAGTTTCAGATTCTCTGTTGTCTCACTGTTTTCAAATTCAAAACAGGAACCATAGTTTAAAATAATCTTTGGACAGTTGGTAAACATGTCAGCTTATGGCCATGGGTTATATGTCTGGCTTGTTCAATAAGCTGGCAGTGCGGAGAAGGGAGTAATGTGTGGGAGCCATAGGTAAACACAGAAGGCTTTAATGCTTATGTATTTGTTGAGTCTATTGGTTACAGCCAACATACACTATTAATTTTCAGCCCTGCTGGGCAGGGCTCTGCTTCTCCCTCTTGCAACCTTTCATCTACATGTGCACCCAACTTTGCCCCCCTCCGTGGGGTTGCATTGCGACCAGAACCAAAGGGGCTGAAAACAATTATGTGGAGGAGGAGGAAGGCTGCACGGACAGAGGTGGAGCTGCATGTGTACTCCTTAGAGGGAAGCTTGGTTACAACACACACAATTCAACATGTATTGATGAAAAGATGCAGACAGTGGGAGGTGCAACTATTAGGGCAAAACTATTTGGGGGGGAGTCACAATTGCAGCTCATATGCTTTGACATGATAATGGGACTGGCATCTATCCTAGAGCCATTGTGGGGTAGACAATAGGGACATGCGGTTTTGTTTTGTTTTTGGACTCTCAGAATTCTCCAAGAATTTGCCAGGTAGAATTATTGGAGTCCCTGCTCACAGAAGCACATCTACATTTCACTCATATAGAGCAAGGTCTGTCTTCCAGGCTGTCTGCTACCTATAAAAAAAGAAGCTGCCCCAGTGCTTCCTGAGTGTGAGATGTACTGTATAGGATTGCTGCCCATTAGGATCATTGTAGGGCACTCCCAACAAACTAGGCCTCCCAGGAAGTGCTGGGGCAGTTTCCATTCTGTACAGAAGGTAGGTCCAAAAGAGCCACTAGTTCTGTAGGGAGCATATGTGGAGATTTTCCATGAAACAAACATGGAATTTCTGGGATTAGCAATGGAACCTCTGTTGTGGAAATGGTATATTTCAGTAGTCTGTCCATCACTATTATGTTTGCATTTGCACTGAACATATGCACACTGTTCCCTGCCAAAGCATGTGCTCTGTCAAGACATATGCTCTTCCAATTCCGAAATGAGCAGTAACTCACTGGTAATATTGATCAGATGTTCTGGGGGGGGGGAAGCTATGTGTTGATGAAAGCATCAATATGAGAAAACAATCTGGTAGAGCTGGAGGTCTCAGAACTGCAGTGCTTTAGATGCCTCACACATGAAGGCATGTGTTTAAAGGTCTAATTTCTGGTAACATTCCATTTTTCTATGCAGTACAAGTATAGAAGCTCACAGAGCAGCATAGCTACAAGTTCCACAGATAGTCCATCCTGAGTCAGTGAGGACCAAGCACTTGTTTTAGATTGCGACTTCTGGCTTCTATTTAGCAGCAGATAACTGAATCATGGCTTTGTTCTTCTCTTGGCTGAAAGATGGGAAATGCTTGAATAACAAAGATGGGAAATGCTTGAACCAGAGACTTCACCCAAAGTTAAATTATGTATGGAATACTCAGTTGTGAATAAGATGCATCTGCCTGTTTCAGTATGTTACTCAGAAATTCTTTGGTGATAAATGTCTTTGCTAGTTCAATTGAAAGAGAGTACTATTTAGTCAGAGCTTGAACAAAGTTATATTCAATTGCAGCTGCTAGGATTCTGCACCAGCTATGTGGACTGCAGGGAGTTCTAGTGAAGAACAACTTTCCCAACATCTGTACTTTACAGGGCATTCCTAATTTTAAAGTACTATCTATACTCCAGGCAGCTTATTCATTTTCATTCACTCATATATACTTCATGACTGAAAGTTTACTCTGAAAATCATGAAGGCCAATTTATATGATAAATCTTACTTTGGAATTGTCTTTTGTTTTTGTCTGTTATACTTGGGAAGGACAATATAATAGAGGGTAGTATAACGGACAAATTAGCCTAAGATAGAAGACTGGAAAATTAGCTTTGAGTAGCTGATTTATAAACGGCTATTTGCAGAGGAAGAAACATAGCCCTCTCTAGTAGGGGCTTAGGCTGGAAAGTGTGTTCTTATGAATTCTAATGAAGTGACATTTGTTAATTATTGTTCTGCTATGATTGACCAAAACAATTGAGACTTTCTGTGATCAAAGCTCACATCTATTCTTGAGATTAGTTTCTGTATAGGATGGGACTGGTGTACATCTGCTTGTTGTTTGACATCTAAATCACTGCTGACATGTCAGGTTAGTAAGAAGAGACAGTGTTAGAAATGGTACATTGAATTCATTGAATCATGGAATAATTGAGTTGAAAGTTGGCCATCGAGTCCAACTGCTTAGTGCATTCCCTGGATAATTACAGAGAACGAAATCTGCTCCACAATGTTGTTCACCAACTCACTTAGGTTAATGTCCATTCTAATGTATCACTGGTTGAAATAAGCCTCTTGGAGATGTGCAGCCCTTGAAAACTGAGTCTCAGAAACAGTTGATATGGGGCTGTAGTGGTGTGCATGACAGAACTGCTGCTGCTGTTGAAGTAAAGAAGGAAGCAAAACAAATCAAATTGTTCTGCTTATATACCTCCCCACAGTGCTTAAAGCACTCTCTGGGCAGTTTACAATTTAGTTATGTAGGGTGCACATCCCCCCCCCCCCTGCAAGTTGGGTACTCAGTTTACCTCAGAAGAATAGAAGGCTAACTACCTGGGATCGAACCCAGGTCATGAGCAGAGTTTTGGCTACAGTACAGCAGTCCAATCACTACACCATGAGAGAAGAGGTTCTGTGTTGTGTATTGAAGAACTTTGTGAGCCCTCGGAGCATCTTGCACATGCATGGCTGTGGTATAGTGACGTAGACATGGCAGATTAATTTGGAAAACTGGAAGCAAAATGATTGAAATCATAGCAAGAGGTCATCTGTAACATAAATATTATGTTTGTATATGTTGCTGATTTCACCTGGATAAAGCTATTGAGTGGACTCTTTAAAACTCCTTTATTAAAAAATGGTCATGCGATTGCTCTCAACCCCAACCATTTATTTATTTAGTTACATGATTTTTTTTAGCCGCACCATTACTAGTGGTCTCTGAGTGGCGTACAACAGTACTAAAACTTTAAAAACATTAAAACCATTAAAAATAGGACATATTATAATAATACTCTATATTTAAAAAGTCATTAAAACATTAATATTAATAAATCCTGCTGCTCATATGACCAGCTAAATGATACTATTTAATTAAAATGCTGGCTAAACAGAAAGGTCTTTGCCTGGTGCCGAAAAGCCAACATTGTTGGAACTGGGCAGATCTCTATAGGGAGGGCATTTCAAACCTGGGGGGCAACAGCCGTGAAGGCCCTATTTCGACATGCCATCCCCCTCACCTCTTTCAGGGATGGCACTTTCTGAAGAGCCTCCTGGCCTGATCTTAGAGGATGGGCAGGCTCGTATGGAAGAAGGCAGTCCATTAGGTAACCAGGTCCAAAGCTGTTTAGGGCTTTATATGTCAAAGTAAGCAATTTGAATTGGGCCCAAGCAGCAACCGGCAGCCAGTGTAAGTTTTTCAGAACCAGCATGATATGAGTCCATGCAGCGGCACTACTTACCAGCAGTGCAGCCTGGTTCTGTGCCAGTTGCAGTCGCCGGACCATCTTCAAAGGCTGCCCCATGTATAGCGCGTTGCAGTAGTCCAGTCTGGTTGTTATCAGTGCATGTGTGGTTGTTATTTGTTATTGTGCATTGCTATTTCCTACTCCAGGTGGATTGCATTTAGTCGGAACTCTCCACTATGTCCTGTCCGCCTTGGGAGTCCCTGCATGGCATAGCCCATAGCTTCTCTGAGTTACTCAAGCCCCTTCGCCACGACAAGGCAGCAATCCATGAAGGGGCAGTATACCTCAGTGCTGTTTAAAAACTTAACTTTTCAGCAATATATTTTTGTATGATTGATTTTCCACTTCCTTTTTTCTCTGAATGTATTTCAAGAGGGGACTATCTGGTGCTGTCTTGTTACAGGTTGGATTCTGTCACTTTGGATACAGCGAATGCTAATCTTGTAGATCTTTCTTCAGCTGCAGATGTGGAATATTGTGAATGCCCTCAAGGTTACTCTGGAATTTCTTGTGAGGTAATCTCTCATTGTGTGTATACAGGAAGTAGGCATTTGTCAGTGCAGTTGCAACATGTGAGCTCCCTTCTAGGCTGTGGTTTCTAAAACTAGAATTGTTGAACAAGCTTCTCAATTTGAATGCCTTGCACCAACTTCGCAAATTTTCCGCCTACCGAAGATCAGCCTCTTTGTATAACTAAGAAATCTAGAGTTCAGTTAATATCTAGCTAAAGAGTCCACAGTTTGGTTAACATACATGTTTTGCCCCAGGTAGTGTTATAAAGCTAACACCTTTGTGTGTGCGTGCGCACTCGCGTGTGTGTGTGCACGTGCACACGCCTGTCTGTCTGTGTGAACAACTTTGTTTCATCATAAGTAAAACTGATCAACTGTGTTGTCTCTATGTCAGATCACTGAAAATATTTCTATGTAGTGAAAAAAATAGTTGTGATCTATCATGCCTTATAAATGGGCAACAAAGCTATTGGAAACTAGTATCATTAGGGATGTAGAGGGGATTTGAGGAAACAACAGTAATGTAGATGCTTTATGGTACATTAATATGCTCAGGCATCAATCATATGCAGTTCAGTGGGTTTGCTACTACATGTGTAGAGCTGCAGCATTTTGGACTGTGCAAAATAAATAGACCAGCAATCTTGGAAGAAGTGTACATAAAGTATTAACCTGAGTTGAAATCTCTCCCTGCCTCTCCAGTTCCCAAAAAGAACGCTTGATTTCTTACTTGTGGTGTGGGTTGTGCTTATGTGCATGCTGTATGTACATTATAGGTCAAATCCTGCTAATGCAGTTCCAGAAGTGCAAATTAATAATTTGAATTAATGTCAAGCTTCATATTTCCCCCTATTTCAGCTGCTGGACTGCTTCAGTGTGACTAGGACTGCTGCTGTTGATCTGGCAGCAATATTTTAGTATTAGAACCTCTCCCTCACATTCTGAAACTCTTAAAGTCTTCTCAAGGACAAAAAGAGAGCCCTAGGTAGCACTGGAAGCATTTAAATTAATTTCTTCTGGCACCCGGATCTGGTTTTCACCGGTGCAAAGTTATACAACGTCACTGTTTTTTTTACAGCTTGTTGCTATAATAACTGATACATTAGAATCCAGAAGACTTTGCAACTAATTCCTTGTGCCCACTGAGAGTGTAAACATGCACTTTTTTGATCAAGGGCTTCTCAGCACATGTACAAGTCCTACTTACATGGCCCTGTGAACTGAGTTCAGAGAGAAACTTAATTTATTCTGTTCAACAGAGTTGATAACATAATATTAAGCTGGAGTAACTGTTACCCTTTTCACGCATGCTGTAATGCAGAGCTTGTGATAAGTAAGTAATCCAGTAGTTAGGTTGATGTGTGTTAAGTTTGACTTTGTGATAATTATATCTGCACTATTTTCCTTTTTCATTGTGTTTATTTTTTAGTCTTGTTTTCCTGGCTATTACCGCGTAGATGGAATACTCTTTGGAGGGATTTGCCTACCATGTGATTGCAATGGTCATGCAACAGAATGTGATATTCATGGTGTTTGTTTTGTAAGTCATCTTTCACCAGATGAGTTTTTATGTCTAAAAATATTATAATAATTTAAACTAACCTGTCTTTAAATTTCTCTAGTAATGAAAGAGATTTAGTGTCCCTGAGTGTGGCTGTCTCTGCCATAGTTTCAAGTCAGTCAAATCTAGACATACAAACTTTTACATGGATACTAGGGAAGCTCTAGGTGTGTGCACAGATGTCCCCCCCCCCCACATTGAAGAGGGGACTATCTGGGGTCTGCAGCCTGCAATGCCTGCAGTGCTATCTTCTGTCAGTAGGTGACTGGTATCCCTAAATGTCAGGCCTGGGATAGTCATTTCTCTAGAGGGCTTTTGGATAACTCTGGGTGGTATTTCCCTATCAGGACCCCTGATCTTTTCAGTCTATTAAACGATGGAGAGAAGGTCTTGCTGCACCATAAGCGAGGAAAGAGAGCTGAGGGGGGAGCTTAAGGAGCACTGTGGTGGAGAAGGAGAAGGGCCATTGAAAAGGAAGAAGATTAAGAAAAGACACCAAGAATGTTAAGGACAGAGAGAAACAAAGAATACTAGGCTGCGTAAGAAGAGCAGTATAACTTTCAGTACAGTGGACCCTCGACTTACGGAATTAATCTGTATTAGAATGGTGGCCGCAGGTCGCAAAGTCTGTAGGTTGAGAGTCCATTTCCCATAGGAATGCATTGAAAACCATTTAATCCGTTCCAGCCAAAGAAAAACAATCCCGGGCTTAAAAAGCTGCCCCCGCTGCCTTCTGCCTTCTGCCCCCGGTGCCCTCTGTCCCCGGTGGGGACAGAAGCCAGAGGGCACCAGGGACAGGAGACAAGAGGGCAGCGGGTGCAGCTTTTGAAGCCCCGAAAGCTGAAAGCTGGCAGCAGGCACGGAGGTCGGGGCACCTTTTGGCTTGCTGGGCTTCCAAAGCTGCCCTCGCTGCCCTTTGCCTCCTGTCCCTGTGGGACGGGAGGCAGAGGGCAGCAGGGACGGGAGACAGAGGGCAGTGGGGCGGCTTTGAATTTCCTGCCCTTTCCCCTGCCTTTCGTAGGTAGAAGCTCTGGCCGCAAGTTGAACCAAAATTTTGTGGCCGGAACTTTTCGTACTTCGAAATTTTTGTAAGTAGGGACCTTCGTAAGTAGAGGGTCCACTCTACAAGATGATTTGGTAGCAAATCCAGAAAAATCCATCTTCCTACCTTGTTTCTGTAATGTTTATAGTCTGCTTAAGTTCATATTAAAGGTATTTGATGTCTGGCCCAAGATCTAGCATAAAATACAGTTATATAGGAAAATGTACAACAGTCAATGCTTTTTCCATTCACATCAGTGGCAAGTTTCCTGCAACTCTCTCTATATAAAAAAATATTGGAACAGCTTTAGCTGATGGCATTTCCTCAGCAATTGTGTAGCATCTGAAGTCTTTCTTTGCAGATTTTTTAAATTGACCAAGTGAAAATGTTCTGAACTCTGTTGATTACTAGTTTATAGTACGAGCACAAATGATTTAATCTCCTCTCAAGAGTGATGTAGCTAACTCATGAAACCAGATATATACTTCAGTGAACATAATAACTGACTGCTTAATTGTGACTGTTATATTCTCAATGTCCATCTTGTTTCTTTCTGCCTGTTCTTTGAATCCTAATGCTGCATGCTGGTTCATGCCAAGATCCCTTTGGAAATAAAATTCTACCCAATATATGCGTCAAAAGTTTTCTTGGCTGTCTCGTAGGCCTGCAAACATAACACTACAGGGCGTGGTTGTGATCAATGCCTGCCAGGATTCTATGGTACACCTTCTAAAGGAACACCAGAGGACTGCCAGCCATGTGCCTGTCCACTGAAAATTGCAACAAACAAGTAAGCATCTAATTGGAGTTACTGCATTGTATCTCTGACAATATCAGATAAGCAATGTTGGGAAGAACGAGGAAGGGAAAAAGTCAGTCTGAGGGGAAGGTGTAAAAGCATGACAAATTCCTTCAGAAATGACAGCTGTTGTTTGGCGGCGACAGGAAGCTGGAAATGTTCCAGTATTTTTGTGCATAGAAATGTAGCCTTCAGGTAATTTCATTCAGTGTTACTTTTAGAAAATCTTCTAGTGTTATATACTGTTTATGTGAACAAAATAAGTTCAGGCCGAGTCTTGTCCGATTGCTACGTGCTGGAAGCAATCCAGGATGCTGCTTCAGGCATTTTGAAGGGCTTGTGCTCCCCATTTGGTTTCTCCTGAAAGTGTCTCTCCCTTCAACACTGCATCTTTCGGAGGTTCAAATGGAAGATTATGATGCAGGGCAGAGAAACGCTTAAGAGAACAATATGTTTTCTTTCTATGCATAAATGTTATTATACTTCCTAAAGCGGGATTGGGCAACTTCTAGAGATCTGGGGTGTGCATGCTATCATTTGGACATCAGAAGACTGCACTCTCCTGCCATCCCCTTACTTTTTCGTCTTTTAACTTAAGAAATTTACCCCAAGGATCTCTTGGACAAGCTTGCGTGTGTAAAGGGTGTGTGTGCTATTTTGACCCTGCCTCGTCTGCTTTAAGTCTGGAAGGAGCTTTAAAAAAAACAGAAGTGATTGCCAATCAATCCTTTGTGTGTTGGGGAGGTGGATAGAATAGCTCTGGAGTCCCCAAAACCTGGGGAAATTGTCTCCCCTGCTTACTTTTAATAAGAAATTAAGGGGACTGGAGTAGGAGGCATACTTGGATCCCTGGAAGGCATATACATCCCACTGATCATGTTTTATCCAGCCCTGCCCTGAAATATCATTTCAGTGTGGCTGTGTCCATTATTCTTGCATTTTTAATGTTGTTTTATGCTGCCTTGATACTTTCAGTGGGAAGGTGGAATAAAATATTAAAATAAATGAGAACTAATAAAATTAAAGCAATTGTTTTCAGTTTCAGCCCGACATGTCACTTGGAGAATGATGGTGAAGTTGTCTGTGATAAATGTCCTCCAGGTTACGCTGGAACTAAGTGTGAAAGGTATGAAATTGGAATACTGGAAAAAACTAGAAAAAATGTATTTAGCTACACATCTCCGACTCGTATTGTGCCCCTCTGCCTATGCAGTGAGAATGACATCATTGTCAGTGACAGTTTGCCATTGATTAAAAATCTCTTTGTGTGCATTTAAAAAAAAAACTTTGTGGTGTACACAGATCATATGATGTAAGACAACGTTGCTTGCAACCCAGAATTGAAAAAGCAGGTCTTTAATCAACAGTAGTCTGCTGCTGATGTCATTATACCTGTTGTGCAGTGAGGATTATGGACATAGGTTTGCTTCTTTCTCACTTCAGGATTCAGTCTTAAAATGTGTGTCTTGTCAGTGGTGAAGTTAGGTATCAGAAATGTTGCATAAGGAGGGCAGGACTGAACCCTGCTTTTTGTAGACATGTCCATCTCTGATGCTTTTTTTATTTTCAACATGAAGACCGAACTGGTGGAGGAAAGTGTGCTTGATTGCTTAGGTTTGTCCTTGCCATTTGAAAATAGACCTAAGTTTTTGAACAACTGCCAGTCCAGCAGAAACGGGAGTCAGTCTGGAACAGAATTTCTAGTCTCAGTATGTCCTTCCGCTAAAACAGAGATTTAGAGCTATATATGCCCATCTCTGTAATTTTCAGGGCTTCATTTCGTCTTGCAGTTCCCCTTCCATTTTTTTTCTTACTGAAGAGCCCTTTCATACCTTCTAGTGGCCTCGTGTGTGTGTGTGTGTGTGTGTGTGTGTGTGTGTGTGTGTGTGTGTGTGTGTGTGTGTGTGTGTGTGTGTGTGTGTGTGTGTGTGTGTGTGTGTGTGTGTGTGTGTGTGTGAGAGTGACACAAATTTGTTTTCAACTACAAGTGAAATTTTGTGGATGGGGGACAGACATTGGGCAGGGAACTGCATGCAGCCCATGAGCTACACATTGCCCACCTCTGCACCTTTTTCATGCAGCTTCTCTGCTCAATGTAAAAGTTGAGAGACCTTTTGAAATAGCATTGAAGGTACCAGTGGAATTAACAAGGAAATGAGACATCAGTAAAAATACTCTCTCCTTCCCTTTACTAAGTAGTAGACTCTGTTAGATCTTCTTTCCATGAACATAAGGCACCCATTTTCTGTGTAAGGGCAATTCTGCATGCAACCAAAGTGTGAAAGAATGCTTTTTTCCCTGTCTTTTGAGACAATTTTAAACAGTCAGAAGTTGTTTTTGTGTCTGAAGTAAAAAAAGTTGAACATCTGCTACTGCTAAGAATGCCTTATTGTCTGTGTTTTCACCTTAATTTCAGAGGAGGCTACAATGTCATACACTTTGTTAGCTTTGATCTAGGGTGAAAAAATGCTATGTGTACCCTGAATTTGAAAGGAAAACTGCCAGTGCTACGTATCTTTAGCTTACCATGATTTCCAGAGCAGTTTGGCAAATGCATGTTGTCATGCCTAGTGAAGGCAGTTTAATAGTCACAGCAATCAACCAAGCTATGAATTGTTTTTGAAGATTTGTCTTAAGAATACATGTTTTTTTTTAAAATAATAACTTTTTAGTTTGAGTTAGATAGGTGAACTTTTGGAGAGCAGTAGTAGAAAGAGGTTAGGTATGGGCTAGAGAGCTTGCAAAAGAAGGAATACAAAACAAAATAAAAAGGTTTCACCAATATTGATATTCCGATTAAAGTTTTGTTTTATTTGTCTAAAAATGGGACTATAGCTTTCTGCAGTCTTACTCAATTTCAATTTGTTCTGCAGATGTGCAAATGGGTACTATGGCAATCCCTTGGTTCCGGGACAATCGTGTACTCCTTGTGAATGCAATGGCAATGTAGATCCAATGGAAGATGGTCACTGCAACTCACTCACGGGAGAGTGCCTGAAGTGCATTGGAAATACTGAGGGACGCCATTGTGAAAGGTGTGCTGAAGAGTTTTATGGGGATGCAGTGATCAAGAAAGATTGCCGTGGTGAGTTATACTTACCTGTTTACTACTAAATGCCATTTCTGAAAAAGTACATACCTCTGAAAGCATGGACTAATAAATACAGTGGATTGACTGACCTTCTGACACTAAACATATGTATCTGGTAGCATGGATAGAGCTTCCTGGTTAAAGTAACATTGTGAAAAATGTAATATGTGTTATTGAAGTACTTTGGATTGAGGTCAGAATAAGGGGAGATATATTTCAGGGTTAAAATGTATTGAAAGAATTTTCAGGGCAGATAAACCTGCTCACAGTTACTAGGCTATCAGCTGGCTAGATGGGTCAGTGTCTTCAGTACCTGGCTGCAGAGCCAGAGGTTGGGAATTTGATTCCCCATCATACTTGCTCTGAGTAGAGCCGGTCTCTGTGGCCTTGGCTAAACTGCAAACTCCCAGAACACCCCCAGAAGAAGGGAATGGTAAACCACTTCTGAATATTGTCTACCTGGAAAACCTTAGGAGGAGTTGCTGTAAGTCATAACAGAGTTGATGGCACATGGGTATTATTGTTATATTTCAGTCTTTCCCAAATAGTATATTTTCATATAATCATATTTTATTTATTTATTTTTATTATTCGATTTCTACCCCACCCCTCTAGACAGAGTCTACTTGGGGCAGCTTACAAGCAGTTATAAAACATTATAAAAAATAGTCATCAAAACAATCACATAAATTAAATCAACAAATTTAAAAGTTCAAGATGGGAAAAAAGGAAAACTAAAGAGAGAAAAAAAATCAAGTGTTGGCTGGAGGGAAGGCCTGCCTAAAGACTCAAGTCTTTAACTGACTCTTAAAAACACCCAGCGAGGCTGCCAAGGGTGATTTCCGATGGCAAGGTGTTCCATAGTCTAGCGACCACTGCCAAGAAGGCCCGGTTTCTTGTTCTTGCTTTCCAGGCCTTTCTCGGCGTTAGGCCCCTCAGCTGTCTATCTTGGCTAAAATGAGTGACTCGGGTAGATCTAGGTGGGAGAAGGTGTTCCGCCATGTATTGAGGTCCTAAACCAGGAGTTTTAAACTCAGTTTACCTGGGGGCCGCTAGAGACAGTCTGGGTGAGGCTGGGCTGCATCAGATTTTCCGCCAAGCAGAGCAAGAGCCCGAGGAAGCCGCCAGGAGTTTCCTTAGCTGACAGACAGATGGGCTGGCTGGCAGGCTGCAGTTCTGGATGGAGGGTGCAAGAGGTGCTGTCTTGGGAGAGAGCCGGCGAGTGAGGCAAGGCTTTTTTTTTTAAAATCTTGACAGCAGAGGATGTGTGGGCGCTTTGGGAGGGCAGGCAAGGCGAGGGCCACAAGCTATCGTCTGGGGGGCCACAAATGCCCCCCGGGCCGCATGTTTGAGACCCCTGTCCTAAACCATAGAATCACAGAGTTGGAAGAGACCACGGGGCCATCGAGTCCAACCCCCAAACAAACCAAAATGGCAACCTTTATGCTGCCAGTAATTCATCATCTTTCAAAGTCATAATATATTTTGAATTCTGGTATTCAACCTCCATTTTTAAACACCCGAAGACCTATTGTTGTTGTTTAGTCATTAAGTTATGTCTGACTCTTTGTGACCCCTATGGGCCAGAGCACATCGGCCCTCCTGTCTTCCACTGCCTCCCAGAGTTGGGTCAAATTCATATTGGTAGCTTCAGTGACACTGTCCAACCATCTCAACCTCTGTCATCCCTTTCTCCTCTTGCCTTGACTCTTTCCCAACATCAGGGAGATTTCTCTTCTCATGAGATGGCCAGAGTATTGAAGCCTCAGCTTCAGGATCTGTCCTTCCAGTGAGCACTCAGGGTTGATTTCCTTCAGAATGGATAGGTTTGATTTCCTTGCAGTCCAGGGGACTCTCAAGAGCCTCCTCCAGCACCACTATTCAAAAGTATCAATTCTTTGGCGGTCAGCCTTCTTTATGGTCCAGCTCTCACTTCCATACCTGGCTACTGGGAAAACCATAGCTTTGACTATGTGGACCTTTGTCAGCAAGGTGATGTCTCTGCTTTTTAAGATGCTGTCTAGACTTGACATCGCTTCCCTCCCAAGAAGCAGGAGTCTTTTAATTTCGGGGCTGCTATAACCATCTGTAGTGATCATGGAGCCCAAGGAAGTAAAATCTGTCACTGCCTCCATGAATTCCCCTTCTATTTGCCAGGAGGTGATGGGCCCAGTGGCCATGATCTTTGTTTTTTGATGTTGAGCTTCAGACCATTTTTTGCATTCTCTTCTTTCACCCTCATTAAGAGGTTCTTTAATTCCTTCTCACTTTCTGCCATCAGAGTGGTATCATCTGCATATCTGAGGTTGTTGATATTTCTTCCGGCAATCTTAATTCTTGCTTGGATTCATCCAGTCCTGCCTTTCACATGATGTGTTCTGCATATAAGTAAAATAAACAGGGAGACAATATACAGCCTTGTCGTACTCCTTTCCCAATTTTGAACCAATCAGTTGTTCCATATCCAGTTCTAACTGTTGCTTCCTGACCCGCATATAGGTTTCTCAGGAGATAGATAGGGTAATCAGGCACTTCCGTTTCTTTAAAAACTTGCCATAGTTGGCTGTGGTCCACACAGTCAAAGACCTATAGCAATATAAAAATCTAGGAAAATAGATTCCTAGATCTTTTGTGCAGAAAAAAAAAATATTTTAGTAACTACAGTACTTGTTATGGTCAATAATGTTTTGCGTTTTTATTCTTTTTAAACATAAGCTTGTGAATGCCATGTGAACAGTTCTGTATCCAGCATCTGCCACCATGAGACTGGACTTTGCCAATGTAAAACTAATGTGGTGGGACAGAGATGCGATAGGTGCTTGGTAAGTAATATGAAAGTTAATTTCCATACAGCTGACTTTACTATTTCATGTTGCATTTTTCAATGGACTGCTTTCAAAGGGTCTCCAAACATCAAAATATTATACAACATCTCATTGGACGGGAGGGGAAATCCTTCCAAAAGAGATCAACATATTCAAGCAATACAAAAGTCAGTAATCCAATAGACACAACATAATGAAATGTAATAATCTGAATTTCAGATACAAGTACAGTGGACCCTTGACTTACAGACGGCTTGACTTACAGACTTTTTGAGTTACAGACTTCTCTGGCTGCAAAATTTATTTATTTATTTATTTATTTATTTATTTATTTATTTATTTATTTATTTATTTATTTATATATATCCCGCTTATCTAGTCGATAGACCACTGTAGGCGGCTAGAGGTTTGACTTGCAGCCTGAGAATTGACTTACAGACCAGAAAAAAACCAAAATGGAACAAAAATGGCCTGTTACGGGATTAATCGGTTTTCAATGCACTGTAGGTCAATGGAGACTTGACCTACAGACTTTTTGACTTGAGAACCGCCTTCCAATACGGATTAAGTTCTCAAGTCAAGACCCCACTGCATTGGTAAATGCAAAAACAAACATCAGCAAGATAAAGCAAAAAAGTCAACCCAACTTTATTAGAAGCTGATTCTGCACAGTGTTTTCTCTGAGTAGAGCCAGTCTGTGTGGCCTTAGTATGTTCTTATTGTTACCATATGAGACCTTTATAGAGTTATTGGTAATTATCTCAGTAGAGAAGAGAGAACACTGAGAATTGGTTAACAGAGTTCCAGTTTACGGTTCTGGTGTTTATATATTATGAAACCAGTTATTTTACTACAGAGTTCTAGAGTGACTCACAGGAGAACAGTTAGCATCTCTAGGAGGGAAATCTTCCCAGATTTTAAGATTGTAGACTCTGGCATTTAATGGGTTTGTCTATACCAATTTGACGTTGGAATATTCCCAGCCTCTCATATAGAATACTAGGATTTTTGGCATTTGGAATAATAATGTTTTTCTTTTCAGAATATTGTCTCAAGGTTCCTGGCGGAATCCATATCATTCAGCAGCTCTCTGTGCTGGGAAAATTGTGAAATGAATCAGTTTTCCCAGTGTGCTGCCAAAGAGAGCGGAACCATGTTTATGCAAGCCAAGCAGCGGGAGTGGATAGCGTAGAGGGATGAAATAGAAGAGAAGCCAGAAACTTATTTTTGTTTGGGTAACTCTACGATATAGCTGAAATACTTTTCTTTTCTGTCCAACAGCTTGGCTATTATGGCCTAAGTACAGGGCTTGGCTGTCTTCCCTGCAATTGCAGCAAAGCTGGCTCAGTAGCTGAGGACTGTAATGATGAAGGACAGTGCCACTGTATGCCAGGAGTGGCTGGGGAAAAGTGTGATCGTTGCGCTCACGGTTTTTATGCATTCCAAGATGGTGGCTGCACACGTAAGCTGAATAGCTCGTAATCTGGTCACGGCAGTTCTTTAATCAGTGTGAATTTTCTTTCACAGAGTGCTTTGTCCTGCACCACAGGAAAGGTCAGGAGGGGGGTCTATCTGGCACGGACTTGCAAAGCCTGGTCAGCCAAATGGTATCAAAGCACTTTTGAGGAAGCTTTGTTTGTAATGGGAATCCGATTAACTTTACGATTTCAGTAAGGGCTTGGGCTGGTTCCTTTTGCCAATTTACCCTTTTTAGAGATTAGTCAGCAGTAACAACTTTTTCCACTCCCTATCATAAGTGGCAAGTCATGAGTGCACCATGGTTTTGTTTTCTTTCATCTCTTCTCTTCTTTTCTTTTCTCCTTTTTGTTTCTGTTTTTCTTTCTTTTACAAAAATGCCACAAAATCATTATAGATTTGATCAGAGTCTGGAAAAGTTCCTTTTTTTGGATGAGAGCTTTCTAAATTCCTCCAGGTGGGAAATTCTAGGAATTGTCCCCCTAAGTAAGTAAGTAAGTAAGTAAGTAAGTAAGTAAGTAAGTAAGTAAGTAAGTAAGTAAGTAAGTAAGTAAGTAAGTAAGTAAGTAAGTAAGTAAGTAAGTAAGTAAGTAAGTAAGTAAGTAAGTAAGTAAGTAATTCTAGTTTCAGCCTTGTCCCAGTGTGAAAAAAGTAGCTGACGGAAAACAGGTGGTTAACAGAGAAGCATGAAATGAGCAATCAAATGACGTAATGGGTTGGTGCACCTATTTGCATGAATGTTCAGCAGTAGGCAGACACATCAAGTATCTTAGGAGATACCATTGTGTTATTTCTCATTATTTTGGTTTAGATATGGAAAAGGAAATGCGGGAAATGTTTGTGAGGTACTGACTTCTTGTGAGCAACTCCAGACCCTCAAAGCCTAGCTGGAATAGACATTCTGTACATACAGACAATAATGAAATGGTTTGATCTTTTTTACAGCATGCAACTGTGCTCATACTCATGATGCTTGTGATAGCAGTTCTGGCCAGTGCCTTTGCCCACCCCATACTGAAGGAGAAAAATGTGAACTGTGTGAGGAAAACTTCTGGGGTCATGATCCAGAGAATGGGTGCAAGGTAAGGTTGTGTTTGTTCAAAAAGGTAAAAGTTCCCCTTGACAATTTTTGTCCAAACGTGTTCGACTCTAGGGCCCGTTTCCAAGCCATAGAGCCAGCATTTTGTCCGAAGACAATCTTCCGTGGTCACATGGCCAGTGCGACTTCGATATGGAACGCTGTTACCTTCCCACCGAGGTGGTTCCTATTTATCTACTCACATTTGCATGCTTTCGAACCGCTAGGTTGTTGGGACCTGGGACAAGCGACGGACGCTCACTCCGTTGCGTGGATTCGATCTTATGACTGCTGGTCTTCTGACCCTGCAGCACAGGCTTCTGCAGTTTAGCCCGCAGCGCCACCACGTCCCTTTGTGTTTTTTAGGGACCCTTTAAAAGAGCAAAATCAGACCTTTTTACATAGCAATTTATGGAATTGGGGGTGAGGTGCAATTTATAAAATACTACCTGTTGTATTATTTTTCATATTCAGCTGGTTTTGTTGAATTAAAGAAGGAGAAAAGGTGTCCTCTTCCTTTCTGAAATGATAAAAAAGAAGGTTCACATTGACGGCTGGCTATTCTAATTCTATTCACTGATGTACTGCAATTGGTTTGTTTCCTCTTACAAGATTTATTGTTCATGTTTATTTTTGAGATTGTAGCATCAACCCAATTGGTTTAGCAGCCATTTGCAAACCAATTCATGAAGAAGAAGAAGAAGAAGAAGAAGAAGAAGAAGAAGAAGAAGAAGAAGATGATGATGATGATGATGATGATGATGATGATGATGATGATGATGATAATAATAATAATAATAATAATAATAATAATAATAATAATAATAATAATAATAATAATAATAATAATTTTAAAGAAAAGGGGATCAGTGTTACGAATTGGAGAATTCTCTGTGACTTGCTGCTGATGAATTTTTAGTTTCAGCCAAAATTTAATTACTATACTTTAGGCTCTTTATAAAATCACTAATCTCCAGTATTGCGTTTTTTCCTTTCCTTTTCAGGCCTGCAATTGCAGCGATATAGGTTCAGTCAGCCTCCAGTGTGACCAGTTGACAGCTCAGTGTCAGTGTAAGCATGGATATGGAGGTGATGATTGCTCTGTGTGTGCCTTGGGGTATAGAGACTATCCAGAATGTGTTCCTTGTGACTGTGATGAACGTGGAAGTAAAGCAGACACTTGTGACCAAAGTCAAGGAGTTTGCAGCTGTGAAGAGGATACTGGTGCATGTGTCTGCAAGGTACGGCATTTAAAAATAGTGTGAAATCATTGGCTAGTTCTGATTTTTCTTTGTATACAGTAGTTTCCTTTCCCTCAAATAGGCTAAGTTTATCAACATGTTCAGACAAAGTGTTATGAATCTTCTGTAAAATAAAGGGAGAGGCAGCATGCCCCAAACCAAATCAGGTTTACTAAAAAACATCAGAACTTTGAAAGGAAAAAAACATGAAAATGCCCATGTAGCTGAGCCCTGTAATATCATGGAATGGTGTTTCCAAGAACAAAACTAAGTTAAAGTTAATTTTGGAGCATGACAAATGTGGTATGCAAGAAGACACATACTGATCAATAGAGTATGTTTGAGACAATGCTCAAGTGTGGTCACTTTACTCCAGCAGTAAGTTCAGTATTAAGGTACTTACTTCATTTATCTACTGCCTTTATTGGTAACTCAGTGTGACACACCTGAATTGTATGGAAGCTTTAAAATTGATGTAGAATATTGGAGACTTGAATTGGAGGTAGATCAGAATAAAGCTAAAACATGTTGGTATGGTTTAAAAACCAAAAATATTTTTGGTCCACCTTGCTACTGAGATGCTGTATTTAAGAGTGAGGTTAGAACAAGGCTTGCACTGACCATGTGTGTCCAGGATTGGTGCACCCTGGGATTAATCAAATGGTGATTAATCAATCAGTAGAGCAGTACTTTTGTAGAATTTGAATTGTACCGTACTCAGACTGTGGGCTGTTTTGAAGTGACCTTCTTTAGATGATCCATGTTTTTTTCTGCATGCATCCATGATTTTATTTATTTATTTATTTATTTATTTTATTTATATCCTGCCTACCTGGTCGGGTCAGGACCACTCTAGGCGGCTAAATGACTGCTCTGTCAAGGACTAGCATTTAAGCCCCTATTACTACTAACAGTTTATTTCTTTGTTAGGAAAATGTGTTTGGATTGCACTGCAGTGAATGTAAAACTGGGACCTTTGCTCTTTATGCTGTTAATCCTTTGGGATGCATTCCATGTTTTTGCTCTGGGATATCAGAGTCTTGTTCAGAAGTAGAAGGGCATGTGAGAGTTCCGGTTAGTAAAGCATTTTCATCTCTTCTGTTGAATTTTCTCTTATGTTTCCACATAATTTTGCTGTCATGTGATCAACAATCACCTTTTTTTTTTCATAATAGAAAAATTGGTGGCAAATCCCTCCCCCCTCCAAAATACTAGGAAGTGTTGTTAACACTGTATGTGCTTGGGATTTCTTTTAGTTGTTTCACCATCAAGATATACATTAGTTGTTTAGTATATTGTTGCAAACATTTCTAAGCTGCCTGGAAACTGGCTGAAGGATGTAGTAGCAACATCTTTTGGCAGTATGGTTTGCTAGCAAGCCTGGGATCTCACCTTTTAAACCTCTGTCTTGGGATTGCTCATCGTCTAAGCAGGAGGGGGTACTTTAGCCCCAAGTTTGTGTTTCGAGGGTGTTATACCAGCTCCTGTCATGAACTGTCTCTGGTTTTTTAACTCTTCTTTCTCAGCACCTCCTTGCTTTTCCTGACTTTCACATGTCTAATCAAATTATCTAAGGAAAAGGTGAATCAGATGTATAATAGGAAGGAATATAGTGAATAGATGGATTTCTATCTGACATCATCAACCTATAAAGTATTTTATAATAGTAGAGTATAGCATATTTTAATAAAACCTTCCCTAAGTGTAGAAGTTATTTTTTTATTTGAAAAAAATTATTAGAAATCTTGCTTAAACTTGAAGCAAAATCTAGTACATTTTATAAGGTGGGGTGACTTCTTAGTTTGGTATTGCAGGTAACTCTGGATCTAGAGCAGCCTGCTTTGTACGTGGTTTCTCTCAGTAACCTCACTGGAACCACCGAAGGCATATTTTCCCAGTATCCTGATATCTTAATTGATGCCACAACAGTCAGACAACACTTGAATACAGAGCCATTTTACTGGAAATTACCCTATCAATTCCAGGGAAACCAGGTAAGTACACGAGGTACTGTCATGGTTTATTTTGTTTCAGTTTTTACTGACAGTGGTTTGTACACTCATCTGACATTTTTAATCAGAAATGAAAACAATTTAGAAATGTTAGTCCTTATTATTATAATATTTTCAATATTTCACTGATCATGGGCTACCTTTGCCAAAAAAATATTCTATATTTGTGTATTTTGTGACTGGATTATAGGTTTAGGTTTGCTTGTGTCGTATTATATCAGAATTATGAAAAAAAATCTTGTCCTGTTCTTCAATGAATGGGGTTCCTGTAACACAGTTATACATTACAAAAGTTGAATCAAGCAATCAGGAACCAAAAACAGAATCAGAGAAGAGAGCCAAGATCAAGAGAGTACTATCAAATTGTAACAAAAACCACGTTAGGAGGATCTGAAGCTAATGTCCAGTAATAGTCCAGGGCCTCTCTGTTCCTAAGGAAGCAAAAGAGTTCTTAAAAGACTTCTCGCGTCACTTAGTATTTTTGAGTTCAGTCCATTTGCAGTGTTCTTGGGGAGTGGAAGAGCACCTGCCATCCTCTTTTGATTCCAAAACTCAACTTATTTTGTAACCCCCAAAGGCTTGGGGTCTGTAGGGAAAGGCCTGTTACTGAATGTTAATATAGACATCACCTTCTGTTGATCTGCATTTTAATGAAAATTCTCCAGGAAATGTTTCTGAAAAACTGAGTGTAATGATTAATCCTCCGAACAGCTCATGGCCTATGGTGGAAAACTGAAATATTCAGCAGTTTTTTATGCTGTGGATGGCATTGGAACTTCAAATCTTGAACCACAGATCCTGATGAAAGGAGGTCACACCAGTAGACTTGTCATCTATGTGGACATTCCTGCTCCAGCAAATGGAGTAAGACAGGATGAAGAAATAACAATGATGGAGGTGAGACTAAACTCTTCGACTCAGGCAAGCAGAGGCTTATTCTGTTAGAAGGTTTTTTTAAATAAATGGAATGGTTCTTTGTGAATTTCCTAAACACTTTGGAATTCTCCAAATGTTTGTTTCAGAACCATTCACTTAACGTGATGTGAATTTATCGTGTACCCTGTCATTTACATATAATAGGTGAAGCACTCCAAAGTTGAATATTAAAATTGAAAATAACATTCTAATCTTTAGTCAAGACTCTTGTTTAGAAATTTGTGGCTCAGACATTCCCATATTGAACCCTTAAAACACTTTGGGCTACATTTCTCTTCAGCTCTGTTTAGTGAAGCTGATGCTCAGTGGGATTGTGCAGGTTACAAATAGTTAGGATATAAGCCCTGTTCAAAGTTTGGTATTGAATCCAGAGAACTGTGAGTAGCAGAGGAAAACATCTTACTGCTGTTGATGAGCTCCTTCACAAGCATTAGTGAAGAACCTCTTGCAGTAGAGTGCCATAACGTATCAGGCTTGTGATGCAGTGCATGATGAATCAGGAGGATACAGACCGTAAGACATAAACTGTAGCCATTCCTTAAAAAGATCGTGAGATTGACTTTTGCAAACTCTTGTTTGTGATTTCATATAGATGAGTAATGTGTTGGGTCTCAGGTCATTCCACTTTGTGGAGCAGAGGAGGCTTTCTGCTAGAAGACAGGTGTCTTTGGCTCCTAAGCCAAAAATGGAAAGGATGCACATAGTGAATGCACCAAAGAGCTAGAAGGAAACCAGTCTCAAAAGTGCTTGCATTTCATTAAGAAAATCCAGTGTGCTTGCAAAATGGGGTAAACTCTTTTTTTAGGCTCACATTCATCAGTAGGCAGCCTTTTTCTAGATGTGAGGTACTAGGACCCTTTGGATTCAAGCCAATGTGCAATCTAAAAATACCCTCTTTTCAACTTTGTTCATGTTCAACTGTTTCATGGTAGTTTTAGACCTGGAGTGACTTGTGCAACACTGCTTTGTTTGTCCCTTATAATATGTAACTCTTGACTTGCCAGGCTCAGACTGCAAGTGAAGAGAAACCTGATAGTATCTTTGTTTCCTATTATAATCAAGGGGTGGATGTTGCTAGTCTTTTCTCGTCTTTGCATAATTTTGTATTCCATGAGCACATAAAGTGCATATACAAATGACAGATAATGAACCAAAATAAATCAAATTTACACAGGCATACTCTCTTATTGTACTCTCAAAATTGATTTAATTCAACTTTTTTCCTTTATAGAATGCCTGGAAGTATTTCAACTCAGTTTCTGATGAATCTGTCTCACATTCTGACTTCATGTCAGTATTGAGCAATGTTGAATATATACTGATAAAGGCATCATATGGTCATGGATTGCAGCAGAGCAGGTAAAATTGTCCACTCTATGTGTTCATGTGGGGGGTGTGTGTGTGTCATGTGTGTCAAAAGAATGAGAGAGAGAGAGAGAGAGAGAGTTTGTTTGTTTGTTTGTGTATGTGTTGGTAATATACAAGTTAGAACAGCAAGAGTATTGCCTTGTTATGGATGATTCTCAATGGCTACATCAAGAGGCTCAGGATAGCATCTGTCCCTGTGTTTTGATGGTCTCTTTTAGTTCTGAAAATGCCACTGTCCATTCCTAAAACACACCACACCCCTAAACGTGTAGACATCTCAAGCCAAAACATTACTTTTAAAAGAAAGCACTTCCAGGGAGATTTGGGTGTTGTACACTGTCCCTGAGATGTACTCTGCCTCCCTTGGCTACACAGCTAAAGAGCCTCTGATAAGATAAAAGGAACCTTTCTGAGTAGCTTTAAATGCAAGAAGAGAAACTGTGATTGGAAGTAGATATTAGATGCAAAAAACAAACAAAAACAAAGAGGTGCTTGAGCCACCTGAAACATTCTTCGACCCAGCATTTACATTGTTTTTTAAAAATACACCTAGAGCTAAATTAGTAGGACCCTGATACACTATAGAGTAGGGAGGAGGCAACTTTTGGTCATTGGACTCTTTCAGTGTGTGATATAATGAGAATGACACAGAGTTTTCTTTCTGCATTCCCATCCTTCCACCCTCTCTTTACACATACATACGCTCCAAATAAGCTTGGAAAAATTATCTCTAGTGGCCATGTTGGCTGGGGGATTGTAGGAGCTGGAGTCAAGAAAGTAACTGTTCCTAGCTATGCTGTATATATATATTTATGTAACCTACTCCTCAATGGAAAAGGCTCGCTGGGTGGGTTACATAAATATATATAGCTGAGATATAGCAAAAGAGATACACACACACACACATATATGAAGAAGAAGAAGAAGCAACTTCTCAGTTTCTAGAAATGGGATAGGCAATCCATGTCTAGACAGGACTGTGTGTGCTTGCATGCTTCTTTCTCTCTGTGTATGCACTGTATATACACACTACTAGTGCTGTCTAGACGTGGATTGTCTACCATGGTCCAAAAAACTGAGAAGCTGCTTTCTTCTTCTTCTTCCTCTTCTTCTTCCTCTTCTTCTTCTTCTTCTTCCTCTTCTTCTTCTTCTTCTACTTCTACTTCTACTTCTACTACTTCTTCTTCTATAGACTGTTTGCTCTAACAGCCAGTTTTGTAACTTTTGTTTCTTAAATAAACATCACTATATCAGCATTTTGGTTTTATGCACATGTTTTATAGAATCTCAAATATCTCCATGGAAATTGCCATGAAAGGTGAAGATGTGCCCTTGGTCAGAGAAACAGCTTATCACATTGAGAAATGCCTGTGCCCTATAGGTTATGCAGGGCTTTCATGTCAGGTATGTTGAGTTTTAGCAAAGGGGTTCATTCACTGAAAATATTTTCTGATTACTGAACAAGCAAATCCTGTTGCATTTTTTACCATTATATGTCACTCCATTCCTGCATATAGGACTGTGCACAAGGCTACTACAGGGATAAACATGGAGACGTACATCCAAAAGCACTGTCCATGCTAGGCCCCCGTTGTGTACCATGCGAGTGCAACAACCATGGTGATACCTGTGACCCAGAAACAGGAAAGTGTTTGGTATGTGAGCCTTCAATGATATGTTTATTTCATCATTGTATCAAAACTCTATGGTGGTGAGGTTGGGGAATCATTTTTGTGATTCTACTCCTCAATGGAAAAGGGTAACCAAGTCGGTTAAACAAACAAACAAAAGGTTTACAATTTAAAAGCCAACACAACACACACACACACACACACACACACACACACACACATATGAAAATGACAGCAAGACTCAGATACAAGTACTCAGATACAAGTACATTTTAAAGATTAAAGTTTGTAGAGAGTGCCTTGTCTGAAAAGGCTCATTCCAAAATGACACAGTTTGAAACTCCCCACTGTGGAATGCCAGTAGAGAAAAATGGATTGCTCTGAATTCAGTGGAACTTCACTTCAAGTACGTGTGCTTACTTAGTATCTCAGCCTCAATCAACCAAAGCTGTAATTTTTGAAGCTAATTGATTAATCACCCACAAATGAATTAGATTTAAGAAATCAAGAGTCATACCTGCTCCCATTGTCCATCTGAGCAACACGGTGGTCTACAATTGTTTTCGATGTATGTTCCTCACACACCAGTGTCAGCAAAAGTTGACAGCTCAGAGAACACCTCTCTGCCACCTTGCCTAAGCAAAGCTGACAGTTTCCACAGAACACTTGTGGGAATTCTCGCTGCCACTGCCTTACTCTGCCTTAGCAAAATAATATAAACTAGTTTCAACAGAATGGTCTCTCAGCAGCTCAGATTGTTGATCCCACCACTCCACCATGTCATGCTCATGGCCTCCTAAAAAGTCGTTGGGCATGCAGCCAGAGAGTTCGGACGGCGTTTATCTACCACCTTCTCGCTGGGTTAAGTCCCTAGACCACAGCAGTGCATAGCATAAGCCCTTTGAACAAGTCTGACCTAAAAAGAACACTTTGGCCACACTTAGTACTTAGCAAGAACAGGCACATGGGCTTTGTGATTCCTTAGAACTCACAACAGCTCAGTGAGGTAGGACTCTTAAATGTATCTAGTTTGTGGCCCTCTCCCTTACTGGATTTAGCCAGACCCTGCTGTTCAAGAGACCAGTCCTCAACAAGGAATATTATGATTAAATTTTTTATTAGAAAAATAAAGTTTCATTAGAAATCAGTTTATACTGCAAAAGCAATAGCATTCAAGAACATATTCAAAGACCATTGCAGTTAAATAAAATAACTATAACTATTTCCCATTAAAAATAATAAACTACAAAGCTAAACTACAGAGGCTATGGTGGGCTATAGTGGGCTAGCCCCCTCCTCTTGCTTTCTCCTTTACTTACATCCTCATTCCTTCAAGCTACATGCTCATACCATCATCAGGGCAGAATCCATCATCAAGAATAATTGAACACAATTGAACGCATTTCACATAACCCATCTTCCATTTTCTGCCCTCCTAACTCCTCCCTTCTTCTGGGCCTTTCAGACTGTTAACTGATTAAATTTTTAGAGGTTGTGCCACCTCTCTCTGCCCCCCATTCCCATGAGAGTGCAGGTGTTGTTTGCCTTCTGTAACAAGCATAGAATGTTGCGTCTTCCAGGGCCTCTTGGTTTGGCCTTCAAGAGGCCCTGGAAGATGCAGCATTCTCGTTCCTGGCTGTGACTGTCCTCAGGAAAACACTCTCATGGCATTTAGAAAAAACACATTCCAAAGTCCTTCAAATCATCTTCACACAGAACCTATCTGACTCCATTTTACATTTCTCTGACTATATATCCAACTATCATGACACACTTCTAACCACATATCCCATGATCATGACAAATAGCATTAACATTAATGATGGCATAGAACAAAAACAGCAGCAGCATTATATTGGCTAGAGAGGTTTTTAATTCTTGATTTGGTTTGAAATTTTCTGAATTTTGCCTACTAGGACTGCAGAGATAATACAGCTGGTGACCACTGCAATATTTGTGCCCCAGGCTATTACGGGAAAGTGACTGGATCTGTCAATGATTGTTCGCTGTGTGCGTGTCCAAGAATAAGCCCTGGGAGGTAACAGAAAATTAACCTGAATGTTTTTAATAATTACTGGTGTTATGTTTACTTAGTACACTGGTGCAGCAGCAGTGATAGAAGTTTTTGTTGGTTGTATTTCTGGAAGAATTGTAAAATCTGGACTAACAGGAATTATTTCATATACTGCTCAGTGTGGGTAACTTAAACAATAATGATGGCAGATGGTGAAAAGGCTAATGTACTGTAGCCCAAGATCAGAACATTGACTGTACATTAGGCATTATTACTACAGTGACCATACATTAGGTATTATTCCTACAGTCCAGTTTGCATGATAGAACTAAATATTAAACCTTTTCCACCCAGTGGATGGCTCTTTAGGCAGCAAGAGAAAGAGCAATGCATTTTTTAATATTCCTTGATGCATAAATATGGAGAAAAATAGCATGAAAGGGAGAAGGGATGAGCTTAACCTTCCCCCATACGTAAAGGGTTTTTCTAACCGGAATGTATGAATTCTCACTAAATTCTGTTCATTTTTCTTTCCTTCTTCAAGCTTTAGTGCTACCTGCATTATGAAAGGTGTTAATGATTTCCACTGCAATGCTTGTATCACTGGATATGAAGGGCAATACTGTGAAAGGTGAGAGACAAAGAATAATCAAAAAGTTTGCAACAAATGTGTCATGTACTTGAGTTCTAAAGGGTTTATGTGCTCCCAGACCTAAACACAATCCACCATTGAAAGGGAAAGCTGTTGTCATATGCCCCCTCTGTAGAAACCCCTGCTATCTTCGTTTTTTCAGTGCCAGAGCTTTGATGTTGGTAGGGCTGTTAGGGATGTGTCAGTTGTTGACACATCAGGGGATGGGGGCTTTGAATCTTCTGATTTCCAAACACCCACGTACTAGACTGAAATGTATGTCAGTCCTGGAACAAGGATACATAATTTCTTGCCAATTGGTTGCAATGGGACTAAAAATATAAAAGAAACAAGTAGGAGGAAAAGGAGGAAAATGTTACTCTTTCTTCCATCGTACTGTGGGGGATGTCCATGGGCCCAGGACAGCTTTGGATAAAGTTGTCTTTCTCCCTTAAGTTCTCATGGGCATGTTAGGTAAGATTGTAACATATTTAGCCTGAGTTTTAAATGGACATAGTCTGGGTTACTCAGTGTCCGGGTAGACCATATGCTGAGTATATATGTAAAAAAAGTGCTCCCTCAAGTGTTGAAAGATGTCTATTTTTCTTAGCTTCTTATTTAGCATGCTTGGTTTTGTGATTGATATTTAAAGGATAGACATAGGATTAATTTGCAACTCTGCAAGTCTCATTGCTGAAGTGTAGATTGCTGGGGAAAATCCATTGTTCATGAAAGGCCATGAAAATGGGTTACCTGGAGGGAACACACATTGCTTTGAACATTGGTTTGATCTTCAGTCAGGCTATCATCAGGCCAAAGTATACTTGTTTCCTAGCTCACCATGGTTAAGAATACAGTACAAGTGTACAGTATGCTGAAGAGGATTTAGCATCTCAGGAAGTCATAGCAATTCTCAGATTTCTCAAAATTCCCCAAAATTTCCATTGTGGCATTCTACAGATAATGTAGAATTCTTCAGTCCTTCCAAGTACAGACCTGGAAATGTGTCAATTGCCAGGCATATTGCATGCAGGAGTAAAGGTGAAGGTTGAAGTGAAAATATGGCACATTAATTGTGACTTCATGATGGCTTGGGCAAAAGCCACTTGCTCGATTGATTGATTGATTGTATTTATATCCCATCCATCTGGTCAATTGACCACTCTGGGTGGCTAACAACACTTAAAAATAAAACAATTCAAATACAATATCAATATACAACATCAATAATTAATTGTTCAAAATGGAAAGAAAAAAAGAATAAATCAAATAGTGACTGGAGGGAAGGCCTGCTTAAACAGCCAAGTTTTCAATTGGCTTTTGAAAATGCCCAGAGAAGGGGCCATACGAATCTCAGGAGGGAGTTTATTCCAAAGGCGAGGAGCCACTGCCAAGAAGGCCCGGTTTCTTGTTTTTTCCTTCCAGGTCTCCCTCGGCGTTAGGATCCTCAACCTCACCTCCTGGCTAGATTGAGTGATACGGGTAGATTTTGGTGGGAGTAGGTGTTCTGCCAAATATTGAGGCCCTAAACCATTTAGGGCTTTGTACGTAAGCATTAATACTTTGAAATCAATGCAGAACCGAATGGGCAGCCAATGCAAAGCGGCCAGAGTGGGAGTGATATGATAGTATTTTCTCATTCCACTAAGGAGTCTGGCCACTGCATTCTCCACCATTTGGAGCTTCCACATCAACCTTAAAGGTAGCCCCATGTAGAGTGCATTACAGTGATCTAATCTCGAGATTACAAGTGCATGTACCACAGTGGTGAGTGCCCCAACATCAAGATAGGAACGCAGCTGGGCAATCCACCAAAAATGGAAATAGGCGGAACGGACCACTGATGCCACCTGCGTTTCCATGATGAGCACCGGGTACAGATGGATCCCCAAGCTGCAAACCTCACTCTTCGCAGTGAGAGTCACCTCCCCAAATGAGAGGGAGTTTCCCAAACTGCTGATGGTGGGGCCACCCACCCTCAGCACCTTCGTCTTGTCCGGGTTCAACCTTAGCCCATTTTCCTGCATCCATTGCAGTACAGCCTCCAAGAACGCTGAAGGGACAGAACAGCATCCTCTACAGTTGGTGAAAAGGAGATGTAGAGCTGGGTGTCATCAGCGTACTGATGGCACAATGCTCCACACCCCCTGAAGACCCCACCCAACGGCCTCATGTAGATATTAAACAGCATTGGGGAGTTAATCAAGCCCTGCCGAACCCCACAATTGAGGCTCCACGGGGCTGAGACCCTCTCCCCAAGATGTCCTCTCTGAGGATGGTCCTCCAAGAAGGATCAAAGCCAGGCAAGCGCCAGGCCACCAATTCCCAACTCAAAGAGCCGCCTAAGGAGGATACCGTGGTCGACGGTATCAAAAGCGGCTGAGATATCGAGGAGGACCAACAGAGGTAGTTTACCCCTGTCAGCCTCCCTCAATAGGTCATCATACAGGGCGACCAATGCTGTTTCTGTACCATGGTGCGGCCTGAAACCCGACTGGAATGGATCCAGGGCATTTGTTTCATCCAAATGAGCCTGAAGCTGATCGGCCACCACCCTCTCCACCACTTTGCTAATGAATGAAACGTTGGCAACGGGCCTATAATTGCCAATTTCATCCACTGCCAAACTAAGTTTCTTCCTTATGGGCCTAATGAGTGTCTCCTTGAGAGCAAGAGGAACCTTGCCCTTAAGGAGAGACTCATTAATTATCGCAATGTCCCATTTGGTTGTTATAGGCCTGGCTGCTTTGATTAGCCAGGCCGGGCAAGGGTCAAGGGAGGAGGAGGAGGAGGCCCAACAGTGATTAAGCACTTTGTCCACCAAATCTGGCGTCACAGGCTGAAAGAGTTTGAGTCTCACCGGGCAAGGCGGAGCGCTGGACATCTCTGCTCGTTCCACTGTGTCAAAAAAGGAGAGAGATCCAGGCGGATGGCCTCCACTTTAGATTTAAAAAATGTTGCAGATTGCTCCAGTGAGATATAGGGGGAAGCCTGTCACTTAGACCAATTCTGGATAGGTCATGCACTATACGGAAAAGCTCCACCTGCTGGTTTGAAGCTTTGCTTATCTGGTTAGTGAGATGTACATGGCTGGCAGCCTTTACCTTGGCATGGTAAAGGTTAGTTGTGACCTTGACAGCTATCCAATTTAAATCTGTTGGGTTCTTTCTCCACTTGCGCTCTAGCCTTCTCCTAAATTGCTTCTTCGCTCATAGGTCTTGATTAAACCAGGGCGCAGGCCGAGCTCTGCGTTGGATAGGGTGTTTAGGAGCAATCACGTCTACAGCCCTGGTGCTGGCGGTATAACAGCCATCCACCAGAGCCTCGACAGGAGCACCAGCCAGATCAGCCAAAATCCCTCTCATGGAATCCTGCGGGATCCAGTAGCCTTCGAGGGCGGAACATAGAAATAGGTCCATGCTCCCTGCGAGGGGGGGAGAGCCACTGAGAGATTACATTTTATTAGGTGGTGATCTGACCATGACAAGGGGACCGACACAAGATCAGTCACCATCAGACCACACTCACTCCAATTGGTGGAAAAAACTAGGTCTACATATGACCACCCACGTGGGTGGGGCCATTGACATGCTGGGACATGTTCAAGGAAGCCATGGTTTCCAAGAACTCAAGAGCTGACCCAGAGATCTCTGCCTCTGCATGTATGTTGAAGAAACCCAAGACCAATAGCCTCGGGGACCCCAGCAATGCCGTGGAGACTAAGTCTGCCAGCTCTGGTAAGGAAATGGCTGGGTCGCACAGAGCGCGGTAACCCAGCAAGATCCCAGTACCATCCCTGGCCCTTATTGACATGTGTAGAGCCTCCAGACCCAGATTTACCACTGTGGAGTGCCTAGTAACTCCCAAGGTGTTTTAATATACAATGGCTACTCCCTCACTCAAGAGGAAACTAAATTAATACAAAAATAACAATAAGAATAGAAATAGTATTAAACTAAATAACAATCCATGGACAATAATTGATTTAAAGTGCATGTTTCAATAAGAGTAAAGAGGGAGTAAAAAGAAAACAATAAAGTAAATAAATAAATAAATAAAATTAATATGACAAAATAAAGTAATATAACGTAAGATAAAAATAAAACAAAGCAATACACATAAACAGTATAAAAGATTAAACCCATGAATAAAATAAAATATGAACTATAAAAAGTAAACCCACAATTCCTCCTCCTCCCACACACAATTGGTCTTGATCCATTGCACCCTGGCTGTAGGTCTTTTTCTTATTCTTCCCAGAAGGTTGTTGATATTAAATTTAAGTTTTATAAGTTTGTGAGAGCAGAGGTTATAAATAAAACACTCACTCAAGAGCGGAGCGTGGTCCAGTATTAGAAGGAGAGATGGAAAGAGGGAGTGAACTGATAGACAAAATAACACTCCCATTGTCATTCTTCATGGTGGGAGGACAAGAGAAGAGCCCTCGCTGAGTATGGTAGTTAGCGAAACCCCACAATGAGCCTCTCAGCTGCGAATGAGGCTCCGTAACAAGTCTCTCGGGTCCAGCTCCTAGTAGAGACCCACGAGGAGCCTCCCAACTCCAGGACTCCAAGGCTCCAGCGGCCACTTCGGCACTTCTCAGTCCCCCCCCCCGCACCGGCTCACCAAGCTTCACAAGTAACTCCTCCAAGCTTTCCACCAAGCTTTTCAGCAAGCCTTTGCAGTCTTTCAGGCGAGTTTCAGTTTCAGTTTTTCCCCCGGCGAGGTTTCCAAGCCAGCCAGCATTACTGGATGTCCCCGTCTTGCAAGACAAGATATTAAACAAATGTTTGAATTCTCTTTTTTCTTTCTAGGTGTTCTCCAACTTATTATGGCAACCCAAAAGAACCTGGTGGCAGCTGTCAGCAGTGTCAGTGCAACCCAAATGGTTCTGTCCACAATAACTGTGATCATATTTCTGGGCAGTGCATCTGTAAAGAAGGCACAACAGGGCATCTCTGTGATGAGTGTGAACCGAGACACATTCTTGTGGAAGATGAATGTGTTTGTAAGTGCCTTTAAAATGCAGCTTACATGTTCCTTTAAAATGAGTAGGCAAAATATTTTTCTGATGCTGCTTAGGTGTAATTGTGCATATGGCTACTGTCCAAAGCAATTATGCTTAGGATATTAGTGGAACTTATTTTCAAATGAATCTGTGGAGTATGTTTTGCTTTGCATACCTTTATGATGATTATATTTTTTGGCTTTTATGGCTTTTATTTCTCTAATTTTTAATTTTTTTTCTTTGCATGTATGTATTCTTTTACATAGTATTTGCTTTTTGCTGTAATGTCAAAGATGAAATGTCTAAGCGGGGAAGGTATAAAACTATAGACAGCCATGGCCAATAAAAGGTAATCAAAGCTATATACACAAGAGCCAGTATGCTGGACTGGGAAGAACCCTCATGAAACACAGTGGGTGATCTTGGACTTGTTAGTATTTTTCAGCTTCATCTGCTGTATAGAGCTGAGAGGCTAGGAAAATGATGCATCCTATCTTGAGCTTCTTAGACGAGAGGTAGCATATAAATATAAATATGTGAAGTTATTTTAATAAAAGTAGATGTCCTTAGACATGACTCTAGTGGTAGCACTGGAGAACCTCTTTATAATAATCTTTTTTTCCCCATATAGTATGCTTGTGTGTATGTGTGTGTGTAAGCATTTTATATCTTGTCAGTAAATAGTTTTGGGAATTTTTTTGGACATTCAACTTTCATTTTCAGTTATTTTTTATTGTCTGGACTCTTTTAGCTTTGGGATTATTTATAGGACAAAGCAGTTGTGTGTACAGATATCTGCACTAAACAGAAACTAATGTTTTTGAAATGCCTTCTTCAGCTTGTGATGATGACTGCACAGGACTCTTGTTAAATGATCTAGATAATCTTGATGAAGCCATCTTTTTGGTAAACCTCACTGGCTCTGTTCTGGCACCCTATGGGATACTTTCAGACCTGGAAAATGCAACCAAACATTTCAAAGTATGTATGCTTCCTTTTAGTGTTGCAATGACATATGAATATTTTATTTGTTATATTGTTTTAGTGTTTCTGTCTGTAAACTAATCCAAATTAAAGGTGGAAGAATTGGGAGGTTGGTGTATTCCACCTCCCATTATCCCTACACACAAAGTAAATGATAGAGAACCATGGGAGTTGCAGTGTTGGCAACATCTGGAGACCACACATTGCTCACATATGATCCAGATAAATAAATAAATAATAGTGAAAAATAATGGAAACATTTTATCATTTGGATTCAAATTAAGTTACACTTAGCAGTTCTATTGAAATAAAACTATCGATTTATAATGGGGCTCTTCTAAAATATGGCAAATCTAACCAATATAAGTGCCATTGATTACAGTAGGTTCACAGTGACTAAGTGTAAGCTTGGACTCAGTCCAATATCTTACATGAAAATATTCTGGGTGCAAATAAACAACAGGAAAATCCTGCTTTGATTCAAAGTTTTTCAAATACTGGTTTCCATGGGTGAAGTCACTGTAGCCAGCCAGGCGAATACTACCTTTTTAATGTAGCAGGAGTCAGCAGGGAATTTAATTTCTAGAAAAAGAGATGTAGTATCCAGACATATATTGAAATATACACCCTTAACTATTAGGGTAATTTTTTTTTCTCTTCCAAGTAAAGGGTTTCATGAAAACATTATTGAGAATGTGCACATGTATTTAGAGGAAAGCACTTCCCCAAAGGGAGATGATGCCCAAAGGAGCTCTGTTAATAGACAGACATTTGCCCTGTTCAGAAACAATTCTGGCAAGTATCCTGTTCACTAGTTACTCATGTATGGGTCTCCAACAGCAGGAGTTGCTTCAGTAATCTGCTATTTCCACTGGAACCACCTCTTCCTTTCCCTTCTTTTTTATTTCTTTTTAATCCTTCCAGAGTGACATAGCACTGACTTTGGAAAGCATTAAAACAAACAAACACTGTTTGGAGACAACAAGCAATTGGTTGAGGGACACTGCATTGGATCATGTGATTACACAGGGCAGAAAGTAGAGAAAAGCAATGACAGGTGAATTGGAGCAAAATAAGTCACATCTCTTAATTGAACGACTCTCTTCTGGGTTTTTCTGTGCTTAGCTTTGCAGTATGTTGTGTAGTCAGTGATTTGTAATTGAGGTTCATCTGTGCCAAATTCATTGCAAACTGTGGGATAAATGGGCAATGCAATTTTCCCCTCTGTCAGAAGCCATGGACAAGTCCATTGAATAGCGCCATTCAGTTTATCTAGCTAGTAGTATGTCCTATATAATTCAATCTGTATAGGCATGTATCCTGATAAAATCTGCTCAGATCCTATTCTGATTATGCTGGCTAGCACAGTTAGACAGAGTTTCTGTATCTGAGGATCATATTCAAAACTTCCTTGCTCTAACAAATTAAAGGAACAACGCGCGCGCGCACGCACGCGTGCACACACACACACACACACACACACACACACACACACACACACGCACGCACGCACGCACACACACACATATCAAACAAATTCCAAACTTAAAATGGTAAACAAAATCAACGCCAAAACCAGTAAATAGAATTCTCAACAGATCACAGGACAGTTTAAGAAGAAATGAAATAGATTGTTACAAGCATCTGGAAAACATACAGTTCCAGAAGCTAATCTTACCCTGTTCCCTCCCTTTGAACAGGGAAAGAAACAGGCAAAGCTATATTTGATGGAGGGAACTCTGTGGACTGGCATATGATTCTGCAATTTATTTTGCCTTTCATGGAGAATATATTACTGCAGCCATTTTCCCTTAGAATACAGAACCTGAATTCCTCCAGATGTTAATGAACTATTTTTCTCAGATTATTTATTTATTTATTTATTTATTTATTTATTTATTTATTTATTTATTTATTTTAGACCCCGCCTATCTGGTCATTTTGTCCACTCTTATTAGACTGTCTTTTGAAATTGCACAGTGAAATGTTATTACAAATAAAATTTATCCTTTTTCAAATAATATCCAATTTTGTATCCAGAAACTGATGGTATAACCTAATATTTTTAATATGTGTGTGATGTCATATGAATAAACATCTAGATTAAATTGAAATAACTGAATTGAAAATAATTAAATTGAAATTAAAGTGATTGAATTAAAATTGTGTAATTGGATAGAGGTCACTTTACTTTTCATTTAATCATATTTCTGTTAGCTTGCATGCCAAGTTTTTATGAATATATTGTATTCTGGAATCTTGTAAAATAAGAAGAATATGAATGACCTTACGCAAGTCTTTCTTCAGGCTTCTGACCGTCTTGCATGCCCAGGCAGGCGAACAAGGCCTGCCTACATCTGAGCATATGACAGACAGCTGGAGTGATTGAACCTACAACAATTTTGGACTTACAATGCAGAAACATAATAGGGTTCTGGTCATTGTTTAATTTGATCGATAAAATGATGATGAATATATCTTAGTATATTTTATAATTACATTGAATAAATGTCAGTACTATGTATCAATAGTAGTGTTGTTTTCTTGTTGAGTCCACTATGACTCCACATTTATTCAGCAAATGTGTCCTGCAAAGTTTTAAAATCTAGAATTTATGGTCAGAGTCATTTGATACTTGTATTGCTCTGGCATCTGTAGGTCAAGCAGTCTGAAATCTTAGAAAGCCACTGTCAGTGTAGACCAGAGGTGGGCAATTTGTGGCCCTTCAGATGCTGCTAGAAAGCCATATCCAGCAGCAATAGCCATTATATCCAATATTCAGGAGAACCTCTCCAAATGTCTAGGAACTTGGGGAGAGCTACAGGTTTCCCAGTCCTGGTGTATATAAGTACCTGAAAGCAGCCATGGTCTGACACTGCATAAAGCTGCTTCATATGTATTGGTGTTCCCTATGTGCCATACCTAGCCAAGAATACCTACTTTTACTTCTAGGGATCCTTCTGGGCTAAAGAAGAGCCAAATTATTTATTGGAAAACATGAATGACCATCTTGTAACACTGTCAGGTGATACAGACCAGCTGCACAGACAGGTAAGTGTCTTGCCTTTAATTTTAATCTAAACATATTGACTTTAGATCTATAGAAATTTCACAGGGGTTATTTGGAAAATAGCCTAAAGAAACGTACCTGTAAGCTTAAATTAGTTTGCATTCCACATTAAAGCCAATGCATTCAATTGTACCAGCTAGGTTATGTAAATGACAATAATTGACTCAGTTTTAGTATTTATTGAAGAACAATTTCCATCAGTTTTGCTGTTACAAGATGTTTTCTGGCATTGATTTACTGTACAATGTTGTTCTCAATAGTATTTTTTAAAAATAATATTCCATATAAATGTAAATTATTTGTCTCATATATAGTGATTTTTTAGTGATTTTTGGAACGTGGTTAATACATGTATAATTGACTGTTGTGTTTGTAGTTTTCCTGTGGGATGTAACTGAATCTATAATATTAAAAAATAACAAGAAAATATCAACTAAACTAATTTTGTAAAGCAATGGTACTTTTATGATTCATTGTGAGTTCTAGCAATTATCTTCATTCTTTGGTACAGCCTTTAAAGCTCCTCTTTTAAAAAAGCATCTTAAAGAAATCCACCATTTGTTTTTATGCTAGTTAACTAGCGTATTGGAAAGAGGAGAGCATCTCAACAATTCTACAGAAAGAACCTTGAATAAGAGTCGAGAACTGACTGTATTTATCAACAAGTTACAGGCAACTGCTAAAGGTAACATTTAACATTTAAAGGTAACAAAGGTATTCATATTTTTGGAGTAAAACAACAGCTGAAATACTGTTGCTTAATGTGGAAAGCAAATTGTATTCAGTCACTTCTAGCTGGTAATTAATGAGTCACTTCTGGGATTCCTGGCAAGAGCTTGAAAATCCCAGCAATGACTAGTTAATTGCTAGCAAGGAGGAGTGATTGGATGTAATGCTGTTTGTCTTCTGCACACATAAATTAAGCAAAAGGATTTCCGCCAATAATACATTTATTTGTTGAAGCTGTATAAAAAGAAAACCAGTTAAGGTCAATGCAACTATATTCGCTAAGGCTTTCACGGCCAGGATCTGTGGGTTTTTCGGGCTCTTTGGCCGTGTTCTGAAGGTTGTTCTTACTAACGTTTCGCCAGTCTATGTGGCCGGCATCTTCAGAGGACAGAGTGCCCGAAAAACCCACAACAACCATCAGTGCAACTAGTTTGTTGAATCCTGAACTGAATCAGGATTTGATTTGGACCTGTCTGGATCAAATTAGAAGTGGGGCAGCTTGGTTCAGAGTAGATCTTGATCACTCTGAATTGCATCATACCAATTCAGCAATCTGGATACTTAAAAGAAAGCCAGACGATGTGTCATTCAAATTCAGCAAAACAGTACCACACATGGAAAGGACAAGGATTGGGTGCGGGGAGACTGACTGTTTATTAAGAGCTGTACCTTGCAACCTTCGATAACAATTTCACTGGTGATTTCAAATCACTATGATTATGGGATTATGTCATGTCACTGAGGTTGTATTTTTAGTTCTTTCATGCAGTGCTTTATTCTTTTGCTCTTCTTCAATAGCAGATTAACTCTCAGTTGTTGGCCCTTTATTTCTGAATCTGTATTTGCCCAGTACAAAAAAGGCATCTCTTAAAGTCCTTCATAGTTGGCCTCTTGTCTCCCTCCATATTATTATTATGATCTTTCATGGTTACTTATGTGTGGTGAGATCATATGGGAACATGCTACCCTGTTGTTTCTGTTGGTACCATATATTATGTATATCTCATATCTTATGCTAAATCAGACTGTAAAGAACAGCATTGTTATCCTTGTTTGAAGGAATTGAAAAATGTTATAACTAAATACTAATTTAAGTATCAGTTAGCTGCAGCTAGGTTGGAATATGCAGGATACGGGAAACAATAAAGGCTGGCTGGGTAAGAAATTTGGCTTTTTGT
Organism: Pogona vitticeps; assembly: GCF_051106095.1. Lineage (NCBI taxonomy): Eukaryota > Metazoa > Chordata > Lepidosauria > Squamata > Agamidae > Pogona > Pogona vitticeps. The sequence continues at coordinate 182,038,820 of NC_135786.1, forward strand.
AAAACAAACCCATGATATGAGGAGAGGCTGCCAGGACAGTGAGATAGTTATACAAGTATGGCAACTTTGTTTCTGTTTCCTAAATGAGAATTCCTCTCCACATGGCTGTCCTGTAGACAGAATGAAGTAGTGGAAAAGAGAAATTTAAAGATGCTTAGAGACACTTTGTTTGACAGATACGAATTCATGGCATGTATCCATTAAAGTGGTAGAAAACTCTCTCATCTAAGTGTGTAATGTTCATAGTTGCTTTTATAGATTTTATATTTGTGACTTTGGAATTTTATTGGGTTTTCTGTTCTTGTATTCACATATATTTTCAAACCGTTCCAGGGTGGCTGGTGACTCTGGGTTTAAGCCTGCAGTTAATCTGGTCCAGGTATTAGTCTACATGTTGCATGCTATCCATGGTGCTGAAACGCCAACCCCCACCCCACCCCGCAAATAGGATGAGAAACATCAATAGCTCCTGAGAAAATCAGGAGCTATTGGAGCCCATGATTCATGGAGGTGATGAATCCAGCCTGATTTAGCAGCCACCCTGAAAAGGGTTCAAATTCACACAGATATGAGCATTGAACTGCAACTGGGTTGTTTTTAAGCCTTAATGTGTGTACATCACTTTGGATTGTGCCTTGTTTTTAGCTGCAATTGACTAGGGGGGATTATTTGTGCAAATTATTGTGTGTTTGTGTTTAAAAAAAACACAATTGTACCAACAACTACTTTTCCCTTCCCTCTGTCTAGTACTTGTGGAAGTGGCAGCATCTCTTAATGAAACACTAGGTACTGACTTCACGTTATCCAATAGAACATTACAGGACCTGCAAGAAGAGAGCCCCACCATGTTAGACACAATGCGTCGAAGATATTTCAAGCATCTGAACCAAAATAGTACACTTGAGTTAAAGTAAGTCCACTGATGTTATTAAGTGCATGCAAGGGAGTTATGGTGGGGAAGGAATGTTCAAGCCAAGAAGTCTCCAGTGGGCTAAAGCACTGGAGCACCTAGCCCAATATGGTTAACTTTTGGCTACCAGTGGCTCCTTCTGCAGGCAAAACATGTGCTTTGCTATTTAGCTTACAGAGCCTTGTTTATGATGTTTTCAGACTGCAGGCAGAGACTTAATATGAAATGATAACAGGAACATGGGGTAGATTTGGCAAGCTTCTACTTTTTTTAAAGCATAAAATGATTTACCAGATTTTTAGATTGCCTCAAAGGTGTATTTGGGGAGTACATTTTTTAAAGTCTGTTTTAGAAGAAATAAGAACTAAACATCATTTCAAAGATTATATGATATAGATCATCAGGATTTTGTGCTGTTCCTTCTATTCTGGCATTTCCTACATATTGGGAAAGCAAATAGAGCTATCTATCTATGGAACCACAGAGTTTGTACATACAGAGCTAATTTTCAGTGACATGTATGAATGTACTGCCCTTCTACCTTTCATTAGGAAAAACACAACAGACACACTGGTTATTGCCCCTGGCCATTCAGGGATTCTGAAAACTCTCTTACACATATTGTTCCACTGTAACTTCTACCATGATGCTGTATTGTACGTTATATGTGCCAGTCAGAACTGACTTATAGTGACCCTAATATGGCTTTCAATGTGATATTTAAGCAATGGTGTTACCAGTTCTGCATCCCCCCATTGAGTTTTCATGGATGGTGCGGATTGGAACACAGTCTCCTGAGTCCTAGTCCATTATTATATCACCATGCCACAATGGGCAGCACTGTGATGCTACACAGGAAATAATCATCTCTTCCCTTTTCTATAGTTTCCCTGGTAGAGAAAGCATTTTAAATGTATTTTACTGTTTATCTGATGAAATCCCTCCTGTTATTGAATTGGCTTCACTGCTTCTTTGCTGCAGGATCAACAGGCGCTCAATAAATACAAGCTTGTTTATTTTACTCCTTTGTTTATTTTAAGATTTATTTTACTGTTTGGTTTAATTATGATTGGTTTGTTTTGCTTTTGTGTAAATTGTTTGTTTCTGAGATCTGTCTTTTGTTGAATGGTTTGTGACCTCAAAAGACATTGTCAGTGTTGACATCGTGTCTGTGATATAATTCTACTGGAGGATCTTTAGGGAGTATCATTTAACAGGCATCGTTATTTAATTTCCAACATTGCATGCTATGCAGCTGTAAATTTTTATTTTAAAAAGCATGTAGACCAGAGCATTTTATCCAGTGGGATGACTTGATGTACTTTAGCTCAGGGATGAGGAAACTGCAGGTCTTCAGAGTCATTGACTTCCAGTTCCCACCAGCTCCAACTAGCACTCTTAATGAACATGATGATGGGAGCTATAATTTAACCTCTAGAGGGCCATCACTTCCACACTCCTGCTTTTATATGATAAGCCTCTTGACTGGCTATTTACATTGAAGATGATCCTCTGCACTAGGCCTGGATGAGAAAGAAGGCTGAGGTGCTCTTGTGGTAAGTTATAGTGAAAGCTGAATTATATCAGGTGTGGCCTTCTAGAATGTTGTTGTTGGACTGTAATTGCTGTCATCCCTAGCCAGCATAACCAATGGTGAGAGGCTATGGAGGTTGTACGTAGGCCAGCAATATCTAGAAGGTCACACATTGCAAACCTTTGAATGAGGCAGTAGCTGTTTTTTTCTGTCTACAGTGAGTACAGGGGTCTCAATCTAAATCAGGATTAATGTGAGATGTAGGGGGCCTTGAAAACATTGTACTTCAGTGTGGTGCCATTTTGAATAAGGTTCTTGCACATGTAATTTTTATTGGCCCCCAAATGATTCATTAATTGTAAGTTATCATTTTTGATAATAAAAATCTAGGTAAAGAGGGCCTGACAGATAGGGACTGCTTGGGGGCAGCTAAGCTTAAAAGGCCCTTACCTTCAATCCAAATCATATTCTTGTGTTTCTTAAAGAGTAAGCCACATCTTTAAAGTATCATCTAGTTTGGACTGAATGCTGAACTTTGTTCAGTTGCATTCATATGAACCCAGTTATGATACAAAGAGGTAGGGTTTTTTTAATCCCTAGAAAGGTAAAAGAATGTATTTAAACACAAATAACTATTATTATAAGCAGAAATATGATGGATTCATATGAACGCAAGTGAACTGCAAACCAAAGCAAGCTTTGAAAAAAAACACCTAATGAGTTATAAGACTTAATGACTTACTTTACTGTGTTTTCTGTGTTCACTAGAGCTGCAGAGAGATTATTAATGAGAATCCAGAAAGAGTATCGGAGACCAGAACAAGAGCTGAAGGAGCTGCAAAAAACAGTGAAACGTACTTTATCAGACCATAGCGCTGTACTTCGAGAAGCCAAGTCTGTGATAAGTGCAGCTAGCACTAATATTAATGAGACTAATCGTCTTCTTTTCCTTATTAATAGGAACTTCAAAGAATTCAATGTAAGAAAACGGGTGGTATCTGTATCTGTCATGGAATTTTATATTAGATACATCTGACTGTATAGAGCAGATTCTGAAAAAAATTTCATTTTAAAAATGGATTGATATTAGCATTAGTAAAATAGGTCATAAGCCTTGAACTGTAAAATGATGGATGTATGAAAGAGTCTAGTGAGATGTTTTAGTTGCCATATCATGTTTCGCGTGGCATAAGCTTTTATGAAACATAGTTACTTCATCTAATGCATCTGACAAAGTGGGCTGCAGATGATAAAAGCTTATGCAAAATAAAATTTGCTTGGAGCCAAACATATGTATCCTGTAAGAATATATGTTATGGACTATTGTTCATACTCATAATTGTCATTATTTAATAGCATAAAAAGAAGAATATTGAAGAAGACAAAGCGGTCTCTGATACGCTGATTGAACAAGGAAAAATACAGGTTGCTGCTGTTGCTGCTCTTGCTAAGGATGTAATTAACTCTACATCTGTAAGTTAATAGACACTACAGTACTAATTTGATATAATGAGCTATGCATGGTTCAATATTAACTAATGCTGAATGTTTAGACCCTAGAAATCCACCGTGATGGCCTGATCCTGTGGAGTGGCAAGTTGCGGCAACATGTGGATGAGCTAGTTATGCAGATGTCCACTCGGGGAGCACTTGATCTTGTTTACAAAACTGAAGACCATGCAGCTGTCTTGCAGAGGATTGTTAATACACTAATCAGGTGAGTTCACCAGTAACTGAAATATCGTGTTGACTAAATTAGTGACTTAGATAGCTGGCTGTATGTATTTTGCAACATGTATAGTACTGGAATAAGCCATTCAGTTTGAGATTGCATGCTTAGGATTTTAAGTCTATAGACCATATGCATACATGAGTCATGTACAACATCAGGCAAAGGTGAAGTTCTAACAGTCACTGAAAGTTAGTTCCATTCACTAATCACAAATAGTCAAAAGGATTGCTTTACCTGGTCTCTTAGTGGTAGTCCTTCTGAGGTTTTTCTTTCATTTTACCACCTATAACTGCTGTGGTATGGAGGATAGAAAGATAAAGAAAGAGACATTTAGGTGACTGCTCTCTTTATTGAAGAACATAAGCCAAATAAGTAAGCCAAATAAAGACTAAAGTTCAAAGGGAAAATCAGTTAGTAACTGCCTTTGGAATTGGTGGGAAAGTACTGTTCAGTATTCAGGTAATAAAGGATGTTTTTGACTTCATCAAAGTGCTGCCTTTCTTTAAAGAGTAACATTCAAACAAAGATTAAGGACTTTCAAAATGCTTCATGCATATCTCCAAATCTTGCAAAGTTCCAATTGGTGTACATTTTAAGTGAAATCCCTATGTGAGTTCACCCTGAACCTCCAATTCCTTGCAGTGGCCTTTTGAATGTTAGAAATGTGTCTCTGAATGCAACAAATGCCGTCCATGCATACTCCACCATTAAAAGTTTGGTCGAAAATGCTGAGCTCCTGGCAGCTGATTCTTCTGCGATTGTAACTGAATCCATGAATGTGGTGAGTGCTGCTTTGGGAACTGAAACACTCCCACTTCTTCTTTTTAAAACTTTTGTGTTATGCTTCCACATTTCATCACCTACAATCTATTTCTCAGTAAGGTCATAATTACAAGTGGAATACAGAAATAAATGAGTGCTTGCTCAGAGTTTGAGCTAGCATGAAGCAGTTTGCTTTCATGGTAAACAACCCAGCAGGTCCAGTAGGTGCATAAAGGTTTTCTATCAGTAGGACTATGATATGCAGATACAGTAGAACATTCTTGCTCGTGCACAAAATGTAAACATAAAAGCTGTTGGCCTGGTTCCGCTGAAGAAGCACAACATTGGGTCATATATTCTTTGTAATTCCAAAATACTTTTAAGATTTAAAAAAAGCCTTCAATTCTGTACACACTTACCTATGAGCAAGTCCCACTGCATGCCACAGGAATTTTGTTTTTGAGGCAATATGTTGGGATTGGATTGTTGTGCATCTGACTTCCCAGTTTATAACAATCAGGTGCTTTGTAGACAGGGATCAGCTTTATCTCTCTATAAAAATAATTATAAAAATATTGTACAAGAACTTTGTTGTAATACTGGTGTTTTCATGAAACATGCCATTTCTATACATTTGCAGTCTATACTTACCTGCTTGTGATGCCAGAATAGATTTTGATTATATGCATCCATACACCTCAGTTCCCCCCCCCCCTTTTATGATCTTGTTATATTTTATTTTGCTATGACTAACACATTAAATGCAGGACTCAGCTTTTAACCCAAAGAGCCCGAAAAACCCACAACCATTAGATCCCGGCCGTGAAAGCCTTCGCGAATACATCAAAATAATTTGTATTCATTAGAAAGGATTTACTAAAATCCCACCCACACATTAATAAGCAATATAATTAACAAAATAATCAGTTATGCCAAGATCACATCTTTACAGGGTTTTTGTCATTGTGTGTATAACATGTTTCCTTGTTGTTTTCTTTCTTAAAAGCCTAATGAGCCCTTTAGTTCTACTGGGAAAAATACACTCCAGCTTAGCTCTAAGTTCTTAGGTGAAGGAAAAAGCCTGCACAAGAAGTATGAAGGTAAGCATCATGTTACCTGTTGGGTTTGGGCTGCTGTACTGAGCGCTGAACAACATGTATAAACTTCTTGAGATTTACCAGGAAGCCAGTTAGCATTAGGCTGAAATGTAATGTCGTCCCAATGTTCTTCAGCCTGGCACCAGATGTGTTTGACTGTCATCCCTAGACAGCATAGTTGTGGTGGCTGGAATTGGATTACAATTCTCTGGAAATGAGAATTGTAATCCAGGGAATGGGAAGGCTGCCTTATGCTAGGGAGCATGTCACCTATGCTAGGAGTTGTTACCAGAGAGGGATGTTGAATGTAATTCTCCCTCCTTGGAGAGGCTTATGTCAGAATGTCCTAACTGGTCAAGAGAATCTCCTGTAAAAAGGTTTAGATATAAAGCTTATATTCCCATGCAGAGTGTACCAGCTAACAATTTCATCAGAACTCAGTTCATAATAATCATCTGTTGGAGAGCTAGTTCCGGATTCAAAACTATATTCAGCCACAAAGTTTGTTCATTCACCACGATGCTTTCTATGGGATTTTTTGGTCCAATCACCATTACAGTCTGCCATCTCTTACAGTCTTGGGTGTGCCGATCAGATAAAAAGAACTGGCAGTGTACTCTACTCTGAGATCTTTGCAGGAAGGGTGGTGGGAAATGTAATATGATGACATACTCCATTACTGATGTTTGCTGCGTGTTAACATAGGGATATAAACATGTAAGAAATAGTTTATACACCAAGCTACATTGAAACTGACTCTGTAGGAACAGCGGATGCATACCAGGGACCCTCATCCAAGGAATTTTCCTGATTGTTTTAGAGCATTTTTGTTCACGTTCCTCTGCCGCATTTGGCTTGGCTCAGTGTGTTGAGCTGTTTAGAACCATTTTCTACACAGGCATTCTTTTAGCATATATGTGTTCTCTAAGTTTAACATATCTTGTTTTGGCTTTATTTGGCTGATTGGTGGTGCAGGGGATGGAAATGGCAGACCTTTTCTGTGCACAGGCATACAAAATGTTATGGTTTTTCTAAATGTGGCAATAAGGAGTAGATGATATATCAGGATTATAATTTGAGGGGGGGTGTTTGTTTTTTTAAAGGACTTGTGTCTGCACTGAATGAGATGAAAGTAAAGATGGAAAAAATGAAAGAAAAAGCTGGTGGAATAGCTAAGCAAGTTAATGACTCATTGTTGCAGCTAAATGCATTGCCAAAAGGTAAGTTAGACCCATCTTGAATATTTGGCCTTTTTCAGGGGCGTTGATTTCAGGTCTGTATTAGATCTTTTTCCTTCATTTGGTCTGTGCACAGCTCTGATAGATTAAGTATCCAATTAATTTCAGGCTAAAATGTCTTGGCCAACTTTAATAAAGGTTTTATTTTTTGATATCCTGAGACTGCAGTTTCTTTTTCTAATAATCAGATTTGTTGGATGCACCAGTTCCTTTTCTTGTATATCAAATCTTCTAGCAACCCTATTTAGCCCACTTCAGATCACTCCTAAAGCCTCGTGTAGATGAGCCCCAAGAATCTTTATCTGGGTTTTCATCTAACTGAATATAATGTCAGATCTGCAGTAGGGAAAAAAAGTTTTATTTTACACTCTCAAGTTTCTTCAATTGTTGCAATGTTTGAAAGCACTTTTCCACCCAAGATGCTGAGTCTGCTTTTGAAGCCCAATTAACTTAATACTTTTCAATGAGCCAATTGTTCCCTTAAGATTAGAAACAGCCATTTTACTACTCAGGACATTAAGGGGCAAGGAAATGTAACTGTGGGCTGAAAGGAACCTCAATTTAAATATTAATGCAGTGTGTATAAATGAGTTCTTTAATGTTAGAAAATTGCCACCAAGGGGGTAATTTCACATCATCAGCCTGACATGGTGCAGAGTTGTGCAACAAGAATTCAGCTATTAGGTTATAAGAGTCAGGGGAGAAGAACAGTCAGGTATAAGTGGGTCACTCAGTAGGGTTTTTAAGATTTCAGAGTGAAGAGATATAGAAAACAGAGAAGAGTGTTGATGAGATGTGTATTTAGCTACCATCTGATAGCAGACTTATTCCCAGTCTGGCAGGTACCCAATGTGGTGTAATGGATAGAGTGACAGACTAGGACTCAGAAGACCTGGATTTGAATCCTTGCTCAGCTATGGAAACTTACTGGGGAAGGGGCACTGATAAAACCGCTCCTTAAATATCTCACCTTGAAAATACAATTAGAGTAACATATGGAGGATGCCTCTTAACAACACGTAATCTTCACACACAGAATTGACATAATGCCTGCCTAGTCCATAGGTGGCATAAGATAAAGGTTCCCCTTGACAATTTTTGTCCAGTCGTGTTTGACTCTAGGGGGTGGTGCTCATCCGCGTTTCCAAGCCATAGAGCCAGCATTTGTCCAAAGACAATCTTCCGTGGTCACATGGCCAGTGCAACTTAGACACGGAACCCTGTTACCTTCCCACCGAGGTGGTCCCTATTTATCTACTTGCATTTGCATGCTTTCGAACCGCTAGGTTGGCGGGAGCTGGGACAAGTGACGGGCGCTCACTCCGTCGCGTGGATTCGATCTTACTGCTGGTCTTCTGACCCTGCAGCACAGGCTTCTGCGGTTTAGCCCGCAGCACCACCACGTAGGTGGCATAACACTTAATTCATGATTTCCCTGAGAATATAACATCCTTTTGCCTAAACCTTTTGCCTAAACCTACATAGCTTATCAGATATACAACCTTATTATTGTTATATCATTTTATTGTATGTTTTAATGTATATGTTCATGGTTTTAATGGCCAGTGGCTATAATATACTTTACAGTGTTACAGCGTAATGTTGATACACTAGAGGGTGTTTTTTTAAAAATTTTTTAATACTGTTAGTACCTGTATGCTTGTACTTAGAGAGTAATGTCCATTTATTATGGAGGAAAATGGCCTGAGGAAATACTGATTTCCTCATCTGCAACTGATTTATTGTCAAAAGTGGCTTGAATCTAAGCTACATAGTATTCTCCCACAGAAACCTTTCTATTGAGATTTTGGGAATAACTCCTCTTCTTTGTTCTGCCACTGGCATAGACATAATTTATATATATTTCTTCAGTATTGTTCTGAGCCTCCTTGCTTCATTTGGAGGGGAAAATGTGGTGAACATCCAATAAAATTAGATTAATCTGCAAAGAAACCGATGGTGGACCTGATTCCCAGATCTCTTTCATCCTGTCCAGTTTAGTTGTAAGACTGATAGTTGAGACTTAGTTTCCTCGTATTCCACCCTAGTTAGGAAAAGGATGATAGATAACTAGCTTGTGTTATCATTTGTTTCAGATACCAGTAAAAATATTCTTGCTGTAAAAGAACTGGCTGTGTTGGCTAATGTGAGTGCTCTCAGCAGTTTAAGCCGTGCTGGGGTTTTTAGCGAGAAATTGCAGAACACTTCATCTGCATTGTCTAAGGTTAATGAGACGTTGCAGAAAACCAATGAACTTATAATCGACTCATCAAAAGCTGGTAGGTTTACTGCTTCACTGATTTCTTGAAATGTCAATGGAGGGTTAATTTTTAAACCGAAGTGTCTCATATCTTTATTTACATTAAGCTGACTACTACGTTCATACAGCAGGATGTATGTAAATGAGATCTGAAAAAGATCTTTCCAATTGCAAGGAATCATAAGTGGTTAGGCAGTAACAATAACTGTCTTGAATAGTTGGTTGCGTGTGGTTTTTGTACAGTTGAGTGTGTGAGAGAGCACATGAGTTTGCACATGTATTTGGATGCATATGTATTTCCTGCTAATGCAATAACACCACCACCCCATCTGATATGATTGGAACAATAATAACCTTACCAGAAGCCTATTTTTTCTTTTGGCAGCAGCTTCAGTGGAAAGAAAATTGAACGAAGTTGAAATCCAGGCTGGTCTTTTATTTGATAGGCTGAAGCCTCTAAAAGTACTGGAAGAAAACCTGAGCAGAAACATTTCTGAAATTAAGGAACTCATCAGTCAAGCTCGCAAACAGGCAGCTTCGGTAACCAACTTACATTTTTTCTGCCTTCTGGTGGGGAAAATGATAGTAACTTTCTGAAGTCATAGTAATTTTTATGCATAGGAATTGTACTTCTTTTCTTCTTTTCAGTACAGACTGCATTATGCCTGTATATGAATTCCTTGACGTTTAAACAATAGTTTGTCATGCAGTGCTCAAGGTTGCAGATCAGGAAAATGTAGTCAAAATATTTTGCAAGGCTATAAGGAGAGACTCATTGAAGCATCATGCATAGCACTTATAATTGGATGTATTTAAAGATGTAAACAGATGCATTTCAAGACAACAAAATCTGAGCAAATAATTGTTTCATTAATAATTGTAGTACTAAATAGCCAAATATTCATCTCAAGAAACTCAAACTTTCATGCAAACCTTTCATGCAAACCATTTTCCTTTGCTTTTTTTTAGATTAAAGTTGCAGTGTCTGCAGAAAGAGACTGTATTCGTGCCTATCAACCCCAGATACTGTCTACTAATTACAATACATTGACATTAAATGTTAAAACAACTGAACCTGATAACCTGCTGTTCTATCTGGGTAGCAGTGATAAAGTAAGCAGAAGGTTTTGGAGCACTTTATATTTTGACTGAAGTCCTCCTTTTAAGGGTCGAGAGTTCTACATGACATATCTCCTGGTGTAAGCTGGTCTTGTGGTGGTCCCAGGAACGTAGAATTGTCATTGATAAATATAAAAATGGTGACCAAATTCCCATAAATCACTCTTCCTTTTTTATTCCTTTTGCTATCCTCATTTAGCTTGTCAGTCTTTCATTAGCTATACCATATCCAACCTATACAGGTATCTATCAACAAAACATCATTTTTTAGAAATTTCCATCCTTGCAGCTGCTAATAATATTATGTTCAAATCTTTATTCAATGACGAACTGTTATTATGGTTAAAATTTATAAAAGCAAATGATGACCACAGTAATCTCTTGTTTGACTAGTTATCTCAGTTAGAATTGAGACAAAAGTTTTCCAATACAGTGGTCCCTTGACTTACGAACATCCCTACTTATGACCATTTTGAGTTATGACCACTCTGGCTGCAAGATTTGGCTTCTACTTGTGGCCAGAACTTCCACTTACAAACAGAAAAAGGCAGGGGAAAAAGGCGGGAAATTCAAATTGCTAAGTGTAGATGGTGACAAGGCTGCTGCTTTGTAGCTCTTTTGCCCAAGCAGTTAGACAGTGTGCATTGGAGGAGGCTTGGGACTGCCTCACTTCTGCTTCTCTGTGTGTGTGTGTGTGTTTTCAGGGAGGCTTTGGGCTGCCTGATAAGGTAAGGTGCTGTGTTCTGCTTTTTAAAAAAACTGTTCTGGGTGTTTTTGCAGAATGGTTTTGGGCTGGGGGGTTATGTTTCTGTGCTGTGATGGGTCTTGGGGGGCTTGTTTGTTTTATGGTTCCCTCCCATTTCCAATGGGTCTTGTGAGGTTTGGTTGCTTTTTGGGTTTTTTCCCCATTTCCGATGGGTCCTGCATGCTTCCCTTGCTTTTTCCTTTGCTGTTTTATTTGCATTTCCGAGTGCATTTCCGATTTGCTCCATTTGTTTTCTGTTCATTTCTAGTGGATCTTGCACGCTTGATTGCTTTACTTTCTCCCCCCCCCCCCTTTGGTAAGAAGGGATTAATTGCATTTCCAATGAGTCTTGCAGTGATTTTTTTGGGTGATTTTTTCCTTCCAGAATAGATTAATTGTATTTCAGTGCATTTCTATGGGAAATGATGCTTCGAGTTATGTCCATCTTCTGGAACAGATTATGGTTGTAAATCGAGGCACCGCTGTATTGTACTACAAGAGGACACTCTAAACATAGATGAATGAATAAACCATATTGGACACATTCTCTCCAACATGTTGCTAACTCTTTGCAGCCAAACTTGCATAATTTAGCAGCGGTTAAATACCACTAGTGTACTAGCTTTAATATATTTTCACAGAAATTGGACAGAAATTGATTTTAAAGGGAATACAGTGGTGCCTTGCTTAGCAATTGCTTCGTTTAACGATGCATTCGCTTAGCAATGAGGTTTGAGGAGCGATCTTGTGCTCCGTTTAGTGATGTTTCCAATGGGGGAATTTTGCATAGCGATGTTCGGGACCATGCCTCGCATAGCGATGACAGTTTGGGCCCCCCTGTTTCGCTTAGCGATATCCGTTTTCGCTGTTTTTAAAGTGTCTTAAAATGTTCAAAAACTGTTTAAAATGCTTGGAATCATTAGTGCACCTTGTAAAACCTTTGCAAACTTAATTTGGCTTTGTTCTGAGTCTTGTTAATTTTTGGTGAATTTTTCACCCCATTGGAATGCATTGACAGCTGTCAAACCTACAGTTCAATGCATTTCAATGGGGGGAGAAAAAATTCACCAAAAAGTAATGAAGACTCAGAACAAAGCCAGATTAAGTTTGCAAAGGTTTTACAAGGTGCACTAACGATTCCAAGCATTTTAAACAGTTTTTGAATATTTTAAGACACTTTAAAAATAGCGAAAACGGACCTGTCATAACCATTGAAATGCATTGAAACCTATTCAATGCATTCCAATGGGGGAAGTGCGTTTCGCTTAGCGATGTTTCCTATGGCGATTTTTGCTTAAGGACAGTAATCTGTTCCCATTGGAATGGATTATCTGGTTTTCAATGCATTCCTATGGGAAATGGTGTTTTGTTTAGCGATGTTTTCCCATAGCGATGTTTTTTTGAACCAATTAACATCGCTAAGCGAGGCACCACTGTACTTAACAACTTTTAAATCACCCAGTTGCCTCAAGATAGAGAACATTTGGCTCTCCAGGTGTTGAGCTGCAACTCTCCCCCCAAACTGGCTGATGAAAGTTGGTGTCAACAATATCAAGAGGGACACACGTTCCTTACAGCTTATTTTACGTGGTCCGTGAGTGATTGTTTTACCCTACCCATGTAATGGGAATTCTGATTCATGTTAGTGAATGGAAAAACAAAAGCCCTATTCAGTCATTATGTAAGTATAAGGAGCCCACAACACACTGAGGAGAGCTTGCTAGCTTCATTCCCCTCCCCCACTTTCCATTGTTGCTTTCAGAACATGACAATGACAGTCTGAAAAGTGGGAAGACTGCTCTATTTGGGTGGAGTCTCTTCCTGTGAACCAAAGTCCCAATTTCTGTTGCAACTAATATGAGTTATTTTTCATAGTTGGCATTTTCCCAAAAATAATGTCTTAGCTTTTTCATAACCCTTACTTTCTGGCTGAGCCAGATGTCTTTTCAATTTATTTATCCTTTTCCATAATAAAACATTTAGATAATTTTGTATTGTCTGCACATCTTGCAAACACACTGTGGGCTTTATTTTTCTTAAATGCTTTACTTGCAAATGGAATTTGTAATGGGGTCCACAAGTTCTTCTGAGTGTTTTTTTTAAATAGCCTGTTGAGTTAGTACTGTACTTGTGATTTCATGTTGATCATCTTACTTTCTATCAGAGTGTCTGTCATTGAATTATCTATGTATGGGTCCATGTTTAAGCTCCTGCCATGCTATTTGTTTAAGATGTAACCCTGTATTTGATCAGTACTGTTAAAAGCAGCCTTTTAATTGCTCCGCTTACACTTTTCTTGGTTTTGATGGCATTCTTTCAGTGATATGACAACCTTCTTTTTAGGCTGATTTCATGGCTGTGGAGATGAGGCGTGGTAAAGTGGCTTTCTTGTGGGATATGGGTTCTGGTTCTACACGACTGGAATATCCTGATCTTTCTATCAATAACAACAAATGGCACAAAATACATGCTACAAGGTAAGGTGCAATCAGTGTGTGACACTTAATATGGGTTCTATATTTTAGGGGAAAATCAGATTTGTAGTTAGTGTTAAATCTGGAGTAATTACTACTTGAAGGATGGAACCATTTATTGCAAATATGCACAGTTCATATAAATAATTGGATGGTCAGAGCAGCTGCTATCAACTGGACATGCACTATATAATCATTTTAGTCACATATTTTTGCCTCTTTCTTTAGCTGTATAAAGCACAGTTGGATGTATAAATATTCATAACAGTTTCATTTATTATTATTTCTTATTAACAGGTTTGGAAAAACTGGCACCCTAATTGTAGAGGAGACAAATGCTTCCCAGAAGCCTTTTATGAGAAAGGGCACCTCTCCTGGGACAGCTACAGTACTGGATGTAAACCAATCAACTCTGATGTTTATTGGTGGACTTGGAGGGCAAATCAAGGTGAAAAGAAATGAATAGCCATATTTCATATAAAGAAAATTAATTACATTGATTTCCAAGTAACTTCCACTCACTGTGCTGTGATAAATGAACAAGGATGCTTTCAGAGATGAAAAGCAGGATGTTGAATGGAATTTGAGAGCCATTATTGTCTAATTAATTTCTGAGAATGTGTTAGTGACGAGTAGGAAATTCTTAGCCCCAGTCCCATGGTTGTTGCCCAGATCTTATCTGTTGTCCAAATTGTGCTCCTCTCCTGTATTGCTTCTGCCATATCCATGAATCTGTTCTCTTTTAGCCTTTCTACCAAAACAATCATAACAGCAGTATACAGGCATACATACTCTGGCTGTTCCATTGGTGTAGTGGCATATATGACTATGTGCCAACATAAGAGAAGTTCCACCAAATATAATACAACAGAGCTTCCACCAAATCTTGTGGTCCCTCATATGGTAGAATTTGACTATAAGACTGTTCCCTTAATTAACTGCAGAGGTAATTTTTTTCTCGGAAATACACAAAAATAATGTTAATTCATCAATAATATTTTTATTATTTAACTATTATAACTTATTTTTAGTACAGAGTTATAGCTTGCTTTTAGTGATTTACTTGAATGGATAACAAGGGTTCTGATACAGTATTTATTTTCTTTATGTGTATCTTCTGTAATAGAAATCACCTGCCATCAAGGTAACCCATTTTAAGGGATGCATGGGAGAGGCATGGTTGAATGGCAGATCTGTTGGCCTGTGGAACTACATGGAAAGGGAAGGCAAATGCAGCGGATGCTTTGGCAGGTGAGGACAGCAAAAAAAATTTGAAATATGTAATTGGAGCTAGGAGTTGTCACGCTTGTGTTCCTAAACATTGTTTTACTACAGCAGTGAAGATTATTTAGTAGCTCTGGATTGTTCTGCCTTCTTTATGGATCATACTATCTAATTTTATGAAGGAGTATAATTTTAGATGTCGAAGTATCCAGATTCTGTATCACCATATAAAAGTTTACATAATGCCCTGTGTGCATATATGCCCACGTGCACACACACACTATCTGTTACCAGGTTACATCTGACTTAAGATGGACCTTAAAGGTTTTCAAGGTATGTGAAATACTCAGAGAGTGGTTTTAACAATTTCTTTCCACTATCCCATGAATTTCTATAGCTGAGTAGGGATTTGGACTCACATCTCCTGAGTTTTATCTGCTACACCAAACTAATTCTCCAGTATTGTGTTCACAGTCTCCAAAGGACCATAATCTCATGGTCATGACATTGTCATGTCTCTAGAGTGTTTGACTGCAGAAATCAAGGTTCAGACTCATAGTTATCCATACACTTCACCAGGTGTGACTTTAATGGGAAATGAAACATATGCATTACCCCATACTTTAGTGGAAGGGCAAAGTAAAATATAATTCAAGTGAGTGAGGGAGAAACAGATTTGATTTGAGATACCTGTGAATCTGGAGGACATTCTCAGTGATTGGCTGTGATGGCTGAACCAGACCAATAATTAACAGAATACTTTCAATTTGAAAAGAATTGGTTATATTATTTCATGTATTCACCTTTCTTCACAGTACGAATGAAGTTTCGTTTTAAAGTATTCATGTTTTATTAATTGCACATATCAATTATGTTCAAGACCTCCCAGGCCTTGCTTCTTGGAGTGGCTACACTGAGGGAGGTCAGAAGAATGTCAACCAGAATCAGGCTTTCTCTGTGGTGGCCCCATCTATCGGCCAAGCCCCATCTCTCCTTATTGTCAGAAAACTTGTTAAGGCAGAACTCTATAAAGAGGCTTTCAAAAATGTACTTCATCTGAAATGGCATTTTTCCAATTTCTAGCAATCTCGGATCTTGCTGTCTCTATAAGATTTGCTACTAATTCTTTATTTTCAAGTTTCTCATTTCCCCTGTAAGCATTGAGAATAACAATAATGATTCATTCATGTCTATTTTTTGATTAATCAGCATCTCTATCCATCTAATTACTTCGCTCTGAGATGGAAATTTAACATTTTTATTTTGTAGCATAATTTGATGTTGCGATATGATTTTGTTCCTGTTTACTGCTTTTTATGTTATTGTTATATCAGTGTTGGGCATAAGATTGGTTATGATGTTGTGAGTTTAATTTCCTTTTTGATCACCATCCAGAGTAGTGGGTTTCATTAAGCTGGGCATTATACGAATGAACGAACGAACAAACGAATGAATGATCTAAACATGCAGATGCCAAAAATATGAAAGAGGAAAAGTTTTTATTTAGTAGATTCCTATTTACTTAGTATAGTTTATAACCAGCAGAGGGAGATAGAGGATTATTTTAGAAATGTCTTTAGAAAGCATTAAAAAGCATTTTCTATTTTTTGATAAAAACTTTCCAACGTTCATAAATTTTATCACATTAAAATCTCATTAGTATGATAAGACCAGAAATCTGTGGCTAGGATTTGCCCCTTTGATTAAGAATGCAGTTTTGTGCAAGAGAACACAACCTTCGAAAACATATGTTTCATTTCTTTTCCTAGCCCGCAGGTTGAAGATACTTCATTTCATTTCGACGGCAGTGGATATTCAGTGGTTGAGAAAGCCCTTCGCTCCACTGTGACCCAAATAATAGTATTTTTCAGCACCTTTTTACCCAACGGGCTCTTAGTATATCTGGCTTCTAATGGCACAGTAAGTCTTTAAAGGAGCTTTAGGCTTGTCAGTTCCATATTACTTGCTTGTGATTTTTAAGAATAAGAATACAGTCTTTGTTTATTTCCCTTGACATACATGTATTAAATTATGTATTTTAATATTCTAATATTCAGCTTGCACTGATGGGGAAAATGATTAAAAATGTATGTTTTGTACAAACTGGAGAATTCCAAGCTTGAGTCTTGCTGCTGCATTTCATTTAGTGAAAGCGTTTTAGAAAACTGCTTTTGTCCAGCCCATCTTCATTGTCGTAATCGTAGTACATCTGGCAACTTTAGGTGAAGCATTTTGAGAAGGTCTAATCATCTTTAAGTGCTAGGTCATGCCATGCTACCCACTCCGTCTTGGGAGATTCTCAGCTGTAGTCTTGTTCTGCTGAAAAGACAAACTATCAAAATGTTGGGCCAGTCGTCCAAGTCTATGAGATACTTTTCCTTCACTTTTGAATGAATGATCCATGACTTCTGTATTTTTGTTTTCTAACTTTTGGTTCTCCTTTTACAGAGGGATTTTTTGTCTCTGGAGCTTGTTGATGGCAGAGTTAAATTAACAGTTGATCTTGGTTCTGGCCCTCTTACACTTCAAACAGAAAGCCGTTACAATAATGGAACATGGTATAAGATTTCATTCAGTCGAAACAAAAAAGAAGGTAAAATGTTTTATTATGTGCAAAGGCTTGGAAAATAGGCTTTTTATTTTTAAAAATGTCCAAATACAGGCATAGTAATTATCATGACCAAGTTGTTTCTGACTTTTGGCAACCTTCATGAAATTTTCTATTTACCAGATATTCAGAAGTGATTTACCAGTCCCTTTTTTTGGTGGTGCTCTGGGACCATGCAGGAACCACAGTGTGGCACACAGCTTAACAGAGGTTTCAGAGAGCAGGCCTCTTTGCCTATGGATTGTCTCTTACATGGTCACTTGTAAGATGAGTTCACATTCATGTTTTTATAAAGGTCAGATTTACTTGAGAATGTAAAAGTGGATATGTGCTGCCATCCATAGTTAAATCTGAAGAGAAACAAAGGTCAGGAAGTGCAGCAGACACTCAAAAATAAACTGGAGATAGCTCAGTGTTCTAGTTGTCTGGATGGAGAGTCAGATTGTTGGGAGTTCCATTATCCCAAGTCTTGTGGGAGAAGAGCCAACCTTTGTAGCCTTGGGCAAGCACTCAAATCCCAGAGTGCCTCTAGAAGAAGGGAATGGTAAACTACTTCTGAGTTGTCTATACCAATGGAAGGCTGGACGGCGTTACCATAATTCAGAGTTGACTTGATGTCACATTATTGATGTTACAGAAGTTTGCTTTCTCATAGGATCAAACTACTGTATATGTTACATTAAAAGCATAGTATGCAGCTTTGTGTTTCATTTTTCTAAAGTACATTTATGAGTATCCAGTTTGCTTCGAGACCACCTTGTGTGCAAGCTAGTCCTTGTGGAATTTATATCCCAGTTAAAGGCAGGGACTCCACTGATAAAAATAGATTTTTTCCCCTTTAACTGCTACATGGACAACAGTTGGAGGGAGATTCATTAGGGAAGCAACTGAGAGGAGATTTAACTTCCCTGCCTAAGATGTAGTGCTTCCAGGTCATAGCAAGACTCCACATAATTATGTCAGGTTTTAAAAAGATGCAAAACGAGAAGCACTGCTACAAGCAATGGACAGAAGCCTTTATTCCTTTAGATTGTGCAGTGATACATTCAGCGGCAGCGGGATTCTTCCAGAGCTTATGGATGGATATATTTACTTCCCTGTTGTGGAGGCCCTATTCCTTTCTGCTTGGGCTAAAGCATGTTGGAGGAAGCACAAATCTCTGTGGGCTAAGCACTATGCTTCACTTATTCTCAGTAGGACAATGCCGCATGTCTTTAATGTAATGTTTGGTTTCACCCTCCACCAGTTGTCCCAGTAGAAGGAAAACCAGTTCCAAAATACACTGAATTTTAATAAACTCAGGAACTTCTGTGAAGTTATTTCTTCCTTACCTTCACTTTGTACATTGTGCTTTTCTTCTTTTAAATGATTTTTGAGTACAGCAATCAAATGTTCTAAACTTAATTTAACGTATGGAGCAGATGTGCAAACTTCTTGGTTTTATGAGTTGTGTTTGTTAAATGAACAGGTCTAGAGATTACCTTTACATTTAAAAAAGAAAAGTGGAAAAGTGAAATTATCACTTCTTGTAGCAGCAATTTTCAAAATAGCATATGGACCATCTGTTTCATATTTCTCCTTCATGGAGAAGAGGCGAAATAGGAGGCTAAATTAGATTAGCTTAATAAAATACCTAAATGCTTGGTAGTAAGGCAGTCTGTTTTCATTGAATAGCAAACTGATAATTTATTGCTACTACATTTTTCTCTGTTGCTTGGGTGAAAACAAATGTGCATGGAAAATTCTCAGATGGTCCTTGGTGATTTCTGATATTCCTGATGTTCCTTTTAGGTATTTTGGCAGTCATGGATGCTTATAATTTCAGTTCAAAAGAAACCAAGCAAGGAGAATCTCCTGGTGTAGCCTCTGACCTGAATCGTTCTGATAAGGATCCGATTTATATTGGTGGGTTGCCACGCTCAAGGGCAGTGAGGTGGGTTTGCGTTTTAAACAGCTTTTCCGTTTGACCTTCACAGGAATGTGAACCTTCTGGCACAGAGCTGACTTCGATGGATAGTTCCTTTTGCAGTAGACCTGCAGAATGAATAGGGCTTGTTAGATCAGTTATTTAAGTCCCAGTGATTCAGTGGGTTTGCTCGTGCAGGGGTGAACAGCTGGATTAAGTCCACCGTGTTTTAATATGGGATCAAAATGCCAGGATATAGTAAGTGAAAAGATAGTTTTAATGACCCATCTTAAAACCTGAGTGGTAAAGGAATGCCTATGGATGCAGAAAGGAAGAAAAGGTTCTTTGTTGTGCTGTTTAATTAGTGGGAAGTGTTCAAAACTGCACTGTGACTGCAAGTACTAAATGTTTGTGTCTACTAGCTGTCGCAGTATTCTTGTCATATTTTCTGAACCAGATTCAATATGTGGCCATTGTAAAATAGTTAATACTGTAGAAGATAATTCAATTGTATAACCAGTCGTTTTTTTCAGTTAAATGGTATCCTAGCTTTCCCTCGAGTTATCTCAGCCTACTGTTTTTCTCTTTTAGAAAAGGGCTTAATAGCAGAACATACGTAGGATGTATTAAGAACTTGGAAATATCTCGATCCACCTTTGACTTGCTTAGAAATTCATATGGTGTGAGAAAAGGCTGTATCCTGGAGGTAAGACATGTTGACAGTTTTAGTAGGGTAGATGTAAATTGGTGCTTGCTTATTTCTGACAAATGAATCAGCAGTGCACGATGACATTATAAATCGCTGACTTGTTGAAAAGGTGTCAAGTAACTAACTTCCTGCTTTGTTTTGAATATGTAATGCTCTAATTCAGTGATCTCCTTCCTTCCTTCCTTCCTTCCTTCCTTCCTTCCTTCCTTCCTTCCTTCCTTCCTTCCTTCCTCTTTTTGCAAAGCAGCCCATACACAGTGCTAGTATCTTCAGCAATGGCTACATTGAGTTGCCACCCAAGCCCCTTTCACCGGAATCAGAACTCATGGCCACTTTCGCTACTAAGAACAACAGTGGTATTATCCTTGTGGGGCTTAGCAAAGGTGCAGAGAAACGAAGACGCAGGCAAGCCCATCTGGTAAGCACTTCAAAAGTTAGTCTTTAGCCGAGTCAAATTTTTCTTGCAATATCTTTCAGTAGACTCCAACATTTCTGGGTTTTTTTTTTTCCTGGAAATGTGGGAAACAAAAAAACCCTCAAAACAGATATTCCTCACAGGATTTCCATATTTTAAACTTGATTTTCTTTTCTATCTCAGCCCTTTTTCTCAATCACATTGACCAATGGCCATTTAGCAGTGCACGTGAATCCTGGTGAGAGAGCAAGTACCAGGGAGGTCACAATTGAATCTTCTAATGGAACATACAGTGATGGGCAAGAACATTCTGTCATTCTAACCCGCTATAAAAGGTACAAGCTGAAACATTTGTTTAATTACTGCCCCTTGTCAGTTTATCATGTCCCCTAAAGAAATGACTTTACTTAGTGTCTTTCAGTGGAATAATCACAGTTCTGTTTTCTTTGTCATTAATGAAATTCTGATTTACATGGTAATTGCTTACAGCACACAGCCACTGATTAAGTTACACATGCATGCTTTGTTGAAATCTGTAGTCACATTGGCCACCAGAGGGAATCATACCAAATACTCTTAAAAAACAAAGACACATAACTATTTTTATTTATTAGGGTGAGAAATATATAAATACAATGTATGGTGCAACACTTATAACAGGATTAGTGCTAGAAATTAATTTCAAAGATACTAAACAAATCTGGTTTGCCAATGGAAAATAGGGGCCCAACAGGCCTTGGAAAACTATATTTACCTGTGCATAATATGTGTTATGAAGTCATCATCTTTGTTTTTTAGGCATGTACTTTCCTTAAAACATAAACAATTTCACTTTGCTTTCCCCCCTAGGATGATAACCGTTCAAGTAGATGAAAGCAGCCCTGCAGAAATTAGACTTGGTCCACTTGCAGAAACTAGATCAATGAATATATCTAATTTTTTCATTGGTGGGATTCCAGCAGGAGAGGGAATTTTAGGATTAAAAATGACTGGCTCTTTCCATGGATGCATAACCAACCTAATATTTAATATGGAGTAAGTTACCATCAGTTCCATTAACACAAATGTGCTTGCAACTACTAATATATTAAAAATGTATATTCTCTGTTTGTGTGTGTTAAGTACCATGAGGTCTTCTGAGTTATGAAAACCTTGATAGGGTTTTTAGGGTAAGTGAGATGTTCAATGAGTGGTTCATTGTTGCCACAATCTCAGCCATTTTTGTGACAAAATGGGGATTTTAACTCAAGTCTCTTAAAGCCTAGTCCATCCCTCTACCCACTACATCACCTGTTCTCACACTGTCTATCTGTCTGTGCAGTTGTAGATGCTACACGCAGAATGAAGAACTGGATTTCTGATTAAAGTAAACAAATGTAAAAATTCATTGGAATTTAGATGTTGTGGGTAAAAGTTGAACCCAAGCAAAACCTCAAGTTTTCCTGCTAGGTAGACCATGGTTGTTAACAGTAGTCCTGTTCATTTTATTCTCATTGTGACAAAGTAAAAAAGGATCTTCCTTTTAAAACCCTAGACTTCTGGATTTCACCACCGCAGTGAGACATGAAGCTGTTGATATGGATAGCTGTTTTCTTTGGGAGAAGCCTAAACCTGCCATCCATCCAGATGACATTGAAGTCTTATCTGAAATGCAAATGGTTCCAGTTTCTCTACAGCCATTTACAGAAATCAAGAAAGTATGTAATGAAAATTTAGAGCATGTTTTTCCATATGGCCGAAGGAGTCCGTGGATGGGTGGAGAAGCAGTGAAGTAAACACAGTTTTATTGAATATTCAGGCAAAGTATTCCCTTTTATTCAGCAAGAAGCTTAACAGTGTTTCTGAAGTAAAATGATCTAGTGGTGATTTTGCCCTGTACAATCATACTAAGTAGATTGAAGATGCAAGAAGAGACATACAAGTGCTCTTGCAGTGTGCTTGTTATCCAGCCACCATTTGCTTTAAATTCTGGTAAGATCCTCTGGACCAAATGTAGGCAATCTGGTGTCCTCTGAATGTTGTGGATCTCAACTCTCATAACCCCTAACCAATAGCCAACCTGGTTAGTTGTAGTCAAAAACATCTGGGGGACTGCTGGGTGCAGCTCCAGGATGTAAGTTGTGGCTTTTGGGAGCCGAAGTTTCGTTGAACATCTTCCTGATTGCCCTATTTATCCATACTCAAATTTGGAAGACTAATGACATCCCGCTTGTTAAAGGAAGAATCCTTATTTAGAGTTAACATGTTATATGACACTTCTTAGCTCAACTAAGCATCGTGCCAATCTGGTTTAAATTGAATGACTTCATATATGTAACTATAACCATGTTTGATGTAGTCAATATACCATTGTAACTTCTGGCTTTGAATGCATTCAAATTTAATCTGGTGTAAGGTTCTGTTGCATACTAGGATGTGAGTAAGCAAGTATTTCAGAAGTGTCGTGTAGTCTTGATGTAGGCAGAAAAGGGGAATATATTGGATTTAGGAAAAGGGTTAAAGTCCATAGTCAGTTCTTTGCTGGATCAACTCTTCCTGGACTTTGTCCTGCACTATGCATAAGTGTGCTTACAGAGTAACAGAAACATCTCTTGAGTTAATTTTAGTACATTTATGAAGACTTCATTTTCTTCCTGACTAGAAATTTAGCCAGACACAGAGTGCATCTGAAGGCACAGCCTCTGCCTGTAAAAATGAACGTGTTATGTTTGCCTCAATTCTGATGGTTTGAATATTATACTTGTGATGTATAACATGGAGTCATCAGCATAAAGTTTACTATTAAACAGAAGATTTTTATATACATAGTAAAAGATTAAGTTACTTAACCGAGCTGTTTCATTTAATAGAAACCATGTGGAGAGAGTGAAATACTAAATTATGTTTCCGGTGCTCATCAGTTTGGCCTTTCCAGACACAGCCATTTGGTGTTCCTTTTCAACCAGTCTACAGTAAGAAAAAAGTAGGTTTGTTTTAGTGTTATTACTAATAATTTTTCCAGACACTTTTAGACATGCAAAGTACTGTACAGTGTTGTTTGTTGTCACAGTATATGGAATAGATTGTGATTACAATTTCATGGATGGGAAACTGATGCAGAGAGATAATGAAACTGGGAGGGTCATATGTAACCAAAGTGTAATTCTGTTAAATGCTACTTACTGGTTGAAGAGTTAAGCACATATATGTCTGCTGTGATGAAGTGAAAGGGTTAAGTTGAAAAAACAACATGATTTTCATCAGTTTTATAGTGTTTCTGAACATGTGCATTGATGTTTCTCATTTCTCCTCTTTTGGATAATTTTGAGCAAGGCTAAAAGGTACATGTCCAGAGAAGCTGATTGATTGAGAAAGGGGGCTGAATATAGACCAGGACTTATGGTTGAGGAATACGTCTTCTTGATAGTCCCATCTCAGTCAGCTTACCTTGGTTACATTTGCTATGGTTGCTCACTTCTGCCAGTGTGATTCTCTGCAGGATATGCATAGTGAAGATTTTCTTTGGTTCTTTTTTTTTTTTTTTAAGGATTTTTCTGAGAGTGGCTGGGGTCTTCATAAACTGTATAGGAAAACACCGAGACTCTTTAAAAAATCACACTAATGGATTTGCCCATCTTGATGGGAGGCTTTGCTTTCAAAAGTGAAAGTATCAGATTTGTATAAGCCTAGTGCAGAGCAGATGTTAAGGCAGATGTCAGTCTCTTTGTGAGGCTGGCACTGAAACTCCAAAATCCAAAGAAGTTGCAGAAACATTGGGTTGGATCTGGCATTTAGCTTCTGCTGGCAGAAAGTGCCTTGACCCAGTTCCCTCCCCTGATCATTCTTTTTACCCTAAGCTCCTTCTTCCAAGTTCATGTCTTCATGTATTTGTTATGCTCAAAGTTGCTTTCATTCTTCTTACAGTCCTTTGTGTATCAACTCTCTTCCATTTATCCATTTTGTTTATTATGGCTTGTATCCAAATATGTCCTTCTTGCAACAGAAGAGTTTATTTAATTTGTGAAGGGACCAGGATCTAGTGGAGAATTCCTGGTGAAGGAATGGGACGGGGCTGTGTTTTTCCCCAAATCCCACACTGTCCCATAGTGTCCTCATTGGGACATTATAAGGAATTAATCAACAGGCCTATTTACTAGACTTATATTAATCTCTTCTTTTTAGAAAGGATAGACGAATTTCCATGAGGTTCCCAGTGGTCTGCAGACTCTGAATTATTTCACATCTTCTTTCCTAGGCTTTTTGTGCAGCTGAACCTCAGGACCTTTGCTTCTAGTGGCCTGATATACTACATGGGTCACTCAAAGCAAGTCGATTTTGCAGCCCTTCAGCTACAAGGGGGGAAGCTTTCTTTTTCATTTGACCTTGGAAAAGGACGAGCAGTAGTCTTTCATGATGCAATTGTCAATGATGGAAAATGGCATACGGTAGGTGTACCAAGTGACTGCCTTCAATCTCATCTCATTGTTCTATGCTGCCAAGTCACATCCAACATATAGTGACCCTAATAAGGTTTTCAACGTGAGATATTTCAGGAGTGACTTCACCATTCCTTACTGCCCTGGGCGTTCCCGTAGTTGAATGGGAATTTGAACTTAGGTTTTCCAAGTCTTAGTCCACCACAGTGGCTCTTAACTTACCGGTAATCTTCAGTCCCAGCAAAGAATAGGTTTCTTTTTCCATTTTCATGTACCTTTTGCTTCTGCAAAGAACTCTGTTTTCTCCTATTGTAATATTTTAAATATTTCCATTAAAAGGAAATTTCAGTTTCATACCTTTCACATCTCTCCACATGTATATTTAGAAGTCCAGTGTCACAGAAATGTGTTGGATTAAGACTGGCATGAGTCAGTTAGTTTCAATTAAGCCTGAAACAAACAGGACAATTTCTGGTAGTCATATATATCTGACACCATTTTTTTGAATCCTGTTCTTCACTGTATGGTTTCCAAATCTTACCTAATGGCTAATGTGTCTTATCTTACAGGTGAAAACAGAATATGCAAAAAGAAAAGGTGTAATAGTAGTTGATGGGCAAATATCTGTGGCTGTTAACGTCCCAGGAGATGGAAACACCTTAGATGTTGATGGGAAGCTGTACTTAGGGGGTCTACCCTTAGCTTACCCAGCCAAGAATATTGGAAATGTAAGAACGTTTTTCTTTTTAATGCTATTTATTTCCTTTCAGAGTGCTGGACCGATTGTCTGATGTGAGTTCAGATACATAAAGATATGCAGTGAACTGAAACACTGAGCTCATAAGGGGAACTACAGGATACCAATGGGTCGTCATGTTGCAATAGTCACTAAATGGATTTAATAAGCAGCCTCCTTATGTTGTCAGTAAAGTGTAAATGCACCTGTAATAACACTGACAATAGAGAGTATCATTAGTCTTAAAATTTTCAATATAGAGCCATGAATTTAAAGATTGAAATAGTTGGATCTCCTAATGTTATTTTAAACTGTAAACTCTCAGAAGTGATTTTGATCCCAGCAGTAATTCCAGGAAAGAAATACTCCATTCTTTCCCCCACGACTTGAAATCTAACTCCTGCATACAGATTAACTCTCATAGGGAAAATGCTTGTGTTTTTGCTTGTTATATATTAAAGATACTGTGTAATTTGGTTATTAGAGAGTGTTACTCAGGGAGATACGTGGCTAAAAGTTAA
The DNA here is from genome assembly GCF_051106095.1 of Pogona vitticeps. NCBI lineage: Eukaryota > Metazoa > Chordata > Lepidosauria > Squamata > Agamidae > Pogona > Pogona vitticeps. The sequence continues at coordinate 182,065,225 of NC_135786.1, forward strand.
TTCTGGTTTCCCTTAGCCCTGGAGTGACATCTTAATCTACAATGGTATATTGGTTCATTTGCCATGTGGACACATTTATGTGTACAGAATGTTGGTTCTTTTTCTAATGTCAATATATATGTTGGTTCCTTAATGAGTTAAGAGTTCCAAAGTAAAAAGGATTTCTTGTAGATCTGTGTGTATGTGCAGGCAAGTAGGCTACCATACAGGGCCATAAATGTCCTATGCAAATCAGAGCTTAGAAAAAGTACTTTTTTGAATCCTTACCTGCTCCCCAAGCTAGCAAGGCCAGGAGCAGATTCTGGGAAGTATAGCCCAAAAGAAAAAACATTCCAAGTTTTGATACCAATGGTGATATTAAATTTTGTTTGCAGATTACTCACAGTATCCCTGCCTGTATGGGTGAAGAAATCATGAATGGCAAGCAATTAGACAAAGACAGCTTAGTTTCAGTCTTTGCTGTCAACAAATGCTATGTTGCAGCCCAGGAAGGAACCTTTTTTGATGGAAATGGATTTCTTGCTCTTGGTGAGGAAGGAGTTGCTTTACAAACCTTTGAAAACAACACAAATGTAAATTAAAATCTAACAAAGCAGTATCTCATTTAACTGTACTGTATTGTTCTTTCTCTTCCTGCCTTTCCTCTTCTGTTTTGCTGATCACTCATTGGTAGTCTGTAAAGAATCTCTCCTGTAATTATTCCCAATTGAGAAATATAATGCCATTTATTTTATCAGTTTTATGTCAGCTGAGAAACACATAAATCTATATGGAAAACCAAGCCTGTTTTATATGTTGTTACAGCACTGTGGATGTGTGCCACAATTTGGTGAGCCACCCAGTAATCATTTTTACAGTTCTTTATGTAAAATTTGTCATGTTAGCATGGAAGTTGGGAATTTCAGATGGCAAGCCACATCTGGGTACCAACCTAGCCTTCTGGGAATCCCAGCAGGCCATGCCTTTCCTTATGACACCATCATCTGGTTGTTTCTCAGGTTTTGTTTGGTTTTCCCATGTTAGAATCTGGAAATGCTTCTCCAGAAATGCTTCCCAGAAATCAGAGGTTTATGATAAAATAAGCAGGTATTTTTCTTCTGACCATCTTGCTTTTGGACTGAGCCACCACTGGAACAAAGCTTCTGAGAACCTCACTGAACCTAGAAGCCATTCTCCACTTGTGGGGCTGGGTAGATAGGGTGGGTCAAAAGGCATGACCATCAAAATTGATGCTGCCTTCCCAGCATGTGCCACTTCTGCTAGCTGCATCAACTGAATTATTAGGATTGACAAGAGATACAGTACTCACACTGTCAACTAGAGGAATTCTGGGAGCTGTAGTTCAAAAGCATACCTGAGCTTTGGAACTGACATGGTGCACTTCCCAGCCTCCCTTGGCAGCTGGTGAGTGGTTGGCTGCCAAGGGAGGCTGGGAAGTGCTGACCAGGCTCCTTCCCAGACTGGCACAACAAAAGACCCCAGCACTGCTCAGTGAATGGCAAATGAACCAGCTGGTTCTGGGGGAGGGAATGGGCCTCCATGGCACCTGTCATGCCACTATTCATATTTGTATCCACAGGGATATGAATACAAATAATTCATGTCTATTCTCAACCTTTACCCTCCAGCTGTTAAATTTGTGACCACTGGCGATGGTTGAACACCAACAGTACCTGGGGCCCTGAGGTTGAGAACTGGTATTATAAACCCATATCACAAGATCTTTTGACCCACTGATAACTGGTTTGTCTTTTTTTTCTGTAGTTAAAGAAGGTTATAAAGTTCGATCTGATGTTAACATTACATTTGAGTTCCGCACTACAGTCATGAATGGAGTTCTTCTTGGAATCAGTAGTGCTAAAGTAGATGCTGTTGGGCTGGAGATTGTAAATGGCAAGGTGGGTGATGAATTAATGTGATACTTGATGAAGTATCTGTGCATTAGTCTTGATAAATACAGCTGGTATTAATATGAATCAAAAATAATGCATATGTAATACACAATGCTTGAGAGAAAATCTGTGCCAGTTATTAATGTGTGACAGGATAAACTGGTGAGTGCAAACTTGATTATGAATGTGAGGTTTATCCATTAGTTAATTAACATCTTTTTACTATATCTGTGAATTATGTCTCTAATTTGTCTAACCCAATTTCCAGCCCTGTTCTAGTTATGAACCCAATTTTACAAATGTCTATTCCATTACAGTTGGGAAAAGAAACCTGTTATAATGCTATAAACCTTTCCTTTGGAGACTTAATTAGACAAAGAAAGTCTCTAAAATAAAGGTTATGAAACAAAATGGAAGGGTTAACAATCCAATTAAGGATTACTTTGCCATTATATACATGTATTTATAATACCTGAAACCTAAATTGTTCTTGTTTAAAACCTTTCAGTTGCTCTGTTAGATAATACATTGCCCAGGAAGGAAAGAAGAAACATATAAAGAACTGCCCAGATAGTCCTAAATGTTATTTCAACCAAGCTAATTAGTAAGGGCTATTTAGATCGCCATTTCCTACACCCTAATCATCAGTGGTGAATAGTTTTATCCTGTGCCTTGAGGATGAAGGGCCAAGACCATGAAGAGATCAGTAGCATTGGTCCTCTACATGTTGGGTTGGGAGAAGCCAAGAGCTGGCAGGCCGCTTGTTCCTTTCTACCTAAATTATATTGCTGTGTTGATAAATGGAACTGCAAAAAAGCCAAAAATGAAACAAAAGAAAGCAAAAGCACCACAAACAAATAATTGCTACCTGCCAGTTGTTTCTAATAGCAAATATAGAACTGCAGACTAGGCAAATATATTTGGTCAGTAATTTTGTATGCACTTGATTTGATCCAAGACCTGTTGAACTCAGTAAGGCTTGTTTCTTGTTAGAAATGCACAGGATTACTCCATTAAATATTTTGTTCTTTGTCAGAAGCAGAGAGTGGCCAAAATCCTGTTGCTTAGTGTAGAAAATTGTTCTGGATTAGGAGCTTTGGTGAATCAATTCCTCCATAAACTCAGTTGGGCCTATTGTAACTTTCATCTACTTTAGCATAGTAAATCACAGTTAAAGTAGGCTATTTTAATCAATGGAATTTATGGAGGAGTTGACTCACTAAACCCCTGCTGTTTTAGTGGGTCTCCTCTAGTATGATTTACTATACGAAGTTAGCAGAATTTTGGCCAGTATGTGTGTAGGAATGCATATGAGAATGCAGGAAGTACAGGAAAAAGAATTGGCTGGAGATACTTGAGGGCTGATTTGGATGAAGCACAACATCATTGTTCAGAATTACCTCATCCAAAATCTGTATAGCCATGATCATGTCCAGTTTCCAGAAGGAGAAGGCAAAGATGAATCCCTACTGGAGGACAGTAGGTTGAAAATTGATGATTTTCTTCCAGGAAGAGGGTTTCCCAAAGGCCAGATTGTTCCCTGCCTTTAGGGGGCAAGTTTTTTGTCTTGGTTCAGATTGATAATCCACACATACTCCTAGAAACTGTCCCAACTCCGACCCCCATTATTCTGTCCTTCACACCAAGCAGTGCCATTCGTGACAAAGTGAAAAGGACAGAGGGTGGGCTGACTCTAACAGCTACTCTGCGAGAAACAATCAGACTCAGGCATGGAGGTTGTTAATGATGACTATAGCAGTAGTGCCAGTTTAGTGTTAAGGGGGAAAAAAACTATGTGTGCTATGGTACATCTTCCCATTCCATCAGTTGATTTCTATCTTGACTAACAATATTATACATGGGAACTCCATGGTGCCTCAAAACGACACCTTGTTCTTGAAAGATGTTGGCATAATTCCCAGGATGTGACCTGATCATCCTACATTCTGCAGCACTCCTAAAGACCTTTTGCCCGAGTTCATCGTTTAGTTGTAGAAGAGAACAAAATTAAGAGAAAAGGCAAGGCTGTAGCATTTCTGAAATAGGAGATGGTTTGACAAATAGCTTGGTCTCTGCTGGTAAGGAATAGTGCCATTTCTCTCCCCCATCAAAAAAGAAAACTCCTGGCACACTCCCAGGAGTATTAAATGGAGTCCATCTGATACTCCTCCTCTTTCTCTATTTTTCATGAACTTGCCCCCCTCCACAAAGCAGAAGATGCCTGAAGATTCAGAGCTTTTTACTCAGCTTATATTATATTGGTTCCCATTGTGATCTTTCTCCTGCTGAAACAGTACAGACTAGTGTTCAGGTTTCCAATTTTTATCTGAGTGTTTAGGAAGTTTAACGTTATACCTAAAGTAGCAGAGAACTCACTCTAATATACAACACATCTTTAAATATTCAAATAGGCAACATAGTAATTGTCTCTTGTCCAAGTGAAAAGAATGGATTTTAACAGAGAATTGCATTTATTTTGAGTGAGGTTTCATTTAGTCACTGTCCATGTGGCTAAAATAAAAGCATTTACATACTATGCTTAAATATTTTGTTAAAGTCAAGTAACTGTCTGTTTTATCTGCTTTCAATCTTTTTTTTCCTTTTTTGCCATATGTCTGGTTTTTGTAGGTTTTATTCAGTGTCAACAATGGAGCTGGTAGAATAACAGCTACTTATGAACCGAAAGGCACAGCTAGTCTCTGTGATGGAAAGTGGCACAAACTTCAAGCAAACAAAAGCAAGCATCACATTGCTCTGAAAATTGATGGGAACTTGGTTCAGACTGATAATCCACATACACATTCTACCTCTGCAGATACAAACAATCCTATTTACTTGGGAGGTTATCCTGGTATGTTCACTTCTCTCACATTCAGAATATAACTGTGCAGGGAATGAGGAGATAACTAACTGAGATGCCCTCTTAGCCTTAGCTTGTCTTGTGGTGAAGATACCTTGCTACTACTATGAAGCAGTTTCTTTGAAATGGGGAGGACTATTTAAAAAATGGCACTGATTAGTGACCTAAGAATTTTGCAGAATTAAGATTGAAGTTAGTTTAGGGGATTAAGAGTATCTGGCTTCAGGTGCCTTTACAGCCCCAAAGAACTGTTTGTTCATACGTTCTGTGACTGAAGGCCAATTTCTCTTCCTTGCTTTTGACTACATTTTCCTTGATTTTGAAAAACGGGCAGATGACCAAAATTCAAAATCAGGGTTGGCTAATACTTTTACCTGGCTGCTAAAATGTCACGAACATTGCAAGCTTTCCAGCCAAACCATTTTAGTAGTGCACTAACCCTAACCTGCTGCATTTGTGCAGTTCCTTTAACAGGGTTGTTGTTATAGTAAAGGAGCCTATTGATGCCAGATCCTATTGATGATAAAGGATATGGGAGATACTGTTTCATACTTTTAGTGTTGTTTACCTTTGAAGAGTCCTCGTAGTGAATCAGGCTGCTTCTAAAGTGCAATTTGGATCTCCTCCAAACAGCAAACAGACTCATTGCATTCTTTACTTTGTTTTCTAGCTGACGTGAAGCAAAATTGCTTGACCAGTAAAATCTCATTCCGAGGCTGTCTGAGAAACCTCATGCTGATTAAGGGCCAACAAGTGGAATCCTTTGACTTCAGTGAAGCCTTTGACCTGCATGGAGTTTTTCCACATTCCTGCCCTGGGGCTGAGCGCTAAACAAGGGAGACTGTCCATTTTAAAAGTTTTTGTCTGCCTCTCTGGTAATGCAAAAGAAATTCTTTTTTAAGCGATAATCCTGGTCTCATTGATCTCCCTCTATTTTCCAGCTCAGGATAAATATTTTTTTTAGCCAGAACATGTAAGGTACATTTTTTAATTCTTAAAGCCTTTGTACAACAAATACCTCTACCAAAATGTTAACAACATTAACTGCATACATTTTTTAAAAAAATCAGTGAACTTTTAAAAATCAGTGTTGTCAATGTATTTTCTACCAATTACTTGATGGTATTTCATATGGTGCATGTAGTTCTTTTTTATAATGAAGATGTAAAATGTGGGCACCCACACAATAAAACCACTCTTACATTATGTGTGTATTGTAACTGAAAAAAAAAAGTTCTATTCAAGACACAAGGGAAAGGAGTTCAATAGGAAGCCAGTTTTGGAAAGATTCCACTTAAAACAGCTGCTGAACTCTTCATGCTGATCACATTGCTGGCATCTTGTGCTCTGTATACAAAAATGACTTCTTTAAAACCTGGATATTTAAGTTGCTCTCTGGCACTCAAAGATACATCAAGGTGAAAAACAAGTTTGGTTTAATGCAGACTGAAGCCAGAACATGTATTTTTTGGTCATGGGCTGTGCAGTTGCACTCCATGTTCATACTGTAATGTGGGGTCACAGATGGTGGTGTGTGTTTACACCTCTGTTCTCATAGGCAGGTGAGAAAATGTTGAACTAAACACTTACTGAGATCACAGGGTAACTTGTGCTGGACCCTATTACCTCAGCTGACTTGTGACAGCAGAATTTGCATATTGAAAGGAATTTCACCAAAAATCCTATAATCAGAAATGATCACACCAAAAGGAAGAGGCTAGAAAGTAGTGTTCCCCCAATATTTTGAAGGTGTTATCTTGCACCAACTAAGGCCATCAATTCCAATGAGGTGCATTCTGGATATATTTGATTGGCAGGTTGCTTACAGAGGCATGTCATTCAGTCACTGTTTGAAATGCACCACAAGATGCATTTCTCAACTGAAGATGAGGCACTGAAATACATTTCTGCATAAGTATGTGATTATCCAAGCATGAAACTAACCTCTCAGAATAGATGAGGAAAAGCTTCCTTTGTTTTAACAACAGGAAGCTGCTGTTCGACACAGCAACAGTAGCTAGCAAAGCAAAAGTTTGTTTCCAACCTGCTAATGGGAAATGTTAAGGATGAAGCCAAGATTCTAGCCTCACACCATTTTGGTTATGTCTGTTTTCAATTTCATTCTTTTGCTTGTTTCTAAACAAGTAGCCCATGACTGAGATCTGCAAAATGTCAGTGTACTATCCTGGTTTTTCCCCAGGGTCAGGAATGCTTAACAGCAAACACCCAGGCTCTGTAGTCCTAAACACTGAAACATGGAAGAAGGAGTGAGTTAAAGCAGAGGTTTAAAAGGGTGGTCACAGAAGACAGAGCACAAATACTAGCTCCTCTAGGAAGCATATAGCAGTACGCACCCTCACCCATCCACATGCCACTGGCACACAAATTGTTGCCATGCCCCTGCAAAGCTTGAGATCATTGCAAAGCCAAGCTTCTGCAAATCATGACCTGAAGCATGACTTCTGTGCCACTCCCAGGAAACCAACTATGTTACATTTCTGTTGATCCATTTTAGGAAGGAAGGGCTTCAATAGGTAGCTCCAGAGGCTGTCATGGGCTGGATTGGGACCTTTTGAGAATAAGTATCTCATTCTTTTTGAGGTACCACCGTGTCCTTTTGTTTAGGCCTGCTCTAAATACAGCGGGGGGTGGGGGGGTGGGGGAGAAAGCAAAACTAATCTTAGAAAGTACCCACTAGCCTAGACTAAACTTTTAAAATTAATTAAATAACTCTTGTCTCTGCTGGGTGGAACACTAGAAAAGTAAATGGCGGCTAAGTAAAGAGAACCCATGTTTTGTTTTTATTTACTGCTTAAGGGGGCACCAACAAAGGTCATTAATTAATTCATTTGTACTTTAGGGAAAATACAACATTTTAAACTGCTTTAAAAATTCCTTTGACTTAAAATACATAAACCAGGTAAGCTTGATCATTTACAAATATTTATGTATGGAACTGATCCAAGGGCTTGAGAATAAGCTAGGCAGATAAACCAAAACTGGCAGGCATCCATCAGAAAGATAACAAACAAAAAAGGATGAGTCTCAAGAGTGCCAACATGTATATTTAATTAAATTTAGTATTTAATATGTCTATTCATGTTTTCATATTCAGCCTGTTATTATTTTATTTCTTACGTGTGGTAGTTTTAAATATATATTTCCCATTTTATACTCCACCCTCTGCAGACTAAATGATACACAAGCTTAGAGGGCACGTTTATATATAAACGGTACATTAAGAATCTTGTTCTTTTTATCAACTTGTATCAAATTCCATTTTATTAGAACTATCCCTTGCAGCAATTTTAAAGCTCAGTTGCTGGAAGAAGCCATGTTTTTAATATAGGAAGGAAGAAGGCATGTAAGAGGTTTAGTTGATGCCACTTTAATTTTGCCCTAGATTCAGTACATACATGTTCCACTTTCTAAATCCTCTATTTAGTTGGCGTGCCTGCAATCAACCCATTCATGACAGATGGTCAAAGGAAACACATTATAGAAGATTTCATTCTAAATAAGTGTTGCTGCTATTAGAATATGAGTTTGGAAATTGTTTTAAAAGGAATACAGTACTGGCATTTTGTTCCATATGAACTCAATACAAATAGAAATGGAAGTGCAGAAGATTCTGTGTTGTTTTCATTCAGCACACTGTTCAGATGTTTATTCAGCTGTTGTTCAGATTTTGTTCATGAAAAAATTGCAATATAGTAATTATCAATGTGTAATATTAAAATGAGTGAAGAAAAATTGGCACAAGAATCTGGACTAAAACATTTAAAATAGTGGAAGCTGATACTGTCATAGATCCTGTGAAAGAACACTTTGTTTTAAACAAACAAATAGGATTGCAGTGCACAAACATCAAAGGAAGCACTGATGCACAGATGAGAACAGAAAGGTAGTGTTAATAGGATAGTGTGTTTTGCCTTGATTTATTTTCTGTGACAACTGATTCTTACTTATAAATAAACTATACTGGGTAGGTTTGTAGTGAAGAAATGAGGAAGTAGAGCCTATGAAAGCTACGTCTTATGGGTGCCAATCTATAAAGACTGAAAACCATGCTCATAAAACCTGTGAGGTTTGTATCATTAGAATCTCACCTCTTACTCCAGGGCTGCACGCACAGTACCAGACTCTGGACTGGGACTATGCAGGCAGCAGCAACTCAGGAAAAGCACTGTGAGCATTAATCACCTGGAGCAGAGGTGTGGCTAAGGAAGCTTGATCCCATAACAAACAAGTGTGGGCTGTCAGCCTTGATACTGATAAAACCCAATAGCTTTGCATCTAACATACACTGAGGTAGTCTGGAATATTAAGACATAAACAGATAAATGAGAAAAAAATGTTCCAGTACTTTTAACACTTTTGATACTGCTTCTTTGAATAACAATAATAAATTGAGACAAATTATGGAGTGTAAATTTTGTGCCATTTCTTCTTTATACCCCTTGAAATATTGTAAGTAGTCTACTTATATGCTAAACTTGATATACTGGTGTAAGTTACACTGATTTCAGTAAAACCATGGGATTCCCATCATGCAATGTAATAGGCAACTCAAGGACTGATGGAGTTGGTGGCTCACTCCAAAATCTCCTTCCTGTCACAAGCTGCTTATGCAATCTACACAAAAACAGTTTGTCTCTTAACATGGAGCTTATATACTTTCTACTCACACCTCAAAATATGCAAGGGTTCCTTCCCCCCCATTATATAACTCATGGCCCCCAAAAAGCTACAATGAATTAACCACACAGTAAATATTTTGAATTTTCAAACATCTAAATATGTTTGAGGTTCTGTGGTTACAATACATATGTAGCGTGCATGTGTATACATCCACACACACCACAATTACTACAGAAAAGTAACTTTAAAAAGTGGAAATAATTTCATGCAGTAGATTCCACTTTCTTCTACTGCAACAGTCAGTATCTCCTTATAGAAGCCTTATGCTTTTAGCCACCCAAGGCTATCCTTAATTTACCACAAAATGGGCAGAATCCAGTTGATACTAAGTATGTGTTAAACCCTAAAGGACTGTGTGTTTTTTTAAATGGGATTGAACATGCTTAGTTTTCCAACCGACACAAATGGGAGAGTGCACTGAACGCTGGCTGACATTAGCCAGTGTTCAGTTTCTAACACCTTTTGCTGAGAGCACGCTTCCTTATCCGAAGACCACAATCTCATGTTTCTGCAAGCAGCAAGACAAGGCCATTACTTTCAGTCCTGCTTGTTAAAATGCTAAATTAAATGACAACATCGTTTCCCCCCCACAACACAAACACAATAAGGACAATAGAAACTTTTGAGAAACAGGCTGTGAACACTTCGCAGTATGGGCATAAACTTTTCTAAAATGATTTGCAAGTGTCTAGGCATCCATCTGTTTTCCAGCTGTTTCAAATCATTTATGTAGAACAACCCATGTGAAAGGAATCTACTATGTGAAAGGAATCTGTTTCAAACTTACTTCTGTTAATTATTAAGCATTAATTTGTACATAAGCAAAGCCAGAGAAATGTGATTAATGCCCTGATATGTAATGACGTACATATTGATATATTTATATACATGCACAGTACATGAACAGTCAAAACGTTTCTATACAGTAGCTTTCTCCTCTCTCCTTGGCAGGTAGTAATATGAAATCAGTCAAAGGTATTGTAATCATTGACGTTTGACAAAGGAATAGTCAGGGATGAGCAGGAATGACTTTTGGCACAGTGCTTGGTTGGCCTCACCTTTTTTCCTTTGCACGTCTTGCTATTAGTGGTTGTTCTTTGGTTCTGGGGATACCACCAGTTTTCTTCTTTGAAAATATAAGTGGCAAGATGGGAATGACAAGAGGATCCAGTTTTTAATCCTGCTAAGAGAAGCTTCTGTCTTCATTCCTTCATATTAGTTGAAAAGTGGCACCAGTGTTTAAGATCAGTGTCAAAGGGTACTTATCACAAAATAAATTATCATTATTATTATAACAAACCATTAACTGAAATAACAGTTCTCAAGTTCTATGATACACCTAAAGGATAGAAACAGTAAATTAATGTCAAAAAGACACTTGCAGAGTAGTGGTTACTTTGGCTTCATTGTTGGCAATATGGCTCAAGGTAAGGCCAGCTTTTCCAGTCATCCTTTTCGGTAATTTCCAAGTGTTCAGCCAAAATGTCTTTACAGGTTTCAACTTATTTTTGGTTTAATCACCCATTCGGCTTGAGGATTTGCTTGGTAAACATCCAGCATGTAAGCATCTGGGTCTAAACAGTGCTGTCCTGGAAGAAACACCAGTTTTTAAAAAATGGCTAACAATTAACAAAGATGTCAAACAAAACCATTTTAGAAGATGTTATATTTATAACGTATGGCATACTTTTAAGGGAAAATATTCCCAGTATATATATATTGCTGTTCTGGACTAATGGTCATGCTCCAGAGGACCATTAAGAGAAAGAAGCTGTATTAACTCCCAAGAATACTTACCTGCTTTCCTTATCCTTTATGTTTGAACTAGGGAGGCTTTATATGGCAACCTGTTTTTTTGTTTGGAAGATAAACGGATTCTGTGTGAGCAAGAAATTCACCTTATCATACAATAAGCCATAATAAGCGGGTTTCAAGATATATATTCCATTGTGAGTAGGCAAAATGCAGTCCCCACCGATGTTCTTGGACTACAATCACCATCAGCCTTAGCCAGCATGGTCAATGGTGAAGCATGACAGGGAGCCGCAATCCAGAAACATCTGGAGTTGTCCTGCTGTTGCTTTTACTCCATTGAATGTTGGCTGGGGAATTCTGTACGTTGTAGCTAAAAAAAGGGGAACTTTTCCAGTATCTGAAAATGGCTAAACATTCCAAGCTGAAAAGATAATATGATGCGATATTATACAAATAACTATAGACACATTGGCTGAGATCCTGTTGATTAGTGTAGTAAGTTGCTCTAGAGTAGGCTAGCTGAATCACTAGGGATTGGTGAGTCAACTCCTCCATAATTCCATTTATTAAAATAGGCCTACTCTAGTTGCAACATTCAGTTTTAGCCACTGAATGACTCCGGCAGTCCATTTTTGCCTGTGTAAACATTGTACTCCTGCTAGCTGCATGTTAATAATATTAGCAGAAACACTAGTAGCAAGGGTGGTAATACAGGATGCACCTCTTACTGCTATCTCATGTTCTTAATGTGGATTGGATAAAACTGGATAGCTGGATAGCTGCCTAGATTGGTCCTGACCCAACCAGATAGGCGGGATATAAATAAAATAAATAAATAAATAAATAGTACTTGTCATGCATTGCAATTTTTTTTAGGCATGCAGCTAAAGCCTATCTCAAAAGACTACACAGTTATTCCTGAACAGCAAGGAAACATTTACCTATATTTCCTCCAATTTCATGTAAACTTTGCATCTGCATTTTCACCTTCTCTGATGATCCACAGCTATAGATTGGGAAAGGAACATAAAATAAAATATTAAAGCATCATTTTGAAGAATGGTCTTAGCTATGTTTCTTCTACACTCAGATGACTGCCCTACATCCTTATGTCCATTACATTTTAAATAAATCACTAAGACAGACTGCCTGCCACATGTATAATCCTCTCAGTAGAATCAACAGTACTCCTACCCTTCAGCGGTAGGATACATAATTTATTGTAAGAAATCTGTTTAATTCTATGCAGATTTGAATCACAAATTTCTTGCAAACTGAAAAGCACTTGATGTGCATCATGTTGTGCTGGACTGGGCTGGTGGGATCTAGTTTGGTTGGTTTTTCTTTCTTTTTTAATAATCTCCAAACCATCCAGCTAGGTCCTCATGCAAAAGACATACACTTTGAATAAATTAAATCTTATCTCAGGAATTTGTTTTGAGTACCACAACAGAGTTAAGTCACAGTTCTTCCACAGGGGGAAAAACACACACTTTTTTGGTATCATGAGATTGAGATTGCTTGGCATAATTTATAGCAAATGGATATGTTGGCTGAGTGCAGGAGTGAGCAGGGCAGAGGGCTACTTCCCAGATTTGCTGACAGCACAAGGGCTGAACACTTGAGCAGGAGGGCAGGGACCAAGCAAGCTAACTTGCATGTTTAAATTTTTTATGTACTTGTTATGCATTATAAAGATTGTTACAATGGGTTTTGTTAACAGAAAAACTTTTAACCATTATATATATATGAAAAAAAAAGAGAAAAGTCTCCCTTGAGTTCCCTAATGACCAAAATTTGTTTATTTATTTTTCAAATTTGGAAGATACGGGGCCCTGGAGTGCTAGGGTCCCTGAAAATGCTATAAAATTGCCCCTGTGGCCCCCTAAAAGGCAGAAAAGGATATTTTTTTCCCTAAATAATTTTAAGTTTCAGGAGAAATGGGGCTTGGGATCCCGGTGGTACTGTTGGGGGATGGGATGCAAAAATGGCCCTAGGAGCTACGTGCAGCCTCTGGGCAGCAGTATATTAACCATTCTGGTTTAGTTTATAGGCTGTAAAAATGACTTTTTTTGTTAAATGCAATATTTATGACCTCAAAGTAAAGGCAGCTGTCTCATGGCTGCAGTCTTATGGCCCAGGGGCCAGAAGATGTAGCTAAACTCCTTTACCAGGTTGCTGTAAGAGTGTCTGTTGTTTCTCTGAGACAGAATTCTAAAAAAGGGGGTGAGAGAGACATTTAGAGGGATGGGGGGAGAAGGATATATATCCACGGGATCCCAAGCCTTCCTGTTCGGCAGCATACTCCTGGAACAAAAGGCACAGACCTGGCACAGTTTATTTCCATTGCATTGGGAGCATGGGAGTGCAGAGTATGTATGGAACAGCCATAATGGCTAAAAAAAGAAATAATAAATGTTTCCCACACCTTATAGCCTCCCAGCACGAATCCAGAAAAGCTACAGGACATAGTGGTTTAAAAAGTACTGTACAGATTTTCTTTCTCTCTTTTTCTGCTTGCATGGGGAGCCTCAGTGAGAGTGTCAGGCTGTGAAGCAACATGCCAAGTGCTACAAGCATGGTAGACCAGGAGATTTGCACTAAAGCAACTAGGATGGAATCCAATTTGATTTCATTTTTAAATGCAGTCACTTTAGCACAGTTAACTTGTAGAGAGAAAACATACAAGGTTGAATGAATCTTGATTACTGTGACTCTAGATTTTGGCTAATGATTTTGCAACTCTTTTATTACTTTACAATGCCCCTGGTTTATACTTCCGTGCTCAAGACCAACAAGGTTTGGAAACTTTTCTTGTGATCTGGCAAAAGAGATTTTTAACTCACCTGCAAAACAATCATATCCAGTCCATGTAATCGAGCCCTCACTAGCCTAGAGCTTGTCAAGTCCTACACACGTATGTCATGCTAAGCCATCATACTGGCCCAGCCCAAGTGAAAGAATAAATTGAAACTTCCATCAGGCAGTAATATAAACTGAATATAACTTGTGAAATATAGTATGCAGAACATTTTTCCTGATAAGATTTTCCTCTCCTCTGTAGCTTATTTCTGTTTTTACTCACCTGTTTTCACAGTAAAATCGTGCCACAATATCCTGGGCTTGCGTCTGATTGTTCAGTTGAATTGCCATAGAAACTTTTGAATGCAGTGGAGCGTGAACTCTGATCACCCCTTCGGGTATGTCAGGCTGTAGAAACAGGACAGAAACAGCAGTCTGCTAATTTCATGACAGGAACTGCAGAGACAGTAAGTGATGTAAGCTGTATCCACAGTTATCCCAGAAGGAATCTGCTTGCACAAAGGGGCTCTTTTTTTACCACGGAAGCCCTAATGATCCCATGAAAAGCCTCTCCCAAGTGCTGGGGGACTCTCAGGCCTATGGGGTGCTCTAGGAGAGGGCAACCCATACAATCCCAGGCACACATCAAAACCTAAACAGCTTGACCAGTGGATCTGGAAGCCTTTGGCATCCGGATTTGATGTCCATAAAACAAATAGTGTTTCATGTTTTTGCGAAGGCTTTCACAGCCGGGATTTAATGGTTGTTGTGGGTTTTTCGGGTTCTTTGGCCGTGTTCTGAAGGTTGTTCTTCCTAACGTTACACCAGTCTCTGTGGCCGGCATCTTCAGAGGACAGCACTCTGTGCTCTGGTGTAGTTCGCTTGGGAGTGGAGTATTTATGGCTGTGAGATGGGCTTTTGTTTTTTCTGTAGATGGGTGATTAGTGTGTCTTGTTGTGGGTGTATTGTGATAAGAAGGAGAGATTATCAGTCACTGTGGTTGATGGGTGTCATTAGCTGGTCTTTTGTTTGTAGTGATCACCTTGTGGCTGGTTAGAGTTCTTTGACCTTTTGCACGCTGTATTTTTGAGAGCTGGGAGCCAAGTTTTGTTGACTTTCAAACTTTCCTCTTTTTTGTTGAAGTTCTGCTGGTGCCATCTAATGACACCCATCAACCGCAGTGACAGATAATCTCTCCTTCTTATCACAACAATACACCCACAACAAGACACACTAATCACCCATCTACAGAAACAGACAAAAGCCCATCTCACAGCCATAAATACTCCATGTGACAACCCCAGACCTACTGGGATATGCCACAGTTTCACTAAGCTGCCACCAACCATTCCCTGTAAGGAGTCACACAGACCAGGAATGGATTTTTAAACAAACAAAGGAATAAGGTTTATTTAAATAACACACAGGGAAAATAAAATGATCAAGTGAATAAGATACAGTAACGTGGCTTAGTCTCAATCATACATACACCAGTTTGGTTCACACAGAACACCTTTAAATAAAGCACAGACCCTGAACCTATCAGTTCTGGCTAACCATACAGACACCTGAACCTATCAGGTTGGTACTGACTGACACACAGTAGTACCCTGTCTGACACACAGACTCTCACACCAGCTTCTTCTTCCCAGCTTCTCCTTCAGCTCTCCTCCAGCTTCTCCCTATATATACAGTACAGCCCCTCCTCCTGATGTCCCGCCTTCCACTCCCCATAGGATGGAACTTTCCCTCCAAACCCATGACAGACAGGTAACATCAGTGCTGTATGTAACACCTCCCCTCTTTATAAGTTGTTTTGTAGGGGGAAAGCTAAGGTGCTTTTCTCCAAAAAACAACCTGGATCCAAAACATACAAAAACATTTATACAATAACATACAATAACATACTTACTTATACTTACACTAGGATAACCATATCAATTAGGCATCTAAACATTTACCATTTACAATACATCAAGTTACCTTTATTCATACAAACCAAGCATGTTTAATAACCAACAGGTACATTTAACTTTTTGGTCACCAAAATATATACATAGTCCATGTTTCTTTCGCCGTCTTCATTCTTCGGGTCTTCTTGACAAGGCGTCAGCAACACAGTTCACTGACCCTCTGACCACCTTCACTTCAAAGTCATAGTCCTGCAGGTTTAAAGCCCACCTCATAAGTTTACTATTGTGGGTTTTCATTGTCTTTAACCATTGCAGTGGTGAATGGTCAGTGCACAGAACAAAATGTCTTCCCCAGATGTAAGGCTTGGCCTTCTGGATCGCGTAGACTATGGCCAGGCACTCCTTTTCCACGGTTGTCAAATGTCTCTCACCTTTCTGGAGTTTCCTACTCAGGTAGGACACCGGATGCTGGTCACCATTTTCATCCTCCTGGCAAAGAACTGCTCCTACCCCGCTGTTAGACGCATCGGTGTAGATGATGAACTCCCGGTCGAAGTCTGGAGCACGCAGCACTGGGTAGTTGATGAGGGCCTCCTTCAACCTCTGGAACGCCTCCTCACAGTCGCTGGTCCACGGGATGCGGTCATCAGTCTTCTTCCTCGTCAGATCGGTCAGCGGAGCCGCAATCTCGCTAAACCTCGGGATGAACTTTCTGTAGTAGCCCACCAACCCAAGAAATGATTTGACTTTTTTCTTGGTGTTGGGTCTAGGCCAATCACGAACGGCTTCTATTTTGGCCTCTAGGGGTTTGATCACTCCTCCCCCTACTATGTGACCCAAGTATTTTATTTCTGGGCTACCCAGCTGCAGTTTGTTCTCTTTGCAGAGCCTAGGCCAAAGCACTTCCTCCCCTGGGTTAAAGTGCCTCTCCCTGCCTTCCTGGTCATCCCAAGCTTTCTTTCTGACCTTTGGAGCTTGCAGGGTCTCTGCTGCTAGCTCTAGGTTTCTCTTTAGGTCATTCATCAAGGTGTCTATATATGTCACAATGTCTTGTGGGTCATCCTGGGTGATCTGCTCCCAATTTTGTTTGATTAAATCAAGTGGCCCTTTCACCCTTCTCCCAAACAAAAGTTCAAACGGACTGAACCCAGTACTGGCTTGTGGCACTGATCGATAAGCAAACAAAAGGGATTGCAGCTTCTGGTCCCAATTGTTTGGATTCTCAGCCAAGTAAGCCCTAATCATGCGCATCAGAGTCCCATTGAACTTCTCCGTTAACCCATTACTTTCAGGGTGACAGGCAGTGGTTTCCTTGTGTTTAATTCCACAGATTTGCCATAACCGTTTCATGAGCTTCGATGTAAACGATGCGCCCAAATCTGTGATTATTTCTGAGGCAAATCCCATCCTGGACATATACCCCACCAAGGCATCTGCCACTGTGTTAGTTTCAATGTTAGTCAAGGGAATGGCTTCAGGGTACCTCGTGGCATGGTCCACAATGGTGAGAATGAACCTGTTCCCCCTCTTTGTGGCCTTGGGCAAAGGTCCCACAATATCCACCCCTATACATTTGAACGGAGTGTCAATCACAGGCAAAGGGCACAACTTTGCTTTGGTCCTGTCACGGTTATTCCCCTGCCTCTGACACACATCACATTGTTTACAGAACTCCTTGATCTGCTTCCCTATTTCAGGCCAGTAAAAATTCTGTGTGATTCTCTGCTGTGTTTTGTTCACCCCTAAGTGCGCAGCAAACATGTCAGAGTGCCCCCTTTGTAAGATCATGGGGCGATACCTTTCAGGTACCACTAACTGACTTCTGATCCCTTCTCCCCCTTTTGAGATATTCCTCAGGGTCTCTCTATATAAAATTCCCTTTTTCTCTCGAAATCTCACTGGGGTTTCAGGTGTTAGCTGGGCGTCTGTCACCTGTTCAAAACACTTTTGGAGAGTGGCGTCTGCCTTTTGCTCTTGGCCAAATCGGCTGTCTGTGGTTAGGGTTTCCACCACAACTTCGGAACTCCCCTCTGCTTCCGTCTCGGGCTCATCAGTACCCCCCTGAACTGTCCCCGTGGTAGCTTGTGAACGTGTAATCACTAGCACCCGTTTCACATGTTCAGCCAGGTCATTTCCCACGAGCACGGCTGCTGGCAGAGTCGATGAAATCGCTAGCCGCCAAACTCCCCTCCAGCCTTGAAAGTTCACAGGTACCTCAGCTACTGGCAGCGAGATCACCTGTCCCTCAATCCCTGCCACCTTTATGCTCTCATTTGGGATTACATACTCCCTAGGAATAATATCTGGATGGCACAGGGTCACCTGGGAACAAGTATCCCTTAACCCCCTATACTGATGGTCAAGTATTCCTACGTCCACCCCTGCGGTTTCAAACAACTGCGAATCTGTTCTCACTAGTAAGCAGCGCTTGACCTCCACAAGAGGACCATTTTCCCCAGCCTGATCAGCCGATGTAACTGTTCCAGATTGAGTAGCCATGGCAACAGGCTCCCTCAGTGGCAAGGAGCTTTGCTCTTTCTGGACACAGAACACAGCTTTTGGCTTGGTTCCACTCAAATCATGAGGCACAATTCCTTTTAGCTGCTTTAATTTCTCACACTCTGAGATTAGATGGCCCTTTCCTTGACAGAAATAACATTTTCTGCTGTACTTGGAGTCTTTCTCATCTGGTTTTGGTTTTCCCTCCAAAATCTGAGGTCTTTGTTTCATGTCTGAGGGCTTCCCTTCACCATGGGCCCCTCCCACTTGCTGGTTTTTTCCTGGTCCCTGAGAGTACTTGCTGTAGGTTTCTTTGGGTTTATCTACAGATTTCCACTCAGCACCTAAGGGTTTTCTTATTTGATAAATAAAATCTGCGATCTCGGCTGCCTCTGCCACAGATTTCGGTTTCCTTTCCCTCACCTGGAACTTCAGTTCCCCATGCAGGACTGAATAAAACTGTTCCAGCACTATCAGGTCTTTGAGCTGCTGGAAGGTCTCTGTTCCCTCCTGAGATAGCCATTTCTCTAGCAGCCTCACCAGTTGGGCCCCCACTTGGGTAAAAGTCTGCTCTGGTTTCTTGGTGAGTGACCTGAATCTTTGCCTCAGCTGTTCCGCATTTATCCCATGTCTGGCAAACACCAGTTTTTTAAACTCAGCGAAATTTTTTAGCAGCTCCTCTGGCATCTCTGCATAGACTTCTGCCAGGCTGCCACTGATTAAAGATCGCATGATGGTCATCTTCTCAGTTTCCCTTACTGAGAAGTCCACAAACGCTCTTTCCACGAGGGAAAAGAACACCTCAGGGCAATCTCCCTTGTGGTATACAGGGAATTTCTTCAGGTCAGTTTTAGACAATTGGCCCCCCTCAGAATCTCTATTGTTATTATTGTTCTGATTCATCAGTTCCAATTTTCTCAACTCAAACGCCATTTTCTCTCTCTCCAATTCCAATTCAAATTGTCTTTGCCTTTCCCTTTCCTCCCTTCTTTCTCTCTCTAATCTTTCCTCCATTTCCCTCACCCTCAGTTCATGCTGTTGGGCTAGGAGTATTTTTCTGAGTTCTGGGTTCTGTTCTCCCGTGCTCTCATCCTGCACTGAGCCAAATTCCTCCTCAGAACCTTGGTCTACCTGGGGTCCCCTCACTTCACCCATTTCTGCCATTTGGCTTCGAGTCAAGGGCATAATCCCCCCCCCAGAACAGGCTGCTTTCAAAAGTCAAGCCTCAAAATAAAGCGACCACTTTTTTTCTCTCTTTTGTTTCTTTTGCCTCAGAAACAGCCTTCTATAGATTGCTGCTGTTCTTTCAGCACTAACTTGCAACTGTTGCCAGCCAGAGTCTACCCCCCTCTGCTAGGCCTCTCAGCAGACAAGCTAGATCACTGCTACTTCACTCAGCTTTGCCTCAGCTTTTTCCCGCCAAAACAGGTTGCCTCAGAGCTCCCTAATCTAGTCCCACCAATCTGAGGTCACACGTTCTTCCACTAGCGTACCTCCCCGTGAGGTAAGCCTAGAAGATTACCTACGCGCTCTCAGATTGTCCCTGACTAGACCCCCCTTGCTCTGGGCACACTTGCCAAGGCTTTGCTGGACCACTGGACAACTGGACCAGTCGTATCCCACACGCTGGACACCAATCAATGTGACAACCCCAGACCTACTGGGATATGCCACAGTTTCACTAAGCTGCCACCAACCATTCCCTGTAAGGAGTCACACAGACCAGGAATGGATTTTTAAACAAACAAAGGAATAAGGTTTATTTAAATAACACACAGGGAAAATAAAATGATCAAGTGAATAAGATACAGTAACGTGGCTTAGTCTCAATCATACATACACCAGTTTGGTTCACACAGAACACCTTTAAATAAAGCACAGACCCTGAACCTATCAGTTCTGGCTAACCATACAGACACCTGAACCTATCAGGTTGGTACTGACTGACACACAGTAGTACCCTGTCTGACACACAGACTCTCACACCAGCTTCTTCTTCCCAGCTTCTCCTTCAGCTCTCCTCCAGCTTCTCCCTATATATACAGTACAGCCCCTCCTCCTGATGTCCCGCCTTCCACTCCCCATAGGATGGAACTTTCCCTCCAAACCCATGACAGACAGGTAACATCAGTGCTGTATGTAACACTCCACTCCCAAGCCAACTACACCAGAGCACAGAGTGCTGTCCTCTGAAGATGCCGGCCACAGAGACTGGTGAAACGTTAGGAAGAACAACCTTCAGAACACGGCCAAAGAGCCCGAAAAACCCACAACAACCAAATAGTGTTTCCTTCAAAAGGAAACAACATAAATCTACATGTGAAATGAAACCTTGCATGGCATATCTTAAGACACAGATCAGTAAGCTGCCATCTAGCCAAAAATTATGTGTGCTTTTGACCCACCTAGGTGTTGGTGCATTTTTCTCCAAATGTATTTTCTCAGAAGTAAATCTTACTAGTGATAATACAATGCATTTCCTACTGAATTTACTTTTATTTGATACATAATAATATTTTCAATGTTTACAACTGAAGTGCTGTATTAACTCGAGCTGTTTCATAGACTGTATACCTTCTCCCATCCACCTGGCAGCCGCTGTTTTTCTCATGGAGATTATCATTAGTAGTTTAACCCCACTGAAGTGGAATTCTCACATTTTACTGTTGTTAACCTGGAAAAAGTCTCCTGTTTGAAAAGGTGGGCACAAATTCAAGATAGCTGACTACACTGAGAACCATAGATGTTATCTATGTTTTTCCCCCTGTATAATAGCAGAATAATTCAATTAGCAATGCTTGCTTCTAGCTTCTAACACAATTAGTACTACCAAGAGAAAAGAACAATGGAAGGTTTAGCAGTGTTATCTCCCCTCAATCTGTGGACTTGTGTAATTCAGAACATCTGAAAGCCAATTTTATGCTGACCTGACTGAAATCGAACTGACTTAAACAAACACTATTCCCTGCCAGTTTCATGTTCTGACTATCATTGTAGTTTTCAAATCTTGAAATATATTTCTTGTTTTCCAGTATGAAAACTTCACAGATAAATACTTAAATCTGAATAGCCTATTTGTGGTACTAATTGCCTCTTTAACAGTACAGCCCTATATATGCTTGCTCAACATTAATTCTTACTGTGTTCAATAAGAAATACCCCCAAGCAAGTGAGTGCGGATATCACTAAAATGAGCAGAACAATATCATCACAAACTGCAACTGACCATATGTTGCAGAAAATGTAGCCTGTTCTATTTCTGTTTTGTTTAATCTTGATACTTTGGGGACGAGGGTTGCTGCAGAAAGAAACTGGACATGAAAATATATGGGACTGGAGGAAACTGGAAAGAAGGGTCTGATTCTAGAGAGAATGCTAATAAATAAGCAGTGTGTTCCTTTTATACCACTCAACAGCACTTAAAGCACTCTCTGGTCAGTTTACAATTTTAATTATGCAGGCTACGTCCTGCTCCACTACCCAGTGACCTGGGTACTCTATTTACTAACCTCAGAAAGATGGAAAGCTGAGTCAACCTTGAGCCAGCTATGTGAATCCACTCGGATTGAACGTGAGCAGTTTTTGACTGCAGTTTAACCACTGTGCCATGAGGCTCCTAAATAACCCAGCAGCAGGCATGAGTGACAAGTATTTGTGTCTCGTGAATGGAAGCAAAAGGGTGGCAGATTACCATTACCACTATAGGTGGACGTCAATGTTACAATTATTACAGGAGGCTTTGCTGGTTGTATTGCCATCTGCAGACTGCCGTCTAACAATGGTATAGAATCAGACCTCCTCAGTGGTGACCCCCACCTTATCAAATGCTATTTATCCTGGTATTTGGAAAGGTCAACTTTAGCATGCTTTAGGTATCTGTCAAAGACCTGCCTCTTTATACCTTCTCTGGCAGAACGGGCTGTTATTTTTGTTGACAATCAGTTGTTCTCGTACCTTTTGGGCGTTTCCTGATTTTTAGGTATTTTAGCCGATGTAGATACGTAATGGTATCGATACCCAATCTTGTGTCCCACCCTCCAATCAGTGGTCTATACAACTAATGACTAACTAAATACCTCTGGCCTTTCTGGCCTTTCTCGCTCCATAGTTTTCCTCCTCAAGAGTCTTCGCACTCCCTTGTCAAACATTAGTTGCTTTTTTGAATTGTTCATTGCTGCCTCGTTCATCTTTCTCACCTGGGAAATCAGAAACGTTGGGACCTAAATGGATAGAAGAAAGCAAAACTAGGAATATATGAAAAATGACTTTCCAAAACTCATCCCCACAACATGCTCCTTGAAGGTAATTCTACCACAGAAATTCCAAAGATGTGACCTTGGAAACGATTCCCTGAAAAGGAACATTGAGAGTCTCAGAGGCTATCCCATCCATTTCACCATTCCTTCCTGAAAGTGAAACCATATATTTAGCACACAGAGATGTTTGAGTTGATTCTATATGGCAGTCTATTGCTGCAGAACACGAGGAGCATTAAATATTCGCAAACAGAAAGCTGCTCAGAGAACACCTTTATGCAAATACATGGATAGCCCATTTCAAAGATTCTAGGCTTGATATTTAAACAGGGGCTTTTAAACAGGCAATTAGAACTGCAGGTTCAAGTTAAACACAGACTTCTACACCTTTCAAACTAAATTAATTTTTTCCGATTAAATACAAATCTAGTTTAAACATCAGTAACTGCTTGTCTGTACTGATAAAGATAACATAGTCTCTTGCATGAATTTTATCCCTGCTTTCAGCAAGCCTAAGGTAGGCACAGGTCTGCAGAGGTCCTGGGCCTTTAACAGCTGAACAAGGTGTAGAAACATGCACCATTGTTGTATTCCTACTTCAGAAATGACACAGTATATCTGTGTAACGTCCCCCTGAATCCTACATTAAGGAATGCAGTCTGAAACAATGTTTCCTCTAAACTGTGTGTGCACCCCCATGCAGTCGCCCACGGTGTTGATACCCATTTGGTTCTGATTTCAGATGAAATCCTGCCCCCTGTGCACACATGGGACAAGGCTCCCAACACAGTGGGGCCAAAAATTAGAGGGACCCTTGGTCAGAAAGAGATGGCAAAATCTCTTTAATTGTATCTAAAACATTTACTTACTGTCCACAGGATATCCTGGTATTTAATCAGAAGTCTCACGACATGTGCTGTGGTGGCAGCTGCTAGCATCTCTTCTTGGTTTGCACGTTTGCCTTTGTAGATGAAGAGGTTCGGGGCAACAATCATAGAAACATTCCATAAAGTCATTTTGTTTTTCCTTTCATTAGCAACCACCTTCTTTAGGAACTGTAGAAGTGCCTGGCAGAAAGAATGCCACTCAGACCAAACTTGCTGGATCACAAAAATGCTTTAGTATTAGCTCTGACCCACACTACTGTAGATTCCATTTATATTAGTCACAGTAAATTTTGGTGGAATAGCAAGTTGCACTTCCCATGAGATACAATACACTAACATTAAAACATGCCTGAAATCAGATGACATGCAAAATAATTCAGGAATATTAAGTCAGATCAAGTCAAACTGCCAGTCAAGTTACATTTTACAAATTATTCTATCTGAACATGGCCTGTATCATTAAAAAACATTATTATGTTTTAAAAAATGATTTAAAAGTGCAAAATCCAGATTGAACACAAAACCTACAATACACAATAAAAACAATTCCCTAAGCACATTACAGCAGAGCCAAGGATTATGTAGCCATATATGACATCGTTAATGTTATCATATCTACAGAGGTAACAAGGGTCAGTGGTCCCACGTGTGCTGGGCTGTTGCATGGTGGCCTAGTTTGATTCATATTGTGTAATAAAATGTTGCCAGATAACATGAAAATAATTCTGATGTTAATTAAACCTCACTAGTCGCATAAGCTTTCTGGATGTGACTTATCTGGTCTTTTTTACATAAATAACTCCTTTGAGGAAAGCATTTTTCACATAAGAAAAAAGAAATAAATTGGTTGCCTTTTTTGCCTTTGTTTACTTTCTGATATATCTAAGGCAACTTGTGATTAAAATGAAGCAGTATGAAAAACACACACCAAAAACACACACCTCTAATAGAGATGAGCTGCCCCCATCTGGTCCACCAGCTGTCCCAACCACTTGAGAATCGACCCACAGATATTGTCTGCCTTACCAAACAGCATGCCTACCTTGGCTGCATCCCTGCTGGCATCCGGAAGCAACAGGATCAGCAAATGCAACGCCTGCAACTGCAGTTTGACGCTGGCGATTTCTAAGGGCAAAATGATGGGGAGAACCTGTTAAAGAACTGAAACAGGTAAAACTAAAAATCCACCTGACTCAACATCCTCTCTATTAGGGGCCAGCGGCAGGCTTCCAGGCAACGGGTGTGTGTGTGTGTGTGTGTGTGTGTGTGTGTGTGTGTGTGTGTGTGTGTGTGTGTGTGTGTGTGTGTGTGTGTGTGTGTGTGTGTGTGTGTGTGTGTGTGTGTGTGTGTACGTACTTGGGGGGGCATGCGTGCATGCAGGGGCGGTGCACATGTGTGTGCATAGGGCAAGCGGGAGGTGTAAGGGTTTCTCATAAAACAAAAAGGGGATGTGATGTTGACAAATTTGGGAATTGCTTATTTAAAATGAACATTTGGTCTATATTTTTTACTTCTTTTTTTCTCTTTATTAGATAATCGGTTTCACATATAATCCAATGACTCAAATCACTTGTGTTATTCAGTGACAACTCTTTGTTATACATTGCAATATTGGTTTCATTAAAGTAGCATACTTATTTTGACACAACTAATCATTCTGTCAAAACTCATTCATTCATTTAGAGAATTATGTTGATTTATGTTGATTTTGTTGGTACTTAATCAAGTGTCCCATTGACTTACTTCTATGTGAGCAGGCATAGGTTTGGTTCATTTTCACCTTCCTCATTCTATCTATCCAGCCCAGGTACCAAACACAAAATTTTGCAAAAGATAATAATAGGGAAGACTTCTGCTCTGACTTTCAAGGGAACAAGGCTCTTAGAAAGAAGCTTTGTTTTTAGGGGCACATTCCCTGAATAGTTTCTTCTCTGGGTCATAAGGCAGGCATTTTAATTGTCGACTGCCAATCAGTTTTTCTTTGATGTCTCAGAACACTTGCCTTCCTTCAGAGAAGTCCTCTGTATATTTCTTTTCTGACTCAAGTTGAATAAAAAATAATTTATTTTCAAGTGATTGTTCATTAACATCAGATAGTGCTCATATGGTGGAGGCTCTTTCTGAAATTTTGGTATGAGGCATCTGTATGAGCTGTCCTTGTTAACAGTGTACATATTTATTTATTTATTTTATTTAAAATATTTTTACCCTGCCTCTCTCCAAGGCATTGTACAGATACCATTTATCTTTGGACCATAGATGCATTGTTCTTTTGGACTTGCTGCACTATAAAACTCATCTCTGCAATGACTCTGCTGTGTACCATGGGCAGATTTAAATTAATCATTTGCTTGCAGAGCCAATGTTTAAAAGTATTCAAAGAACTGAAAATGTTTGTCCCCAAATAACACGCTCTATCTAACATTTTCTAAAAGCATCATTTTGATAAAACCACACGTAGTTCCAAACATTTTTTTCTGACCTTTCCTAAGTTCCTAAGAAACTTACAGAGTGGAATGCTGTGCTCACATTTCCCCTGTTCTTTCCCAGGAAGAAAGACTATAAACAGGAGTACCTCCAAGGAGAACCAAAAATGAATAAATGATTAACTGCCTGTGTTAAACAAGGTCACAACCTAATTGGTAAATTATTTTTGAGAATGGAGAAGAGCTACAGAAGCTTTCTGCTGCAAGACAGTTTTTATCTCTTGTGGATAAATCCATTTCATCATAAATGTTGATAATCCTATTGAATCAGGCATGAAGAATTTCTGTCCCTCTGGATATTGAGCTTGTTCTCATGAGAAACAGCCAGCATGGCTAATGGAAAAATGGGGAGTTGTGGTCTGGCAACAACTGAAGTTCTTTGGGTACTTCATTCCTGACATATAAGGCACATCTATTGTAGATGGTTGAAAAATTCTAAGGATAACACTGCTTCCTTGGGGTTTGCTATTGTCTTTAAAGAAATAATAGTCTGATTCTCAATGATACAGGAATGGGTAAAGCATAGCCCTCCAGATGCTGTCAAGCTATAACTCCTAACATTCCTCACCATTGACTCTTCTGGTAAGGAAGGTGGAGTATCTGAACCCTAGAGTCAAGAATTCTCCAAAAGTCTAATTCTTTTGGAGTAAAAAAACATTCCTCAAAGTTTGTCATTTTTTTTACTGAAACTCATCTATTCTTCTCCTGCAAACTGGAAATGTTAATCTTCAGTGCTTCTTCCAATACCACATGGGAAAAACATATGATTTCCTTTGGTTAGATTTTTCTTTAGGTACTCAGTGAAGTTTAAATGCTTGCCTGAATGTGCTCCAGTTTTCTATACATTGGCAGACATCTGTAGACTAGTTGGGGATTGCAAAGCTCCATAATTTGCTTTCTGACCACAACCTGACCTCAAGTTTTTGGCGGGGCTCTCTTTGCCCACAGTACTCCGTTACCCATGTTTGTACTTCAGATGTTTGTTTATTCTTTCATGTGGACACCATGTAATAAATGAGTTAGGAATTCACTGATAGCAATGTCAGACCAAAGAGAAGTGAACCTAATTGTCTGTTTCCAAATTTGTCCATTGTTTATTGCCAAGCAGTCATACTAAGACAGCTTCTGCTGGAGATCCTCTCAGTTTGCTTGTGACTCTGCCCTTTCCATACATAGTAACTGGAAATACAGTGGTGTTGATGATATTGCCCTTAGTCTCCAATGATATGTCCTTATACTCAATGTCTTGTCTAGTTCCTTCAAACCTTGTCCTCCCAAATCTCAG
This sequence comes from Pogona vitticeps, assembly GCF_051106095.1. NCBI lineage: Eukaryota > Metazoa > Chordata > Lepidosauria > Squamata > Agamidae > Pogona > Pogona vitticeps. Next base: position 182,092,561 of record NC_135786.1, read on the forward strand.
TCTTCTAATTTTATCTCTGCAGTCTCCATTGGGATTGATGACTGAACTGAGGTATAGAAAACCTTCAACAATTTCAATTTTTTCATTATCAGCATTAAAGTTATCTAGTTGTTTTGTAGCCATGACTTTTGTCTTCTTAATGTTCAGCTACAGTCTTACTTCTGCATTTCTTTTATCTTCATTAGTAGTCATTTCAAGTCGTTGCTGCTCTCTGCCAATAATATGGTATCATCTGCATATCTCAAATTATTGATATTTCTTCCACAAATTTACACTCTACCTTCATTTAAATCTAGTCCAGTTTCCTGTATCATATGTTTTGTGCACAAATTGAACAGATAGGGTGATAAAATGCATCTGTGTCTCATATTTCCTTATGGGAAACCATTATCCTTCATAGTCCGTCCTAATACTTGTTTTTTATCCAGAGCATAGGCTATGCATCAGGACAAACAAGTGACGAGGCACACCCATTTCGTTGCTGCAGTTTATAAAGCATAGACAATTCTGAAATTCTTTGCTATGGTATTCCAATAGCCAACATACATTTCTGATACAATCTCTACAACCTCTTCCTTGCAGAATGCAGTTTGAATATCAGGCATCTCTTGCTCCGTATAAGGTAAAGGTCTTTGCCCCAACACTTTAAGCATCACTTTGCTTGCATGGGAAATTAATGCAATGGTTCTATGGTTACAGTCCATTTGTTAAGTGAGATGTATGTTGAACATTTCCAGTCTGTGGACCATGTTTTCATTTTCCGTATTTGTTGGCATATTCTTGTTAAGATTTTGACAGGTTCAGTCTCTGCAGACTGAAATAATTATATCAGTATCTTATCTACTCCTGGTAATATATTTCTTCCCAATGCTTTCAGAACAGCTTCCACTGCACTTTCTGTCACTGCAGGTTCTTAATCATAAGATTCTTCTTCAAAGGAATCTGTCATCCTTGCATCTTTTGTGTGTAGTGCTTCAGTATATTGCTTCTACCTTCTCTTAATTTTATCCTGGTCAAATAGTAAGCTCCCTGTCAACCAGTCAGAATCCTTAATATAGATTTAAATTTCCCTTTGATTTCTTGGATCTTAAGGAAGAGATATTTTTATTTTTCTCTTTTGTTCTCTTCTATTTCTTTGCAGTGATTATTGTAATAGTTCTCTGTGTCTCTGCATGATAGTTTCCCAACAACTACATTCAGGATTCTGATTCTGTTTTTGACACCTTTTACTTTTGTTTCTCTTCTTCCTTAACGATTTTGTTTCTTTCATCTTCCATTTAAACTTTTCTTTTCTTTTGATTAACAGAACTGGCTTTTTGCATTCTGCCCTCACATTATCTCTGGTTTTAACCCACAATTCTTTTGGTTTACAGTTCATTGAGTTTAGTAATGCCAATCTGTTCTTTATATGAGCTTTAAATTAATCAGAAATGTTATTTAAATTATACTTAGGCACTATGACTCTTTTAGTGTTCTTTTTCAGCTCTCTCTCTAATTTTTAACTCTTTGTGGTTAGTATCACAATCTGTTCCTGGTCTCATTTTGGCAGAGAGAATACAGCTTCCAGTTTCCAGGTTACTTTAATTTATACTTATCATGTTCCATGATCCAAGCAATGAGTAATGATAACAAGTTACTTTAAAAGGAGGAAAATGTGTGTGATGGAGGGGGGAGAGTGAACAAATAATGACAGTATCCTGTTTAATATTTACAGATACAGAACTCCGGCTGCAGAAACTGCCATGGTGATCTGATGATGCTTGGATTGTGCCCGATTATGCACAACTACCACCTCACTAGATCAATGCAGCAGCTTCTGCTTTTGGAGTACCATGTGCATGTAAATATTGAAAAAGATACTTGTCAATGCTCCAAGCTTTGTTCTGTAAGAATGTGTGTCTAAATTAGAACAATCACTACAGCAACTTCTTAAGCAGTCCTGTAAGGAAGCAGTAATTAACAGAAACACAGGCTGTTTCATAATGCAGTGATCAGCAGCACATTACCAAAATGAGCCAATAAAACAATTAGCTGTTTTCCTGACTCAAAGTGAAGATTTAATCTTCCAGTGCTTCACCAGGGTTGGCTGGCATCACAATTCTTGGCAGTGTATCTAATCCTGTGATTCAAACTATCCTGACTCAACAAATTATCTCAGTGAAATCACTGGTTATGTTTTCCTTTGGCAGGAAAACTGCATCCTGTATGGATAAAAATATAAAAAGTAGCTCAGGGATAGACATTACAATAACAAACAACATTAAACTGCCATTTTTCTTTTACAAAACACACTGATTTCATGAAGAGAAGCAAATGAATATTTTTATTTTGGAGTAGCTCCCTTATCCTTCTGTATCAACAAAATACTGATCAGCAATATACTGCCATAGAAGATAAACTATTATTGAAAGGACTTGAGTAGAAAAGCCTAAGTAGAGAAATCCACCAAAGCTGCATTTCTATAGGCTACTGTTGTGTGTCCTACAGATTGTGTACACACAACTAGCTGGTTCTGTTTGTTTGCACAGTCCAGCAATCCCCATTTTCCTATTGTCCTGCCAAATATATAAATCAAGACCAGAATTTCAGCTCTCAGACCTTTTGATTTTTTTCCTACAAAACAACTGTCTATGCCCCACAGGAAACAATGTTTGACATCAGGAGGAATTTGAAAACCAGTTAAAAAGGTGAAAATGAGCTAACTAGAGACTCCTTTAGGCATGGTGAGGCATCACGTGTATAAGTATCCCTCTCACTGAAATCTGTGAGTCATGGTTTATTTTCAAAAGTAGATTTTCTAACTGAATAAATGCCCTCTCAGATTTTCCTCCCATAAAAAGTCAAACAAAAATCTTCAGGTGGAATGTTAACCTTAACACTGGAAAATTATAAGCAAAAACTTTCAGTTTGTCTTCTCAGTTATACAAAGGGAGAAGGGGCATATGAATTCAGAAAGAAGCTAGGATCATTTCCATTATACCAACCTACACTTTAGCATGACATCTTAAAATGTGGTGTGTGAAGTTGCCATGTTTGAGATAAAAGAATCATGCAAATGTAGTCTATGTAGTCTATGTACATGTTCATATACCTCCCTAACTTCACAAAATATACTGTATGCATAGTAGTAATAGTGCACATGTCTCCTCCCCTGTTGTTCGCAGAAGACAACTAAGCTTGGTGAACTCATGAAGATTGGCTTTCAGAAAACATGTTGAAAGCATTTCCCAGAACATTCGCTCTCAGGAAAGCCTTCAAAAAGAATGCTCTACATAGTGACCCATTAGCAGATATGGTCTAAACTGGATCTAGAAGATAATACATATGTAAAATTGCTGGAGAAAACATTTATGAAAAAAGTATTCCTTTAAATTTTTGGATCATGTCATGACACTGGATTATGAAGAAGATACTAAACAGAATACTTATTCCTTTCTACTTACTTTCCACTAATGTAATGAAAGCAGGCAAATATTCCATAGTGAAGAGTGGAGTTGGAAGTTCTCGTATAAACATCTTCAGAAGCCCTGCTGCATCGTTGTTGCGTACTTGATCCCAGTCAAAAGTATCTTCATCAAATTTCGCTTCAATTTCTTGGCGAAGACTCTACATGACAAAACAAACATGGCTAATTAAAAAAATTAAGATATGCTCAGTTTTCTTCCCATCTACTTATAATTATGGAGATTTTGCTAATATGTAAAGGTAAAGGTAAAGGTTCCCCTTGACAATTTTTGTCCAGTCGTGTCCGACTCTAGGGGGCGGCGCCCATCCCGCTCTTCAAGCCATAGAGCCAGCGTTTTGTCCGAAGACAATCTCTCCGTGGTCACATGGCCAGTGTGATTTAGACACGGAACGCTGTTTACCTTCCCACCGAGGTGGTCCCTATTTATCTACTCGCATTTGCATGCTTTCGAACCGCTAGGTTGGTGGGAGCTGGGCCAAGCGACGGGTGCTCATTCCGTTGCGTGGATTCGATCTTACGACTGCCGGATCTTCTGACCCTCCAGCACAGGCTTCTGCGGTTTAGCCCACAGCGCCACCACGTCCCTTTTAATATGTAATAAGCATGAAATACTTTGAATCCTATCCTTCTACGCAAGTCATTCCACAATCCATTCTGCCTGGGTTCAATACGGACACGTTAAATCATTCTAAATGTGGGTTTGTTTATATGTTAAACTGTCCTCAGATACCATCCCCCTTCATTTTGAAAGAACTGACAAGAATGAGCAGTCGGATGGCCAGCCAGCACATATGAAGAAAACGCAGTGTTGCACTTCCACAAACTTGAAGCTTCTACGCACAAATTCATATTGTGACAGTGCATAAAGGAAAGGATTCAAGCAAATTTAAAAAAAAATAATCATATCACTTCAAATGATGGATTTACGATCTACCCTGTACAGCCTCCCTTTATTTAGCCATACATGTCTCATGTTAAATCAACCATGTGACTTTTCCTTTTGTAGAAACTATCAGAAATCAGGAGACAGAATCTCAAATTACTTTTCAACCTTTGCCACATCCAAGAAACAGTCTTTAATTAAATCCATATGGATCTGTCTTAATTTGCTGGAACGCTTTCAAATCCTTACTTATGTCAACATAATAACTAATGGCTTTAAGTAGTGAAGTATGGATTGGCTTAGAAAAAAAAATCTCATTGCCTCTTACAGGCTGACAGACTTAAATGATCTCATAACTGAATATTAAAGACATTGCATCTTTCATGTGAATTTTTGGCTTCCCTTCCAATATGCAACAATTGGACATAATAACACACATCACAAAGTACTGCTTGGATATGGAAAAACAATTACACCAAAACAGAGAAATGTATTACAATATATGGAAACTAATGCAAAAAGCATTATTTTGTGCTGTTCAAAATTCAAAACAGAGAAGGCGTTCTTTAGTGATTAAACTGAATAGCTAAAAGATCATCCAGTCTCCTATCCTGATCATAAGAGCGTCTACACAAAACGTTTAAACTTCAGTGTGAAAAATACTTCTATTAAATAATAGTATTTGTTAGCAGAAGCAACTCTTTTATCATAGAATTGTACAATTGTAGACCTGCCATAGAATTGTAGAGTTAAACAGTACATCAAGTATTGTCTAGTCAAACCTGCTTAAAGTCTTGTCTAGCCGAATGAAGACCTAAAAGTTTCATTAAGATTGAGACCAAACGAGCATTAGCAGAGGTGCATCCACATTTGAGTGTGCCTGTGGCAAGCTGTTTCATTGTTACTTTTTAAGAATGCCATCATTTCCTCTCTCTTTCCCTCGTCTCACTGTTGACTCACTTGTATGAAGCAGAGAAAGCTGTCTGGCCACACAGACTATGGAGCAAACAATGGCTGACTGCGGTCATATGGGCTTTCAGCTATATATCCAAGACTGGAATAGTGGTAACAAGCTCAGCCAATCAAATGTTACTTGGGGGTGGGGAGGTCAGTGATGGTCCTGGAGCTCTGAAGGGGCAGGCTAGGAAACCTAAAATGGCTGATGGTTTTCAATTCAGAGAGCACAGCATTGCACAATGGCATGCTACTGCCATTTCCCCCAGAGTCATGGAGGTGGGACTCCAAGTTGTGAGGTGCTGGATTTTTATCCCATGGTCTGATAACAATGGTATAACTGAACAAAATTCAAATGAGACCTCCAACAAAACATTGGGGGATGCTCTTATTTATGGTACTCCATTCCATTCCTTCTCCGTTTTCTGTCTACCCTTCCCATAGTAAGTTAACATTTCTGGCTCACATTGCCCACTTGGTCCTCCTTGGGCCCGAAAAACCCATAACAACCATTTCCTCCCTTCCCTCCCTTTTTTGCTCTAAAGACCTTTTTTTGCCTCCTCCTGAGCCAGCTGATACTTCCCCCCCCCCTTCTTATATTGGTGCCTGCAGGGTAGACACGCTAGCACATGGAAAATTGGAGTAATGAATGAAATAAGGGTGACATACTGTATGAGTAAATGCTCATATATCGGTTTTCCATAGATTTCTTTGTGTCTGCAAAAGCATCACTAGTTTGTAAAGTCTCTATGGGAAGGCTGCATACCTTAACTCTTGAAGCAGATCCAGGCACTCGAAGAATTCCTTCCGTTTCCAGTCCTGTTTCCTCAAGCTTCAACAACAGCTTGAGGAATAAATAAAAGAGTACATTTGTGCATTTTGATATGGCAGAAATCAAGCATCAACAATTTGTTCAACAAATGTACAAACCTAAAATGGTAATGTCACAATCCAGTAAATAATTTATCCTTATTTAGGCATTTTGCCCAAATGAGATATCAACTAGAGCAGTGGTCCTCAACCTTGGGCCTCCAGATGTTCTTGGACTTCAACTCTCAGAAATCCTGGCCAGCAGAGGTGGTGATGAAGGCTTCTGGGAGTTGTAGTCCAAGAACAATCTGTAGTCCCAAGGTTGGGGACCAGTGAACTAGAGCATGGAAAAGTTAATTTTGTGGACTATAGTTCCCGAAACCTTCAAGCCAGCCTGGCCAGAAAGTGGCATAATAAGTAATGTACTCTACTTATTGGTCAAAGTTATTTTCAAAGGGCATGTTGCGACATTTTAAAAAGCATTTGGACATTTTAAAAAAATAATAATATGCAGGGTTTTTTAAACTGTTATGCTAAAACCCCATGGAGATTAAAGAGTACATAAACAGTAGATTGGGTTAGGTAAGGGTGAAAATAAAGTAACAGCTTGTAGCAGATCAGTGGTGAAACTTATTTTCTACTGTCTATTAGATAATATGCTTTAAGGCCAGCCTTCTCCATCCTGGCAGTTTCTAGATGTGCTGTACTATAAATCTCACCATTTCCAGTCAGCAGGGAGATTTCATCGTGCTAGAAAGAATCAAACAGATCATCTGGGTTTCCTATAGGGAAAAATCTTCTGCTATCTGAGTTTATGCATTTTGTTGCTAAATTTTACACAAAAATAGGATTTGAAGGTCAGTATAGATGTTTCTATAAGTGAACTATCGACAGGTTGGTAACAGAATTTTGTTGATAATTCTAAGCAAACTACCCAGTAGCTATCACAGTTACTTCACAGCCGTACAATTTTATCACCATTTTTAATAAGAAAAAGAAAAAGAGAATAATTCAGATTATATAACTTTCAACTAGTCAGCAAATCCAAATTTAGCACTGAGTTCTAAAGATGCCAATTATCATCCTACTTAAAGTTATATCACTCTGCTCTATCATATAGATAGAAACTTGACAGCTCCATTCAAATTGAAAATTGAAAGATATATAAAGACTTCTATGCAATGTGTTTTCTGTGCATTTATATGAGCAGTGAGGAGATGGTGTTTAGTAACTATGCTGTTTTTGTTCTACTCACTTTCTGAAAGATAAGGGGAACTTTTATTCCAGGAACTTTCTTTTGATCATTTTCCAGCAGCACCGTTAGCGGAACTCCAAAAAGGCCATTTTCTTCAGGGAAAAGGGGGGAAAATAACAGTAAGAACCCCCAAAGAGTAACATTCCCAAATACTGAAAATTATCAGAGTCCCTTGTTACATCTTCATAATGCAGTTACCTCGTCCTTTCATCCTTTCTGTTCGGTTCCTCTTCAGCTCTATTCCTAAAGCATCGTAGAAGGCTGTTAGTTCAATCAGAGAGAGATAGCGAATTTTCTTCATGTCATCAAGAGACAAATCTCCAACTTCAGTCAGTCCCATTCGGCTTTTCCTAATTATAAAGTTCTATAATATATTTTAAAGAATTTTTAATTAAAAACATTGAAAAGTCCATGTTTGTGTCTTTGCAAATCCTTATATTTAATTTTTTTTAATCAAACAAACGCAGAAAAGAGCTAGAACTGCCCCAGCTTATCCCTCTCAACATATGTCACGTTTGCTTTCTTTGTTTCGTTTTTCAGATCTATAAGACTAAAGAACCAGGCAAAACTACCCTCTATCTCCCCATCTTGGCTGGTACAGTTGGCTGAGCTTGGGAAATGGCTGAGGATCTCCTGCTTCACTAACTCCACAGTTCCAGTTGGACTTGCACTTTTACTTCTCACTAAATACACAGAGCAGTGGACTACATATTCTCTGTGTTGGGCCACAAATAGAAAGATCCGAATGGAGTAGATCAAATGGCTGCCTTGCCCACCATTCTGTGGCACGTAGAAAGGACATGAGAGAACCAGCATCCTTTAGGACATTATGAGAAATATGAGGAAGAAATATCACACAGCCTTTTCGTGGAGATTAAAGGGTAGACAAATGCGGCTTCTGCATAAACCTCATAGATGAGAGCAGATAATATTTTCCAGTGCAGAACTTACTGCATAACATTTCAGAAAAGAACCTTAGCAGAGGATACCACATTTTAAAATTATACTTTAAATTAGTTTTAATCTGTTTTAAACTAGTGACATTTTTAGCATTGTTCAGTTTTAATAGCATTTTAATATTAATATATTAATTTAGTATGATAGTATACACATGCATTTCATATCTGTTATATTCTGCCTTGAGTCCGTCCATTGGGGAAAAAGGTAGGATATAAATAAATAATTACATTTATGCAAGATTCCATTGCCTTCCTTGACCTCAGCATGGATATTGTTTTGGTGATATAATAACAACTCCAGTCAATTTTGACTTATAACAACCCTTTTTTCAGGGTTTTCTAGACAGACAGTACTGTATTCAAAAGTGATTCACCATTCCCTTCTTCTGGGGGCATTCTGGGACTATGCAGCTTGCCCAAAGCCATACAGGCTGGTTCTTCTGGGATGCATAGTGGGGAATTGAACTGCCAACCTCTCACTGCACAACCTAATTTACTGAGTTATCCAGACAGATTTTGTTGATTCATAAAAAGACATTCATAAAGATGCAAATGCCTACAGATAACACAAGTACAGTGGTGCCTTGCTTGATGACGTTAATTCGTTCCAGCGAAATCGCTGTAGAGCGAAAACGTAGTTAAACGAAATTTTAAAAACCCATTTTGACAATCAGGAAACACATTAAAAACTGGTTAATGCGTTCCAATGGGCGAAATGCCTAATCATCCAGTGAAGATCCTCCATACAGTGGCCATTTTCGGGTGCCTGTCTTGTGAAAAATGCCTCCTAAAAAACAGCGGGGAGCCATTTTTAGCAGCCGGTGGTCATTTTGAAAACCCGACGATCAGCTGTTTTGATTGTCGTAATGCGAAGAATCGGTTCCCGAAGCTGGGAACCGATCACCGCAAAGCGAAAAAACCCCATTGAAACATCGTAAAACATCATCGTGAAGTGGATTCGTCGTCATACGGGGTAATGGTTAAGCAGGGCACGACTGTATAAGAATAGTCAGTGTCAGTCTTCACATATTTACCTGTACCTTCAAAATAATTCAGTATGTAGTATAAGTATTAGTTTATGTGCTCCCATACTTAATTCAATTATTGTACAATAAATTACCAAAATCTTAAAGGGCACAACCCCCCTAAGAACTAAACTAATATATTATTTTCATAAATGAAACTGTTCTGAAAGTGGTGGTTACCATGGAGTAATACTGTAGTTTGGTAGAATGATGCATTATGGTATTTATCTTATAGATAATTTTATCTTACACATAATTTTTTTGGCAATACCATTTTAAAATTGGTGCCAAAATGTACTTAAAGCTGGGAAAAACAGATTTTTCTCTTGCTTTTTGTAATTTGACACAGAGCCATCCTTCTGTTAGAGGCAATACTTCCTTTATTCCAAAAAATACTGTGGGTGATTGCAACACAAGGTGGATTACAAACTCGGTAACACAAGATTTTTTCATACTGTTGGGGGCAAACATGAACCATCAGTAATACAAGTTTTTAAGGCCAGGATTATATCACAAATACTTTATGGTTCTCAACTATTTGTTTACACTAATTTACGACTGGAGATTGTTCAGACCAAATTTGCGAGAGCCATTCTTGGAGTTCCACCTTGTACCTCCAATGTGGCTCTTCACTTAGAGGTTGGGTTAATATCCATTAAAGCAAGGGCTAAAGTACTTATGCTGAAATACTGGCTTAAACTGATTTTTTCCTTAGAAGGATTGGCCCCACTCATCCTACTAGATTCCTTTCAGTCGGAGTGGAAGAAGCATATAATTGAAGAGATATCGAAAATTGGCTTTTCTCCCAGTATACCTATAACAATGGGTCTTACGGATGCCATTACTGCGGTATAGGACATTGAACTACAGGATCATGTTGGCCAGTTAGGGAAATACAACTTTCTTAAGAAATCTTCTTTTATCACTTCCTCGTATTTAGCCAGCACAATGTCATCTAAAGCCATTAGGGCTTTCACACTAGCTAGGCTCAATGTCTTTCCTTCTAAGCTTCTGGAGTGAAGATTTCGAGGTTTGCCGGCATTAGATTGTCTCTGCCCTTGTAACAATGATAAGGTTGAATCAGTTGGTCATGTTCTCCTTTTCTGTTCTTGCTATCGGGATCTCCGTATGGAGCTTTTATCACCCATTATTTGTAAATCTCCTGGGAGATCAGAGGAGGATTATGTGCAGTGGCTACTCTCAGACAGCACCCCTTATATCACAAGACAAGTGGCCAAATTCTGTGCTGCAGCAATGGTTGTTCGTAAACAGATGTTTGGGTAGGTGATTTTAGATGGATAATATGTTTTTAATATAACGCGTTTTACCAATATTAAGGATATATGATGTTATTAATTGGAAAGAAGGGGTTGTTTTATCATGTTTTAATGGAATTTTATTATCCTGCCCGAAACAATAATTGTATGTATCTATTTTATATTGATTTGGTTTTACTGGTCTTTGACCGTAATAAAGTATACTACTACTACACTGGTTACTCCTGCTCATCTAATACCCAGTTCAGATCTTTTGGGCAGAATCCTGTTGCTCTGCTATGCACAGCATTTTTTTTACTTCCACAGTTCTGTGTGATCTTCAGTTTGCTGTTAGGCAAGCAGAAACCAGTTCACTAGAAATAGCAGGTCTTCTGTTTGTGCAAGGAGACACTAGAAAATACACATGCACTAGTGCAATGGATTGTTGCAAAAATTACTTTAGCTACATAATTCTCTAGCCTCATAGACAGCGGCCATGCCATTTGGAAGATTCTCGATGTTGTAATCCAATAAGCAGCTTTTCTGAGTTTTGTTTTCTCACCCATCCCAAATATAAATAGCAATACATTTCAAATTAGCCAATGTGCTAAAAATCATACATTAGTTGCAGGATAAAATAATCAGTGTATAGATATGAAGACCTTAAACTTACAGGCAAAGCAGATTCATCCTTTTTAAACCTTTGGTTTTTTTGCCATTCTCTGTGCTTTGGAATTGTGACTATTGATTCTGAGAATGAAACTGCAAATGATAGCTCTTCTTTCACCAGTGGGCTGTCCTTATCACATTCTAGATGATTAGGAGCTGAAATCAAGGAAGAGTTTATGTGAGTCCAATATTCTTTATTCCTTGCAAAATAATAGTAATAATGAAGACAGAATATCAAGCCACTGAGAAAGCAGAAAACGGCAGCCACTATTTTGCATTTACCCACAGCAAAAGCCACCAGCAGATGGAGGCCATTTTGGGATTCACATTGGATGAATAATATATGATTTATTCCATTTCAGTTATTCATGCATTTCTTGATCCAAACACTGACTATATGACAGTAAAAAATGGCAGTACACTTGGTATGGCTTTGAATGCCTTGTCCTTGATGAATGTAAAGCCAGATGTGCTCTGAGCCCAATACTGGTAAGACACCATCAATAACGATAAGGGATATCACTGTGCATGTTCATCTTCTTTAAGAACCTTCGCCCTACAATAGTACTTACAGCTAACCATTTTCCAACCTGGCTTCTGCACAGGAAGCTGGATACCATTGGTTGTAACAGGTGACACTGGAATGGCCTCAAATGTAGGCTGGGGGAAGAGGTCAACAATAGAACATAAGAACAACTTGCCTCTCTGATGCAAAATGCCAATATTAAGTTATTGTTAAGCTTTGTCTTGTCCCCAACCCCTTCCCCTCCAGCATGGTTTACTGTGATAAGGCTTATCAACATTTTCTTTTTTGACAGCATTGTGATTTTAATGAAAATAGGTGCAAAACAAAATTTAAAAGCAAATATAGTATAACAAATTCATATTCAGTATGCTGTGTTTTGACTATTACATCAGCCACAGCTGTCAATGGGGTCACAGAAAAAAACATCTTATGAAGCACAAAAATGGTCAAAGATGTGATACAGGAAAACCATAAGAGTAAGCATCATTTAAAACTTTTTATTATGAAGTCAGCTTTCTCCAAAGCATATATCTGTATGCCATAACATGATGATGGTGTTGGATGTTTTTGTCAGGTAAGGTGGATTACAGCTTCCTTAATTTGCTTTCCAGAGAATGCTGACTAACATCATACTGAACCAGATATAACAGTTCTGTCTTTCTTCAGTCCTCAGTTACTTGAGACAGCAGTGAAAATCACTAAAAGAATACATCATGGTAACTGGGGATAAAATTATCTATCACTGCACAAGATGAAAAGAAAAACACATTGCGATCTACACAATTTTAAAAATGTTTTATATCACTGATGCTAAACATGTCTTCAGTGTAGACTACTGTGCAATTTACACAAGAACTTCCAAAGGAAGGGAAAAATGAACTGGATGAAAAAATCTTATTATTTTATAGATTACTACTATTTTAAATTGTAAAAATCAATGTTAGACTAAAACATTTCCAGCTGTCAATGTCTAGGTCAAAAGCAGCTCCTGACATTTCATTCCTCTAGGTCAGTGGTTCCCAACCTTGGGTAATCCAGGTATTCTTGGACTGCAACTCCCAGAAATCTTGGCCAGCACAGCTGGTGGTGAAGACTTCTGGGGACTGAAGTCCAAGAACACCTGGGTTACCCAAGGTTAGGGACCACTGCTCTAGGTGATTATTCTTTTTAAACATTTGACTAAAAGCAGTAAGTGAACAAGCACTGCAACATGTACAGTTATATTGTTGCAGTGTATATGTTAGTAAAATGTACAAAACATTTCATCTGAGAAGACTAGCCAATAATGAAATAATATTTTGGCAGATTATTGTACCAAGTACTGAATCTCTCCCTTCATTGATAACATGAACAACGGAGCAAATGCACTGTGCATCTCATTAAAATTACAAAAAGAAAAGTGTTCAAAAATAGATACAAAAAAGACTAACCCCAACAAAGACTAAACATTTCCCACTAGTAAGGAAATCTTTGAATTCAGACTTAGTTAAATTTCAAATAGATCCACTGAAATCAAAATGTCCTATTCATTTCAATATATCAATTATAATTAACTCTGGATTCAACCCTGTAAGTGCTTCTCATTTCTTAAAAGTGCACAAAATCAGAATCATTAAAACAGTCAGAACTGGGCTTAGTGTCACTGGATGAAAAAGTACCATCCACAATAAACATACAGTATTTTACTGTACCTGAAGATAGAAGGAGTAGTCATATTGCTACTGTGGAAGAAAGATTCAGGTCCCTTTGCAAAACATCTTGGACCAGCTCTGTCCATACCATAGACGCTGGCAGACCAAAACCTGTCCTTCAAACCAGTGGTATAGTGGAGGCAGGGCTTGTAAGGTTGAAGTCCAAGCCTTTTGACTAGGGGAGATTATGACATCTACCTCCCACCCCAGGGGTCCTTCTTCCCTCTAAGGTAAGTGCACTCCGAACAGTAGTTGAGAAAGAAAAGGATTTTCTAGGAACGGTATAGTGTTACAAGCTATCCCTGTAGTGTTTGCAGGTTGTTTGATCATGAGGAGACAGTCAATAGCTATTTGACTTAGAGAATGCCTCTGCCTCATTTGTGAGTATGGACCGATCCAGCTTCCAGCATTTGAGGGTGGGAGTTGGCTGCCTATGGGGAATATCACAACAAGCTCTCACTAAGGATACTTTAAAAAAAATCCTTGGAGTACAAAAACTGTAAATCTCCATTCTGGGAGATTTACTTGACACAGATCTAAATGTGGCTCATCTAGAAGAAAGGCTTTGAAGCTAGGCCTAGTTCCACCTGAGTTTCCTCTTCTTACCTCACTGCTAGCCGGGAGTTTTCTTTCTGAACAGCAAATTAGGTGGAGGTAGGTCTGGCTAGGCCTCAAAGCTTTTCTACTTAAGTCTTTCTTCCAGGTGAGCCATATAAATTCGGCTGGCACCCTCGCTGGGTGTTTTTAAAAGCCAGTTAAAAACTTGGTTATTCAAGCAGGCCTTCCCTCCAGTCAATTAAGTATTTCTCTTTTTCTTTTTCTTTGCTATTCCATCTTGGTAATCCTCTCTTTAAATTAATTGTTTTAAATTGAAACTGTAGTTGTAATTTTTATGATTTTATATATTTTTATACTGTTTTGTTTTATTTTGTAAGCCGCCCCGAGTAGACATGGTCTAGAGGGGCGGGGTAAAAATCAAATAAATAAATAAATAAATATATATATAGGTGTTTCTAATGTGTCCTGTCTGTCAAATAGAATCCAGAATGGAAAATTATGAGATTTGTAATTTTAAAAAATCTAAAAATCCCATCTACTCTCCATTTCCAAAATTAACAATACACTGCTGATTACAACTTTCTGGAACTGATACTGCAAAAAGAAACAGGATAGCTAAAACACACTGACTCCTTGAAGCCTATCTGTTAAAGACAGCCTTAGAATAAGACATGGTCATTGGTATGGGTCATAATAAGAAATACATGTTCAAGATATTCAAAGTATTAAATGTTCTACTTACAGAAGTATCATTGATACCAAAGATATCTCTCACATCTCTGACAGTGTGCTTATTCTTTTTTCTCAACGTTTGGGTGTAAGTGTTATATCTCTTCTGTACTGCAGCAGCTTGAGTTCGGGTTAGGGTAGACAGTAAGGCTTCTCCATCTTCTTCTTCTGATCCAGATATTAGGGTAGACAGACCTACATCTTGCAACCATTCAGCTTCCAGTTCCCCTTCTGTGGAAGAGCAGAAGTGTAATCATATGAGTAGAAGAAATAGAACATAAGAGTAAACTATGAAGTCCTTAATTCACCTTCAGAAAATATAGTTCCCAGTTTGTATAAGGGAACTGGCATGCTGGACCTCCAACAAAGTGTTACAGTTTGTCTCCTGGTCAGGGTTCCAGTCAGCTAGTTCTGTTCTATTCCAGGATACTCCTTTCACTCTGATTCTTCACTTCTGCTTAGTATTTGACAACATATGCAGTATATTTTGACCATATCTGACCCTTTTCTCCTAAAGATTTTTTTGATACCATATTACAGAAAAACTACTGGAGAGACTTTTTTTAAATCTCCATGCTGTCCAGGGCATAAAATTAATAAAGGAGAGCAAATAAACAAATGAAAGCCATTAAAAATACAAATGGAATACAAATATCCCAGCCAATTCCAAGGCTACTACTCTGGAAATGCTTGTCTAGGAAGACAAAGAGGGGGAAAATGCTGTATTCCTCTGGAAAGAAACTCTCCCCCAGATCAGAAGCAATGCCTACTCATCATTTCTATCAACATAATCTCAGGATTGCTGTATGGACAATTTGGCCCTGAAGGCTAATAAAACTGCATGCATCTTCTGAAACCATTTACAAGATCACCAAGAAGACTAACAATTCATTCTTGTGACTGCAAGATGACACTTAACCTCCAGGTCTCCTCTACAGCATTTTCACATAGCCTCTTCCTCTTGTACAATAAGATCCCTCACTGAAATCCATTTAGGAATTGGGAACAATCTAGCCAAGGTTCTTCACTTTAAAAGTGCAGTTGTAAGTGTGGTTACTAAAAAATAAATCATACTGAACTCTGGATCCTGCTACTGACTAAACAGATTTAGTCAGTTTGCCAGTCTCACTTATTTTAATGGGGAAATTAAACATTTGCATAGTTCTAACAGCTTTATTCCACCTGAAACAAATGTGTGGATCTAAAAACACTTCAGCAAACACCGATACAAACAGATCTGAAGAGCATTGGAAATATCTACAGTAAAACATGTGCAAGGATACATCTGATTCTGAAGTGCTTATGCTCACCATCGGGAAGCTTAACTTCTAAAACAGCTTGTTCATCTTGCCTGTCTTCAGTGCTCTCATTGATATTTTGTACCTCATACCAAAAATCTTCCATGGAAGTGCTATCAACCGAAGCTTGGGAATTTGAACGACTGTATGCAGGAGGACGCAAAGATTCATTGGAGAGCATTCTGCTAATTCTTTGGCATCGAGGAAGGGATTTCCTGGAAGAAAATAAAGATTAAGCAAAGCGTAAGGAAATGAACAAAACTTTTGATCATGTTGGTCAACTTTTGAGTATTTGCTCACTGCCTGTATGGGGTAAAAACTAATTCTCTAATTTTGTGTCTTGTGTATTTATTGAGCACAGAACAAGGTGAAGCTCAGATAGTAAAGTCTCACAACAGTCATCCTTTATCCGACCATCAACAAGCAAGCTTTGCTATCCACCACAAGGCAGCCTTATTGGCTACTGACGTTTTGTCTACACATAGCACTCAGCCAATGTTGGGAATGTTCCCTGATGTTGGGAAAGTGTGAGGAGAAGGAGATGACAGAGGACGAGATAGTTGGACAGTGTCATAGAAGCTACCAACATGAATTTGACTGAACTCCGGGAGGCAGTGGAAGACAGGAGGGCCTCGCGTGCTCTGGTCCATGGGGTCATGGTGAGTTGGACACGACTTAACAACTAAACAGCAACAAAAGCATTTAGTCAAATGTTTAATTTCTGTCCACAGCTATTTCTTTTTTTCTTTAAAAGGAAAACATCCCAGACAGTGTGCAAAATTTAAACCACAGACTAATAAAATGAACAGAAAAGAGAAATAAGAATAAAATGATAGAACCAAACATAGAACCTAAACTAAGCTGGATATTGAAGAAATTAAGGCCGCGTTGCAAGATGGGCATGTTATCATTGCATGACAATAAAATGTCTGCCTTTCAACCAATGCTGGTCATACACTTTGCCTAAAAAGGCCCGACTCAAGTGTAAGTAGAAGAATCAAAAGGGGAAAAAGTAAGAAAATAAGAAATCCAGTCGTTCACTTGACTAGCATGTATAAAATAATAGTATAAAAGAGCTTGCCCTTACATCTTTGGAATTTACAAATCTACAATATACTAAGTTCCATTGCCAAATGTATTTTGCCAACTTTCAAATAACAGTTTTGGAATTCAGGCTTATTAATGGAGATAATAATCTTCTGAAAGAGAAGAGAAAGAAACTTTATCCTGTTACTCTATTTTCGTCATTTCATTCCATGCAGCAATATCTTTTTGGCAGAAAATTACAGAATCCCTTGCTTCTTCACAAAGTTTTTGGTTTGTGACATGCCCTGGAATGCTTATTGTTCTAAGAAAGATAAAGGCGCAACCAAGATAATATAAGAGACATCTAAATGATAAAAGCTAGATGAAGTGAATTCCATCTGGGTTGCTTACCAGGAATGTAAGAACAAAACAAACAAACAAACAAACCAGTGTTTAGTTCTTAATGGCTGTTTGTAGCAGACTTTATTGGTGTTCCTGTAGAAACAGGGACTAACTCACCCAACATTCTCTCTCCTAAAGGTAGTAAATTCCTGTGCTCTTATTTGCAGGGATGCAATCTGCTGCAGCAAAGAGCATGTTTCCTAGAAGAGAAGGCTTTGATAGAAATTTAGGAAACTGTTTTTATAACTATTTTATTGTGCTACCCAGATAGGATGGTTATATGTCCTCCTTTAGGGAGGATAGTTCTCCATTTTAAGAGCTGTCATCCTTTTTGGTCATGTGGAGGATATGTATTTCTGGTGAGCTGTAAGTGACCAGTCTACCCTGCCTCCTTTGAGTTTCCCCAGTCCAGCAGGGAAACTAGATGCATTGATTTGTAAATGATCAGCCCTCTCTTATTTCTTTTTAGTAAAGTATTTGGGTTAGGATCTTTTTGTAAGAACAAGACTCAAACCACACATGATGATTGTGATGATATTTGCGTCTACGTATTGGTTTAAACTAGCATATGGAAGTTTACAAAAAGCTGGATATTATAGCAGCTATTCAAACTCGGTTCCTTTGTAAGCAGTTCTGCATATTATCTCAGTTTCAGATGGAAAGGTCAGCTGAAGGCTAAAGAGAAGGTGGTAGATAAAATAAGTTTGCTTGGTTTAGATTGTTAGTCGTTGTCAAGGAATGCAAACATTTCCTCCCTCCTTCTCAGAGGGAAGAACACTGACCACTGATCCTTGCCCTCTCCAAGCCTCACACCCTCAACCTTTACCTTCCTTCATTCAGACCGAAGTGACAGCACACAGCACCATATTAGGGAAAAACATTGACAATCTCAGCAGCAGATGTTTCTTTTTTGTAATTATAGTCCCACGTAACATGCAAATACAAAGTAGATTATGTCAAGCAAAAGCTAGTGTGACAAGCAACATTCCCAGGCAAGGTTGTTGCTATTTACAAGCAATAGCTATGATCTGGGGCACCTCTAAATGATAGAAGAAGCCTTTACAACTTGTTTAAAATTGCAATGAGTTATGAGTCTGAAGGTGACTGCATGGGCATTTCACTTGCTATTTGGTCTGCTACAGGGAGGGCCTGATCCACTGCAAAAGCTGGAGATCAGACAAGGTCTCTGGTTCAGAGAGTGAGCCAGCCTGCTCCTCAGAGTATTCCTACCTGCATCTTTCTAGGTGTTTAATTTCCCAGTATTGTGAAGTATCTGTCTTCCTAACACACTTTATGACACAAGAAGATCAAAGAGGAAAACAAACAGACAGCAAAAGGCTCTCTTTGGTTTGTTTCCAGTGATTGCACTGGAACAAATCAAATGAAACAATCCTACCCACACCAAAAAAGATTCAAGATGAGCAGATAAGACAAAACAGAAAAGTGTCTACAAGACAGTTTTTACCCAAACAATTACAATTCATCCACCATGTTATTTTCTTTATCATTAATATCGTTAACAATCCAAAATATTTTGAGTATACCAGTGACTTCTTCTGTCTTATGAGTACTGCAAACAAGAGCAGATCATCACAATCAATTCCAGTTCAGTTCAGCATGAAACATGCTGGCCCAGATGTATTCAATAAGATATATGGGGATAAAACATATAGCAAGATTGAGTTTGGTTTGGCTGTTTGGTGATAGTGAGTCCTCACCCCACCCCTCCCTCCATGTAAAACAAATCCCACCATCCAGTTACCATTTGTCGAGTGCTTACTGTATATGTAAAATAGGAAATTGGTTTCCATTTGCTTGCAGAGGTTCCTGATTTTCAAGGAACATGTTTCCATTAATAAAAGAATAAAACAGGACCTAGTTTTTATTGCTGATACATGTACATTTTTACAATAACTCTGTAGAAAACTAGTAGAATAATTAAAAGCCAATTTCTTTGCATTGATTGTGGCATAATAATAATAGTCATATGCTGTCAAGTCATTTCTGTTTTATGACAATCCTTTTCAGGGTTTTCCAGGGAGAGAATACTCAGAAGTGGTTTACCATTCCCTTTAGGGTGTGCCCTGCGACTGTGCAGCCTGCCCATGGCTACACAGGCTACCTCTATTCACAGGAGGCACAGTGGGGAATGAAGAACCTCTGGTTCCGTAGCCAGAAACTTAAACCACTGAGCTATCCAGCCAGCCCTGATGGGCCTTATTAATCTAATGAACAGTTACAAGCACATCTTTCGAGTCAAATAAATCATACTACTATACAACAAGTTGAATTTGTGACACCTAATCAGTGACTGAGTAATGATGAGAGGTCTATGCTTTTCAATTAGTTAGGCAACGCATGGGAAGTCCAAAAAACAGAAAGGAAACAACAAAACCACAAAGTACATAATAGCCATATTTGATTATCATCTAAAAAGCAGGAGGAGGGAACACTTTTTAGTTGGATAACAGTAACTCATTATGTTCACGCATCATGTGTGAAGCATAATAATTTGTCTGAGAAGGAAGGTGTAATTAAAATACAATAATATACAATGTTATTTTAAGTCTGTATTCCATAATCTATCATTACACAAATGGAAATATCTGCTAAGACAAAACTGCAAAAAACACTTAGCACAAGGGACACACGTTATCCATCCATAAAAGACCAGCCAAGATGTGTATTCAGCATATGAAGCTACTGTGTATGGAGTTTGATAAGCAGTCCACTTAAGATAGAATTATTAATGTAATCTGATCAGCATCAGGTCTCCAACAGAAGTCTTCACCATCACCTGATTCACTGTTCAATTGGAAAAGCCAAAAACGTTCTACATGCAAACTTATGAAATAATTCTTTGTTTGCTCAGATCAGTGTCTCTGAGCCTCTAAGTTGTGCAGGTACATGGCATGCATCTCCTGTAGCCAGTATTGTTGCCCATTTGGTTCCGGTTGTGGCTGGTGGAAAATTAGAAGGAACATTGCTCTGAGCTCATTAGTATTGTTGAAGAGTGATGGCAGCTGCCCTGGTTATGGCATAAACCACAATGAAAACAGGTTCAGAATGTCTGGGCCTTGCAAGTTACATGTAGCAACAGAATAAAACAGGCGTCCCCGACCCATGGTCCATGTCCTGGTGCCGGTCTGTAGGCTTCCCAGGACACGGGCATGCTGTGCTCGTGAGGGGAGGTGCCGTGCTCATGGCAGGGTATCACGCTTGCAGGGGGTGTTGTGCTTGCAACACCCACACCCACAAGCGCAACACCCCCCATGAGCACAACACGTCCCCTGCAAGCGTGGGAATCCCCCCCCCGCTCATGGAGCCAAAAAGGTAGGGGATCGCTGGAACAAAGGACATTGAAGGCAACCGTTTTGGTCTTCATATGCTATTGTACGACATGCTGAGCTAATGTAAGGACTGGACTAGAAAATAAAGATGACATGTGACTAGTAACAGAGATCCTTTAAGAAAAAAAGATAGGGTTTATTCTAACATGAGTTTGCCTGTATAGCTTTCTTATCATGCTTAGATTCTCAAATAAGTGGAGAAAGAAAAATGTACATGCTAGGAGGGATAACATTTTAAGGGGAACAAATATCCATATGCCTCATCATTAGATAACTCAGAGTTTCTCTTCATTGTTGTCTTAACATTATTAGCATCTTTGTTATTGTAGAATGTAAAGCCTAAAGTTTCTGCTAAACTGATGAAGAAGTTGAAGTAAGGTTGTGAGTAGACATGGGCACTTTGTATTCATTTTCCTGGAGAAACAAATATGAATTGCAGCACCACAGGTGCAGCAGTGGCCCTGTCCCATCTCCAGAACCAGCCGGACCTCTTACTGGTCTCCAGGTGGTGCTTAGCTCCACCGTCATCATCACTGTGCCAGTCCCAGCAGAAGCCCAGCTGGCCTTTCCCCGCCTCCCCATGCAGCTGACCAGCACAGAGGCAGGATGGAAATTCTCCCTACTCAGCCAATGAATGACTGGCTCTGTGAGGAGGGGAGAAAGGGTGTACTGGACTCCTGCCAGGATTGATGCAACAATGATGATAATGGAACTGAGTGCCATGTGGAGCCCAGTAAGTGACCCACCTGGTTCTAGGGGGAAGGATTGGGTGGGATTTTCCAGGGAAACAAATACAAAATGCCCATGTCTAGTTATGAGCCTTGTATTACCCAATGAGGAATTTTGCTTTACTACATCTTCTCTCCCATCTCTAAAGTACCCTCTAATTTTCAGCCCCGCTAGGTGGGGCTCCACCTCTCTCTCTCTCTCTTGCACGACTTCATCCCCCCCCTCAAACACATGCATGGGGTACCATTGAAAAGGGGCTGAAAACGATTGCTGCACAGAAGAGAAGGAAAGCTGTGTGGAGGGAGGCAGAGTCGCACACCTTAGAGGGAACCTTGTCCATCTCTATTTGTTCTTCTCTAAATCAAAGAGAGGTAATGGCAGTTTAGAAGCTCAGTTTCAAAGCAATTGCATGAGAAGAGAAGCACATGGCCATAAAGTTCAGCCTTCTTCTCCATTAATGCCTTGCTGTCAATCCTTATTCCTCTGTTCTTCCTTTCACCAGGTAAGGAGGGGCCTTGCGGGACAGTGATTAAACTGAGGTACTGCAGTCAAGACCTTGTTCATATCCTACGTTTGATCCCAGTGGATTCAGGTAGCTGGCTCAGGTTTGACTCAGCCTTCCATCTTCCGAGGCTGGTACATTTAATACCCAGCTCACTGGGGGCGGTGGGGGGGGGGCAATATGTAGCCAATACAAATAAATTGTAAACCATCCAGAGAGTGCTTTAAGCAGGATACTTTAGAAGACTGAATCACAGGTTGATTTTTGAAGGATTAAGATACCCAGGCTGTGAATGTCATTATCTCAAGTTCAGACCGCCAATTTCTTCATGTACTTCCAGGAGAAAAATGAAAGGGATAATGGTTTTAAACCACTCTTGTTCTTTACTGTGTTAATAGTATTTTGTCAGTTACATTGTACATATTCCAAGTTATTCTTGGTCACAGAATACAAAGACAGCAATGACAAACACCCCAAGTGAAATACACTTATTTATTATGCAATAACAAAACACACCAAAGGATTGGCACTTCAATGTATAAATGAAACTCTGTTAGATGTATAATATATATACAGTGGTGCCTCGCTTGATGACGTTAATCCATTCCAGCAAAATTGCTGTAAAGTTAAATTACTGTAAAGTGAAAGTAAAAAGCCCATTGAAATGCACTGAAAACTGCTCAATGCGTTCCAACGGGCGAAATACCTCAGTGTCCTAAGCACAGTGGGGAACCATTTTTAACAGTGGGTGGCCATTTTGAAACCTGATGATCAGCTGTTTTCTGATCGTCGTAAAGCAAAAAATCGGTTCCTGAAGCAGGGAACCGATCATCATGAAACGAAAAAAACCCATTCAATCATCATTTTGCGATCGCAATAGCGATCACAAAAACACATCGTGATTTCATCGTTAAATGGGGTAATCGTTAAGCGGGGCACCACTGTGGAGTACCTAGTTCTGTTGTAGCCATTTGTGTCCCTTCTTGTACTTCCTACAGCTTTGCTATTCCAGTAAGCATTTGCTGGGCAGATTATTTTTATGCAGTAGACCCTTTAGAGCCTATTTCCATTTTTATGTTATTGTTTTATTTCTCTTGAACAGCTGTGGCGTTTTTCAGTTGTTGTTAGCCACTCTGATGAATACAAATATGCTTTAAGAATGAGGTTTAAGCTTTATAAATAAAAATATTTACAATCCCAAGTGCAGGGAAAGGTGGTGCAGTCTTAGCTCCTGCTACACTATTGTCCTGTGTTTTCTTTCTCTACTCTTCTTTTTCTCCTTACAGTGGAAGGTGACTTACAGCAGTAAAGAAACAGGGTGAACATCAATGTTTACTCTCCCAGAACTTGTCAATGCATTTGCAGCAGCTGCCACCTACGAATGAGGTGCTAGTACACAACTGAGTTGGTTGGTGGGTTGTGATAAGGGATACCCAAAATATTAACCCAATGAAAGAAATCTTCTTGATAATTAATTGTAACAATTTTGGTCAATCATTTAACTGATGAAATCTGCCAAAAATGTGTAGCTGGACAAACCATAGATCTTTTACTTGATACTTGCAAATATAGCAAAAGATAACATCTTAAAACATCTGTGCATAAAGGAATGCATCTAATATGCCCCTTGTTGCCATTCCGTTTTTGTAAGTTCTTAACTTTTTAGAAAAATCTGTTCTTAGTTTAACCTGGGGCATTTTTCAATCAATCAAAGTCTATATAGTTAATCAATTGACTAAATAACTAATTAAATGTTGTGATCTTAGTAGTCACTTTTAAGTGACTGTGGTCTTCTGGAAATAGTCCCCCCCCCCTTTATTTTTTAATCAATGAAACTTGACTCACCAATTCCACACTGATTGAATAGGCCTACTCTAGTGCAATTCACTACACTAAGCAACAGGATTTCGGCCATAGTGAATAATATTAAATACTACTGTCGAACTGAGTTAGAATCCATACTAAAAGCATACAATTGCAGAGATGGACCAGAACACAACTGAAACAATACTAGCTTCTTCAGTAGTACTAAATTTTGCCAATAACTGGCATAGAATATGGGAAATTTGCACATGGGAAGGTGGGTCATACTACTTTTCTGTTAAAAAGTAATACATATAAGTCTTGGGAAATGTCTAAAGAAGGCACTATTATCTCCAGTACTGTATATGGTTTCTAATATTTCCCACTTTTGACTGTGCTTTAATCACTATTATGAAGCCTGCAGTCAACAGCACCTCCATAAGCAACAGGGAAAAAAAAATACAAACACCACCATGCTCCTGAATGGTCACTACGGTTAAAGCATTTTTATCCAGAATGCAGCTGTGGAAAGGCTTTTGCCAGCAACTCACACCTGACTGCACAAATTATTTATAACATGTGCAAGATACAGTAACAACTGCAAACTTAAGTAAGATACCTAGGAGAACCTTAAATAATTCAACAAGTAAAGATAAAAATGAAAAAAAGCCCAGATGCTATCTATATTGCTAGTTTATTTTTAACTCATCTTGACTGTAAAACTGGTTTTTTGTGTGGGGGGGTGTTAAGGAAGGGAAAACACTATTGAACAGGCAGACGAAAGTGACAGAATAACCCTTCTCTTGTGGGATTCTCCAGTATTTCAAGGCAAGGTAATACAGTAATTTTGCAATAAAACATCAGAACAGATCCACAAGGCATGAGTGAGGTCCCACTACCCCCAATTTAGCCTCAGGTGTTTTGCATAATACATAAAGCACTATTGTCTCTTTAATATATTATATTGATCTCTGTTCTATGAAGTAGTAATAAAAATTGTCAAAATCATCCTGAATGTCAAAATATGGAACACTCCTATGTACCCTATTAAATAATATATTTTATTAAATGTGTTAGGAGCCTGGAATTTCACAGAGCTAAAATCTAATGGTAGAAGCCTCAGCTAATTATTAATTTAGAAATTGCAACTCCTAAGACAGAGGATAACAAACAAACTGAAGATATTATTTCAAAAAGCATCAGTGAAATTATATGAAGGAGATGGTATGTAGGAAGAATAAGCACAGCAACCCATAACAAGGGCTGGACTCAATGATCCATAGAATCTCTTCCAGCTGTGCAGTTCTAAGATGATTGTGATGATGATTAAATGACTGGTTTCTTAAAGCACAGTAAGAGGATCAGGGTCCTGAATGTGGAAAAACCTCAAGAGGTAACTATTTCCATAATTTGGAGGCACTAACAAAAATGCTGTCTTTATAGTGACTACTATTTTGTCCTTTCTTTTTCTTTCTGGTGTCTAGAAACCATGCAGTTTGCCCAAGGCTGCAGGGGAAGCAAGGCAGGTAATCCCATACGCATTGTGGAAGACCTCAGCTGGCCCCTCACCCAGAAGACTAATAGGAAGGCACTCCTCCATCTTAGTGTGTAGAAGGATTTTAAAGGTAAGCATCAGTTGTTTGTATTTTGCCTGAAAACAAACTGGTAACCACTGGTGCCCACATAAAGTCAGCGCTATGTTCTCTTTAAGGTTTACTTTTAGTCCGCCTCAGCTGCCACATTTAAGACCACATAGAGGCTCTAGTTCCTCAACTGTCCTAAAAGTAGCCCCAGTTGGAGTGTCCAGTCTGGAACTCTTCATTTCCAGCAAAGGAACACAAACTCTGATACTTATATATAGATCCTTGCAATTTATCTAGTGAGTTGGATGCATATACAGATGGCAAATCCTTGTAAAACATGTTCCTGGTGGCCTCCTCAAACTTATATGTTCTAGAAGACTTCAGAAACATTGCTAAACTGAAATCCTACTCTTTATGGAGGAACACAGAGCCCTGTCCAGAAAAGGTAGTTCCACTGTTCCATTAGAATAAAGATGGCTACCTTAATTACCCTTTTCAGATGATGCTGTAAGAGCTAGACAATGCCACCTTTTTTTCTGCTTTTTGTCTGCAATTTACACTGTCAAAGATTGATCCATTAAATTGCCTAAGGGGGATGAATCTGCCTGAGCCTCTTCCTGTAGGTCATAGAGAGTCTGGGGTTAACAAAAGCTCCCTGTTTATGTCTTGATAAAGACAGCAAGGGAAAAGTCAATGCAGTGGCACTCCAGCCCATAGTTCAATTCAGAATATGGCCTCTGTTAAAAATTAGCTGCCTCTCAGGATGACAGCATATTTCCTGGGCACCGTAAACATCATCCACCAGGAACTTTATGACAAATCTCAAGAGACTGCTAAAAAACTAAGATTTTATTATCCTTTCAACATTTTCTCTTACGCTTGATGAATCTTATGAGCTTACTACAGTCTTACATTTGAGTGATGATTTCCTATATTTCAGATTCTCCCTGTAAACCCTCTAAGAATGTAAGCACAGTAAGTGGCTATAATGCTGTCTTCCTCATGTATCTTCCAAACTGCTTATCCTTGCCTTTATTTATAATGAGGTTTTTATAGCCTACTTCCTAGTGAGGGGCGCATTAGCCAAGAGCTAATGTTTATGGTGAATTAGTTCAGGCTAGATTTAGGCAGAAATATTTAGCCTTTTACCATATCTGAACAAGCTGCATGTACTAAAATATCATTCAAGAACCACTACTTCTTGTATGCTTGAATACACTGTGTTTGGGCTAATATATTTTATATGGTTAAATGACACTAATATCCTGGGTAGCACAACCTTGGTGTTTAAGACATCACTCAGTAGCACCACCTTATCATAAATTTAATATTATAAAGTTTTAATAGCATCTTCCTACCTATTTTTTTTACCTCTGATTACCATATCTGTCATATATTAAATTCACAAGTTTGACTTGATGGTTGCTCCCACAGCAGGAACAAACCATAGGTTATTTATCCGGATTGTCAGACGATCATCAAGTTCAGATGCTATAGTAAATATTTATTTATTTATTTATTTATTTATTTATTTATTTATTTATTTATTTATTTATTTATTTATTTATTTATTTATTTATTTATTTATTTATTTTTTATATCGCCCATCTGAACAAAGGCCATGCTATGTTTAATCACCGTGACCTTGCACATGCTACCTTATTCACTGTAAGTCAGAATGTTCAAGAAGTCTAGCTTACCATAGTGTCTAAATAAATAATAAAAATTAATTATGATGTACTGCCAAGTCAGTTCCAATCTGTGGTTATTCTTCCTGGGTTTTCTAGGTACAAGGTACTTAGCAATGGCTTAGCAACCCAGCCTTCTAGTGGTGCTCAGGGACCATGAAGCTTGCCCAAGGCTGCACAGGTGGCAAGCAACCCCATTGGTTAGCCATATACAAGCACTGGGTGATGTCCGCCGGTCCCTCCCCAGGAGATACAAGGTGGATTTGCACTCCCAGTCCTTGGCTCTGAAGCCAGGAACTCCAATCTACACCAGCTCAACAGAGTGAAAAATAGACTAAAGATAAAAATACTGTGCTGTTTGCAAACATGATATTATGCTTTCAGCACAGTCACAGCAAACTGCAAGGCAGACCTACTGCATCTCCATTCCTGAAACCTCATACTTCCATCAAGTTGGTTCTTAAAAGAATGGAGCCCAAATCCTTGAAAATATTTTGATTTAAAAAATAATCTTTCAGCTTGGCATTATCATGCTATTTATCAATATATTTTATTTAATTGAATAATCTCCATCTGCATAAAAGCTAATCTCAAAACACTGGGTACCTTAAAAAGTATTGCTCACATTTTGATATTTGGAAATAACAGATCTCAGAAATGACCGAATAATATATATTTTAAAACAGAAACAGGTTTTCAAAGACCTACAGATTTGCTTACATCTATGAAAATGCTGAAGACTCATAGCAGAGCAGATTACTAAACATGACACAGATCAGTAACATGACACAGATTGCAAACCACTGTAAGACCACATCTACAAGTCATTATGAACATGAAAAGCCTTTCCTCATAGTAGCCATCTATGTGAGGGGAGCGGGGTTTACTGTGAAATGAACATTAATACAGTATTTCATTCTGTGAAAATCTATCAGAGTTCTTGCATCTAACTGAATACCTTCTGCTTTGCTTTTATTGTTTTCTTCCAAAAACTGTACGAGAGTAACCATAAAATACAGTAGTTACAGTTTATACATCACAATACACGAGTAAAAAATATTTCTGAAATTTACTATCATCCAGAGGTTGTCTGCTACTGATTTATAATGATTGCAACTTTTACAAATGCAACACAGATATTGTGGGACTTTTTATAGTCCTATTCTATTCCTGTATATCCAAACTTTTCCACAAATTCTCATTGCACCCTCTTCCCTTTTCCTTCATGCTGGATAATTTACCAATGCTACTTTCGCTATTTGCCATCACTTATGTTTCTTCCCTTGCTGTAATTCAAGAAATGTCAAGGCGGGGTGGGGGTGGAGGTGGCTGTACACAAATCTGCAAATCTTACCTTTAGCAGGTGGAAGTTTGAATGAAGATACACTGAAGAGAAGAAAGATGGAAAACCTGTTTTGTCATGACCCTGTGGGCAGCAGAACATCTTCTAACCAAATATAAGTTCCATAATAAATACCTCCTGTGTGTGTTGAGACAGAATGAAGCTTTACAATTCTACTAATGCAGGGCCCAGAAGGATAAGGCACAAGGGAATTGCGGGTCCTTGAATGAAACAGAGTATCTCTGCACAGTGACTATTTAAAGGCTCCATGCCTTCAGGACAAATGCTTGGACCCTGTTTCTCTGTTTGTGTCAGGACTTAAAACCTTTCAAGCACTTCCTAAGAAAAGAACTAAAAGCTCAATCAGCTGCTTGTAGCCCTGGAGATTCATAAGAGCCCTCCTTGTGAGAGTTAAACTGAGACAAGAACAGATTGTTTCTTCTCCACTAAAAGGTTGTAAGTCATTGGCCACTAACTTTAAAAAAAACCAGAAACAAAGAGTGCTGTGGAAAAGTCTCTATGTGTTGAAACTGTCCTCTTCAGAATATTTGAATACAATTTGATAGATAAAAGATGGAACTGCTTAAAACATCTGGGAAGTACTTTTTAAATAAAATTAGCAACAAAGCTGGTATTAGCTTTGTGTAAGAAATGCACACCTGGAAAACAGGGATGGCCCTGTCACTAGGTGGAATGACACATCAGCCTCAGGCAGCCAAAGTCGGGTAGAATAAGAGAGCAGCAAATTGCTATTTAACTTTACTACAATTGTATTTTTTACTGGCAAGGACATGGATAGAATCTCGTATCATCATCTACCTCAGATGCCAGAATAACATGGCTGGCTTTACATATCAGATATCTTGAATCAGGGTGGCAGGTGTGTGCGTGTTTAGTCGTTTAGTCGTGTCCGACTCTTCGTGACCCCATGGACCAGAGCACGCCAGGCCCTCCTGTCTTCTACTGCCTCCCGGAGTTGTGTCAGGTTCATGTTGGTTGCTTCGCAGACACTGTCCAGCCATCTCATCCTCGGTCGTCCCCTTCTCCTCTTGCCATCACACTTTCCCAACATCAGGGTCTTTTCCAGGGAGTCTTTTCTTCTCATTAGATGGCCAAAGTACTGGAGCCTCAGCTTCAGGATCTGTCCTTCCAGTGAGCACTCAGGGTTGATTTCCTTTAGAACTGATAGGTTTGTTCTCCTTGCAGTCCAGGGGATTCTCAAGAGCCTCCTCCAGCACCACAATTCAAAGGCATCAATTCGTCGGCGGTCTGCTTTCTTTATGGTCCAGCTCTCACTTCCATACATCACGACAGGAAAAACCATAGCTTTGACTATTCGGACTTTTGTTGGCAAGGTGATGTCTCTGCTTTTCAAGATGCTGTCCAGATTTGTCATCGCTTTCCTCCCAAGAAGAAGGCGCCTTTTAATTTCAGGGCTGCTGTCTCCATCTGCAGTGATCATGGAGCCCAGGAAGATAAAATTTGACACTGCCTCCATATCTTCCCCTTCTATTTCCCAGGAGGTGATGGGACCAGTGGCCATGATCTTAGTTTTTTTGATGTTGAGTTTCAGACCGTTTTTTGCACTCTCCTCTTTCACTCTCATTACAAGGTTCTTTAATTCCTCCTCACTTTCTGCCATCAGAGTGGTATCATCTGCATATCGGAGGTTGTTGATATTTCTTCCGGCAATCTTAATTCCGGCTTGGGTTTCTTCCAGTCCAGCCTTCCGCATGATGTATTCTGCATATAAGTTAAATAAGCTGGGGGACAATATACAGCCTTGCCGTACTCCTTTCCCAATTTTGAACCACTCAGTTGTTCCATGACCAGTTCTAACTGTTGCTTCCTGTCCCACATATAGGTTTCTCAGGAGACAGATAAAGTGGTCAGGCACTCCCATTTCTTTAAGAACTTGCCATAGTTTGCTGTGGTCCACACAGTCAAAGGCTTTCGCATAGTCAATGAAGCAGAAGTAGATATTTTTCTGGAACTCTCTGGCTTTCTCCATAATCCAGCGCAAGTTAGCAATTTGGTCTCGAGTTCCTCTGCCTCTTCGGAATCCAGCTTGTACTTCTGGGAGTTCTCGGTCCACATACTGCTGAAGCCTACCTTGTAGGATTTTGAGCATAACCTTGCTAGCGTGCGAAATGAGTGCAATTGTGCGGTAGTTGGAGCATTATTTCGCTCTTCCCTTCTTTGGTATTGGGATGTAGACTGATCTTTTCCAATCCTCTGGCCACTGTTGAGTTTTCCAAACTTGCTGGCATATTGAATGTAGCACCTTAACAGCATCATCTTTCAAGATTTTAAATAGTTCAACTGGAATGCCATCACCTCCACTGGCCTTGTTGTTAGCCAGGCTTTCTAAGGCCCACTTGACTTCGCTCTCCAGGATGTCTGGCTCAAGGTCAGCAACTACATTGTCTGGGTTGTCCGGGATATCCACATCTTTCTGATATAATTCCTCTGTGTATTCTTGCCACCTCTTCTTGACGTCTTCTGCTTCTGTTAGGTCCCTCCCATTTTTGTCTTTTATCATGTTCATCTTTGCGCAAAATGTTCCTCTAATATGTCCAATTTTCCTGAACAGATCTCTGGTCTTTCCTTTTCTGTTATCGTCCTCTATTTCTTTGCATTGTTCATTTAAGAAGGCCCTCTTGTCTCTCCTTGCTATTCTTTGGAAGTCTGAATTCAAGTTTCTGTAACTTTCCCTATCTCCCTTGCATTTTGCTTCCCTTCTCCTCTCTGCTATTTCTAAGGCCTCGTTGGACAGCCACTTTGCTTTCTTGCATTTCCTTTTCTTTGGGATGGTTTTCGTTGCTGCCTCCTGGACAATGTTACGAGCCTCTATCCAAAGTTCTTCAGGCACTCTCTCCACCAAATCTAGTTCCTTAAATCTGTTCTTTACTTCCACTGTGTATTCATAAGGGATTTGGTTTAGATTATACCTGAGTGGCCCAGTGGTTTTTCCTAATCTCTTCAGTCTAAGCTTGAATTTTGCTATGAGAAGCTGATGATCAGAACCGCAGTCAGCTCCAGGTCTTGTTTTTGCTGACTGTATAGAGCTTCTCCATCTTTGGCTGCAGAGAATATAATCAATCTGATTTCGATATTGCCCATCTGGTGATTTCCATGTATAGAGTCGCCTCTTGTGTTGTTGAGGGTGGCAGGGCTGGGGTTCTTTTTTAGGCAGCCCTTACTTTAGCCCAGTGGTTCTTAACCTTTTGTTACTCAGATGCTTTTGAACTGCAACTCCCAGGAACCTCAGTCAGCACAGCTGGTGGTGAAGGCTTCTGGGAGTTGCAGTCCAAAACTCCTGAGTAACCCAAGGTTAAGAACCAGTGCTTTAGCCAGCACTTAGACCAGCCCTTAAAGAACTAGAACACAAAGGCTAAGACTAGCCCTTAAAGACTATTAGAACACAATGGAAGCAATCTGGCCTAGGGGTACAGCTTCAGTCAGTGAAAATCAGGACCATAACTGCCACTGGTACTGAAACAGATCAATCAAGCAAAATATGATTTTTACAGGAGTCAGTCAAAGGTTATGGTCACACTATAGGCGCAGAAGGCACTGGCAAGTTTCCAAAGAAACTGTGAGCAGTTTTAGAATCCCCACAAGGCCAGAATATGTTTCAAGATACGTAGAACTTTATTGGAGTTGGCTAACTACAATTTATTTAAGCAAGGTATGGTTCAAATTCCTGGTGGAACACCCTTCCCCAGCCTTCACAATAATAACTACATGCCATCAAGTCCTTCTGGGCCAGATTGGGACTGTGCAACTTGCCCAAGGCAACACATGCTGGCTCTACTTGCAGGAGGCACAGTCAGGAATTAGACTCCAAACCTCTGCTTCTGCAGTCAGATACCTAAACCACTGAGCTTGTCTTTCATATGCCTTCAAATTATTTAAATTTTCAATAGCCCCCCTTCAGCAATCTTTAACAGTACATAACCTTCGCATTAGTTTTTAAAAAATAATTGTAAAAATTAAATATGCACTCTAGCTTTTCTAGCCACACCCTCTCCCTTCAACCTGTCCCTTGGGAATGCAGCTCTCAGGCTGCCAACAAATTTGAAAACTGGTTCTCGGCCTCCCTGAGATCACCCAGTTCCAATTTCAACAAACATGGGAGGTGTCTCACTGTGAGGAGATGCTCCTGGTGCCCTTAGTGGGCCATCAACATTCACTCCTACATCCCCTGGAGGACCTGCTGGAGAGTCCAGCACATGGGTTCAAGGAGGGCGTAGATAGGGGAAGCCAGGTTCCAGGGGAAGGAGAGGAGGCAGATCCAGGCCCACATGTCATTGGTCAGAATTAAAGGAGGGGGAAGGAGGAAGAGGAAGCCACCAACTCAACAGGCTTGGCAGAGTCAGAAGATGGATTATACACAACACACCACAGTCAACAAGCTGCCATGCTATGCTGCTCAGCTGGTTCCAGGTGGAAGACACCCACCCACTGCAGGAGGCAGTACCTCTGTCCACACCCTTCCTTGCATGCCACCACTGCTGGAGAAAGAAGAGGTCAGAAGCAGGGGTTTATTTTTAATGCCTGGCTCAGCAGATGTCTCTTGGAGCCAAGACTGATGGGAATGGACCAGAGAAACTGTTGTAACTTCTGCAATTTCAGTGGATGTCATTCCATGCCTTGGCTTTAAGAGGATCCCTCAGAGCCAGACATTAAAAATAACAGCAAGCTGCCTCTTTCGTCTCTGGTGGCACAATTCACAGTCCCACATTAAGTAAATCCATTGAAGCAGTGGGTTTCATCTAAATGTTGATCCACCATTCAGCAATGAATTTAATGTGTTTACTTCAGCTGAGACTAAAAGTTGGATTTAGGTACTGTATATATATTTGAAGCTAACAGATTGTCCAGTAATGTTTATCTTCATGCTTATGTTGAATCTGCTATCCTTGTATATCCACTAGTTTTACATAATGTGGTGTTGTTACTTAATTAAAATGCTTAGCTTTGAACCCAGTCTCTGTGTGGTCATATGCTAGTGTGAACAAGCAATTTACATGAATTTTTTAAAAAGACTGATCCATGCCAGCTGTCATCCTTAGAGATTTATGTATAGTAAAGCTTTACATTAAGTCTGGGATATATTAAAGACTCAGGATACTTGTCATCTTTCAAAATGACATCATTCTGAAGTTATTACAAAGAAACAGAAATTTAATGAAAGTCAGAATGTTTACAAATACATGTTTATAATTAATAATGGTGCTATTTTGCAAGTTTGTTTAAAATCAGCTGGAGCTGGACTGTTGATGGACAAAAGAAAGGCAACTGAATTAAAGTCCTTATTCCAACCAGGGAAGTATGTCAATGTGTTACAGCACAGAACATTTCAATGTTAGTGCTTTTCTTCAGGTCTGTTTAAACATAAAATCAGTCACGCAAGAAAAGAATGTTTACAGAGCATGACAAAAGTGAAGAAAGAAAACATAACTCCTAGTGCCAGTATGTGGGTTTTTTTTTAAAGTATAAACTGAAAAGGTAATTTGTCTTTAGTAGATTTGCTGTGTTATGGATGAGCTGCATAATTTCTCTGTCGTGAAACAATAGTCATATTAACCTGAAATGACTAACTGTGCAAAGTAATGGGAAGAAAAGGCTTCAAAAATTATGTTGCGCACATTGAATACCAGATAGCACTGGGACAGCTTCCTTTCTGAATAGGAAACTTGGGTGGAGCTGGAGATGGAGCCTCCCAGCTTAGGCCTTTCTCCCAAGTGACCCACACTTCGGTGTCTGTCTACCAGAATAGATAATTATTTGTCCAAAAAATCGAAATGGCCCATCCCTATTAGCATATTCCTATCATTATCATCTATAGCAGGGGTCTCTAAACTATGGCTGGTGGGGGTGCGGACATCTGTGCATGCATGTGGGGTGTGGGGTGTGCATGTGCGTGCATGTGGGGGTGGTCATGTGTGCATTCATGTGTCCTTGTGGGCTGTCTCTATGTGTGAGTGTGTGTGTACATGCGTGTGCACATTCCTGTTCCTTTGGCCAGTAAGGCGTAGTGGACAGTGTGACGGTCACTTAGAACAGTGGTTCTTAACCTTTGTTACTCGGATGTTTTTGAACTGCAACTCCCAGAAACCCCAGCCAGCACAGTTGGTGGTGAAGGCTTCTGGGAGTTGCAGTCCAAAACTCCTGAGTAACCCAAGGTTAAGAATCAGTGGCTTAGAACACTTGGGGTCAAATCCCCACTTGGCCATGGAAACTCACTGGGGTCTGGATCTGGCAAAACTGCTCTTTAAACACCTCACTTACCTTGAAAACTCTATTAGGATTTCTATGCACCAGTTATGCGTCAGTTCTGACCTGATGACACGTAACTATAGTAAGATCACCATAAATGAGATCCAGCTTGACCGCATATAACATAACACCCCTAATTTGGCTTCTTGAGAGTAGCCAAAAAATAACAAAATTGTTTTCTGCAGCCAATAGGAGATACAAAGGGGCTTTACCATTTTTAAAAAATAAAATTATTTGGGGGTTGGGGGCTCTGAAGAGGATGCTACTCTCCAAGATCCTGCTATAAATTATTCATTCTTTTATGTCACAAAATCAGCCATCTGGATTCATAGCTCTATATAATCAATTATGTCTGGTAAAAGATATACAGTATTAAATAAGACAGGGCTCAGGAAGCTAGTCACCTCCCTTTTTTGCAAGAAATGGGACTGTATCACCTCCTTCTAAGTATAGCTCTGTAACCAGCCCATTAGGACATTCATGTTCAGAACCAGAGATCCTAAGAATTTTTCACAGTGCTACCATTGGCTTGAGAATGGATTATAATCAATCACTATTGCAGTGATTAAATATTTTATATAAAGCAGACATTGAGAAACTCAGGACTAATTTAGGCACTTTACTGTAACAAGCCATTATTTTACATTGATTATTGATATTGTTCACTCATTTAAAACTTAATGGCAAAAGATCGTAATATCAATAGGATGCAATTGTTGAACTACAGACTTGTGAGCACCCTTAAGAGCCTTGCCCTGACACTTTGCTATATCTGAATGGATTTGAATAGCACATTCTGCCAAAAAGAGGGTTTGAAGTAACCTGTCAAGTATTCTAAAATTTCCTCATGCCTTTGTCAAATGGGTCTAATATGTGAACACTTCACTAGGAAACCAATTATTTATAAAACAAATGCATGCCTCTATGTCAATACTAGTTTTGGCTGGTTATATAATCAGATGCTATAAATAGGAGGACAACTCTTCATAAGGGTGCAGGGAAACAATCAAAGTCTGTCGGGACATTTTGATGTGATGCACCCTGTTTCCTGCTTGTAGCAGACTGGATTCTGACTCTGTTAGCAGAGCAGATGAAACAGGAAGGAGCCTGCCTTGGTCCAAATGGATGGACTTCAAAGCTTTCTGATCTTTTTCAGTCCTTTTTAGGGATAAATCCCTGGAGCGGTGGGAGGGGGGAAGGGCTAAAAAAATTGGGAGGAACAGCCTTTGCCATAGTTTAAAAGAAAAAAAATCATGGGGAAGTTTTCTGGGACCACAGCACAGGGGAAAAGTCTTTAATTTCCAAAAATTGCAGCTACAGTACTGGTGAAGATACACAGTCTCAGAACACCAGCAGAATAAGCTACTGGGAAGCTAGTGCATACTGAATACTTTATATCTAGGATTCAATAGATTAGGTCCCCTTAATGGCATATTAACAGAACATATATGCAGCTTCATATAAGCGTTAAGAGAAGATATAAAAAAGAATATCAGATATCTTTGCACCTTTTGAGATGAGGAACATGCCTCATCCTTAAAGTTTGCACATTTATGAGACAGTTCACGTGCACAGAACAATGAG
This sequence comes from Pogona vitticeps, assembly GCF_051106095.1. Taxonomy (NCBI): domain Eukaryota; kingdom Metazoa; phylum Chordata; class Lepidosauria; order Squamata; family Agamidae; genus Pogona; species Pogona vitticeps. The sequence goes on from NC_135786.1 coordinate 182,128,934, forward strand.
CAGAACTGGAAATGGAAATGCTTAAAATTTGCAAAAGTGCAAACTTTAAGAAAACACTTTAAGAAATACAGGAAATTTTATAAATTAAGAAAAACCTATAACATGTGAAAAGATTTTCTTGTGACAAAGCAAAAAAAAAAAAAGAAAGAAAAAAAACCATCAAGGGTCTTGACACACAATATGAACTAAGGAAAGGATGGAAATTCACAGGTGGAAACATAAAAGGCTGAGAGCTTCTCACATTCTTAGTCCTAAGAAGACACTCGTCAGCATCAAAGTTCCAAAAGCAAGTTTATCTGTTAGGGAAAACAATCTAGAATCTTCAGGCTGGAGAAGGAAGGCATTGAAGGATAATTTAAAACAGGAAAACAGTAGCTGGGGATAGATTTAAGCATTGTTCACTCCCAGTATTTTTCTCTTGCAAAACAGCCTTCTAATCAGTTTCTTTTTCTAGACTGCATGAAATTTATATTTAGGTTCTCAAACTATGCAGACCCAACCATTTCAGGTCTAATCTGGATAATTTCATGTTAGGCTTCTAACAGACACTTTAATCAACCTGTGATTACTAGGAAATGCTGGCATTGTTCCTCCTCCACAGTTTCATGGAAATTATCTGAAACAGCATTTTTCTGAACCACTTGGAAAATTCTGTTTAATATCACAATACTATTGTATACTTGCCTGCCCAGTAATTTTCAGCGAAACAAGCATTTTATCTACATGGAGGGAAATTAGAAAATGATACCCAATGCTCCTTCAGCTTTTGCAAGAGAAGGCTGCTGAGCAGAGCTTAAAGGAAATGCTCAAAGAGGTGGTTCAAAGTGGGAAAATGATAAGCTATCATGTTTCAGAGGGGCTACAGGCAAAAACGCTTGCTTCAGTTCAGCAAAAGCATTAAATCAATCATCATAATTTTCCAAACAACACAGTGTTGATTACCAATATGAGAAGCAGGCTGTCCTAAAGAGGCATGGGTTGCTGCTTGATTCTTTCCAAATAACATTAGCATGGAAGATCAGTGAAGAGGAACATTTCTTTTATTCAATTTAGTAGGGAAAATCCCCAGGACTTTTATTTCCCAGGCAGCGAAGCTGGCTGACCTCTTCCCTCCCATAATATTTTAGCAAGGGAAGGACAGCGCACATTGGTGTTACAGTTTTTATTTCTGTATCAGGCTTTGTTTAGTTGCTACTGAACTGTAAGGGGTTTTTTGTTCCCTTTTCTTTACTATTGAAGGGAGATGAAACTGACATAGGCTGGAAGACCAGAAACCTGGCTGGGGAGTGAAAAACCACCTGCATTTGCTGTAAAATATTTGAATATGCCTATTTGAACATGCAGAAAAACCTACATAAACTTGCCCAGTGGGCACAAAACTTTTGAAATTTTTTATTGCCATATGTGGAAATAAAGAACAAAGGAGCTAAGTAAATTAATATTATTTTGGCTGTCAAAATATTATGCCACTAGGAATTACATTTCTCTTCCCCTACCACATCTCCAAGGAAGATGCTCCTCCAAGCTGCTAAACTTCAATTACCACTTGGGGCTCAGAAATTATTAGTCTATTTCTTATTGCATGAGGCCAAAAATGTATATACTCTCTGATTCAGGACAGTGTCTTCGGAAAGCTGTGGTACTTCTTTGCCTGTAAAAATGTGAATTACTTAAAATGAACATTAAAAACAACATTTTCTCCAGTTTAAGCATGTAGATAAATCTGTGGACATAAAATCTGCTTTAGGTTCAGGCTTAGAAGGAAATCTTAACAAATACACAACAAAAATGTAACCATCAGAGCTTGAAAGTAACTAGCTGTGTGTAACATAATTACATGTAGCAAAGTGCCTTTGGGGCAATGAAGATTACTAAATAACTCCTCAGAACTAATATAACAAGTAATCATAATATTACTTTGGGTTTAAATAGCAAGTTTCTAAATACTTTCAGGAATTTGAAAAGAACAATTTAAGGCATTTTAAAGCATTTTGTAGAGACATAAGTATCATTTTATTTGCTTTTTAATGACTATATTCACAAAAATGGGTCTCTACAGGAAATGGAATGATTAAGTCTATAGATGTGATAATATATAAACTACGCAGAATTATCCTATGTTGTTCTGACATGCAACATGTTAATACATACACACAACAATTTATTTCTAGACTAAATAATAAAAAAAATAAAAGAGTGTTGTAATAGAAACAGCACTGTAATGGGTAACACAGTGAGTTCCTGTAAAAGTTATATTCTAGATTCTGGTAATAAGAAATAACTGGGCCTGTGAAACAGCATAAGCAAGTCAGAATAAATCAAGAAGAGTGTGAAAGTTACAGCTGTAGAAGTGCATTGCAGTTTATATTTCACTAATTAACACCTATGAATACTAGTAGTACTGCAGCCGCAGCAAATCTGATGCAGCAGGAGGAGAATTTAGTCCCCCAGAGTTACATTTTGCTGCAGACCTGCACAGAACAGGCATTCTCATGCCCTGCCACCTGCATCTCTGTGGGAAAGAAAGTTGAGCCTCCTGCCACATAACTTTTATTCTTTAAAACAAAAGAGAAATAGGACAAAAGATGTTGAAACACGTTTATTAATTCTTCTTTTTGTCTCAGCCAATGCAACACACAAGGACAAAAATATGGTTCATACAGTTCCTCTGATGAATCATGATGCAGTAAACCAGAAAACATGTGCTCTGCTTGGGGTTTGCCTTATTAAGAGGAAATCAAAACATCTTCCATGAGGGAGGACACAGAGAGGTCAGATTCAGCATGCACACATTATGCTCTCACTTTAATCTTCAATATACTGAAATTCTCACTGGACCCAGGTAACAGCCCATAATGATCTCAATGCATTTTTCTTTTAAACTGTAGCTCATGATTGTTAAATAGCTATAAGGAATGTATTGTATACACGGGGTGGTGGTGAGAGAGAATATGCCAGGCTAAATTAACATGGGGGCAAGAATTCTTGATCAATACTATAATTCTATACATACTTACTGAGAAGTAATGCCCATTGGGTTTAATACGGGATAGTGGACATTGCAAGACTTACTCTTGACTAAAGATATACGGGACTGCATCATATAGTTGTGGTTTTGTGTCTACATACTCATTAAACTCCTCAGCACTTACTCCTGAATAAGCACTCATAAGAATACACTGCCTAAGAAACAGAACAAATGCTAGATTATATACAATAGCCTATAAAAGCTGTCTATAAATGCCAAAAACACATAATGATTCAGTGGTTTTAAGTCATGTGGAAGATGGGACAAGATTGTTTTCTGCAGTTCCAAAAACAGGACCTGAAGTAATGGATTCAGATTACAAGAACTGAACATTAAAAATTAAAACAGATCGCAGCCTCGATAGAGTTGCCCGGTTACAAAGAACGGAGGAGGGGGAGGAGTCGAGCTTTGCAACCACTATGGAGAAAACAGTTTCAGATTTGGTCTCCTCCATGAAAGGAATGCAAAGCCAGTTTGCACAGCTTCTCTCTAAAATGGATTTGATGTTAGAAGGGCATCAACAGATGAGTAAAGATTTAAAAAAATTTCAGGGAGAAATGACAGATATTAAGACGAGTTTAAATAAAACAGAGGGCAGGTTACAACAACTGGAAGATTTTCAGGGCAGCCTTGGCCAAGGTTTTCAGAGCAAAGTTGAAAAACAAGAGGAATCTATTAAGGATCTAAAGAGAAAGCTCATCTATTTTGAAGACAATGCGAGACGTAACAACATTAAAATAATGAACTTTAGTCAGAAGAAAGAAGTCAGTCTAAAACAAGAGGTAATAGACTGGATTAACACAGTGATGAACTCTCAACATGTGGCTGAGGAAGATATTGAGAGGGTTCATTTTGTTGGAAAACCTCAAAGAGACAGAAGACCTATAATAGTGAAATTTTTCAATTATAACAAGAAAAATCAGTTCCTCAAGGTCATTAAAGAAAAACCTGAAGTGTTAGTTTACAGATCAGACCCAGTTCAGATCTATCAGGATTTAAGCTCTGAAACTATTCAATGGAGGAAAACAATGAAACCTATTACTTCAATCCTAACTAAGAATGGCAAGAGATACAACTGGGGTTATCCTGTTTTTTTGAAAATATGGAAGGATGGAACCCTACACAAAATACACTCTTTTGACGAAGGAAAACATTTGTTATTGGCTTGGGGAATTTGGGACCAGAGTGTGCAAGAGACAAGCAAGCAAGTAGCTCTGTAAGGACAGCTGATTTGGAAGATACCCTCAGAAGATTTTTTTTTATTTTTTTTATTTTTTTGAAAAAAAATTTGATTGGAAGAGACTAAGGGAACCATTGGATGTTGATATAATCTGGCTTTTTCCCCCCTCCTATTTTCTTTCTTTTTTCCCCTGCCCATTGTCCCCTTTTCCCTTTTTTTTTTAAGACAGTTAATTTGAAAAAGAAGACACCATTAGAATTTTTTTTTGATTTTTGAATTTTTTTTTTTTGATTGGAAGAGACTAAGAGACATTATAGGATGCTGAAATAATCTTTTTTTTTCTCTCCCTAATCTCCCTACTTTTTTCCCTCCTGCCCATTGCCCCTTTTTTCCTTTTCCCCCCAATTTCCCTCCTTTTTTCTTCTTTTTTCTCTTCTCCTCTCTCTTTTCTTCTTTTTTTTTTCTTTTTTTCTTTTTTCTTTTTTCTTTTTGGTAAGGGGGGGAATTTTGGGGAAAACTCTGGTTTTTTTTGTTTGTTTGTTTGCTTGTTTGTTTAACCTTTCTTCCTTTTTTATTTTCTTTTTTTTTTAATAAACAAAGAACTTGTGTGTTGGTTTTGGGGTTTTTTTCCCCTTTTTCTAATTATAAGCATGTGTTTTACAAGTATGTGCACACATATATGGGTCTAAAAAAAGAAGGAAGAAAAAAAAGAAAGGGGGGGAAGTTTTGGTTATTGTTATTGGTTTGTTTTGTTTTGTTAGTGCTCTGGATTGTCCGATTGAGATGGGATTGAATAAATAAAAAAAGGGAAGGCATTTGGATATATATATGTGAATAAATATATGATGTGGGGTGAAAAGGAGGTGGAGGTTCGGCTGGGGTCCAGACTGGTGGGAGTGGCGTCTCCCCCCCTCCCAGATCGCGTGTTTAACACTAGTGAGATGCGGGGAAGCTGGAGGGAGGAAAAATGTTTATATGTAGGGAGGAAGGGTAGGGATAGAGAATTAGAAAGAGGTGAATTTAATTTTTTTAGTTGTTTTTGTTTATGTTTTGGGAATTGCACAAAGGGACCAACTAAGAAGCAAAAGATTGAACAGATATGGGGAAAAACATAAGAGTAGCCACTTTAAATGTGAAAGGCCTAGGAGCTGTATTAAAGAGAAGGAAAATAGAATTATTATTAAAAAAAAGTAGAGTTGACATTATCTATCTACAAGAGACACATCAATTAAAGGATGGAGTCAATGAACTGAAATTGCAAAATATACATATATATGAAAAAACATTTGGGACATCTAAATCTAGAGGGGTAGCAATATTAATATCTAAACATTGTGAATTTGTAGTAAAAGAAATAATAAAAGATAGTAATGGCAGATATTTGATAATCCAAGGACAAATGGGGGAAGAAGAATACACATTAGTAAATGTGTATGCACCGAATATGAATCAAGGAGAATTTTACAAACATGTCATTAAAGAAATGGAAAAAGTTAGGAAAGGATATGTGATTATGGCAGGAGATTTCAACATGGTCTTAGATAAGTTGAAAGATAAATCTACACATAAAAAAGATGAATTGCATAAAAGGGATACCCCCCTAAGTAAGATAATAAATACTACCGATCTGAAAGATATATGGAGAGAATTGAAGGGAGATGAAAGGAGGTTTACATATTATTCTGCGGTACATAAAAGTTACTCTAGAATAGATTTTATGTTTATATCACAAAATTTAATTTCAAAAGTAGTAGACACAAATATTAATGTGATAAAGATAACAGACCATGCATTGATGGTGATGGAAATAAAAGTGAAGAAAGATTATAGAGAAGCTAGGAGATGGAGGATAGACTCCAATATTCTTCAACATACAGAGGTGATAGACAAAGTCAAGAAAGAATGGTTGGAAATATGGTCATTTAATGAAGCGGGTGGGAATAAAATAGGCGTGTTATGGGACACCATGAAAGCTGTTATGAGAGGAATTGCTATAAGAGAATCTTGTAGATTAAAAAGATTGAGAGAAGGAAATGTAAAAAGGATTGAAGAATCATTAAAGGATTTAGAAACTAAATATTTTATAGATAGAGACAATAAAAAATTATTAGAGATACAAGCTAAAAGAAAGGAATTGGAAAGCTTAGAATTAGAAAAAGTACAGAGGGACCTGATATACACTAAAAGGAATTTTTTTGAACATAGTAATAAAAATTCAAAACTTTTAGCTAGAATGGTTCATACTAAAAGAACAAAAAACAACATTGGTGTGATTAAAGATAAAACAGGAAAAAACTGCAGTTTAATGAAAGAAAAATTAAAGATTATACAAGATTTTTATCAAAATTTATATAAAAGTAATAGTGCATCAAAAGAAGATATAGAAACTTATATTAAAGAAAATGTTAAGAGTGAAATATCAGAGAACGATAAAAAAGACTTAGATAAAGAAATAAAAGAGGAAGAGATTATAGAGATAATTAATAAACTAAAATATGGTAAAACCCCAGGTTTTGATGGATTAGGTTCGGAATATTATAAAACCTTTAAATCAATATTGATCCCTAAATTAAAAATGCTTTATAATGAAATCTTGGAAGGAGAGAGGATACCAGATTCATGGAAACATTCATTGATAACTCTTATCCCAAAACCTAATAAAGATCTAACAGACCCAAGTTCATATAGGCCTATTTCTTTACTAAATCAGGATGCAAAGATATTTACAGCAATACTTGCAAATAGAATTAATAAATTTATTATAAAATATATCAAAGAGGATCAGAATGGTTTCTTGAAAGGTAGGCAAATGGAAAACTTAACAAGGAGGGTCTTGAATACTATACATAATATAGAAAAAAATAAACTGAAGGCTGGCATTTTATCATTAGATATATTTAAAGCATTTGATTGTGTGGAATGGCCAACGTTAAAGATTTTGTTAAAGGGTTGGGGTTTTGGAAAAAAGTTTAGGGGGATAATAGATCAATTATATTTAGAGAATACCTCTGTAGCAATAGTTAATGATGGGATGACAGACCAAATAGCTCTTGGCCGAGGTACTAGGCAAGGTTGTCCTCTCTCTCCAGTTCTGTTTTGCCTGGTTATTGAAATGTTGGCAAATGTAATTAGGAACGATGATTTAATTGAAGGTATAGGAGAAAAGAAGATAAAGATTAATTTATTTGCGGATGATTCCTTATTGACAGTGAAAAACCCGTTAGAATGTATAGATAAAATTAAAACACACTTAGAAAAATTTGGAAAAATAACCGGATTAAACATAAACTGGCAAAAATCTGACTTAATGTTGTTTAATTATAGTAGAATAGAACAAGAAAAGTTTACTGAAAAACATGATTTTAAAATATGTAAAACAATTAAATACTTAGGAATAGATTTAGCGAAAAATATTCAAAAGATAAAGGATTATAATTATAACAAACTAAAGGAAGTAATTAATAAGAAACTACAAGAATATGATAAGTTCAAATTATCTTGGTTTGGAAAGATTGCATTGGTAAAAATGAAAATTTTACCAAAAATTAATTTTCTATTCAGAATGTTACCAATGCAGTTAACAGAGGATGAGTTGAAATATTGGCAAGGAATAGTTAACAAATATTGTAATGGAGGGAAGAAATCTAGAATAAATAAAAAGTATTGGTATAAAACAACAAAAAAAGGTGGTATAGGTTTACCAAATATAAGAAACTATTATTTAGCTAACCAACTGAGGTTTATTGGTGAAATTATATATAATCCGGAAAGGTTAATTTGGTGGGAAATGGAATCATCAGAATTACAAGGAAATATAGAAAAATATTTATTTGCTAAAGGTAAGAAAGACAAAATAAGTCAAGTTAATAATCCCTTTTTAAAGACACTGTTAAATATATGGTATAAGTATAAAAAGAATTTATGTTCATCATACTCTCCATTTAGATTAGTGACAGAAATAGAAGATTTTCCTACCAATATGAAGGTGTATATGGATTTATTTAAAGAAGAAAAAGTGATTAGACTGAAAGATTGGCTGTATAAAATGAGATCGATAGATCAAATGAAACAAGTATTTCAAAACAAGACTATTTCATGGTTGAACTATGTACAACTGGAAAGATGGACTAAGGAATGGGCAAATAAATATAATAAAGGTAGAGAACACACAAAATTTGAGCAATTTTTATTCTCATATGAGGACATTCAGATGACTGACTCAATAAAAGGTGCAGTGAGTAAAATTTATTCACTTCTTAATTTAGAGGAAGAAGAAAGTGAGAAAGAAGGATTGAAATTGGTGTGGGAACAAGATATTGGGAAAAGAATAAATGAAGAAGAATGGAGGAGGATATGGAAAATGAGGATTTTAAGATTGATGTCAGTAAGAATAAAGGAAAATTTTTTTAAACTTAGTTTAAGATGGTATTTAACACCAGTAAAATTAAACAAAATCAACACCAGTCATCCGAATGTCTGCTGGAAATGTGAGAAAGAAGTTGGTACATACTTTCATATGTGGTGGGAATGTGAAAAGGTACAAAGTTTCTGGAGACAAATTTTTAAAGAATTAAGTTGTATCTGTGGAAAAGATATAGAATGTAAGGCTGAGATTGCTTTGTTATCAATATATGAGAATGTGGAATATGACAAAATGATTAAAGAATTGATAACTACTTTAATAACAGCAGCTAGATTGATTATTGCTAGACAGTGGAAATTAAAGACTGAATTACAAATTGAAGAATGGTATAAAGAAATATGGAATATAGCACTAAATGATAAATTAACTTGTAATTTAAAGATGAAGAAAGGAGAGTTGAAAAAGAATAATTTTTATGTAATATGGGGCAAATTTTTGGAATATGTGTTAATAAGGGGAAAAGGGAGAGCTCCAAATCAAGAATCTATGCAGTTCTGGAGAGGAGGACAATAGAAGAAGAAGAATGAGAAGAAGAAGAAAAAGAAGAATATGGCAAGAGGTCCCGTATATGGTGGTGGGGAACACTGTTATTGTGTTGTAAGTGTATATGTTTTATGTATATGATTTTTTTGTTATAGTTATAAATAAATAAAAAAAATATTTAGAAAAAAAAAAAAATTAAAACATTAAATATTTAAAGGAGCTTCCTCACAGTAAGAGCTTTTTCCACTGTGAAATATACAGCCTAGGAAGATGGGCAACTCTCCTTCAATGGAGATTTTTAAACAGAGGTACAGCAGTCATCCATCAGGGAGGCCTTAGCTGAAGATTTTCTGCTCTGGCAGGCAGTTGGACTGGATGACCCCTGTGGACTCTTCTAGAACTGCAATTTTGTGACTGTTTCTGTCTTCTGTGCTGCTATGAAATGCCTTCTAGGACGGAGAAATTAATTTCCTATCTAGTTTCATTCCTTGAAGTACATACACAACACATGAACTTTGCAGGTGAAATTTAGTGCTTAATATTTCATATTCTTTTACCTATGTAGCCAGTAACTTGAATATTGCTGCATATTCCAAAATACTATTGTTCTTTAAAACAGACCAGAGCAATTAAGATTCAGTTAGTCATATCCACTTTCTGTAGTATAGCTGAAATAGTTTTAGAACCATCTGCATGAGAATTATAGTGTTTGCCCTGAGTGATTTGGTTCTTAGCTATCTTATATATATATTTTTCCTTGCTGTGTATTCTGACCACATGAAAAGGCAACAGGGCACTAATACCTTTAGTAGTTGTGTGAATGACGGAATCTCAGCAGGTAAAATGGGCAAGGCTGCCACACAAGCTATAGAAGTCCTATCCTCCTTTTCAGATTTGCTTGGGGGCTAATGTGCCTGACCTTGCTTGCATTTGCACTGCTTTGCAGCTATGCCTTTAAGTCAGTCTTTCCTGAAACTACAGATAATATATGTAATGTGAAAATAATTAAGCAGCAATGAGAGCAACCATTTAGGTACTGCAAGAGAAATAGGATGGAAGAAAACTACCAGATTAGGTACCACTTAAGAACATACTTCAGTACTTCTGAAAGTACTGTGGTATTCCTTTTTGGCACAAAGTTTGCAATGAATGATTTATCTGTTAAAAGATTAGATTCTTCCTGCAAACATTCTTCATTTCCCTCAAGTTTTTAAAAAGCAGAGATGTAATAGATCTACAATAAGATAAAAAGCCTCTCTCTGTTTTAGGAGATATTCCATCTAATCTACTCCAGGTACTAAGTTAGTTAGGCATCCTTCAGTCTCAAAAGACTATGGTAACATGCTCTGTATGGAGGACATGGAACAGCGTCTAGTGTGGCTGAGGAGGCCAATTCGAGAGCGACAATCTCTTTCACACTGAAGACAAATCCAGTTGGCCCCCTGTCCAGCTCCCTGGTTTTGCTGCTTTTGTGACTTCCTCTTTGCCTTAGCTTGCTGGGCAAGGGTATCTTCAAATTGGGAGAGGCCGTGATGCAACGCCTGCCTCCAGGCTGAACGCTCAGATGTCAGGGTTTCCCATCTGTTGAGGTCCATTCCCAAGGCCTTCAGATCCTGCTTGCAGATATCCTTGTATCACGGCTGTGGACTCCCTCTGGGGCGATTTCCCTGCACTAATTCTCCATACAGGAGATCCTTTGGAATCCAACCATCAGCCATTCTCACGACAATTCAAATCATATAAGCAGCAGGATCCATGTTATTAAATCATAAGTGAAAACCTTTTATTTTCAAGGTGCATATTATCCTTCTATTCATATTTATAAACTCTATAAGAATATTTTTCTGCCTTTTAAAAAAGCTACCATATTTCGTTCTGAGTGGGACCATTCATGAATTTTAACAAAAATTTACTTAAACTGACCTCTATGCAAGGTCAGCAGCTCTGTCCTATATTTCATCTTGTTTTCATTTGTAATGGTTTGTTGCCAATTTCACTTTGCATTTTCGTTTTAACCTGTATTTCATCCAGAATTTTGGTTACTGAGTACTTCATGAAAGAAAGAAAAAACTAAATAGGTTTACCTATGAAAAAGTTACAATGCACTCAGAAGCAAGTCTCAATGTAACTTTACCTTATGTAAGTATGCACAGGATTACAGGTTTCCATGTCTTTTACAACAGCATTGATTGTTTTTAAGTAGTGTGCAGGCCATGCCATCGATTTAAACACATCTACAAACCCAAACTAATCCATGGCAATTACAACACCACAACACATTTAAGCTTGTGCTGCATACAAACATTCAACAACAACTCTTTCTGGCTATAATTTTAGTTCAAAATTAGGTCATTCATTAGGTCATAGCCAAGGTTACAAACATGAAAATAAAAACACTAGATGAAGATTTCCTTTGTTCCTCTTTGAAAAGGTGCCAAATATAACACTTGAAATGTCATTTAAAAGAAGGGGGTGTTTTTTTTTAACTGTCTTAGCTTTCAAATCAATTTGTTTCCTGTTACTATAACTCCGTTTTTAAATAAAAACATTGATTTTTAAAATTTTCCAGGATAAAATAAACCCATAAAATAAACCCATTATTCTTCTCTAAACACCCTGCAGCTATATAAGCTAAATTATTGTTTATTACTATCCCTGTCGTCCAAGCAAGATTCATTTAGAGGGCATCATAGCAAATGTATTTCTTCAAAAGAGCTTGGTTTTCAGCATCTCTCTCTAAATACAGGGCTCAAATCAGCAAGGGAGGACATACATTCAGAAAAGAAGGGGGGGAAGAATTACAATGTGTGGAATGAGAAGCAAAAGAAATAGTACTACATTTATGTGTATAAAAATGGTAATAAAGAGACAGTTCAGTCAAAAATACTTACAAACTATCTTTGAACTGTAGCAACTTTGTTCCAAGTGGCCAGAGTTTGAGTATTTTTCAAGAAGAAACACTGTCAAGTTCCACGCAACAGGTTTCTCTGTTATCTGGCTATACTTTGTATTCAGCAGCAGTTAAGGATAGTGCCATCACCACACAGCAAACATGGCATGGTGAGGAGAAGAGGTACTGTATGAAACCTATAAATAATTTTGTATCCATCATTGCCCTCTATAAAATAATTTCCATAAGGAAATCAAAGAGGTTTCTGTCCTTTACTGTACTCACTCTCAGCTCCCCCCGTGCTTCAGTTCATTATATTTGATTCCTTCTAATAAAGCAACCAGATCCACAGGAATCCAGACGCAAGCATGGTGAGAAATAATGTAGGAAGTTTTGTTTTGTCTTTCTTTTTTTAAAATCCCTTTTATTAGTCAGTGGTTCCAGTGATGAAATCAGAAAAAGGAAGGAAGATCTGTGTTTCTTCATTGTTTTATTTAGTTTTGTGTCCAAGGTTAACATGTGATAAAATTTCCACTTGTAAAGAAATAATTTTTGACTTAATTCCAAAACAAAGAACAAACTATTTATTATGTGGGGAAAAACAGGCTTCTGGATCTACAGCAGTCTCTAACAGGTTTCCACAAACAATATGAGGGCCATTGCTTCTAGTAGCTTGTATCCAAAGGTTGAAGTTTTAAAATTAAACACAAGCAAACATTCCTGTGCAGATAACTAAAATCTAGAAATAATCAACAAAAAGAGCAGGGATATTGGGGTAGGATCCTTGGTACTTTTCTAAATGTCCAAAAACATCATATATACAAGCAGCTGTCCCCTTATGATTTGTGCTATGCCATTCTGCAAGAACAGATTGCATGTGAGCAAAACTAGACACGGGGATGAGTATAAAAATGAATCATGATATTCGTTGAATATTGCTGATTCAAGACATATTCATCCCTTCCTATTCATGAGATCTGGAGATCCCCATGGACATACAGGGATGAATTATATTTATATTTTGTCCAATCGTTTCTCTGCCTATACCCACATGGATGAGCTGATCTGTGTGGGCATAAGCTGAGAGAAGAAACCTGATTGAAGGGAATCAGCCCCACTGTCATTATGAACAGCAGGGGTGGATGTTCCCTTCAGTCAGGCTTCCACTCTCTGCCTATGTCCATGCAAATCACCTATTCCTGCATTTGTACTGGATCCCAGAGACAACCAATAAGCAAAATAATCAACAATGCTTGTACGCATCAAGCCATTAAAGGTTTTCTTATTTAGCTGCACACAGGTCACCGCAATCGATTAGCTTCAGTAAACTTCTATTGACTTTGAATTGTGTTAACATTTTTTTTTATTTTATTTTTTTTGCTGAATGGCAACTTCAGATGGAGCCTAACATTTAAAAATAATATTAGTGATAGATTATGACTGGGGCAAGCATGGTTCCCTTGAAATTCTGGGGGGAGGTGCACTCTGCTCCAGTCCATCAGCTGCCCACACATATTGTAACACATAATCTACCTTTTCTGTCAGTCTTTGTCTCAACATAGAATTTCCACATTACTTCTTTAAAGCTGTTACTCTGGCTTAGCAAGCAGTATGACTCCCTGGTAACACATATCTTATTTATATCCCATTTGGGTTGCTGTAATATGCACTACTGTCACCTTTGGACATCTTCAGTGGGCCCAAGATGCTGAAGGTAGACTTCTGGCCAGAGATGGTTACAGGAGGAACAAAAAATCCTGGTTACTTCAGCCTTAGTGGCTACTGGTCCTTTTCCAGGCACAATTCAAAACATTGGTTTTTATCTTAAGTCTTAAACCACTTGGGTCTGGAATACATATGAAGGACTGTATCTCTCTATGTCAACCTCCCCCATTTCTCTCAATCCCATTAACTTTACTGGCATGCTAGATGTGAACATAGGAGAAGGCCCTTCCAGTGGCTGCTCCCAGGCTGTGGAACTCTCTCCCACAGGAGTTCCTTTTGCCACAGCGGGCAAAAAACCATCCTTTCCCATTAGACTTTTAACATGTAAAGCATTGCTGAAGAAGGAATTTTAAGGGAAGACATCTTCTTTTATCTTTTAAATTTAAAAAAGTTTGGAAAGGATTTTATTCAGTAGTTTTTAAATAGTTAATATATGTAATTATTTAAACAATATCATGTTTAATACTTGTATTTGCTTTAATATTTGTGCTTTTACACCACTGGTAAGCCATTTTGTATCCCTCTACAGGGAGAAAAGTGGGGTAGAGAATAATCAAGTATGCAGACAAACAAATGAATAAGCACATTTTAGGGCAGTTCGAAATTAGGCCATTTTTGTTCCAGTATGTTATCTTAGTTGGAACAAAAGATCCTGCCCCAATATCAAAAACCAAACAAATTGGTTGGGACATTTTTTTGTCCAAGCTGTTTGTTGTTGCTGCTGTTGTTTGTTTGTTACATGATGTATGTCTGAAATTTTGAGTAACTGAGTAGAACTGAGCAGGTGACAATGCTGCAGAATGCCTATGTTCTGGGTGGAGTCTGCAAGAAAACATGGCTCTAGGGGAATAAAATGCATCTCCTGGTTCATGAAGAGTTCAAATGAACTCCAAATAAGCAATTTAATTCCTATTGATTGCAAAGCAATTGGAATAAATGGGGTTTAAAGATACTTCACATAGGCTGGAATCTGGATTGTACCAAATACTATCAAGCTTCGGATGAAGACTACCAAAATGTTTTATAAATGAAAACCAGAGCAGTATGATTATTCCATACTTTCCTATTAGTGGTGCTTTCACAATCTAAAAGTTTGTATCACCCTATCCTATTCCTTTCATACTGCAACCATTTATTTCACACTACTGTCAGCACCACTGAAGCAACATCATAAGCAAAATAAGTGCTAACAAAACAAAACTGACAATTTTAGTGTGACTGAAAGATAGAACTGTTGAATTGGAAGGGATCCTAAAGGTCAACTAATACTATGTATTGCCAGTGCAGGAAAACACAGCAAAATTTTCCCTGACAGATGGCCATCCAACTTCTGCTCAAAAGCCAACTCCTTCTATTTCATGGTGATACAGCAACTGCCATCAAGAAGTTTTCCCTAATGTTTATTTAGAACAGCCTTTCTTTTAATAGATTTAATTGTTCAAGATCTATCCCCTGTAACAGCAAAAAACAAGCTTACTCCATCTTCCATAGGACAATCCTTCAGATATCTGACTATACCTATTATATCACCTATCAGGTTATATCCCAATCTTCTCTTCTCTAGCATAAGCATCCATTACTCCCTGAAGCATTTCTCATAGGGCTTGTTTTACTTGATAGCCTTCTTAAACTAATTCTGCAACAACATTTGGCTCTATGGAAATAAAATGGATCTCCTGGTCAGAACTGGACATAAAACTACTGTACAAATGAGGCCTGATCAAACTGCTGGATAGCTCAGTGATTAAGCATCTGGCTGTGGAGACAGATGTTGGAAATTCGATTCCTCACTGTGCCTCCTTGACAGTGGCTGGACTCAATGATCCATCCAGCTCAGCAGTTCTAAGATTATTATATTATTATTTTTAGAGTAGTAGTACTATTACTTTCTTAGATCTCAACACAATGCTTTTGTTGCAGCCTAGGACTGCATTAGCTTTTTTTAAAATTGCCACTTTGTTACACACATCTTTAGTTTGTGGTCTAATAATTAATTCATAGGGTGCTATAAGTCAGAAGTGATTTGATGACACATAATGAACATCTAGACAGCATTGCTGTCAAGAGCCCTCACACACACTGCTGTCATCAGAAGATACTTGATGGCACATAACAATGACTCTTTTAGACTCTTTTCACATAGACTGCATTTTATTTTTCCATCCTACATGTAGAATTTTACATTTCCCTTTGTTGAAATTTATTTTCTTTGTTTTGTTCCAGCTCTCCAAGCCTGAATCAGAATCATGATTCTGTTTTCTCAGGTATTTGCTTGCTAGCTCTCCTTGTTTGATGTCATCTGCAAATATGTTGAGTCTCCCCTCTGTTCCTTCATCCATCATAACAAACATCACCAGGCTAGGGTAGAACCTGGTGGCAACCCACTTGCCACTTCTCTCCAGAATGATGATGATCCATTGATGAATATCCTTTGGTTAGTTTGTTAACCAGCTACAAATCCACCTAAAAGTGGATGCATCTCTGCTCACTATATCTATGTTATGTGCAACCTGAATGTATCACAGACAACAATTTTATGATTAAATACACTAAATTCCAACATGTATCATTAAACAACATCTCACTTTTTCTAAAGGAAAACTGATGCAGCACACACACACATACACACACAAAGCAAGAACTTCACAATTTATATTTAAGGTTTCAAATATCTCCCTCTTCTGGGTGTACTGGATGACTTTTGTTCTGATTCTCTTTAAGATTATGTTAGCTGTGTTCAAAGATCTACATAATGGGCTGAATGATAAAAGAACGAATAAATGTTACTCACTGCTAGAGAATGATGTAATTTCCACCTACAAAACTTCAACAATAAACCTATAAATAGTACTGGAAAAGGTGTTGTTATAGGACCAGAGTTTTTATAAATCAGCCTGTAAACAGATAAATCAAACAGATAAATCCATTTTATAAATTCTTTAAAATGAAACAAATCATTTGTTACCCAGTCATATTACAAATCTTCAGCAGCAAAAGTCTTATTGAAGAACTAAGGTTAGTTGAAACAGATGTTTGTGTTTCATAACAAAAGCATTTGAGATCAATATATTTCCAAAGCTCAGTATTTTATTTTAGAACTGAAATTCCATCCAGATGATAAAAATTCATCAAAGATGATTGTAGAGAGTGTAATGTAATCTGGCTTTCCATCGACTGATACAGCCAAGAATGTATTTGTCAGCCTACACAGGCTTAGCTGCATTTGGCAGGGTTGACCAAAAATTCAATCTGTTATTAGCAACACAAAATTCTTGAAATAATTTGTGTGGGCATTGCCCATGCCATGCAACTGCTAAATAAGGACTTTTAAATTTCAATACATTGTACATGTTGTCGGTGTTGAATTCTCCCCCCCCCACCCCAAGATGTGGTCCTCAAGGCTTATGTGAGAAAAAAGTACTCTATGAGAGAATAATCTCACACTGTTCTCAAAGTCATAAGAACTTTTCTTTTATAAACTTCAGACAGCACAGTAGAATAGTAGGATAAAAGTTGCTGGGTATGTGGGTTATATTGCACTTGCATTAAAACAGCTGTCTATTTGAATTCATTATAAATTTAAATTGGTTGTCAGTCAGTCCTGACTTGGTCCACTCTGATAAATGTGTTGTGTGAATCAGTTACTTTTGGCTATTCTCCAAACACTACATGCAAAAAGTAGATGACAACTTGTCATAATAGCACAACCACCACCATCTTTAAAAGGAATGACTGAAGATTAATATATTGAGATTTTTAACACTTTTTTTCCCTTGCAAACCATTTTCTTGAACTCTGCCTACAGATTGCATCTTCTGCCATGCTGAACGGCAGAAACAAACACCTTGCCATCTTTCAATGGATCTGTACTTGAGATTTGAATCAGACACTGAATATAATTCATTTTGTACTGTGAAATGCCTTGTATGATATGAGAAGCCAAGAGAAAAATTACTGGTAAACATTTTGTTGAAATTATTAACTAAAGGTTCTGATCTATAGTTGTCCATCTGGCACAGAAAAAGCTTTGTATACTTTAGCAGGAAGGAAATTGGGGAACAAAATGGAAAAGATCAGTGTGTTTAATGCAGGGAATTTTTTGCTGTAATGGAATAGAACTTTATATTTTAAGTTTATTTTATTGTATTGGATAGCATTGAAAGTAAATCCCTATTTTATTTTAACTGTTTTATTTTACTACTATTTATAATGGAAACGTCACATAGGAGCTATGAAGGCCAATGACTAATACAAAATAGTTGCTGTTGCATGCCATACATAGCATATTTCTCATGTGTGAACTCTTTGTGTTTCATTATGCTTTTCTATGACAGCAACACCTAGGCTTGGGCTTTAATACCTGTCAAAATATTTCATATGATGTAAACAATACATTCTTCAAACTGTCATTATGATATTGCCCTTATGCCATCCTGTTGACATCATCTGCCAAATCTTTGAAAGCTACCCCAAACACATGTGTGTGTATGTAATGTACTTGGAAGCGCATCTGCTGGCTTCCCCCTGACCTCTGTGTGATCATCAGAACTTTCGAACAGAGCATAAACATTTGCAAACCCATACACAGATAAGAACTGTTTAAATATAGCCTTTCTTGGGAGGTTCTGATGTTCATGTTGACATCAATGGTGAATAATCACCACAGTCTTCCCACCGCATGTACCACTTTTGCATGCCATGTTA
This sequence comes from Pogona vitticeps, assembly GCF_051106095.1. Taxonomy (NCBI): domain Eukaryota; kingdom Metazoa; phylum Chordata; class Lepidosauria; order Squamata; family Agamidae; genus Pogona; species Pogona vitticeps. The sequence continues at coordinate 182,147,367 of NC_135786.1, forward strand.
CATAAGTAGGCCTTGCTAGTGGCTATCCTGACTTACGTAGATTGTTTGCTAGGGACATATGCCTCATATGCCAGAAACTAATTAAGTGGTGGTGGTGGGGAATCTCTCCCCCTTCCCCAAAATGAATGGTTGGGAAACTATTCTAGCACTTGGAAGACTTCATCCCTCCACAACACCTGGCTGTTCTTCTGCCAAAGCAATATAAAACATGTTGCTTATACAGTATACTGTCCCATAGGGCTTAAAGCCTTATCTGGCCAGTTTATAATTAAATTATGCAGGCTATACATAGCCATTTCTCTATAAACTGTGTACTCAGTTTATAGAGAACTTCAGTTTATAGAGAACCTTACCAACCTCAGAAGGATGGAAGGCTGAGTCAATTTTGAGCTGCCTACCTGTGCCCATCAGGATCCAACTCAGGTTGTGAGCAAAGTCTTTGACTGCAGTACTGCAGTTTAACTACTGCACCAGATGACATGTCGTTGTCTGTCTGGTAGACCTATCTCTGAAACTAGCTTTCTTGGGAACTTTGATCTAAATATTCAACTGGAAGCTATTCAGAAAAGGAGAACAGTGGGATTTTGGGATTTAGCCCAGAAAAGTAGACAATTAAAAGATAATAACAGTAATAAAAACATTAATTTTAACATGTTCATGAGGCATGAATGTGAGTTACTGAGGGCTGTTTCTAAAGCAGAAGGGGTAGATGAAAATGAAGGCAGGTTTCTTGTACCTTTAATGGTTGCTTAGCTTTTAATGAAAGCAACACTAGTGGGATGAGGATCCCCTATGGCAATTTGGCAGCAATTTTCAACAAAGGTTTTCTCCCTCCATCCCAAGTTTACAAAGGCCTCATTGGGGCAAAAGGGAGACCTAGGGAGCTTCTGAACCTAAAACCAGGTAAAAGGACACTTTTAATTAGTTAAATGAAATGTTACCAGCACCAGAAAATGTCATCACCTAATTTGTGTCACTGTAACTTCATGCAAACAGGATTTTGTTACAAGGTACTGATATATTATCATTATTCACCAAAGAGAAATGTTACGTGTAACTGTTTTCCTTGTAAGGTGTTAATTCCAAGCCCTGCTGCCAGGCCAGGGGAAAATAATTAAATGAATCTCTAAGGGATGAGCAGATGCTGAAGATGACCCTCAAATCTTGTAATTATTCTTCAATAGCATGGAAATGGCAATACATTTCCAAGTGATAAAACAGGTTATGCAATAACAATTGACTTACAGATAATAATCTGAAAGATATTGAACAAATGAAGAAAATTGCACACACACAAACAAATACACATATATCATGTAAAAATTGTGTTAAAAGATTTGTCATTTGAACTTTGTTTACAGTTGTAGGCATGCTAGATTTCAGATCAGAGAACCCAACGGCATATAGAGCCTCGTGGCATGGTAGTTAAACTACTGTACAGCAGCCAAAACTGTAATCACAATCTCGGGTTCAAACCCAGGTAGCCAATTCAAGGTTGACTCAGCCTTTCATCCTTCTAAGGTCAGCAAAAAGAGTACCCAGCTCGGGGCAATGTGTAGCCTGCATAATTAACTTGTAAACCACCCAGAGAGTGCTTGAAGCACTATGGGGTGGTACATAAGCAGCACACTTTGCTTTTAGCAGCATGAACAATAGCTGTTAGTGGAAGCACATGTCCAGGAAACAAAAAGAGTCTCACCCATGAGCAAGGGAAATGAAGAGATGTCATTCGGAGCAAAATCCTTAATCACATGAAGTTGTAGGGTTAACACAATTCTGAATAATGTTTAAAATGAAAAAAAAGAGACTGTATGACTATTCCATGTTTTCCTCCACAACAAATATGTTAAGAAAAATATATGTAAACTAGTGAGAACAGAAGAGAGTTTTGAATAGAAGACATCATCTGGATTCTTTGTAGAAAAATCAATGGTTTTGGTTATGATTACATCATATAACCTTATGTAGAAGCACCTATAATTTCTGAAGTGTGCAAAAATAAGTGGATTCAGATGAAAACAGAACTGATGCTAAAACTGCACTTAAATATCACAGCTGGTTCTCCTGAAAGAACAATCAGATAAGACTTTTCCTTGTGTTCACTCTGCATTTTCCAACTCTTAGAAGCTTCCTTTCAGAAATTCTCTTTCCCAGGTGTATGTTTTAACTTGAGTTAACTTTACATTTCCTAGTTTTTTACAATTTCCCTTTTAAAGATAATTTCCTTAACCTTTTCTTTCTGTAAGCAAGAAACACACATTTCTTTAAATCATTAACATGATTCGTGACATGAGAATTACACAAATTGCATAATTAAAAGCTTCATTTCTTTGTTTATCAATAAAACTTCACTCCCTAGTACCTAAATATATGTGAACTTTGGTAACCACTCTGTCCCACCAAACCTGTTTTGAATGTCTTCATAAAACAGATGAACAGACAGAAGAGTAGAAGAAATATGCTCCTTTATATATTGTTACTGCTCTCATTCCTGACTATTAATTATGTATTGGCTATGCTTCCAACAACATCTATAGTCCAACAAAATCGTGCCCTCTACATCCATACTAAGCAATCAAAAGAAATTCTAACAACATCCTTCAATACTACAATATGTTCCTTATATGTATAAGATTGATGCTTTTACATCATCTAAAGTTGCAATCCACAGCTCTACTGCAAGCAATGAATGATATTTATATGCATGGGGGACCTTATGCATAATTTAACCCATGTGAAGGGTCTGACTTTTTTCCAGGCATCTTCAACTATCATTTAATCAATGTATAGTAAGTGACATTATTAAAATGAATGAAGGGCAGCTGGCCAAATGTTCAACCAAACAAGTTGATGAAAAAGACAGTGCCAGATGTTTCCCATAAGCTCTGCATAAGAAGGCACCAGGGAAATCAGCAGGGGTACATTGTTAAAGAAACCAGAGAAGCCAACTCTAGTTTCAACCATAACATAAAATTCTATAAAGACCATAAATACTGCATTCCTTAATGAGAGACTCAAAGGAAATGTCATGGATGTTTCTAAAACTTACATGCAAAAAGTGAGTCTACTATTGTCTCCTTTATTTATAAGCAATGCCTTCTGCATGGTTTAGTAACAGTCTGCACCTAACTGTATCAAAGTGTTTTTAAAATTATTGCCATGAAACCAATTTAGATTCTGTTTTGGGAAATTCCACAATCCTTGCTGAGATGATAGGTTTCTAAGGCCAAACACAAAATCAAATCAAAAGTGTGCAAGCTTTTGAAAATACTTTTTCTTCTTTGGGCAAGATAGCAATCAAAAGTGGCAGGGGTGGGAGAGGCTACATCTTAAGTCCCTATCCATTGTATGTACAATGTAAATTCTGCTTGCTCTTTGTTTATCATTTCTTTATCTCCCTCCTTCCTCCTCCTTTATATTCTGCACCCTAAAGACTTAACATCCAGCCTTCCCACCTTTCCCTTCTCTTCATTTGCTTTTAACTTTTAGCATGAAGAAGACATCATCTTTTCCAAAGCTTGCCTGATAAAGGTATCAACACAATATGGATTTGGGCATTCTTCAATGCCAGAATACCTACCCCTTCTTTTGTTTACTCTAATGATGAAGTCATGTGCTACTTTTCCTTCCAAACAACAGATGGTCTTCTCCATTTTTCTGTCTTAAGTTTTGTTTTACACTATCATATAGATTCAACTGATATCTGTTTCAGAATATTGATGTCCATTAAAAAAAATCGTTTTCAACAACTCTCTGTGCCAATCTTCCCCCACTTATAGCTGAACTATAGCTCCTATCATCCCAGGATAGCAATGTCAATGTTTGTGTGGGGTCATGGAAGTTGTAATCCAGCATATCTGGAAGGCATCGAAGTGGGAAACACTGTTCTGTCCCTTCAAACCTCTGGATATTTCTGGGAAATGTTATAGAAAGAAGTGCTTTTGTTTTGTTGTATTCCTGTCCCTTGAGGAAGTTGACAATACCATGAAATAAAAACCAGAAATGGCTAGTTTGGTATAAGAGGTGTGACATCATTTGTGTATCTATTTGATTTACAGGGCTAATTCAAGTGAACTTTACAAGTGAGCTTCTTCCTTGTGCTTCTTATATCACAGAGTTTACTGTATCCCTTTCTCCATTAGGTATACCAGTGGAGGAATGAGGGGGAGGAAAGAAGAGGATGAGCTTAAGTTCATTGTTTGTTCAAACAGACAATAGTTCCCTGGACCAGGAATACAGTGATGCCTTGCTTAGCGATTGCTCCATTGAGTGATGAAATCGCTTTGCTATGGACATTTGGCCATCGCTGGAGCGATCGCTTAGCGATGTCCTCTATGGCTAAAATTCGCTTTGCGATGATCGCGGGGGAGTGATCATGGCAAAGTGAACTTTTTTAAACAGCTGATCGGTGGTTCCAAAATGGCCACCACAAAAAGCAAAATGGCCACAGCTGTTTTGCCTTGCTGTAGAGGCACCCAAAATGGCTGCCGCTATGGAGGAATTTTGCTTTAAGGTAAGTTTTTAGCCCATAGGAGCATATTAAACGCATTTTAATACGTTCCTATGGGCTTTTTAAAATCGCTTAGCAATTAAATCACTTAGCGATGTTTTTTCTGGAACGGATTAACATCACTAAGTGAGGCACCACTGTATTTCATTTCATGTGGGCCACCATGTGAGCAAATGACACTTCTGGGGAAAGAAACCTCTGCAATATATAAATCAGTAAAATTAGAAGTAAATAAATGAAGGGTTTTTAAAAAGAAATTTATACAGTGTGTACTATAGAGTAAATGTTTAGACTTGAGTGAGCTGATAGGCATACTGAACTCTCTTTGGAAGAATAATTCTCTGGGAGCATTTCACTCAAATTACGACAAATGAATTTGATAATAACCCATTCTGACACATGCGCGGCTCATTTTCAATTAGCTTAATGGGCTCAGTTAAGGTAGAAAGGAACCCTGTCGGCATCTGCGCTTTATGAGAAACAATATGAGAGCAATAACTAAGTCAGCATGAATTATGTATCTTATCACTGGCATATAAAACATAAAAGACAAAAGAAACGATAAACCTAGCATTTAATTTATAATTTAATTCATTTATAGTGACTTTTGTAATTCTGAAATCAAAAGGATATGGCTATTAGGTATTGTTTCCTTTCAGATCTGCAGCATTTTTTCCCACTTGGATTTTACAAATTCTTTCCCTGCAGAATTTCCCCAAGGTACAGGGATTCCAAATTACTCTATTCTATTTGAATGCGGTACTGATGAATTAGTAATCTGTCCTTTGCATTTGTTCAGCTCATTATGTGTATGCAGCCTGCCAGTTTTAAATTCATAATGCTTGTATTTTCTGAATAGACACCAGCACATATACTCACTGAATGAATCGCAGCAGATGTACAGGATCACAACAGTATTCATGCAACTTACCCTCAGTGGGAATAAACATTTGTTCAGTACAGATATTATTACTAATAACAGAGGCCACCATGAACCACCCGGCTATTATCCTTGTTGTGTTACTCTACCTAGATTTTTCTCTATAGACTTTCTCATCGTTTCTTCTAAGCCTAATTATTCAAGAAGTTCCAGAAGCTAGAGGAAACATCATTGCCATAAAACTGCCCAAATTCTGAGATTGATGCAGCTACCTGTGATCTAGGGTGCCCTATTCTGGCCTCTCACACACCTCAATTAAGAGCTCTCATATGGGCCATTCTTAATCCAACTCGAAAGAATGAACCAGCTCTCTTACCATCTCCTACTCTACGTACTACCAGTACACTCATGCAGGCTATGTTGCAGATCTTTTACAAAACAATATAAATTCAGAAAACAAATTTAAGAAATGATTTGAGTTAAGCCAAAAGGCAGGTGGTGCAACAACTGGTATAGAACTATTTCACAGAGTGAAAATATTGCGCAGAAATCTCTAAACAGAAAGAAGCTTAAATCCTATTGCTACTCCTGCTTAAAGTAGTTCCATAGAATCAATGGGATATATGTAAGTGTTGACATAGTCTACATTCTGCAATTAAATCAGTGGCTGAAATCCTGTTGCGCATCTCTGCATTTTCAACAGTGATGACATCACCTTCAATGGCAAACTACTGCTGATTAAATGCAAATTTAATGTGCACATGAATTGTACACAACATGATGAAGTCACACACACCCTAAAACTATGAAAGGAAACATTTACTCGGTGGTGATCTGCCACTGCTGATAATATCATCAACTTTGTGAACATGGAACTGTGCAACAGGATTTCAGCCATCAAGTCCCATTTTAATTGGGATTAACAACTAAATTCGTCTGGCTCCGACGTTGATGACATTTTGGCACCAGGTTAAAACCTTCCTGTTCCAGAAGGCTTTTAATTGAAATAACATCAACTGTGTGTCCTGATGATGGCAATTTTAATTGTATTTTAATTGTATTTTAATCATTTTATATTTTATTGTATTGAATTTTAATTGCTGTAAGCCGCCCAGAGACCTCTGGGTAGAGTGGGTGGCATATAAAATAAATAAATAAATAAATAAATAAATAAATAAATAAATAAATAAATAAATAAATAAATAAATAAATAAATAAATAAATAAATTTAGTCTGAAGTTCTCTTAAAGCACTCAGAACTGGGTACGGTACTGCAAAATATAATCAGACTAATGCAGAATGGGAGAAACAATTATTTTCTGCAACTGAGACTACGGCTGGAATTCAGAAATGCAACTATACACTATGTGAGGCTGATACTATCAAAGAAATTGTGTTTTTCTCAGAAATTTAAAAACTGTGATGACCCAAGATGCCCTGAGGCTGCCTTGAGGGCGTGAGATGAGAAGAAATCGTTGACTTCTGAACATTGCCACGAGTGGGGAGATTTTAGTTTTATTCTAGGGCAGAGCTAATCTTAAGAACAAGTCATCAAGTGCGGGCATGCAAGTGATAATGGTAATGGTAAACATCAGCCTTGATATAGTTGTGCTCTCCAGATATAAGGCTGCAGTCCCAGCCTTATTAGAAAGTATATTAGCATACTATAAGTGTAATTTTTTTAAAAATTAGTTTTTTACCTAGGCATAGGCAGACCATGCAGTACCTTATTCCACCACTAGACCATGCAGTACCTTATTCCACCATTACCTCTAGAGATGGGGGTGTTCGTATAGGAATACGAACACCCCCTCACAGCTATCCACTTGTCAGCCTGGCAGGGAGACTCATCTTCCCTCCTTCTTCCAGGAGTGGTTAGTCGACCGCAAACTCCAGAGTGATTGGAAAGAGAGTGGAGCAGGCGGCAGCAGCATACTTGTTAGGTCCAGCTGTGCAGGGATATTCATATTCATATACGAGTACCCCCATCTCGTAATTACCTCCTTCCTTGGACCATGCCAATAAAGGTAAAGGTAAAGGTTCCCATTGTAGAAAATACCTATGTAGAAAACTAACATTACCACGAAGGTTCCCCATAAGTTGTGCACCTGCACATATATGACTCTGCCCCCCCCCGCACAGCCTTCCTCCTCCTTTGTACATTGACAGTACAGTAATAGTTTTCAGCCCCTTTGATTCTGGTTGCTACAGAACCTCATGGGGGAGAATTGCACATACGCATGGGTGAACTTGCACACACAAGGGACAGAGCCCCACCTAGTGGGGCTGAAAATTAGAGGGAATATTGATTACCACCGTAACAGGTGTGGTGAATAGATGACTCCTTCCATATCCTTTATACATAATGGCTCTTCATTGAAATGTTACAGATTGTTGTCATCCTTGCATTTCATGGCAGTTTATTGGGTTGTTGGCCACCTGCAGGTAATTACTGGGAGTGGGGTGGTTCCTTGGGTGAGCATTGTATAAAAGCACATGTGTGTTTTAATAAGCGTTCTTGTCCTTATCTTGTTGACTGGGAATGCTGAATAAAAGCATGCTGACTTACGATGTGGAGTTATGAATCCACTACTTAACACCAAGAAAAGCAAAAATAAGACTTCATGGATATGATGCAGTTGATTCTACTCAATGAGTGCATACATCACAATAAATTTATTAGTTTTACTAGAACAATCCAACTTGGGAGCAGAGGAGGAAAAAGTGGAGGCAGATACAGAGCCATCTATGCGTACTGCAAATGGAAGCCCTGAACAAAAAATCAGATCAATCTATGAATATCAGCAATTGTTAGTATTCAGTCTAGGAATATTTATTTATTTACAGGATTTTTTAAGTTGCACCATTACCAATGGTTTCTGAGTGGCATACAACAATATTAAAATTTTAAAAACATTAAAACCATTAAAACTAGGCAATATTATAATACTATATATTAAAAACAGTCATTAAAACATTACTATTAATAAATCCTGCTGCTCATATGACCAACTAAAGGATACTATTTAATTACAATGCTGGCTAAACAGAAAGGTCTTTGCCTGGTGCCGAAAAGCCAACAGTGTTGGAGCCAGGTGGATCTCTATAGGGAGGGTGTTCCAAAGTTAGGGGGCAACAGCCGAGAAGGCCCTATTTCAGCATTCCACCCCCCTCACCTCTTTCAGGGATGGCACCTTCAGAAGGGATGCCTGGCCTGATCTTAGAGGACGGGCAGGCCCATATGGAAGAAGGCCGTCCTTTAGGTAACCAGGTCCAAAGCCATTTAGGGCTTTACAGTGGTGTCTCGCTTAACGGGTGCTCCGTTTGATGACGAAATTGCTGGACGCTGATGGGTCTGACCTTGGGCTTCCAGGGTCAGACCTGGGTGTAGGAGCATGTGCGCAAAGGAGTGGGGGTGCTTGTGCTGGTGTGCTCGCGCTCATGTACATGCGCAAAGGGCAGTGTGGCACTCAGGGGGCACTCATGCGCATGTGTGAAGGGTGGGGGAGTGCTCATGTGGGTGCAGGAATGCAGGCTATGTGGGGGGAGTGTGTGCGGGGGTGAGGGGAAGGTCTCTCTCCACAGCCCAGTCCGGCTCAGGCCACGGCCCAGCACTGGGCCACGGACCGGGGGTTGGGGACCTCTGCATTGAGTCCGGGCATGAGTTCAGAGCTTGGACTGCCACACCTGAATTGGTAGAGAATGAGAGGTAGAACTGGGTGACATCAGCATATTACTGATTCACCAGCCCAAACCTCCTAACAACCTCCCCCAGCGGTTTCATGTAGATATTGAATAGCATGGTATAGAGCCCTGAGATACCCTATGACAAAACCACCATGGATCAGGTCTACCGTCCTCCAGCACCACTGCCTGGACTCGATCAGCCAGGTAGAAGCAGAACCACTGTAAAACGGTGCCTCCCATTCCCATCCCAGCCAATCTGTCCAGAAGGACACCATAATTGATGGTGTTGAAAGCCGCTGAGAGGTCCAGGAGAACCAACAGGGTCACACTGTCTCTCTCCCGGGAAAGGTCGTCAAACAGGGTGACCAATGCAGTCTCCGTCCCATAACCCGGCCTGAAACCCGATTTAAATGGATCTAGATAATCTGTTTCCTCCAGGAGAGCCTGGAGTTGCTCAACCACCACACATTCCAACACCTTGCCCAGAATTATTAGTATATCTAAGAATCCTAAATGTAGATCATGTGGCTGAAGCTCAGAATAGTTAATGGACTTCATAATTTTTTTGTTTATTTTCTGAAAACACATCATACTAATAAAACACAATTAAAATAAAAGAAACTACTCTGGTATATTAACTTACACACATCTTGGAAGCAGTAGAATGAGAGGATTGCCACTGGCAATGTTCAGATGCAATGATAAACCATTATTGTGAGAATGGTCTTAGCCTCCCCATATATACACATGCTTCCCCATTCCATTGCCATAGCAAGGAGTCATTCCAAAATTTTTACTTCTATTTTTGATGAGCTGTAATTTGTTGTGTGATTGAAAGTTGGTGCATTGTTTTAACTATAGTTTATTTAAAACAAAGGTGGCTGGATAGCATGGTAGTTTAAGTATGATTGAGAGTTCAATGTGCCACTGTGCCTCCTGCGAGTACAGCCAGCCTGTGTGGCCTTGGGCAAGTTGGCAGTCCCAGGACACCCCCAGAAGAAGAGTATAGGAACCTACTTCTAAGTATTCTCTACCTGGAAAACTCTGAAAAGATTCGCCATAAGTCAGAATTGATCTGACAGCACATGATGATGAAGATGGTTATTATTTAAATCAAGCTAATTTCAAACCATAGTTTAGAATTCTTCTTTGATTTTTAACAAGTTATCTTCTGATTAACCACTGTTCAGGGTTGAGGCACTGAGTAAAATCTTCATGGCCATATAGATGAAAGAGAATAAATAAGCCGGGTGGAAGCTAGACTTATTTCTGTCATAATATACCTTATAATAAACCTTATCTTGATGTCCTAAGTCACTATGTCACTAAGTTAAAATTTAATGTTCACTTTATTGATTAAAAAAATTACTATCTTGAGAGGGGCAAGAGAAGAAAATATGCTGATTAACAATACAATATACACTTCAAACATCTGGAAAATCAATTTCAAATTATTCTGCTGAATTCATATAGAATTTTGAACCATTGTAACCTTAGCTGTAAATTGAACTTTAAGGTCTTGTTACCTTATGTTCTCAAACATACGGAAAAAATGGTACTTTTTGGTCTTCTTTTTGTATATTGTTGTCTTAATGCTGCAAGAAATGAGCGTATTACAATAAATACAGTGTGATTCAATTACAGTAATATTAGGAAGAGGACAACAAAACAAATAATAAAGAATCTGAAAAAGGAAAAGGGACACTAATTTAAACAAAAACTTTTTTTAGCCATTGCTAAAACTACATCTACACTTGCTTTCATTCATTCTGCATTCCTTTGGACCACATGCTGAGGTAATACAACCTCTTTACACAGCATGTTTTGGAAACACAGATGGAGTTTTTGACTGCCCATATGGCAAAAACTAGTTATTGCGACCAGACAGCTGCAGGAAGTGGGCAATGTTACTAGCAGAGCCATTCCTGAACAATGTGTGTGCATTTTTTTTTAAATGCAGAAGCTTCTGTAATTTTTTAAAATATATTGCTTGCCTTAGGGTCTGTCTTTTAACATATTATTGATGGATAATTTACAAACAATATCTTATTTGTATTCATTCTTGGATATTTCAGAGATGTCAGCACACAAACAAGTTTTGAAGCTATTGGTGGAAGTTTGTGCATAAAATCTACTTCTTGGCTGAACAGCAGAAATGTTCTTCTAAACTCATTGGGCTAGACTGATTGATTGATTGATTGATTTGTTACATTTATAGCCCGCCCATCTAATCGTACCGACTACTCTGGGCGGGTAACAACATATCAAATCTAATACAATTTAAAATCATAACAACATTTTACTAAAAAAACAAAAACAAAAAAAACCCACAATAATCCAGATGGGAAAAGGCTCAGAGAACAAAATCAGGCGGTGGATGGAGGAAAGGCTTGCTTAAACAGACAGGTTTTCAGTTGGCATTTGAAGATGCCCAGAGAAGGGGCCATACGAATCTCAGGAGGGAGGCTATTCCAAAGATGAGGAGCCACTGCCGAGAAGGCCCGGCTTCTCATTTTTTCCTTCTGGGCCTTCCTCGGCGTTAGGCTCCTCATTCTCACCTCCTGGATAGATCGAGTGATATGGGTAGACCTAGGTGGGAGAAGGCATTCCGTCAGGTAACGAGGCCCTAAACCGTTTAGGGCTTTATACGTAAGTGTTAAAACTTTGAAATCTACATGGAACCAAATGGGCAGCCAGTGCAAGGTGGCCAGAGTGGGAGTAATATGTTGGTATTTCCTTACCCCAGTAAGAAGTCTGGCCACCACATTCTGTACCATCTGGAGTTTCCGCATAGTTCTCAAAGCCAGCCCAAGGAAAAGAGCATTACAGTGGTCTAATCTTGAGATTACGAGCACATGGACCAGAGTGGTGAGCGACCCACCATCTAGATAGGGGCGTAGCTGGGCTATCCGCCAGAGATGGAACAGCAGTGCGGACCACTGATGTTACCTGGGATTCCAAGGCAAATGCCTGGTCCAGATGGACCCCCAAGCTGCACACCTCACTCTTCGCGGTGAGAGTCACCCCCTCCAAACCGCTAGTGCTAGGCCCACCCACCCTCAGGACCTCCATATTGTCCGGGTTCAGCCTCAGCCCATTTTCCTGCATCCATTGCAGACCCCAGGCAGCACTGCAGGGACACAACGGCATCCACTATAGTTGGCAAAAAGGAAAAGATCCAGACTGGTAGGATTACTCCTGGTTGCATTTGGGACCAGCCTTTAGCAGAGGGAAGGGAAGGGAAGGGAAGTGAGATATTTTTGCCAATGCTCACTGTGCTGAACTTGCAACAGAGTTTCAGGACCTCTGGAACAGTATGTATAGGCTTCTACCAGAAGAAATATAAAGATAGGGAGAATTGTGCCAATGGGAACTCTGGATCCAATCCATAGTCTTTTTACTCCTTAACAAAGAAATAATCATTTCATCCATAAAAGAATGGAAATGTATTATTGAGTCATTTCAATTTCTCAAGGTATAAACCTGGCAAATTCAGGAGTCTGAAAGTACACTTCAGACAGAACTTATTATATATGTAAATACATCACTAAATACAGCACTTATAAGGATGTAATCCATATATCTCCTTCCATGAATTAAGCTCAGTCAGTTTAGTGGAACTTCCATTTGAGTAAACATGGACAGAACTGGATTTTTTAAAAAGTCATACATTTTGAGAGGGCAGTTACACATGTTCTGAACGCTATCTTTTAAATCAATGGAACTCTTCCTTGGGATCAAATAAGCTATATAGCCTAGTTTACATGAACTGAGAAAGTACACATCCATAAACAAAAAAACATGCTGGTACACTCTAGAATCTTACTTCTATTGCCTAATAAACCAAACACAAGTGTGGTAGCATGAGAACACTCCTCGTTTTCACTCATCTGGTTGAACAGACATGATATTTTGCTGTGGAACTTTCCAGAAGACACATGTCAGTACAGGCTGTCATATACCAACATGCTTGGAGTGGAGTTTTCTCTCTTGCAGCCCTATATATGTAGAAATCCACAGTCACCACAGGCAATGCAAGAGACAGCAGCAGTGGTATTTACAGTGGAACCTCAACTTACAAACATCCCTACCTATGAACATTTCAACCTATTAATGTTTGCAAAATTTTTCTTTGACTTGCGAATGGAGCTTCGACTTAAAAACACAAAAAGGCAGGGAGAAAGGGCAGGAAATTTGAATTTAGTGTACTAACTGTTGGTGGCGAAGAGGCTGCTTCTTTGTAGCTCTTCCACCCCAGCTGTTAGGGAAAGGGATGCAGTGAGGGTGACCCAGAGCCAGGAGGCTTGAGCCTCCTGGGTGCTCTGGTGGAGGCAGCGGAGCGCTGGGAGGCTTGAGCTGGCCGGGTTTCTTCAGCTGCTCGCCTCCCAGCCCGCCTCCTGCTCGCTCCTCACCACCCTCCGCCATTTGAATTTCCCACCATCGGCCCACGGAGGGTGGCGCGGAGCAAGTGGAAGGCGAGCTGGGAGGCGAGCGGCCGAAGCACCCCCACCAGGCTCAAGCCTCCCAGTGGCGGCAGTCACAGCAGCAGTGGAAGCCCAGGAGGCTGAGGAGACTGAGGACTGTTAAAGAGCTGCTTTTTCCTTTAAAAAACTGTTCTGGGTTGGTTTTGGAAGGTGGGTTTGGACTGGGGGAGGGTTATGTTTCTTTGCTGTGTTGTCTTGTTTTTGGATTTGTGTGTGTGTGTGTGTGTGTGTGTGTGTGTGTGTGTGTGTGTGTGTGTGTGTTTGCAGTCCCAGCGTGGGACATGCTCTATTTATTTTTATTTTTATTTTTGGTAATTTTTTTTTTAAATGCCGGAACGGATTAATCCCATTCCCATTCATTTCAATGGGAAACGGTGCTTCAAATTAAGAACATTTCAACTTACAAACGCAGTTCCAATATGGATATAAGTTCGTAAGTCGAGGTACCACTGTATTTGTGCTTGTAACAGGCTCTTCTCCTTGGACAAGATAGGGTATACAGGGCCTTTCTTGATGAAGAAACAACTTGTGTATCTCACCACGAGAGAAGTCCTCAAAGGCAGGATTGTCTTTCTTGATACTGAAGGTGGGAAGGCAGAACATTCTTCAATGAATCCATTACACCCTAGCAGTCCACACTACTCATATTCTAGGCCATCACACTCTGCTATTGACTTATGCAGCCATGTAAGGATTTCACTTATTTGCTAAATTTATATCTCACTCATCCAAATCTGGATCTGCCAGTCAACTAACAACCATTATATATTACACAAAATAACCATTTACTATAACTCACAGTATCAGGTGCAATTACCATGAACTTACTATGACCTTACTATCAACTACTGTGAAATAAATGTGCTGTAAAATAAATCTAAAGTAGCAGAAAACTAATTATGACCATTAGTCGGCTATTTCATGTTAAGAACAGAAAATGAGACAGAGAAGATGCCGTTAACCTATCAAAGGCCATTCAGAAAGTTCCCTGGAAGAATAAAATTTCCCAGTCTTTCTACATTGACACACAATGATGACCACCACTTTAAAATTGACTTGGCCACAACATGGTTGCCATAAAATGTGCACTGGCCATTGTTAAAGTACAGAGAAAGTAGCACCAGGTTTATTAGGAAAAATTCAGAGAAACGAAACAAAACAAGACAAGACAAAAACTTGTGGCACCTTAAAGACTATTATATTTTAATGTGAGCTTTTGTGGACACCTCCACTTTGTCAGATATATGGAAACAGAACAAAATGTTGAATGAAATATCAGTTTCATAAGTAGAACCAGGTTGTTACACTTATTTACCTCAAACTCTATAATTTGAAAGATATTTATGATATTCCCTCTTCTGCTATTTTAACACCTTACTTTTACTTACTTTTAATATTCCACTTATCAGAAACACATTTAAACTTATTTCTAAAAATTTCCATAGCACAAAACTTATAGGGCGGTCCCAAACTGCAACAGCACTAGAAACCTTCATGCACTAGAAACCTTCTCGTACATACCATTTGCAGCCCTTAGCTGCAATCAGCTTCATATTTAGAAGAAAGGTCAGTTTTACTGAGAGCAAAGGTGTTGCTAGCAAAGACATTACTGAAACGATTTCCTATATCAGCAAATTTATCTGGGACAAATGCAAGGAATGTTGCCAAGATGCACACAAACGTTGTGAAATTTCTGCCTCAGGGGAAAAATACTGGTGGTTGGAGGAAACCTCTTACAAATGACCTCTTGTGAGTTTGTGTGTGCTAGATATTTTATAATGAATTGGGTGTCTTCTACCCCTGCTTTTATTCAGTGCTTCGCTGCTGAAATTATTTTTACTCATCCAGTGGAATGAGAAAGGCTAGGAGTCATTTATATGCATAATGCCTATGTATTAGGACCGCCTAGAGTGGTCCTAATCCGACCAGATAGGCGGGATATTAAATAAATAAATAAATAAATAAATAAATAAATAAATAAATAAATAAATAAATAAATAAATAAATAAATAAATAAATAAATAAATAAAGTGCGTATACAGTGATAAAGGATAAGGCATTTAGTCTACATCGTTATACACACTTACTATGAGAATAAGTATGAATGAACGCAATCGGACAGAACTTCTAAGAGAACATGCACTGCACTGCGCTGCGCTTACTACAGAGGCAAGCATAACCTTCAAAATACAAATGAAATGCTGATTGCCTTCTCTCTCTGTGCGCGTGTGTTGCTGAATTGCGCACCTTGTCAATAAGTGACCATTTCCCCCTGGCCGCTCCGCTCATTACTTCGCAGCGGGTTATCTTGATACTAATCTCAGCAAATAAACTTGATCCCGCAGCAGCTCTCCCACGACTTTAAACCGAGCTGCTTTGACCGACGCCACTCCGCTGACCCTCGCCAGCACTTCCCTGTCTCGGGCTCACTACGAACACGCAGTTCAAAAAGAAGGAAAAAAAAGAAAGAGAGATTTCCCCCCGGTGGAGGCTAAGCATGAAACAATAAGAAAAAGCTGGCATAGCAAACACGCACACGCGGGGGGGGGGGGAGGCGGTTGGAATTCCTCACAAAGGGTGACTCAAGACTCTCCCAGTCTCTCTCTCTCTCTCTCTCTCTCTCTCTCTCTCTCTCTCTCTCCACACACACTCACACACACACACACACACACACACACACACACACACAACGGCAGCGTCCGGCGCTACAAGCAGCCTGCTGAGGGATAAGTGACCTTCCTCGAGCCATTTCCTAAGGACAAAAGCTCTCGCCAGGCGACAAGCGCTTCTCAAGGCTTTCTCTCTCTCTCTCTCTCTCTCTCTGGCGCGCTTTACCTGAGAGGTGACCGGCTAGGAGGGGGACTCCCGGGAGTGAAGTTCGCCTCCCCTCGACCGGGCAGCCGGGATGGAGTGTAAGAATGGTAGGCTGTCAGAACCACGCTGCCCGAGTCTTTGATCTCCATTATCGGAGGCGCATGTCTTGCTCACGAAACGGGCCCGCCGACGGAGAAGTTCGCCTTCGGCATGAACGGCTCGGCTACTCGGATCAAAGGGACGCGGTCAGAAAAGCCAAGGCATGGCCTTGCCCTTTAAGAGACCCCTGCTTTGCCTTGCCTCTCTCCCCCCCACCACCACCACAACCTCGCCGCCTGGCTGCTGGCGGTCGCTGGGCAGGCGAGACAAGGCGCTTCCTCCTGCCAGAGCAGCTAAATTAGCATAGCTTCAAAAAAAAAAAAAAAACACCGCCCCCCAACACACGCCTCGCGCAAAGCAGGACCCGCGCTTCCAAGGAAATTAGAAACCTGAAGGAATTCCTCAGGCACAGATGCTGAAGGAAGCCCAGCTCTCGTTCTCTTTCTGTCTTCCATTGCAAAGTTTTCCCTCAAGGGAAAACTCAAAGACTGTTTGCCGTCCCAAAGCAAGAAGGAAATGCAGTGGAATTCTTCAAAGGTCGAACAACTGTTATCTGAAAAAGACACCCCCCCTCCCACTACCCTTGGGTCCGGTCCAAGGAGAAAATTTTAGGAGCAACCTCTTCACCACTTCTGTGGTTTGGAAAGATTGTGCTGTGGACGGGGTTACAAGAAATAGAGGTGACAGAGCTGAGGCGAAATCATGCTGTTCTTTTCACAAGCTCAAGATATGGTAGCACTGAAGAAGAGCATTCATAGGACGTTTTGGATTTCCAAGATGGTCACATTCTGTTTTGAAATCTAGACGATCCAGGAAAGTTAATATTAAAATATAACAGTCTTTAAGATGCCAGGACGTTTTTGTTTTTTAATGTTTACTTTGTTTTTGCCTGATACGCTTGCACAGACTAACACAGCTACCTCTTCTAAAACTAGACTATAAAAGATACAGTACTATAAAAGTACATACATATAAAACATCTTGATGTCAAGATCCTGGAGAAAATTACTTTTAGATTAAATGCAGTGTTGTATGAACAATTCCATAACAGATGAAACTGAGATTATTGTTAATAATAAAGAGGGTACCCATAAGAGCCCATATCTACTCTAGGACAAATTAGGAAGCATTTTGTTTCTCCATCTTCACTAAACATTCAAGAACACATAAAAGAGAAGGGATAAGTGCCTGACTAGAGAGTTCACACGAAGAAAGCATTTTTTTTCAGAAGTCAATGAAAAATTAAACACCTACAACACACAAACACACACACACACACACACACACACACACACACACACACACACACACACACACCATGTGTGCAGTGGCAATCACTATGGATAAGGATTTCAACATCTACAGAGAAAAGCTTGCTGAAGGAGATCAGCATCCACTAGTTTAATGTTCTGATGTCCAGCAGTTGCCTGCCATATGGCTCTGAAAGTTCACAAGTGAGCAATGATTGGAACATATGACTTCTCTCCAGCATTTGCTGCACAAAAGTGAGGGCCCCGCAATAAAATGTTGCAAGGTACCCCTGTGGTAAATGTGTCATCTGAGTTTGTGGTTGAGCTGACTGAAAACACAGAAGTGTGTACTGATGGTAGAAGCTCCTGTCTAGAGGACAGAAAGTCTGCATAATCTTTATGGATATTATATATAACGAATTAATCTTGCCATTGAAACAGTCTGGGGAAAAACTTTTAAAAAGTTATGTGTGCATTAAGAATTACTTACTAGCAGTAAGAATTACTTTTTAGGTATATAATTTGCAACAGCATTCAAAGAACTACTTTTGAAAAAACTTGTAATTATGACTTGGGATATTTACGTCCTAAGAAGGTGAATTTATCAATTAAAAATTGACTATGGAAAAGCCTTCCAACAGAGATCTGCCTGGAACCCTTGCTGGGTGTTTTTAATAGCCATTTAAAGATTTGGCTCTTGAAAGATTTGGCCATTTAAAGATTTGGCATCTTGAATATACTATATTATTGATTCAGTTGTTTAATGTTTATGATATTTTATGATATTTTTAAGCCACCCCGAGTAGACACTGTCTGGGGGTGGGGTAGAAATCTAATAAATAAATAAATAAAATTAAATTAAACACATCTGTTACAAAAGCAAGATGTAACATTTCCCAGCATAAATGACTCTTTCAAAAGATTTTTTTTAACAATTTATTCATCAACCGTAACTGTAAAAGTTAAATTTTAAAGTGCACATTTTCTTCATCTTATGTCTGCATACTGTCTGTAGCTGCCATCATTCAATGTATCAATGTATATTGGAATCAATGAATAAACTTTTACAGCTTTTACAACTTAGAAGATTCCATTCTGTGTTTAAGGAGATTGAAAACTATGCTTTTCAAATGGATATGATGCTTCTTGGGGGACATTAACATAGATTATCCCAATGTTTTTGTTTGCTCTTTAATAGTGTAGATGAAGCAGCTGACTAATAGACCAAGAGTTACAAAATGCCATGTGAGTATGTGCGGGGCCCCAAACATTAGTTGGACAGTCACATCAGACACATAGACTGACATTTAATTGATGTCTGTTGGTTTCAGTTACAACCTAAAGCAAAAACAAAAGTGTTGTGTTGCCCTTAAAACTAACAGCATTAGTTATGTGAATTTTAATGGCTTTCAATCTATTTTCTCAAGACACAAGGAGGACAATATTTAGGGTACAGTTTATGCACATGGCTGTGGAGCCAAAATGAAAGGGATACCGATTTTGGCTTTTGTACCAGGACCATAGAACTTTATTTTAAAAAAACACTTTCCTATAATGCAGAATTTTCAAATTACATAAATTTCCTAGCAATTGTCTGTTTGCTGGTGCACAATAATCAGGCTGACTTTGAAGTGTTTATACAAAGATTATTTTGCTTTGAGGAAGGAGTTGCATGCACTAAAAATAGTGTATTGCCAACAAAAAGATATTTTTGGCTATACACAAGGCTGCAGGGAAAGCTAGGTTATTGATATGTAGAAAGCTATATGTTATTATCTGCCATCAAGTTCCTTCTGACTTAAATGATCCTAATAAGATTTTCAAGGTATGTGAGAAGCTCAAGGTCTGGTTTCCACCCCCAGTGAATAGCAAAGTAGGTTCAAATTCCTAGCCAAGAACCCAAATCTTCTGAATATTAGTCCAACGCTGTGGGCTAAACCACAGAAACCTGTGCTGCAGGGTCAGAAGACCAGCAGTCGTAAGATCGAATCCACGCGACGGAGTGAGCTACCGTTGCTTGTCGCAGCTCCCGCTAACCTAGCGGTTCGAAAGCATGCAAATGCAAGTAGATAAATAGGTACCATCTCGGTGGGAAGGTAAACAGCGTTCCGTGTCTAAGTCGCACTGGCCATGTGACCATGGAAGATTGTCTTCGGACAAAATGCTGGCTCTATGGCTTGGAAACGGGGATGAGACCGCCCCTAGAGTCGAACACAACTGGACAACAATTGTCAAGGGGAACCTTTACCTTTACCTTTGTTATCCTTTACACCACATTGGCTTTCAGAATGGCATATATAATACATTATAGCCATATACTACTTATATTAATAAGCCAGTACTGTATTATCTGCAGTCTTTTTATAGCTCAAAAATTGTTTAATTTGGCAAAATTGTAGCCTCAGCACAACCAATTCTTCTGAATTGTAACTAGCTATTTTTGCACGAGAGACAAGAATACAAAAGTGTGTCCCCCTATAACAATAATTTCCACAGTAGTTATTTTGGTAAATAACAAGAAATAGGAGGAATAACAGTGCATTTATTTTAGTCATTAGATATAATGACTATATTTCTTGCCAAAGAGGTGCCTGGCTAGAAATGCTCTAAGTGTTAGTTGGTGGTCCTCTTGGAAGACAACGTTCGGCAGCTGGAGGCCTGTGTTCTAATCTCTGCACTCTTAGGGAGCAGGCCAGGTAGGTGGGGCTTGTCAGAGGGAAAACTTGATTTCAAACCTCCACTGCCTTGTGGCTATATTCACTGATGGAAAAGGCTTCAGAAGTTAACCTTGAGGCAAAATCTGGAGCCGGAGTCCTGGAGGCAGTTCGTGTCATTCTGGCAACTCCTGCAACGTCGCTGGAACCAGTTGTATTGGCTCTTGCCTTTCCATTGGACTATTTCAGTGACATGGAGAGGGGGGATTTCCTGCTTGGGTAACAGCCTATCCTTCATATTTTTTTACCCAGGCTTCGTGCTCTGGAGAGGACACTCTAGCTTCGCATACAGTGTTGAAATAACACAGGAAGTAGCAGTTACTGGTTATAAGTCTTTGCTCGATTGGCGTAGAGAATGATGCCAGGGGCTACTTCTGATTATGGGAGAAGTCACTGCACCTCACTAGATAGGGTGAAAGCCGATAAGCAGATCAATAACCCTGCACCATACAACAATCATAAGAAAACTTATGCCCAAAAGTTGAGCACCTGGAATATTCGGACAATGACCCCTGGCTTTTCTGACGATCTGCAGGAAATAGATGACATGCGCAAGACAGCTGTCATCGATATGGAACTGAGTAGACTGCAGTTGGACATTGTTGCCCTGCAAGAGACGAGATTGCCAGACATGGGATCTGTCAAAGAAAAAAACATCTCATTCTTTTGGCAGGGAAAACCATTGAATGAGAGCAGGGAATATGGTGTTGGCATTGCGGTCAGAAATACTCTGCTGAGATCCATTGTTCCACCTACTGTGGAGAGTGAAAGAATCCTGTCTCTGCAACTCCACTCATCAGCAGGACTCTCATTAGTGCATATGCACCAACACTGTCATCCACAACAGAAGTCAAAGACAAATTCTATGACAATCTGGCATCTACTATCAAAAAAGTCCCTGAAAGAGAGCTGCTGTTCATCCTCGGAGACTTTAACACTAGAGTTGGTGCTGATCACAACTCTTGGCCCACCTGTCTAGGCCATTTTGGCATTGAGAAGATGAATGAAAATGGCCAACACTTGCTGGAGTTTTGCTGTTATTATGGTCTTTATGTCAGCAATAAATTCTTTACTAGCCTCAATACAGAGTTTCCTAGTTCCCTGTACCTGCCTCACCCTTATTAGGGCTCTGCAACTCTTTCCTGAAAGCAAAACTCTCAACACTTCAAAGCAATTTACATTAGCAAGTTCTTCTGTATTGCCAGGGTGCTTAGTTAATAAATCATTTAAAAAATCATTACCTAAACTATTGTCACTCTGAAAGTTCTTTATCTGTGTCTGCTTCATTTGATCCTCGCTACATACATATACAGGATATACGGATGTGGCCAATATGTGGTATTGTATTCTGTATGTCTGAAGAAGTGGATTGTAACCCACCAAAGTTCACACAAAATGAACTTTTTAGTCTTCAAGGTGCCACAAAAACCTTTGTTTTTTGCTTTGTGCTTGTAATATATATTGAAGCAGACCAATACAGCTGTTACTTTGAAGTTCAGTCACTGTAACTTTGAATTATGTCATTTCATTATCTCTTCTGAGTCCTATGAGACCTTTATAATTTCAGCTTACTCTGCATTTTATTCTCATCAAATCAGGTAGTTGCCCTATTCTTAGAACATAGTAGCACCTTCAAGACTTCAAATGACAAAATTCTAGAAACAACTGATTTTAATTTTCTAGGACTTCCATGGTTATTTCTTTCTGTTGTTTACATTTTCTTCTGTTCCTCAGTCATTGTTTAACATGTTTACTAACTTCTGTAGGGGTAATTTAAAAGGGATATTATACTCTCTTATTTGTTTAATAGGCTCCTGTTTCATACGTGCAATGTTTGATCTGTTTCACCTCCCAGAGCTGACATCATATCTAAGATTTGGTTTACTAAAGCAGGAAATAAACATTAACTAATGAATTGTATAGTAGTTAGCTTGGAGGCTGTGGGAAAATTTGGCCTTTCCTCTAAACATAAACAGGAATTTGGTATATGGTACTATGACTGAAAGCAAAGACAGATCAAGAGGATGGTGAACGAATAGTATAAACATGGATGACTGGAAAAAAGCAGAACACTAGTGTAGGGATCTGCAAAGAGTTAAAAAATAAAAACAAATGGCACATAATTAAAACATGTATTTTGCCCCCACCTCTCTCTTTCCTTAGTAATTTGCTCTGATGTAATCACATCAGATTGCAAGCAAGCTCATAGCACTACTATTCCAAGGAAACTACCTCAATGTTTTTCCACACCAGAAGAGATTTGACCCTAAGCTTTGTTACTGAGAACTCAAAGGCATAACTAAGAAAACCTCCATACTGACATGCCCATTTACTGAGAAAGCCCAAAAGACAGAGAAAGATGTGGAATATGTAATGGAGAACATTGCATAAACTCAAAATGAATTTAGGAACATTTTTAAAAATCAAATTATATAGATAATCTTCTGTTGAAACCTTAAATCATCCTGGATCCATTTAAAATTTCTCTGTTGTAAATGAATTGGAAAACCAAACTACTGTCCATTAATTGGTATCGGCCACCTTTTGCTGTTGAGTTAGGGATCCATGAAATAGCTATTTAAGTGGAAACTTCAACAGTGAAACACTGGGGAATTAATTAGATTATTTTCTACTGGCTATTAAAACATAGTCAAGTAATTAGCCAGTACGGCTGCTATCTTTATGGTGTTTGTTCAGAATAATTAAAATGAATGTGATAACTAGGTTGGCCTATGAGATTTACCCTTCCGTATTATTTGAAATGCATTAATATTTTTCTATATCATTTCAAGAGAATTCATCCATTATTTCTATCCTTCTTGTGAGGTCTTCAGAAAAGCTGTATTGTATACACCAAACTCCAGCTATCAGGAAATGGTTTGTTTTAACTTCTCTCATCTCCAGCAGTATAATACAACATAGTTAGCTGACGAAGACAATGAAATGAACTTGGGCAGTGCATTAACCCCCAGCTGAGCTAGACTGAATGAGCACCAACAGCAGACCCAAAGGATTAGGATTTAGGAAACTTTGGTCAAAATGCAGAACTAACCTGTACATTGCAGCTCCTGTGATGGTTGTTGCTAGAAAGGAATGGTCCCAATTAAAAGTCTGACCCAAGTTCCTAGTCTTCATATTCACAGTATGCTACCACAAAAGAGCAACACTGTTCTAGGAATCTTCATGCATAGGTTTTTATTATAATAATAACACACACATTCATAATAACAGCAAGAATGGTTTAGATGGTATCTTGGGGCCTTTTTATCATCTTATCTTGGCAATTATACAAAATAAAATTTATGCAAAAGCCTGTGAAGTTCTGGCTCTGGACAGCAACCTGAGATTAACCTTTGCTCCCAAGGTGGAAGTACTAGAACTTTTTTATTAGCATGGATGATTATGTAACTCACCCCCACACCAAGTTTCTGAGACTGTCTGAGCTTAGCTGCAATCATAGCTAGAAGAAAATTGATTTTCCCAGCAACAGTGAATTGTTATGAGCTATCCTTTTTGTAAGCCAAGGTATTTTTCAGTGGCATGATCTTGAATGAATAAGCTTTACAGAAGATTTTCTCATGGTGGAGATGAAAAATGCTATAATTGGTTGGTTTATGTGAGGCCAGTTGTGAGAAAGTGGACAAGTGGACAAGACTCTTCCTGTTGATGTGCTGTCCCCTCCCCCAAATGGAGAAAGGGAGTTAGAAAAAGCCCATTCTGCAGTAGATATGGGGGAAGGAGTGTCACTCTCAATGTCCCTGGAGGGACCTGAAAACCTGGGAATGATAGAAACCCACGAAAGGAATAACAGACAAGGGAGGAAAGGTTAGAGGAAGAAAAGGCTATGAAAGAAGGGGGAGAAGAAAAGGTGGGAACAGAACCCAAGAGGAAAGAGGAGATTAATTTTGGGGAAGAGAAATCAGAAGGTGAGAAGACACCGGAGGAAGAAGTTTGTTTAGCAAAGGAGGAAAGACAGTTTCAAGAGTTGCCAGAGGAGAGGGAGTGGGTAACGAAAGACCACTGCTGGACAGGGGAAATGATCCAATTAAAGTACCACAGGAGGAGGCAGAATGAAAAAGGAGACACCAGCCTCTGAGGAAACCCTCTTTCTGGGGTGAGAGGGAGAAGAGAGAACTTCACCACCAAGGAAGGGGAAGAGGAGCAAGAGACCAGGAAGCCCAGCTAGGAATGGAATGGATCCTCAACAATGGGACATCCCAACACTGATGCTTCCACTCCTAGGCCCATGGAGATGTGCAAAGAAGAGAGGCCAGGATCCCAGTGGGAATTGGGCCAGATCCCATGTTGCAACACTCCCTGTATCAATCCGCACCTAACCTCACCGCCTCCCATGGAAGACGAAATGACTGAAAAAGTGACTCCTCTCTAGGGGCAACTGTCTGGCTTTTGGCTGTTGTGGGGTTTTTGGGCCGTTACAGTTCTTCCTAACATTTTGCCAGTCTCTGTGGCCGGCATCTTCAGAGGACAGCACTCTGTGCTCTGATGTAGTTGGCTTGGGAGTGCAGTATTTATGGCTGTGAGATGGGTCCATCTACTGAAAAAGACAAAAGCCTATCTCACAGCCATAAATACTGCACTCCCAAGCCAACTACACCAGAGCACAGAGTGCTGTCCTCTCAAGATGCCAGCCACAGAGACTGGTGAAACGTTAGGAAGAACAACCTTCAGAACATGGCCAAAGAGCCCAAAAAACCCACAACAACCATTAGATCCCGGCCGTGAAAGCCTTCGCGAATACATTGTCTGGGTATTATCAAAAGATGTTGGAGCTCCACTTCAGAGTTTGGAGATAGTTACAGAACCATTTGAAGTAGTTGTAAAGGAATTGCCTTTGAGCTGAGTTAAAGCAAGAACAGTATTCAGACAATTCCTTCAAAGGTAGGGATATTAATCAAGGGGAGGTAAAACTCACTTATACCTGGGTTCTACATTTTCAATATTCCAGTACGGCACATGCCATATTGACTAACTTCACTTCAAAATTTGCCACTGTGAACTACCCACAATCATCTGTGCACCTAATCTTGGCCTTAATCTTGTTTAAGCATAGGCAGGACCAACTTTGATTTGAACTGTGCCATCACAATTGAGCTAGAATGTAACTAATGAGCAGCCTGGGACCATGAACATCAACTGAGAAAATGAAGGACAATGTGTCTGCTAATAACAAGGATATCAAGGTTATTAGAGATGGGCACAAACTGCGGTTCGGTGAACTGCCCGGTTTAGTCTGGTGCCTACTCAGGTATTCCATGGATGCCCCAACCTCCTCCATGCAACTACCCATTCACTGGCAGCAATGCACTTCCCTCCCCCACCTCCTATGCTTCCCTCCTCCTCTTCCTCCTCCTCCTCCTGCTAGGCCAAACTGTAGTTTGTGCCCATCTCTAGTAGTGCTAGAACCAGAGTTACATAGTGAAAAGTAGACTGTTCACAACTGTGAGCTGCTCTGAAAGTTTGTATCCAGAATACATAGGGTAGCAGGAAAATAAGATGATTTTGTGGGTGTATTTGAACAATTAAAGTCAATACTACTTTGTTATTGTTAAATAAAACAACTGGACAGTCCTTTGTAAGGGAATGAACTGACTTTTGCTAGGCATAGAGGCTGGTAGTTAATCACTTATTGATCTTTATAAGACCGAAGAGACAAGCTATTTACCTATAGTATTAAACCTATATGATAGCCCAGGGGTTATTTGGAACCTCCTGTCTGAGACTTAGAGAACGAAGCTGGGGAATGATTGACTCAAAGATAAGACAAGAGCTTGCTCTTTTGCAAATAGCTCCTTAATAAAATTCTGTGGAGTTGAAAGTATATCTGAACTGTTATTGAACTAACTAGCAATCCTGGTGACCCTTTGGTGTCCCCCTACCAATCGATGGGCTGCGGACCCTCACACTGTGAAACTGTTTCTTCATTTGATATTTAATATTGACTATCAAAAGTGAGTGTGCAACCATCATATGGGAGAACTCCAGACCAAGAATGTTTTTGATTATATTGAAATAAATATTAAATAACTGTCATTGACTGGAATCCTTTATACAGCATAAACTCAAGATTGCATAAGTGACGTGTATTCTCCTTCTTGATGTCTGTCACAAGTTTGGACAACTAGATTATGCACTCAGTTGCACACTTTGGTTGTACACCTAGGCATGTGGTAGGTGGCAAAAAGGCTTGTATATTTCCTTTTACAGATGTAGTATTCCACAAATGGATTCTGGTAAATGAGTTCAAATATACCAGATCTCACACGAAATTCCTAAGTTAGTTCATACTAGGTCAGTATCTGTAAAGTACCATGAATCTATTTATCCAGGTATCAAGACAACTAGATAGCTAGGCTGACTAACATCCATAGCCCAGTATGTTTGCTCAGAAATCCCTACTGACCTTCAAGGTGGTGTGTTTAAGATTGTAGCATTTGCAGCAGTGCAAGTTGTCTAAAACAGTGATAGAGAGAGTGAGATACCAGGGAATTCAAACACAAGTCATTCCTTTGCAGTCTTGCAGACAGATGGAAAAGGTCAACCAAAAGTCATCCTTTTGGAGTCAACAAGTAACAGGCAAACTGGACAGATGCCTCACCATTTGACTTTTTTTAAGAATGAACTCTCTGCAGTGTTGTTTTACTCTTTATAGCAAGTTATGTTGAGAATTAGGGTGTCATCTTAGTAAAAGAACAACTCTCTGGACGTCAGGTTACTTAAAGATAATCTTCCCATTCGTTCCAGTGAGCCAGTCATTTACCTCTTTCTCTCTGTCAGCCTTCCTTGCTTTCTTTCACACATCTGTCTACAAACTCAGTGATCCAAGATAACATCTGAAAACTGCACTGAAGCACAAATGAAGTTACACATGGTCAGTTTTTCAGCACAGCTTATAGCAGTGGATTCCATTCCATTTGCAAGTGCCTCAGGATTCTTTAATAATGCATCTCCAG
The DNA here is from genome assembly GCF_051106095.1 of Pogona vitticeps. Taxonomy (NCBI): domain Eukaryota; kingdom Metazoa; phylum Chordata; class Lepidosauria; order Squamata; family Agamidae; genus Pogona; species Pogona vitticeps. The sequence goes on from NC_135786.1 coordinate 182,174,776, forward strand.
CCCATAGCTCTTTGAACAAACACAGGTGGTCACATGCTTCTTCCCACTTGTCTCTGCTAAACAGATGGTCAGCATGAAGCAGGGATACATGAGGGGGAGGGGTGCCTTGCCATTACTTCTGCAAAAAGGGTAGCATTGTGTGAAGAATCTGGGAGGTTAGATTGGATGAAACACACATCAGTGTTCAGAGCTGCCACTTCAAAGTAAAGCAGCCATGAAGATGTCTACGCTTCAGAAAATGAGGAACAGCAACAAGAAAAATAGCAAGTTGGAGAGGATGAATGAGCAATAAGTCACAAGCACATGTGTAAAATGGAATCAGTAGTCTTGTTAGTTTTATTTTGAAGTATTACAAACAAGCCAACTAACTGGTTTGTCTCATATGGTTGAATCATTTGGACCATTTTGTGGGCACATCAATACCGTTCAATACAGATCCAAGTACAAATCCAACAGAAACAGTAGTTTTTTTTCCACCCCACTAAACTCCTCTACCTTCTAACTGAGGTGTTAAGTTTCAATGGTTTTCAGAGAGGTTTTGTGAGAGGGGGCTGTTTTGTATTTCCTGTGCACAACAGGAAAGAGTGTTTTGATCACAAAGAGAATAAGAAAACTTCCTGTATGTGAGGTCAGGAACTGCATGTTGTCTGTAACATAAGAGAGGATTTTTTTTATTTATTTCTAGATTACAAATAATGTAATTGTCTCCTCCAGGGGTTCTGCCTACTTTCAGGCACCTGACAAAAACCTCAGTGTGATGAACCTGGGAGAAACGCCCAAAATTGGAAGGTCCTGAAGTTTAGCTAGGCTAAGCGTCTTGTTCCTGCCCCAGTGCTAGAGAGAAGCTTTCTTTCTGAGAAGGAAGCTTGGAGCTCAGCCTATGTAATGTAAGCCTCAAAGCCTTCTAATTCAGACTTTCCCCCTGCTGCATCACACTGAGCTATTTGTCAGGTGCCTGCAAGTACTGTACAGTAGTTACTAAATAGTGAGTACTTTGATACTTTTGAGATATGGGAAAGTAAAGATAGCTGTAAGTATGCAACTATTATAACTGTAATAGTAGTTAATGATAATTACTGTAATAGACGTGCATGAAGAAGACCATACTGTTGTTATTATGCGCTGTCAAGGGCCTTCCATGGTAATTCTATGATTAGTGACCTCCATAAAGTCCTGTTCAACTCAGAAAAATGCAACTGAAGACAACATTTTATGAAAATGAGAAGGAAACAAACATTTATGAGAAAAATTCTTAATAACTGGCTATAAAGCGCCTCTTGTTTCAGCATGATATAATTAATTTCATTACCTGCCTCCTTTTGTTCTGCTCAGATGACTTATAGATTAGAAAAAACCCAGTCAGTCTGGTTAACATACAGGTGATGATATAGGTAAGTTATTTCTTGTTTGTGTTGATACATTAATATAACATGAGAAGCAAACTTTTTAGGAGTGCTGTAATGCAAATGAAATTCCTTTTAGCTAAGGTGTGAGGGTCCGTTATTCTTCGCCTCCCCCTTCCCAAATAAAGCCTCAGACGCATTTGAACAAAACAACTTGTCTTCTTTATTTAACTGTGGCAACGGGATAGAAACGTCAATCAGGTTGGGGATAAACTTCTCCTGTTGAAGTAACGGTTCATACAGGGGCACCCAATCTTCGTCAAAAGGGTTACTGGACTTCGATGCCCATGGACCGGCCTGAACCTGGGAGGGTTCTTCGGGATCGAAGTCATCTCTCTCCATCGTCAGTAATGGGGTCGTCTCTTCGAGCCCTGCATATCCCCAGGGTGAGTTTGATGTTGCCCCGAGGGACTCCCAGGGTCCAGACGATACCCCAGCCTCCTCAGCTCCTCCAGATGCCATCGGGTCTTTTCTTCTCTCTCCCTCTCTACCCGTTTCTTCTCCTCCACTAACTTTCGCCTCCACTCACGGGTCTCTCTTTCTCCCCAGTAAGAGGGACGGACCCGAGCCTCATTCCTCCTTCTCTCCTCAGCTTCTTGCCTCGTCATACACACCTGTTCCCACTTGCCCGACCAGGGGTCTTGTATCGAGACCCATTCCCATTCGCCTTCTTTCCTCGCCTCTCTCTGACTGACCTCCCCCACAGCTCCCTCTTCTGGATCTTTCGCCCCCCTTCCCGCCCAGACTAGAGGAGTCTGGGTCGCTATGCTTAACCCCTTCATACCCCTTTCTAAATCAATGGTATCCACTGCCTGGTGCAGCATCCGGGGTGGAAATGGCTTGGGTGCGGTCTGGGTGCCCACGGAGGCTCTAGGGCGAGACGGCACTCCTAACATCACCTCACGACCCGGGGAACGGGTGTCACACATCCCCCCCTCCAAGAGTGCCGTCCGCTCTTCCTCGCTGCGCGCCCACGGACCCTGCCGAGAAAAATAGTCGACATTAGTATGCTCTTTGCCTTTTCTATATCTTACTTGAAAAGAGAACGGTTGTAGAGCTAAATACCACCGAGTTAAGCGTGGGTTGGTCTCTTTCATTCGTTCCAACCACTGTAAAGGGGCATGATCGGTGACCAGGTCAAAGGGAGCTCCAAGCAAATAGTATTTAAGACTATGTGTGGCCCACTTGATGGCTAAAGCTTCTCTCTCGATGACAGCATATCTTTGTTCTCGGGGTGACAGCTTACGACTCAAATACAACACCGGGTATTCAACCCCGTCTTTAACCTGCGATAAGACTGCCCCGATACCCCGATCTGATGCATCAGGAAAAAGGGTGAAGGGTATATCAAAATCGGGTGCGAACCTAACTGGTAACTCACAAATGATTTCTTTTAACGTTTCGAATGCTTTCTTTTGGGAAGGGCCCCATATTACTTTTACCGGGGCTTTTTTCCTGGTTAAATCAGTTAGTGGAGCAGCTATAGAAGCAAAGTTAGGCACAAACTGGCGGTAATAACCTACTAAACCTAAAAATTGCTGGACTTCCTTCTTTGTCCTGGGTTGGTACCATTTAGATATCTTAGTCACTTTCTCCTCCTGGGGTTGGATTTCTCCTTGTCCGACATTATAACCCAGGTAATCTACTTTGGGCAGCCCAATTTTGCACTTCTTAGGATTAACCGTCAAACCTGCTTCGTGTAGCCTTTCCAGCACCCTCCTAAGGTGGGCTAGGTGTTCTTCCCAGGAGCTGCTAAAAATTATAATGTCGTCAATATATGCGGCTGCACAATCTTGTAAGGGTTCCAACACCCGGTCCATTAATCGTTGGAACGTAGCAGCTGCCCCATGTAGCCCGAACGGCATCTTCTTGAACTGGAATAAACCCTTAGGGGTACAGAAAGCAGTTTTCTCCTTATCTTGGGGTCTCAACGGGATCTGCCAATATCCCTTTGTTAAATCGATCGAACTGAGATATTTGGCCCCCCCTAGCTTATCTAACAAGTCCCCTACCTTGGGCATAGGGTAAGCATCGAACCTGGATATGGCATTAACCTTTCTGAAGTCAATACAGAACCTAAGCGACCCATCAGGTTTTGGAACCATTACAGGGAAGCTTCTCCAAGGCCCATTGGATGGTTCTATGACCCCCAGCTTAAGCATCTCATCAACTTCTTGGTTAATAACCCCAGTTATATGTCTGGGCCAAGACCTTCCACTAACCCTTACAATATTGCCAGGGGGTGTTTCTATACTGTGTTTCACCAACTGGGTACACCCAGGTATTGGGGAGAATACCTGGGGAAAGTCTTCCTTCAATTGCCCTGCTTGTTGTTTTTGTTCCTCTGACAAGAGGTCTCCTATCACTATGTCTCCTCCGGAGGTCAAGTCTTCCCTTTCGGGGCCCAACTCGTCATCAACCTCAGTCCCAAACAACACTTCTCTGTCTATCCACTCTTTTAACAAATTTACGTGGAATACTTGGGTTTTCTTTTTCCTATCAGGGGTCTCTATTTCATAGTCCACTTCATTTAATTTCCTCAGTACTTTGTAAGGCCCGTGCCACTTAGCCAAGAACTTGGAAGTCTCTGTGGGTAAGAGCACTAATACCTTTTGTTGAGGTTCAAATTTCCTAGGGCGAACCTTTTTATTATAGTAACCCCTTTGTTTAGTCTGCGTTTGCCCCAGGTTCTCTTTAGCCATCTCCCACGCCAATTGTAAGCTATTCCTCATCTCAACTATCTGTTGGAGTGCCCCCTGGGAATGATCTTCCCCTTCTTCCCATTTCTCTCGTATTAAATCTAGTATCCCCCTGGATCTCCGACCATACAACAACTCAAAGGGGGAGAAACCCGTGGAAGCTTGGGGGGCCTCCCTAACTGCAAACATTAACGGGGCGAGGAAGGTATGCCACATCTTGGGTTTTTCCATTGACAATTTCCTGAGCATACCCTTCAAAGTCCGGTTAAATCTTTCGACTAGCCCATTGGCTTGAGGATGATAAACCGAGGTTCGTAAAGGCTTAACCCCCAATAGGTCCCACATCTGCTTGAAGGTCAGGCTCATAAAATTAGAGCCCTGATCCGTTAAAACCTCTTTTGGAAAACCCACCCGGGAGAACATCTCTAACAATTCTTTGGCTAATACTTTAGCCGTAGTGGATCTCAGGGCCACTGCCTCCGGGTACCGAGTGGCATAATCAATGACTACCAGGATGTACTGATGCCCCCCCGCTGATTTGGTTAGCGGACCTACAATATCCAAAGCGATTCTGTCAAATGGCCTATCTACTAGAGGCATAGGTATGAGTTCTGCCCCTGGTCCCGACTTGGGCTGAGTTATCTGGCACTTGGCACAGGACCGACAGAACTCTTCTACGTCGTGGGCCATCCTGGGCCACCAGAACCGCTGTTTTACTCTATCCAGAGACTTTTGGGTGGCTAGGTGTCCTTCCACCGGTAAGTCATGAGCCCAATGCATTACCCAGAACTGCAGGCCCTCTGGGATTACCAGCTGGGATTCTTCATCGTTGCCAGCCTTGGTTACGCGATACAGCAAACCTCCCCTCAATTCAAAGCCTTGCTCCCCTTCTGGGGTAGTCCCTTCAGCCATCGCTTGCTGTAAACAGCTGTTAAGTCCCGCATCATCTTGTTGGAGGCATCGTATCTGGTCTCTAGACAAATTCATCACTTCTAACTCCCTGGCCTCAGTTTCTTCCTGAGCCCAGCCTATTTCCCCGGGCTCCTTAGCCAAATTGCTCAGTCCAGGCCAGTCTCTCCCTAGTAGCATTTCCCGGGTCATACCGGGCACTATTCCCACTTCCATGTCCCTTTTAAGGCCATCTACCTCGACCTCTGCCATGGTAGTCGCATATTCCTTCACATCCCCATGGATACACCGGATTACAGTAATCTCAGGTAAACGTTCTCCCTCTAGCTCTTTTACCAGCGTTTTGCTGCATCCTGTGTCCACTAAAGCCTTCTTAGGATGTCCATTTACTCTCGCTTCTACTACCCAACCCGGGTGATTCTCCTCACCCACCTTGGTCATCCCGGTGCAAGCCTCTGCCCACGCACACTCAGTCACTGGGCAATACTTCCGGATATGGCCGAACTGGCCGCAGCCGAAGCAAGCGGTCATCTTCTCCTTCCCTAGGTTCCAGGTCGCCGCTTGTTTGGAGGCCGCCGGGTCGTTTGTCACAGTTGGCCTAGGTACCCTCGTTCCGACTGGGTTTGCATATTCAATGCGGTCGGGTCTATTCTTTTTGGTCCCCGCCGGCGTTGCTCCGCGAAAATCCGCCTGTTTGTTAGCGTCCGCCATTTTCTCCCTCAGTTTGGCTCCTTCTCCTTGTGGCGCACTTCTAATTTGCCACGTGTCCTCCGCTTCTAAGTAGTCTTCCAGCAGCGTCACAGCGCCCTCTAGGCTGGAAGGTTTGTTCTTGATGACCCAGTTCCTGGCTCCGCTGTTGAGCGTTGATATTAACTGTTCCATAATCATGATTTCTAAGACTTGCTCCGCTGTCTTCCCCTTTGGTTGTATCCATCTCGTGGCGTTTAGCCTTAGCTTTTGCGCTAGCGTCCTGGGGTGTAACCCGGGCTTCAACTTTAGTCCCCGAAACTTCCTCCGGTATGCCTCCTCGTTTAAGTTGAGGGTGTTCAAAATGGCCGTCCTTACCACGTCGTAATCTCCCGCGTCTTCTGGGTCTAGGGTATCTACTATTTCTTGGGGTAACCCGGTGAGGTATGGGGTCAGTATGAGTGCCCATTGATCCTTTGGCCAATGCGCGGAGGTGGCGATCCTCTCAAACGTGTGCAAGAACGCTGCCGGGTCATCCTGGGGGCCCATTTTCTGTAACTTAACCGGGGGCCGTGTTGCTATGGGTTGTTTCTGTCCTATGCTCTCTGAAGGCTGGTTTCCCTGAGGTGATTTTAACTGTTCGATTATCATCCGTTGCTGATCCGCTAGTTGTTTTAACAAGACCTCCTGTCCTTCTGTTATACGTTGCATCCATTTTTCTGCGTCTGTGGGTTGCGGGGGAGGCCCCACGTTCTGGGCGCCAGTATGTGAGGGTCCGTTATTCTTCGCCTCCCCCTTCCCAAATAAAGCCTCAGACGCATTTGAACAAAACAACTTGTCTTCTTTATTTAACTGTGGCAACGGGATAGAAACGTCAATCAGGTTGGGGATAAACTTCTCCTGTTGAAGTAACGGTTCATACAGGGGCACCCAATCTTCGTCAAAAGGGTTACTGGACTTCGATGCCCATGGACCGGCCTGAACCTGGGAGGGTTCTTCGGGATCGAAGTCATCTCTCTCCATCGTCAGTAATGGGGTCGTCTCTTCGAGCCCTGCATATCCCCAGGGTGAGTTTGATGTTGCCCCGAGGGACTCCCAGGGTCCAGACGATACCCCAGCCTCCTCAGCTCCTCCAGATGCCATCGGGTCTTTTCTTCTCTCTCCCTCTCTACCCGTTTCTTCTCCTCCACTAACTTTCGCCTCCACTCACGGGTCTCTCTTTCTCCCCAGTAAGAGGGACGGACCCGAGCCTCATTCCTCCTTCTCTCCTCAGCTTCTTGCCTCGTCATACACACCTGTTCCCACTTGCCCGACCAGGGGTCTTGTATCGAGACCCATTCCCATTCGCCTTCTTTCCTCGCCTCTCTCTGACTGACCTCCCCCACAGCTCCCTCTTCTGGATCTTTCGCCCCCCTTCCCGCCCAGACTAGAGGAGTCTGGGTCGCTATGCTTAACCCCTTCATACCCCTTTCTAAATCAATGGTATCCACTGCCTGGTGCAGCATCCGGGGTGGAAATGGCTTGGGTGCGGTCTGGGTGCCCACGGAGGCTCTAGGGCGAGACGGCACTCCTAACATCACCTCACGACCCGGGGAACGGGTGTCACATAAGGCTAATAATTGAGACAGTTTTTTTGTTTGTTTGAAATAAATAGGAATGACACAAGTTATTGTTCAGATGTGGTAGAAACACTAGCAATTGAAGGCAATCAGTACTGTTGACTCTGTCCTAAAAATGAATGAAGTCATACACGCACAGAAAAATGATATACTAATGGACACATGGACATGCAACAGTTATTTGAATGCTAGGTAATTTAATAACAAGCCAGGTACTTTGCTGCATAGGATTTCTGTTTGAAAATAGGTATTCACTAAGAACTAATTTCTTGGCAGTGCTGGACACCCGATAACATTATTTCTACTTACAAACAGTGTTAGCTAAATATTTGCTTCACAAAGTAGTAAAAGTTGTTGCATATTATACAAAAGAGTGCTACGGTACAATACATGTCATTTAACAATTACCAAAAATGATATAATATTATTACAGTTAGCTATTACTGAGAAATATCTCATGAAAGTCTTTGGCCAACAAGGAATCAGTTAATACTCATTTCCACACAGAAATATAAATAAACACTGTATTTTTAATGATATTTTTAAACAAAAGGACAGTAATATCTCTTTTTCTGATGTAAGAAAACCCTTTATTCATCAATATGAAATATTTTTTTAAAAACTATTTGACTGTATTTAACCTTAAAGGTAGCAACAATGTAAACATGCTTTTTATTTAAGATGGGAGTGCTAAAACTGTGGACCACTTATCAAAGGGATTTAATATCTATAAGAGTTCAGATTTGAAATGTAAGCATAACCTTTGGTTTCTTTTGCTCCTGAAATCACTAACCCTTCAAGAAACATTCAAATTGGTTATCATATTCATGGAAATAAAAACAGAACTCATTATGTTCCTTTGAACTATGTGATTAGAGAACAGACAGATATGTTAAGACCAGAAACAGGAAAAGGCTGACAGCCACAATGCCTATTATACTGGGCATTTTTTAAAAATCATCTTAAATCTAATTTGTTTTGCCACTACTCATCTGTTCTCCTGGAACAAGATTAACTCTACTACCGTATGAACACTTGCAAAACAGTAAAACCCATGGAAGGATTCACTTCTGGAATGGACATGCCTGAATATTGCATTTCATGACATTTTAGAACACTTCTACAGTCATTTTTGCTTGCCTCCTCATGTCTCTCTCTTGCTAATGTTTATGAGCATCACTATTAGTGATTGCCTATGAAAGGAGACTAACTGGCTTTTTGTTGAGATTAACATTTGCACGTACATGGCCATTGGGAAGACTCATTTGAGAGTAATATTTGCATTAACACAACATCTTGTTTGTGTGACTCCCATAAGCAGGACATAAGTACAATAGTTGTTTTTGTTTAGTCATTAAGTCATGTCCCTCTCTTCGTGACCCCATGAACCAGAGCACACCAGGCCCTCCTGTCTTCCACTGCCTCCTGGAGTTTGGTGAAATTCATGTTGGTAGCTTCAATGACACTGTCCAAACATCTCGTCCTCTGTCGTCCCCTTCTCCTCTTCCCCTCACACTTTCCTAACATTAGGGTCTTTTCCAGGGAGTCTTCGGTTCTCATGAGATGGCCAAAGTATTGGAGCCTCAGCTTCAGGATCTGTCCTTCCAGTGAGCACTCAGGCTTGATTTCCTTTAGAATGGATAGGTCTGATCTCCTTGCAGTCCAGAGTTTCCGAAGTTCCCAAAGACATCTGATCATTATAGCATGGGTTTATCATACCTCCCATAGCTGACAGATTATTTTGCTTTGTTTTATGATTGGCCATTGAAAAGTAAACACATGCATCATTTGCAAATATGATAGCTCAGACATGAAGCTCTTCTAGAATCTTGTCTCTGAAAACCTACATACTTTTGGCTTTCAGTGACATAGTATCTATAATGTGTAGAGGCATACTGCCTCTGATACTGGAGATAATATAAAGTAATGGTAGCCACAGTTAGCCTTACTCAACATGAGTTTGTCTGATCCAATTTTAATGCCATTCATTTGGTCCCTGATCTGTGACAGTGTCTGTATATTGGAGTGGAGCTGTTTGCAAGAGTCGCATCAGATTCCTCTCTTCTCCTCATTCTATCTGTGGACAAAGTGTGTGGAATCCTGGAAGCTTCACAGACATCATTTGTCTCTAGTGAACATTTGCTTTGGATTTGGGGCTTAGAGTCATCACAAGAAACTTAAGAATGGCAATTGGTAGTCCTGTGAGGCATGGGATTTTATGTCCTCATGAGATGTCTAGATGAGGCTTGGCAGAGGTCCATATATGTTTTATGCTACAAGACTGTCATCTCTGATGACTTAGCGTCTCTTTTGTGGGCAAGCATGCCCTACATCTTTGGCACTATTCTGAGCTATTGCTGGTTTCTTTATTAGCATCTGAGATTTTCTCCCAATGTCATCATGATTGAGCAATGTATTCTGCTTTGGAGTATAATTTTTAAAGGGGTGTGTGGTTCCTTCCCCTCTTTCTTTGATTTTAGATTAATTACTTATTGATAGCAGAAGCCAAACAAAGAGATGACCAAGCTATACCATACATAAATGCCTGCTTTTTTTCTTCCCATGTGCAATTATCTTTGTTTAGTCTCCTGTCTTAAACCTTGGTGGAGCCTTTCCCTCAACACATTTTCCTGGGGCTTTTTTCCCCCTCAGCACATTGCCTTCTGGCTATATAGAAATGTCCTTAGGCGTATTTTGTGTGTGTGCTAGAGATAGCTTTCATCACAGTGTAAAATAATATGGGCTGTTTCCCCCTAGGCACAAAGGAGCAGGCATGCCAGAAATATTTATCAGTTTGCCCTTGGTGAGGAGAAAATTAAAGTGTCATTTAATTCATTTATGGCAAAAATGACAAGGAAATTTACATGATTATACTTTTAACTTTGTGTCTCTCAAATACTTAGATAATAAGAGTAGTCCTGCTGAGATACTTCCTTATTGCTTTTAAGAAAAATAAGATAAAATGCAGAAAGATTTATGTGAAATTAACTTTTCATAGAAATAAATTAATGGTTTTGATTTTTTAATTTTCAATTTTCAGTTTTGATTTAATTTAATTATTAACATAAATCCTTTTGCCAAAGCAGCAATACTATCCAGAATGTTCATTCATTAATTAATGAAACATGTCAAATGCCTGAAATCGTACTAACTAGCTCACTGCCCAACCACTCAATCCTATGTGTGATGGTGTAGCACAAACCCCACTGAATTCTATGGGGCTTATGCCAATGTAAGAATGCATAGGTTACAGCCTACAATCACACAGTGCTTCACCAAACACTATCTAAACCTTAAAATGATCATCACCAATAACTGAGAGGCAAAGCAGTCATAAATAATTTTTAAATGAAAATAAAGTATCTTCTGTGTTTCAAGTCCTGTCCGTCCATCCGTCCGTCCGTCCGTCCATCCTTCCTTCCTTCCTTCCTTCCTTCCTTCCTTCCTTCCTTCCTTCCTTCCTTCCTTCCTTCCTTCCTTCCTTCCTTCCTTCCTTCCTTCCTTTATGTCTTAATTGTACAATAGATCTTACTTTACCTCATTCATATCTTTATTTCTCCCTTTTCGTCATCCATTCAAGATCATTCAGAATAATTGAGTTATAGTTTGTTTCCAGGTGAGGATTTGTTGATCCAGACAAGACTTGGCCTGCTACAGTTGCTCCTCAAGAGACTGCATTGCTGTTAACAGTTTAACATATTTATTGAAAGAGAAAGTTGTTGAATAATAAAAGCCTTTGATTGGTTACAGAAGAATAGTACTGGCACAGCATCAAGGAGCAGATCCTGCCTTGGGTGTCCCTCCTGCAGTCTGATGCCCACCTTTCCAAACTGTCACCGTGCAGCCAAGAATTGGTAACCAGAGTTGAGTATACTCTTCCTTGGGTGTAAGGCTACTAGGCACCTGCTGTGGGAGACTGTGGTGTCCCCCTGCAAATTAGGCACGCCTCTGTCAGTCCACCACTCCTTGCTCCCCCAATGGAGAGGATCCATTGCCTGGGACAGAGCAAAATGCTCATCTCTCTGGCTAAGAACCTGCCTTTGTGTGCGGAAAAAAATGCCGTTCATTGTAGCCAATTAAGCAATGATAGAGAAAGAAAGGAAAACAACAACACCATAGAAACAATACTAACAGAAATATAAACAACATCATATAAGCATGTTCTCTCTCCCTCCCCCCTGCAAAATTATCACAGGGTTCACAACAAGGTGGGTTCCATACAGGGAAATGTGTGCTTAAGTCTGGCTGGAAAGGACCTGGAGAGGGGGTTTCTTATAGCCTCCCCTCCCCCAGAGCAGACTGAAAATTGGTTGAATCATATTGCCAGACATTTGTAGTACACACACCTTCATTTTCCCCATTGCATTTCTTTCCTTGGCATTTTTTAACAACTCCTTTACCAGTTTTTTTTTTTAAAAAAAAACTTAAAACAATTATTTAGGATATTTCTATCCCTCCTCCCCACTTAAAAGGAAAGGAGCAGGAAACTAATGCATAACTTGCCAATGTTCAGCCTGCTGGTTTTGAACCCTAGAGGGTAGGAGAGATGGGGAACCTCTCTGAGATTGTGTTCACATATAGACTGGTGTGTGCATATAGACTCCTGAATTCCTGCTCCCCACTTTGCCTTTAAATAAAAACCCCAAGTGCAAACAGAGAGGGTACCATTGATTGTGCCACCTCCTCTCTTTAAATCTGGTTTGAAAATAGAGAACATGGCATTACTTTTTTGTTAGCACTGGCAGCTCATTGTGCCATTTCAGGGTGCAGTGCTCCCCCTCTGTGTGGACCACAGTCTGTCTCTTCCTGCCAGGTGCCAGGTAACAACCAACAATTTATTATCACCTTCAAAAGAGAAAGCAGCATCAGGAAGCAAGGCAAATTAACAACAGCTCCCTAGTTCTCACTCCTCAAACAGGCCCCTTCTTGTTGTCTCTTCGGGCTCTTCAGAGACAGACTTAGTGCACTGAACCCTGCTCTCTCGTGTGATATATTATAACACCCTTCATTGGATTACAGAGCAAAACCATTCACTGTCAGAAGCTAGAGCTGCTAGTCACAAAGCTATATTCTCCCCTCTCCCTGGTGTTTCTCTTCTGTGGAGAACCTGAATAGAAATGGATTTTCTGGAAACATGCTCTCTGTGCCTATCCACATAAAACTGATGATAGATCTACACAGATACTCTGATTTGGAGTCAGTCCACTTTAGAGAACTCCTCCTTCAATTCAAGTCCCACTATTGGGACTGTCCAAGTCAGCAGAATTCAACTTCTGGATTCAGGAGTCACCCAAATCCAAAACACACACACACACACATATGTTTACTGCGTGGCACACAGGCCATTGCCAAATCCAAAACACTGCCTCTACAAACTGTTTCCAGGGAGCAAGCCTTACTGAAAAGGACAGGACTTGCTTCACAGTAAACACAAAAGAATTGGTTTCAAAGTTACCCGTCCCAGCTCAGTGATGCATCCTGCTTTTGGTACAGAAATGGAGATTTGAAATACTGCCATAGAGATACAGCTTTGTGGAGTGTTTAACCACAAATAAAATTCTGTACTTACCACAAGAGATTATTTCCATTTTCCTTTCACTTTGCTCATTGGGATTCTTCAGTCTAGTCACTAACTCTTTCGCTCTCTATGTGACTCACCAGTGAATTTTGGGCATTTGCCTATTTTACTGTTGCTTCCTTCATCCCTTTCTCTTCCCCTGAAAGCCATGTGACATGGGTATCGAACACATTTTGTTGCAAACAAGATATCTACAGTAACTGTAATGAATCTGTTGTCTAACTTTATCCAGTACACTCTTTGTAAACACCAGGGTGGTGCCCTAACATGATGATGCTGGCCTTTGACCCCCAAGTGACTTCTAGAAGCTCATAGCATAGGCATGTCCAGACTGGCCCTTTTTGTGTGGGCTGGTGTGGTCTAAATAATGTCGGCTGAGGCTGGGTAAGGGAGAGGAGCAATATTCCATTTAGTGCGATCTTCTCATCCTAATAGAATGAAGAGAGAGAGGCAAGCTATGCCAGCTAAAGGCAGGCAGACACTCACCTGCCCTTTGCACTCAGAGAGAAGGGAGTGGCACATGTAGAGGAGGCATATATGCAATCTCCCACTACCCCTCTGATCTCACAGGTGGATGCAAAAGAAAGTGATCTCCTCCCTTTTGCACCTTGTATTATCCCCCACCCACCTGCATACACAGAAGAAGAGACAGAGAATGCTTGGAGGGGAAAGTGATTAAGAAGGAAAGTGGGATGTCGCATCTGAAAAAGGGATCTCCCCAACAGGATTCTTCTTTCTGTGTAAAAATAAGAGATCCTTGACACTCAGCTGCAGATCCATGCACACTTTTCTGTTTTCACTCTACCTACCAGCCATGCTTGCCTTTCTCCCTCTCTTTTGCATGAAACAGATGTCTACACATGCCTATGAAAGGATAAGAGGAGGGAAACAGAAAAACAACAATGTGTCTTTCTTTGCTTTCTTCAGTGTTCAGTTTGCAGATGTCCTGAAGCGACTCATTTATTAAGCAGTTTACAATACCAGAAATCCAAACCAGAAGGAACTTTGAAACCTTTGACAGTCGCAAGGCTTGATTTTAGACCATTCTCAGCAAACACACACTCTGGGAATGGACTAAACTAAAGTCCACCAACCCGCACCAAAAAATAGAAGCCCCTGACAGGGGCTCAGAAAGGTGGGGGTCAGGATGCCCTCAGGCAAATTGCTCTGCTTGTTGTGTGGACATTGGAAGAAAGAGCAGATCAATTGGCCCCAGCAATGCACCAAACTGTTACTTCACCCACTCACTAGAAGTAAAAGCACTGTTCAATTAAAAAAAAAAAAATTACATCTGAGGAAGAAGAGTGATTTTAGATTCCCTTCCACTATGGACCTGGTATAACTTAGGAAAGTTCTTTTGGCTTGGTTGGTTTATGGGTTACCCTAATCCCCCAGAGACCCCGAAGCAGCCTCTCGCCCTCCACACAAGGCTAGAAATAAGAATTTCCAAAATTTTCCATTTTTCTTGGGGGGGGGGAAGGAAAAACATCTTTTTTTCTTGGAAAAAATGGAAATTTCCAGAAATTTTACATCTCTAGAGAAAACATAAATACATAAAGTCTCACAAAGTCTTTCATTAACGTCTTCATGTTATATAGTTTGAATACCATGCCATAGACATATTATTTATTGTTATAAAAGAACATATTCCACACTTCATATTTTTTTTCCAATTTTTTCAGAAACAGCTTTGGGAAAAAAGTGGAAAAAGAACTGTTCTCCACCCCCCACCCCCACCCCCAATTTTTCCATTTTTTCCTCAGGTCTTCCCATCGTTACACCAGGATCTTGAGCAGGATCTCTGGGATAAGGGTGAGACTAAAGTCCTTTGCAAGACATCTTGACCCTTTCCACCCACACCTATATGAACATTCGCATTTGAGTGTGCATGAGCATGCATGTGCATGGCCCTTGCTCCCCCAACATTGGGTATGGCCCTCCAGACCCGAAGGTTTGTGCAAATCTTCACATCCTTTTCAACCTGCCTTTAAATGTCTATCCATAAACCTACCCTCAGGCCTATACTGTTGGTTTGCACTTTGCTTGGCATTCTCATTCTATGGCTGGCTTGCCTGTTCAATATATTACTTAGACGGAAATGTCTATGTGTATGTCAGTGTTGTCTCTGTTTGACAAAGCAATATGTGATATATTTTGTCTGCTTTAATGCCTTCTGACATCACAAAAGTTCTCCCAACATAACAAATAGTTTTATTTCAAATATCACAACAAACCATAGGTAAAGGTAAGGTTCCCCTTGCCATTTAGTCCAGTTGTGTCTGACTCTAGGAGGCAGTGCTAATCCCTGTTTCCAAGCCATAGAGCCAGCGTTTGTCTATAGACAATTTCCGTGGTCACGTGACCAGCGCGACTAGACATGGAACACTGTTACCTTCCCACCGTGGTGGTACCTATTTATCTACTCGCATTTTTACATGCTTTCGAACTGTTAAGTTGGCAGGAGCTGGGACAAGCGACGGGAGTTCACTCTGTCACGTGGATTCGATCTTCTGACTGCTGGTCTTCTGACCTTGCAGTACAGAGGCTTCTGTGGTTTAATCTGCATAGAATTTAAACTTAAGGTGATGTGTGGTTTATGAAACAGAGATGATCATTCAGAAGTATTTCATGTTTTTCTTTTCTCTCTGTTAGTTTACCTGTATCAGCCTTTGGAGACAAAGCAATGGCTATACCTAGGATTTATCAGTTATGACATCACACCAAGCCATTATTAGCACAAACCATGATTTGCAAGCACACTTGAAAATTAGTGTTTTTCAGAATTCTACTTCACTGGGCTGTTATAAACTATGGCTTGTCAATTCTGCAATCACATCAAACTATTGGTTGTTGTGGGTTTTTTGGGCTCTTTGGCCGTGTTCTGAAGGTTGTTCTTCCTAACGTTTCGCCAGTCTCTGTGGCTGGCATCTTCAGAGGACAGCACTCTGTGCTCTGGTGTAGTTGGCTTTGGGAGTGCAGTATTTATGGCTGTGAGATAGGCCTTTGTCTTTTTCTGTAGAGGGGTGATTAGTGTGTATTTTTGTGGGTGTATTGTTGTGCTAAGGAGGAGAGATTATCTGTTCCTGTGGTTGATGGGTGTCATTAGCTGGTCATCAAACTATATTTGTGATTCTTCGGTGGCGCTTGGGTATGATATCTGAACTGAGCCAGTAGCAAAGCATTTACTAAAGATTGCTTCCAAACAAGGCATTGAAGCCAGAGTCTGAAGTGGTGTAATCTATTATTTCAGATTTGTAAGATAGATCAGTACCATTATCCACTTATCAAAATTGAAACTGAGGCTGAAATAGTAGTTTGTCATTTAGAATTATGTATGGAATTAACAACCTGAAACTGCCTCTTGCACAGGTGGCCAACTTCCACTCTACCACTTTTAGCTCCTTTGTTTCTATTTCTAATGGAGACTTAAATTACATTTAGTTCCAGAATTTGATTTCTGCAAATGGATCATTATGTTGCAGGATCATGATCTGAATTTAATTTCTTTATTATTTCTTTATTTAATTTATATGCTGCCCACACTACCCAAAGTCTTTGTTAGCTATATTAATATCCTGCCTTCCTTCCAATGGGCTTAGTGCAGCATACATAGCTCCCTGCCTCCACTCTTTCCCCCTCATAATAGTCCTGTTAGATAAATAAGGTAAGGGAGGGTGACTGGGCCCTTACAGAAGTGAGATACACTAGTAAATCTGACATAAAATGATCTGAGAAGTCAGTTTGCCAAAGACTCATTAATCCACCCATTCTATATACAAGTAAAAAATAATAATCTCTCACTGAGAGACTGTATTGTCAAGTGAAATTACAGACACCTCAGAGCAGCAGAATGAGAGACATTCTCCAACACATTGGCTCCCAGTTTCAGCTAAAATTGCATCTTCTGTGATAAGCAAAGGAACAGGCCACTGAAGAGATAGAACAAAAGAATTGTTAAATTATAACCATTTATTCTGTTAGTCTTGTGATTACAGCAAACAGGTTTTGTAGCAAGACATTTATTTGACACATACTTGTGAATATGCCAGAAAGGATTTCCTAGTAAAACAAAGCAGGCTTTAACCTAAAAAAAGAAGTTTGCTTTCATTCCAGATGCTCTTGAATTTGATTAACATACTGATGGCTGAATTTAATACATATAAAGTTTAACAAACTTACCAGCTCTGGAAGAAGAAAGTAGATGTTGTTTAGCACCTTTTACTGAATTATTTTTTAAATTGACGATAATACAGAAACCTGAATCCAGAAATTCACGTTTTTTTTAATTCAAAGGGCATAATGTGTGAATATTTATCTATTTCAGTGCTTCCAAGACTACAATTTAAGAACACTTGGGTTATCCGAGTTTGGGAACCACTGATCTATTTCATTGTGAGATCATCCTCCATATATTTATTTTATTTATTTATTATTGGATTTATATTTATTTATTTTATTTATTTATTGGACTTATATACCACCCCATAGCGCTACAAGCACTCTCCGGGCTAGACAGAAGTCTACTCAGGGCGGCTCACAAAATATTGTGCACAAACAAATAAAAACAACAATTAAAATCTACAATAATAATATGATCAAGATGAGAGTAAAAGCAACAAACGCGAAGAAAGTACAATCAAGAATTGGCAGGAGGGAAGGCCTGCCTAAAGAGCCAAGTTTTTAATTGACTCTTAAAAACACCCAGCGAGGGTGCCAGGCAGATCTCTGGTGGCAAGCTGTTCCAAAGTCAAGGGGCCACCACCAAGAACGGCCAGTTTCTTGTTCTTTCTTTTCAGGCCTCTCTCAGCGTCAGGCCCCTCAGTCATCTTTCCTGGCTATGGCGAGTGACTTGAGTAGATCTAGGTGGGAGAAGGCGTTCTGCCAGGTATCAAGGTCCTAAACTGTTTAGGGCTTTATAAGTCATCATTAACACTTTGAAGTCAATGCAGAAATGAATGGGCAGCCAATGCAAAGCAGCCAGAATGGGAGAGATATGCTGGTGTTTTCTCGTTCCACTAAGTAACCTGGCTGCCGCATTCTGGACCATTTGAAGCTTCCACATCAATCTCAAAGGTAGCCCCACGTAGAGTGCATTACAGTGGTCTAATCTCGAGATTACAAGCGCATGGACCAGAGTGGTGAGGGCCTTGCCATCAAGATAGGGACCCAGCTTATGACTGGAATGAAGACGAAGAAAGATTATTGGCACTTTCCCAGGGCAGGCCAGTTGCAGCACAAGGCCATCATAAAAGCCATAATATTCCAGAGGTGAGATGCTGACAGGCTTTGACATCTGAGAAATTGTCTCAAAGGGAGACCCTTTTTTAAGTCCCAAAGATCAATCACAAAACATAGCAAGCTAATTTGCAAAACTATGTGGGTGCAACAATCACAAACTTTCAGCAATTAAGGAAACGATCCTCTACTAATAGTTTATCTGCAATATGTAGTTGTCCCCATAGTGTGGTGTGGCCATGAAGGGAAAAGGTCTGGGTTCCTTAGCAATACTGGAACTGTTAAGAGTTTTTTAGAGTTCTTTTTATGAAAGGCAGGTTTTCTATATCAATGGATAAATATGTTATTATATATTATTTATATGATTAAAAGACAAACATACTTTTTTGTAAATTGTTATCAATAGGAAACAAATAGGTTCACTGTAAATTTGCTTAGATTCATCAGGAAAAACATTCTTACTTTTTAAATTAACTTTTGACGTGTGACCAAAAAAAATTGTTTTAGCCCATGCTTGGGCAAAGTACAGACCTGGGGCTGCATCCAGTTTCTACTCACTATCCTTACAACCCCTGCCATAGATTTTTCCCCGCCAACAACAAAGACGTAGTGCCACTTTTTGAAGCCTCCAAGAGCTACGTATCTTTCATCTTTTAAAGCAGGTTGCAGAGCCTCCTTTCATGTCATGTCAATCTGATGTACCTCCTTTTCAAAACTAGAAATGGACTTTTAGCCAGTAGGGTTTCCATTTGGGGGGCTGGCATTTGTGGGATTTCTGCAGCACTGGAGGATCTCAAAGTAGAAAACTGGCTCAAGGTTTTGCCAAATTTGTCCAGCCTTGCTCTGGAGCCCTGACTACTTGCACTAGGAACTGCTTACCCAATATCTGCAAGAAATGTGTGCTTTTTGAAAAAGCAAGGGAGAGGAGGAGGAGGCAAAGATGGAGAGATAACTCTGGCATTTATTTTTGGCACCTCTTTTGCAATAGACGATCTAACTACAACCTGGGTATTTAGAGAAGAGAATAATCAATGGCAAGCTCTAGTTTCATTTCCTCCCTCCAGAACAAATTGTTAAAGGATGCAGTCTTCAGTAGAAAGAAGGAATTTGCCGCAAACAGCATGGCCAGATTCAATTCCAGCTTTGGTAATCGAATTCTCTCTGCAGAAAATCTAGTGCAGATTCAGAGCAGGAGGATGATACAGTATACCAGGAATGGCTCCAGCTCATGTTCCAGGCCTGTTAAAAAAGGATTGTTAACGGTTATAATATCAGCAGACATAGACCTGAGTCAGTGAAACAGATGTGCATTATTCCCACCCTTTTTTTTTTGCCTACAGGTTGAAAGACTTGTGGCTGACAACTGCTTATCAGCAGCTGTTGCCACATCTGCCACATCATATCCATCAGGGTGGACTGGCTTCCATGACCTACTTTTTTTCTTTTTTTAATAAAAATCCCTGAGCTCCTCCAGTATGTTTTACTTTTAGAAGACAAGAGTGCATACACCGAGCATCCTTTTAACACTTAAGACACAGCAAATTCTTTTTCCTGAGCTGAACCATCTGTGTAACAACTTAAGAAGTGCCATCTAGTTCCCTGCTCTGTTTGAATTCAGAAATGAGAAATGTGTGGCTTTCCCGATGTTGTGGAACTGTACCCAGCATAGACATTTGATGTGTGACGGGAGTTGCAGTCCAACAACATCTGTGGACTCTAAGTGGTCCATTGGAAATTACCAGTGACAGCCCTGCTGGATTGTTGTCTACCTTTCCTGATCCCTATCCATACTTGATATATTTAACCTAGAGGAGGAATTAATCAAAGGGACAATTTGATGACAGTATATTCTCTGAGAAAATAATAAATGGGGAGTTCACTTGTCTAAGTCCAGTAACTCTGCCCAATGAATTGACTGCTGAATTGTAAACCAACATTTATAAATGTTCCATTGATTCAGTATCTCTGCTCTAGCAGATATTTAATTAACAATTTAATTCAGGTCATGAACAGTATTTTTGAACCATTGCTTATTAATTATTGGAAGCTATATGAATTACAGGATATTCTTCCATAAAATAATCCCTGTAATCTTTCTTAGATGTTATTTCTGCTTATGGATACTTTTAGCCACAAGCACGCTTTAAATTTCCTCCTGACCATTCTGATAAATACTGTACACTAATTTGCATCTGCAGTTCATTGACTAAACCAGGCTATGTATAATTATTCTTTTGGGGGGTGGATGATTTCAAATTGAAAACTATAAGTAGTGATAAAAAAGGCTGTTATCCCAAAATAAATGTGTGTATGTGTTGGTTCTATACTTTTTGGGGACACATTTTAAAAAGGTAAAGAAGGATTCAAGTAACAGAACCCTTGTTCATTCCCAACTTTTTCCTCTCTTTATTTGTGTTCAGTGACTTGAAGTACTTGCTTTATTTGACACACCCAAAGCACTCAGAATGACCCCATTACTGTACGATTAATTGGTGTTTTTCTTTTGCAAATTGGGAAAGTCCACAATACGATACATATATTCAATCAAAATATGACCACTGACTCAGAGGTCAGCTACATCACATTCTTAGAAGACTCTGAAGTTGTTTATTATTGATTCATTACATCCTATCCCACCTTCTTACAATAAATAATGCTCAAGGAGCTATACAATGACTCAAATCCTATTGTGCATTTACACAAACAGTGTACCTTTTAGAGACAAATTGCTTTAAGTTAAGAAATCTCTGTAGACATTATCTGTTGCACACCAGATCATATAGATAATATAGACAATATTAGATGTATTTTATTTATTTATTTATTGGATTTTTACCCTGCCCCTCTAGAACATGTCTACCATCTTTTTCCTTGTATAAGACCATACTTTTGTCTAAAATCTTTAGACTAAAAATTGAGGATCGTCTTATACACTGAAGTAAGCTGAGGAGAAAAAACAAGTGGAGGGGAAAACAGCGATCAAAGTGATCCTACAGGGCTTTGATCCCTGCTTTCCCCTCCACTTGCTAAGCCTTAGCAAAAGGAAAGCAGCGATGAAAGTGCTGCAGGATGGCTTTGATCCCCGCTTTCCCCTCTGCTTGCTAAGAACCATGGGGCTTAGCAAAAGGAGGGGGGAAGGATCAATCAATCCCATGACTGTATAAGGGGGAAAGGGATCAAAATGATTGTGCAGTCGTGGGATTGCTTTGATTCCTTTCCCCCTCCTTTTGCTAAGCCACGCGGGGCTTAGGATAAAGGGAGAAAGCATCCTGCAGCACTTTGATCCTTTTTACCCTACATTTGCTCAGCCCCACTTAGATTTCTTAATTTTGGGTTAGAAATGTGGGCCACGTCTTATACATGGGGGCGTCTTATGCATGGAAAAATACAGTAATATCTACAGAATAGATAATATCTACAGAAACTCCTTAATTTACTGCAATTCGTTTCTATGTGGTATGCAGTTTGAATAACTGCACAACAGGATTTCAGTCAAAATCATGTGACATGTAAGATTAAATTTTAAAATGACATTAAAAATGAATCCATCAAGAAAATAAATAAGAAAATAAGTAAACTGTGTCTGCTAGTAAATACCTGTTTCAGCAAACAAATCCACTTAAAATCTTGAAAACCTCTCTGCTGGTGGTGGAATGACAGCAAAGATGGAATAGCTAAGTTGCCTCCAATCCTGGGAAGCATAAGAATGTTTCTTCTAAAGATAAATGTATCTCCAGATGTATAATGGCATGCTCCATGTGGTTAACAGCAGTAGGAGATTGCCAGCTAAAACTAACAGAGTCTGCTGGCACGATAAAGACTGGCAAATTTATTATGACATGAACTCCCATGGACTAGAGTCTATTCTGTCTGAAATACAATTTACTGCATTCACACACAAAAGGGAATAAAAATAAATGAAGTCAGATGGAAATGACATGCCAAAAAATATGGTCTGTGTCACTTGCTATGAAGTTTAAATATACATATAGAAAAAGCACACACATTTTGCCACAAGTGTAAGCAATTAACATGGTTCCCCATCTGGAAATAGTTCTAGCTGTCAGAAAACAGAGAATTCTGAAGGTTATATTAGACATTTTATAGTCCAGTGTTATATGAAAGCAATTCAATGTGAATGGCTTTGTCTGAACACTTGTTTTGTTTTGTTTTGTGGTAACCTCAGTATGTTTTTTGATTAGCATTTTATTTTGTTTTCCATTGTTTCCTTTTGTTTAATGCACACTTGAAGATCTGTCTCCTAAACTGATGAGTATGAGTTAACTGTACAGTAGATGCACATAAGCGCTACTTCAGATGGACCAACAGGTAAGATTGTAGGCTGCCAAGACCTAGGGAAGCCTGGTGAACAACTGCATCCTGGAAATGTTACTTTGGGAATGTTACAACAGAAAATACAACAGAACCATTAACTGTCAAGGATAAATTAGCAAATGGAAACAAGTGACAGAGTGGCGCAATCAAGAGGTGGAAACAAACCAATGTAAGGGATGTTCATACAGTGAAAAAGATGCCCTTATTTTCCGCCCACTCATTGTAACTATTAATACACCTGAGGAAGCGAGAGGGAGGAATACTTGAGAAGCTACTAACAGCTGCAAAGTGAAGAGACAAAGATGGCAACTTAGAAGAACTGGAGCATTTAGCCATGACCTTCATGTACTCTCAAGGAATTTGGAAGGCATTAATCCAGTCCACAGCAATTTGGGTGAGGCAGGCTGATCTCATACAGGGAGGAATATCTGTGACAGACTTGAAATTGCAGCCTTGATATTTATTGCTTGCTGAGCACTACAAATCCAAGCACTAAGGGTAGAAAGTGTGAAGGGAAAATGGCATGGATTATGTTCCAAAGCAAAGTATGCTGGAAATACATTAGCTACTGTATATGTGCTTCAATATTCTTTCTTGAAATAGTATTCAGATTTTAAATCCAGGAGTTCTGCTGTTGAACATTATTGTGGATGGAACTAAGCATGTGTACTGTCTTTGGACAAATGTTCAAGAACAGGCCAAATCAGGAGTATTTATACATTTCTGGGGCAACTGTGGGACGGATCGAAGAGTTGCAGTTCAACCCTAGGGTGGAGGAATACCAAAAGAGCTACTTTCTATCTCATTTACATTGGTAGGTTTAGAAAGATGGCAAATGGTTTGAATGGAGGAAAGGAGGAATTCACAGCAATAGAGTAGTGTGAGCTACTGGTGCCAAAGAAGAAGGCGAGTAACAGCTGAATCCCACAACAAAATGCAAGATCTCCCTTGGACACTATAATCACTGAGGCCCTAGAGAGGCTCAGAATGAGGTCACTGCATAGTACATATCCCCTTGCCACCAATCTACCACCCACTTTGCAGAGCTATAAAGTAAAGGGATAGACTTCTGTTGTTGCTTATATATCATTTTTTTTTTGGTATTCTCAAATATTCTTTTTTCCCATTGTTCTCTTGCTCAGCTTAATTTTTAATTCCCCCCTTAAAAAGTTATACTAAAGAAAAAACATACTAGACTGTTAGACTGAGTGTGTGTGTGTGTATGACAGTGGAAGAATGGTTGTTTCATAGGCTTTGAGTGGATACACCAAACATTTCGGGCACTGTGTAGCCTGCCTGTCACTACCATTTGAGGTGTTTAGGCATTTTGTTGTTGTTTAGTCATTAAGTCATGTCCGACTCTTCGTGACCCCACGGACCAGAGCATGCCAGGCCCTCCCGTCTTCTGCTGCCTCCTGGATTTGGGTAAAATTCATGTTGGTAGCTTCAATGACACTGTCCAAACATCTGGTCCTCTGTCATCCCCTTCTCCTCTCGCCTTCAGTCTTTTCCAACATCACGGTCTTTTCCAGGGAGTCTTCTCTTCTCATCAGATGGCCAAAGTATTGGAGCCTCAGCTTCAGGATCTGTCCTTCCAGTGAGCACTCAGGGTTGATTTCCTTCAGAATGGATAGGTTTGTTCTCCTTGCAGTCCAGGGGACTCTCAAGAGCCTCCTCCAGCACCACAATTCAAAAGCATCAATTCCTTGGCAGTCAGCTTTCTTTATGGTCCAGTTCTCACTTCCATACATCGCTACTGGAAAAATCATAGCTTTGACTATGCAGGCTTTTGTCGGCAAGGTGATGTCTCTGCTTTCTAAGATTATGTCTAAGTTTGTCATCACTTTCCTCCCAAGAAGCAGACATCTTTAAATTTCGTGGCTGCTGTCACCATATGCAGTGATCATGGAGCCCAAGAAAGTAAAATCTGTCACTGACTCCATATCATCCCCTTCTGTTTGCCAGGAGGTGATGGGACCAGTGGCCATGATTTTGAGCATAACATTGCTACTGTGTGAAATGAGTGCAATTGTTCGGTAGTTGGAGCATTCTTTGGCACTGCCCTTCTTTGGGATTGGGATATAGACTGATCTTTTCCAGTCCTCTGGCCACTGCTGAGTTTTCCAAATTTGCTGGCATATTGAGTGTAGCACCCTAACAGCCTCATCTTTTAAGATTTTAAATAGTTCAACTGGAATGCCATCACCTCCACTGGCCTTGTTGTTAGCCATGATTTCTAAAGCCCATTTGACTTCATTCTTCAGGATGTCTGGCTCAGCAACCACACTATCTGGGTTGTCTGGGACATGCAGATCTTTCTGGTATAATTCCTCTGTGTCTTCTTGCCACCTCTTTTTTATGTCTTCTGCTTCTGTTAGGTACCTACCATTTTTGTCCTTTATCATGTCCATCTTTGCACAGAATGTTCCTTTAATATCTCCAATTTTCTTGAACAGATATCTGGTTTCCTCCTTTCTATTATTTTCTTCTATTTCTTTGCACTGTTCATTTAAGAAGACCCTCTTGCCTCTCCTTGCTAGTTTTTGGAAGTCTGCATTCAATTTTCTGTAACTTTCCCTATCTCCCTTGCATTTTTTTTCCCTTCTCTTTTCTGCTATTTGTAAGGCCTTGTTGGACAGCCACTTTGCTTTCTTGCATTTCCTTTTCTTAGGATGGTTTTTGTTGCCCCCTCCTGTACAATGTTATGAGCCCCCATCCATACTTCTTCAGGCACTCTGTCCACCAAGTCTAGTTCCTTAAATCAGTTCTTCACTTCCACTGTGTATTCAAAAGGGATTTGGTTTAGATTATACCTGACTAGCCCAGTGGTTTTTCCTACTTTCTTCAGTTTAAGCTTGAATTTTGCTATGAGAAGCTGATGATCAGAGCCACAATCCACTCGAGGTCTTGTTTTTGCTGACTGTGTAGAGCTTCTCCATTTTGGGCTGCAGAGAATATAATCAATCTGATTTCAGTATTGCCCATTTGGTGATTTCCATGTGTAGAGTCACCTTTTGTGTTGTTGGAAAAGAGTGTTTATGATGACCAGCTTGTTCTCTTGACAAAACTCTGTTAGCCTTTGCCCTGCTTTGTTTTGAACTCCAAGGCCAAACTTACCTGTTGTTCCTTTTATCTCTTGATTCCCTACTTTAGCATTCCATTTCCTATAATGAGAAGAACATCTTTCTTTGGTGTCAGTTCTAGAAGGTGTTGTAAGTCTTAATAGAATTGGTCAGTTTTAGCCTCTTCAGCATTGGTGGTTGGTGCATAAACTTGGATGACTGTGATGTTGAAAGGTCTGCCTTGCATTCGTATTGAAAGCATTCTATCATTTTTGAAATTGTATCCCAATAGAGCTTTTCCCACTCTTTTGTTGACTATGAGGGCTACTCCATTTCTTCTATGGGATTCTTAGCAAAATATTGGAGTGGCTCGCCAGTTCCTGCTCCAGGTGGATCGCGTTTAGCCAGGACTTTCCACTATGACCTGTCCGTCTTGGGTGTCCCTGCACGGCGTAGCCCATAGCTTCTCTGAATTACTCAAGCCCCTTCTACACTACAAGGCAGCAATCCATGAAGGGGGCACAGCATACTTCACCCAAAGCTAACTGAGATCAGTGCTTGAGTTGTTGGTGAAAGTTAGGGAGTATTGATAAAATGCCAAAAGCAAACAAGAAACCAACCCAAATACACCAATCGACTTCTCCAACATTATACTTTTTGCACTTTCCCCCATAGTTTTATAAAAACAGTTAGACGTCCAAAAATGTATGGAGCCTAGCCCCCTTGTATGTCAAGCCTTTTTCAGCAACCATAGAGACAGCCTACAAGAAGTGGTGGTTACAGCAAGAATTTGAAACATTCATCCCATGGACCACATGCAGCCTGTTGAGGGTACACAGTATGGTTCCAAGATCCAAAGACACCATCCAAACTTGCCAATCCTGAAAAGCCACCCTCAAATGACATTGGATGTTTACCAAAAGTTTGCCTTTAAAGGCTATTTTCCACAGTAGCTTCTTCTTCTTCTTTGAAAAAATGAGACATGCCTGCCAGGTAAATTCCTGATCTTAGAAAGACCTGTTCTGGCCTAAAACAGGACACCGGAAGGATATGATTCTATGTGGAGACCACAATGCACTCCCCAGCAGCTTCTGCTGGAGGAATTTGCTACAGTGGTGCTTCGCATTATGAGCGCCCCGTTTAATGACAAAATCGCTAGACGGGGAACTTTTTGCAATTGCAAAAGCGATCGCTTTAAGATGGTTTCAATGGGGGAATTTTGCTTTGCGATGATCGGTTCCCTGCTTCGGGAACCGATTCTCACAAAGTGATGATTTTTGCACAGCTGATCAGCAGTTTCAAAATGGCCACCAGGAAAATAAAATGGCTCCCCGCTGTTTTCTGGGACGGATTCCTCGCTGCACAGGCAGCGGAAATGGCCGTGCTATGGAGGATCTTTGCTGGACGGTGAGTTTCAAGCCCCTAGGAATGCATTAATCGGGTTTTTAATCTATGGGCTTTTTATTTTCGCACGGCGACGTTTTCATTCTACAGCGATTTCGCTGGAACGAATTAACGTCGTCATGCGAGGCACCATTGTATTTTTGAAAATTGGGCAGGTGAGATGGAGAGTTTGGAGCAAAGACGTTGGCATGGATATAATCCACAAAGGTACAGGAAGAGCAACCTTTCCTGGTTGAAATGCTCTCATGCTGTGGCACCATGGGCCAGCACTTTATAGCAGTCAGACAATTTTTAAAAATAACTTATTAATACGAACCTATGTGGTGACAGTTATCAGACCAAGCAGCAGCTAAGCTGAATTGTAGATTCAGCCTCTGAAAATGAGAATGCTGAAGAAAACATACATCTCCCTTTGGAAAGAAATCACATCCACATTTTGTATATTAGGAAAATCAAAAAGGCAGTTTAGACGAATTTATTGGAACAGGAAAGATAATAGGAACGTTACTTCTAGCTAGCTAAGACAGAGATGCAAAAGGGTAAGGGAGTGAGATCAACAACCCTCAGAATATCAATATCTCGGTTGAAGAAGGTGCAGCATAGTTCAGAGGAGGTAAAAAGTCATTCTAGGGGACTCTATCTTTCTTCTCTCCATGCAAAAATGTTCATATTCTTCAGTCTAAGTACAATGGCAGCCAGTCATATCCAACATCTACTTTTGAGGAAAAGTGTTACTTTTAAAAGTTTTATCTATAATGCTGACTATCTGGGAGATGTGAGGAACTATAACTGCTACTAAGTATTTTTAAAAGTAGCTTAAGATCTGAAAATGACCTTGGGTTTATGCCGTAGTAACTTTATTGAACTGTTGGCATCATAGCCAACCTCTACTTTTTGATTTCATCTTTCTCTTTGTTTGTATGCTTTATATTGTCATTTTGTTATAGATTATCTGCCGCTGTGGGAGTTCTCCAGGACACCAGTAAAGCAATTATTTCAATTAATAATTCATGACATCTATCGGACTTAGAAGGAAGAAGAGTGAGGAGAAATTGATGTAAACCACCTAAAGCTTCTTGGAGGACAAACAAGAGGAGAATGTGATACAACGTGGATGTGTTATTTACTCAGAACCTCATCTACGTTGATTATTGGGTGGATCCCTATGAGTTCATAACATTAACTCAAGATACCAGAATTCTGAAGTTCCATGTTCTGAGGTATTGTGGTAACTGTAGTTTAAAAAGAAACAACTGAAGAAAAGGCAGGAAACAAACATTTTGTAATTTGAAATTGTACTTCTTGAGTGAGAGGTAATTCCCCACAAACAAAATTGGATTCAAAATCAGTTACATAATAAGGATAGTAAGTAAAGGAAGACAAAAACTCAAATAGAAACCCTCTTTCAGCAGCACCCATCTATGGGGCACAAAGACTCATTGTTGGGTGTCACACACTATTCTTAAGGATTGTTCTCCAGTTATTCCTCTCAAAATGTGCTGAATGTAAGACATTCTCTCTCTTGTCTGATTTTGGTGTCCATAAATGATCCATGGATCCTGAGAAGAAACAGGGGGAAAATGTTCAGAATGATAGTTAACACTCCCATGTGAAGAAGTTTGATTTAGAGTGTCCATATTTTTGTGAGGGTTGGAGAGTTGTACAGTACAGTGTATGTAAATTCACAATTGTGGCGTTCGCCCCTCGTGCCCGTCTGACTCTCCAAACACAGAGCACACAAAGGCAAACCAATACTCCTTTTTACCTGCTGCCACCAGTTGATCACTGAATCAACATTAATTATGGAAGGATGAAGATGCAGGTCCAAACTTCACTGTCTTTTAAATAAAACTTGTTTATTGATTACAGATGTTTTATTATTAATCATGGGTAACTTCTACAGGTTTATTTATCAGCAATCTCAACCTTCTATTTGTTATAACAGTTCTTATCCACTCTTCACTCTAATCACACCTCAGATCTCCCAAATACCACACTCTATCTCCCTCTACACTCTGACTCACTGACTGACTGTTCACTCTCTGACTCCGCCTCTTTATTACATATCTCTCGGCTCTGCCTCTCAGCATATTTAGCCTGCAACATGAATATGCATGACTACTTAACATAATAAGAGTGAATACTACAAGTGTGCACCAGAGTGTTTGCTTTTGTACATTAAAAATAATAAATACATATAGATTAGGGAAGAACAAGCACCTCCTTTGTACCTTGTGCAGACAGCCATGAAAGTAGGCCTTTTGAAAATTTTGCTTACTCTAAAGGGGTCAAATTGGAAAAGTTCATGGAATCATAGAAAAATGAAGTTGGAAGGGGCCTACAAGGCCATCAAGTCCAATCCCCTGCTCAACGCAGGAATACAATCAAACCATATCTGCCAAATGATTATCTAAGTTTTTCTTGAAGGCCTCTTCAAGAAGGGGATTGCTCCCCTTCATGGATTGCTGCCTTGTCATGGAGAGGGGGCTTGAGTAACTCAGAGAAGCTATGGGCTATGCCGTGCAGGGCCACCCAAGACGGACAGGTCATAGTGGAGAGTTCTGACTAAACGCAATCCACCTGGAGTAGGACCTGGCAATGCCACTCCAGTATCTTTGCCAAGAATGCCCCATGATCAGAAACAAAAGGCTAAAAGATATGACGCTGGAAGATGGGACCCTCAGGTCAAAAGGCGTCCAACATGCTACTGAGGAAGAGCGGAGGACAAGTGCAAGTAGCTCCAGAGCTGATGAAGTGGATTGGCCAAAGCCGAAAGGACGCTCAGCTGTGGACGTGCCTGGAAGTGAAAGGAAAGTCCGATGCTGGAAAGAAAAATACTGCATAGGAACCTGGAATGTAAGATCTATGAACCTTGGGAAGCTGGAGGTGGTCAAACAGGAGATGGCAAGAATAAACATCGACATTCTGGACATCAGTGAACTAAAATGGATGGGAATGGGTGATTTCAACTCAGATGATTATCATGTCTACTATTGTGGGCAAGAATCCCGTAGAAGGAATGGAGCAGCCCTCATAGTCAACAAAAGAGTGGGAAAAGCCGTAATGGGATATAATCTCAAAAATGATAGAATGATGTCAATACGTATCCAAGGCAGACCTTTCAACATCACAATAATCCAAGTTTATGCACCAACCTCCATTGCTGAGGAGACTGAAATTGAACAATTTTATGAAGATTTACAACACCTTCTAGAACTGACACCGAAGAAGGATGTTCTTCTCATTCTGGGGGACTGGAATGCTAAGGTAGGGAGTCAAGAGATAAAAGGAACAACAGGGAAGTTTGGCCTTGGAGTTCAAAACGAAGCAGGGCAAAGGCTAATAGAGTTTTGTCAAGAGAACAAGCTGGTCATCACAAACACCCTTTTCCAACAACACAAGAGGCGACTCTACACATGGAAATCACCAGATGGGCAACATCGAAATCAGATTGACTATATTCTCTGCAGCCAAAGATGGAGAAGCTCTACACAGTCAGCAAAAACAAGACCTCGAGTGGATTGTGGCTCTGATCATCAGCTTCTCATAGCAAAATTCAAGCTTAAACTGAAGAAAGTAGGAAAAACCACTGGGCTAGTCAGGTATAATCTAAACCAAATCCCTTACGAATACACAGTAGAAGTGAAGAACAGATTTAAGGAACTAGATTTGGTGGACAGAGTGCCTGAAGAACTTTGGATAGAGGCTCGTAACATTGTACAGGAGGCAGCAACAAAAACCATCCCAAAGAAAAGGAAATGCAAGAAAGCAAAGTGGCTGTCCAACGAGGCCTTACAAATAGCAGAAAAGAGAAGGGAAACAAAATGCAAGGGAGATAGGGAAAGTTACAGAAAATTGAATGGAGACTTCCAAAGAATAGCAAGGAGAGACAAGAGGGCCTTCTTAAATGAACAATGCAAAGAAATAGAGGAAAATAACAGAAAAGGAAAGACCAGAGATCTGTTCAGGAAAATTGGACATATTAGAGGAACATTTTGCGCAAAGATGAACATGATAAAAGACAAAAATGGAAGGGACCTCACAGAAGCAGAAGACATCAAGAAGAGGTGGCAAGAATACACAGAGGAATTATATCAGAAAGTTTTGGATATCCTGGACAACCCAGACAATATAGTTGCTGACCTAGAGCCAGACATCCTGGAGAGTGAGGTCAAGTGGGCCTTAGAAAGCCTGGCTAACAACAAGGCCAGTGGAGGTGATGGCATTCCAGTTGAACTATTTAAAATCTTAAAGGATGATGCTGTTAAGGTGCTACATTCAATATGCCAACAAGTTTGGAAAACTCAACAGTGGCCAGAGGACTGGAAAAGATCAGTCTACATCCCAATACCAAAGAAGGGCAGTGCCAAAGAATGCTCCAACTACCGGACAATTGCACTCATCTCACACGCCAGCAAGGTTATGCTCAAAATCATACAAGGTAGGCTTCAGCAGTATGTGGACTGAGAACTCCCAGAAGTACAAGCGGGATTCCGAAGGGGCAGAGGAACTCGAGACCAAATTGCCAACATGCGCTGGATTATGGAGAAAGCCAGAGAGTTCCAGAAAAACATCTACTTCTGATTCATTGACTATGCAAAAGCCTTTGACTGTGTGGACCACAGCAAACTATGGCAAGTCCTAAAAGAAATGGGCGTGCCTGACCACCTTATCCATCTCCTGAGAAATCTATATTTGGGACAGGAAGCAACAGTTAGAACTGGATATGGAACAACGGATTGGTTCAAAATTGGGAAAGGAATACGACAAGGCTGTATACTGTCACCCTGCTTATTTAACTTATATGCAGAATACATCATGCGGAAGGCTGGACTGGAGGAATCCCAAGCTGGAATTAAGATTGCAGGAAGAAATATCAACAACCTCCGATATGCAGATGATACCACTCTGATGGCAGAAAGTGAGGAGGAACTAAAGAACCTTGTAATGAGGCTGAAAGACGAGAGTGCAAAAAACGGTCTGAAACTCAACATCAAAAAAACTAAGATCATGGCCACTAGTCCCATCACCTCCTGGGAAACAGAAGGGGAAGATATGGAGGCAGTGACAGATTTTACTTTCTTGGGCTCCATGATCACTGCAGATGGAGACAGCAGCCCTGAAATTAAAAGACGCCTGCTTCTTGGGAGGAAAGCAATGACAAACCTTGACAGCATCTTAAAAAGCAGAGACATCACCTTGCCAACAAAAGTCCGAATAGTCAAAGCTATGGTTTTTCCTGTAGTGTTGTATGGAAGTGAGAGCTGGACCATAAAGAAAGCTGACCACCGAAGAATTGATGCCTTTGAATTGTGGTGCTGGAGGAGACTCTTGAGAGTTCCCTGGACTGCAAAGAGAACAAACCTATCAATTCTAAAGGAAATCAACCCCGAGTGCTCATTGGAAGGACAGATCCTGAAGCTGAGGCTCCAGTACTTTGGCCATCTCATGAGAAGAGAAGACTCCTTGAAAAAGACTTTGATGTTGGGAAAGTGTGAAGGCAAGAGGAGAAGGGGATGACCGAGGATGAGATGGTTGGACAGTGTCATCGAAGCAACCAACATGAATTTGACACAACTCCGGGAGGCGGTGGAGGATAGGAGGGCCTGGCGTGCTCTGGTCCATGGGGTCACGAAGAGTCGGACACGACTAAACGACTGAACAAGTGTTGGAACACTCATGAACTCCTGAGATAACTGTTCCACTGTCATGCTTCTCTAACAGTTAGGAAGTTGACAGGTTCTCTTTTTTTCTGCAAACATACTAATTATTGTGCCCCCCTGAAACTTTGCTTTGTGGTACAAATGTTTTGGGGTACTTGTTTTAAACACAGTAAGAGTCATCTCACTACCCAGTCCATGCAATATATTTCTTGCCTTTTCCAAAGTTGTTTTTCTTACTCTAATTTAAGTACAGTATTGTGTACCTCTTTATCTTGTTGCTTTGTTCTAGCATCATCTTCTGCATTCACTGGTAAATAAATTTACCCACTGATTAAAAAGAAAGTGAAACTGAATGCTGAGGTTTTCAAAGAGGTAGCTATTTTAGTCTCTTTCAGGATTTATAACAAAAACAAGTTGCAGTTGTGGCACCTTAAAGACTACCAAATACCCTTTTAATATGAAAACTGTAATTCGGTAAATACTAGAATGTAGGCTAATATGCAATCCAGAGCACACTTGCCCTCTATGTGTAATAAGTTTTATAATGTATGCAATTTTATATAGAAATTTTATATTTTTCCCCAAAATCTTGTCATTTTCCATCTCAAATGTTTTATACAATTCTTGATATATTTTACTGATAGCATTGCTTCTGGGTTTGTATATTATGTTTTCCAATGGCCCATTATCATTTAATAAAATTCTTGGTGACATTAAAGCTATGCTATCAAAATCAATAGGACATAAGTGTAGAGAAATTGCATTTTAAATAAAAATGATAATGTTAAATATACTACTATTTTTCCTTTGGAAATATAATGGACATAAAGCTTGTCTTCCTGGAAAGTATTTTCCTTCTTTTTTCCGTGTTTATTACTTACTCCTATATTTGAGATCAGACATGAATTTTATTAATTTTTTTAAAAACTGGATTTGAATTCCTGCTTCAGCGATGGGTACTGAAGCAAAAATGGTACGAATGTTGCTTAGCCATTGAACAGAATTTGGAAAATCAACTAATGTCATGTCAGATGAGTAAATTGTAGGGAATCACTCATGAAAAAATAAATAAATCCGATCTCTGTTTATGATGCACACTTATAAATATGGATTACTTAAATTGAATTAAAGAAGACTGCAAGTAATCCCAGTTGTATTATTGAATATTATAACAGGAAACATTTTTATAGAAGCCTGAAACCTAGTGGGCAATGCTGAAAATGCAAGCAAAGAACAGTGTCCACAAAAATCATTAAAAAAAAAACAAGGGGAGGGAGATTTCAGGGTTGCAGGTTCCAATCTATTTTCTTTTGTCATGTTTTTATACTGGAGCCCTGCTTCACCCACTGAAGCTTGATGTAAAACACTTAGAAATATAGGACAGGAAGTTGTTTTGAGCATAGAATTGAATGGAGTCATAGCCCTTTCATACACCCCAATCACCCATGGTTACCCAAAGTTGCCATCTTTACAGCAGTGCAGTTCAGGGATAGAGGAGAAGATAGTGTGGATATCAGATGGAAATGATCCACAGATAAACGATGCTCAGTGTACACCCTAAACTGGGCACCAGCAAAGGAGCAGAAAGGCCAATTATCCCATAGCAAATGATGTTCAACATGTAGGCTAAAGGCTGTCCAGTTCTCCAAGATCATACCAGGAATTCATGAAACAGTGTCCACTTCAGACATATAGCAAGTCTCCCTTCCCTTCCCTTCTTCTTGTTTGGTAAAAGGCCTTCTTTGGTCCACAGAAAGAGTCATCTTTATCTGCAAAGAGAAGAAAGTTGAGGTAAGTACACAGACACTAGTGCGCACATCTGAGGAAGGGAAATAAAAGGTGGCATGAGCTTCTGGGACACAGAAATCTTTGAGGCTGCTGTGTTCGTAGACATGCATGTTTGCATGTTGTGAAAGAAAGCTAAGGGCTTGTCCATGTACCTGTTTTGGTGCAGGTTGGAGTGGGCTAAATAGGGTCACTAGGAGGCCCAATTTGCCATTTGGTAGGATCTTTGCATCCAAGTGGAGCTGAAGTGACCTTACTTGGTCTCCATGAGCACTCTGTCAGAAGAGACACGATGGGCAATGAGGAGAACTTTTATTTGCTTTTCTATTAAAGAGTCAGTAATGAAAAGCAAACCAAAATCCCCCTCCTGTCTCCCTCTGCTTGCCCCTTTTAAAAAGCCAAGCCAAGGCCCATGCATGCAAAGGGGTGCTCACACACACATGCATAGGAGGGTTCAGCTTCCCAAAGGCAGCTTCCTCATGCTGCCTTTGGAAATTAATAACTTTTTTTCCATATTTTTTTATTTTTCTTCTTATAAAGGTAGGGTAGGTAAGGGGCAGCTGGGGTAAGGGTACCCTCGGAGGGGGTGGATTTGAACGGACACATTACAAATCAATATTTTTCATAGTAATTCTACACATTCTCTTCTAGAAATAGTTCCACATATCACAAGGAAATATAGACAGTGTGCAAGAGGGAAAATCAAATTCAGACAGATATTTTGTAATTCTAATTATTAATTATGTAGCTGATAGTATTTTTCTGTCATTTATACTATCTCTTCTGCAGTCATACAGATAACTGTGTACGTATCAGTCTACTATTCTATCTACCTTGTAACCATGGATATAATTGCAACCAAATTTTCCAGTGATCTTTTTTCTTTTTTGCATCCAGCCAATCTGACAGTATGTCCATTTCTGCAGTTTCAAGTATTTTACCTGTTACTTCGTCTATTTGCAGTGTTCTAGATTCCTTCCAGTGTTTCGCAAAAACTATTCTTGCTGCTGTTATAATATGAATAGTTAGATATGATTTTTCAGAGTCTAGTATATCTGGCAAGATATTTAATAGGAATAGTTCTGGTATCACTGCTATTGAAGTTTCTAATATCTCTTGTAGTATCTGGTTCACTTTACTCCAGTATCTTTGGGCGTCTTTGCACATCCAACACATATGATTCAATGTTCCTTCTTTCTGTTTACATTTCCAACATTTATTTGAAAATTGGGTGCTTATTTTAGCCAAAGTTGTGGGGGTCACGTACCATCTGTAGAACATTTTGTATATACTGTATTTTCTTTGAATGGAATAGTTAATTTTATACAGTATTTGTTTTCCAAATTTGTTCCCATTGATCCAGTTCAATATTATGTCCTACATTCTGTGCCCATTTAATCATACATGCCTTTACCACTTCATCTTGTGTTTCGAAATCTAACAGAAAATTATATAATAACTTAATACATTTTCTCTCTGATTCTAGAAGATTTCTGTCAAAAGGGGTATTTTCTAGGTAAAAGCCCTGTTGATTATCTTTAGCAAACCTTGATAATAATTGCAATCATGCCCACCATTCCATTTTGATGCCATGATCTACTAACCCCTGTTGTGTTTTGATAGAACCATCAAGATTTAAAACCTCACTGTATCTTACTATTTTCTTGTTTTCTCTGAGATATGGTAGAGCAAATGCTTCAATTGGCGTCACCCAGTGTGGTATTTTGATATACATTAGATTTTTCACTTTATTCCACATTGACAGGAGTGCCTTCCTTAATATATGGTTGTTAAATTGTTTAAAATCCTCAGTCCTGGTATATCATAAAAATGCATGCCAGCCCCTCCTCTTATTTTAGGTCTTGTAAATGCTTGATTTTAATTCTGTTTTTTCCCCCTGCCAGATAAATTTGGAAATGCATTTTTCAAGCTCCTTGAATATTGTTTGTTTTAAAATAATCGGAATTGTTGGAAAAGAAATATGAGTTTTGGTAGAATATTCATTTTGATTGTCAACCATTATTGACAATTGTAAATTTGTCTAGCTAGAAAGGTATTTCTTAATTTCCTCTATCAGAGAGGGTTTTTGAGAGTACTTGTTTCCTTTGTGGCAAACATGCCCAAGTATTTTACTTCCAATGTATTTGCGAAGGCTTTCACGGCTGGGATCTAATGGTTGTTGTGGGTTTTTGGGCTCTTTGGCCATGTTCTGAAGGTTGTTCTTTCTAACGTTTCACCAATCTCTGTGGCCGGCATCTTCAGAGGACAGTGCTGTCCTCTGAAGATGCAGGCCACAGAGACTGGTGAAACGTTAGGAAGAACAACCTTCAGAACATGGCCAAAGAGCCCAAAAAACCCACAACAGCTATTTTACTTTCCTTCCTTCCTGGAAGTTTGTAATTTGTTCATCGGTCTCCTGTTTTTGAATATTTTTAGTCATATTTTTTGTTTTCTTGTGGTTTATTTTTAACCCTGCCATTTCACCAGTTTTAAAATAATGGTGGAATTTATGGACATTAATAACTTTCATGGAGCTGAGGAAATTTTTAATTTGCCTATATAATGAACTGGCTCTTTTATGAAGCCATTTCATGACATTGGCAAATTGAAAGAGAAAGGCTTCTTTTTGCTAATTCCCAGAGATTGCACAGGTTGGAAATGAACCAAAGTAGAGTGAAATTATCTGCATCAAAAGAGAAAAGGTTTTTGGCAGGGGCCAGACAGGTGCAGGTATGAACTCGGGGGGGGGGGGGCTGGTTCACTCTAACAAAGATGTCCTCTGATCACCATCTTTAAAAGTGCATCAGTCTATCCCTGCAATGGTACAAATAGTTGGCTAAATGCCTGCCTGATCACACCTTCCATTTCCCTTCCTCCAAACTGTCTGTTACACACATCTGGAAGAGAAGAGGGTGGAAACAAATGTCAATGAAAAAGACAGGAAAATTTGGCTCAGGTTGAAACAGACAAAGAGAAGTGTGTGCGCGTATGCATTTGTGTGCATCTGTGGTTAAGCTAAGGCAGAGAGAGTTGTTATCTTCTAAGCTCAGTGCTGCCACAAAGCACAATCTTTCTGTTTCTGCCTATCAGCAATGCTGACTCTCCTTTTGGCTAACCCTTTCCTTGACCTCTCTTGAGTTCATTTACTTCTATCTTATCTCTTTGCTGCATTTAACTATTCTGCTGGTTTGGCAGGACCTTTATTTTCTCTTACAGATGCAGAGGAGGAGTCCAATCCTTTCTGCTTGCATTCTGCTGGCTGCCCAAAAATAATGCTTCATCCCAATATCTTACACCCTGAGCACAAATCAACATACATGGTTCTTTCCACCATTTTTGTCTTTTCTAGGCTAGCTCTTTCATGCTGTATTCTATGTATTATCAGTCTCTGGTTCAAATATTATCCTACTCCTGAGATCTACACTCCTCAAAATCCCCAGTGGTTTCTAGGAGTGCCTCTGCCATTGACCTGACTTTTCCTTCCTTTTCTGCCTGCAGGTAGATTGCATAGAATCCATCCATCTTGGCTCTGCCTCAGCATCTGCCAGTACTTAAAAGACTATGGGTCAAATTCACGTTTCCTTCAATTGCAACATCATTCCTGATTTTCAGGGGGTTTTTTTTACACCTAAATGCTTCAGTGAGGACCATAAGTGGTGGAGAACATATAAGAAGGTTGTATTTGAAATAAGCAGCCTAATTGTCAACCTAATTATATGCTATATTTTGTCAGGTGAATAGCTGACAAGTATCTGTGAGACAAGTGGAAGACATTCAGATAATCTGATATTCTCACAGCACAGAAGATAACCCTACAGTGTCACCCAATCTGTGTATTATAGAAAGGGAATACTTTGAAAGCCTCAAAAACTCTAGTCTGCTTCAGTCATTATTGAATATGCTAGGGATTTGGCTTTCACTTGGTAAGAGCCATACAGATGGGAACATTTGTCAGACACATTTTTGAGGCAGTCCTCCAAATCTTGCTTGTATTCTCACCATATCCTGTCCCATTCCATCCCAATATTGGGTTTTGGGACACTTCCTTTTTCCTCCATGGGAATTGGTGTGTGTTTTTGAGGTGCAATTAGTTATGATTCTGCAATTCATTTAACTTAATCTCAAGGTTTGTCAAAATGCTCCACACTTCTAACATATTGCTAGCTGCATTTCCTGTCTGCCAAGATTGCCATGAACTGATGATAAAGAACTTGGTTTTTGTAATATTCATTTTAGACCATGTTGGTTAGTTACTTTATTGACTTCTTCAGGTAATTTTTGCAAGTTACCAAATATTAGATGAATTTGTAACTGGTGGAGGAAATATGTCCAAAGAATGCTCACCAATGATTCCTTGTCATCCTGGAGAGATGTGGCAAGTAGTACACCTTAGGGTTCTGCCCAGGGCTCACAGTTATTTAATAAATTTATCAATAACTTGGATGAAGGAGTATAGGGGATGCCCATCAAATATCTGGATGGCATCAATGGAGAAAGGCAGCTAATTCTTCATAGCAGTCCTTACCAACCGTAGATAACTCAGGTGTTCTTGGGCTGCAATACCCAGAAGCCTTCACCACTAATTGGGTTTCTGGGAATTGCAGTCCAAGAACACCTGGATCAGCTAAGGTTGGGAACCACTGCTTTTAGAGGACAGAATCAAAATTCAGGATGATCTTAACAGATTGGACTGTGCTAAAATAAACAGGTTTCAGTGGCTGGGGGGAAAGTTCTATGCCTAGTCAGTCTCTGGGTCAAATACTATTCCTTTTTCTAGTTTCTGCATCCCAAAAAATCCCTATTGGATGCTAGGAGAATAAATCCTACATCAGTTGCACTAATAAATCACATGCACAAATGTAGATTGAGTAAAAGCAAATTTGGCAAGTATGTGTGAAAATGATCTGGGGTCCCAGTAAAGCACAATTTAAACATGACTCAACAGCATGATACAATGGCAGAGAGAGGCTAATGCAATTATAGGCTGTGTTAACAGATTACAGTGTCCATATCAAGATATAATAATATTACCACTTCAATCTGTTTGGTGAGGCCTCGCCTGGAATACTATTTCCATTGCTGAGCAAGACAATTTAAGATACTGTATTGAGATTGTGGGATTTCTCCAGTG
This sequence comes from Pogona vitticeps, assembly GCF_051106095.1. Lineage (NCBI taxonomy): Eukaryota > Metazoa > Chordata > Lepidosauria > Squamata > Agamidae > Pogona > Pogona vitticeps. Next base: position 182,214,286 of record NC_135786.1, read on the forward strand.
GAAGATAAGAAGACTATAAAGGGTCTGGAAACCAAACCCTGTGAGGATGAATTGAGAGTTTTGGGCATATTTAGCCTGGAGAAGAGAAGGCTGAGAGGTGATACAATAGCTGGTTCCAAATATGTGGAAGATTGCTATGTGGTAGATGGAACATTCTTATTTTGTGCAGCTCAATAGGGTAGGATCTGTAGCAATGGGTTCAAATGACAAACCTGATTAAACACAAGGAAGAACTTTCTGACTGTAAAAAGCTGTTCAGCATTTGAAAGGACTACCTTGGAAGGGAATAGACCCTCCTTCACTGAACATTTTAAAACAGAGGTTGGTTAGCTGTCAGTGAGGGATGTATCAGCTACAGATTTCCTGTTTCAGGAATAAATGATGGCCCTTGGGGTTTTTGCCAACTCTCTGGTTCAATGTAATGATATAATTATCAGTGCCAATAAGTCATAATATTGTATTTCTATTCAAATGACACCTCTAGTAAGAAAATGTAGTAAATTCTAGTAAGAGAAATTCTGCTATAAATAAATGTTTATTGGTGGGCAAAATTGTCCTAGGTACAAAATAATGTACTAACAACATCTGGTTCTTTAAATATGGTAGAAAACACCCCAAAGGAAACAACAGTACCCAAAACAATAGAACCTAAGCAGAAATCCAACAAGTCTGTGTATTGGAAGAATGTTTAAGATAATGAGTGATCCAGATAAGTCTGTAAGATATACTCCTGTGAGGCAAACCACTTCAGCTTGGTTTATGTGAATGAACAGTAATTACAGAACCATATGCTCTGAGTTGGATTCCAGAGAACGAAATCTTATTCCAAGAAAAATATTTAACACTGTGGCCACAAAGACTAAAGAGAAACATAAAGCAAATCTTGTATATGTAGGTCATAGTGATGGAAGGGCATGTGTAATTATAATAATTGAATGCAATTCTGGTAATTATCACTTTCAAATGTAGAAAAGTAGAGAAATAAAATGAGATTTCCTTGCTAGGATTACAAGTCAGTTGAGCTGGACTTTGAAGCAGTTTGTGCTGTTTAAACCATCAAACTTTGAGAAATTGGAAAGACCAATGCGTACAGTAAGCAGTTTCTTTTACTGCCTCAAAGCAAAAGATTTGTATGATTTATTGTTAATTACACAGTTTTCGATTAATTGGTTCATTTCTAATGAATTCACATTTGCAAATAAATTTAGTGAAATTGAATTCAGTGAACATGACTGCAATTTGAATTAGTATTTATATCACGGGATATCACATTATGCAATATTCCCATAATATTAATAGTGATTCAGATATTAATATTGTTTATGGAATATGGTGTTATGAGATAATGATATCAATGGATTCTGATAGTTCTGAAATATTAGGAAAACAGTGTGTCAACCTACACAGTATTCCAAAGTACGTATGTAATTTACAGATGGCCAGGTGGTTATTACACATTCTTGCACTGCCATTGCTAAGGATAGGCTCACAATACAAAAATAATACTATATTCCTCTACACTTTTATCTCACACTTCACACCCACTGAAAATATAAATGCTGTTAAAAAGCATTATGTTCAAGGTGATGCAAAATTATAGGAAAGGGTTATAAGTAGTTTTAGGTCTGGGATGGTCCATTTACAGAAAAGTTTGGGAAGGTGGTATGCTCGATCACGTGCTGGGGATATGCATATATAGCTTTTAGAATTCAGCTGCAAGATTAACAACTATACCTTCTGATTATAATAACTCAGTATGCAAATAGGAGACTGAATTAATAGGAGACTGAAATAAGAGCATTGTGGTGCAGTGGTTAAACTGCTGTACTGCAACTAAAACTGTGCTCATGACCTGGGGTTCAATCCTAGGTAGCCAGCTCATGGTTGACTCAGCCTTCTATTCTTCTGAGGTCAGTAAAATGAGTACCCAGCTTGCTGGGGGAGGGCAATGTGTAGTCTGCATAATTAACTTGTAAACCGCCCAGAGACTTCTCGAAGTGCTATGGGACGGTATATAAGCAGCACGCTTTGCTTTGAATGTTGAAGTGCATGAACATAGCGAACAGTTGTTAATGGTTTCTAAGGACAGAGCCAAGAAAAATTGCCTTTCTGAACTACAGTTCCCAGAATCCAGGCTTATAGTTCCAACAAATTATGTTGTTTGTTTGTTTTATTGGTAGTGCTCAGACTCTGATCATCAGCTTCTCGTAGCAAAATTCAAGCTTAAACTGAAGAGAGTAGGAAAAACCACTGGGTTAGTCAGGTATAATCTAAACCACATCCCTTATGAATACACAGTGGAAGTGAAGAACAGATTTAAGGAACTAGATCTGGTGGACAGAGTGCCTGAAGAACTATGGATGGAAGCCTGTAACATTGTACAGGAGGCAGCAACAAAACTGATTCCAAAGAAAAGGAAATGCAAGAAAGCGAAGTGGCTGTCCAACAATGCCTTACAAATAGCAGAGAAGAGAAGGGAAACAAAATGCAAGGGACATAGGAAAGTTACAGAAAATTGGTAGCAGACTTCCAAAGAACAGCAGGGAGAGTCAAGAGGGTCTCCTTAAATGAACAGTGCAAAGAAACAGAGGAAAATAATAGAAAGGAGGAAACCAGAGATCTGTTCAAGAAAATTGGAGATATTTGTGCAAAGATGGACATGATAAAGGACAAAAATGGTAGGGACCTAACAGAAGCAGAAGACATCAAGAAGAAGTGGCAAGAATACACAGAGGAATTATACCAGAAAGATCTGCATGTCCTGGACAACCCAATAGTGTGGTTGTTGACCTTGAGCCAGACATCCTGGAGAGTGAAGTCAAGTGGGCCTTAGAAACCTTGGGTAACAACAAGGCCAGTGGAGGTGATGGCATTCCAGTTGAACTATTAAGAATCTTAAATGATGACGCTGTTAAGGTGCTACACTTAACATGCTAGCAAGTTTGGAAAACTCAGCGGTGGCCAGAGGATTGGAAAAGATCAGTTTACATCCCAATCCCAAAGAAGGGCAGTGCCAAAGAATGCTCCAACTAATGTACAGTTGCACTCATTTCACACACTAACAAGGTTATGCTCAAAATCCTACAAGGTAGGCTTCAGCAGTATTTGGACCGAGAACTCCCAGAAGTACAAGATGGATTTCGAAGGGGCAGAGGAACTAGAGACCAAAGTGCTAACATGTGCTTAATTATGGAGAGAACCAGAGAGTTCCAGAAAAACATTTACTTCTGCTTCATTGACTACTCAAAAGCCTTTGACTGTGTGGACCACAGCAAACTATGGCAAGTCCTTAAAGAAATGGGAGTGCCTGACCACCTTATCTATCTCCTGAGAAATCTATACATGGGACAGGAATCAACAGTTAGAACTGGATATGGAACCATGATTGGTTCAAAATTAGGAAAGTAGTACGACAAGGCTGTATATTGTTCCCCTGCTTATTTAACTTATATGCAGAAATCAAGTGAAAGGCAGGACTTAATTCCCAAGCTGGAATTAAGATTGCCAGAAGAAATATCAACAACCTCCGATATGCAGATGATACTACTCTGATAGCAGAAAGTGAGGAGGAATTAAATAACCTCTTAACGAGGGTGAAAGAGGAGAGCGCCAAAAATGGTTTGAAACTGAACATCCAAAAAACCCATAGCTTTGACGATACAGACCTTTATTAGCAAGGTGTTGTCTCTGCTTTTTAAGATTCTGTCTAGGTTTCTCATTGCTTTCCTCCCAAGAAGCAGATGTCTTTTAATTTTGTGGCTGCTGTCTCTATCTGCAGTGATCATGGAGCCCAAGAAAGTAAAATCTGTCACTGCCTCCATATTTTCCCCTTCTGTTTGCCAGAAGGTGGTGGGACAAGTAGCCATGATCTTAGTTTTTCCAGTAGCGATGTAAGGAAGTGAAAGCTGGACCATAAAGAAGGCTGACTGCCAAAGAATCGATGCTTTTGATTTGTGCTGCTGGAGGAGACTCTTGGGAGTCCCCTGGACTGCAAAGAGAGCAAACCTATCCATTCTGAAGGAAATCAACCCTGAGTGCTCACTGGAAGGACAGATCCTGAAGCCGAGGCTCCAATACTTTGGCCATCTCATGAGAAGAGAAGATTCTCTGGAAAAGACCCTGATGTTGGGATAGTGTGAAGGCAAGAGGAGAAGGAAATGATAGAGGACGAGATGGTTGGACAGTGTCATCGAAGGGACCAACATGAATTTAACCAAACTCTGGGAGGCAGTGGAAGACAGGAGGGCTTGGTGTGCTCTGGTCCATGGGGTCATGAAGAGTCAAACACAACTTAATGACTAAACAATAACAACAATGATTATAAACATTCCAAGCAGCTTGTATGGGATGGGTACTATCTCCCATTGCCCCCATCTGTTTCTTCTCAGAAAGGTATAAAGAATTTGGGGGTTCATTTTGCAAGCAGGCAAGTAAGCAAACATCATCCACTGAAGAAAGAATTTGAATGCTGAACCTGTAGTTTGATTTTTGTTTTTAAATCAGCTTCCTTGTTTTTCCCATCCATCTCTAGACTTGCTGAGCCAAAAATAATCCTGAATCTGGTTTCAGCAGAATTCAGAGTGGGACAGAAAAAGGGGGAGATATTCTTTTGTCCATTCTGTTGATGGTATGAAAGTACCACAAATCAACTACTCAAGTTATAATGAGATTATCCTTAATTAAGATGTTGCCATGTTTATTTTGAACATTTAATGATGTACATTTTAATAGAAATCCAATGAGCTGTTCCTCATTAAAGACATTTTTTCCAAGCTTAGCACAATGTACTTCCACTGCACATCTTTCAGAAAGAATCTTCACAATGTGAGCTGACTTCAGTGTTATTTGCACATGTCCTGGTTGTGTACAGGAACACCCAGAGTTTGTTGTGACTTGGAGGTACTTCAGATGTTCTGTGCTTGCAATCTGTTCCCTTGAGAGAGCAGGGGAGGCTTTGTTTATTTGACCTCTTGAGGAATGAAGAAATTCTGAATCATCACATAATAGACGTTTGTTGTGAATGTGTCAGACAGAATGTGTCTCCTCAAATGCCAGCTTACGATGAAGTTGATTTTAATGAAATCCTCCCTCTGTAGATCATGAATAAATATGTTCAGGAAAACCAGACCGATCTGTATGTTATGTTAATCAATGCATATTATTATCAAAGAGTGTTTGTTTGTTTGTTTAGTGCACTTATATGCTGCCCATTTAGACATAGTCTACTCTGGGCGGCTCACAACAGACAGGATAAAAACAGTTAATATATAATAACAGTTTTACAGCATTATATAATGAAATCAATAGTTCAAGATGGGAAGAAGAAATTTAAGTAGTGCCTGGAGGGAAGGCCTGTTTGAGTAACCAGGTCTTAAGTTGGTTTTTAAAAATGCCCAGCGAAGGGGCCAAACAGATCTCGGAAGAGAGTTTGTTCCAGAGAGAAGGAGCCACTGCCAAGACGGCCCGGTGTCTTGCTTTTTCTTTCCTGACCTCCCTCGGCATTAGGCTCCTCAGTTGCCCCTCCTGACTGGATCGAGTGATGCGGGTGGGAGAAGGTATTCCATCAAGTATCAAAGCCAAGTATCCGTTTTGAGATGGATGAAGGGTTTTATGACACAATAGAGTATGAGTAGGCAAAGTGTGACCTTCCAGGTGGTACATGACAATGCCTAGCATTCCCTCCTAATTAGTTATGTTGGCTGGAGGTGATGGGAAATGAATTCCAACAAGGAAGGCCACACATTGCCCAGGTCTACAGCAGAAGGACTGGGATATTTACAGGTTCTAATGTGGAAACTACCTGTTAGAGTTGACAACTGACCAGCCTGATCCTATGTGTTCAACAGCAGCTTGATCAGCAGAAATCAGGAGATAATGCTCTTCTCCACATGAAAGGAAGCATTCCTCCCAGGCAAGCCACAGAGATTAAACTGCTCTTAGAAACAATTACACTAAAACAATGAAGTACCAAGGACTCTAAACTGAATTGTCAGTCCCCACCTCTAGAGTAACCAGACTATATTCTAATTACATTCCAATTTTTAAAAAACTCAGTGGATCCTGGGGAGGGGAACAGATCTCAAAAGAAAAAGTGATGAAATTGATAAATTTATTTATTTTGTGGACTTTTAAACCACCCATTAACTAAAATTATCTCAATGACATAAATTGGCTGAAACCCTTTTGCATAATAAAGGAAGTTGCAACTTCAGTAGACTTATCAAATTCAGTAGACTTATCAACAAGTTCCATTGATTCAGTGGATGTCACAACTTATTATAGTAAGTCACAACTACTCTACTCTACTCTACTCTACTCTACTCTACTCTACTCTACTCTACTCTACTCTACTCTACTGTAGTATAGTATAGTAGTTGTGACTTACTATAATAAGCAACAGGATTTCAGCCAATGTGTTAAATATTTCCAAATTCCTGTAGGAGCTGTCAAGAAACTTGATGCTGATCTTCATATTTCCATATTCAGTTACTCTAAAATGGCAATATGGTGCTTGCTTGCTCAAAAATACTATGGTTGTGATGTACAGGATTTGCTCCTTTCAGTGAAAACAAGATATTTATGAGCCACTGAAAGGGTTGCTCTAATCATCACCAGACATGTGCTGTCCAACACATCTCAAGGGCACTTTGAGGAACACAATGTCACACCATAACAATAAAATACTCAGAACAGAATTACAGGGGAGTAAGAAAGGCTGTGTTCCATTGATCATTTTTATGACCTTCCCCAAACTGTTTTTTTTAATGCTGAAGGGTGGTAATGATTTGCCTAATGCTGAGGGAAGGGATCAGATATGGGTCTGTGCATTTCATTTAGTACCCACTTTGTCTCTCAAAGTTTGAGAGTCAAAGCAGGTGTTGAGGGAAATGTATTTTGTATGCCTCAGCAGCCAGCTGTGTACATTGCCTATAACTAAGCAAAAACAAAGCACCTTAAATCTAAGAGACAGAAAGCACAGATGTCTTCCACCATTTGGGGAAGAACCTGTCCTAAATATGCATAAAAGCATTGCCTTGCTTGATCATGAAATATTTGATGTTTGGTTCTTCATTAAGAGGGACAAATACCTGTCATCTTATCTTTGTTTTATTCAGTAAAACTTTTTCATATTTGTGTTATATTTCTGACAACTATCTGGGACTGGCAAAAACCAACTGCCACTTCCTCAATGCCTTCAGCAATTGCTGTGGCCCTAATATGTCACGAAGACCTAAGTAATGTCTTCAGTTTGCTATATCACAGAGCCTATCACTTTATACATTAAGAAAAAAATGGCTATATAAAACAAATACTGTATAAAACAAATCAGCTAATAAATCCATAATCCAACAAACTCAATATACATTTAAGCTAAAAGTGCTTCATCAGTGTACATCTACTCAATCTTAAAAATATTTCTACAATACTGGAGGAAATTAGCTTTTAATGCATGAGTATAGTGGGTCCCATTTGAGCAATGAATTATCTTGGTGGTCTGTGCATTAAGGTTGATGCTTTGTTTTCAATGGAAAGAGAGAGCTGTACTAAGATTTCTACTCTCTGAGGAATGGAATAGTTTTGATTGATAATACACCCAATATATGTCATATCCTTCCCCCCTACCTCCATGTTGACTGGAAAAATTTAATAATTCCTTTGAGTGGATGAGGATAGTTTCGAATGTCAATAGTAAGGAATGTTCTGGCACTTCACAGACACATAGCTCTAGAATCCTGTTTAGCACTTCCATCTTCAGTTAAAAAAAAAGGGAGACAAGATCATAGTGTTTTCTACTTGACAGCGGTGTTTAAGGTCATTGCCAACTCTAGCCTGCATTTTTTCTATCTGAGTGAGAGTGCTAGTCAACGCTCAGTTTGAAATTTAAAAATCTAGAATATATTAACTTGCAGACATAATATCAGTGGTTTCATATATGCCTTCTTTGCATAATTTCACGACCGCTTGCTATGGTGTTTGAAATCAGTTTTCACTCTTGCCATTCCTTAGTACATTCTTCTTTCTTCATTTGCATCTGGGGGGAGTAACGTCTGGCTCTCTGAATATTGTTGTTTAGTAATTACTGTCAGCCTTAGCCAGTTTTAACAGTGCATTAATGTATGTAGCATGAAGTGGGGGAAAATGGACAGATAGATTATCAGATGGACCCAGGTTTGTTGCCCTTTTCTTTTCCATGATCTGTGTGAAAATTGCTAATCTTGGGCTTTCTTTTTTTCTTTCTTCTCTTGCTTCCTGCTTCTTCTTTCTGCTAGCTGGAGAAAGAATTGGATAATAGATGTGGCATACATGGAAGCTAGTTCTAGAGATTGCTGAAAACCTTTCCTACTGTGCTTCCTTTAAACTGATTCCTTAAATAATTTAAAATATTTCTCTTCTCACCCCACCTCATCTCAGTTTCCAATTATTCTCTTCAATAATCACAAGCTCAGCGCTAAGCTGCTGCACTCTGCTGGGATACGTACAAATAACTATAGTACTGTATAGCCAACTGTTGCTAATTATGAGGAATAGTGGGGATGGCTACCCAGCAATGTCCGAAAGGGTGCTATTTGCCATCCCCTGCTTTACATATACTCCTCAATGATGGGACACCTTTTCAAGCATTTCCTTGGATGTTCTTTGTCTCCTAAGATACTGCGTTTCACTGCAGATTGTTTTCATTTTCCTGAGAAATCAGTCCATAAGCTGTGGAATCAAATTTCTTAAGAAAGAAATGGGAGAACTATGTTGCACTTGGGGTCAGAACAGATGTTTTCTTTGCAAGCAGGTCTTGATTCAACAGAAATTTGAAGCCCACCAGTCCGTTCCAAAGCTGTCTTGCAACCACCTTGCTGGAAAGTCTTGCAGGTAACGGTGGTAAGAAACAAAGGACAAGCAGGATGTTAGAGATGAAGAGCAATGCACTCCCTTCCACCACACCATATGATCTGTTCTTTTCTAGTGAAGAAATAATGGTAGCTGATGAATAGACCTCTAAACCCATCAATTTTTATTCCCATTGGCTCTTCTTCTCTCTTCCACCCTGATCCAAGTTATTCTCATAATCTTTCCTGGGATAGATGAGAGTCATTAGAAATAAATGCTGTTTCAAAATCAACACCCATAGGGTACAATTTGGTGTCCTCAGAAACCCACAGGCTAGAACACATCAATAGACAAATAGCCATACGTGCATTTATTGACAGAAGATAACAGAAAACTGCTGCTACTGCTACAGGTGAATGCTAACCTTACAAATGATCCCTGCTTAGACACACTAATCAGATTTTTCTGCTGAAAAGAAATGTTAGATTTTATGTAACAAGTGATAGATGCCTGTACGCCTGCAATGTTTATTTATTATTCATTTATTATTGTACTGTGACTGCATTATTTATTATTTAGTTTTTACATTTAAAAAGCTGAAATATGACTTAGATGAATGTTCAGTGTAATTAAGAAAATTAACAGTTAAAGCTGGTAAAGACAAGCTGGTTATGACACAAAAAACTGGTGATAAAGTGAATTTTAAGTAAGTTCCAGTTTTATAAATAATATCAGATAAATTACTAAAAATATAAATGCATAATTTCTATAGGCATCAGGCGTTATCAAGACAAATGTTTTGTGCTTCTTAGACACATCCACAGGGAACATGTGCTTGATAAGATATACAATCTTTGGCAGCAGATATTATGTTTCACAGACCTACTTATATCCTTTCAGGAAATCATGGAAATTCCTGACTTGGAGGACAGAAAGAAGGAAAAAAGAGAGAAAAATATTGAGAGAGACCAGGGTGGAAAGAGAGACTGTGTGGTACTTTGTTGAAAGACCATTTGGTTCAATGTGGTAAAAGGGCGACATTGCAAACTTTTGACAGCTGCCAAATAATGCCAGGAAAACCCTCCACCAGTAACTGTATTTTTGTTAGCAAGCATGTTATGTGAACAAACACACAATCTATTCAAAATAACGTCCCTCACCTAAAACAAAACTTAAATATAAAGTATGACTATGTGTAATAGAACCAGTTTCCCATAGTTTTTCATATACTGTATTACTTAGTGTGGGAAGGAGGGGGGGATGTTCTGCTATTGTTTCTGCTTTTGGTGCCGAAGAAAGGTCCCTCCTGTCACCTTGGGTAAACCAGGTTGCGAATATTTGATGGGATCATGGTGCAGGAGAAATGGCTAGACATCTATTTGCTAAAGATGTTCATTTCTCTCCCCAGTGTGGTCTGTGTCTGAGTAAGGACACACAGACTGGGGCCCCTTTGGAAACACTCTGACCTTTGGATCTGTGTAAATATTTTTCTATGTTTTGAGAAACATACAGGGGAAAACAAATTTCCTGTGAACGAGGAAACATAAACAGCAAGTCCAGCATCACAGCAAATGGTGCCAGCTACACCAGAGTTTTTGGGGATTTGGGGGTGGGGACGTGGCTTAGAGGCAGTTTAGACTGAAAAGCTTCTAGAGAGGGGTAGTGGCAGTCTGCAGGGCCAGGCACTTTATTTTATTTTTCTCCTTCTTTATTTCCAGCCACCAGGAACAAGCCTCAAATTCACAAACCTCTTTGATTGCTTCTTAAAAGGGCAATGTAGAGAATCTGCTGTATCTTACCAGAAATTTTGCCTTATCCTCTCCCTTTCTCAATCCTGTCCTCTGCCATCTGTCAGACCGACAATACGTTTGTTGAATTAAAAAAATAGTTTCTTTTTCCTTGGGGGGGACAAAAAAAGGTTGAAGACGTCTCCCAGTCTTATCTTGATGTTACAGGAAAAAATAAGACACTGTGAAGATTCTGATGCATTCTCTATTACATCTTTTTTAACACTGAAACTATTGAGCTGGAAGACTGTGCTGATTGTGTATGTAGCACAGCACTATTGATACACATTTTCTATAGGTCACATCCAATTTAGAAAATATGAGCAAAAAGAAATTTCTGCTAGGTTATAAAGCAGATGAGATTGTTTGTTTATTCATCAGGTTATAGCTTCTGAGGTTCACAAGAACAGATACACTAAATCAAAGACTTTATAACTATTGACATATAAAATTGTTTGAATATCATTAATAAAATGCTAGAGACGGTGGGAATGCTGTAGACATAAATATCTCTTGATTTCAGCAAAGTTGTTTACAAACTGCCCCATGATATTCTGATTAGCAAACTGACTAGGTGCGGGCTGGATAGAACAACTATCAGGTGAATACATAGTTACAGAATCGTACTTAGAGAGCACTCAGAAGTGGTTTCTTCTCAAACTGGGGGGAGATAACACATGGGATACCACAAGGCTCAATTCTGGGCATGGTGCTCTTTGAGATTTTTATTAATGACTCAGATGAAGGGATGCAAGGGATGCTTATCAAATCTGTGGATGACGCAAAATTAGCTGAAATAGTCAATACCTTGGAAAGCAAAAACCAAATTCAAAAATTTCTTGATAGGCTTAAGCAATGGGCTGAAATCAACAGAATGAAATTTAACAGGGATAAATGCAAGTTCCACACTTATGGGAAAAAGAAACCAAATGCACAGTTACAAGATAGTAGATACTTGGCTTGGTAATGCTACATGATAAGGATCTTGGAATTATTGCAGGCCACAAACTGACTTTGAGTCAACAGGATGATGCAGCTGCATAAAGATCAATATTATTGTAGGCTGCATTAACAGAAGTATAGTCTCTAAGTCCTGTGAAGTACTACTTCCCTTATTCAGCACTGGTCAGGTCTCACCCTGAGTACTGTGTCTATTTCCACTGCAGTTCAAGAAAGATGCCAATAAACTGGAACAGGTTCAGAGAAAGGCATCAAGGATGATCAGGGGACTAGAAATCAAACACTATGAGGAAAGACTGAAAGAACTGGGCATGTTTAGCACTGAGAAAAGAAGATTGAGAGGAGATACTATAGCACTCTTAGATACTTGAAAGACTGTCATACTGAGGAGGTACAGGATCTGTTCTTGACCATCCCAGAGTGCAGGACATGTAATAACAGGCTCAAGTTACAAGATGCCAGATTTAGGCTGAACATCAGGAAAAGCTTCCTAACTGTTAGATCAATACAAAAATGGAACTAGTTACCTCAGGAAGTCATGCTCCAACTGTAGAGGCATCAAAGAGGACATTAGATAGCCACCTATCAGATAAAATAATCTACAGTGTGCCTGAGCATAAGACACACATTTATCTCAGGATAGTTTTGAACCTATTTTTATAGTCTGAAAATCTCTCACATCACAAATATGATCTAGCATTAATCCAATATTTAGAATCTACAAATGAATACAATAATAGTGGTACAAGAGTTACATGGTCTACATTTTTAGGCTGCTGCATAAAGAATTTGTTGAATAATATATGAATCTTTAATTATTTATTGAAGTATCTAAACTAAAATTGGTCTTAGGTCTCCAAGTATCTGGAAGCCTTGCAGATCCATAGGTGAACATTATAAAACTAGTGATGTTACTAATGATACGTTTTTCTACATAGAACATTTTCTCTCTTACGGACAAATTAAACAATATATGTGAAATAATGCAATTCCAAGCTCATTCGCATGCCATTTTCAGTCAGCTAACAAAGCTGAGTATCTCATAATACCTTTGAATTATTCATCTTTTAAAAGCCAATATGCTGTTCATTAAATATTGAACAGTAAGTTACAATAATGTAACTGTTTCAAATGGCGAGGACGTATTGTACATCAGGCTACCATATGGACAATGATGCTAATGTCCTTTCATTCTAAAGGGATCTACTAAAGGCCTGACCTTCCATTCCTTTTAAGACTGGTAAAGAGAAAGTTCTCCAGGTTTGCAATCTGCATTGTACCAGTGTCATAGAATTGAAAACAACTTTTCAGTAAGGAATATTTCATACCTGATGGCTATATTTTACAACACCTAAAACTGTATCTGAATCCAAACATTCTGGACACTGTGTGTGGAGACCTCCTAGAGAGTGAAATTTTATCTTCTATGCAAAGCAATAAACAGCTATAGTATTTTACAGAGGTGTTGGTTGAAGATGTTTAGCTCCCTGAAAGCATTTACAATAGAGTGTAACTACTATTACTATCCAGATATTATGCAACCCAACGCTGTAAACATTCATAGATGGAAGTGCCTAGGCCCACCCCCATTGCTGCATTCTTCATAACAAGCAGTGAGTCTGAAAGGGCAAGGTCTCTGCTTCTATGTAGTCTCTACATGGAAAATATGGGTTCTTGTCCCTGTGTAGAGTTTACATGCAAGATGGATTTTTATCCTCTTCAGACTTGGTGCTGTAATTGTGACAGCACTGAAAGGAGAAGGCAGCTTAGTTGAATAAAACCTAAGGCAAATCAATTCCACTTCATGGGCAGAGCAATCCTCATCATCATAGGCATCCTTCAGTCTCGAGAGACTATGGTATCGTGCTCTGCATGGAGGACTTGGAACAGCGTCTAGTGTGGCTGAGAAGGCCATTTCGAGAGTGACAATCCCTTCCACACTGAGGACAAATACAATCTGTACCCCGTCTAGCTCCCTGGTTTTGCTGCTTTCATGACTGCCTCTTTGCCTCAGCCTGCTGGGCAAGGTTCTCTTCAAATTGGGAGAGGCCATGATGCACCGCATGCCTCCAGTCTGAGCACCCAGATGTCAGGGTTTCCCATCTGTTGAGATCCATTTCCAAGGCCTTCAGATCCCGCTTGCAGATATCCTTGTATCGCAGATGTGGTCTCCCTCTGGGGCGATTTCCCTGCACTAATTCTCCATACAGGAGATCCTTTGGAATCCGACCATCAGCCATTCTTGCAACATGCCCGAGCCAACGTCGACATCGTTGTTTCAGTAATGGATACATGCTAAAAATTCCACCTCGATCAAGGACTACTCTATTTGGAGCTTTGTCCTGCCAGGTGATACCAAAAATGCGTTGGAGGCAACGCATATGGAACGTGTTCAGCTTTCTCTCCTGCCGTGCACGAAGGGTCCAGGACTCACTGCAGTATAGGAGTGTGCTCAGGACACAGCCTCTATAGACCTGGATCTTGGTCTATGCTGTCAGCTTCTTATTGAGCCATACTGTTTTTGTGAGTCTTGAGAACATGGTAGCTGCTTTGCCAATGCGTTTATCCAGCTTGACATCTAGGGAAAGAGTGTCAGAGATCGTTGAGCCAAGGTACACAAATTCATGGACAACCTCCAATTTTTGCATGGATATGGTAATAGAGGGAGGTGAGTTCATGCCCTGGCCCATGACTTGTGTTTTCTTCAGGCTGATTGTTAGTCCTAAGTCTTGGCAGGCCTTGCTAAAACGATTCATGAGTTGTTGGAGGTCTTCGGCAGAGTGGGCAACAATGGCTGCATCATCGGCGAAGTCTTGCATGCATTTCAGCTGAACTTTGGTCTTTGCTCTCAATCTAGAGAGATTAAAGAGCTTTCCATCTGATCTAGTCTGGAGATAGACACCTTCAGTTGCAGTTCCAAAGGCATGCTTCAGCATGACAGCAAAAAAGATCCCAAGCAGGGTCGGCGTGAGGACACAGCCCTGTTTCACTCTGCTTTGGATGTCAAAGGGATCTGATATTGAGCCATCAAAAACTACAGTGCCCATCATTCCCTCATGAAAGGACCTGATGATGCTAAGGAGTCGAGGAGGACATCCAATCTTAGGAAGTATTTTAAAAAGGCCATCCCTGCTAACCAGGTCAAATGCTTTTGTAAGGTCTATGAAGGCCACTAAGAGTGGCTGTTGTTGTTCCCTGCATTTCTCTGCAACCGTCTGAGGGAGAACACCATGTCAGTGGTGGATCTATTTGCTCGGAAACAGCACTGTGATTCTGGATAGACTCTGTCTGCAAGCACCTGGAGCCTCTTCAGCACGACACAGACAAGCAGCTTTCCTACAATGCTAAGAAGAGAGATGCCACGGTAGTTATTGCAGTCACCCCTGTCTCCTTTGTTCTTATACAATGTGATGATGTTTGCATCTTTCGTGTCCTCTGGTATTCTACCTTCGCTCCAGCAAAGATGAAAGATTTCATACAGTTCGGTGGTGAAGGTCTTTTTGCAGCACTTCAGCACTTCAACAGGGATGTTATCCTTTCCAGGTGCCTTGCCAGAGGCAAGGGAATCTATCAAATAAGACAGAAATGGGCAGCTTCCAGTATAGAGGCCTATGTTGCCCTCAGAAACTGACCAGGTTGCACTGTAGCCCTTTTCTTCTGTACTGGGATTAAAATACACATTTTTTATTCAAAACCTGGTTGTGCATCCCCTGTGCACATTGTTTAAAGCAGATACATATTTGCAGGAGGGTTCTTTCTTTCTTTCTTTCTTTCTTTCTTTCTTTCTTTCTTTCTTTCTTTCTTTCTTTCTTTCTTTCTTTCTTTCTTTCTTTCTTTCTTACTTTCTTACTTACTTTCTTTCTCTATCTTTTTTCTGTTGGTTCTACCTAAATTCACAATTCAGTAGACAGGAGCAAATTCAGTACATGGGCACAAATATGGAAGAGGTGAGTTTTGCATGGACTACAGGTAACTTTTTGCCATCATTTGCAATAAAAGAATGAGAATTAAAATCTATGGCGGATGAATCATCCCTTCCTGCCAAGATTAAAGTGGCAGGGAAGAAGGTGGAAAGAAGGTAGCACTGTTATTCCTCACCCACCCACTGGGGAAAAAAAATATGCATCTGATTGACCAGAATGAGAAAACAAGAAAGAAAAGAAAACATGCTAGGTCTAGGAGAACTATGTCCTCAGAGGTACGTCCCTGCACTCTCGGTGCATGTCAGGGAAACTAGAGGGTGATGGATTCAGTAGATCCAAAATCTTCCCTTACCCAAGCCTGACACACACCCCAGCTCTCATTTTTGCTCAGTCCTCTGCCAGACTACTCATGGCAGACCTTTTAGCTATCATTATGGGAAGAAATCCAATTAATGTAACCTTTTCCAGGGACCATAGGACTGTACCATTAAAATGTCACATGTCTTTTGTTCCTTATGTCACAAATCCACATAGGCTGCCAGAAGTTCCACTGAAAACAGAGCACAGTATTTTAATTCAGAAGATCTCTTCTCTGCCTCTTCTTTTTAAAATGAGTACTGTTATTGGGATAATTATGTAAATCTCAAATAATATTCTTTATCCAAAGAGCTTTACAAACATCCCCTTGTTTTCAAAGCACAGACACAACATGAAACATTCTTGTTCTCTCTTCAAGGGTGAAACTGCAGATTTCCTTCCTGGCTTAACTTCGGAAGTGGATTCAACAGCACCGGCCCCATGAAATCAAATTGCCTCCTTAAAAACATACAAACATACACAGAGAGAGATTTATAAGGACACTCACTTTAAAATACATTTCATTATTCCAACTGTTGTTATAGTTATGGCAATTCAAGACACTAAACTTTCTTTTTTCTTTTTTTAGCACCAGCTGGTTCACTTTTGTAAATTCTTGCAAGGACAAACCAGAATTCTTTATCAACAACAGACAACATTGCCTTTTTTGATTCAAATGGTTTTTTTTATTTGTTAAAGCAAAATGAAAAGGAAAACTTTCCCCTCTGTAATTATTATTTTGAAAGAAACAATCATAGAATTATAGAACAGTGAAGTTAGAAGGAGACTACAAGGCCATGGAGTACAACCCCCTGCTCAATGCAGGAATGGGAATGGCCAGTTCCTTGTGAATTCCCACATAGGAGGTTTTTCTGAGATCTCAGAGTGCAAGTATTTGTGTAAGAATTGCAAAATAATGGCCAAAATCCTGTTCCATAGTTATGCAGGCAGAAAGGAGCTCATGTAACTCACAGTGGGTAATTGCCACCAATTAAGAAGACCCCACTCAGTTTCCCCTTTGCACACTAGTCAAGTAGCTTGGCATGTGGCCAAAGATCCAAGTTAGAACTTTCTAATTGGCAGCACTTAGCTGCTGGAAATTACACCATTTCCCTTTCACAGGTATTTATTTATTTATTTATTTATTTATTTATTTATTTATTTATTTATTTATTTATTTATTAAACTTATACCCCGCCCCTGTAGACCATGTCTACTCGGGGCGGCTTACAACATAAATAGATCTATATAAAATATATATATAGTCATAAAATACAATTTCTATATTAATTAAAACAATTAATTAAGAAAGGATACTAGGTTGGGATAAGATAAGAAAAAAGAAATGAAAAGAGTTAGCTGACTGGAGGGAAGGCCTGCCTAAATAACCAAGTTTTTAACAGTCTTTTAAAAACACCCAGCGAGGGTGCCAGCTGAATTTCTGTTGGAAGGGTGTTCCACAGCCGAGGGGCCACCGCCGAGAAGGCCCGGTTTCTAGTTTTTTCTTTCCGAGCCTCTCTCGGCGTCAGGCCCCTCAGCCATCCCTGCTGGCTACAACGGGTGGTTCAGGTAGATCTGGGTGGGAGGAGACGGTCTGCCAAATATTGAGGTCCCAAACTGTTTAGGGCTTTATAAGTAATCATTAGCACTTTGAAGTCGACGCGGAAACGGATGGGCAACCAGTGCAAAGCAGCCAGGGTGGGGGAGATGTGTTGGTGTTTTCTCACCCCACTCAGTAGCCTGGCTGCCACATTCTGGACCATCTGTAATTTCCGCGTCAGCCTCAAAGGCAGCCCCACGTAGAGTGTGTTACAATGGTCTAATCTTGAGATTACGAGCGCATGTGTGCCATAAATGAAAATAGGCGGAGCGGACCACGGATGCCACCTGGGTTTCCATGGTAAGCGCCGGGTCCAGATGTACCCCCATTCTTTGTGGCAAGGGTCATCGCCCCGAAAGAAAGAGAGTTGCCTATGCCGCTGATGGAAGGACCACCCACCCTCAAGACCTCCGTCTTGTCCGGATTCAGCCTCAACCCATTCGACTGATTTTGCCATTATGTATATGTGTTTGAGTGAAACAGTCATGGTGGATTCCATGGACAGCCCTCTAATAAAATATTAGATACCCAACACACAGGCAAAAGCCTTTGTGCCAAGCCTGTGAGAAGACAGATGCCCAGGCCAAGTTTGAAAGACACTGGGCACAAGAGAATGAAACTTTCCACCTCCAGCACTGTTCACTAAACAGTGACTAAACTCCGAGCCTGAATACCTGAGGAGCCTGCATTCATGAATGTGTGAAGGGGGTAGACCTGAGTCTTCAACCAGCACTCTGAGACCTGATGAGGCTAGAGAAGGAAAAGCAGACTTCAGCTTCATGGAACTCAGCAACTTGCCTTGTCCATACATCACCCACTCACAGTCACCTTATGACCAGACCGGGGTGGGGTGGGTCAAGAGGTGACTGACATTTTGGGGTAAAATGTCCTCTCTGCTTGGCTAGGCCTTCTGGGTAGGCAATGGTGGCTATTCTACCTTGAATGTACTACAGTACTGTACTTCCTGGTCATGTACTAATTCAAAACCTGATCTCATTTTTTATAGCTAATGTTTACTTTCATGGTGGCTTTTTACTACAGGCCAAATTAGTGAATAATCAAAACAAATACTCAAGCTGTTTTTACAAGTGATGTGATGTAAAATGGAGCTTTTTGCTATTATTCCTGGCTCATGAGCTCAATCAGTTTGGTCTCCAGCATTTCCTTTTGGCACAACAAAATAACTGAGGCTCCTGCAGAGCTGTTTCTTTTCCATTAGCCATATGTCAACTTGATTGCTTTTGTTCGGAATAAAGAATCCTTCTGGCTAGGCACTGGCACCTCCTTTCTTTTAAGTAATGTTTGAAACATCTAGGAATTTTCAAATAGGTATAATGACAAAGTATAAGAGTTTACAGTGCCATCAGGTACAATACACCTGAAAAAGAGAAGTCCCTAAATCTTAGAAATGACATTAAAGCAGCATTCCTGATAAGATGTCCCCTCAGAAGGGTCACAGAGCAACACTCATCATCCCCAGGCATCCGGTGTTAGCTATTTCATTTGTTGTTATTGTATCTTTGCTCCTATACAGAGGTGCTTGTGGGACTTTTGGTCTCATGCATCAGAATAACTTGATTGCTCAGTATTTTGACTTGAATGAGTGATGTGCAGGCATAATTTACTGTTCTGTCTTGGGTAGCAAATTGGTATGGGCCAGGCCTGGAGAATGTAGAGCCACAAGAAGGCTTATAAAATGATCCTTCGAAAAGCTTGGCTGGAGCCTGCACTCCTGCTGATACCACTGTGCTTGGAAAGACTTTGTACTGTATTTCCTGGACCCAAACAACTACCATAAAGGTAAAGGTAAAGGTTCCCCAGTCATGTCTGACTTTAGGGGGCGGTGCTCATCTCGTTTTCAAGCCATAGAGCCAGTGCTGGTCCGAAGACAGTTTCTGTTGTCATGTGGCCAGCGTGACTAGGGAACGCCGTTTTACCTTCCCACTGAGGTGGTGCCTATTTATCTACTCACATTTGCATGCTTTCGAACTGCTAGGTTGGCGAGGAGCTGGGACAAAGTGACAAGAGCTCACTCCGTTGCATGGATTTGATCTTACGACTGCTGATCTTCTGACCCTGCAGCACAGAGGCTCCTGTGGTTTAGCCCGCAGTGCCACCATGTTCCTAACAACTGCCATAGCCTCTTCAATAAAAAATTGCATTTTAAGTGACCAATGGCTAGTTATCATGTCATCAGAAGCAGAGTTCCCTCAGGAGGTCAAAGTCTGTTTGTTTATTCTAATGTGTGTTTGCCTTAATCCAGACTATGCAAAGGTATCTCTTTTTTTGGTTTGCAACTGGCCATGAGATGAAAGTTCCATCCACAAATGAAACATTTAGAAGAACCTTTCTGGAAGAAGGGAGTTCAAGGTCTGAAGACAATCCCTCTCCCCCAAGTAACATATGTTATGAGGGGTAGGAAAAGATACAAGCCCCGTTGAATAGCCAGGCAGGATCTTCATTTGATCTTGATTGTTCACGCCATGCCACTCTTTTAGAAGGAGGTGGCGATTTGCTTCTAATCTGTCCACGAGACAATTCAAAATAGGTATCCTCCTCCTATTTGCTGGACAGTGACAATGTGCAATCACCTCCCTGCAGCAACATGAAATAAGCTATCCTTAGTCAAAGCAGAATAAACACTGGGTAAAGCTACATATCTTGTCTTTCTGTACCATATTTTTTGTCTGTTTAGCATCCCATAATGTGTGTTAGAAAAATACTGTGTATGGGAACAAGTACGCTGGTTTGGAAAGCAAGTGCTGCAGATAGACTTGAGTCTAGATGTAGAAAGAAAGCAATGGAGGTGAAAGAAAGCTGTGGCAGCAGGAAGCTAGCAGTGTTCCACAACAGGGTTAGCAGTCACTCCAGTTTCACCATCACTGGCATCCATGACCATCATTTTAGTTGTGAAGATACAAGGGAGCCCATTTGCCTTCAGTTTCCTAGGTTGCTTTGTGGGTATTCTGCATTACAAAAATGTATAAAATGTACAATATGAATCCACACATATGCTCAGAAATAAGTCTCATGAGTTCATGGGGGTGTACTCCCTGCTAACCTAAAAGTGCATTGTCAGCTATATTTTGGAGTAGGAATGTGCAATAGTTTCAGATTTTTTTTAAAAAAAGTCTCCAAATGGGATGGAGTTATTTGCACACTTCTGGATCAACTCCAGGGTGTTCAAGAATCCCTTGTGTGGGAAACTTCTGCTTAAAGGTTGTAGCTGCATTCTGCTTCAGTGACATGCATACACTCCTGGCAGAATGCGGCAGCTGCCAGCAGGTGGGGTAGCCCCTTCTTCTGCCCTTTCACTTAGACGTAGAGCATAAGATCAAAGGGTTATTTTAGCCAATCGTAGTTATGATTAGGTAACTAGCATCCTATCTGTTTCTCTCATAACATACGATGTAATAATGCTAAGTCAATAAAAGAGCCCTCAGGGTGTTGCCAGTTGGCTCCGCTGGCTCAGACCTTTGCTCTCGACTCCTTTGTTCTCTTTCTCAAGCAATTAGCCTTCCTTTCTTTGGTGATCACCTATACCCCTGTTCATCCTTGCACACCACTAAGGCTTAACCTGGTGTTCAGGTGGGGTGTTTAGAAGTGTTGCAATTTGGAAAAAAAATGCTTCACAACATGACAATGGAAACCATTACCTTGGGAGGTGGTGAGCACTCCAATGCTGGAGCCCTTCAAGAGAAAGCCATCTGTCCGATCTGCTTTGATTTGGATTCCTGCATTGAGCAGGGAGTCGGACATGATGGCCTTACAGACCCCTTCCAAGTCAATTATTCTATGAGCTATTTATGATTTAGCTGAAGAATTAGATGCTGGAGTAGAAGGGGATTGACAGCTGAAGCCCCAATGAAAACCAGAAGTTTCCTGAGAGACTGCATTCACTTTCTATTATGCTGGATTCTCTTAGATCCAATTGACCAAGTAACCATTTTGCATCTGGCATGGACAAGGAGAGTGCTACATCACTTACTAGAGCCACATCCTATAATGTTTTCTTTTTAGGTAGCTAAACTGAGTTTTTATTGCATATAGGATTGTGTGTATGGGTGACTGTAGGATGGATGACTGTCTCTTTTGTACACTTTGATTGGATATGTCAAATACTGTAATCTCCCTCCTCTACTACTCCATTTTGTACATTTTTCCCTTTTCAATTTTTTATCCCTGCTGCTGGCTAATATAGGGTTGATTCATGAATGGTTAGGAGCTAGGCAAGGAGTAAAGTGTGTGGCTCTCAAAGGGGTGGATAAAGGAGGCTGGTAATAGCTTTGTCTACACACTGAAGATAGATACTCTCTTCTGCTTGTTCATACCACCTCCTTCCCAAAACGGATGGTGCTGTGTAGTGCCCCCTCCATTCCAAGTAATAGTCCTTTGTTTCCTTAAATCACAATTGCTCCTAGTCTAGAGCTGCACAAATCAGTCCAGGCCACCTCCAAACTAGCTTGTGATGTGTCAGTGCCAACCTGTTCAGGAAATATTTGAATACAAAACAGATCAGACTATACTTGCACACCCTGTTTTGGAGCTTACTTGAAACAGTGGCTGCCTTTCTTGGAAATATATTATTTCCACTAGCTCAATTGCACATGCCAAAATATGAGTCTTTTGTGTAAGATACTATTATGTCACATTCATTTCAGTTTACAGACATCTGGGTGGAGGATTCTAGCACTGATTCTCAACCTCTGGCCCTCCAGATGTTTTAGACCTCAGATTCCAGAAGCTCTGGTTACTACAGCTACGGATTGTGGGAGTTGAAATGTAAAACATCTGGTGGACCTGTGGCTAAAAAATGCTGACTAGAACAGCACTGGGAAGTCTCTTGAACACTGATGGCAGTTACAGGGATAATTTTGCCTTCATTAAAGTCATTTCCCCCTGTCAAATAAGATAAAGTTCAAGTGGAATTCTGACATTCATGTCTTAGAGAGCATGATTGAATTCGTAAACTTCAGAAGAAAGAACAGGTGAAATTAGTAGATATACATACCTTGGAAGTAAAGCACTCTTTGCTAAACAGATGGAAAGTTCAAACTACCACACCACATTACAGATGTTAATTGAACAAGGCCTAGAAAGTATGTTTGTTATTGTCATGCCACCTAGTGGCTGTAGCATTTGCTGTACACTGGTACTGCAGTTGCCATTTTCAGTATCAGTTCTTTGCTATTGTTCTGCTGAAAAAGCAAGAAAAAATGTCAAGTGTTACCGTAACTTCCTTTCAACGAAGTGCCACAGGTTGCTTTAATGAAAGAAGAAACTATTAGAGGTGCATTAAAAAGAAAATGAAGATGCTAATAAGAGGATCTGTTAGGAATGTGTTAAGTCTAAAGCCCTGTTTTGGTGCTCTGGTTCCCTGGTTAGGAGTACAAAGGAGTATGTCTTAGATTCTGGTGCTATAACAGAACACACATTGCATGTTTGTTGACCTATGTAGGTTTGTCCATGTTAGCTCTACACTTTTATATGTTTTATGACAAATGTTTCAATAATTTTATAAGCATCATTTTTGCATCCCTATTGCCTCCTCCCTAATTGTCTTATTTCAATCCTGGAGGGTGTATGGGTAGTGCACCCCACTTTTAATTAATCACTTTCAGAAGCATTGCATAGGCCTAATGTAGAATTCTGATATACGTACTGTGTTCCTAATTCTAGCACTGGCATTTAAAACAACACGTTTGAGAACCTGAAACAACTCTGTGTTTCAGGAATCTCTTAGCAATGTACACTCCCTATAATGGTGGGTCCCCAAGGCATCAGCGTACTGTTGGCAGGTCACACACCACGCTAGTTGGATCACAAGTTGCCACTGCCAGGCACTAATAGGAGGTAGCCATAAATCACCATTTGAGATTTCCATGATGTCTTGGAGAAATAGTATAGCGTTACTCTGGAACATTTTGGCACCCGTTAAATAGCTGTTTGCACAGGCTTGCTGCAAGGGATGGAAACCTGCCCTCAAGGAAAGACCCATTTATTATTGCAGTGGCCCATTCTGTTGTTATTGGCCTGGCTGCTTTGATTAGCCAGGCCGGGCAAGAGTCAAGGGAGGAGGTGGTGGCCCGGCAGCAATCAAGCACCTTGTCCACATCACAGGCTGAAAAGAATCGAAAGTTACTGGGCAAGGTGGAGCGCTGGACATCTCTGCTTGACTCACTGTATTTTTAAAAAGGAAAGAGCTCCCGGCGGATGGCCTCCACTTTAGATTTTTAAAATGCTGCAAACTGGTCCGGTGAGAGACTAGGGGGAGGCCCATCACCTGGACCAATTCCGGATAGGTCGCGCACTATGCGGAATAACTTTGTCTGCTGATTTGAAGTTTCGCTTATCCGGTTAGTGAAGTATGTTTGACAAGCAGCCTTTACCTTAGTCAGGTAAAGGTTAGTTGCGACCCTGACAGCTATCCAATTATAATCTGTCGGGTTCTTCCTCCACCTATGCTCTAGCCTTCTCCTATATCACTTCATCGCTCGAAGCTCCTGGTTAAACCAGGGCGCAGGCCGAGGTCTGCGTTGGATAGGGCGTTTAGGCACGATCATCTCTATAGCCCTAGTGGCAGCAGTAGACCAGCTGTCAACCACAGCCTCGACAGGAGCGCCAGCCAGGTCAGCCGTAACACCTCTCATGGCGTGTTACGCTTTCCTCCTTTTAGAGCAGAATTGATACATTTATATTTTCACTAGGTTAAACAAGGAAGCCAAGAAAGCATATTTCTCTAAAATACTGTTGTGTGTGAATGTTCATATATAACTTTATTATTCCCATCACATGTCTCACAGAAAGCAGAAGTTGCCTATTTGGGCCTCAGCCTCTTATATTTGCATTAAGATTGCCTAAAATTATTCTAGTGAAGTGAGAAGCTGTCTTAATTCAGGATAAGCACTTCATGTTTTATTCAGGATATAAAAATAAGGTACCCAGACTGTTTTGAGAGGCAGATTATCCACATAACATTTTACAGAAAGTTACTGGTGTATATATATATAAAAGGGCATGATTCATTAAAGTCAATATCCTTTTAGGTCCTTCTGCAGTATTACATAAATCTCTTTCACTGAAATCAGTGTAATCATATCCATGAATCTGAATTACATCCCATTGAATTTAGCAGCAGTCAACTGCCAGGTAAGCGTGTAGTGGTCTGCATCTTTACAATGTAGTTTTAGGCATGTTTATCCAGAAGCAGGTCCAGTAGATGTACTGGGATTTCTTCTATGATAAGTGTGCATGAGACTGCAACTTTCAGGTCTATCTTGTAGGATATAAAATACAGGAGTGTCATGCTTTAACTTGCATGTTGTAATTGGATATGTTTAGTCACTTTGACCATCTAAGCAAAGTTCCAAGTCTTTCAGACACATTATTTAACTATCCAATTTTGTGGTGATTACAAGGTTAATTTGGCCTTCTGTAACATTTGTGGCAAAGGTGAAATTGCTCAGTGGTCTTCTTGTTCACAGATTTATCCCACAGAATTAAATCAGACATGGTCCCATAATTCATTATCAGATCTTCCAGGCTTTCATTAAAAGCAGACATGAGATAACTCTTCCATGGTTCAGAATTGTGGTGGTGGAGGAAGCTGGCTCTTTGCATTGCGTTAGCAAAATAAATTTTCTCCAAGTTCTGTAAACAGTAAAGCGGAGAAGGCAGACAATGCTCCCAATGGTACTTGTCACTTTTCCATACTAAGCATCATCTGCAGGATGGCAGATGATTCGGGGATCAGAGAAATGGTACAGGGAGAATAAGGATTAACCTCTCTATCAGCATCATGGCTCCCATCCAAATCCTTTAGTATTCAGAACCCATTTTTCAAGAAGTATAGTGCCTCCTTCCTGCTCTTACAATTAAAAAAAATAATGCTATTCTTAGCTCAAACCTTTTAAAAATATGACATAATTTTCAGGTTTCAGTTTACATTTAATTTTTTTTTTTTTTTACCTAAGAGCTTGGTCAGACTGGCAAAAAGATCCACACTTGAATTGATTTGGGTCAATTGATTTTAAATCAATCCATAAATTCCTGGTTATATGATACAAAGGCGAAACTGAACTGAACTTTTTAACTAGAAGGTGTTTTTAGCAATACTTTGGTTCTTAAAATGATTCTTTTTGAATTGTTTTCGGCAATGTGAACACCCTTGTCGTATTAAATACTGCCTTTGAGGGCTATTGCAGGGTTTTGGAGAGCAGGAACACCACTGTTCATCCAATATATATATTGAATGTATATATAACTTTAGCACTGTATTGGTGTATCGATATGTTACTTAAAATGTATTATTTTTTAAAAAGAGAAAAATGCAAGCATTCCAAAAGATGCCTGAAAACTGAAGAAAATTTAACCAAGAGTGCTCCTCAAACAGTATCGAAAATGAATTCATTA
Organism: Pogona vitticeps; assembly: GCF_051106095.1. NCBI lineage: Eukaryota > Metazoa > Chordata > Lepidosauria > Squamata > Agamidae > Pogona > Pogona vitticeps. Next base: position 182,240,148 of record NC_135786.1, read on the forward strand.
CAGTGTAGCTTCCTAAACCAGTTATAATTACTTGAAATACACCAAAGTAATTAAGTCAAAGTGAACACGTACTGATTTATATGCCACATAAATATACATCAATGTAAAAAAGTCAGTACTGGAATCAATGTAAAATAGCAGCGGGATCGAGCCCTTAGTTCAAAGGAATAGCTTCTGGATTACTAAAAAACAAATGAAACTGAACCATATCCTGTTGAAAGAATATTTGGTTATCTCCTTAACATGATAAAAAAAGGAAACGGGAAGCAAAATGTAGTTCTTTTAAGATAATCTATCTGTCACTGTTTGCTTTAACAAAATTACATATAAAAGATAAAGAAAATTCAGTTCTGCAGTTTTAAAATAGTTTTCCATAAGTGGTTTCTGAGATGTTCGCATGAAGTAGTGATATAACATGTGTCAATAAATCCACTAAAACACTATGTTTGACAGGCAGCGGTGCAGCTAGTGCAATTATGGTAAGGATCTGCAAAAGTTCGTCCTCCTGAGTGATTATGACAGTCATCATTCGGTGCAGAAGCTATTATGTAACCAAGATGAAAAAGCGAATTTAGGGAAAGGTATGAGATCACTGCAACAAATAATCAGAAAAGATCTAACAGGGATTGGATATATAATCAAACAGCGAGAGAGTTAGCAGGAAAATGTATAAAGGTGGCTACACCGAAGATCCTAGGTAAAGTGTTTTTTTTTTTTCCTCTTGAGCTGCATCAGGCTTTATTTGTGGGCTCCTTTGGGAACCTTGTTTTGGTGTGGGAGTGGGCAAAAGGCCATCGATGGGCTGCCTGCTGTTTCCAGGAACCCACCACTACAGGCAAATAATTGCCCCTAATTCTCCTCAGTTTTTTGAAATACCTTCTAAAATGCAAAACAACCCAGGAGCAATTTTGCCAGGATTTTGCATCCCTCTGCATCTGAAAGGTTTAGACTTGGAAGGGCCTTTGGCAAAGCTAGAAAACAGTTTAACTAACACAGTCTAACTAGTGGAAGGCATTTGCAAGATTCTTAAATGCAGAATATGAATAGAAAAAAAGAAATCTTTTGCCATATTCATTTCACTTACAGACATTACTACTAAGATAGTCAGGAGCCAGTGGGGGGAAAATAGTGTGTGTTTAAAACTGCCAAGAGATGGTAGACAGGCAAAATTTAGTTAACTGATTTGGCATTTAGCCACCGTTCTAAATTTAACACTCCCATTCCAATAATAAGAGTAATTTTCCAGCCATATCAAACAGACATTTGCAGTTGCAGCTTTCTTGGGGGGGGGGAGAGACTATTATGAAAAAAGTAGCCGCCTACGAATCCAGAATTCTTTTGAAATAGATTCAGATGAGTCAAGAATGACTCAATGGCCACAGTGCGTGTTAGTTCTCAGTAAGAACTCCTGCCTGAAAACATTTGGCTTCCGTGTTCTCCTTGGTACCTATTGGAGGGGTAAATATATAGGCTCCATCCATCCCATGTATTCACTGATTGTTTTCCCCAAAATAGTAAACAATTGAGAGTTTTGTGACAGCTTTAAGATGAACCCATTTATTGCACCATTAAAACTCATTCAGTGGTATCTACTTGGTCAGAGGCAGGAAGTGACATTCTCTGCCGGCAGCTCTAGAACACTGGTTCTTAACCTTGGGTTACTCAGGAGTTTTGGACTGCAACTCCCAGAAGCCTTCACCACCAGCTGTCCTGACTGGGGTTTCTGGGAGTTGCAGTTCAAAAGCATCCGAGTAACAAAGGTTAAGAACCACTGCTCTAGAAGAAGGAAAATCTTAGATTCAGCAGTTTATACATGTGAAGTAATGCCAGCAGAGAATTTGTTAGGGAGAAATGGTACAGAAAGCTCACAAAACAAAAGAGATTTGATCCAGAATCTGCCTTAAAACAATGGAGAGGGTCTTATTGCAAAACCTGAGTTTGCAAGAGCTGAGCAGCGCAGTTGACAACAGAGCCCTCCGGAGGTCACTAGGGTTGCCACGAGTTGGAAGCAACTTAATGGCACATAAGAACAACAAAGGCAAATACAAAATGATGGATAATGGACTAACACATTGTAGTGATGGAGGAGATAAACATTGGAGTACCGGGGGTAACAATAAAATAGTTATTCTGGCCAGTAATTGCCATAATAGTCATATTTACCAATAGCAATAATAGTCATATTTACCAACTGCAATGTTTTGTTTTCAGGCATTCCTGTCAGCTCAACGTCGGTGTGATTTTATAACACTTTAATACCATGAAGTGATACTATGAGGCTCAAATAATCCCCATGTTAAGAATACTTCTTAAAAATAGGTCATTGTGGTCCTATTGTAATGCATTACAATACAACCATAATGTTGTTATATACAGTGGTGTCTCGCTAAACAATTGCCTCGTGAGACGAAAAGCCCGCAAGATGATTGGTTTTTACGATCATTATGGTGCCTCGCAAGATGTTTTTTTCTATGACCGTGCTTCGCAAGACTTTTTTTAAGACTGATGCTTCACAAGACTTTTTTTTTGAGATCGATGCATAGGGAACCTTGCAAGATGATTTTTTCACAAGACAACGATTTTCGCGGAATGAATTAAAATTGTCTTGCGAGGCACCACTGTACATAGATCTGGCTGCAGAGCCAGAGGCTGAGAGTTCTGTTCCCCATTGTGACTCCTCAGAGAAGGACCAGCTTGTCTGGCCTTGTGCAAGCTGCACATTCCCAGGGCATACTCAGTACACTTCTGAGTACTCTTTACCTGGAAAATCCTGAAAATGTCATCATAACTGTTGTAGAACATCATCACTGTAGAACTGCTGGATAGCTTAGTGATTTAGGCATCTAGCTCTGGAGCCAGAAGCTGGGAGTTTGATTCCTCACTGTGCCTCCTTGACAGAGGCAGGAGTCGAAGATCCATAGGGCCCCTTCCAGTTCTGCTGTTCTGAGATGATGATGATGATGATGATTATAAATCAGAATTTGACTACTTGTCAGCACACAATTTAGATATATATATATATATATATATAATTTATATATATAATATAATATATATAATATAATTATATATAATATAATTTATATAATATAATTTATATATATATATAATTGTGTGCTGTCAAGTCAAATTCTGATTTATAATTATCATCATCATCTCAGATATCATTTAGATAATTATCATCATCATCTCAGATATATATATAAACAACAGCAAAAACATTACAGATAGATGGCACTATTTCCTTTTTGTTAAGAAACCATGATTAGTAATATAGCAGTGAGAACCTTAAGGAAACCTTTAGGTTAAATTAATCAAAACAAGACAATTTGCTGAAAGTTCTAGAAAAGCAGTTTATATCTAAAAAACATAGCTCATTCATTACAGAGAAGTATTGTCTTAAAGACTAAACGATTTCTGTTTCTGACTAGCAGTCAAGGAAGATAATCCAGCCTGCTTTACTTTTAGATGAATGAAGATATAATGCAGTCCATTTCATGGTACCATAGCATTATGAGCATGTGCTAGATCTCTGGGCCAATGATATCATGTACCAGCTATCACTCTGACAAATGTACAACACTAAATTTAGGAAGTGAATTACATGGTAAGGGATGAAATTGTTCAAATGTTATAAACTTCCTCACTGAGACTATGCATTTCTTCATATCAATTGTTTTCTAATGTAACACTTTACTTGCATCCCTGTACCTTCATTTTACATAAAGACAGCTGGTGTGTGTCCTATTCTGAGCTATGGCCCCCCTTTCCCACAGAAATTCTGGCATTAAGAACTCTGAATAAAGAAGCTGAAAGGCAGGGGCAAACGTTAATACACTTGGGCACAAGGAAACAATCATTCAACATCTACATGAGCTAATTTGCCTAAGGAGAACAATGATTGCTTCGTCCAGTAATTGCCAACAACAGTTATTGATTATGTAGATAGTATTATGCAGGAAAACAATGGTACTATGCCGATTATTCATTTGCTTCCCTCCCATGCACATTTTGCATCAAATGTGCTAATTCTTGTGTGATAAACGGGTAGGAATTGCTGATTTAATCTTTGGATGCAGGATGCAGTCCTGAGCCACTGAGATTTGCCCTTAGCTTTGATGAAATGTAGGTTGCAACCTTCCCCCTTCTCCAGATTAGCACTAGAGATGGGGGTATTTGTATTTGTATACAAATACGAAAATCCCTATGCAGCTGTACTTAACCAGGGTCCAGCCCCTAGGGCCAGACCACCCACTCATGCATCTGGTGGTGGCCATGGTCATTTTTCCACTCACTTCTGGAGTGCCACTCTCTTCCTGCTCATCTAGCAACTCGGCAGCTGTGCAGGAAGACTTGTCCTCCCTCCCATTGCCAGGAGTGGCTAGCTGAGTGAGGCACTGGGAATGATTGGAAGGATGAGCGAGGCCACCACCATTAGCGAACACGTGAGTGGACAGTCCAGGGGGCCGGACCCTCGTTAAGTCCAGCTGCACAAGGATATTTGTATTCGTATTCGTACACGAATACCGCCATCTCTAATTAGCAATAAAGTGTGTTAAGTGTATAAAGTGTTTTATTAACTAATTTCTTCTTCAAGCACAATGCACTCATATGGATAATTGTAGAAGAGGAAGGCAAACTTTCAGCATTCAGGATCCAGCGAGATTGTTCACCAGAACTCCCAATGCTTGAGGAAGGTGCAGCATAAATAGAGATATCCTCTGAATATTTAGTTTAGCTATCTGTTTCCGGACCCAGATCTGGAGCCTATGAATGAATCCCTTCAGACACAAATATCCATCTTCTCCAATTTCAGCAGCATAATCTAGGAGACAGTAAAGGAATTTCTCATTTTTGCTGTCGATAAACCTCTAAGAACTTGTTTGATGTTCTCCTAACAATTATCCAAAAATCTACCAAAAATGTAAATGTCCTTCTGCCAGTCCCCAAACTAAGGGCTTGTTCCAACTGCAGAGGGATTGTTTTTTTAAAAAATGGACTTAAGTCATGCACACTTTAGGTGAACAGGTGCCTGATGGCTGGGTGAGCAAAGGGGTGGGAGGATGGGTGAGAGGACAGTCAGGGGACAGCAGACAGAACAGAAAGAGAGAGGAAGGAGGATGAGAGGGAAAGGGGCAAGCGATGTGGGAGGGCATAGGGACAGGTGCCTGAGGGGTGGACAGGGAGGAAGGTGAATGGATAAATGAGTGAGGGGATGACTGGGGGGGGCACACCGGTGAGCGAGGGGGTGACTGGGTGGGCACTGGCCTTTTTGGCAAGCCCGTTACTTTTGTTGCTGTTTTTATTCCTATCATCTAGTAGCAGGATTTTTTTAAAAAAATGTGGATGGGGATCCACACCATCTTGTGAGGTGTTATTTTGTCTTGGAAGAATTAATAATATACTGCAAATATTTCAAATAAAGGGTACAGAGTACCTTGGTTTAGAAGAGAATGGCCACTCTATACCTTTGTGGAGGTATAATTTTTGTTGCACCCCCTGTTACATTGTGGGGAGCTTTAGGTATTCTGGAATCTACAAAGACACCTTTGAAGGTGGTGTGCAGACTGTGGCCAAGTGATTTTCCCACTCCTGCTTTTCATCCTATACCAAGAAGCAAGGAGTATTTTTTTCTGTTTGCTGAGCTGCAAGTTTGTGAGACAGGATGTGAAGGAACAGATGGCCATATGGACTTACTCTCTCAGATAAGGCAATGCTATAACACACATCAATAAATATGTTATTGCAAAATTCCTTGTGCTTACCTATCTAATCTCCTGAGTAGACACGTTTTCTTTAGGCATGACACATCTTATAATGATAACTGGGGGAAAAAGTAATTAGTTAAGGTAGCTGTGTAATTCATCTCCATTGGTATGAACATGTAGGTTGTTTCCTCTGCAGAAACAGTTTTGACCTAGCCTCTACTCCTTCTATAATTTATAGCAGTCTTTGGTACCACTAGAAAGGTTATTAATTTGTATCTGTTTAATTCTAAATGCATTTGCATTATAATGCAGGACTATAAATTAAGTCAGACATCTCCTTCTAGTGAGGAAATAGTTCATGTAAAAGAGCAGATACAATGATCTGCCTTTACTGGAATGTATTCGATTCCAGGGAAATGAACTAGACCAAATTATCCTAAGGGCCAAGCATGAAGGATAAACATCAACATGAAACAAAAAGTCACTGACATTTTCATTTTAATCCAGGCAGATTATTCACAGGACCAGTGGGAGCAGAGTGATTTGAGTATTTGTGAGTTTAAAAGGGTGGGCGGGGGGCACAATGACTCTCCTGTGAAGGAAGAGAGGTTATGGCAAGTGATGAAGCCTGCAGTAAAGTTGCCATGTCAAGCCAGTCTGTGTAGCAGTTTTGCACATTAAGACTAGTAAAACTGTAATATGCTATATTGTACACAAAGACATATTAGTTTAGAAATTTGCATGTACTCATGTGCTCATGCGGATTTTTGCACACATAAGCTTCTCTGTTCTTTTCAAAGCACTTGATTTGATAACCAAAATGTGTGCATTGATGTGCGTTTGTGTATACAGCTCTCAAGTGGGATGAATAAAATATGTAGTGTGTATGGAAATGTAGCTCAGGGGGTTAGCCTTTGATAGTTATAAGGATATTATTTCTTTCTATATTTTTATAGGGTGATATGAACAACTGATTATAAATAGTTATATCTACATGGTGGTAAGTTGCAATTTGGAATAGTGAGCTGTCCATTGACCGCCACATTCTACCAAAAAATAATAATAAAAACACCCGCAAACCCACAAAATCGCCTGGGAATCTCACGCTGGTTCATGTACTGTGTAGAATTGACTGACATCAAGACTTTCCTTAGAAAGGAGCTGGAAACAAAAAAAACTGGTTATTGTTAAGCTACAAGGAATTCAGTAGATTGTGCTATTTATTTATATATGAGTATTTTCAAATAAATTTAACAAAAGAAGTCTAAGAAAATACAAATGTAAGCAAATAACAACTCATTAAATATTTAGTATCTGGGAGGTCTTTTTAAAAAGCTCCCTTATTTGTTATTCTAAGGAAATCAAGAGACAAAACTCTTTAGCCCTTGAACTGTTTTCTGGACCACACTGCTAATGGTAAAACCCCAGGAACAGCCACAGAAATGGTAATCATCATCATCATCATTAAAGAACTGCAGAGTATGAAGGGAGCCTATAGATCACTGTGTCCAGTCCCTGTCAGGGAGGCACAGTGGGGAACCAAACTCCCAGCCTCTGGCTCTGCATCCAGGGACCTAAACCACTGAGCTACCCAGCAGTTTTATGCAAGCTATTTTCTGTGGTCTCATCCAGACGGAGTACTAGGTGGCAGAGCGTCTTCTCCCACCTAGTGCTACCCGAATCACCTGACAAAGCCAGCAGGGAAGGCTGAGGGGCCTAACATCAAGAGAGACCCGGAAAGAAAGAACAAGAAACCGGGCCTTCTCGGCAGTGGCCCCTCAGCTTTGGAACAGCCTCCCTACGGAAATTCGTCTGGCACCCTCGCTGGATGTTTTTAAAAGCCATTTGAAAACATGGTTTTTCAAGCAGGCTTTCCCTCCAGTCAATTAAACTGTTTTTACTTTTTCTTTAATCTTTCCATCTTGTCAATTTTATATAATTTTTATATAATTGTTTTTTAAAAATGATATTTTAATGTTTTAAGATACTGTTTGTTGTGTTTTTATGTATGTAAGCCGCCCCGAGTAGACCTGGTCTAGAGGGGCGGGGTGTAAATCAAATTAAAGTAAAAGTAAAGTAAAAAGTACTTGTTTCCCTGCACGTCCCTATACCTGCATGGTATTGTTCACATAAAGCAGGGCTTAAAATGGTACAACAATAATGAATGATAAAAATCTTGGTATTCTGGGTTTTTAAAAACCAGTTCCTGTTAGTTTTGTTTCTTTCACTTTGTATTGGGGGCAAAGTTTGGGTAGCAAAAGCTTCTTGAATCCCAAGCTTTCCATGTTAGCACTAATCCACAAAACAACAAAAGACAGCACAGAATGTCATTTTGAAGGGCTTTCCTTAACGTTTTTGAAAGAGTTATTTTGAAAGACAGCTGATCTCCAAAGTGAATTAGCAGTGAGCTTCCTCAGCAAAGAGCTCAGTTTTGAAGTGTTCAATGCCAGCACTAATCTACTTGTTAAAAAAAATAAAATCCAGCACAAATTATTATTTTTTAAAACCATTTCCTCGGGCTTCTTGAAATGTGTTGGAATGGTTTCTTTAAAAGATTATTTCTTTAAGAAAGTTCTTTAAGAACTGCAGTTTAGCAGTAAGTATGGACAGAAAGCCAAAGAAAATCTATGTTGCTAAGAAGCAACACCAACATTACCACAAGGGCAGAATAAGTGGTCTGTTTGGATGAGCCCTGTATCTTCTGTAACAATCAAGTGATTTACCAGGTAGGGTAATTAGCAACAGCTAGTTTGGTGTTCACAAATATCAGAGTAAAAACATAAAGACCTGTCCCACCTTTTCTGGTTCATTTATACAGCCAAACCATACAACTTAGAAAGCAATTCTAATGGCTTCTAGCTTTCCCACACTCTCAGGTACAAAGCTGTTACAAAGAATGAGAAATGCAGGAAATATCTTTGGAAATGGTAGCCATTTGCCCCCAGTGAAATAGTGCTATGAAACCGTGCTGAAAGACCGCTGTACTGTCTACAAATCCCATGACAGAGCTTTAGTCTCCTTGTCAGAAGGAAGGATGACAGATCAACCCAGCCTGGCAATGTCTAATACATTGATCTCTTCAGCAGGAACTTTATAGGTGCTATTATATGGCAACTTCTTTGTAATGCCAGAACAGGAAACCAAAAAGAAGAAGCACCTCAGAGAATGAGGAGTTGGCACCATCTTTCCTGGTTTGCTGCTATTACTGTTGTAAGATATATACCACAATCAGTTAGTGTACTGGAGTGTACTGTACCACAAGTCAGAAATGGGATGAACAAAAATTCTGTCAGGGCTAGCCCAAGATATTTGGCTACCCATATGGTCATGATGTGCCATACTCAAACCAATCATGATCTTTTTGCACATGCAGCAAGAAATCTGATAAGAACCTTGCTCCCCCTCTTGGAAGGAAATAGAAAATACTATCACAAACAAAAAAATTAAAATATTAATCTCCTACCCTTGCTTGCCAGCTAAAATCAGCTGCCTGAGATGGCTGCCGCATTATATTCCACGAGAGAACCAGCTTGACCTTTGTGTGGTTTGTGAATGTGGCATGTTGTTCAATTGTGCCAATTATTACAGCTTTGCAGTGAGATGAAAATTCTGAAAAACCGGATTCTTCTTAATTCAGTGATTCAGCTTGATTACTTTGATTTTACAGTTCCTTTTGGCTGGATAGCTCAGTGAGTTGGGTATCTGAGTACAGAATCAGGAGTTTATTTGTAAATGTGCCTCCCAGGAGAACAGCCTGCCTGTGTGGCCTTGGGTGAGCTGTATAATACCACAAACCTCTCAGGTGTATTCCTTCAGTATCCATTTAGCACTCAGTCAAGTCAATTTTGACTTATGGAGACCCTTTTTTGGGTTTTCCAAGTAGAGAATACGCAAATGGTTTACCATTCTGTTCTTCTGGGTGCACTCTGGAACTGTGCAGCTTGCCCAAGGCCACATAGGCTGGCTCTTATCCCTGGAAGCACAGTGGAGAATCGAACTCCCAATCTCTGGCTCTGCGGCCAGATACCTAAATTGCTGTGCTGTCCAACCAGTAAAAGTTTTTCTAGAGAAGCAGAAGTCTGGGGCCTTGGAAGGTACATTAGAGTGTGTTTATCCTACCAAAGAGTATGCATCAGAGGGGAAAATCTGTTGTTAGATGATGTGCTACTTGCCAGAGTGAAACTGGAAAAAAAGATTGATGAATAAGTCAGTTTTAAATGATGGATTTACAATATCTGCCTTCTGTTTAATTACCATTTTGATGTGATTACTTTCAAAATGATAATGTCCTTAACCTAAACAGCCAGAATGGTTAAACAGTTAAAACATACACAGGTAAGAAAGAAAAAAATTAATTTCTTGAGGGAAAATGGGTCACCTTGTTCATAATTAATATGCAGAGAATATTAAGAGAGAATTTTGCTAGGTTATTATAAAATACCTGTGACTCAGTTAGGCTCTTTGGAGATTTAGTGGTATTTTGCCCCAAGGATTTCCTGCAAGCTGTTATTTTGAAGCAGGAGAGCGTCCAAGCTTCATTTAATTTTATAGATTTCCTTAATGCGGTACATAAATGTATTTCTTCTCAGTGCCAAACAATCCACTCCAAACTTGCTTATAGCCAGTGGCCTAAAATCTGTTTGTGGGCTGTGAAGCATTATGGTTCTGTACATTTTAATTTCTCCAGAGTATTTAGAAAAAGTGTAGAATGATTGTTCTGTCTGTTTTCCAAGAAATTGTCCTTAAATTTTATGTCCCTCACATTTCTGATTTATATTAATAGTGTTTAATCAGAAGAATGCATTCCTGTGTGCAGACATGGGAAAATGAAGTAAGTCGACGGATGAACATAAAATCAGCTATGAGACCAAAAACCTATCTGGTACAGAGTTCTCTTCTCAAAGCAACCAACCCTGATCCCTTGAGTATGCTTGCAAGAAGGATAGGAGTAAATAGCACCATGATCACTCACAGTTGGTACAGAGAAAAGAAGCATATTCCTTTCAGTGCTTGAAAGAATGATACCCCATGTGGTGAAGTGGATAGAGTGATGGACTAGGACTCAGGAGGCCTGGGTCTGAATCCCTGCTTAGCCATGGAAACTCACTGATGGTGCAAAACTGGTAAAACCACTCCTTAAATATCTCACTTCCTTTGAACGCCCTATTCAAATTGCTGTAAGTCAGTTCAAACTTGATGGCACATAACAAGAAACTGGAGATAATGCAAAAATGTCATGATCAGTAGCAACTGGAATAGGTCCAACATAATGATGATGGAGTGAAAATTCCCGCTATAGTTCCTTTGTGCTGAATGAAATCAGTGTGTAATAAATTGTACAGGAGGTTACAAACAGTTGTACAGTCTCACAACCTGTCACACAACTAGTTGCACAACAAAAAGCACAATCATTTATGCAAAACTGAACTGTGTACCATGCTAACTCTTAAAATGGTCAACTACTATCTTAATGGTTTTTGTATCACTGAGATTTAAAAAAATCTCCTTATTCATTTTTTCCACATGATACATAATAGTATAAGTCCTTTGTCTTGTCATCCCTACTTGCTTTCTATGTCAAGAGCCTTAAACCTTTCCATCCAAAATAATTGCTCCAATCCTTTCGTATTGCCCATTTTCATGCTGATATCAGCTTTCTAATACTCTTTTTATTGTACAGTGATCCTAAATGTGCACGGTTCTGAAACACCTTAGCAAACAACTGAACGGACAGCCAGTAAGCATAGTAGTTAGAATACTGGACCCTGATTTGGGAGATCCATGTTCAAATTCCACTCTTTGCCTAGCCTTTGACCAAGTAGGTATCTCTCAACCAGGTAATCTTCTAAATTCTGCAGTAAAAATCAGGGATGGACAAGTAGAGTGTACATCATTTTGAGTTCATTGGAGGAAAGGCAGGATATAAACCAATAAAAAATAAATAAACATGCGTAGGATAAGGTTAATACCCCATAGAATATAGACAATTAACTTCCAGAAGCCAAGGGTCTTTATTCATCCCCTGGGAATGGAGAAGATTCCTCCCACTCTCCAAACTTTCAAAATGATAATGTCCTTAACATAAACACACCCAAATGCCTTCAATTTAGGGAGAGGACAAATCACAATAGCACCCTCAGGGGAGAGGGACAATTAGGAATTATAGGCCATTTTTTACTCATGCACACAGGATTTAGGGCTATAGAGACCTTTTATTTTCCAAAATAGGAAATGGCTGGCTAACCGTTTCCAATTTTGAAAAAGAAGCACCAATGTGCCTCGGTTAGATCTGTGCAGGGAGAAGCGGCCCAAATGGACGTTTGTGCCTCACAGACAGTACAACAGGCTACATGACACTAAAATTTTGTTGGATCTATGGGGTTGTGTGTGTGTCTGAGGGCCATGTCTAATCTGTAGGGAACACTTTGCTCACACTGCCTACGGTAATTGTGTTAACTGGCTCTAAGATTTTAGAACAGGCATACATAAATATGGTTTGCAGTCACTTTGAATGGTAAATATCGAACAGTCACCTCTGATTGTATGAAATATCATCTTGTCTTCTCCACTAAGGGTCCGTAATAATAATAATTGTGCGCCACCAAGTCAATTCTGATTTATGGTAACCCTTTCCAGGGTTTTCTAGATAATGAGTACTCAGAAGTAATTTGTCCATTCCCTTCTTCCAGAGGCATCCTAGGCCTGTGTCCACGGCCACACAGTCTGGCTCTTCTAGAATGCACAGTGGGGAATCAAATTCCCAGCCAAACTCCTAACTCATTGGGCTATCCAGGCAAGGGTACATAGTTGTAGACAAAAAATTGCCTGCCTGCCTAAAAATTCTTCACCCTCTAACCTGTTGTTGGCAAAATTTACTGACCCATATCATTTTTCATGTTAAAATCCACAGGTGAACAAAATATAAGGAGAAGAAGGACACTCAGCTGTCCTACCTTTTGAGATGAAAGAGAACATAGAAGAATACAACCAAAGATGTGAGGCTAAAATCTTTAAAATATCCTTCATGAGAATTAATTCCATTGAATTCAGTAAGACTTACTTCCAAATAGTTGTGTATGGGATTGCACTGTTAAGCACTACAAAAAAGGTGCTGTGGTATATTGGATACATAAAATCAGAAGTGGAGTTAGCTCTTTAAGAAAATTATGTAAATCTCTGCATGCAATATAGTGTTGCTGTCTGAGGAAGTAGGTCTGTAACATGATATAGAAACAAAACTTGCTGTATCAAGTATGCCATGCAATAATTTTAAAAGATCTTTACCACGTACTATGATACAGTTCTAAGTCTTATTTTCAGAATAGTATTGAATATGCAGATTGTTTGTAAGACTTTAAAATGGCGTGAAGACAGCATGTGAGGGAGGAGGAGAAATGATACTTTTCAAGCCAAATTCTTTGCTACACAAACATCTTTGCGTTCTTTGCTATATTTTAACTTCTCAATTTGCTGATGAATGAATACTTCTGTTCAACATACTGGGTGCTTTTATTAATATTTTCTGTAATGGATTTCTAATAACCACCATCAATACACACTTACTAAATGTTTGTAAGATACTAGTTCAAAGATGTATGTGGTATCCTTACGCCTTTTCCCTCTGAAGTGTAAAACCGACATTTTAATTTTTCATTAAGGGGATTTATGTAACTAGAAATACATTTATTATTCTATTGAATCAAATTATTCATTCAGTCATATCTGTCCCTTTGCAATTTCATGAGCCAGTTCTCTCCATGATTTCTGATTTTGTACAGGTTCTCTCAGCTTCTTTCAGCTGCTTTATATTTGCTCAGTGTCTGCTTTCTTCATATCAAACCAACGCATTCTCCGGTGTCCTTGTCATCTTTTACCACTGACCATTCTGAGCATAACATATTTCTCCAATGATGTTGATCACATGACATAGCCCAAATAACTAAGTCTAAGTTTTGTTATTTTGCTTTCCAGTGACATGTCTGGTTTTATGCACTTCAGCATTTCTTTATTTGTTATCTTTGCAATCCAAGGAATTTGCAAGTGCCTCCTCCAACACCATAGCTCAGAAAAATCCATTTTGCTTCTGCCCATCTTCTTCATCATCCAACTTTCACAGCCATATGTAGTTATGGGGAACACGATGGTGCGAACTACATAATTTGCACTTGATCGTCAAACTGACACCTTTACTTTTCCATATTTGATTCATACTTATCATTGCTATTTGACTTAGCATGATTCAACATTTTATTTCTTGGCTGCAATTGCTGTTTTGATTGACCAGTGAACCTAAAAAGATTAATTCTTCCACTCATTCAACCTCCTCTCCACCAATTACAATTTTGATGTTTCAATTCTTTGCAGCTGTCATGAGTTTGTATATTCAAAGTATATTCAATAATATTCAAAAAAAGGCCAAACTTCTCACTTTCTTCTTTGAGTTTCACAATCAGGTGTTTTAGACCTTCCTGGGTTTCTAAGAGGAACGTTGTATCATCTGCATATCGAAAGTTGTTGATGTTTCCTCCATCAATTTTTACCCCAATTTTTTATTCTTCTAACTCTAACTTTCTGATTATCATTTCAGCATTCAAGTTGAATAAAAAAGGTGACAGGCTGCAACTTTGTTGCACACCTTTCTCGATCTTAAACCAATCAGTGTCTCCATACCGAGTTTGTACAATGGCTTCCTGGTTTTCACACAGTGATTTAACCAACATCACCAAATGTAACAGCACCCCAAGATCTTCTAGGGTTTTCCATAATTTGTCATGGTCAACACAGTCAAAAGCTTTCCTATAATTGATGAAGCACTTGTAGATGTTGTTTTGATGCTCATAACATTTTCCCATTATCCATTGAATATTTGCAATGTGATCATGAGTACCATGGCCCCAAAAGAACCAACTTGGACACATGGCAATTACCTTTCAATGATTGGTTCCGGGCATTGTTGTACAATTTTCAGTAAAATCTTAGTGCATGAGAGATTAGAGCAGTCATGCAGTAGTTAGAACAATCCTTTGAATTTCCCTTTTTTGGTAACAGAATAAACACTGATTGTTTTCAGTTTTGTGGCCATGTGTTGGTTTCCCAAATTTTCTGGCATGAGACTCTAATCACTGCCATTGGTACTGGTCTCAGCAATTCTAGACAAATGTTATTGACCCCTGGAGCTTTGTTATTTGGCAGTTGGTTCATTGCACACATGACTTCCTCATCATGTATAACTGGTTCTGGTACTATTTCTTTCCCCTTTATATCTCCTCCTTTTCATTGTTTTGCATCTGCTTGCCTCATATAACAATCTGCAATCACATTCTTTTTGATTTTGTACACAATGAAATAAAATGTGGACATTTAAAAAGGTACAACTAATTACATAAATTAAATACGAAATGCATAATTTTTAAGCATCTTTATACAAAAGTTACTGTTTGTCTAGTAAGCTTTTTTTTAGTCAAATTTTTTACAGAAATGTTCCTATGGCTTAATCATATTGTTAAGTTCCCTATAGTAGTTCTTAAGGGCAGATCAAACAACTGAGTACAAGATTCAGGATTTGTCTAGAAGATTTCCCCAAACCTTTGAGACTTCATTCTCTTATGAACTGAATGCAGTTACTGGTCCTAACCAGAGTAACCCCACTGTATCAAATGAAGTTATTTTAGTGATTTAAGTTGATTTAACAAGTCCCATATATTCAGCATGTCCACATCTATTCTAACTGGGAACAACAACTGGATTTAGCCCTATATGCTAAACCTTTAGGACAGTATGATACATATCACATGTCCATGGAGTCCCTTTGACTTCCCCTCTAAGTCCTGTGTCAGGTACCTAGGGAAGAAGCTATTGGCACCAGTTCACTATGCCTTCTTCAGCATTGTTGAGGGCTGGAGCCCTGCAAGGAAAAAGCTAGAGGCTCTGCTTTCTAAATTGCCCTTTAGGCACTGGACAGGTGAGGCAACTACAGTATAGTCGGAACCATGTAGGAATACACCTTTAAACATGCTTTCCAGCAGTGTGTTAGGTGACATTTTTTTAAAAAAGAGACAGCCATTTTTAAAATACCCATGACGCATCAAAGTGATGGCTTCACTTATGCACACATTTTGGTATGCTTGTCTCAAGTGTGAGATTTTAGTTTTGATTGGGGCCTGCTGGCATGCTTCTAATTAAACTAGTCTCTACCTTCTGCACATTCTTTCCCCCAAGGAATTAAATGAAGTTGTGAATTGCTTAGTCTTATTGAAACGTGGCAAAAAACATATTTTCTCATTTGCTAACACAGCTTTGCAGTTGTTTTGCATATAGCTAGCTCCATAATTACAGACAAATAGCCTACATTTATAATCCTGCAGAAACCTGTGAGTCATAACAACTAAAGTGATATATTATCTGCCAACAAGCTTTTGGAGCTTGGCAGTAATCTTGCTACATTTGATTTGTTGTTGTTTTTTAATGAATCTCTGGGCCAGAAACTTTACAGAAAACCACAAGAGATAATGGTAAAACAAATTAAAAATGATATCACCTCACAGTTTCTAATTGTATTCATATGAGAATGCAACATTCTTAGGGCAGTAGGAGGAAAATAAGTGGGAGAAAAGGTATCTGTTCACAGAGTAGTAAATATTTGGATGACACCTTGCTAATCATAACTGAACTGCTCAAATACTGTCTCGCAAAGTACTAGATACAGTAATTTATTTAAGAACTTGCCCTCAAGTTAGTTCTGACTTACAGTGATCCTCCTTATATAGTCCCTGAGTATAAAATGCTCAGAAGGTACTTAGTCCTTCCTGTTGGTGGCACTCTGCAACTGCCCAAGACTCTAGACAAGTAGTAGAGCATAATCTCTGGGTCATCCCAACTGGCCCCTTCTCCAGGAGACACGCTAAGGATCCCAAACCCTGGCGCTTTGCTCCACAGCCAAGTGCTCTAACCCGTTGAACCAAACCCTCTCATTTCAGAGACATCAGGCTTATGAAACATTTCCAGATTTCTACACATACATAGCTGTCAAGTGAGGTTGGGGGACTAGCAGTAGGGAATATTTGGCCCAGACAATTGGACACTGGACGATGGACTGATGGATGCCTATTGCTAGGTAAAGGTACGCTCCAATATTGCAAATTGTGAGATGTTTCAAGATCACAGCAACGAACTGGGCTTGAGTCTGTCTGTGGAAGGGGACCACAGGAGATGTGTGGTATCTCATAGTGTTTATAGTTATTTATGATTATACAGTTTGAACATACAGTATAAGTGATACAACTTATTGTCTACCTGATTTCTAGAGTGCACTGAGCAACCACTGATACTTTCAGAGTCTCCAAAATTCCTTCCTTCTTTCACTAATTTGTTCATTTTATTTATACTCCATCCTTTTCCCAATGAGGGAGAATCAAAGCAAAGGCAGCTAATCACTTTAATTTATCTAAAAATAAAATATTCCAGGCAAGGACGTCCCAACAGATTTGACTACGTAAGGAGTCACTATCTTGTCCATATGCCAATATCAGAATTACAGACTCACCAAGTGTATATATAATTTTTCAAAAAAGGGGGAAAATGTATGAGCTCTTTGCAGCATTCCCTCTTGTTTAAAGTATCATTCTTGTGCATTTTTTTTAAAAAAATCATCTCTAGTACCTGCACAATTATTTATTTATTTTTTTTGTTAAAACACCTTTGAAAACCATAGTTTTGAAAACTATGCAGAAATAAGTATTGCAGTGCCACCATTTATGCTTTTCTTTAAAAATGCTTGTTATTAAACTGGTAAGGGATATAGACAAGATGACGTTTTGTATTTGAAACTACTAGGTTTCCCATGAGGCAATGATAAGTAACTTAAAAAGGATCAGAATCAGCCATTCTGTGTTGTTCCGTTTTTGGCCTTTTAAAAGAAGACTCCCCTTCTCTCCCATAAGGTGGCAGCAGGTCCAGCAGTCCTTTTTTGATTCTGAAAATAAAGGAAAGAAAGAAATGAGCCTTGTTGTGTATTCTGAAGCCTCAAGGAAGAATCATTTCTGAAGAACAGTCGGCTGCTTAGCCATATCAAGGTCTTTTAGTGTACAAGTCAGAAAAGATAAAGCCAAATCCAGTAATTTTATTTTCTAAGACTCGTTGATGTGTGTGTGTGTGTGTGTTTATGCAAAGAAAAATCTGACTATTTTGGGAGTACAGCAAAAGGTTGTATGTAGGAGGGACGATAGCTTGGTGTGTTCGAAATATTTTGACTGAATTAACAGTGTTTATGTTGTGTCATTTTGCATCATTCAAAACCACATTCAGTTTTTATCACAAAGGAGTAGCTTGTCTACCCCACAGGCGGAATGGAGATGTTAATATGTTAACAGATTTGATCAACTATGCTGTTTAAGTCCCTTAAGCACATTTCTCTAGAGTACACCATGTCAGTTTCAGTAAATGCACGTAGGACCACAACTTTGTACACTGTACCCAAAGGAAATTTTAAACAACCATTCTGCAGATGATAATCTGAATGCCATGCAGAATTGTTGGAACTGCTTCTTCCTTTTCTGTAAGTGGGCATGTAGCCAGGTGGGAAAGAAAACAAGAAGCTTCATTCAGACATACACATTCTGTTGTTGCTACATTTTGTGTCAGCCTTTGCCAGCATGGTAAGCTCCAGGTGTGTTGGACTCCATCTTCAAATTTCTAGATTAGACTGCACTGGCTGTGATGGCTGGGAATTATGGGAGATGTAGTGTTCTATAGTCTTGGGCAGTCAACAATTTCTCCAACACAGTCTCCTGAATGAATATGTCACATCAAAGAAAACTATGCCATAATCACAAAGCCTTTTCGCACACGTGTGAAAAATGCACTCTAGATAAAAGAAATACTATCAAATGCCATAAAATGAAGAGCCAAATTGGACTCTTTCTCTTATGAAAGAATTAGCAAGTTATATTCTGTGCTTAAGACAAAAAAAAAGTTGCCAAGCAAAAAATTAACATCTATACTCTTCTTGAAAGAACACAATAAATCATTTACCCAGTTGTATCCTTTCTAATACATTTAAAATACTCTGCCATTAGAATTCACTGGGGTGGTGATCAGGTAGAGCTATTTCTATTGTTATTGTTGTTTCAAAATTTGATAAGCAACACGGAAATGGAGCAGGTTAAGTAATAAGTTTGTGGAACTTTAGTATTTTGCTTTGTGAAGAACACCGACACACAATTAATGAGAAGGGACTGTAGTTCCTGAGCCAGAGCCACAGATCTCTTAGTAGTATTCAAATCTGACCAGCCTGATTTGCATATTTTGCATAATGCTACAAGGCAGCCTGATTTGCAAATTATGTATTTTTATATTGTGCAAATTAATGTGGCTTTCCCCTTATTATGCAAATTAAGCAAAGTGTTCTGCTTATATACTACCTCATAGTGCTTAAAGCACTCTCTGGGTGGTTTGCAATTTAATTATGCAGGCCACACATTCCCCCCCCCACCCCAACTGGGTATTCAATTTACTGACCTGAGAAGGATAGAAGGCTGAGTTAACCTTGAGCCGGCCACCTCAGACTGAACCTGTGTTGTGAGCAGAGTTTTTACTGCAGTACTGCAGTATGAACACATTAATTGTTGCATTGTTTTTCTACTAGTATGCTTCAGCAATGGCACCATGTAGCCCCCCCTCAAGCCCTTCCATGAGACGGATGTCATAAGTTCTTACTGGTATGAAAGAAGAAGGTGGGAGTACTTCCTTCATTCCATGTGTATACATCAATGGACTCTGAGCCCTGACCCTAGCACCTTTTCAGTTCCCAGTTGGTTTAAGATCTTCCCCAGTGCAGATATTCTCAGGAGTGGGTCAGTGGGATAGTAATTTTCTGCAGGACATGGTTGCCCTCCAGGTAATTTCCATCGAGGCATGCTCTTCTGTTTGTGGATATGTTCCTAGGTGTTTTCCTCTCTTTCTGCTACAAAATACATGGATGTGTCTCTTTTCCCAGGAAAGCAGCCAAGAACATTCAGGGAAATGTTGCAGGGGAGCAGCCCTTCACACAGGTAAGTGCCATAAGGATGTTTGTGATATAGCAAAGCAGCTTTCCACTCAGGTGAGTGTCATAGGAATGAGTCCCCAACCTCAGTGGGTAGTTCCCAGAGAGTGACCAGTGGGGCCTGTTGGCAGCCCAGGTGCAGATCTCAGTCCATGGCTTCTTTTTTGCAGGGCTAAGCCACACTCCCAGAAGGCCAGCATCCACCAGTCCCTACACACAATCATAAACTCAACTTCAACAACAACAAGAACAAGCAGAAATTTCTAATAGTTTATATTTTCCCACCCTGGTCCTTGCCAATTCTTCCTTTCCACATTGCTATATCTAGTTAAATTCCCATCTAAACTGCTAGATGTCTCTGGAACATAAAATGGTATTCATGTTCCTTGAAGGCTGATAGACTCATAAATGGTAGAACAGTAGAGCCACTGAGTCCAACCCTCTTGGCAAAATACAATATAGTGCTGATTTTCCAACCTTGCAGCCCAAAGACTTTGCAGTCTAACCCACAGCACCACCACATCCCACAAATACAATATAAGTAAGAGCCAAAATGTCAGAGTTTGAAAAATTCCTTTTGTGGATTACAGTTCCCATAATTCCCCAGTCAGCATTCATTGCTATGGGTCATTTGCTTTTTATGCACTGTTTTCGAGTAGAAACATGTTTCTTAGATTTCCCTATCTCTGAGTTCCTGTTAGATTGTAGATGGCTTCAGTCATTGGCTAATTACGTGAAATGGCTTGTTTCTTCTCACAAACAATGGTCTTAAACAGGGACTGCATGTTTTGCTCTGCATCTCTGGTTCTATAAGAGCCAGTGAAAGTTACTTTTTTAAAAAATGAAAGTTTAGAGACCAGGTCAGCTGCATGGCTAAACAAGCATGTCTAAAATCTGAACAAAACCTGGCCAGCCAGTTAATCTGACTTTCCTACATGTTAAGGGCACTTGCTTTTTCATGGAAAAAGTCCCTACAGTCCCTCAAATGATGGGACAAAAAGGTGAGGAGAGTTTTTATGAAAGCCACACCTTCCTGGCATTTTTAGTGAAAAATTTCTTAAGTAGCAGGACTTGGAAAGACTTCTCTGGGGAGCCTATGAAAACCATTGCCATACAGTTCTAGCATAGAGAAATTAACTGCTTGACTGAACAACTTGAATGAGAATAGCAGTGAGGAAAGAATCCCCTAAATCAATTACCTCCTGATCATTTTTCCCCTCAAACTTGTTCCCAATTTCTGGGTAGCTTTATTTCCCAGTAGCTTGTCCAGGGCTTCCCACTTGTGACTACAACGTCCAAGGTGACCTTCAATTTTTCAAAAAAAGAGGAGTTCTTGCCAGAGACGGCAGTGGGGAGGTGAATCCAGCCAGTGAACCACTCCTGAACTGAGAGATGTTAGTGTTAAGACAGCAGATGTGCTGTTTTCAAAGGATACGTGTGCCAGAGCTGGAGGCTGCAGACAGGAGAAACACCAAACGGAAGATGTTTTGCCTCCCTGGTGATCCGATAGTAATCATAGTGTTTCTTGTCTCTAATGCACTGACAATATTTTTTCCTAGAGGAGAAGAGAAAGGCTCCTGAACAAGTGAGGAGATAAACCTTTCCTCTACACAGTCTACAGTGCAGAAACCACCTTGCAGAAGTAATTAGTGTTCTTTGGTTGTGTCATCAGTCAAGCCACTGTACTTTTTATAAAACAGCACAGTGGCACTGAGGGGAGAGTGGATTTATTTTCTGCTTCAAATTAAACCCTCTGGGAGTCTGAAAGATTTCCGAGTATGTTCTTAACATCTTGCAAGAACTAAAAGAGAGAAGCAATGTGCCCAGAAATTGTGTCTTCCTTCCTTCTGCAGCAAGTTGTGACGTCTTACCAAGAATGATATGCAAAGTAAGCATCACGACAGCATTAGTAATACATAGAGATGGAATCTGGAGCTGATGATTGTATGCCATGGGCAGAGATTTCAAATAGCTCCTTTGCACAGAAGGCCTTGTTTTTCATTCCTTTTTTCTGTTTGCCAAGAAATGAACAGTTTGTCTCTTTACAGAATTTCTGAAGATCATTTTTATGAAGCACCAACGCCTTCTTATAAACAATTGTCTCAATTAAATAACTAGAAATTAAAACTGTGTATTTTCTTCCATTTCATTTACGAACTACATTTTATTTATTTATTTATTTATTTATTTATTTATTTATTTATTTATTTATTTATTTATTTATTTAAAGGCATTTGAATTACCAATGATTGATTAGATTCTTAAAGTTGTTCTTAATAAATAATAACTGTGAAGATGTATTTTTACTGTAAGTATATACAGAATGTATCACATACTCAGAATCTTTTAAAAGAAATATTATAGACACATAGTGACTATGCATTTTTCGGTCATAATCTAACACTTTATCGACACGGTGAAACAATATTGAAGGATGTCTATATTATTGGTAATGTGTTCATTTCTTTTTATTTTGTTCTAGAACAACACACCCAGTACTTAGTCCTCCTCCGCCATCTTGTTCTCCTCCTCCTCCATCTTGAGTGACATAGACAGCTTCCTGTTCCCTAGAAACTTACAGTCCAAGGCCTACCTTCCAGCTAGTGCAACTTCCCCCCCCTCTCCTCCCTTGGCCCTACCGGCCAAGAGAGTCTCTCTCCCTCAAGTGTGGTTTGTTGGGGAATGCATAGAGAGCTGCAAGGGATTGGGAAGACTGGCCTTTCTTGATTTCTCTGATGGAAATCATTCCATAAGCAGAAGTATCTTACTGGATCCTGGCCCAGAACATACCACTGGGAAACAGTGAAGACAGAAAGGATAGGCAGGTGATGACAGGCTGCATATAAATTGAGTATTGAGGAGAGAAATGGAGAGTTTTCACCATATGTATGATCTGGGAGGCAATTCTATGAGGAGAGAACAGCAAGGGAGCAGGATTTTTGATTGGCTGAATTTCATAGTGTTGGAGGAGCCAAAGATTTGGAGGTGCATCATCATTTGCATTGAAGACACGTCGACCCATACCAGTAGAGCTCAGATAAGCAATGTGATACAGATGCACATGAGTACCTGCATCCATCCAGCTGGATTTCCTTGCTCTTGTGGAAGAAACATAAGTTATACTTCATACAATATATTTATGGGTTCAGTTTCATCCCAGGACATTTTTTAGAATAACCTAAGAAAAAGACTGGAGGGCCCAGAACCATACTTTAAAATGTCTTGTCCAAAATATATAGCTAAAAAAATATCAGAATAGCAGATGTTCAGATGATTTTGCTCCTAAAATATATTTAGGATTCTAATTTTAGAACAGCTTGGCATGGTAATACAATTGTTGTCTTAATACTTTTATGACTTAAGAGGATTGTATTGAATACAGTGGACCCTCTACTTACGGAATCCATATTGGAACGGTGGCTGCAGGTCGAAAAGTCTGTAGGTCGAGTCTCCATTTACCTACAATGCATTGAAAACTGATTAATCCCGTAACCAGCCATTTTTGTTCCATTTTTGTTCCATTTTGTTTTTTTTTCTGGTCTGTAGGTCGATTCTCCGGCTGCAAGTCGAACCTAAATTTTGCAGCCAGAGAAGTCTGTAACTCGAAAAGTCTGTAAGTCGAGGGTCTACTGTACCAGTTTCAGATCTATTTTGTAGCTTTCCTGTATCCTGAAAGTAAGACTCCCAAAAAGAGCAAAACTTTCCATTCATACTCCAAAGTTCATTGCAGCAGTGCAGTGCTCTGGATGGATCTTGTTTTCTACTACATTTCACACCTTTCTTTGCCTCACTGGGAGCAGGTGTGATGACTTAGCAAACATGAAAGAGGACATTTTCCTAGATAAACCCACCAGGTTGCATACCTCAGTCTCAAAAGAAAATGTTGTATTGCTTTTTGTTTCAGATGTATTTTTGTTTCATTCACTCACACAGCTAGAAGGAATCTTGGAGGTCAACCCTTCTAGTTGATGCAGAATTGTGGGATACAATAACTGACTGATGGTTATCCAGTTGCTCCTTAATGCTTCCACAAAAAGAGAATTTGCTCTCTCCTAGCCTATGGCAGTCTGTTCTTCTGTCAAGCACTTTGTTGGAAAGTTTTTCTTAAATCTGCTTGTCTACAGTTTCCACACATTCAGACAGGAGACCTCCCCCCACAGGATCTCTATGTCAATGTAAAAATGAAAGAGACTCTTTAACTTTTCTATTTACACGTTGCCTTCCGGCCACACTCTTTTCTTTTCTGTCTCTCTTTTGCATACAACATACAAAACTCCCCATGAAAGAAAAAGAGGAGGAAAAAAAGAAAAAAACAATAACATCTCTTCCTTTGCTTTTTTAAGTGTTGAGTTTTCTTATCTTCTGAAGCAACTGGTTCATTAAGCACTCCACAATGCCAGAAATCTAAACCAGAAGGAACTTTGGCAACAGTGGCAAGGCTTGCTTTAAGCCTATTGCCAGTGATCACACGTGTTAGGAACAGACTAAATTACAGTGCGTTCATCTCCCCCCCCCCTAAAAAGAGTAGAAGCCGGTAACAGGGGCTGCAAAAGCTGTGTGTTGTGGTGCCCTCGGGGCAAATTGGAGTAAATTGGTCCTCCTGTCATGTGACACCAGAAAAAAGAGGAGATCATTCCATCCCAGCAACATACCAAACAGATCAACAAATGCCTTGTCTGAACATGCTCTCAATTTCCGTCCTAAACATGCACTGATAGAGTGAATATGCACAAGAACGTATCTAAGGGCATGATTGCACAGAGAAATAGACTGCAATTTAAACCTATTGTGGAGTGGTGTGATTTATTTCCTGGCAATCACACAACACACAGGGAAATATGCATCAGCCCAGCCCTAGCCATGCCCAAGCTGGGCCTTTCTGGGGCCAGGCTGGAGCGATTCTCTGGCAGATGGACAGGTCACTTTAAGGGCGATCAGGCACACACCTTTGAGAGTGTCTGCTCACACCCTGACTTTAGCTGATGGTTTTGTCAGATACTTAATTTTTTTCAGGACGTGCTATATTAAATTCCTGTATTGAGTGCTTATGTCAAGAAGAGAAGAGATGCACATCCAAACCCAACCGTGTACCTTTGTGATAGGTGCAATCTCCTCATATGTTCTTCAGAAAGATTACACTCAGCAAACTGAATTATTTTTCAAAAACACCCTGGAAAAGAGCTTTTTAACAAAATCCCTTTTTGACTTGGAATCCCATTAGGATTGCAATTTTCTCATAAATAACGTAATTAGGTCTGAATCTTAAGCCCATGCCTCCTTGGTCCTTCAAATCTTTCATTTATATGAGGGACAAGGCAAAATAAAAGTGAAAGGGATACCACATTTGATGCCTGTAAGATTTCCTTTCATTTTCTCCTTTCCCCCACCCCAGTGCTTTGTAATTTGCAATATATTGCCAGAGCTACATTCCCGTCACCAGGGAGTATGGGATCTGTACTGTAGGAACTCTAGTGCTCTAGATTTTCCCAGGCTGCTTGGCATACAGGGCACTGCAGTTACAACACTGGACACAAAAGGCATGATAGAAAAAGGGAAGCTTTACTCAGATAACTCCAGGAGGAAGACCAACTATTATTGTAGCCATTCAATATAGGAGCAGGTGCAGTTGCAAAAGAAAGATCACGATGCCAGACAAACTTTTCAGAATCAGGTTGAAACATCTTCTGCCTCTTATAAAAGGCCAAAGAAGACTGCAATTTTGGCATTCTGAGTCTTCTGTTTGAATACAAAAATGCCATTGCTAATTGCATCAGATGGTTCTTAAATTAGCAAGAAAACTGCAGCAGAAACTGAAGCTTGGAAAAGTTACCTTTCTGGACTTTCTGGTAGTTCTTGTCCAGAAAGAAACTTTTCCAAGTCCTGGCAGGGACTGCCTTTAGGATCAACATTCTGACTTGTTAGATTGGGTACATAGGATTACTTTGGAATACATTGTGATATCCTTGTTTATGGGCAGTGCAGTAACCGTAAGTGATCAAGAGAGTTAAATATCATTTTTTCCACCATTTAACTATGAATGAATAAATGCTAAAAACAGTCTTCAAACAACTTCATTGTTAAAGATGACCTACAAATCTTTAAAAAAGCTTTCTCCTTAGTAAGACACAGAGGGTCTTCAGTGTGTAATAATTGTAAGGATGTTTTTTCTGCTTAAGGTTTGAACTGCATTGAAAAGAATTTTCAGCAAAGACATGTTTTACTGTGTATTCTTAAATTTCAGGTTGGGATAACTGGTAGAAGTCTGCACTCATTAATTTAAGCAAGTGACTAGTAATATTTTATACATTGTTACTCTGTCCAGAATTAAAACAATAATAGTCAGCTAACTTATCACCACTATTTTATTGAAAGGTTTAAGCTTTCTGCAAAAGAAAGCAAAAGAAAACCCTGTGAGTAATATAATCTAGTCATGAGTACAGCTCCCTCATTTCCTTGATTATCCAACTCAAAAAGAAAGAAAGAAAAGCCTAAATTGTAACATTGAATGTTTTTGAATAATAAGATTTCTTGGGCTATCTTGAATGTTCATGACATTCAACTTTTGCCATGGAAATTGACAGCACTTGAGTGTGTGTGTGTAATTTGCATATTCCTATTTTCTGTCCCTTTCCACATATTTCCATTTTACTCTGAAATGCTACAGCCTGCAGTTGTAGATGGAAAATCATTCTTGCTGCTTGGGTAACAAGGGAAACTTCAAAATGTGATTTTCCCCCATCCTTTCTCCAGAACTCCATTTCATTTGTACATATGAGGTGGTTAACAAAATCATAAAGATATGACTATGTTAATATGATCACGTGTCTTTTCAGGTTTATGTAAATATAACAATTAAGTGCCTGAATGTGCCTGTTTTCCTAGTCTGTCACCTTCTGCTGTTTCCTGTTGTATTAGGCCTATTAGATTGTAAGCTTGCAGGCAGAAACTATTTCATTTTCGTAGATTTTTGTAGAGCACCTAGAAAACAGCTGCCCTCCTTCCACCTCCGGCTGCTGCTTTTGTTGTTATTGCTCTTACCAGCTGCTCTCCCTTTGGCTGGCAGTTTATGATTAGTGGATGCAGTAAGGATGGTAAGTGGATATAGCCCATGAGCCTCTGCTCTGCTATTGGTAGTTTTTCTCTTTGCTGGAAGCATGCACAGCATACTTGGGATTGTCTTCTTGGCCCTTCCCTCCCTTGTAGCTATTGATATCCCCAAATCACAAGGGGCAGTCCTCTCCAATGCATTATTTTCCACTCTGTACACATCCCTGTAGCAAGGGATGTGTGTCCCACTATCTCTGCTACCTTGTGTAGAGAAGCCCCCAACCCATTCTGTATCTAAGTAAAGGCCATACAGATCAGGACCAGCTTTCCCTGTACTCTTTAGGAGATGTTCCAGCTCTCTCTGTGAACCTAACCTGAACATTTCTGGAACTCTGTTAAAATCTAAACCAAACCAACCCAGTTCTATTTCTGGGAATGGGAAAAATGCAAATGACTATGACCTGGGGAAGGTTACACAACAACTTAATTCTATGACCTACTTCCTCCAAACCCACCTTCCCACAATCATACACATGGCGCTTCGTAACCATGCCATAAAATTTTAGTAAAGTTTAGTAGACTAAGGATGTGACTACATAGCAAAAAAAAAAAAAAAAAAAAAAAAAAAAAAGGTTTGATCCACAGTGTGTTTGCACTTTAGGAACCCAGGTTTCTGTGGGTGTTTTGATGTGGCTGCCCAGAAAACAAGTTGAAAGATTTAGCAGGGGCAGGGGAAGAGAGATCAGTTTGCACAGAGCTCAACAACAGAAGTTGCTTCAAGGTGCTAACAATATACTAATTTCCTATTCCTACCTATTTATTTTATATTATTTAGTTCTCCTAAGTGCAATAGTGTTTTTCAGTGCTTCTTAATTTTTTTAAAAAGAAACTGTGCAAAAGACTAGAGGTGCTCAACTGAGGGGAACGAAACATCCCCTCAGCTGAGTACCTCCAGGATCAGGCAATCAAATTGGGCAGAAATAAGGAAAAGTTATATCAAACTGATTGGAACAAACAAGATATGTCATGTTCCATGTTCAGTAACCATACTTCTGACATGAGTCTTCACGCATTCACCAGAAAGTTCCACTTCTTCATAGCAAAGAAACCACCAATGATGATGCAGATATTTATTTATTTCTTTTTAATTTAAATGTATAGCATAGGGACACAAAGTGACTTACAGAATAGAGGAGGCAGAAAATACCAGTACATGAATTGCTATGTCAGCAATGTCATTAATTATATGATGATGTGGAAAAAAGAAAAGGAGAGGGTGTGAGAGAGAAATGCAGCATTTCCACAGACAACAAAAGCACTCTTTTCTCTGCATCAAGACTGTGCATCAAGTTCTTGTGGTAGTTCCAAATTTACATGCTGTTATCAGAGCTATTCCTGGTTCTGTGTCACACACCACTGTGTCACACACCATGTCATGATTTCAGGGTCTGATTTCCAGGGCTAATTAAAGCTGGGGAGAGGGAAAACCCAGCAGCCCCTTTCAACACCAGCCCCAAAGATCATTTTATTGATAAAAAGTGCCACCATCCCTCTGTTGTTCACAGTAACAGAACACTCTGCACATGCTCAAAGGACAAAACACCTTGGTAGTCTTGGCCATTAACAGAAATGGCCATTAACTTGGCTTTAGAATTGAACCAAAGGTAGCTCTGCACCCACTCCACTGGACAGTTTAAAAAGAGTTAACTTTATTAAAGACAGAACAGGTAACTGTCTAAGGAGCTAAGCAGTAGTTTGCCTGAAAATAAGGGACCCTACTTGACAGCAAGCAGACTGGAGCAGGGCGGCGTGCAACTTAGCCTCACTGGAAGACCCTGAAAGCAGCCACTGAGAAGGCCGTCTCTCAAGTCCTCACTAGCTGTTTCTTTCTGCTTTGCATAAGTAGCTCACACAGCAACTGCAGACTTTATCTAGGACAGTACAATTGCAGGAGAAAATATACTAACTGAAAGGGAAATCAATATGCCTATATACAGAAGTATCTGAAGTTGTTCTGCCGCATGAGGTGGGAATTCATAGTGCTATTCCTGCTACTGTATATGCCATTCCCACATGGTGGATTAAGAAGCTAAAGGAAGAGGAGGAAGAACCAACTATGACAAAGATGGTAATATCAGCCTGCCTGCAGCAGGGGATGAAATGGCTGTACATCACAGTTTAGTGGCCAGGTCTTCTTAGAACTGTTTAAAAAAATTATTGTGGCAGTCATGGCACTTTCATTCTTACATTTCCGGCATTTGTGAATCTTACTTTCTCGGAAGGGGCTTTAGACAATGATAAGGAAATAATAAGCTTGCAGAACTAATTAGTTTGAAATACAATCTGTTCGTATTTTTCTGGGGATTATGGATCTATGAACGGCTTTCTCAGTCATATATCCTACCGAATTAACTCCGTATTAGTAAATGTGCAATATGAAATTAGGCCACCCAGATTCTGAGAATTGGAATATGGCACTCTTAGCAATGATATCCTAACCACAATAAACATAACTGAGAACATAAAAGTATCACTACAAGACATCTATTGATGTTTGAATAAGGAGAACTTCTCATCATGCATACAAAGAAAAGCAAGGAATCAGATATATAAATGAATGCTATATATATGAGAGAGAGAGAGAGAGAGAGAGAGAAAGCATTCATTTATATATCTGATTCCTTGCTTTTCCTTGTCTGCATGATGAGAAGTTCTCCTTATATATATGGTCAACTCCCTGAGTCCCCTAATAAGGCTACACAGAAGGTCAGGGGATCATGCTGAATGGGAGAGGACCAAGCATGGGAAAAGGAGATCCTTGAAAATAAGGTGGAGAGACACTTTTCACAACTGAAGACCTTCTTCACCACAAGAAGCAAACCCAAGAACCTGTCACGAATCTGTCTCCGTCTCTCCCGGTCAGCTCCCACGTGGCTTCCTTCTGCAGTTTGGGATCTTTCCTTCCAGTGATCCTCCTCCTGCAAAATTCTGGGTTTGCTGCTTCTTGCTCCTCTGTTAACTGGGCTGGAGGATTACTCACATAAGACCACAATCCATCTCTTCTTAACAGCATTTCTGCCTTCACTGCCCATGTTCTATAGTTTTTGTCATTCAGCCTGTTTATTGCTAATCCTCCTATGCTTCCCGTGCTGTACGCCATCCTGCCTTCTCTTGCAGTTCTCTGTTTCCTTTCCCCTCCTGGGCTAACAGACGAACTGTCTTCTCCCAAATCTTCTATGTCACTGCCACTTTCGCTCTCTTCCTTCATTTATATGCTTCACCCACGTTACTCACCACCGTCTTGACTTTATCTGGCTTGTGCAGCACACGTTTCTGGGCCCATAACCCCTGTCACGGATTTGGCGACAGTAGAAATACGCAGAGTTATTGAAGACACTTACAAGTTCTTCTTTTGTTGCAAGACGGTTTTATTTACAAGAATTTACAGATATTTACAGGCAGGCATCTCAACAGCATGGCAGGAACTCTTTATACAATCGGGCATAATGCATGGCAGCAAGTGATAGAGGAGAAAGAGAAAGACACAAAGACACTGTCCACTTATATACATGTACATGGCATTTTTAGTCCAATCAGAAGACAGATGACTTCATCCTTTGCACCTGGTCTTCTTCTGGTTTCAAGACATTGCATCATCTCCAGAATGATTCAGCATTCTCACATCTGTGCACAGTGGCAGCTCGTTAATGATACACTTATACATGTTCAGGCCTACAAAATTTCTATATTCTGACAGAACCAACCCTTGGTTTTAACATGATTTAAAATGATAGCTGAAAAGTAATTATAAGTCAAGAAGTCAATAAATTTTCTCAACCAAATAATTTGAAGAAAAAAAATTGTTTGCCTTTATTCTGAAATAAACTGCATTTTGCCATGGTCAGTAGATCAAAATACATTTGTTATTGTTCTTGCCTATTTACATGGCTTATTTACATTAGCAATTCAGGACTGAAAGTGTAGTAGAAATTTCTTGGCCTTGCTGCAGATTTTAGTTATTACTCTTTATCTCATTCTTTTAAATTGAAAGCCTCCATCACAAATACTGGCTTTTATTTTCACTCAGTGCAATGCTTAGAATTAAAGATATACACAGATGTGTCATATCCCAGATACATCTGGACAGAGAGATGGTAGGTTCAGATGGCCATCTTATTCCTTTTCATGTCTACATGGTAAAGGTAAAGATAAAGGTTCCCCTTGACAATTTTTGTCCAGTCGTGTTCGACTCTAGGGGGCGGTGCTCATCCCCGTTTCCAAGCCATAGAGCCAGCGTTTTTGTCCGAAGACAATCTTCCGTGGTCACATGGCCAGTGCGACTTAGACACGGAACGCTGTTACCTTCCCACCGAGGTGGTACCTATTTATCTACTCGCATTTACATGTTTTCGAACTGCTAGGTTGGCGGGAGCTGGGACAAGCGACGGGCGCTCACTCCGTCGCGTGGATTCGATCTTACGACTGCTTGGTCTTCTGACCCTGTAGCACAGGCTTCTGCGGTTTAGCCCACAGCGCCACCACGTCCCTAACCATGTCTACATGAGGATGGAGAAATAAGATAGGAGCCAGTGAACCACCTTGCTGCTTTGGTCATTATGTTTTAAAATTCAGAAAAGTGATGTTCAAATTCTCGGAAAGCAATAATTGTTTTGAAAAGAACTTGGATCCCAGTATTTAACCTTGCCCATCTTCATGAGACGGTGACTGATGACCAACAGAAGTACCTTCAAAGCAGTGCTTCTATAAGGAATGTGATTAAACCAATTAGACCTTTCCACAAATCAATCTATCTGGGAAGAAATGTCATTTTTCATAGGAACTGTTGATTGTATGTCAAAGGCAATTGTTTAGTGTAGAAAAACCAGTTTCAGTGAAATTCACTTTGATATAGATTAAAAAGAGGTAGCCATATTAGTCTGCACAAGTATATCAGGCAAAATTCAAAGGGAAAAAAAGAAAAAAATTAAAAATAACAAAAGACAACATCCTTGTGGCTGCTTAAAGACTTTTATATTTTAATGTGAGCTTTTGTGGATAAAGTCTACTTCTTCTGACATATGGAATTAAAAAACAACATCCACATTCCATTTGTCTGAAGAAATGGACTTGATCGATGGAAGCTCATATTAAAATATAGTAATCTTTAAGGTTCCAGAAGGTTTTTGTCTTTTGTTATTTTATATTTTTGCAATTTTTTTAAATTTGGATTTCACTTAGGTTTCTTATATTTAAACTCCTACCAAAGTTTTTTTTTCCTATTGAGTCCATTTATATTATAGCAACAGTGAGCCGACATAAGAGCAAGCTTACGAAGACAAGCTATGGAACTGCTGCTACTGTAAAGACATATGAATATGCATTATTTCTTGTGAAGCCTGTCACAACCACTGCATTAGTGGTATTCAAAGGTCATTTTGTATATTTTGATTGGTGCAATCATTTCATGCTGAGGCTGCAGGGACCACCTTCTTTATGACACTTCCAGGCTGTTAACCAATTAAATCCAAGTGGGTGTAACACAGCTCTCTGCCCATAATTTACATGAGATCTGCAGGTGTCCTATCTCGTTCCCAATTAAGCGGTATGCTGTTTGGTCTCCTCCTGGGCCCCTCTGTCCTTGCATCCTTATCTCCGTGCCAGGCAAAGCAACTCTGTAAAACAGTCTCATAACATTCTATTGCTTTCAAATTCATCTTACACAGAACCATCCTTATATGACTACAAGTCTCAGTTTCCTTGAATTTCTCACACACCATATCCTTAAAAGATATATGCCTGGAGAAGAGATATATTGTGAAATTTTAAGTATGCCACTATAATGACTTTTTAGATCAATATTTCTTTCACTTTCATCTGTTATTAATAGAAACATTTTTGTCTCTTTAGCTGTGTGACTATTTTATGCAGTATCATCATGATGGTATCCTGCTGGCTGTCACAAAATTAGCAGCCAGCAGGAAAAAGCAAGCTCAGCTGGGAGATTCTCCACAATTTACATCCATTTAGGTGTCATCAGAATTATAGATCAGCAAGTTTAAAGTGCAACACTTCTGGAAGTGAAGGATTGACTAGCTGCACGCTGTTGCCCAAGGGATGACTGAGTGTGGTTGCATTGCTTTCCCACTCTTCAGGGAAACTTATTTTATGTTCCTTTTAGTGAACATGCAATAAAAGCAGGGAGAAATTTGATCTTGACTTTCGCAGAAACAAAAAGAACTTGCTGGAGAGACACTGTAACTGAGCTGCACAAGGCAAGAAGTAGTCGGAAAGCTTGGAGACTATTGAAAAGACTGAGCAACAATCTAAACAAAAGAACACTGTATGCAAATATAACCCTCAACCAAATAGCACACCAACTGCTCCTGCCAGGGAAGACTGACCAACACAAAATTAAAAATAAAACATCAAAGGGATAGAGTGAATCCAATGAACTTTCTATTATCTTCATACTGGCAAAACTAGAGGAAGTAGAGGAAGCCATAAGAAGATGTAGCAATGGCAAAGTGTTGGAATTTGATGATATCCAGATGGAGCAAATTAAGCATTTTGCAAGAGGCAAAAGGGCCTCGTGGCACAGTGGTTAAACTGCTATACTGCGGTCAAAATGGTGCTCACAACCCGGGGTTCAATGCCAGGTAGCTGGCTCAAGGTTGACTCAGCCTTCTATTCTTCCAAGGTCAGTAAAATGAGTACCTAGCTTGCTGGGGGGGGGTAATGTGTAGTCTGCATAATTAACTTGTAAACTGCCCAGATAGTGCTTAAAGTGCTATGAGGCAGTATATAAGCAGCACACTTTGTTTTTTGGGCACAACACTGTTTACCATCAATTGCTGCTTGAAAAGCTCTCCCTTCTTACTAAAGATCATGGACTTACAGAAATGGTCACATTCTACTTCAGTATCAAAGAATTTTTTTATTGAATTTCAAGGGAACCACAGTCTCTGGAGAAGTCACAGGAATGGCCTCCCACAGCATCCTGGAATCATTACACTTTAACATTTACACAAAAGATCAACCAACATTCTGGTTCTCCAGAAGTTTCGTCTGTACTAATGATCTTATCTTAACAGTCCAGAGAGAAACTTTTGAGGCCCCCAAGTAGCAACTAAACTCTGCATTAGAAAATCGTTCCTTATATTATAAAAGCAACTAGCTGAAACCAAACCCTTTAAAGACACAGGCCCGTGCCTTACACTTGAAGAATAGAAAAGCAGAGAGCAAGCTCCAAGTTATCTGGGAAGGCAAGATTATGGAGCTTCA
This sequence comes from Pogona vitticeps, assembly GCF_051106095.1. NCBI lineage: Eukaryota > Metazoa > Chordata > Lepidosauria > Squamata > Agamidae > Pogona > Pogona vitticeps. The sequence continues at coordinate 182,274,225 of NC_135786.1, forward strand.
CCCTATCCCAAAATACTGTATTAAGTGTCACTATGGATTAAAGCCTGGTCTACAAAAACATTTTTCTTTCTTTTTAAAATAATATTTATTTTTAACAACTAAAAATAGGGTAGGTAAAAGGAAATAGGAGGAAAGGAAAAGGGTTAGGGGGAAAGGAGAGCACAAAGTATGCAATCATCCAATCTATTCATATTACAATAACAAATCAACTTTCTGCTTTTTAACAATTTGATTACCCCCCAGCTTTCAGCTTACAGTTATGTTTTAGATTAAATCTATGTTACTCCAACACTGTCTGGGAACCGAAGCCATTTGTATACTAAATCCCATCATTCAATTTCCTTTTGGATTGGCCAGTCATTCAACATGTCTGAAAGAATATCCATTTCTGCCACTTGCCATATTTTCTTAGTAAGTTCCTCTTGTTTCAGTAACTCTGCTTTCTTCCATTTTTTGGAAGAGAAGGGTGAATCCAGAACAACAGTCCAATTTTTAACATAACATTTTCTGACTGTAGTAGCTAAATAGATCACTGGGTAACTCTTTATCCCATCTATGTTACCTAGTATCATGCTCAATAAAAGCAGTTCTGGGGTTAATGCAGCTTCATTTAACTGTTGTTTAATATCTGATTACTTTTCTTTCATTTGAACTTCTATTTGGCTAAGACATTCATTTACTTGCTGAAATCCTGCTGTTATTATCTTTTGCATGGTAATCTGCCATTCTTTGTCTGATTTTTGTGCCACTATTACCAAATTTTGAGATTGGGCAGACAAGGTCTCCAACATGTGATGTTTTAATTTTTTGGAGGCCATTTCGATATTTCCAATGAGTAGGGTTTGTATAAATAATACTATATCCTTCACCAAAGTGGCCAACCCTCAAATATCTTTATGAAGTTTCCACTATTTTATCAACAAACCAAACCCACAATCATAAACCTCCCCTAGGTTCTTCCTCCCATCTTTTCACAGATGTTATAATATATAAATCAACCTGTGGTATCTACCCTCGTGCCCCTTAGCTTGACCTTCAAGCCCCAGAGCACACAAAGGTAAATAAGCCTCACTCTTTTCACTTGCTGCCACCAGGTGATCTCTAAATCACCATTACTTCAGAAAGATTCAGGTCCACGCTTCAAGCTCTTTTAAATAAAACTTTGGTTTATTGATTACAGAGATTCATAAATATCTTCAGTAGATAATCACATCTAAATTTCCCAAACTACACACTCTATTACTCTGTCTCTTTCTCTTTACACACTGACTCAATCTGACTTAAACTCACTTAATCTGCCTTCTGACTCCGCCTCTTATAGCATCTCTCTTGGCTCCACCTCTCAGCAACATGAATATTCATAAACCATTACATCATACAACAAGAACCATAGATCTAATAAATGGAGAACGCTACACAACCTTTAGCCCAACAATTTAAAATACAACCATGGCAAAATATCCCTTTTTCTCCAGAAACCTAACAAAGTTCTATTATCAGAGTCCCGCACAGTCCAGCCAAAAGTCCAGACTAAACAGTAGTCACAGGGTTTCAGTGTCTCCAATAGATATCCTTATAATCTATCTAATGTTCTTTCCATTAATCCAAAGATTCAATAAAAAAACTCATCCTGGTTTTCCTAGTTCCTCAATCCAGTCGACCATGTCATCTTGATGTTATGTTTCTCAGTCTGTTTTCTTGCTTCTAAAAGCTATTCCTCCTTCTCCAAAAACCTGATTCTATTATTAGAGTCTCACACAGTCTAGGGAAAAAAGTGCAGGCTAAGCAGCATTCACAGAAATTCAGTCTCTAAAATCCTGTCCAGTGGTATTCCACTCTGGGATTTTTTTCCAGAAGCAAAAAATATTTTCCATCTCACTGTCTCTCTTTTGGCCTTGAACCAGCCTGCTGTTTAAGAGTCAGTTTCGCTTTTGAAGTAGGCTGGTAAGCAAAACTCATTGCTCCTTGCCTTTTTTCAGTCAAATATTTTCACTCTGATTTCTTTTTTAGCTTAATGAGGCTGTTCATAAATCAAAGGCTTCAACTTACTTTGTTATTATATATTTTCAATGCCGTATTTTTTGTTCTCCTCTCCTCCAGGGGGTGGGTTACTCACAGCTCACTGCCAAAGATGGCTCCCGCATCCAATCTGTGCTCAAGTGAATTCTTCAGAGGGAAGAAATACTGAGTTGCTGCCCAGTCTTCCTCCTTCTGTTGCTCATCAACAGCTACAGAGACACTTCTCCTAGTCTCTCCTTCAGTCCCTCATTTGTAAAGGGATCCCAGATCAGGTGATTCAGGCTTTCCTGGAAGCTGCTGGCAGCACCGTGACAAAACCCCGTCTCTCCTCCTACAAAAACATTTTCTAATAACCAAACAGAAAGTTGCCACCAGAAAAACATACTTAGGAAACTGGCTGGGTTAGACTGGCATGTGCACCTACAGCCAATAACAACAACTTTGTCCCTCTGCTACTCCATGCCAGAATATGGTAGTGCCATATGGTATAAATCAGCACATCCCAAACAAGTGGATGTAGCTCTTAATGAATCATGCAAGATTATTATTGGTTACCTAGCATCTACTCCCATTGAAAAATATCCATTATTTGCCTGGCATTGTTCCTCCAAAAGTAAATTAAGAGGTACTAGCAAATAATGAATCAAATAAGGTAATACAGAGCCAAGCCCATCTAATTCATGGACACCAACCTCCTAAACAATGGCTAAAATCATGGAAAAGTTTTATACACACATCTAAAGCTCTAAGTATTAAATCAGAAGAGGCTTGGCTAATCCTATGGGGAACAAAAACAACACATCCTGCCAAATGCATGAATGCTGAAGAGTTTCTCCCACCAGGACAAGACTCTAGCTTGAGCATCTGGAAGTCAATTAATAGATTTTGAAATGAAGTAGGAAGATCAAAGTATAATGAAATAAAATTGGGTTACTTGGTTACAAGAAAAATTTTCTGTGATTGTGGAGAAATTCAATAAATGCAGTTTTTATGGCATACAATTTATACCCCACCATGTATATGTAAGAAGATCTGGCAAATGGCAGAGTACTGAGGTAACCTGCTTCTGATAAAAATTAGTCTAATTATCTTACCATTTTAATTTGTTTTTAATTTTACCTATATTTCATATATGTCCATAGTTTTAAATTGTGCAGTGCTCTGAAAGAAAGAAAGAATTACAGGTCTATTTGAAAGCAAATAACTAGAATTCTGTTTTTTAAAAAACTATACTGAAACAGTAGATTGAGAAACATAGCCAGAAAAGTAAATAAATTAGTTTTACATTGTTTGATAAGAAATGAATTGTTGATTTGCATTGTAATTCACCGAGCTATCCAGCCAGCTTTGTAATTGCTGAGGAACATTAAAAAATCATATCCAAATGAAATTTTGAAGTGTTGTTTATTGTTTTTAATTCTTGCAAGCTGGTAGGGTTTTCCTTCCTCTATTCACTTTCGAAGGCAAAGTTTGGGTACTATTTGTCAACAACTACTGTGTCTGGCTAGGAGGGAAGCTCATCTTCATTTATTTGAAGCTTATGTTTCTAAAATATTTCAAAGAAAAATATTTCTCTACATTACCCATTATTTCAAGACTTGTCATCACTTCCTGCAGATTTCAGGAAATCCATTTGTAAAGATAGTCTGAAATGTGTCAGAGGAAGACAAATCTGGTGCTTATTAAGAGTGGTAACATTTTGGGATGTTTTTAAAGAATGAATTCAAGATCTATGTTGGAGACCAATAGTTCATGTCAATTTTATTGAATTTGACTATGTGGCAATGTAGACATGTGATTGATTTTTCATGCACTTCCTTAGGAACCTCATGGCGCAGTGGTTAAACTATTGTACTGCAGCCAAAACACTGCTCAAAACCCATGTTCAATCCCAAGTAGCTTGCTTGAGGTTCACTCAGCTAGCTGTCCATCCTTCTGAGGTCGGTAAATGGAGTACCTAATTTGCTGGTGGTGGAGGGATGTAATTAAATTGTAAACCATACAGTGATGGTGGTTTGCTGCTTATATACTGCCCTATGATAGTAGGGCTTTTTGCTTTTGCTTTTTTAATATCAGTCTGCTCAAGATGTTGGCAATCTTATGGCGATTTTTCTCCATCAAATTACACAATTAACTGCAGTAGCCACCATCTTTACTCAAACTTCAAAAAATTCAGGGAATTGGCTTTCGACTGAATGACAGACATGCAATTCAGATGGCATAAAATGCAAGAAGAAGCACAGCAACAGACAAAGGATCCCCAGAAACATTAGGAGGCATACGGTGCAATATGGATAAGCCATAAAGCTCAAAATTCACCTACATAAACAGATCTTGCTTCACTCATTCATGCAGATCAAGCGCTACAATTCGATGCATATTTATTCAGAAGTAAATCCCACTGTGTTCAGTGAACTTGCTCCCATATTAGTGTTCATAATATTGAATAGGGGGATTTTTCAGAAGTAGGGAGATTAGGAAACCCTGGGAGTAATGTGATCAAAACTTTTACCACTACTAAGGTGGGACATACAGCAGCTACCACGTTTCACTGAAATCATCCTGGAAAGATGCTTCATAAGGATATAGCATTGCTCTGATGGGATAGTCTACAAAACAAAATGGTATCTATCAGTGGAAATGGTCATTTATCCCCAGGATGGTGTTACAACAATGCTTTCATGATGTTTGCAGTAGGGCTAATATATATATTTGTCCACAAATTTATAGAAGAGTTGTGCACGGTCCTTTCCTGGAAAAGACCCTGATGCTGGGAAGGTGTGAGGGCAAGAGGAGAAGGGGACGACAGAGGATGAGATGGTTGGACAGTGTCATCGAAGCTACCAACATGAATTTGACTTAACTCGGGGGGGCAGCGGAAGACATGAGGGCCTGGCATGCTCTGGTCCATGGGGTCACGAAGAGTCGGACACGGCTTAATGACTAAACAACAACAACAGATCTCAGTCCTATTTGATTCAATTTGTGGTCTGTATCTAAATCAATTTGCAGACCAGTCCTCCACTGACTTGCACTGGAAAAGCAAAACAGTTATAACATTTTAAATGTTTGCTCTGAAGTACAAGATATTTGGTGACATGATACAGTAGAAGCCGAAGAGGGCATTAAATGTGCAACATTTCAGATAAATAGTTTTAAGGGTTTCTATACCAGGCATTTTTATATGTTGCTCCCAGCAAGTCCTGTGATTCCAGCCTCAAATTGCATGCTATGCTTCTCACTTAGCAATGCACAGTTCCTTCCTCCTTTCCATAGCTCTTGTTCACGTAATCCCTCCCCACAGTTGTCCTCTCACTCCCTCACTCCATTTTAAATGTTTTGACATTGAATCAGTATGAATAGGTTGCATTGAGTAAATCCGTCCCCTTCTAACTCTGTTTTTGTGATTCTATGAAATAAATTAGACATCTTTCCAGTGCTGTGCAAGAAATCTGGTAAAACCTAGAGCAGAAAATAGCTCATATCCAGCTCCCTAATTACAAAGCCATTCGTCTTCTTTCCAAAGGAAGTTATCACACTCTTGATTACACAAATTGTTGGCTGGCATGGTTTTGAATTAGAAGTAATGTGGGCAGTGATATCCATTTTTATTGAGGGTTGCTTTACACTCTTCACAATATGCCCAGAGCATAAATTAGCAATCTGTGGCTTGAAAACAATCATAGGTAACATAGTAATTTACATTTATTTTCTGCAATTTATATTCATTCTGCTCCTGGCAATCACATAAAACAGTCACATTGTTTATGTATGATTCAATTATGTCTGTGGTCCACGACTACTTTTGATCTGCTTTCAAAAGCAGTTGATGTTGTTTAGGCTCCTATTGAAGAGAGGTATATTCTGGCAATAGGTGCTACAGTAGCTTGTCTGGCAAAAGGTATACTTTTTAATGTACTTTCCACACAGCAGCTGAAACGTACCAAGAACCATTTAATGATACCACAATATATTGAGAAGGTCCACCCCTGCCCCTGGACCACCTTGTTGCTCTTTAAAAGCTTAGCCTGCCATGGAAAAGGAGATAAAAAAATTTCAATTGTGTGTGTGTGTTGATGTTTTTTACACAGGAATATATTACTTCTCTAGTAGTGATATATGCTCTTTTAAATGGATTAAAGAGTGGTATCTCAGACAATGACCCACAGGGACAATTTAGGATCACAAATTTTGGGTCAAATACAGTGGTGCCTCGACTTACGAACATCCCTAGTTGCGAAAGTTTTGAGATACAAAAAGCTCCAGCCACAAAATATCGCTTTGACTTGCGGCTGGACCTTTGAGTTACGGGGGGGAAAAAAACCCCCACCCGGGGCGGCAGTCTCTTATCTCTTTCTTCCCTCTGATTCTTCTGCCTCCCAAAGTCAAATTAAAATACTCCACAAATTCCCTGAACTTAACGAGTTAGTTATGTTTCCAGAGCCTCATCTCAGCAACGTCTGTTATCAGTAGTTTTTTTTCCTGTCCTATTACTCCTTCAGCAATAATTCACAGAGATGCCTTTTTACTCTGGCTTTGAATCATCTCCCCTTCCCACCCCCTCTGATTATAGTTCAAAATAGTCCAGCACTCTCACACAAGTTAGGATGGGGGTGCGGTGTGTGGGGTGGAGGTGGTGGGAGGATAGAAAGTCTCTTGAAACCCCTATTCTCTGTTCTGTCATCACTTCCTTTTCTTCTAACACAAACATTGGCCATGAAACCTTGAGGAAATTTCTGCATCTGACAACTCAAGCGGTGCTGTCCACAAGGAAGAAGTCAGTTGCTTGTGATGAGAGCCACTTTACTTTTCTTCTGACATTTATTCCACTAGGGAATATCTGATCCTATAATAAAATTGTCATTGACATTTTCAGATGTTGTCATAGATATATTTCATAAAAAACATCCCCTTTAAAAACAAACAAGGTTTTCAGAAATATTCACCAATTGATAGTGGCACAGCTTGCTCTCGCTCCTTTATTTTTTTTAATGGTGATCTGCTCCTCTAGTCAGATGGGCACTTCTTTGATGTATTCTAATGCAGCTCTAGGCTATGTAGGAACGGTGTATTGCTTGACAAAGTTGAGCATCTTATGACTTGATACAGTCTCCTGAGTCTCTTATGACTAGACAAAGTCTCCTGAGATGGTATCATAGATGGGGAGATGTTCTCTGGGAAATTATTCCATCTGCCACAAGGAATTATGCATCAATATTCCAAGCATGTGGCTATGGACAATTATATGAGTCTCCCCTATGAAACCAGTAGCCTGCCAGAAGGATGGGAAGTGGAGTGAAAGGATTTCAGTCACTTTGGAGAATATACTGTATACATATGCTTGTACTGTACCAGCATGAGCTTGTTGTAGCACAGAAAAGCAGCTTCTGCTTTGTTGTGTATGTGGTATAAATAGGAAAACATGTCTATTTGCTACTGTGGGTGTAACACTCTTTATTAGTCTTGGCCATTTAGGCTTGCTATCATTTCACATCACAGGTATAATCTGAGTCCAGTTTAAAGTGATAAAGATACCCTACCCACTGCTTACTTTCTGTGTGGGTTCGGAAGAGGAATCACATATCTAAGATCCGTTGCCTTCTCTGCTTTCGGAATCCCAGTGTTACCTACGGAGGCAACTCCTAGGGCTTATATCACACAATCATCATCAGAGTACAAACTCTTTCTGGTTACTATAGCTATTGTGGCTCATTCTTTATCAGTGAGTCTATATGTTCCATGTTCATGCACAAGAGCCTGATGATGATGACTCCTCCACCTCTGAGATGATCCCTTCTGGGTCAGGTTCTAGTCAGTGAGATAAAGAAATTAGCATGATGCAGAGCATATAGATCAGATAAATATACCGAAGAAACCATCATACGTCACAGTGCATAAGTGCATTCTTAATTTGTTGACTCTTCAAATGTCTACTGGCTAGATAGCTCAGTGAATTGGGTACCTGCTGGCTGTGAAGCCAGAGACTGAGAATTCAATTCCACACCATGCCTTCCAGGAGAAAAGCCAGCTGGTGTGGCCTTGGGCAAGCTGCACAGCCCCAGAAAATGCCCCAGAAATCTGCCTAGGGGAAGCTAGGCAACTTCTGAGACAGGAAATCCTAGAATTCAGAGACCCACATCCCTAATGGCAAACCATTACAGTAATTAGTACTCTGTATCTAAAAACTCCTGGAAAGAGTTGCCATAAGACAGAGTTTACTTGCTGGCACATCATCATAATAGTCAATATCATCATCATCAAATTTCTAATAAATCTTATAAAAACTGACTTCACATATTAATGTTAAAGGCAGAATTATTGCAAACACTAAAAATAAATACTGAATTTTAATTACAAATCAATCAGATTATATCTTATTAACTCTTTTAAACATTTGAACAGAACACTGAAATTTAATAATAGATGAACATATGGGAGATTGAAACTGTTAATATCCTTAAGAGAGCAAGAATCAGTTTAAGGGAGAAGCTCAAAGCAGTTAGTTGTTCTTCCTTGCTTCCATTGTTCAGAATCTTTCTGACTGTAAATACTGAGAAAAACAAGAACAAAAATGTAAACTACAATAGGAAGATATTTTGTCAGGCTATATTAAAACTTTTGAGCTGAGATGTTTATTTTTATTTATTTATTTAAAATATTTTACCCCACCTTTCTTCTTAAAGAGAATCCAAGGTAGCATACATCATTAAAAGACAATATTTAAAGCTAAAAAAAGTGAGTGTAAATATATTTAAAAGGATCAAACAAATAGCACACTAAAAGACAGTAAACAAGTAACAATAATCCACTTAAAAACCCTACTCAGCCAGCCATTCACTAGGGAAAGCCTGCCTGAAGAGAACTTTCTTCACCTGCTTGTAGATGAACAGCAAAGATGGGGCCAGGCCTTAGTCCATATATGAATACACATCCAGTCTGTGTATGTGACAAAATAAATTAATTGGTCATGGGTCATGTATCAGCACATGAGCAGTAATTTCTTACGTTTGAGTGTTTATGTTGCACACAGCTTCCATGGAGATTTGTGACAACCAATTTTACCCAGCATACAACTGATCACATGGCTAGCACCTGCACCTTCAAGTGGTTGACAGCTTGATGGCCCCATTCCTATGTTAAAGAACCATTGTTACTTTGCCTACCATCTGTGCCTTCAGCTGGTCATAAGACCTACTGCCATGGAGTAATGTATAAATATCAAAGAACATAGAATTTATGTTCCTTGTGTCTGAAGAGGAAAAACTCCACACTGAAAGACATATTTTATTTGAGTAGGGCAACCTTTTATAAAATACGTACTCGCAAAGGCTTTCATGGCCAGGATCTAATGGTTGTTGTGGGTTTTTTGGGCTCTTTGGCCGTGTTCTGAAGGTTGTTCTTAATGTTTTGTCTGTGGCCGACATCTTCAGAGGACAGCACTTTTGAAATAGAATTTCATGTCTAGCTTGTTTTAGGGCATGTTCAGCTACTGCAGATTTTTCTGGTTGTTTTAGTCTGCAGTGTGGGGAAACTTTTGAAAGAATACAACCTAAAAACAGTATTCAAGCCCACCACAAAAATACAACAAATGTTACGGTCAGCCAAGGACAGAAGAGACCCTCTCACCACTGCAGGAGTATACCAGATACCTTGCAGTTGTGGCCAGGTATATATTGGAACCACAAAACGAAGCATCCACACCAGAATCAAAGAACATGAGAGACACTGCAGACTAAAACAACCAGAAAAATCTGCAGTAGCTGAACATTCCCTAAAACAAGCTGGGCATGAAATTCTATTTCAAAATACTGAAATACTGGGCAACACCAGCAATCATTATGTCAAACTGCACAGGGAAGCCATTGAAAACCACAAGCACCAGCAGAACTTCAACAAAAAAGAGGAAAGTTTGAAACTCAACAAAAGTTGGCTCCCAGCTCTGAAAAATACAGCATGCAAAAGGTCAACGAACTCTACCCAGCCACAAGGACTGGGGATCACTACACACAAAGACCAGCTAATGACAGCCATCAATCACAGTGACAGATAATCTCTCCTCCAGATCACAACAGTACCACCCACAACAAGACACACTAGTCACCCATCTCCTGAAAAGGACAAAAGCCTATCTCACAGCCATAAATACTGCACTCTCAAGCCAACTACACCAGAGCACAGAGTGCTGTCCTCTGAAGATGCCAGCCACAGAGACTGGAGAAACATTAGGAAGAACAACCTTCAGAACACGGCCAAAGAGCCCGAAAAACCCACAACAACCTTTTATAAAATATTTCTCCTCAACATCTTCTCATATAGATTCCTGTGAGGAAGCAGTAGTTGTCAAAGTGTTCTTGGAGGGTCACCTATGACTGCACTCATTGTGCCATATGGATGGCTGCAATGGTAAAGGTACCATTGGTAGGATACAGAAATAGCCTAGTTGGGACACCAGGCTTTCATAACAATGACTTAAGAATTCATTCTCCCTCAGTCCCCATGTCTGCTTACAAGCATCACATTCGATCACCTTCCAATACCCAACATGTGTTATACGTTTGTGATCTCTTGGTATACCAGCAGTAACTTTGGATATTGAGTGTTTCTCTCAATCTCCTCTTCTCCATGCCCATACTGTGAATGATAAATATAATAACAGAATGTGCATATTTTGTTCCTGCTATGGGAAATTATTTCTTCGGTTAGAGGAATTGATGAGGCAAAAGGTACAAATGTTTGAGAACCACTAGATTAGATGCCTTTGTCAAGAAAGGGCTATTATGGAGGGTGGGGGTGGCATGTAATATCTGATCTCATCTACTTAGATGCATTTTAGCGCTGAGTCCTTGAAAGCAAACTGTAAAGATCTGTGGTGGTAAATGGTATGTATCCCAAAATCAATATATGCGAAACACACTGCACTTACTCCCTCTCTCTCTTGGCTTAGCTGTTGGGAACTGCAAATATACAGGACTATAATTTATTGGCTTTTTAGAAAAAATCAATCAAATTTCCAGGAACTTATTTTAATTTTCTTTCCAGCTGGGCAAACTTCAGCACTGAGAAAAGGCATACATTTCCCACTTATATATTATAAAAGTACTAAATTAAGACTCTCAAAAATCAGTTCACAGCCTCAAATCATTTCAGATGTTTTAAAATCTTGCTCTCAAATATTGTGGGTGGATTACATCAGCCCCCAAATAATGTATTTGGAACTGGAGATGGTAACTCATTAGAGTATATTTCTTTCCTTGTGAGAAAATATACATACATAACCTTTGAAATGCCAAAGACTAATTACATTTATAAATGCTGCAATCATATACATGTCTACACAGAAATAAGTTCCATTGAATCAAATACGGCTTACTCTTCGGCAAGTGAGTAAACCAAAATATAGGTAAATGCTAATTGTAGCTTATGAATATGTATTATACCCAGCTTTGGTGGTGGTGGTGGTGGTGGTGGTGGTAGGAGGAGGAGGTGGTTGTAATATCTATTCAAAGCTGAGATTATAATAGGTGAAATACAACAGAAAGTTGCAACTTGAAGCAGTGAAGATTTGGTGAGTCAACACCAATGGAACACCAAGTTCCTCTGATTCAACTCTAGTTGTGACTTACTACTGGATTTCAGCCCATGTATATTCGAAATTCAACAGTCCATATCTAATGTATTTAGTAACATAGAATAACCCCAGTGAAGAGATTGTGATAGAGTGACTAAGTATATTTCACAACCTGTGCTGTCTGTTGGACTGTAACTCCCCAAATTCCTGTGGCAATGATAGTTCTAATCCAGTACATCTGGGAGGCATGAGGCTAAGGACAGCAGATAGAGGTTAAGATATAGAAAGGGTAAAAGACTGGTGATGCCATTAGAAAGATTTCTTGAAAGCCCTCAGCAAAAAGAGAAAGTAGTGATGCTCTGTAATATTGCTTGACTTCTCTGCTGAGGGTGACAGTTGCTCTTATGCTTTTGACCTGCCTCCAGGTCAGTGCTTGGGAATATTATACATTTTTTTCTTGCATTCACAGATGAGTGAGGCTCATCTTTTAAATCTTTCCTCCAGTATTTCAGTATTTTATTCATATGCACATTTAAGAGTACTAAACATATTTACTCCTAATTTTACACATACTATTAACAGCTCGTCTCTAATATGTATCTTTACAAATTTCCATATTTGAAGGGTTCATTTTTTGAGAAGACATAGATGATGGAATTTAGATTGCTGTAAAGAGGAAGTGGACCTGTCCATGAAAACTCACATTAAAACATAGCAGTAAGTCTTCAAGGTACCACATAATTCTTGGTTTCTTTTTAATTATTTTTCTTCTGCTTTTGCCCCATATGTAAATAAAACACCTTCCCCCAGCACCCATTGTTCTGTTCTCCTCATCTGCCCAGAGAGAAAGCCATTGCCCATTCAGGGGACATGACTCAGAAAACCAGTACTTTGGCCAAATTAAGGTATCACATGAAAATTAAGGCATCATATGAAAAAAATTAAGGTATCACATGAAAAAAAAAATATACAACACCAGAAAAGAATGCTGCAAAGTGAACAAAACAAAAAATGAGGCAATGCTTATAAACAGAATATTAATGCTTTTAAAAACAAACAAACCTTTCTGATCGCGACATTCTGAAATAAAAGCTTCATTGTTTTTTAAGTGGAAGGAAGAGGCGCAAAGCCAGTGGGGAAGCTATCTGTGTGTGCTGCTCAATGCTTATGTCATGGTGAATAAAACATGACCTACATTACATAACTCTATTACACTACTAGAAACATGTACTCATTCTTAGTTACTATGGTGATGTGCATAATAGAAATACATACAGATATGTGATGAAGACAGTAATGTAATTTTCCACACACTCAGATATGTCAGTGATAATATGATCAACTCAGGGAATCTTTCCAGTGTTTATTTTTCAACATCTTACATCAAATGTATTGAATTCTACCAGGTACTCGAGCCCTTCTCAATTCTCTGGCTTTTAATTTTAAAAAAATACAACAAAATGCATTGCAACACAATATAACAAAAATATTCACATTTTTTCTTATTCTATAATTTATATTGTACCAATTAGTGGTGGGTAGCCTGCTCACACTTTTTTTCTTTATTTGTAGTAGATGCATAATTAATATGATTATTGTGATTATTTATTGAGGTAACATTAATTATAAGCCGCCCCGAGTAGACGTCTAGAGGGGTGGGGTAAAAATTGAATAAATAAATAAATAAAATAAAAATATACAATTATTTATAGTGGAAAGCTGAGTTCAGATTAGAGGCTATTGGGCACAGTCTGAAAAAAATAATAGACACTTATCTCCACTGAAATCCATTCCTTTCTAACATAGCCTGAGAAAGTTACTTTTTTGGACTACAGAAAGCCCTGACCAAGAGGCTTCTGTGAATTATAGGTAGAAAATGCAATGCTCACCTGTCTTTGCATCCTAATAACTGGTCTTGTTGTGCTGCAAACTGAAGCAATCTGCTTCATGTCATGTCACACATTCACATCTGAATGGTGCTGTAATAATTAGAAAAAATTAGTTGTGAACTATGTGTGTATTGGGGGAGGGCCCTCACTTTGGCAGACAATTTTTTTCAGCCAGCTGTGGGGCATGAATATCACTGTAAGGGGAAATGGCATGTTTCCTAAGAAATCTCCCCCCCCCCCCCCAAATGTATTCTCTTCCCACCAAAAGCACCCTGTTAGAAATGTTTACAGTGGAAAAGGCAATTAAAGTTAGAGTCCATCTGTTCTCAAACTGAATGCAGGTGATCAGGATGGAAGCAGATTCTCTCAACATTAGCTACCTGAGACCCTTCAGGTTGGAGAGGCTTGGAATGGATGCTGGCTTTTACACATTCCAGGTGTGCCTTCTAGTACTGAACAATAAGCTTCCCTACCAAGTGTTGTAGTTTTAAGTGCTGGCTAAGCAGGCTGGAAGATTCTGGGACTTGTAGTCTATAAAATTTGTCCTCTATACAGGTAACTTCCTCAGACTCTGCTGACTCATGAGATGGCTCATTAGCTCATAAGAAATCACCATTTGATGGGGCAGTCATCTTAATGTGGCTTCAGGGTATAGAACACTGGTTCTTAACCTTGGGTTACTCAGGAGTTTTGGACTACAACTCCCAGAAGCCTTCACCACCAACTGTGCTGGCTGGGGTTTCTGGGAGTTGCAGTTAAAAAAACATCCGCGTAACAAAGATTAAGAACCACTGGTATAGAAGATCGCCTGTCTTTTATTGATAGGACTGATATTGAGCACTGTCCTTCCTTCTTCTGGAGGAGAGATAGGGAAATCAATGTTCACTAATTCTGATACTGTACTTTGTAAACTCCTGTCTTCATGCCAAGTGGTCTCCCAGACCTCCAGATTGAGTAGGCACAAGGGGCTGCAGGAAGAAGGTGGGACTCATGGAACGTGGGATCATTTCCACTCCTCCACTGTCAGGAACATCCCAAATGCGGAAATCTGTTCAGGGGATGACTCCCTTCCACAGAATCAAGCCCAGCATCCAAAGTCTGAAGGAGTGACTCAATCCTTAAATAGCAGCTCAGTCAATCAATCCAAATGTCTATGTTATATAATAGGAAAGACAGAAAGATGGGAAAGTGGTTGGTCCTGCCCAAACTATTTGAAGAGACCTCTTTTTTTTGGCAATGTAGCACTATTATTATATCACAGCAAAAACAGCAGGAAACATAAAGATCATTCATTCATTCATTCATTCACTCATTTCTCTGTTCTGGTAAACTTTCATTGGAGAGCAACATATTTTTCACCTCTGACGAAGTGGGCTGCACTCCAGAAATGATCATTTCAAATACAAGTATGTTAGTTTTTAAAGTGCTGTAACACTTCCTGTTCTTTTTGAAGAAATGGCATTTATTAGATTTATAAAGGAGCTTGCTATATATATATTATGCAGTTATAGGAAATAAACAAACCACACTTTTCTATTTCTGCTCTGGGGAGATAATTGTGTTTCTGCATAATCTGAATTTTGCTTGAGACTGAAGCAGAAAAATCTAGTGCTCTGTGCTTTCTTACTATTTTGCTGACTAAACAGACTTTTAAAAAATCAAATTCTATATACAAAAAATTATCACACTAGTAATTTGGGGCTCTCAGTTCAGTAATTATTTTCTTCATGCTGACAATTTGTGTCAAAATGCATTTTGTTTTTTGAAAACATTCATGCTGTTCTTGCTGATGTAAAACCAAAATGTGGTGCTGTGTCATGCTCTGTTTCAAACACCATGGATTCACTTGGATTGTCAACTTAATTTTTGTTGATTAATTGACATGATTTGGCTAACTGACTAAATAATTAGTTTAAAAAGGAAAGTGCTTCCATGCACCCTAGAATTCCCACGCACAAAATTATCACTGGATGTCTGGCTGGATCACTGGAGAAGCAGATTAGGACTGAAGAGCATTTTTGGGTTGGTTGGGGTGTTGATGTCTGAGATCATTACAGAACAGCAAGGAGAAGAGAGTTGGAGGGAAAGGGAAAATGTTATGCATGGTTGAGGTCTAAGTAAAGCTGCAATTTGCCACAAGGGAGACATCTTTCTTTCTCAGTATACATTACACCTGTTTTGCTGAACTGAGGAGAGTGCAAAGTACTTCACAGGTGTTCTTTTATAATAAGATTCCTGTCTCACACACCCAGCAATTTTCATAGCCTCATAATTTGTCAGCATTGATTTAGTTCTTTTTATTGAAAAGAAGAGTACTCCCAGTTCTCAAGGTAGGTGACAAAAGGCTTAAATGCAAATATAAATATCTCCTTGTAATTAAACTTGAGTTCCTATAAAACTAATGAAGGGAGTGAAGATGACAGAAGGCACAAACCCAGGATGAAGCCTGAAGGAAGAATGCGTGGCTGCAGGGTGTCATAAATAGAGGGTCTCCTTGCGAGTAAGTGGGCCCTTTCTCTCAGAGAGATCCAAGGCCACACCATGCAGCTGCCGGAACACCCGCAGAAATGTGCCAGATAGAGCTTCACAACCACAGCCAAAAAACACCCACCAATTGGCAACACAAGCTGCTGAAAGCAAGCTTCCTGCCTTGTTCTGGGTTTCCTGGACTTTGTCTGACTATTTGGACTACTTCTTGGACTATAATTACTGTGTTGCCTTGCCTGGTTGCCTGTTGTATTGAGCGCTCTAGCACAAAACCTAGAGCAGGACACCAACACACCTTGATTTTGTAAGAAAAGGGAGCACTCCTGCTGTTCTTCTTCAGGCACTACAATGTCTTTGGGCAGCTGAATGTGAGAACAGGGGAAACCATCCTCTGGACTCAGATATGGTTTCCACACACCCCAGGTTTGTAGCATGAGATGGATTGTTTGGAGGATTTAGGAAGAAATTCAAATGAAAAATGAATGACAAGTTGATAGCCTTGTCAGCTGCCAGTTATTTTCGGTATGCATTTCTTGCATAGCTAACATAAAGGATGAAAAAGTAAATTCAGAGTTAGGGTGGAAAATGACCCATGAAATTGTTGCCTATTTTTTCATTAATGATATTATAAAAAGGCAGCAAATTGTTAGATAGTTAATTTGCTCTTCTATGGTATGTGCCATCAAGTCAGTTCTGACTTATGATGACCCTAGTAAGGTTTCCAAATTAACTGAGATATTTAAGGGGTGGTTTTACTATAGCCATCTCATCCCCATGAGTTTCTGTGGCCAAACAATTCAAACTCAGATCTCCTGAGTACCACTCCAGCACTCTATTCACTACACTACACTACCTCTCAGTGTTGCATAAATTTGCTCTTATTGTTCTCCCAGTGTGTAAATGCTATGCTTTTAATAGTGCTTCTGGGACTGAGACTAGAAATGAGATTGATGTGACAACCATATGATTCTTTTTGCACTGAAGCAATTTATGGATAGTGGAGCGATGTCCATGAATCTCTCTGACAGTGGCTCGGGCATGCAGCACGATTAATCAAATAAAGAAGATCTACAGCAGCATCAAGTGCATATGATGCTTATACTTTAACTAGTTAAAGTTGTTAAGTGCTAATAGAGCATGGGAGACTGCTGAATTCAATTAGATCTCTAAATATTATTATGGGCAGTACTAGAAGTAAGTAAGTAAGCTCCTTGAAGACATGTTTTCATATATGTTGCATGAAGACATGATTCTGCTTTTTGAAGATGGAAGGCTGCCTATGTACTTAGGTGTGGCAATATCATACATGCACAAACAAGTATTTTCTACTGTGCTTCAATAGGCTGGAACCAGCTCTGTGTGCAATTTAAAGCACAGACTGGATCTACATCCGTGTCTCTACACATTCTCTGGGTTCCAGATCTTATAGGGAAACGTTATGCATAAATCATACTCCTTGCCTAGAGGAAGACATCTCCAGCAAATGAAGACATGTTAGAGGGGCATGGCAAAGAAGCATGCTACTGCTGTGTAGATCATCTTTGTGTTACCTTGTGTATTTATTGTGCAGTTATTTCACGAGAAGCTGAATTTGCACCTCAGCATCTCAGTAAATGCTGATACCATACTTCTTCTAGAAGCAATGGGAAAAAACAGTGGTGAGCTTGCTTCAATCCACATTTGGCAAATTATTCTCTCTTTTTTTAATGAGTCATTTGGGAAGACAGCATGGCTTTATTTGCATCTCTGACATCTAAGGCATGTAGCACTGAAAGGGATGCCTGGAGGGATGGCAAGGTAAGAGGAATACCTGACAATCAGCCTGTATTAACAGCTACAGTAGAGATTAGAAGAAGAAGATGATAGATTAGAAGAAGAAGATGATGATGATTTGTTATTTCTCAGATGCTTTTTTCAACAAAAGACTAGGTTTCTTAATGGAGAAATATATGAGGAAAAAAAACATTAAAACAATAATATAAAGCAACACCTCTTCCAAGAACTAATCGCAGGGCTAGTCATTTGGCCTTAGACCAGTATTTCATAATCAACCAATCACAGCTCATCAAATGGGTTGTCGGAAGGACAGGGGAATGCATCTTTGAAAACAATGCCTGCAGGTTTAACCTAAAATCAAAGAAAGTATTTTTCCCCTTTAGTAATATTATTTTTTCACATTTGTAAAATTAATGCAGATTTAATATATTAATCAGCTGACTGAGATTCATAAGATTAATGGGAGACATAGAAAGAACTTCCCTAAGAATGTGGACATATTCAGCAACTCCCTGGGCAATTAGAGCACCTTTTGGCTGATCCTTCCACTCCAGAAGCATGAAGGCGATGTGATACAAACAGCATTGTAAGACTAATCTTTTAAATTTCTTTTCTTATTCCAGTGGCAATCCCAATAAAGAACACTGCCCTGTATCTAAATAGACTCCTTGGTTCACTATAGGTTTAAATGTAAGTTGTAAAAACTGAAAAGGCATGCTGTGGGATTTCTCTCATTAGCGTGAGCCATCTCCATGCATGACACACACAAGGAGGGTTTCCACACAAGGTAAGGAGCAGGGCCATATTACTGGGTAGGATTGTGCATGTGAGTTAGACATGCCTTCTGATGTCTCTCCACCGAGCATAAACATCAATAACATTTGAATAGCTGGCTATACACAAGAGCTAGTTTGACTGAATGACAATGGAGGTAGAGCCATCAGAATAGTTCTGATCCTTGTTCTCTTTTGTGTAAAACCTTCCCTGTATGTTTTATACAAAGGAGAGGTAGCCACATAGTTACCATTTGGGGCAGCAAGTAGAGTTTTAGGATAATGCCTCCTTCTGGCCCGAGAACCCAACCCAGCAGGGATGAACAAGCACTGATACATCAGTTGGAAGTTAAAAAGCATCAGTGCACATAATAAGCAACCTGAACAAATTGGAAGGAATGTAATAGACAGAAAGATAATCAGGTAATGTTTCTTTAGTGACCATTTAGTGATATGTTAATTGCTCTTCTTCTTCCTTCTTGTCATTTCCCTTTGTTTGATGGAAATCTTTATATTTGTCAGATCAGTTTTTAGGAACTATTGGATTTACCTTGCAGTCTTATGCATGCTTATATGGGAATAAGTTCTATTAGACAAAGAGGGATTTATTTCTCTATCGGATTGAAAGGATCACATGGCCTATGCTCCACAATCGCTATCAGCACACCTGCACACTTGGAAACCCAATCCAGGAATTTCTGTAAGGATGCTTATAAATTATTCCCACACTATCTTTGAATTGTTATCCTGAACTAAAAAAGTAAGAATTTAAAAAAAAAACTAGATAAATTTCCAAGGAATTGCACTATTTAATATACATAAGCTCAGCATTAATCCACTTCTCTTTGCCAGCATAAATAGCTGCATAACAGACTTTGCTGTTTTTAATTTGACCATGAGTCAAACTGAGCATAAGTATAGCTTGTTAAAGCTTCTTTTTGGTCTACAACTTCCCACATCCCCATACCAGCAGGGCCACTCCTTATTGCTCCTGAAATTCTAGAACTTGTAGGCCAAAGAAGTTACATTTTCGAACTCTATAGTCACAAAGCCTAGTATATTTCTTTCAGGCTTGAAGGCTTTATAGAAGTCGCAACTCAAACCTTCTGTTTCACTGGCAGCTGAAACTTTTTTTCTGATCCAACAGCTATAAATACTCAACTCCCAAACATACTGCACCAGAGCACAGAGTGCTACTCCTGTCCTCTGAAGATGCCGGCCACGAAGACTGGTGAAACGTTAGGAAGAACAACCTTCAGAACACGGCCAAAGAGCCCAAAAAACCTACAACGACCATTTCTTCTCATTATTTGAAGAGACAAAAACAGCTCTTTAAAGCCACAGGATTAATTCATAGGCAACCTTTAATATTTTACGGCCCATACTGGATCACTTTTAAGGGGCACGGGGACAGTATGTTGGTGTTTACATAATAGCTTGTTGTAGCACATTGATTCATAAATTACTTATAGACAAAAGTAACTAAATGGGTAATGGAGTCTGTGACGATCGGCCCCGCGTCACTCCTGTCACTCGTCCAGATCTCATTTGCATGAGCCTATGGGAGGAGTGGAGAGGTGGAGTCGGTGAATACAAGAAGGTGTGGCAGAGTGAGAGCGGCAGTTGGAGAGAATGGAAGATAGCAGTTGGAGAGAAGATCAAGAGAGACAGAGAGAGAGTCAAAGATATAATAAGACGAGAGATAGAGATAAGCAGGTACAGATAAACAGATACATAGATAGAGCAGGTGGTGGCAAAAGATATATGATACTGGGTTTATTGTATGCAATGAATGAATAACATCTGTGATTCCAATAAAATGTAATACACTTCACTACATCAATTCTGTTGGCAGCAAGTGTCTGAACAAAGTCTTCTACGTTGTGGATAACAGAAATCCACTGGTGGCAATGAGAAAGAGAAGTAGCTTCTCAATTGATATCTGCTGGTGAGAGGACGGTGTGAGCCTTTGTTTGAGGAAGCAAGGGTCACGTGGTAAAAGTCACAGAGTCACATTGAGAATCAGCCAAACACATGGAATTCTAGTTATTTTATGTTAAAGCAAAGCTTTAGATTTTTTGTCAACTGTTAAAAACATGGTTTTTCAGACAGACCTTTCAGGACCTTTAACATCCTAATACAGTGGTGCTTCTGACACTTATATTATCAATCCTGACACCTTTCTTTTTTATCATTATAGTTATTGTTAGTCAAATTCTCTTGGTGTGTTTGCATTTAATTTTGATTTATTCTATTTGTTTTTGTTTTAATTGTTGTTTAATGATATGTGGTTCAATTGTGTAAACTGCCCAGAGTGGCCCTGAATTGAATAAATAAATACATATATACTATATATATATAGTTGGTGCTCATCTCTGTTTCCAAGCCGTAGAGCCAGCATTTGTCTGAAGACAGCTTCCGTGGTCATGTGGCCAGCGCGACTAGACATGGAATGCCGTTACCTTCCCACCATGGTGGTACCTATTTATCTACTTGCATTTTTACATGCTTTTTTATTATACTTTATACTCCATGGTATATATACTTATAAATATATGTAAATGTTAAAGTATATAAACCACCGGAACTGATTAATCGGTTTTCAATGCATTCCTATGGGAAATTTTACGTCAACTTACGAAAATTTCGAGTTACAGCCACCATTCTTAATTTTGTAAGTCGAGGCACCACTGTACTTCTCAGAATCTCTAGCCATAGTCTGTACTTGTTCTTCAGAACAGTAACTTTTCCTACCTCTTGGACTTCGTTCAAAAGAATCCAGATTGAGTTCTTCCACCCTTCACTATATGTTTCTGTTTTGTTTTGTGTTTGGTGCTATGCATCTAACATAGTGTTTACCCTCCCTCCTTATTAGACCGAACGTAGCCTATAAGATATATATGTGCCCTACCTGTTTTGCTGTGAATAACCAAGGCTCAGTACCTTAAGCTCATCAAAACCATTCAGTTCTTATATTAAGTTAAAATAGGGTAAGACAAAAGGATTTTCTTTTTACTTCACAATACGGCATGTCCACAAACTGTGGCATTTCAAAAGTATTTCTTTTAGATCCTAGGACAATATTCAGAGAAATGAACTTGTCTTTCAACTAGGTGTTTACATTTTGCCTGCTAATGGAGACTACATTCATAATTGCCTTTTTAACGAGACAAAAAGTTTTTTTAATTACTTAGACCCATTTGATCCTGAGAAGAATGCTCACATTTAAATGGCAACACACTGTTTGACTATCAAAAAGTTCTTTCAGTGTAACAAAAATTAACTGACTTTGACATGTAAAATTTCAGAAAAATAGCATTGTCTTTCTGCATTGGATGCAGCCTATTATTTATTATTAATTGAACACTACACTAAATAATTAGCTAGATATCATTTATCAGGTTAACCTGGCCCTCTCACACACTGCATGCAATAGAGAATATTAAAGACTGTGGCCTGTGAGAAAACTGCAGCCAAGGTGTTCCAAGGATAAAACTACACACCATTATCATTTGAACCCCCAAATGAACTCAGACCATATCATTTCAGAGATGCTTCTAAGGCTACGAAGCTCTGCACCTTTACCTGGCAGTAAGTTTCACTGAGCTCAGTGGGGTTAGGTTCTGAGTAAGGTTTCCGGGCAAGAAAGGAGGGAGGAGGGACGGAACACCTTTTAAACAGAACACCTTTAACAGCATTGCCTCATAAGCATCTTTCTCTAACGGCCCAAACAGCTGTGCTGAGAGATGCATATATGGAGTTAGTATGCCTAATTTTTCCCCTGGTCACCACTGGACATTTTCCTCCTAAAACTGGTAACAGGTTTGCTGGTGATAGACTCCATGGTTTGAGATGACAGTATTCAAACCACCCACCACCCTTTCTGTGCAGCATTATCTCCATCCTGTTTGAGTCACTGCACAACTGCTATTTATATTATAAGAACTAGATATGCTAATTCTATTTGGAATGTTCAGATCACATCTACAACCTAAGTTTAGAAGAAATGTTGCCTTCTTAAGAAACCTTGGAATGTGAAGGCAGGCTTTGAGGTGGTGGCACTTGTCTTTCTCCTTCTTTTCTGATTCCAATAGGGAACTATTAATTGTTCCAGTATCTTGCTTGAAATTGAGGTTCCCAGAATGCCTACCAACCTCCAACCAGCAGATAATTTAAAGCACATGTTTTTCACCCCCTTGTTAAAATTTATTTTAAAATTTAGGTTGTAAGCATTTAAGGGCAGTGCCATTTCCTTCTTCCTTTTCGTACAGATGTTTTGCCTTCAAACAAATGAAAGAATAAATTGAAAGAATAAATAAACTGAAAGGAATTATCATTTCAGATAAACAAATGCAATAAATAGTGATTAATTATGAAATTGCAATTTTGCAGATCTTTGTCAGCAGAGATGAACATTGCTGGCATTCTTCCGTAGAGAACTGCTTCATTTATAAATTTTAAAAAATGTTCTCCTTATATGATACAGTCATTTAACCCAAACATTCTAACTAAAATTGTAATTGTAAAAGAAGACAATGAGAACGAGATAATGGAGAACGAGGAGGAGGTGGATTGCAACAATGATGGTTATTAGTTCTTAAAATGAAAATCAGCATATAATAGACCAGTAAATATGCATGTTTCATTGACCAGAATCTGCAAAACATTCTCAGCAGTTACTATGTACTAGTCTCCAGAGCAATTGCCAGTTCAATGTGACTTTCACATCAGATTATGTTACCTTAACAGGTTGTGATGTGCACACACTGCACAAGAAAACTTAAGAGAATGAGACACATCTCTCCAGGCCATGTGATATTTACAGTGTACTTCCAGAGAAAGCAATGCTTCTGTGAATCCTGCTAGAAATATAACAAAACCTTGAAATTGTAGTGAAGCAAATGAAATCAAAATGTTCAAGTAGCCATGGAAAAGATCCATTATCTACTAAGGGTCGCTGTAATAATTCATTGGAAATCATTCCCTGGAATGCACTAAGGCAGAAAAATCACTCATTTTACTCTTTCCCATGTGATGGAAATATAGAAATATATCTCTATACCCTTCATTAGAGGAATCTTATATGCAGATGTAGTCAATCCTTCACGAGAAGAAGGTCATTGCTCTTTAGGAGCAGGTGTCTTGTCTTCCTGCTATTTATCTTGAAGCAATTTAGCATCTATTTTATATTACTTTAAGTCTTACTAAAGCACCTAGAACACTAATATGCTATACATAAAACACAGCACAAACTTTGCTCACAAGCTTAAAATCACAAGATGAGGATGATTATGATGATGGTGTTAATTTTAGAACTGTGCAGCTGAAAGGGACCCTTCAGATCATTGTGTCCAATCCCTGCCATGGAGGCACAATGGAGAATCGGATTCCCTACTTCTGCAGCCAGATACTGTACCTAGATCATTGAGCTATCCAGAAGTTCTATGTAATACACTGCACAGACAAAGGAAGGAAGGAAGGAAGGAAGGAAGGAAGGAAGGAAGGAAGGAAGGAAGGAAGGAAGGAAGGAAGGAAGGAAGGAAGGAAGGAAGGAAGGAAGGAAGGAAGGAAGGAAGGAAGGAAGGAAGGAAGGAAGGAAGGAAGGAAGGAAGGAAGGAAGGAAGGAAGGAAGGAAGGAAGGAAGGAAGGAAGGAAGGAAGGAAGGAAGGAAGGAAGGAGAAATTGGGTCATGAAGTTCATGAAAGGGAAAGATAAAGGTTCCCCTTGACAATAAGGTCCAGTCGTGTCCGACTCTAGGGGCTGGTGCTCATCTTGGTTTGTAAGCCAAAGAGCTGGCATTGTCCGTAGACACTTTCCATGATCATGTGGCTGGTATGTCATGAAGTTACATGATAAACAGCTAAGTGAAATGACCACTGAAATCCTTAGTTGTGAGAAAGAAGGTGCCAAAGTCAGTTCCTTCTGGAGCTGGTAAAATGGTTTTTGCTGTTTCTATGTAGTGGAGACTGGTGAAACTGTTTACCAGCTATGTCACTTTATTATTCAATCTTCAGTGAATTATTTATTAAATCCATCATTAAATAATATTTGGTAATATTTCTTTTTATCCTGCTATCACTTGTCAGTTCTCACAACTCTGCTCTGCATTCAGGCAACAGGATCCTAGTCTTTGCTTTATTTCTGCTTGAAATGCATGAGGCACAAATTTAAAAATCATATTAATAATAAATTAATGATTTTGACTGATTGGCCTGCATTTTTAAAAAACATGGGCAGGTGTAACTAAACCAAATGTATAAGGTTAAACTATCTCTTCCTGTCAGTCAGTATTATTTCAAAGTATGACCATATGCTTATCCCATGAAAGAACATTAGGGGTTTGTTGTGTTTGTTTTTGAGGGGTTGGGACTAAAACTAATACCCTCAATTACAATTAGAGCTGCAGAATAATATCAAAATCTGTTAATAAATTGAATTGAATGCATTTAGAGTGGTGTTTCTTAAAGCATTGAACACACACACACACACACACAGAGAGAGAGAGAGAGAGAGAGAGAGAGAGAGAGAGAGAGAGAGAGAGAGAGAGAGAGAGAAACTCCCAGGTCTGCACACTCATTGGTCTTGCTTATTTGGTCTTCTACAGATGACCACTATGTCCAGCTTTGATCCATATGACTCCACATATCTATTCAATAAGTCTTGCTCAGCCATTCTGGTCCAACCAAGGGAATGGGAGGTTTTGTTAGAAGGCAGATTTCTGCAATCAAATCATATTCAAAAATGTTATATGAATTTCAGGGCCAAATCTCAGTGTAGACCACTGTATCAGTTGATGATTCATTCAATGAAATGAGATACTTTTCCCTCTTCAGTGAGGTGAGCTGTCAACAAATGTACACTGAAAAATTCTTTAATACTCAATTACTGAGTTGAAAGGTCTGTTATATGAATTGGTAGCTAGGGACCTTTTTCAAAGCTGTATTTTTAAATAAAAATTAGCACTTTTATTGTCTATTACAATAATGAGTACTTAGGGACTTCTAAACCGTCAACTAAAACTGTTGCCAATGGAACACATTAAGCCTAATGTTGAAGATTTCTTCATGACAATATTTTAATGGAAATTTTGTGGGTTTTAGACTTAGCAAATTGACTAAGACTTCCAATATTTAATCATGCTTTGAGATGCCTGAAGTTACACTGGATAGAAAGAGACACATTTGCTAAATGTAGTTGCAATTTTTCTTTTGTCCAAACATCCATACATTAAGATCTTGGGCTGCATCCAAAGACAAGCCAGAAAAATAAATTCTGGACAGAATCTGTAGGTTATGCCTAGTGGTTCTGCTCCATCAATGTTCAATAATAAATTGCTACCAGTTAAGAAGACAGCATTGATTTTGCTCATCAAACAGCAGTCACATGACTTAGC
Source organism: Pogona vitticeps (assembly GCF_051106095.1). Lineage (NCBI taxonomy): Eukaryota > Metazoa > Chordata > Lepidosauria > Squamata > Agamidae > Pogona > Pogona vitticeps. The sequence continues at coordinate 182,300,130 of NC_135786.1, forward strand.
ATGTGATTAAAACTTAATAGAATGCTATCCTCTGGAGCTGTTCTGCAAACTATCACACCTCAGATATTTAAAGATTTTACAGAGCACAGACTTAGCACAAGTTGAGAAGTTGTGCAAGAACGTGTGCATGAAAGTGTATGACAGTCCTTGTGTTAATACAGCTGTTGAGGCCACACAAGGCCACACACCTTTTGCAAAAATGAAGAACTGGATTGACTTTGTTTTGGTCATGCAAGAACATTCTGCTACACTGGATATTCATGGAAGAGGCCTGAACAGAAATAAAGAAGCACAGAAAGCCATACTAAGAGCTTTAAATAATGTAACAGCCAAAACTACTGAGGAATTATTCAACGGTGATGACTGAAACCCTCTTAGTGCTTAAGATTTGGGGACAGGTGCCTCTGTCCCACTTTTCTACCTGTTATCCGTCTTGACTCTCGCTTTTGCTGCCTTGCCTCAGGATCTGTGCTCTCCCCTTGGTAAAGAAGCTCCAGCTACAGCAGGCATGACATTTACACAAAGGGCTGACTTTCTGTAAAGATGTCTAGACTGCATATAGGATGATAATAAGGATAGTTAGTTAGCAGGCAAGTGGTGATGGGGATGGAGGTGGGCAGTGGTGGTGGTGGTGGAGCAGAGCAAGGTGGCGGTGGTGGTAGCAACTGCCGTAGTCAGCTGAAGCATAAATTGCAGGGAGGTGGTGGGATATGGTGTGACAGGGATGAAGGAGAGATTGCTGTGAGAGGGCTCTCCAGGGGCCAAGAGTCTTCCAATTTGCCACTCTACGCACCCGACTAGTTGAGGTAGCCACTTTCAAGGGAGAAGGGAGCTTATGCTGTTTCCCGCCTCTCCACATTCAGCCAACAAAATACTGGCCAATATTGTTTTCTCCAGCCTCCAGTGTTTGTTCTTATATCCACATGCCCCATTGTATGCAGTTGGCACTTACTTTGCAGAAGAGATGTATAGAATTATTCTGTTAATACCTTATTTAGAATTGAAGGGTTTCTTTTAAGGAACATGGTTAAAAATTCAGTTCATGAAAAATGTGCTTGAACTGTCTTCCCCCGCAAAGGAATTGCATTGCTTCTTATTTGTACAAAAGTGGGTCGTTCAGAAAGAATACATTTCTATAAATTATGTCTTAACTGAACATATTTACATAGTAATTAAATTTAAACAACTCTACTAATTCGTGGAAGATCAGAGGTCTAAAAGATGAAAGTATGAGACTTTATGTAAGATTTTGTAGTGCTAAGTAACAGTAATGGGCAAATGATAACAGTCACAGACTTGCCTAGAGTTTTTTCAGCTATGTAGAAAATCAAAGCAAACAAATAACAAAGCCAAGTTAAATAGGATAAATAATTTTCTCTTTTTTTACAGATATATCGGTCCATATAGCATCATATGCCTTTCTGGGATTTCCAAAATTGTTGTTTGGAGGGTTCCCATCCAGGGTTCCAGCTAGCCAACCCTGTATTTTCCCAAGTTATCTAATCAAATTTTCCCTCTCTCACCCACTTCTTATTTTTTATTTCCCCCTCCCAGCATTCAGTATTCTATGGTTATCACACCTACTTGTTTCTCACTTTCCTCAATAGTTCTAGGATTTTCCCACTTAAAGCCACCTTGTGCTTTTTACAGATCTTGTCCATAGATTGTGCCATTTTGGTTCCACAAGCATCAACGTCCAGAAATGGGTTCATTGTTTGGGTATAGGTGACAGGACATGAGACAATAGCAACTGTTGTGCTATTTAGAGGAATTTGGAATTATATATTAAGCGCCATTCTGCTCCCATTTGCATTTAGACAAAAAGATTTAGAGACTGGATTTTTGGATTTTGGAAATGTGTTTTGTTTCCCTTTCACTATGATCTGGCATTCTTTGGATGTCTTCTGTGCCAGTATGCCTCTCTCTTTATTCTCTGCCTTGCCTTCTGCATAGATTTATACATTGTAGGTAAGAATAGTGTGGCTGGCTGCTCTGAAGACCTCTTCTGTTGCAGCCTCTTTTTTTCCTGTATCACTTGACCACCTGTTTACTGAAGTTGCAGTGTATCAGTAAACCTGACTTTGAAGTCTGACAAATGCATCAGCAGGATTCATTGGGGTATACTTAAAAATGCCCCACCCAAACACAAAAAGATAATTTATTCCCATCACCAGGACACAGTGTCCTGATTTGCTTTTGAGCCTAAAGCATTCAGCTGGATAGGCTCCCTGGAAGCAATTTTTACATTTGAAAAAGATACATCCCTCCACTAGCCCACAGCTAAGATTGCTGAGTCTCTGTGATGTTTCTCCCCCAGCCCAAAAGAAAGTTTGTGTTAAAAAAGTCCTATTTGGACCCCACAATACTGAATAATTGCCACTCAGTATCTAATATCCCATTCTTAGGAACAGTGCTAGAGTGAGTAGTGGCTCCTCAGCTCCGGAGGTTTCTGATGAGACAGATTATCTAGATCCATTTCAGTCTGGCTTCAGACCTGGTTATAGGACAGAGACAGCTTTGGTCGCCTTGGTAGATGACCTGCACCAGGAACTGGATAGGGGGAGCGTGTCTATTGCGATCCCCTCTGAAGTCCCTATCCCCCCTAGACCTTCATGAGGTTCTTGCTATTCTTTCTTCTTCGCTGCCACCAGATATTAATGCTTTAATATCAATTAAGTATTGAGATGCGTGTGCTGTCAGAACATAAGTCTTTTATTTAATCAGGGAAGTTAATAATCAATAGATACTCATGGGGCAGATTACAGGTTGCCAGTCACTTATATTTGAATCGGTTAAGCTATTGCTTCAAATATCTTTTAACCCTCTGCTTCAATCTACACTCTTACAGTTCTATAACTCATTCTTCTATCACTTTTAAGCCTCACACAGTCTCAGTCTCTCTCTCTCTCTCTCTCCCTCAGACTTCATCCACCAGCCTTATTATTGTCCTCCCTCCCCCCTTGGATCCGCCTTCCATTCACTCATTGGCTCCTGCGTCAATGTTCTGTGGTGACGGGCAGGTGAGGCCAGGGCTGTTCACTACAGTGTCCCTTTTGGTTCTGCCGGACCTCTCAGCGGCTTTCGATATTATTGATCACAGTATCCTCCTAACCCACCTGTCTGGAATGGGATTTGGGGGCACTGTTTTATAGTGGCTCCAGTCCTTCAGACTTTGGAACTCCCTTCACCAGGAGGCCAGATTGGCCCCATCTTTGCTGTCTTTCCGCAAATAGGCAAGAAGACGTTTCTCTTCAAAGAAGTCTTCCTTCAGTAACTGGCTACATGTGTGAGATTTTTTTAAAAAAACATGGATTGTTACACATCACTGTTTTAACTGGATTCTTAGTACTATTTGTGTTTTCCATTTTTCTATTTTGCATTTCTCAGAGAGGCATTTTTTAAAATTGTATACTTATTGTTCTTAGCTTTAATACTGCCTTTTAACAATGTAAGGTGCCTCTTTACTTATTGCTCTTAGCTTTAAATAGTATATTTTAATGATGTTAACAACCATTGTATAACCAATGTTATCAGCATTAAATATTGTCTTTTAATGTTGTAAGCCGCCTTGGGTCCTTTTCAAGGAGAAAGGCGGGGTAAAAATAAATAAATAAATAAATAAATAAATAAATAAATAAATAAATAAATAAATAAATAAATAAACAAATAAATAAACAAATAAATAAACAAATAAATAAACAAATAAATAAACAAATAAATAAATAAATACTTTCCATGATCCCTTCCCACATTCTCTCCTGATTTTCTCTCTACACTCCCTCAGAATCTGCAACCACTGGAGATTGTTCTCTCTTGGCTAAAATGAGCTTGCCAAAAAGATTGTGTGTCTTACAGCTAGGCCAGAAAAGTGTGCATCAGTTCTTAAAGGGCAAAGATGGATTGTTCTAAGTAGCAACCCTTGTGGAAGCAGAATTTTTTTCTGATACAAACCACGCCCTCAATTATCCATATACCATATATATGTGGTATATATGCCAGTGGTGTGGATGGGCCCACAATCTGAACACCTCACACAAGCAGACTTAGCATTCACATCTGGCATGAAATTGTTGTACCGGGAGGATCTGGTACAACAATTTTTCTGCCCTAACCATGAAGAGGTGGTCCCCAGTCTGAGGAAGTGGGACTTTCTCCATGAAAGCTTGCAATTTGTTTAATTTGTTAGTGGTTTTTTTTAAAAAAAGTATCACCCTGCTCTTGAATTTGTGCAGTCCAAAGGACCACACTTCCTTTTCCTAATTCTTTTCCTAAAATGGCCAGAATAGACTCCTGAAGCCAGAAGCAATTACCTCAAATCCAAAACTTTTGTGGTGGTGTGTGCATCCTCACCCGGCTGCTGCTGCCACTCCTACTGCTGCCGCCACCTGTGTCATCCAGCGGATCGGTCTGACAGGGTGGCGGTGGCAGGGAGATCAAAAAGAGATGGGAAGGAGGACAAGATGGAAAGATGCAAGGAAGGGTGCAAGGGTGTGGGGACAGGTGCATGAAGGGGGGGGAGGCTCAGTGAAGGGGTGGGGAATGGGTGAGAGGGCAAGCAGGAGGGCAGGAGAGAGAACGGAAGAGAGGGGCAGACAAGAGGGAAAGGGGTGAGTGTTTTTTGGGGGGAGCAAGGCTTTTATTGTTTATTACATTCTTGCTATCTGGAAGCAGGATTTTTTTAAAAAAGCAGATGGAGGGTTCACATATATGGAACTGATTCCAGTGAATAAATTCCACACTCACCTCAAAATAAACAGACCTGTAGCAGGGGAGCATAAAAACTCACTGTGCAAGCATAATGCTCCCTGTGTGCCTATACAACTTGTGTGTATGCTAAAATTTAATTTTTTTTAAAAAAAAAAGGTTATCTGGTACAACTTTATTTTTGTTGTTGTTGTTTTATCAGTAGGATTTCCCCCCCCCCCTCGAAGGAAAAAAATAGTACTCTTTATCCTACTCTCACCCCAAGGGAAGAAACCTCAGGTGGCCTGAAAATTCTGCATAATTGTGTCTTGTCGAGCTGAGACAGCTTGTCACATACAGCACTGATGGTACCTGTCTGTCATGGGTTTGGAGGGAAAGTTCCATCCTATGGGGAGTGGAAGGCGGGACATCAGGGGGGAGGAGCTGTACTGTATATATATTTGGAGCTGATGTGGAGAGAAGGAGTTGGAGTCTGTGTGTCAGACTGGGTACAACTGTTTGTCAGTTAGTACATACCTGATAGGTTCGGGTTTCTATCTAGGTAGCCAGAACTGATAGGTTCAGGGTCTGTGCGTTACCTTAAAGTGTTCAGTGGGAACCAATCTGTTGTATGTGTGTGATTAGGACTATGCCACGTTCCAGTTTCCTATTTACCTGATTCTTTTATTTACCCTGTGTGTTGTTTCAATAAACCTTGTTCTTTTATTTATTAAAATCCATTCCTGGTCTGTGTGACTCCTTACAGGGAATGGTTGGTGGCAGCATAACTACAGGGTGGGATACTCCAGTAGCTCTGGGGTTGCTACATTGATTGGTGTCCAGCGTGTGGGATACGACTGGTCCAGTTGTCCAGTGGTCCAGCAAAGCCTTGGCAAGTGTGCCCAGAGCAAGGGGGGTCTAGTCAGGGAAGATCTGAGGGCGCGTAGGTAATCTTCTAGGCTTACCTCACGGGGAGGTAGGCTAGTGGAAGAACGTGCAAACTCAGATTGGGGGGACTAGATTAGGGAGCTCTGAGGCAACCCGTTTTGGCGGGAAAGGGCTGAGGCAAAGCTGCGTGAAGTGACAGTGATCTAGCCTGTCTGCTGAGAGGCCTAGCAGAGGGGGTGGATTCTACCTGGCAACAGTTGCAAGTTGGTGCTGAAGGAACAGCAGCAGTCTATAGAAGGCTGTTTCTGAGGCAAAAGGAAAAAAGTCGTCGTTTTATTCTGAGGCGTGACTTTTGAAAGCAGCCTATTCTGGGGGGATTATGCCCTTGACTCGAAGCCAAATGGCAGAAATGGGGGAAGTGAGAGAACCACAGGGAGACCAAGGTTCTGAGGAGGAATTTGGCTCAGTGCAGGAAGAGAGCACAGGAGAACTGACCTCAGAACTCAGAAAAATGCTCCTAGCCCAACAGCATGAACTGAGGGTGAGGGAAATGTAGGAAAAGGAAAGGGAGAAGCAAAGACAATTTGAAATGGAAAGAGAGAGAGAGAGAATGGAAAGAGGAGAAAGATTAGAGAGAGAAAGAATGGCGTTTGAAAGGGAAGAGAAACAGAGACAGTTGAAGTTAGAAAGAATGGCGTTTGAAAAGGAAGAGAAACAGAGACAGTTGGAGTTAGAAAAAATGGCGTTTGAGCTGAAGAAGCTGGAGATGATGAGTGGAAATAGGAATAACAATAATAATGACGGGAACCCAGGGAATGGGGAAGGCAGCCTGTCTAAAACTGACCTGAAGAAATTCCCGGTGTACCACAAGGGAGATTGCCCTGAGGTGTTCTTTTCCCTCGTGGAAAGAGCGTTTGTGGACTTCTCAGTAAGGGAAACTGAGAAGATGACTATTATGCGATCTTTGATCAGTGGCAGCCTGGCAGAAGTCTATGCAGAGATGCCAGTGGAACTGCTGAAGGACTTCGCTGAGTTTAAAAAACTGGTGTTTGCCCGGCATGGGATAAATGCTGAACAGCTGAGGCAAAGATTCAGGTCACTCACAAAAAAACCAGAGCAGACTTTTACCCAAGTGGGGGCCCAACTGGTGAGGTTGCTAGAGAAATGGCTGTCTCAGGAGGGGACAGAGACCTTCCAGCAGCTCAAAGACCTGATAGCGCTGGAACAATTTTATTCAGTCCTGCATGGGGAACTAAAGTTCCATGTGAGGGAGAGGAAACCTAAATCGGTGACAGAAGCGGCAGAGATCGCAGATTTTATTTCCCAAATAAGGAAGCCCTTAGGTGCTGAGGGGAAAACTGTGGGTAAGCCCAAAGAAACCTACAGCAGGTACTCTCAGGGACCAGGGAAAAACCAGCAAGGGGGAGGGGCCCATGTTGAAGGGAAGCCCTCAGACATGAAACCACCAAGACCTCAGATTTTGGAGGGAAAACCAAAACCAGATGAGAAAGACTCCAAGTACAGCAGAAAATGTTATTTCTGTCAAGGAAAGGGCCATCTAATCTCAGAGTGTGAGAAATTAAAGCAGCTAAAGGGAAATTTGCCTCATGATTTGAGTGGAACCAAGCCAAAAGCTGTGTTCTGTGTCCAGACAGAGCAAAGCTCCTTGCCATTGAGGGAGCCTGTTACCATGGCTACTCACTCTGGACCAATTACATCTGCTGATCAGGCTGGGGAAAATGGTCCTCTTGTGGAGGTCAAGCGCTGCTTACTAGTGAGGACAGATTCGCAATTGTTTGAGACCGCAGGGGTGGACGTAGGAATACTTGACCATCAGTATAGGGGGCTAAGGGATACTTGTTCCCAGGTGACCCTGTGCCATCCAGACATTATTCCTAGAAAGTATATAATCCCAAATGAGAGCCTGAAGGTGGCAGGGATTGAGGGGCAGGTGATCTCACTGCCAGTAGCTGAGGTACCTGTGAGCTTTCAAGGCTGGAGGGGAGTTTGGCGTCTAGCGGTTTCATCGACTCTGCCAGCAGCCGTGCTCGTGGGAAATGACCTGGCTGAACATGTGAAATGGGTGCTAGTGATTACACGCTCACAAGCTACCACGGGGACAGTCCAGGGGGGTACTGAAGAGCCCGAGGTTGAAGCAGATGAGGGTAGTCCCGAAGCCGTGGCAGAAACCTTAGCCACGGACAGCAAATTTGGCCAAGAGCAAAAGGCAGACGCCACTCTCCGAAAGTGTTTTGAAAAGGTGACAGACACCCAGCTAACACCTGAAACCCCAGCGAGATTTCGCGAGGAAAAGGGAATTTTATATAGAGAGACCCTGATGAATATCTCAAAAGGGGGAGATGGGATCAGAAGTCAGCTAGTGGTACCTGAAAAGTATCGCCCCATGATCTTACAAAGGGGGCACTCTGACATGTTTGCTGCGCACTTAGGGGTGAACAAAACACAGCAGAGAATCACACAAAATTTTTACTGGCCTGAAATAGGGAAGCAGATCAAGGAGTTCTGTAAACAATGTGATGTGTGTCAGAGGCAGGGGAATAACCGTGACAGGACCAAAGCGAAGTTGTGCCCTTTGCCTGTGATCGACACCCCGTTCAAATGTATAGGAGTGGATATTGTGGGACCTTTGCCCAAGGCCACAAAGAGGGGGAAACGGTTCATTCTCACCATTGTGGACCATGCCACGAGGTACCCTGAAGCCATACCCTTGACTAATATCGAAACTAACACAGTGGCAGATGCCTTGGTGGGGTATATGTCCAGGATGGGATTTGCCTCAGAAATAATCACAGATTTGGGCACATCGTTTACATCAAAGCTCATGAAACGGTTATGGCAAATCTGTGGAATTAAACACAAGGAAACCACTGCCTATCACCCCGAAAGTAATGGGTTAACGGAGAAGTTCAATGGGACTCTGATGCGCATGATTAGGGCTTACTTGGCAGAGAATCCAAACAATTGGGACCAGAAGCTGCAATCCCTTTTGTTTGCTTATCGATCAGTGCCCCAAGCCAGTACCGGGTTAAGTCCGTTTGAACTTTTGTTTGGGAGAAAAGTAAAAGGTCCACTTGATTTAATCAAACAAAATTGGGAGCAGATCACCCAGGATGACCCACAAGATGTTGTGACGTATATAGACACTTTAATGAATGACCTGAAGAGAAACCTAGAGCTAACAGCAGCAGAAAACCTACAAGCTCAGAAGGTCAGACAGAAAACCTGGTATGACCAGAAAGCCAGGGAGAGGCACTTTAACCCAGGGGAGGAAGTGCTTTGGCTTAGGCCCTGCAAAGAGAACAAACTGCAGCTCAAATGGGCAGGACCATACAGGGTCATTTCCAAGATGTCGGATCTGAACTACCTTATAGAACAGGAGGAACACCAAGCACGGAGGGTGGTACATGTGAATGCCCTGAAACCCTACTACAGAGGGGAACAGAGGGTTTTATTTGCCATAAAAGCAGCTGAGAGTGAGGAAGCTGAATTACCCTTCTGGGAGGGTAGAGGGGAAGTGAAATACAACCCAGATGAGGTGAAGATCAGTCCTGCACTCACCCAAGACCAGCAGCAAGAACTAAAAGTGCTGCTCACGAAATATCATAAGGTTTTTACAAATAAGCCGGGGATAGTGAAGGGAGTGATGCATCGGATCCACACAGGGGATGCACCCCCACAAGCAGTATCCCCATACCGAGTGACGGGACCCTATAGGGACAAGGTGCGGAAGGAGCTGGACGAGATGCTTAGGGAGAACATAATCGTCCCCTCTTCTAGTCCTTGGTCCTCTCCGATAGTCCTGGTGGACAAGCCTGATGGGAGCATTAGGTTTTGTGTAGATTACCGGAAATTAAACCGCGTAACCACTCCTGATGCCTACCCAATGCCCAGGCTAGACAACCTGATTGAAACCATAGGGGGTTGTCGGTTCATTTCATCGTTGGACCTAGTAAAGGGTTACTGGCAATTAAGGATTGATCCCAGGGATCAGGAAAAGACCGCATTTTGCAGCCCTTTCGGTCTATATGAGTTTAGAGTCCTTAGTTTTGGTCTCAGAAATGCACCAGCCACATTCCAAAGGCTGATGGACCAGACCTTAGCAGGGCTCAGTGACTTTACTGTGGCCTACATTGACGATATAGGGATCTTCAGCAATACCTGGGAAGATCACCTGAAACACCTGGAGATAGTGCTGCAAAGGTTAAGTGCAGCAGGGCTAACAGTAAAGGCAAGCAAGTGTCAGCTGGGTAGCCCAGAAATAAAATACTTGGGTCACATAGTAGGGGGAGGAGTGATCAAACCCCTAGAGGCCAAGATAGAAGCCGTTCGTGATTGGCCCAGACCCAACACCAAGAAAAAAGTCAAATCATTTCTTGGGTTGGTGGGCTACTACAGAAAGTTCATCCCGAGGTTTAGCGAGATGGCGACTCCGCTGACCGATCTGACGCGGAAGAAGACTGATGACTGCATCCCGTGGACTAGCGACTGTGAGGAGGCGTTCCAGAGGTTGAAGCAGGCGCTCATCCATTATCCAGTGCTGCGTGCTCCCGACTTCGACCGGGAGTTCATCATCTACACCGATGCGTCTAACAGCGGGGTAGGAGCAGTTCTTTGCCAGGAGGATGAAAATGGTGACCAGCATCCAGTGTCCTACCTGAGTAGGAAACTCCAGAAAGGTGAGAGACATTTGGCAACCGTGGAAAAGGAGTGCCTGGCCATAGTATACGCGATTCAGAAGGCCAAACCTTACATCTGGGGAAGACATTTTGTTCTGTGCACTGACCACTCACCACTGCAGTGGTTAAAGACAATGAAAACCCATAATAGTAAACTTATGAGGTGGGCTTTAAACCTGCAAGATTTTGACTTTGAAGTGAAGGTGGTCAGAGGGTCAATGAACTGTGTTGCTGACGCCTTGTCCAGAAGACCCGACGAGTGAAGACGGCGAAGAAACCATGGACTATGTATATTTTGGTAACCAAAAGTTAAATGTACCTGTTTGTTGAACAGGCTTGGTTTGTATTAATAAAGGTAACTTAATGTATTGCAAATATTAATGTTTATATGCATAAGTGATATGTTTGACCTAGAGTGAGTAAGTATGGGTTATGGGATTGTATGATATTGTATAACTGTTTTGTGTTTTGATCCTGGTTGTTTTTTTGGAGAAAAGCACTTTAGCTTTTCCCCCGCAAAACAACTTATAAAGAGGGGAGGTGTCACATACAGCATTGATGGTACCTGTCTGTCATGGGTTTGGAGGGAAAGTTCCATCCTATGGGGAGTGGAAGGCGGGACATCAGGGGGGAGGAGCTGTACTGTATATATATTTGGAGCTGATGTGGAGAGAAGGAGTTGGAGTCTGTGTGTCAGACTGGGTACAACTGTTTGTCAGTTAGTACATACCTGATAGGTTCGGGTTTCTATCTAGGTAGCCAGAACTGATAGGTTCAGAGTCTGTGCGTTACCTTAAAGTGTTCAGTGGGAACCAATCTGTTGTATGTGTGTGATTAGGACTATGCCACGTTCCAGTTTCCTATTTACCTGATTCTTTTATTTACCCTGTGTGTTGTTTCAATAAACCTTGTTCTTTTATTTATTAAAATCCATTCCTGGTCTGTGTGACTCCTTACAGGGAATGGTTGGTGGCAGCATAACTACAGGGTGGTATACTCCAGTAGGTCTGGGGTTGCCACACAGCTTAAGAAAAACAAGCAATTTTATGAGCATTCTTCACATCCCTAGAACCCAGCTGAGGAACCCTGACTTTGCCTCTATGAGCACTGGCTAGGAAGAAGGCAGCCCCTCACTGACCCATAATGATGAATTTCCCCTGGCTGTATTTATGACAGTTTTCCCAGCAAAAATATATTTTTAAAAATTAACCAAGTGCTGTTTTGCAATATATAAGATGAATGCGCACATATGTTCAAAAGACAACTAATTATTTAAAGTGCATTTTCTGTGTCCAGCATGGCTAGACACAGCAAACAGCAGACTTTATAAAGCTGTTAATCTGCACTCAAAAACCGTGACTTGTTTTTTTTTTTTTCTGGTTTGAGATTAGCTTTCTCTACATCAGTTGCATGTAGAATAGGTTAAGTAATTGGATATTCTTCATTGTTCGAAGCTCCCTAGGCACCAACATGCTGTTATTAGATCAAAGCTTATCTTGTCTCTGTCTTTTCTCAAGGCTGACTTTTACAGCAGGATCATCTGAGCTACTCTGCCATAGGGTACAGAGCCAAGGGGCAAACTATTGCTCTCATGCTAGGATCTTTGAGCAGCAATTACCAGGCTCTTTCTTTTCCATCTTATCTCCCTCCATCTTTGGAAAGTCCTTGCATAGATAGCTCTCCCTGGGGTGCAGAATTGTTGCTTATATGATTCTGTATTGGAATAGCAAAGTGTACCAAGCTGTGCTCTGAATTGCCTCTCAAGGCACAGTAAAATCACATGTCAAATATACTATCAGGACCAGACAAAAATGGGGTCCATATGATATCAGGATCATTCTGCAAGCACTTTCCACACTCATCCTTGGGTCTCTCCAGCATTCTTCTTTATCCATTGCCTGTTGGGCAGCAATTCCAAAGGACATTTGATAGCAGTGAATGGGGCTGAGCAGCTGGAACAAGTTTAGCCCAAGCCAGGGGCCAGTCTTTCTTTGGTACATTTAACAACTGCCAGCCAGCAGCTTGCATTGAAAAGCAGGGCACTATGGAGCAAGCCACTGGAAGTGTTATCATAACCCATAATTTATTATCTATTCATTTAAAATATTTTTACCCCACCTTTCTCTGAATAGGATCCAAGGCAGATGACACTATTAAATACTGAACATTATAAAAGCTAAACAGAGTAAATTATTATAGCATTAAAAAAGAATTAAACAAACATACTAACTCACATATACTGTAAAAGCAATATGGAAAAAAAACTGTCTAACCCAAACCCTAAAACAGTCTTGTTTAAACCTTTGCCCTCCCTCTGACAGTCAATCACTAAAAGAAAGCTACCTGAAGAGATAACCCATAATGGAGATGTAACTGTTGCATGTTGTTAAGGCAGTCACTCTAAGATAGCTGTTTCTAGACATACAGCCAACAACAGTGAGAGGGCAAATACATACCAACTAGTTCATAACGCAGTCATATGTTCAGCCAAAGTATGTAACAAAATTTCTAGTTCTGGAATTAGATATCATAGAGAAACTCTCAAGTACAATGTGAAAATGCTAAACTGTATGGCCAGACCCTACTCTTTATTCATCCTTAGGCTAGGTTTGTTGTTTAGTTGTTTAGTCGTGTCCGACTCATCATGTGCCCATGGAGCACGCCAGGCTGTGCTGTCTTCCACTGCCTAAGTTTACTAAGTTTGCTAAGTAAACTTAGTAAACTTAGTAAACTTAGTTCACCTAAGTTTACTAAGGCTAAGTTTACTACAGGGCAAAAACAAACTAAAGATATTGATAGGAATTGTGTTTTCACCTCTTTCTACTCTAGAGTTAGCATGGGTGAACCACTGTGGTGCAGTGGTTACAGTATCAGGACTCAGTATGAGGACTCAGAAAACCTGGGCTCAAAGACCCACTCACCCATGGAAAGTCACTGTATCATATCAATAGTAAACTGCTCACCTACTTCAAAACCCTATAAGCGTTACCGTAAATTGGAAGTGACTTGGCAGTACATAACAATATTGCTTAGCAGTCTAGCATTTCAGTGGTCTTATGTTCTCCAATGGCCTGGTGTCTCCTCTTTCTGCCATCATTGGGTCATTATCCTCTGTGTTCAAGCTGCTGAAGGACTCCTAGGTCATGGAAATGGGGATGGTCATTGATCTGTTGTTTCCTCACAAATTCAATGTGGCTCTGTGTCCAGTGACTGTACTACAATTTCATATAGATACTGATCTATTAGAGCTAACATTTGACAGTGGAACAAGATTTTTTTTAGTTAATGTCTTCCCTTTGCACTATTGATATAAAAACATGTGTTGTTTACATGTGACTGTCCACCTTATTAATCGCCCTTTCAGCTTGTTGGTAGAAGATTTTTTTCTCCTTCTGTCTGTCAATGTGGAAGCTGGGGAAAATTTTTGAATCTGTCCTAACTTTCGCTGCCATTGTAGGGCTCTTGCGCATTATTAACTGAGGCAAATACAAAAAGTTCAGTTCTTGTGAACATTAGGAGCAAATGATTTTTGCAACCTTGGGTTTCTCTGGCAGTGCTGAGCAAATGCACAGTATGCTGTGTCATTATTGATAGCAGCTCAAGAAGCAAGTCCTTTTAATATATGTTATGAAACACTCAATTCAGCCAAAGTATCTCAAGGTTTTCAGGCACTATAATGATAATGATTCAGAAGGCTGCTGGTACATCAGTCAAGTTCTCTTTGTTGAACAAAATGGGAGAGGGAAAAATATATCATGAAAAAGAGACTAGTCTTAAAATATGGAATGGAAGAGCTATAAATGAATCCAAGGCCATATAAAAAAAAATCTAACCAGAGTATCACATGCTATAGCTAAGTCCCATCTCTATGCTAAACTGGTACAACATAGCATTTTGAGAGATATTGCCAGGGCCAACACAAAGGCCCCTTGCAATGTTTTTTCCCCTTAATATATATATTTTAAATTCAGCCCTATTTCAGACATACAATTAAATCATTTCACCTTGCATTAGTATTCTTATGGTTGGCTTTGTGCCAATTTAAAAACTTGCCATTGCATTTGTCCAAGGGCATGAGGGCTTCAGCATCAACAGCCATTGTCTAGTCATGGGCTGATGAAGTCCCCCCAACCCTAGCTTGACTTACCTAAAGATTCAAGTCATTCTCACAGGCAGTTCCTTTGCTCATGCTGGATAGAATTCCACATTGGAGAGTCTCATGACCTTCATAAGCAGTGAGTAGAAGCTTGGGTACAACTTTTAACACTCTGTTGTCCTTTGCTTTCTGTACCTCCCACAATAATTTCAATACTGTGACTTTCTTTCATACTGTTTTAGGACCATGTTGCATACTAATCACAATGCACACAGCATTTTGCAGACAGAGGAGGAAAGAACAAAAATCATTGCTACCATCTGAATACAATGTGATATGGAAATTCTAAGGAGTAAGAACTGATACAGTCACAAGTAAAATGGTTTCTAATCACCCATTCTCTTGAACGTGGTATATTGCCTTTTGTTCCCTTATCTGTATATCCAATGCTGCATTTTTCTCATTTCTCAGAATGTTATCTTCTTTATGTTCAATATGACTTTTGATGTGAAATATGCAACATTAAAGTCAATTTAAATAAGATACATATTTTCTGTGCAGTGTGTTTCTGGCCCAGAATTATGTAACAGTACACATTGACAGCAACTGTTTCTTTAAGGCAGCAATGGGCAAAAGCAGCTTGTGGGCCGCAAGCAACTTGCCAGACATTTCTGCAGGGCTCTTGATCCTTGCCAACCTCCAGTTCCACCCACTGATGCTGCTGCCAAATTTGCCATTGTGGTGCTGAAAACTAAGCTAGTGCTCTGGGCAGATTGCCGAGATCTGGACTGGCTCTATTTTAATATGCAGGAAATATACTCAACCAATGTATTAAAAAAGATGCAGGCCAAAATCTTTGTATAATAAATTGCACTTTAGCAGAGTAAATTAAAGTAAGCCCATTTGAATCAATGGAAATTACAAAAGAGTTTATGTGAGACAAAAGGTGAGTCGGAATTCCCATTTGCTGGAGCACCATCCCTTCTCATCAAGGAGACAGAGGATGGAGGGAAAGGAGAATCCCAATCGACTCCTGTGAAAATACCTGAAGAGCCTCTACAGAGTGCAGAAATAGAGGAAGTAGAAGAAGAGTTGAGGAGAATGGAAATAAAGGAGGAGCCGTTAGAAAAGGTGAGAGAACAAAGTAAAAAGAGGGAGGAGATTGAAGCAGGGATAGGAGAAGTGAGAAGGAGGAGAGAGCAGTTACCTCCAGGTTGGAAATGGATCTGGTTGCAAGATCCATGGACCCAGATATGGGAGAGGCTGAGAGTACCTAGAGAAGAGGCAGATTACAGATTATGGTCAGTGATACCCCCTTGACCCTCTTATTGGGGAGAGGTGGAAGCAAGAGAGTGGAGGAGGAAGTTGAGAGAGGAGAAAGAATGAGTAGCAAGGGAAAGGAGAGAAAGAATTGAATGGTGAGCATGGGAGATGAGGAGGCTGGCAGAGTGAGAACAGATTGGGAGACCATGGAACCCCAGAGAGGTACCCAGTGGGATGATCCCAATGAAGACAAGGCTGTGCCCTTCTTACCTTTATTGATGGGGAAGACCCTGAAGGAATGGATGTTACCCAAGTTACAAGGACCCCGAAATACCAGTTATAACAACCCTTTTGTATTATACAGTTGGAAACCCCTTCTTGACCATTGGAGGAAGGAGACAAGGAGTGCTCACAAGTTCAGGACATTTGTTTATTTCATTCTTCAAAAAAATGTTCCACAGTTTCCACTGCAACCTATGTCTCTGATATTATTGGTGAAAAGAAGTATCTTACAATCAGTCCAGACAGTGATGGGGATGACAGGACTTACGACGACAATACTAAGACAGACTACAAAAAATGGGACTGCACGAGGACCCAGCTGCATTTCTCAACACATTTGAGAGATTAGCACTAGCAGCCCAATGGCCAAAGGAACATTGGGCACTGATTCTGATGCCATACTTAACAAGAGTGCCACAAGAAATTGTAGATACACTAGATCCAATGGAAGCAGGAGACTATGAAAGATCAAAACAGAAATAATGAATACATTAAACCTGAATGAAGAATCATACCGAAGATGATTCAGAGACTTATGCTTACGACGAGGAATACATCCGAGAATACTGGCACAAAAGATGAGAGTCAGTGCCACCAGATGGGTACAACCTAAGGGAAAGACAGCAGACCAAATACTAGAGATTGTCATTATGGAACAGTTAATTTCCGTGCTAGGGACCAGGCCAAGAAACTGGGTAATGAAAAACAAACCCACCACAATAGAGGCCGCTGTAACTTTGTTAGAAGACTACTTAAGAGCAGAAGAGCCGTGGTTCAACAAAGGAGTGATGCAGTTGGAAAAGCAAAGAGGAAGAGAAACGATGGCTGACACAACAGGGAGCACGAGTGTGTGAGGACCCATTCCTCAGGGATACTGGAAGAATAGACCTGATTGGATAGAATTCATCATTCTGACAGGCAGCTGAAGCCCGAGACCAACAATCACCACTAAGCTGAGTCAGAATCGTCAACCCACCACCTGGTCGATTCCAAGGGAACGTTTGATGGCCTATGTAGCGGGCCACTCTGAAGCCTCTGCCAACTCAGGCCTCCAGGAGTGCTCACTACTCTTCTTCAACTGCTGCCACCACTTATATTTAATATTCAAAAAGGACAAGTGTTTCTTCCAAAACAAAACTTGTTTATTGGAATAACAAAATTAAATAAGTAAATCACAGGTAGTAAATCAAGTTGTAAATCACTGTTTCTCATTCATTAAATCACACAGACTTTTCCTCACTGACTATTTTGGCTCACAGGCCTACTAACATGCCAATCACTAACTCTCAATCTATCAATCTATCAATCTCTCCATCTCCCCTTTCACACCCCACACACCCCCTTTTATATTTCAGCTCCTCCCCCTTCTGCACCACCCTCCCTCCCCTCATTAGCTGATGTTCCACTGCCCAGCTGTGACGGACAGGTGAGAGCAGGGCTGTATGTTACAGCCTGTTATGGATCTGGGCAATTTGGCCACATCAACAAGTATTGCCTCACAGAAGAATGCACATGGGCAAACATATATGCACTTACAGCTAAGATAGTAGCTTCTACTACCCGGGATGGGTAGTAGAAGCTACATCATAGGCATCCTTCAATCTTGAGAGACTATGGTAACATGCTCTGTATGGAGGACTTCAATGCTGTATGTGAAGCTGGGGCGTCCTCTCCAGAGCATAAAGCCTGGGTAAAATAATATGGAGGATAGGCTGTTACCCAAGCAGCAAATCCCCCCTCTCCAGATCACTGAAATAGTCCAATGGAAAGGCAAGAGCCAATACAACTGGTTCCAGCGATGTTGCAGGAGTTACCAGAACAACACTAACTGCCTCCGGGACGTCGACTCCAGATTTTGCCTTGAGGTTAACTCCTGAAGCCTTTTGCATCAGTGGATATAGCCACAAGGCAGTGGAGGTTTGGAATCAGAGTTTTCCTTCTCCTTTTAGGAGGTTTTTCCCCTCACAGTCTATAAACATAAAAATAACTACAAGTACTCTCACAAAGCCAAGAGCAACTAGATTCAGCTCGAGGTAGGTTGGTCCTGATTTGTATGGCAGAAATCTGAATACAGATAAGGTCTGTTGATATTCATACACCCAAATTTAATAATAATCATCATGTGCCATCAAGTCAATAATGACTTATGGCTACTCTTTTCAGGGTTTTCCAGATAAACAATACTCAGAAGTAGTTTATCACTCTCTTCTTCTGGAGGTATCCTGAGATTGTGCAGTTTGCCCAAGGCCATACAGGCCCGCTCTTCTCCCTGGAGGCATGCCCTGGAGACAGAATCACACTCCCAACTCCTGGCTCTGGGGCCAGATATCTAAACCACAGAGATATCCAGCCAGCACCACTATTTACCACTATAAAAATGCACTTCATTCCAATAGCTGAATGTTCAGTTATTTCTTTATAAAGTAAGTGAAGTCATTTATTTTGCATATAAATAAAATGTGTGAGCATACACCAGGACATGTCATTATTTTTCTCCGGTTATTATAACCTTTTATTATTCTCCCTCCCTCTCACTGTTCCATATTTCTGTTATTTGGTTCAAACAAGAAAATAAAAGGATTTCAATTCTCATGGAAGCTCTCTTTGTGTTTTGAACTACCAAGAAAGCTTATTTTGGTGCTAATTTAAATAAATCGTCTAGTACTGAGACTATAGAACAAATACTGTAGATAATAAAATCTGTCTGCTCAGCAAGTGTAATGTTCACTAGTAAATCCCTCTTGGGATTCTTATGTGATTATTGTAGTGATGGAGAAAGGTGATGAAGAAAGACCCTTAGCAATTTTAACCCAATAGAAAGCTCACTTTTACATTGCCACTCTCAAGGAGTAGATTGCCAAATATCTTTTTCATTTTAAATGATGAATGAGCCATCAGCTACAGCTCTAGTGTTCAAATTAGGCTTATCAGCAGAGCTATCCTCCTTTTCCAACTCATAGTGACAGCCAATGCTACATTAATCTGTAATAAGAAATAGAAGACAGTACTTTTGGATTCTTTAAGTGTCCGTTTAATGCTTCTTGACTGAGCTTTTGCTTGATAAAGTTGGGGAAGAAGGATAATGGCAGTAACAGGGAGATGTGAAGACAAATGAAACTACTATCCTGCTGAATCACATATAGTAAAAATTTGATACTATCTATTTTGCCTGACAGCAATTCTTCCGACAGAGGTTTTCCTAAAATTCTGCTTCTACAGTAGCTGTTACATAAGACCATGTTAACCTGCGGACTACTGCATTTAAAAGATGAGCACAACTACATATCGTCTAAATCAGAGGTGGACTACTGCTGAAGATCCAGGAGATACACAAGTCCACAACTGAACCTCAGAGAGCCACATCTACATCTATGTCTACCACACCCCCTAAAAAAAAAACAACACACAAAAGTCCCTTCACATCCTGTGGCTGGGATGATGGAGAATGACACTGTTTGTTTTCCCCTCTAAAGAGGTTTAGGGATTTCCCACCCTAAACCCCTTTGAGTTGTTTCAACTTCAAGAGGGGCACTTTTTTTTTCAAAATTAAAAATGATTAGAAACTCCCAGCCTAAAAAGATCTTGTGGGATTCCAGAAATCCAGTGAAATTCCCCCATGCCTCCTGGGGGAAAAGAGAGGGCTTTGTGGGTTTTTAAAATGTTCAGGTTTGGAGATTGGGGCATTTTGCCCCACTCTAAATGCTGCACAACTTGTCTCCTTGCAGTGATGCTAAGGTGAAGTGTGCATGAAGTATCCCTCCAAATTTTGTCAGCCTGCAACTCCCACCAGCCCTAGCTGACAAAGCTAATAATGATGAATGCTGGAGACCATGCTCAAACAACATCTGGGGGGCCACACTTTGGTCACCACTGTGCTTAGGAAACAATCAATGTCACTGCTTAAAGAACTGTTGTCTTGGCATCCACTCTATACAGACAGACCTTCCCAAGACCACTGCAACCAGATTTCTTTTTTAAAAAAAACATTTTTTATTAATTTTCCAATCTGTCTACATTGTTTGTGCTTATCAGACATCGTGTTACATACTTGCTTACAATTACTTGTTTTTTTACATCTCAGTGTCTTCTCGATTATCCCCCCAAATTCTGACCTTCTTTCAAACCATTCATATACAGATTTTAGTATATAGTATAGCTACTATCATAATATTACTCTCATATTATATAAAGTTCTCAAGATCTTCTAATAACATTCTTATTGAAAGTGGTTCCAGATCCATGACCCAGCTTTATATCTAGTTTAGTCTGCCTAAAATAAAAAGTTACCATATTACATCTTTACCCTGATTCAGGCTCCCTTATTTCAATTTAGTTCTCCTTTTAATATATAGAATATACCCTTTTACAGATCCAAATGATAAATATAAACATGTTTCCAATATTAAGGGGCCCTTCCTTGTTTTCCCTTTTTTCATCTTTCTAAGTAATTCCCTCTCTGGTTCCTCTTTTTTCATTCCCTGCTATATCTCTAAACACGCTGTCATCTTTCATGTCCTCTAAAACCATTTTGTACTGTAGATCTGATTTATGTCCATTTTTTGTACTTGGTCTATCTTCAATGAGTCTTCCAGGCTTTTTTTGGTTAATTTTGCTGTTTTTTCCCCTTTGTCTTCCCTTGGTACTCTCCTCTGGTCCAAGACTGATGTTTCTCTTAGATTAACTTTCTCAAGCTGCTGCTTGGTTTGGCATGCATCATCTGTGATACTCCCATTTCCTTCCTTGTTGTTTTCAGTTGCTTGTGGACTATAGTCCTTCTGATGTTGATTGGATAATTTTGCCTCTTCATAATGAGATGTCACGGTCGTTAATATTTGTTGAAGCATACATTTTACTTCATTCCAAAATTGTCCTTGTTGTGCCATTCGGTTTCTGCTGCCTAGATGCTTATAAACAGATATTCCAAATTTCCAGAGTCATTTCAGGAGTTCCGCTTTGGCTATGTAGAGTTGAACCAAATTCAACCCAAGGAACAGTTTTTGAAAAGTCCACTTTAGGGTTAATTCCGGCCAAATGCAAAGAGAAGCTCACGAGGAGATAAACAGTTTTTCAGCCTTAAGCAACAACAGAATGTCCAAGACCACCTCTTCTGGGAATCATTCCAAACACTTTAGACAGACAAAACAATGTCCACACTTAATTTGCATGAAGGTCTCTTAAGCTTATAACGCCAGGTTGTAAATATTCTTAAAGTATAGTTTTAAAAAGTTACTTTCTTCAGCTATCCCTCTCACCAGATTTTCTGCCGCTTTAGAAAGTTACTGAGATAAGATAGCAATTCTTTTTTTTTCCATATGTAGGGGTTACATAGGCAATTAGTTGCAAAAGAATTCTCACCCGATGGAAAAACAGCGATGCCAGGTGCTGTTCCTTGCTTCTCTCAGACGGCTGCCAGCGACTTGGAAGCTAGCCAAAGCTGCTTATTTCTGCCCATTGGCTGATTAGGGAGTTTCCTGGATCGAACCGGGGTGGCCGCCGCCCCCCGTGATCAACAGGATTTCTCCCCCAGTTCACCACCCCTCCAGGGTGGTTCCAACACCCTACAGTGTCCCAAAACGGGTCAGAATTCAGCCCAGGGGAGAGAGCTCTGTCCTCCTGCTGCTGTCTCGTTACGACGTCAAGCCGGAAGTCTGCAACCAGATTTCTTGTTTACAAACTTCTATTATGTCCTTATGGCAGAGCACAGCAAACCAATGTGAGAGGTTTGTCTCCTTTTCACCTTTATGAGCCCAGCTAAGAAATTTTCATGGAGGCGTCTACAGTATGCCACTCTTTTCATTCAGTGTTATTTAAGTTTTTTTTTCTGACTGTCATCCTGTCCCTCAAGCTGAATATGACAAATGTGGATTCCCAAGACTTTGCGTCTTAAAATATTATAAACTTTAACAACCTATTTTACCCTCCGTTGTTTGAGATCTTGTACTGATGCAAACAAATATGGATAAGAGAAAACTTCAATATCATCAGGAGTCATCTATTTTTTCTAATCCAAAATTTATTTGCAGGAATCAGTTATCTGCAGTGTGCCTGTATTCCCATGTCAGCATTTAAAAATGTATAAGCTGTCACATACAGAGGCAAATATATGGTGAAGAAGAAGCAAGCTCTATTAGTCCTCATTTTCAGAATCTTTGCAAATCAACACAAATTTGTGCTCATTTGCTAGAGCCAAGATCACAGTTAACAACTTTGTTGCTTATTTAAATATAAGTGTGATACTTAATTTTTTATCTTTGTTTTTTAAGTATAAAAATATTTACATTTAAATATTTGTATACTTAAAAAACAAAGATAAAAAATGATGAGCATTTTAGGGTTAATTTCAGCTGGTATTGCTGAATAAATGGGATTTGTTAAATGAACACCTATGTAAGTAAGTTGATTTGATTCAGTGGTCTATTCTATTTGAGACTAACAACTGAATTTTGCCCAATACCTTTAATAGATAAGCTGGCAAGTAGTTAAAGACACAGGAATATCTATGCCATGTGCATTTGTTTTTTGTTTGTTTGTTTGTTTCATTTAGATGCCAATTTTCCTTCAGTAGCCACAAGAAGGTATACTTGGGCCTCATGCTCATCACTTCTCATAATAACTTTTGGAAATAGGTCAGGCTAAGGGAAAGATGCCTCAAAAAGGAACAGGCCATCTCAGTAAGCTGTAAGCGAGACTGGAGCCCTAATCCTAACCCAACGTTTCAGCAACAATATTACACTGACACCCAGATAGAAGGGTTGAACTCACAGAAGGAATCTTGCCCACTTTTTCTCCTCCCCCACCTTCAGTCATCAGTTCTACCATCAGGTGGAGTTTAAACTCAAGAAAACAAGTATGTGTGTTCCGTGCCATCAAGTTGTATCTAATGTACAGCAAACTTAACACGACATAAAGGTAAGGAGTGATTTAACTAGTGCCACAATCCCAAGTGAGTTTCATGGCTGAACAGGAATTTGAGCTCCGCTCTCCTGAGTAATTACTCTAGTCTATACACTACACTGGTGCTGGAGGACACTCTTGAGAGTCCCCTGGACTGCAAAAAGAACAAGGTAAAGGTAAAGGTAAAGGTAAAGGTAAAGGTAAATGTTCCCCTTGACAATTTTTGTCCAGTCATGTCAACTCTAGGGGGTGGTGCTCATCCCCGTTTCCAAGCCATAGAGCCAGCGTTTGTCTGAAGACAATCTTCCGTGGTCACATGGCCAGTGCGACTTAGACACGGAACGCTGTTACCTTCCCACCGAAGTGGTCCCTACCCTGAGTGCTCACTGGAAGGACAGATCCTGAAGCTGAGGCTCCAATAATTTGGCCATCTCATGAGAAGAGAAGACTCCCTTGAAAATATGCTGATGGTGGGAAAGTGTGAAGGCAAGAGGAGAAGGGGACGACAGAGGACGAGATGGTTGGAGAGTGTCATCGAAGCTACCAACATGAATTTGACCCATCTCCGGGAGGCAGTGGAAGACAGGAGGTCCTGGCGTGCTCTTTTCTATGGGGTCACGAAAAGTCAGACACAACTTAATGACTAAACAGCAACATACACTACACCACATTAAGATAAATAGCAAAACAAGTACAGGATTGAAATTTCCTTCTTTCTGTCTTTCCCCATTGTCTCTTGTTTTCTTCTTTGAGAAGAAGTGAAATTCATTTTTTTTGCTTTGGCTTACAATCTTCTTTCACTGGTTTCATTCTGAAGTGGAGTGAAAATGTTACACAGGAATTTTCAGGCTGATCTCTAAAATGTTTGCTTATTCGGGCATATTTTCTCCCAGGTGTTGTTCCTTAATGACCCACGTTAGAGGCACATTCTTTTAATATCTGGATCACAATCTTTTTAGCTACTATTCCTTGGATTGTGATGCAAACAGTATTTAAAATTTTGCCACATTTGGTTTTTTCCCCCATAAGTGTGTGTGTTTGTGTGTTTGTGTGTTTTGGAGGAGAGTGACAGCTTTCTCTTTCTCATTCGAACATGAAGACTTACAGTTAAGAAGACCTCTGAAAATACAGTTATTCAAAAGCTTTATTTTTAAAACACGAATTTTCAAAATCATTAATGCTTTCTTTTTTCAGCTCTAAGAGGGTAGGAAAAACATCTGGCTGAATGGGAAGAAAGAATTCTTTAAAACATATGTAAAGCCAGTTTCTGAGCCCATAGACTTTCTGAAGAGGCATTTAAGAAAAACGTTGTTCCAGATTGGCTTGCTGTAGCTCATTTTCACAGACACACACATACACCAGTATTTTGACTAGCTGGTTTGGTGTGTGTTCCTGGGTGTGTAACACACAGTTTTTGTCCTGTAGTCTAACAGATTTTTTTAAAACTGCTGACTTTTAGAAATTTATATGGGCTCTGCTTATTACAACCATGGATCACTAATCTGACCTTATTCTGTGGGTACCAGTTTCATTATGTAGAGATGGCATGGCATAGGAGTGTGTTGCAGGAATTGTATCAAAAATTGGATGTTTATATATAGTGAGTAATGGGAAGATAGGTCTCAGAGTAGTATCCTCCAAATATGGATTAGTTATAGATGGTTTAAGCATATCATTTTAATGATTTTTCTTAAACTTTCTATGCTCTTGAAATAATAGGGTTTGCTTTTCTACACATCACAATGCATGTGTAGAAAATTCTACTTTTTTAAAGTAGAAGAATTTAGTGCTGACTTTTCAAATCCTTCTGTGTTCTTAATCGCTGAGACCATAATTATCCTTCTCAGCTTGGGGGCAGGGGTGTTGTGTCACATTTTCCTATGAGCAATTTGCTGAAGCATAAAGACTTGGTGATCCACTTGCTGCTATTAGTCCCATGGACCTAATTTGTTCCACTTCACAAAATAATGAAACTAGGGCTGTTTCCTCCTCTTCTTTCCCTCCTGGGGTTCTCCTTGTTCTCTAGATCTTTTGCTTTTTGTTCTATTCTTTCACCAGATATGGAATGGAAGATAACTTTGGGCAGAGAAGAACCAACAAAGGCACTGCTTTGGGGAAAAAAATCTTAGAACAGAGCCCCTTCCATCACATGGCTTGCAAGGGGACATGAAAAAAAAGGAGAGCTATTTCATGTTTTCTTGAGAAGAAAACACAAGGTTGAATATTTAGTTCCCAGATTTAATCCCACATTTGCCTTTTTAATGTTGCAAAGCAAGCTGCAGTTTGTGAAGTCCAACACTTAGGCCACCAAAAGCCATATGTTTTAGTTGCTTTGATTGTCAGTTAGACATTTAAGTCTTGTTCACAGCATCTCCATGGTGCACCATGAAAAACCAAACTACCATGTATATATTGCTGCTATTTTATTCTGACAGCTGCTACAAGTAAACATAGCTGGAGTGCTCCCTTCATCTTCCCAGCAAGAAAGGAACTACTCTTACTGCTGCTCACTCAGCTTTCCAGCAGTGGTGGCTCTTCTACTGTTGATTTGCATCACTCTTTAGCTTCTGGGGCATAGAAAATGAGAAAGAAGCTGTTCCATTTCAGACACTGTTAGCAATAGTAAAAGTACATAAACTGGATACACATGGTTCTCATTTGATCTACAGTATTAACCAAATCTCTGTTAATTAATCTCTGAGAGCTAATTTTATTGAGTAGATCTGTGAATTAAACACATAATTGTTTCTTTTACAAGCTATGTTGGGCTTGGTGTATTCATGTAGAGGGAATGACAAAGGCCATATTAAATATAGATTTCCAAAAATAAACCACTCCTTTATTAAATAATACGTTGCTGTAGACTTCATTAAGTAATTTAAAAAGGCACCTGCATGTATGCAAATATAATGAAACTGGGTTAACTGATCAGCAAATTATTTGATCAAATTAAAAATCTTTAAGCAGGTGAGTTTCATAAATAACAGACTCTGCCCTATCAATGGTATACATTTTGTGAGGCTAAACATGTATACTTACCAGACAGATTTTTTGAAAATCAAGCTCTGTTCCCACACCATTCCTGCCTCTTATTTGATCTAGCTTATAAAACCAATTATTTTAAAATTTACATCCTTGAAAATAATATTGTTTGCAGCCAAAGTACATATTCAACTGAGATCCATGTGAGAAAATTCATGTGGCTGTTTCTTATACCAAGAGAAGTCGATCTGAGGCAGGCAAGGGGCAGGGAAAAGGTGAAACACTGAACCCCCTTTTCACTTACAGTTTCCCCTTTATAATTCCTCCAGCCATAATAATCTTCTTCTGCAGACCTTTAGATGCTCCAGCAGAGTTCATTGCATCTGGGGAGAATTTCAGGAGAGAAATGAGAAAAACAGAACCTCCAGGCCAGATACCCCACTTGCTACATCTGGTTGACACTGGTTGACACGCTAACATAAGTTGGTAGCATGTATCCTTCATGATTCCCCAACAATTATCAGGCAATTATGATACAACTCTTCATATAAACCTAGAATAGCAGTGCAGAGTTTGAAGGAAAAAAAATTGTTGGTCTCACAAAAGCTGTAGACTGCAGCAGAAGGAAAGGTATATACTGTAAGACCAGACAGACATTTCACTAAAAATTCTTCTAATGGCGAATCTGGTGTTCTAAAGGAAATATTGCATAGAGTTGGATGCTAGACAAAAGGCAAATATCATGTCTGGGATGCAGAATTCTAAGCTTCATGTCTTAAAACGTGATGAGAATTCTCCCTCTCCTTCCAACCCAATTCATTTCATCTCATGTAAGATGAAATGTGCCAGCAGACTGGAAAGTGGCCAATAAAATGCCAATATTTTTAAAGAGAGGAATCCAGGACATTACAGGCTGTTTAGACTCATGTCTTATGTAAATTGGTAGAACACATTTTTAACAATACAGTTAGGCTTATCAAGTATATAGAAAGAGAATACTTTTTGCTGACAGGGAATCAGCATGACTTCTGTCTCACAAATATTTAGAATTCTCTGCAAATACCTGCACAGCCCAGGTATTTGCAAATGTGGAGAGACTGTTCTAATAGAGGTTGTCAAAAAGCATTTGACAAAATATCTTATCAAAGTCTTCTAAGCAAAGTTAGCAGTCATGAGATAAGAAGAAAGAATCTTTTTAAGGACTGATAATTGGTATATAAACAACATAAAATTAAAAATAAAGGAACATTTTTTTAATGGACAGTCCTCACAACATAGGGCTATAAGGGCTGACACTCCAGGAACTTTTTAATTCATTCTTACACAAATTTGAGCAAACAAGTGTCCAAGTTAATTACATAAAATGCTTGAGGGTGGTTGAATTAAAGAGTCAGGGAAAAGTTCCAAAGAGAACTCTCCAAATGGTGATGACTGGCATAAACATTGGAAAGGTGGGTTGATGGAAGATGCATAAGGTCAAGGATATTGCAGGGGGGAAATTATTCCATATATATAACAGTTGCAGCTATATATATTCTTTTCAGAGCACCATCAGCAGTGAATTGCTATCCAGTGCTGTTCATTTTACACCTTTCCACATTTACTATTGAACACTGGTGTTATAGAAGGGAGCTGATAGAGCTCAGTGGGTTGGAGCACCTGACAGTGGAGCCATAGACTAGGAGTTCAATTTGCAATTGGGCTTCCAGCAAGAAGACCCAGCCAGGTTCACCCAGAAAGTGGTTGGGTTTGGGTTTTTGTTTGTTTGTTTGTTTCCTTTTTTAATGGGGTTTAGTTCCTTGCCATGTTTGGCCTTGGGGAAGCTACATGGTCCCAGAGTGCTACCAGAAGGACGGACTGGTAAATCTGTTCTCAGTATTTCATGCCTAGGAAACCCTAGGAGGGTCACGTAAGTATGGACTTCCTTGACAGCATGTATTAATTGTTTACTTCAGTAGGAGTGTTGGATAATAGTAATTGTTTTTAAATACAGGTTTGTGATTGCCCTATTTCATAAACACTTACTCCAAAGAGTATGTCCATTGAATCAGTGGTGATTTGGTGAATAAACCCCACTGTAAGTTTCATTGATTTACTGGCCTGCTCTGTTTCAGGTATGTTGTTATTCACCTTCCTCTCAATATTACTGATGTAGAAGAGCATATCATAATCTGACTGCTAAAGAACAGGAGACCAAGTAATCCTCAAATGAAATTCAATCAATCTCTCTCACTCCTCCCCAAAAACACATAATCCAAATCCTGTGGGGTTTTTTTATTAATATGTTGTGTTTACGATTTATATTTATTTAAGGCCCAACATGCCATGAGATTGCATCTATATTTTAAACTGCAGCTACATGTTTAAAGGGTCAGCTCTCAGAGTTTGTTGCAGTTAAGATTAGAGTAAGGTAGCATTTTCACACCTGAAGTTTGCTTATGGGCACATCTGTAGGGGAATTATTGATTCATTTGAAATATGGTGTTGGAAGAGAGCATTAGAGATACCAGGGATTGCAAGGAAAACAAATAAGTTAGATCAAATCAAGTCTGTCTAGAAACCAGAAGGACTAAACTGAGACTATCATATTTTGGGCGTATCATGAGAAGACAGGACTCAATGGAAAAGACAGTAACACTAAGAAAAGTTGAAGGTACTAGGAAAAGAGGAAGACTGAGTGAGAGATGGATTGAATCACTAAAGGAACGGCTGAGCTGGCTGTCAATGATAGGACATTTTGAAGGTCACAAATTTGTAAAGTCACAGTGAGTAAGAAGCAACATGATGGCATATAACAGCAGCACTATCTTATAAAAAGAACATTGTGGTGTTGTACAGAGAGTTAATGCCAAAGTAATGATTTTTCCCTTCAGAAAAGAATGCGCAGAACACGGTACTAAAAATAGAAGGCTACATGTATTTAATGGAAAAGCTTAAAGTAATGAGCAGAAACTAGCAAAATCTCCATGAAGTCTTCATTGCAATATCCACATAAATTTTATTTCATATTCCATATGTGTGAAGGAACTATGTTATATCATTGATAGTCTCTAGAGTGTTTATAAGGAAAATAATATTGGCAATTGGAATGTAAAATGTTTTCTTATACGTACCATATTAAATTTTATTTATTGTGAACAGCTTGTTCTTCACAGTAACTCAGAATTGGTAATGGCAGTTTCTTGTAGTGTAGAATGAGCTTTATTTCGAAAGGATGAGAATCTCACTAATATAGAGACAAATTCCTGCTGGAATCTCTCATTGACTATTTCACACATTTTTCTCAAAAAGTTAGAAAAGCCACAATTTAATGTCATCAATTTAATGTATTACTTTCTTTTAGGTTGAAAAAAAAAGGCTCTTGTAAAGGGTTACCAAAGGTCCTTTTAATAAATATAGGATACAAAACTATCTATCAATATAAAACTGTCTAGAGAGTAATTATTGTAGATATAAAATATGTATTCTACTCCTGGCAGTTCATCAGGAAGGCAGGCAACAAGCCTTTGGTGGTTGCTATGGTTACGGTGGCCTAGTGGGGCATATTTTGTATCACTTTTGTCTAGCACTTTATTTACTAGGAGGAAGAGCAGCAATTTCATCTATTATTCACAAACATTCCCTGCTTCATTCACATCCTTTCTTCTTCTACAGTTTCCTCCCATCCTCCCTTCCCTTCTTTCCCTCTTTGCAGATTTCATATCCTTGTCCTTGTGCTGTTTTATGTTTTTTTTAGTTCAAAGTTTCAACATAATGTTCATGTGACTGTCTGATTTTCTTCACACAGTGATGCTAGGTTTCTCTGGGGCTATGACTGCATAACCATGTTTCAGGATGAAAAATCATGGCAATCCCCTCACAACAAAATCTTAAGATATCTTGTACAACCTGTTAACAAGTATAAGAGCATTTCTGTGAATTCACATATACTGTATTCTGAGGTATTTTCGTCAGGGATTTTTGAACCACGGCAACAGTGTGTCTTGAAACAGATTGGGTTGACCGAATCACACTCAGAGCTACTCAACAGGGGAATTTTATTGAACATACAAGGATTAAAATACACACAATCATTGTACTGGCAGAACAACTGTGCACATGTTATTTATATGTTCTATTCCACCATGGAAGTCTGATGGTTCACAGTTGAAGGTTTACAACATACAAAACAATCGTTTCGTTTCGTTTAGTCGTTTAGTCGTGCCCGACTCTTCGTGACCCCATGGACCAGAGCACGCCAGGCCCTTCTATCTTCCACTGCCTCCCGGAGTTGTGTCAGATTCATGTTGGTTGCCTTGATGACACTGTCCAACCATCTCGTCCTCGGCCGTCCCCTTCTCCTCTTGCCTTCACATTTTCCCAACATCAAGGTCTTTTCCAGGGAGTCCTCTCTTCTCATGAGATGGCCAAAGTACTGGAGCCTCA
The DNA here is from genome assembly GCF_051106095.1 of Pogona vitticeps. Lineage (NCBI taxonomy): Eukaryota > Metazoa > Chordata > Lepidosauria > Squamata > Agamidae > Pogona > Pogona vitticeps. The sequence continues at coordinate 182,330,340 of NC_135786.1, forward strand.
GCTTCAGGATCTGTCCTTCCAGTGAGCACTCGGGGTTGATTTCCTTTAGAATTGATAGGTTTGTTCTCTTTGCAGTCCAGGGGACTCTCAAGAGTCTCCTCCAGCACCACAGTTCAAAGGCATCAATTCTACGGCGGTCAGCTTTCTTTATGGTCCAGCTCTCACTTCCATACATCACTACAGGAAAAACCATAGCTTTGACTATGTGGACCTTTGTTGGCAAAGTGATGTCTCTGCTTTTTAAGATGCTGCCTAGGTTTGTCATTGCTTTCCTCCCAAGAAGCAGGCGTCTTTTAATTTCGTGGCTGCTGTCTCCATCTGCAGTGATTATGGAGCCCAAGAAAGTAAAATCTGTCACTGCCTCCATATCTTCCCCTTCTATTTCCCAGGAGGTGATGGGACCAGTGGCCATGATCTTAGTTTTTTTGATGTTGAGTTTCAGACCATTTTTTGCACTCTCCTCTTTCACCCTCATTACAAGGTTCTTTAGTTCCTCCTCACTTTCTGCCATCAGAGTGGTATCATCTGCATATCGGAGGTTGTTGATATTTCTTCCGGCGATCTTAATTCCAGCTTGGGATTCCTCCAGTCCAGCCTTCCGCATGATGTATTCTTCATATAAATTGAATAAGCAGGGGGACAATATACAGCCTTGTCGTACTCCTTTCCCAATTTTGAACCAATCAGTTGTTCCATATCCAGTTCTAACTGTTGCTTCCTTTCCCACATATAGGTTTCTTAGGAGATGGATAAGGTGGTCAGGCACGCCCATTTCTTTAAGGACTTGCCATAGTTTGCTGTGGTCCACACAGTCAAAGGCTTTTGCATAATCAATGAAGCAGAAGTAGATGTTTTTCTGGAACTCTCTGGCTTTCTCCATAATCCAGTGCATATTAGCAATTTGGTCTCGAGTTCCTCTGCCCCTTCGGAATCCTGCTTGTACTTCTGGAAGTTCTCGGTCCACATATTGCTGAAGCCTACCTTGTAGGATTTTGAGCATAACCTTGCTAGTGTGTGAAATGAGTGCAATTGTCCGGTAGTTGGAGCATTCTTTGGCACTGCCCTTCTTTGGGATTGGAATGTAGACTGATCTTTTCTAGTCCTCTGGCCACTGTTGAGTTTTCCAAACTTGCTGGCATATTGAAAGTAGCACCTTAACAGCATCATCTTTTAAGATTTTAAATAGTTCCACTGGAATGCCATCACCTCCACTGGCCTTGTTATTAGCCAGGCTTTCTAAGGCCCACTTGACTTCACTCTCCAGGATGTCTGGCTCTAGGTCAGCAACTACATTATTTGGGTTGTCCAGGATATCCAAATCTTTCTGATATAATTCCTCTGTGTATTCTTGCCACCTCTTCTTGATGTCTTCTGCTTCTGTGAGGCCCCTTCCATTTTTGTCCTTTATCATGTCCATCTTTGCACAGAAGGTTCCTCTGATATCTCCAATTTTCCTGAACAGATCTCTGGTTTTTCCTTTTCTGTTATTTTCCTCTATTTCTTTGCATTGTTCATTTAAGAATGACCTCTTGTCTCTCCTTGCTATTCTTTGGAAGTCTGCATTCAATTTTCTGTAACTTTCCCTATCTCCCTTGCATTTTGTTTCCCTTCTCCTCTCTGCTATTTGTAAGGCCTCGTTGGACAGCCACTTTGCTTTCTTGCATTTCCCTTTCTTTGGTATGGTTTTTGTTGCTGCTTCCTGTGCAATGTTTCGAGCCTCTATCCAAAGTTCTTCAGGCCCTCTGTCCATCAAATCTAGTTCCTTAAATCTGTTCTTCACTTCCACTGTGTATTCATACAAAACAATAGGGCACAGAATACTGTAAAAATTCCCAAGAGGGTGAGGGCATTGGGTGCTAGCAAATTGCTCCATCTAGTTTCATATTTATCCAAGGCAGCTTGCTACAAACCTCAGCACAATCTAGCTTCTGCCCTACTGTCTCACAAATGTCCCTCAATTTATTCCCCCCAGAGCCACAGTAAGACAGTTGCTTATCAAGCTCCATTAGCATTCATGAAAATATAACATGATGACTATTAAGAATGCAAGCCATAGTATTATAGGAAATTTGTGCCAACAGCTTCACAAAAGTCATAATATGTCCATTTTTTTCTGGGTCAATAGAATCCTTTTATTTGTTTTTCTAGAAGATATTTTCAGATTTAGACTTTGAAAAAAATGGCAAATTATATCAATAAGTTTCTGAATTTTCAAATTGTTATGGCTAGTTTCTAATTATAATAATTGTGCAGGAAAAAAAAAACTCATACCGTCACTAGAAATGCCTTTTCTAATCATTGTCATAGTAGCAGCTCTGGGAAGTATTTATAGTATAAGTGATGACCCTATGTTGTCTGGATAAAATACACATTACAGGTCACAACTTATGTTGACATGGATTGCAATTTACCTACTCCAGTCCTCTGAAGATGCCGGCCACAGAGACTGGCGAAATGTCAGGAAGAACAACCTTCAGAACACGGCCAAAGAGCCCGAAAAACCCACAACAATTATTGCCTTGTATACTTGTTCTGCTGAATGCTGACCATGCATTATGTAGAAGTAGGTCTTTTGATATTCAGAGGTGGAAATAAAATTATACAATAAGGATGTTCAATCCCTATTATAACTAAATATCATGAATTCATACAGCAAATCAAGTACTGATGAACTTCAGTGACATTACTGATTGTCTGTGGGCAACGAAAGATACATTAAATCATTGCCTTATCATGTTTTAATAAACCAGTGGCTACATTCTGAGAACTGGCCCTTGATTGCACCACAGTGCAGAGGGAAAATCTTGTATAACTGTGGTAACAGAGAAGACACTGCTGATGTGAGCAAAGAAAGGAAGATTAATATTGCCTGAATACACTTGCTATGGCAGAAAGGGGTGTATGTGTGTGTGTGGGGAGAATGTTGAGAGAAAGCCTTAGTGTTGAACCAGTGATATTCTGTGAGGCGGCAAAGTCAAAACCCACAGAATAGGGAAGTCTACAACTAGAACTTGCATCAGCTGCTTCCTTTGACATTTCTTATTCAGCTTGATGACACTGTCCCATGTGTTACATGGAAGACACATCTGCAAGTGTCAGGAGTTGTTCTTGGCTTGACAGTGAGTAATCCATTAATAAGTTAAATCACTATAAACCTTTTCATGTTAGGGATAACTTTCTGCCACCTGCTATGAATAAGCAACACCAGTGATTATGATAATAAGTCACTACAATAAATGACTAATAAGTTTAATATACTTTTGACAGATCCTATGGCATCTCTAAATTGAATCAATACCTAGGAAACAATAAGAAATTGGAACATAATGATACGATGAATGAGATATAATGACTGGAATCCATTCAAGGTGGCATAAAGTTCCATCTGTAGATGTCTGCCAGACCTTACACTCAGCCAGACAGCACGGCACAATTAATTTCATAGTTTGTGTTTGGACTGTTGTGCAAGTTCTTCATGGATATTACTTCTGCCCTGCTGTGATTTTTTATTGCTTCAAGTGCTTTCCATTATGTGCATGTAGATGTGCAACAGGATTTCAACCAAAGAAGGGAAGCACAATCACCACCACTGCCATCACCATACACTATCATAATCAATTATATTATAAAAAGAAAAATGGTGAAGGCTTTAATGTTGCTTGGATCATCACAGCCTACATCAAAATTTATGTAATAAGGACATTTCACATGCTAAGTTTCAAGTGCTATGCATGGTGTCAGTACCTAAAAATACACCCAGAAGGAGACCCAGAGATGAAAAACATTGTGTTTTGTTGCACCTTAACAGAATCTCACAGATTCTGGATTTCTTAGAAATGATGGAAGAAGAAGAAGAAGAAGAAGAAGAAGAAGAAGAAGAAGAAGAAGAAGAAGAAGAAGAAGAAGAAGAAGAAGAAGAAGAAGAAGAAGAAGAAGAAGAAGAAGAAGAAGAAATGTTTCCAACTCTGATCAGACTCATCTGTTCAGTGCAGAGGTGGAGCTAGTGTGGAGCAAGACTCAGGACAAGGGAAATGGGACTAGGAAGAATAATAATCAGAACTTGAAGAAGTTGCATTTTAACTACAACTCCCATAATTCTCCAGTTAGTATGGCCAGCATTACTAATATATAATGAGCTTTATTTTATTTTATTTTATTTTTTGCAAATATTGTATTCAAATAAATTCTATAAGCATATTGAGCAATGCTGTAATATTCTGGGTACATAAAGGATCTATAAAATTTGGTTTTCTTTTTAATCATTTAGTTAAATATTAATCATTTGTAAGAAATTGTGTAAGAAACAAATGATTCAAAAATTAATGAAATATAATAATGTGTGTTTTATGTGGTGGCAAGTTGATTCCAAATTATGTGCTGGCAAGTTGATTCCGATGGTGACCCTAGTAGGGTTTTGGAGGTATATGTGATATTTAATTGGCTTTACCAGTGCCAGAGAAATTCTCTTGGCCTAGCAAAGATTTGAATCCAGGTGTCAAGAGTCCAGATTCAATGCTCCATCCACTGCACTATACTCTTTCTCAATATAATAGAGCTTTGTATTAAATAAAAAAAATATTATGTATATTAAAAATAATAAGCAAAAATGCATTACATAAGCAAATACAGAACGTACCATCATCACCAATTTTATTGTTAAAAGAAAATGGTTTTCACTTGGTTTCAGATATGTTAGCCATACCCAGGATAAAGCTGAATATATTTAAATTCACTGAAATAAAGTGGTTTAATGTGTCTGAATCACTGATGGATTAGGGCTGTATCCCTCTCACACCCTTTTTATTCTTTTTTCAAGAGAAACAATGAAATTACTGATGGAAATCTTCTGAGGTAGCTATCTGTGAATTTTGCATCAGACTTCTCTGAGACACAAAATATAAATGTTTAATTCCACTGAGTCACTCAGAGACAACCACAGTACATCTGCTGTCATGTATAAGAATGTGTCATAGTAAAATAATAAAATGCCATATGTTGCCTTGACATAAAAAAAGAAAATATATAGTACATAAGGGGAAAATATAGGTTGCTTTACTGTATATTCCACTATCAACATATGCATAGTCAGCTAGAATAATCATGATGAAGAAAAAAAAATTGAGGGAGCAGCCCTCAGAAAATAATAAATAAAAAAGAAAAAGAGACTGACATAAGACCATTTAAAATTTATAAACTGTGTTGACAGAGTAAGCTGCAGTTAAGTTACCTTGGGGATTTAGTTCTTGAATAAGAAAACACCCCTCTGTGGAAAGAAATCACATCAACACTTTGTATTCTAAGAAAATAAGAAAACTAGTGTTTAATTAAACATAGAGAAATGCATTGGCATAGGAAAGCTAAGCAACTTGACAGCTACAATCCTAATTCTAGTTAACCAGCTGCTCCTTCACCTCTTGAGAACAAAGGCAGGGTGTCTCCTCTGTCTGTTCACTAAGAGGTCAGGAAGGAAAACAATCCTAAGAATATCAGTCAAGATAAAAGGAAGGGAAACATAGGTCAGAGCAGGTAGAAGACAGTCAAGGAAACAGAGATCCTTATCTCTCTCTGTGTGTGCTTTTCCCCATACAAAGGCATGCCTCTTCAGTGTAAACTGATTTGCATCCTATTATCTCCAACAAATTGTAAGAACAAAATTCCATCCTTCAGTGACCCAAGGTGCTCTGTCTTTCACTGGATGATTTTTGTGAGCATTTGTGCTCCTTTACATGAGCATACACGTGTACATGCACACACATGTGCATGTGGTGCACATACCTTGGAAATATGGGAACTGGATTCTCATGGAACAATTCTGATAAGCTGTGGTTCCCAACCTTGAGTAACCCAGGTGTTCTCAGATTGCAAATTCCAGAAGGTGTTCTCAGACTACAAATTGCAGAAGCCTTCACCACCAATTATGTTGGGGTTTCTGGGAGTTGCAGTGCCAGAACACCTGGGTTACCCAAGGTTGGGAACCACTGCACTAAGTTATCACAAATGAGTGAGACCTGGTGTGTAGTTCTCCTGCAGTCTATTGATGCAGATCCCCCAATGTTTGATTATATCAAAGCTGTAATACTAAGGCTATAAATTAATAATAGTACATTCCATTAAAACTGCACAGAAATGTTCCTCTGTACAAGAGGGCTTCTCAGTGTGTGAAGTAACATTTGATGAATAGCCCCAGGAAAGATTGGAGAATGATTCTTCCCAATGGATGCCTTGGTGATCCAGCTGCGATATACTTATAATACTTTTTTTTGCTGGTGCAGTTCTGAAACCTAGTATGCACTGCATGCCATAGGATCCCATTGATGGAGTCTAAGCACAATAAAAGGCAAAATGACAGTGAAATTCAGAAGATCCAATTGGAATCAGGACATGCCATCGCTGAATTGAGGGGTGGACTCTACTTAAGTAATTGTCCTTGCTTCTGGGGCACTCCTACATCAAACCAGTTAGTTTAGTGGTTCCCAAACTGTGTGTGGTGGCACCATGGGGCACTGCCAAATCTAGCCAGGGGCACTGTGAAATCCTCTCAAATTTTGTAGGCCTTCTTTGTGTACATGAGAGCTGAATGATTATACAAGACAGGGCCTGAAGAAGCCTTTGGAGGACCAGAGAAAAGCATTATTTTTAAGAGAAGTTGAAAGAGGTCAACTTAACTGAGACAACTTAACTTTTGTCTCTAGGGATTAAGAATTCCTAGAGACAAAAGGAGAGAAAGAGAGAGAGAGAGATTTTCTGCCTCATTTTCTGTCCAGGGAGAGGAGCCTCTCTTGTCTTTCCTCCCCAGGGTGGTTTAATGAGCTGTTCTCCCACTGATCCTGCAGTTGGGTGAAGCAGATCCCCAGAGTTGCAGAGGGGCTAAACAGGTGAGTTTCGTCCTGCCACACCTATTCCCTTGTGTACATATGGGTCGAAGGCAGGCAAGGGGGGTGGGAAGAGACCCTAGCTTTTAACTGGTATGAAGGATAGGAATCAAGAGAGATTGGGATCTCAGTGGGGAGGCGGCTAAGAAGAGGAAGGAGCAAGCAAGAGCATTCTCACCTACTTCTCACCCCATGAGCAAATGTTCTTTGAAGCTACAGATATATAATTGTGTACTACTCAGGCTGGGATTATTGGGGAGCCGGGACCAGTGGCCGGTAAATTAAGGTGGACAAGTTTGGGAAACACAGAATTAGCCTATATCTGGCAGTTTGTAGCTTGAACATAAGAGGAGTTGAGGAGTAACAGTTGCTGAAGCTCAAACCTGTCCTAGTCTAGATCTCATCTGTCCCTTCAGTATAGCAAGTTTTTCGAAAGCCTTGGCCAATGTCAGAGAGAGCTGTCATTGGCTCCTGTTGTGCAATTTCACATTTCACACACCTTCATTATTTGCAACTGGAATGGTAGACCTTTCAATTCCCATGAACCATAATAACCCATGACTATTTTGCACAGCTGCTTGGAGGACTCCGAGGCATTTGCTGGGCTCTATACAGTTGTCAGAAATGGGCAGCTGTACTCTGTGGGTCTTGCAATGGATTCTTCATCCTTCCACTTTTGATTGGAGTATGCTGAATGTCCCAACTTGCTCTGTTTCTGAATAAAGAATGGACACATTGGGGCCTTCTACCCTTTAGGAGACATTTTGGCCTGTTTTGTCTCCAGATCTATAACATTATCTGTGGATTTCTGAATCTCTGTTGTTGTTTTTAAACAATTCTTGCAGATGGATTGGGGTGGGGTGGAAACAGCTGTGACCTGGATCTGATATGCAGTGTTATAATTGTGAGATCTATCCACTCAAAGCCCATAAAACAATTTTGCTTTTACAGTCATACACATACTAAGAGTTTCATAATATTTCAGAAAGGTTTAGTAAACGTAAGCTGAGTGAAAGGATCAAAGTAAAAGAACAATATTTCTGGACACTAACATGCTAGCTGAACAGCAAGGGATGTCTTTCTCTTTACAACTCTGAAAAATAGCTAGTGGACTAGCTAGAGTATATGTATATACTACATGCCCTGTAGTTGCTGATGTATGACACAAATACTCCTTATTGAATCTAGTTTGTGCATGTTTGTCCAAAAACAGTGCACATGCCTAGGTTAAAACATTTAAATTCATAAAAATATTTTTATGGGTTAATTCTATTAAAGATAAAAGCATAGACAGGCACAGACTTCAATAAACAATGAAAAGGTATGCAGAACCCTAACATCTGCTCTTGCTCTGCCTTACTGGAAGATCACTAAGCCATCTCTAAGATTTGAAAATGTATTAGCATATGGGTGAGGTCCCCACAAGCCACCTTTTGCTACATGGCTAAATAATCAATATCCACCTATGTTGTAATAGGGAAGAAAATGAGGAGCATTTCCCCAAAATGGGTAGTGCTGCATTCTTTCCATATTGAAAGCATCTATTTTTCTATGCATGTTTCTAGATGGGATAGTTTATTTTGTGACACCTAACCAATCAGACCAGGGATTCTGACTGAATGTAATAAATCAGGCAGTGAGGATGTTACCCCTTAAGGACAAACACTTCACTTCTTTCTAATTGTTGTGGAAGAGTGTTGAGTCTGTTTGAAGTGAAAATGAGTGTGGAAAAAAAATCCCCAGTGTCACTTCTGGTCAGTGTACTCTCAGAGAAATCTTGAGTCAAATTAGACGGCTGGACAAAGTTTATAGACAGCTGGAGTACTGAAATGCAGCCAAATGGTTGTGTTGTTTTCCAACTTAGATACCAATGGTAGTGTTCTTTATTTTGTTTCTGATTTCTAGGTATTCAGCGTTTTTGCTAGATGAGTAGTTAGTTTTCTTGGGTTTTATTGTATGTGTGCATTTGCTTGTCTTTAGGTACATACTCTGTGTTTATGAATGTGATAATGTAGCTTAGCTTGTGCATTACTTTTTGGCAAAGTGACCTACTTAGAAAATCCTTTCACAAATCTTGCATTCAATGTTACTCTGTCATTTAATTTAATTAGGTGTTTAAATATGAAATAATCATAATTAGTCAACACGATTAAATCGGACATGCTAAGAAAAATGTTTAATCTTCACTGCAAAGACAGCCCAACATCGTATGAGTTTTCAGAATTTAAAGATCAAAATAGGGTCCCTTTGCTATCTATTGGTTTCTTTAAGATGTTTCATAAATAATACTAGAAAACCTATATATCTGCTAGAATCCAAGAAATGCTGCAAGAAAGCTAGGCCATATCCCTTTTGAAAGACTGAGCAGAAATTACTCATAGTTCAGAACAAATCTGTTTAGTAGAGTCCTGTAGCGAAATGCCAACAGGTGACGTCATTCCTGCCTGTCCATCACAGAAATTCAAAAGGGAGGAGCCAAGGATAGGGCAGGAGGGACGGAGTTAGAAAGACAGTTGGGGATGTGAAATGGCAGTTAGGGTTTAGGGGAGAGAAGGAGAGGGTTGGAGAATTGAGCTGAGAGTGTTAGGAGAGGGAACTGAGAAGGTTAAACAATACTGAACAAGCAGGAATGAAATTATAAGCACTATAAGAGAGATATTGATTATAAGTATATAGTAATTTGGAATAAAAGTGATTGCATACATGATCCAATCCTTGTTAATATCTGATACAGTTCATATGTGATTTACCTTTAAGATTTACTTGACAATAAAAGAATATTAGTTAATTACACCTCTGATTTCGAAGTTGAATAACCCTTAGTTTTGGCAGCACACGTGAATAATATAATTGGTATTAGAAGAGTACCTGGTGGCAGCTACAAGAGAAAAAGGGTGTGATCCTTTGTGAGGGCCATATAAACAGGGGCTACAAGGTTGATTGCCATAAGTCCAATCAGAACCATTCTTTAGATTTTCCAAATCCTTTTTATTTATAGTCCAAAAAGTAACTTTTCCAAGTTCTCTGAATTTCACTGTTTTATAATTGAATTTACACTTCTTACCATTAAGAATTTTGTATCCATAACCTGACATACTTCCCTTTGCATTTAATATTATGATGTATTTTGAGTTAGTATCTTACTTCTGCCTGTGAGATCAAAAGTAACCAGTCCATACTGATAAACCACTGCTGATGCCTGCTAAGATCTTGCCTACTTTCATCCCTTAGTATATCTCAGGCTGTGAGATATGTATGGTCAACTACCCCAAGGTTTGCTCTGGTTATAAAATGGGTGTATTTGAAATGTGATGCAAAGGCTGATTTGAATTGGTCCAGCCCTTTTTTGCTCCCAAGCTGGCTTTTTTTTTCCTCAGCTGCTGGGAGGCTTCCACTTTTTCAAGCTAGAATGATTCAAACAGGCTTTCCCCATAGTTGTGTCTTATTTATTTATTTATTTAACTTACATGCCGCCCACACTACCCAAAGGTCTCTGGGCAGCTTACAGCATTTAAAATACAATAAAAAGGCAAATTAAAAGGGCAAAATAATTAAAATGCAATTAAAATATATATTCTAAAAATTGCCATCAGACCTACAGCTGATATTATTTCAGTTAAAAGCCATTTGGAACAGGAAGGTTTTGACCTGGCGCCAAAATGAATCTCAGTCGGGAGGGCATTCCATAGTCTGGGGGCAGCTGCCGAAAAGGCCCTTTCTCTACAAGCCCTCCCTCTTATCTCCTTAAGGGATGGCTCTTTCAAAAGGGCCCCCTGGTTAGATCTTAACTGCCGGGTAGGTTCATATGGAAGGAGGCGGTCCTTCAGGTATCCAGGGCCCAAGCCGTTTAGGGCTGTATATGTCAAAACAAGCACTTTGAATTGGGCCCGGGCAGCAACTGGTAACCAATGTAAATTAAACAGAATCGGCTTGATATGTTCCCTGGCGGCCACACCACTCACCAGCCGCGCAGCTTGATTCTGGACCAGCTGCAGTCGCCGGACCATCTTCAAAGGCAGCCCCACATAGAGCGCATTGCAATAATCTATACGCGATGTTACCAGTGCGTGTGTAACTGTCATGAGACTCCGCTCGTCCAGGTAGGGCCACAGCTGGTGTAATTTCCGCAGCTGAAGGAAGGCGCCTCTGGCCACCGAGTCCACCTGGGCTTCCAAAGTTAGACTGGGGTCCAGAAGCACCCCCAGGCTGCGGACCCTGTCCCTTAGGGGGAGTGTAACCCCATTCAGGGCAAGGAAATGGCCCTCCAACCTGTCCGGTGAAGCACCCACTAACAGCACTTCCGTCTTGTCTGGATTGAGTTTCAATTTATTAACCCTCATCCAGTCCATTATCAGGTCCAGACTATATTTATATAGTCTTATAAAGATGATTCTCTGCTGAATTTTTTCCTGGTTTTAAAGAAATTCTTGCATATATAAGATTAGCACTAAATTACCCTATCACCTAATTGAAGGGCATTTCAAAACAAGGCAGCCATTACCAAGAAAGCCCAATTTCTAATTAATGGCCAGAGGCTGGGAGGTGCAGGTGGAATGGGAAGTGGACCTGAAGGAGAAGCACTCTGATATATAGCAAGCTCCTAAATTGTGAGGGGCTTTATAGGTTAACAATAGCACCTTGAATCTGGTCCAGAAGCAGCCTGGCAAGTCAGTGCAAATGGGGCAAATCAGGTGAGATAGGGGCCTCCTGTCGAGAAAGGAGTGGAGATGTGCAATCTGGCTCGGATAGAAAAAGGCAGATTTGGCCACTGCCAAGATCTTAGCTTGAGTCCATATCTGGTAAACAGAGAGTAGTGCACGTTGCCAATAATATCTCACTGTTAAGTGTTGATGTCTGATAAATTTATGAGATGCTATAATTTTGCTTCTTTTAAAACTGCTACTTGTCTGGCAGTGCTAAACAGTTTGTTGGGACTGATGCTCTTGACAACTCCACATAATAATCAAGAGAAATGTATTGGCTGCTAGCTGTCATTTCTCCTTTTAGTGGAGGCTTTGCCTGCTCACATATTGGCTGGGCCATTTGACTAAGATGAATGCTTGCCAGGCTTTTGATGGGTTTATCTGCATAGCTTTGCATAAATACCAAGACTGATGCCATGCCATCTGCAAAATGTTCCAGGAATTTCTAATGTCATCTGGTAATTATATGCTAAAATTGTATTAAAAATGGGTTGAAAAAGAAGGCCAGGTATGCAATATCACTAGTCTTTACCAGAAAGTATGTTATGGTATTTTGTAATCTCACTATACTGTACAGAATTTCCATAGTGAAATAAGAAAGCTCCCATTTTAGTATGATAAACATGCAGTACGACATTGGCAGAGAGCAGTGTACAGTGGAACAAGTCCTCTGTGGGAAATAGCTTCACCGCCACAGATGGCTCAAGGACAGACTAATGAATCAGCAATGCTCTCATTTTATTTGCTGCTATTTTGTTCAAAGAAAATGTTTTCAACTTAGTCACTGATACATCTCACTGAAATGCTTAGTAGCCAGTCCTTAAAGTTTTCCATTTGGTCCATGATGTGCTCACCTGCAATGCTGAATTGTTGTTGGAAGTGGCTGGACATAATGTCTTCACAAGACCCATCACCACTGCATTGCTGCTGCCACCACTCGCCCACTCGCTCTATGGAAAAGGAAGATGGGGAAGTCAGTAGAAAGCCATGCCATCTGCTCATTCTTCTTGATCCTGTTGTCATCAATCTCTTCCTTAGACAGGAATATGCAGTGATTCTGAGGAGGAGCTGTAGGAATAGCAGGAAAGAGCAGCTTACATACAAATATTAGTAGGTGTCCTGATCTCCTAACTGCTGTCTGAAAAACACAAAGCCACTAAAATCCAGTTTCCTGAAACAGATTTACAAAAGGATTTTGAGTGGGCTGGGTTTCTCCCCCTAAGGTAAAGGTAAAGGTTCCCCTTGACAATTTTTGTCCAGTCGTGTTCGACTCTAGGGGGTGGTGCTCATCCCCGTTTCCAAGCCATAGAGCCAGCGTTTTGTCCGAGGACAATCTTCCGTGGTCACATGGCCAGTGCGACTTAGACACGGAACGCTGTTACCTTCCCACCGAGGTGGTCCCTATTGATCTACTTGCATTTGCATGCTTTCAAACTGCTAGGTTGGCGGGAGCTGGGACAAGCGACGGGCACTCACTCCGTCGCATGGATTCGATCTTACAACTGCTTGGTCTTCTGACCCTGCAGCACAGGCTTCTGCGGTTTAGCCCGCAGCGCCCCCTAAACTTATAGATAATCATAAAAGTTATCATTCCTGGAATTGTAGCATGGGATTCTCTGGGTAATGTTATTGAGTTGTTAGAAATAGCATGCTGTAGGTTTTAGAGCAGCAAGGTTTCAAGACTTACCTTTCGTAAACTTTTCCATCTTTTTGTTTACTGTGTAAGGTTAGAGAGTGGGAAAGTCAGCTTTGACAAGGGAAGAAACAGCAGACCATGGGCAGATCCCACTTGAGCCAGTGATCGGAACCTTAGGAATTGAATTTTAGGATGCTACGTTTTGAAATAATTTTTGTCCCAAATAAGAAGAAAATGACAGGCTTATTATATACAATGACAGGCATATTAGATACATAGGCTACTTATATACATGATGCGGATATTTTCTGAACAAAAACATAATGCTGACACAATCATCTAAAATGCTGACACAATCATCTAAGAGTGCTGTCCTCTGAAGATGCCGGCCACAGAGACTGGCGAAACGTTAGGAAGAACAACCTTCAGAGCACGGCCAAAGAGCCCGAAAAACCCACAACAACCATCTAAAATGTTTGTTGACGTGAAAATTGCCTTGCTCACCAGCAAGAAAGGAGATAATCTTGCTGTCTTTTACATATCATTGTAATCAATGATAATAGGATTACAAAGGCCCTGCCATCAGACTTGCCTGAAGCAATGAAGCCAAATATGAAGCAGGTGATTATATTGCTGGAATAACATATTTATGTCTCAGGAACCCCTTGGAATATGGAAGAAGGTTGCTGGAGAAGAAAGAGTGATTTGTCTTTTTGCAATAATTATCAGCTCCTATGAGAACAGTGATCCTGAGTTGTTGCCAGACCATTTATGTTCAAGCTGTGAGATGGTATTTTCATCATTATTTCACAGAAATTAATTGTAAAATAGTTCACAGACTCAGGGATCTTTGCTTTAGTGAACTCTCTTCACACAATTTGAATAGTTTACGGGGATAGGTTTGGTGTTATGAAAACAATGCATTTTGACATGTTTACTGTGATAACTGCTATTTTTACATAATATCATACACTCAGCACCCCTACATGCCAATCCAATACCAAAATCTTCTGGCTGATTCCAAGGACAAATTAAATGAGTTGTGAAGAAGTCTGCTGTAGTCATCACAAGCTGGATTGTAGCTCTCAAGAATGCAGTCCATCTGACAAAAATTGTAACCCACCCCTTCTGTGCTAAACTGGCACTTTCAGGGAGAATTGCCAGCCCAGTCCTTTTTCAAAAGGACTCCGTCTACCAACATTGTGCTTTGCAAGAGGCCTGTATAAAGCTGATTTGTGGGATGTGGGGGTGGAGATAAATTTAAAATAATTTTTCATTATCACTTTTTTTTTACCACTGCTTGGGTTGTACTGACAACTGATGTCTGTTTCAGAGACAGGTTTGTCGCGGTGTGTAATCGATGTGGATCTGTTTTGCATTTAATTGCTATGTCACGTTTGAATCAGACCCAGAAAGACAAAGCCTTAATCATTTGTAACATTACAGTCTTTAGGAGTCGAGTTTAAGCTGGGTATAATAAGATGATATAAGCTGAAGACACTTCACATCAATTTCTTGTGCACTACACAGTCCACATGTCTCCCTGTGCCTTTAATCATGGAACATCTGGCCATTGTTACCAGAGTAAGAATTCCTTAAAAACTGGACAGTCTGCCAGTGACTTGGGTGTTAGTCATAGCGACAGACTCCTCCTGCCTCAAGCATCCATTGTCAGCTTGAATTGGTTGCAAGACTGGATGCAAATCTGTGAATCTGCCCTCTGACCATGAGCGCCTATTAGATGTTGCAGCTGTACTTCCTCTGTGTTCTCCCCTCTTACTTTATCAGAACAAGTTATGTTTGCTTTCCCCAAGCTGGTGCCCTCTAGGAGAGCTGACTACAATCCTTACGATCCCAAGTCAATGCTGGGGTTGATGGGACATATAGTTGAGCAGTTATATATATATTTTTAAATGCATGCTTATTGTGCAAAATCATAAAAAAACAAGAAAAAACTAAGGAATAAAAGTGGAGAATGGAAAACACCACAAGGAGGAAAGGTAGAAACAAATTACCCATTTAAAAAGGGCAGAAGAAGGGTCAGGTATAGGAAAACAATAAGACAGTTTCTTTAAAACCCCAACACTGAAAAAAGAATCAAGGCACAAACTTCAGTGAAAACTGACCAGATATCTGAGTAGACATCCATGTGAAGTACTGGCAAGATGTTTAGGAATATGGAATCTCCAGGGAGCATATGCAGCAACACTTCATGAACATTTTCCTATGTAAAATAAGTGCCTTTAAGGTCCTTTATTTTCTAAGTAACAGGACAGAGCAATTTCAAATCAAGAAAAGCTTGTAGCAGGGATTATTTCCATTTGTGTTCTGCTGCTGGGAGAAGGGAAGCATAAAAGTGCAATCAATCAGTCAATGAATCAGTCAATCAATAAAAATGTGTCCTTGCCATTTAAATGCCATACATGCAAAAAGCCAAAGGGATATGAGGTCCTCAGTCTATTGATCAGTGAAGGCTGGCATTTGTCTTTCCAGTGTTGCAGTATCGGTTATTTGGTGAAGGCCATGAGATATTTACTATATATACATCTGGAAGGAACCATGTTGGGGGAAACTAATCTATACTGTTTTGTGCAGCAACTCCAGGCATGGGAGAGATGTGCTTTTGATAAAGACAGAACATTCTGGCCTATGTTGTCTCTGTCAAGCTTCTAAATGCCTTCTCTTCCTAATCTAAAGCTTTGACTCTGATAGCTCTGGCTGTATGTAAACATGTGAAGGAAAATCAGTCTTGGCATTATCCATGTAATGAAGGAAGTGATTATTGGTTCATATTTTGTGTGCCTACGTTGTACCATTCTCTCCTGCAAGCACACAAGCTCTTATTAAAGGGATTCCTGAAGTGAGACAACAGATGGAGTAATGTCTGTACATGGTGACTGGTACTGCAAGTGATTCCCAGGGATTTGTAAGCAACTCAGCTTTCCCTGGAAAGACTGCAAAAGAACTTGGTAAATTTCATCCCACCAGCAGATGCATTTGGTTTTTTTTTTAAATGGTAAGTTAGATAAAACATGTCTGGGGGAGACATGTATTCTGCACCCTTCAGACAAGTAGCAATGAACTAACCATGAAAGGAAGGAAGGAAAACAAACAAACAAGGTGAAGAAATGCAAACCATTTAGTATAGTGTATTAGCAAATAATATATAGAAATCAGTTATTTCATGTTTGAATTGGAAAAATCATCATAGATAGATATTAGCCTCATAATATCTGAAACTCGGGAAACATAAGGCTTCAAGTAAATAAAACTGTATTATGCTGAGGAAGGGGGACTTTTTTCCCTACTCTAGATTAGCACAACTACTGCAGTTAATTGATTCCTTATGTGTAGGTGTCTCAAATGAGACCCTTGCATGCATGCATGCACTGCTGCACGCAGGAGCCTGCTGAAGGCACATTCAAAGGCCCAACATAAGAACCAAGCAGGGGACCACTTTGCCCCCAAACCAGGGAGAAGTGCCCCTACCTTGGGCATGACGCACGTAGTCAAGAGAGGAAGTCCTGTTGTGTGGCCCCAATCCCCTCTTCTCTTACGTTTTCAGTGAACAGTTTTCAATGTTCTGCCAATACAGACAAAGAGTAAATGCTGGCCTGTATTCTATTGTCCAAATATAGAAGGTCAATTGTATAAGTGTCTCCATTACTCCGGCATGATTTCTGTCATAATCCTGTTCTCGCACTGGCCATGTGACAGGAAACCTGGGTGGGGGAGAGCTTATGCAATGAGATACTGGCTAATATTCCTTACGTTTAATTGTACTGATAAGATATAAAGTATAGTTACCAATAGATTTATCAGAGGGCAAGTGTTAGGCATTTCTGACAGAAATATATATTTTAAACTAGAATATATTTCTCAGAATTTAAAAGGGGGAGATGGTTTAATAAATATTCTTGCATTTGTTCATGTCCTGGTTTTTATCCATATAACAGGATTTACATTATGGAATGCAGCTTGTAGACATTGAAAGGTAAGTGATCAGAATTGTTTACTATTGACAGCAGAGTTAATACAAAATGAAGATTGAACATAGAACAGCAGCTGGTCCGCTGTGTTTAAGCTGACAACAGTTGTCAAGGTTGCTTTTCATGCTATCGCAAAGAAAAAAAAATCATTTTATGACTCATTTTTATTGGTCGTACAGGCTGAGAGTTTCTGAAGGTTAAACTACTTTCTCCTTACTGTTTTTCAACAAAGGTCTGGCAGAAAACATTTTAAGCAATGTTTTGTTCTTTTAATTCTGTAACAACTTTTCCTTTAAAGGAGCCATAACAATTTAAGTAGGACCCAGTCCAGTTAAAGGTAAGTACTTTGAAGGCTTTAGATAAATTATTGTATTTGTGACGAGGCAGCAATAGCAATTTTATGGTCAGAAACCTTTGCTTCAGCTTATCTCTCTCCATCTTATGTATGCATATGAGTTTCATTTTGTAGTAAAGGAATTATCTAGCTCTATTCCTGGAGCTGCTATGTCTATGGTTTTTAAACAATTTTGCTTGCAGTTCTCAGAGCCAAGCATCATTTGGTGAGGCTGTGTCAGCATTTTCTTTGTGAAGTGCACACACTTGAGAGGTATTAAAAAAGAAAATTATCATAGTTATATAAGCACAAGTGCTGAGAAGGCATGGCTTCCATGAAAATATAATTTTGGGGAACTTAGTACAAAAATTTGTAGTATGGTCTCTTTCTCTCACACATGTCAATATTATATATATAGATACACATAGAATTCAGAATGTTTTCTACATTCCTGATATTCGACCATGCCCAACACTATTCCTTTTCCATTATGTCTTCAGTGTGCGCATGTGTGTGTGTATACATCTGTATGTGAATATGTATATAGGCCCAGAGTATGGAAAAGTAACCTTTCTGGACTACAGTTTCCAGAATCTTCCAGGCAGTGTGACCACTAGCCATGCCAAATCTATTTAATCTGTCAAATGCTACAAAAATTGTTATTGGTTTTGCTGTAAGACTTAAACAGGTTACTCTCCTCCATGCACTCCTGTAAGCTGATTATTATGGTGATTATTATGGTCTTTCCATTGGCTAGAAATAGTGGTAATTCTAGTCCAATACATATCTATCTATCTATCTATCTATCTATCTATCTATCTATCTATCTATCTATCTATCTATCTATCTATCTATCTATCTATCTATCTATCTATCTATCTATCTATCTATCTGATTTATTTATTTATTTATTTATTTGATTTATACCCCGCCTATCTGGACTACCAGACCACTCTAGGTGGCTGAGGGCATCTTGAGGGCAGCAGAACTGGCCTGAAAGCAGACAAAGACCTTTCTCTTCAGGTATGCTTACCCTTGCTAAGTCGCTGAGAGGAGTTTTTAAAAATGGATAGTTGTACCTTGTTGCTTTTGAATCTGCTTTTGGTGTTGATTTTATTTTCCAGGTTTAGTGAGGCACTTGTTTGCTTCTTTTTAAAAATGTATATACTTACTGTTTTTAGCTTTTAAATACAGTATTTTCTTTTAATGATGCAAGTTGCCTTAGGTCCCTTTTTAAAAATATATATTTTTAATTTCCAAACAATTGAAAAAAAAATAAAGTAAACACACTGTTACATAACAGCACTGATGTTACCTGTCTGTCATGGGTTTGGAGGGAAAGTTCCATCCTATGGGGAGTGGAAGGCGGGACATCAGGAGGAGGGGCTGTACTGTATAAATATGTGATGCCTGTGTGGTGAAGAGTAGATGCTGAGACAGACTGTGAGACACTGGGTTGGGACGAAGCAGCAGCTGGGGAGAAGAAGCTGTTGTGGGAGTCTGGGTGTCTGACAGGGTACTACTGTGTGTCAGAATACCAGCCTGAAAGGTTCAGGGGTCTGTTGGTTAGCCAGAACTGATGGGTTCAGGGTCTGTGCTTTAAGTTAAAGGTTCTAGGTGAACCAAACTGTATGCTTGTGTGTGTGAGAATAAGCCACGTTACTTTATTTTATTCACCTGATTGTTTTATTTACCCTGTTTGTATTTAAAATAAACCTTATTCTTTTGTTGTTTAAAAATCCATCCCTGGTCTGTGTGACTTATTATAGGGAATGGTTGGTGGCAGCTTAGTAACTGTGTGATAGATCCCAGTAGGTCTGGGTTTGTCACATTGATTGGTGTCCAGCGTGTGGGATACGACTGGTCCAGTTGTCCAGCGGTCCAGCAAAGCCTTGGCAAGTGTGCCCAGAGCAAGGGGGATCTAGTCAGGGACAGTCTGAGGCGCGTAGGTAATCTTCTAGGTGTACCTCACGGGGAGGTGCGCTAGTAGAAGAACGTGCCAACTGGGGAGACTTAGATTAAGGTGCTCTGAGGCAGCCTAGTTTTGGCGGGAAAACGCTGAGGCAAAACTGCGTAGCAACAGCGAGCTAGCTTGCCAGCTGAGAGGCCCAGCAGAGGGGGGTAGGCTCTGACTCGATACTGTTGCAATTTAAGTGCTGAAGAACAGCAGCAATCTCTAGGGAGAGCTGGTTCTGAGGCAAGAAGGAAAAAAAGTGGTCGTTTTATTTTGAGGCTTGACTTTTTAAAGCAGCCTGTTCTGAGGGGGGGTTATGCCCTTGACTCGAAGCCAAGTAGCAGACATGAGTGAAGTGAAAGACCCCCAGATTGACCAAGGTTCTGAGGATGAATTTGGCTCAGTGCAGGGTGACAGCACAGGAGAGCAGAACCCAGAACTTAGAAAATTGATCCTAGCCCAACAGCATGAACTGAGGGTGAGGGAAATGGAGGAAAGATTAGAGAGAGAGAAAATGGCATTTGAATTAGAGCGAGAGAGAGAGAGGATGGAGAGAGAAGAAAGAATGGAGAGAGAGAAGATGGCGTTTGAATTAAGAAAACTGGAACTGATGAACCAGAACAATAATAATAATAGGGATTCTGAGGGAGGCCAACTGTCTAAGGCTGACCTGAAGAAATTCCCTGTGTACCACAAGGGAGATTGTCCTGAGGTGTTCTTTTCCTTAGTGGAAAGAGCGTTTGTGGACTTCTCAGTGAGGGAAACTGAGAAGATGACCATCATGCGATCTTTAATCAGTGGTAGCCTGGCTGAGGTTTATGCCGAGATGCCTGAGGAATTGATGAAAGATTTTGCAGAGTTTAAAAAACTGGTGTTTGCAAGACATGGGATAAATGCAGAGCAGCTGAGACAAAGATTCAGGTCCCTCACTAAAAAACCAGAACAGACTTTTACCCAAGTGGGGGCCCAATTGGTGAGGCTGCTTGAGAAATGGCTATCGCAGGAGGGAATAGAGACCTATGAGCAGCTTAAAGACTTGATAGCCCTGGAACAGTTCTATTCAGTCCTGCAGGGGGAATTGAAATTCCAGGTGAGGGAAAGGGTCATCTGATCTCAGAGTGTGAGAAATTGAAGCAGCTAAAAGGAATGGTGCCTCAGAATTCTAGTGGGACCAAGCCAAAAGCTGTGTTCTGTGTCCAGAAAGAGCAAAGCTCATTGTCACAGAGGGAGCCTGTTGCCATGACTACTCAGTCTGGAACAGCTACCTATGCTGATCAGGCTGAGGAAAATGGTCCTCTTCTGGAGGTAAAGCGCTGCTTGCTGATAAAAACAGATTCTCAGTTGTTTGAGACAGCAGGGGTGGACGTAGGAATACTTGACCGTCAGTATAGGGGGCTGCGGGACACTTGTTCCCAGGTAACCCTGTGCCATCCAGATATTATTCCTAGGGAGTTTATAATCCCAAATGAGAGCATGAAGGTGGCAGGGATTGAGGGGCAGATAATCTCTCTGCCAGTAGCAGAGGTACCTGTCAACTTTCAAGGCTGGAGGGGAGATTGGCGGATAGCGATTTCATCGACTCTGCCAGCAGCCGTGCTCGTGGGAAATGACCTGGCTGAACATGTGAAACGGGTGCTAGTGATTACACGCTCACAAGCCACCACAGGGACAGTTCAGGGGGGTAATGATGAGCCAGAGACGGAAGCAGGTGGGGGAAGTTCAGAAGCTGTGGTGGAAACCTTAACCACAGACAGCAGATTTGGACAGGAGCAAAAGGCAGACGCCACTCTCCAAAAGTGTTTCGAACAGGTGACTGACGCCCAGCTAACACCTGAGACCCCAGTGAGATTTCTGGAGAAAAAGGGGATTTTATATAGAGAAACCCTGAGGAATATCTCAAAAGGGGGAGATGGGATCAGAAGTCAGCTGGTGGTACCTGAAAAGTATCGCCCCATGATCTTACAAAGGGGGCACTCTGACATGTTTGCTGCACACTTAGGAGTGAACAAAACACAGCAGAGAATCACACAGAATTTCTACTGGCCTGACATAGGGAAGCAGATCAGGGAGTTCTGTAAACAATGTGATGTGTGTCAAAGGCAGGGGAATAACCGCGACAGGACCAAAGCAATGGGTTAACTGAGAAGTTCAATGGGACTCTAATGCGCATGATTAGGGCTTACTTGGCAGAGAATCCAAACAATTGGGACCAGAAGCTGCAATCCCTTTTGTTTGCTTATCGATCAGTGCCACAAGCCAGTACCGGGTTTAGTCCATTTGAACTTCTATTTGGGAGACGGGTGAAAGGGCCCCTTGATTTGATCAAACAAAATTGGGAGCAGATCACCCAGGATGACCCACAAGACGTTGTGACTTACATAGACACCTTGATGAATGACCTAAAGCGAAATCTAGAGCTGGCAGCAGAAAACCTGCAAGCGCAGAAGGTCAAACAGAAAACATGGTATGACCGCAAAGCTAGAGAGAGGCACTTTGACCCGGGGGAGGAAGTGCTTTGGCTTAGGCCCTGCAGAGAGAATAAACTGCAGCTCAAATGGGCAGGACCATATAGGGTCATTTCCAAGATGTCAGACCTGAACTACCTAATAGAGCAGGAGGAGATCCAAGCAAGGAGGGTGGTTCATGTGAATGCCCTAAAACCCTACTACAGAGGGGAACAGAGGGTTTTATTCGCGATAAAAGCAGCTGAGAGTGAGGAAGCTGAATTACCCTTCTGGGAGGGTAGAGGGGAAGTAAGATACAACCCAGAGGAGGTAAAGATCAGTCCTGCACTCACCCAAGACCAGCAGCAAGAACTAAAAACGCTGCTTAGTAAATATCAACAGGTGTTTTCCAACAAGCCGGGGATAGTGAAGGGAGTGATGCATCGGATCCACACAGGGGATGCACCCCCGCAGGCAGTATCCCCATACCAAGTAACGGGACCCTATAGGGACAAGGTGCGGAAGGAGCTGGACGAAATGCTGAGGGAGAACATAATCGTCCCCTCTTCTAGCCCTTGGTCCTCTCCAATAGTCCTTGTGGACAAGCCTGATGGGAGCATTAGGTTTTGTGTTGATTACAGGAAGTTAAACCGTGTAACCACTCCTGATGCCTACCCAATGCCCAGGCTAGACAACCTGATTGAAACCATAGGGGGTTGTCGGTTCATCTCATCATTGGACCTGGTAAAGGGATATTGGCAATTAAGAATTGATCCCAGGGATCAAGAAAAGACTGCCTTTTGCAGCCCTTTTGGTCTCTATGAGTTTCGAGTCCTGAGCTTTGGTCTCAGGAATGCACCAGCCACATTCCAAAGGCTGATGGACCAGACCTTGGCAGGGCTCAATGACTTTACAGTGGCCTACATTGACGACATAGGGATCTTCAGTAATACCTGGGAAGATCACCTGATACACCTGGAGTTAGTGCTGCAGAGGTTAAGTGCAGCAGGGCTAACAGTAAAGGCCAGCAAGTGTCAGCTGGGTAGCCCAGAAATAAAATACTTGGGTCACATGGTAGGGGGAGGAATGATAAAACCCCTGGAGGCCAAAATAGAAGCTGTTCGTGATTGGCCTAGACCCAACACCAAGAAAAAGGTCAAATCATTTCTTGGGTTGGTGGGCTACTACAGAAAGTTCATCCCGAGGTTTAGCGAGATTGCGGCTCCGCTGACCGATCTGACGAGGAAGAAGGCTGATGACCGCATCCCGTGGACCAGCGACTGTGAGGCGGCGTTCCAGAGGTTGAAGGAGGCGTTAATCAACTATCCTGTCCTGCATGCTCCAGACTTCGACCGGGAGTTTATCATCTACACCGATGCGTCTAACAGCGGGGTAGGAGCAGTTCTGTGCCAAGAGGATGAGAATGGTGACCAGCATCCAGTGTCCTACCTGAGTAGGAAACTTCAAAAAGGTGAGAGACATTTGGCAACCGTGGAGAAGGAGTGTTTGGCCATAGTCTACGCGATCCAGAAGGCCAAGCCTTACATCTGGGGAAGACATTTTATTCTGTGTACTGACCATTCACCATTGCAATGGTTAAAGACAATGAAAACCCACAATAGCAAACTTATGAGGTGGGCTTTGAACTTACAGGACTATGACTTTGAAGTGAAGGTGGTCAGAGGGTCAGTGAACTGTGTTGCTGACGCCTTATCAAGAAGACCTGAAGACTGAAGACGGCGAAAGAACATGGACTATATGTATATAATGAAGACAAAAAGTTAAAATGTACCTGGTTTTAAATTGGTTTGTATTAATAAAGGTAAAATTGATGTAATGCATATGGTAAATGTTTGAAATGCCTATTTGCTATGTTTAACTTGGAGTGTAAGTATATGTAAGTATTATAGGGTATGTATAACTGTTGTTGTATGTTTTATACAGGTTGTTTTTTGGTGAAAAGCACCTTAGCTTTCCCCCTACAAAACAACTTATAAAGAGGGGAGGTGTTACATAACAGCACTGATGTTACCTGTCTGTCATGGGTTTGGAGGGAAAGTTCCATCCTATGGGGAGTGGAAGGCGGGACATCAGGAGGAGGGGCTGTACTGTATAAATATGTGATGCCTGTGTGGTGAAGAGTAGATGCTGAGACAGACTGTGAGACACTGGGTTGGGACGAAGCAGCAGCTGGGGAGAAGAAGCTGTTGTGGGAGTCTGGGTGTCTGACAGGGTACTACTGTGTGTCAGAATACCAGCCTGAAAGGTTCAGGGGTCTGTTGGTTAGCCAGAACTGATGGGTTCAGGGTCTGTGCTTTAAGTTAAAGGTTCTAGGTGAACCAAACTGTATGCTTGTGTGTGTGAGAATAAGCCACGTTACTTTATTTTATTCACCTGATTGTTTTATTTACCCTGTTTGTATTTAAAATAAACCTTATTCTTTTGTTGTTTAAAAATCCATCCCTGGTCTGTGTGACTTATTATAGGGAATGGTTGGTGGCAGCTTAGTAACTGTGTGATAGATCCCAGTAGGTCTGGGTTTGTCACACACACTAACAAATCAACTTAAAACTAAATAAAACCAGAGTCTGGACTGCTGAGCTTTGTATCAGATATGGCCATAAGCCCCAAATGAATGGAGCACAAGTTTTGGCCGATACCAGTCAATTCTGAGAATTATTATTGAGGCTCTCTTGATAAAACCTGAGCCACATTCCATCAACAGAAAGAGTGGCATTACTTTGAGTGCTTGCTAGAAGCCTTTGTTTTGTAAACTTGATAAACTTGATAGCTTGCCCTTATTTAATGCTGGCCAGTGTGAGAGACTGGCTCTGTAATGCTAAACTGCCTGGGTTTGATCTGAATGTCCACCCAGCTGGTTTTGATTGCATCTGGAAGCATATTATGTTAATTTCTTTTGAGCTGATATCTTGCCTTCCCTGACAGATAGATAGATAGATAGATAGATAGATGGATGGATGGATGGATGGATGGATGGATGGATGGATGGATGGATGGATGGATGGATGGATAGACAGATAGATAGATAGATAGATAGATAGATAGATAGATAGATAGATAGATAGATAGATAGATAGATAGATAGATAGATAGATAGATAGATAGATAGATAGATAGATAGATAGATAGATAGATAGAAACAACACCAATATTTATTGGGAACATAAATGTTTGTGGCATAAAGAAGTGCCAATTGTCCTGGCTCTACTTTGTCTGTACAGGTGCATATTCTCCATTACAAACTAAGGCCAAATCAGAAGATAACATTAAGTACACAGCACTTAATGGAACAGGAGTTACTTCCACTACTTGTTCAAAAATTTACTAGGTCTTATAATCTAATCAAATGTCTGTTTGCATTAACATATGCTGTTCATTGCCTGTATCTTGTATTAGCATGCTTTGTTTTGTGATTCTTACTGGAAGGTGAACACAGGCTTAATTTGCAAGTATGGTTCCTGAGCCATGTATCAGAGGAAATCCCAGGACTGCAGGGGAAATGAATATGGATTGTAATCACTAAGGATAAGCATTCCCCTTAACATAAAGTGATTGAAATTCTGTTGTATAACTGACATCCATATAAGGCTGATGGTGCCATCAAAATCCAAACAGACATTTTTATGGGTAAGGAAATGTATATTTTTCAGATTATAACACTTGGATTTAGCCTTATGCATTTACACCCTCCATCATGGGTAGACAATATGCCACTTGGTTCAGCTGTATTTGCATGTACTGGGGCAGGGGGGCTACAAAGAATTCCTCCATCCACAGAGGTAGATGAATGGAAATTCCTTTGTGTTGTGGCACATAGATCTACCACTTTCTTGTGAAGTTAATATGGGAGACCACATGAGCAAATGAGGTGTGAGTTCATGTCCAACAGAAACTTTACATGCATGAATTAATAAGCAGGAAACCAGTGTTTGTTCAAACATTTCCCCCACCACTCTAAAAAGAAACTGGGAAGGATTAAATTCTTTCATTTCAGGTTGTAATTTAAAGTTAACACGCTAGCCAAGATGTTATAGACCATCACTTTCAAAGAACTCTCCATCGGCTTACAATTTAACCCTTTTCTTTTTGGTGCTGTTTCAATAATAGAAGTTTTTTATTTGTTTTACATATATCATGATGTATGTGAGATTTTGATTTACTCTTTTGAACTTATTCAAAGTGCAGGTTTTGATTTAGTGTCAAGCTTGGGATCATCATTGGGTTGAAAAGTTATCTTCATATAAAAGGACATATTCCTAGTATGGAAGAATATGAATCATTCCTCTGAGGTATATTATGCAACTCTAGAACAATAATGTTTCAAAGTATCAAAGAAACAAAACATAAAACTGCCTTTAAAGAGTAGGTGCCACCAGCTTGGATTTGAAACTTGACAAGCACTTGCTAGAATGACAAGGCTTTATTTTTAGATTTTATGGGACCAAAGAATCAATAAAGAAGAGAGGCTAAATAAATCATTGACTATAAAATGGTCTGACAATTTTAGGTTATTAAAAAATGTGTCTAATAAAATGCTTCTTCGTGACTGTTAAATTAAGAAAATGAACAAACAAATATGTTTGGGGAATTTTTTTAAAAAAATATTTATTTAAAATATTTTTACCCTACCTTTCTCCTTAAAAGGCTCCAAGGTGGCAATTATTTCTTTAAGACAGGCAGACCAATTCAAATTTCTGGAGAAGATCACAGCTAATAACTGCATGAACATTTGTTGTGTACTTCCGACATAGTATAAAACAAAACCAAACTGAAGCTGTGCCTCACACTGTAGCTATTCATCCTAAACATGTTTACTCAGAAGCCAGTCACACTGAATTTTGATAGCTTCTAGAATTCTAGGTGACAATACAATACAAATTTATTCTACAGCCAAAGGCCCAATAAAATACAATATAAGTACAGTATAAATTCACAAAGTAAATTTAAAAAATTTAAATTAGTTGAACATCAGGATTCTTTTTCGAGTTTCCTGGGCAGAGAGAAGGAATTTAGCCACAAGTTTTGTAATGGGCTTATTTGCATCTTCTAAAAGGTATTTTGTATACCAATTCAATGATCTTCCTGGAAAGCTTCTCATTAAGGGGTGTAGGACCCTGGCACAATCAGCCCTGTAATAACTACATGTAAAAAGAACATGTTGCAACATTTCAATTTCTCTATTATTATTACAAGGACATAATCCGTTTTCATATAATACACCATGATAGAGGCCCTCGAATACAGTGGATATAAGACAGTTAAATCTGCCTCTAGAAAAAAAATCTGTCAATATTTTGGGCTTGTCAGATTTTTCAAATACTTAGCTCTTTGGCCATATTCAAAGTTCAAACCAAAATATGTGGGTGAACAGATTTTGTGGGCCTTCACTATTGAATGTTGGAAATCAATATCTTTGATCTATCTTTCAATAATATCCTTAGTTGTCTTCATTTTATAAATACAGCGGTGCCTCGCATTGCGATGTTAATTTGTTCCGCAAAAATCGCTGCAGAATGAAAACGTCGCAATGCGAAATAAAAAAGCCCATAGAAACGCATTAAAACCTGATTAATGCATTCCTATGGGCTTAAAACTCATCGTTCAGCAAAGATCCTCCATAGCGCGGCCATTTTTGCTGCCTGTAAAGCGAGGAACCTGTCCCAGAAAACAGCGGGCAGCCATTTTGTTTACCAGGCGGCCATTTTGAAACCGCTGATCAGCTGTTTTAAAATCGTTGCTTTGCGATGCTCAGTTCCCAAAGCAGGGAACCGATCATCGCAAAGGGAAATTCTCTCATAGGGAACATTGCAAAGTGATCGCTTTTGCAATCGCAAAAAAATGCATTGCAAAGTGATTTCATTGCTAAACGGAGTGATTGCTATGCGAGGCACCACTGTATGGATGAAATCCATAGATAGGCCTGAAAAATTCAATTTAGTTGGAAAGATTTTTGACCAAGAGCTTCCTTCTAAAGGAGATATAGATATCCTGAAGAAGGATCGGAATGTAGTATTTTAATCCAGTATCTAAATGCATATAACCAGACTATACTTTCCATTGAGATAACACCTTCTAGAATTACAGGAGACACCCTTTTTGTATACTGGATAGAATAATGGACTAGGACTCAGGAGATCTGTGTTTGAACCTGCATTCTACCACAGAAACTCATCAGGTGGGGGTTGGGGGAACAGAATTAGTAAAAACCACTCCTTACATATTTCACTTACCTTGAAAGCCATATTATTTGGTTCCAACTTAACAACACCTTTCTCACTCATTCACTTTCTCACACACATATGGCCCAAGGTACCTGCTTCAAATTCCATTTTGTATTTTATCTTCTTATATAATGTTTATATTCTGTTATCAATCTTAAACAAACAAATATTTCTTAAAAACAAGAAGCATTATGTTGTCAAAGGAGGCAACAAACTGAAGTGACTGGGAAGACTCCTTTGGATTATGATCTGCCCATGTTACAAAGCCAAATAATGGAGAAATGGCTGGATAGCCATACAAGTAAATGTTGCATTTCTGCTCACTGTTAAAAATGTTTCATTTCGATACTTCTCATAACTTTTTACTTCTTGTGTAAGCAAGGTTTTTAAACTTTCACTGAACCCTTGCCCTCATAGTGAAAGCAAATGACATAGTTTAGCCTCCAGCCTTCATTCTGCTTAAAATTAAAGGTTTTAATGATGATAAAAACAAAGCAACAGTGGGAAGGAAGAAATCGATTTGGTTTGAAACCTTTCTCTCCCTTCCTTTCTTCTTGATTGAATTTCTCTATCTTGCTGTGATAATGACCAACCTCACTATCTCTTCCTCTCTCTCATACACAAATTTATTTATGGAGCAGAGGTCTGGTTCCTGATATTTCAGAATAATTGAGTGTTTCAATGTGCTACTTGTAGCCAAGAAACACGGCAACAGACGTCACCTCGTGATTATTTGTGTGAAACCTGGAGGTACAGATTTTCATCAGCTTCTAGACCTGATGAAAAAGTTGGATATCATGAATTTAATCTTGCATGTAAGTGGATGTCCTAAATCAACATATATTTCTTCAACTTTATGCTCTGGTGTGTGTGTGTGTGTGTGTGTGTTTGGCATTGATTACTGTTTCTTTTAACAATGATAATATAATTAGGAATACAAGAGTAAGTGATACCTTTATAGAGCACTTTAAAAAATTATACAATCTGCTAGGGTTTTTTGGATCAAGACTGTCCACTTTGTCAGACTTGTATTATGTAATGCCCACACATTACATATCATTACTTGATGAATTATGTGTTCATCAAGTATTCACATTCATGTCTTTAAATTAAGGGTACAATCATTCCTAAAACCAAGGCTAGGAATATCAGAGGAAACAACAATTTATTGGATAAAACTAATTTAAAAGACATTTAAAATTTATCAGTATAAAACTAATTTATGCCTGTAATTTTCGTAGAATCTCTTTTACTGTATCTTCTCTCCTCCTCCCTTTCTTTTTCACACACACATACTATTCACGAAATCTCCCAAAATTGTTTTCCAGACCTTGCTTGAAGGTAATCGAGACCTAGCATCAGTATAATGACATACTGGCCTAAATACAATTGTAAATCCCAACTAAACTAGATTGTTCAATCAACATGATTTACATAGGTGGCGACTTATCAAAACCCCATTGACACTAACTGGGCCTGAGGACAGGATTTAGGATTTTAGGTCAATGTTATCATCTTTTCCACTATAATTTATGGCCTTCAGCTACACATTCCACACTCTAAAGAATCTTAGTAGGCAGAAATATATCTACTCTGCACCGCACAGAGGTTCGCTTTCAAAATAGCACAGTTGCTTATTTTCTAAAGCAATCCTTTTACATGCTTTTTGGAAAAAAATACTTTGTAATATCAGAAAGAAAACAGTGTTTTCCCTCTGTGTTGAAATAAATATAAGCATTCAGTATCACTGATTGCTGTTTATACTTGCTCAACAAAATTATCTCTCAAGTTGGTTGAACTAATTGCTACAGGTGAGTTAAATTCTGGTAGCCTCAACTCCCCATCGGGATATGGCTGTGGCTATTCTGTTTGTCACTAATCGTAAAATTAGAGAACCTGACTCACCATGGAAACACAAAGCTCTTGAACCTTCTAAATAAAGTGGCTGAATGGAGAATAATAGTGTGCTTATAAACCACAGTGGAGATAACAGAATCCCACTACAGCAGGAAAACATAGCAGGCAGAAAATGGAAGGGATTCTCACAAGGACTTAAAGAATCTCCACTGAATGATGGGAACAGATACAAGGACTGTATGTTCTTACTAGAGGTACAACTGTGTGGGATTTAGTGGGTGTGGTGAGGCACTGACTCCAGCAAAAGCAATCTTGGCAGATCATAATATGCTGTGAACAACATGCAAGAAATTTCCAGTTTGGGGGTTCCTGAGGAGACTGCATCTTGGAAGCCTGACACAACACCACCCTCTTTTGTTTTCTTGCCGAAATGGAGGATACTGCTGATACGGTATGTGCCCTCTAGTGGTCAAAATATTTTATAAAAATTTCAAAAAATGTTGGGGTGCTGAGGCACTGTCAAAACACAGGAAAATCCACTCTTCCTACATAGCATGAGTGGGCTTCTTGAGTCTTTGGGAATGCAGGAGGTCCCAGGTGTGTTGTGGGACTGCATGGTGTCTACCTGCAGATTAAGGAATCAATACAGGGGAAGGTTGAATAGCATTGCTTTTTTTATAATAATGGATGGATCTGTTAGTTTTGTCTTGGAGTGGGGGGAAAATTCAAATTATTTCATTCCCATTTTAAGAAAATATATTAAGTGTTGCCATCCCTACTTGTTTTGGGACATTAGGAATATTCTCTGAAATGTTCTTCACTTTGAGAAAAATTCTCATATCTATCTTCCTACCTAGGATGTAGCTTCTTACCCTGTTTCCCTGAAAATAAGACCTAATCTGAAAAAAGCCATAGTATGATTTTTCAGGATGCTCGTAATATAAGCCCTACCCCAAAACTAAGTGAAAGCCCACCCTCCACCATTGTGCAGCAACCAGAAGATGACGTGACTGTATGTGAATAAATGTAGATTGTTGTGCATGAAAAAAATAAATAAAAGGTCCCCTGAAAATAAGCCCGAATGTGTTTTTTGGAACAAAAATTAATATAAGACCCTGTCTTATTTTCAGGGAAACACTGTAATTCTTCTCGTCTGAGTATTCTCTAATGTATGGAGACCAGATAAAATGTTAATAAATCTGTGGCAACCTCATAAATGTGAGATACTTAAGAGATTTGTTTGCGGAAACTGCCCTGTGAAGGCTTTGCAGTCTTGGAAATCATAACTCTCCCACCTCAGCCTTCCTGTGGAAAAAAAACACATTTCCCATTATCAAACTGTTGTCAGCTTTACAGTTTGTCAGGTGTGATATGAATGCCTGTAACCTCTCCCTACCACTCCCACACATAATCATTGCATGGTAATACAAAGAATTTCACATTGGCTGAAGAACTGAGGATCTAAAGCCTGGGTACCACCTTTAGAAACAGGCCTGTACCATCTCCTCCTGTTTCTCTCTTGGCAGTTCATTTGCAGTGTGTACATCTTGCGCATAGAAGTTATCATCACAATTCTCTTTTTTAAAAGGATTGCTCCATTTGTTGTAACTCAAGGGAGTTATGAGGATATGTCAGAAATACCTGAAGTGTCAGTTTTGTCTTCCACGCAAGACGAAAAAATTCTGCTGACATTTAACACTTGAGTCAAATTTCACTAACTGTGTTCAATGGTTCACTGCTCAAATTACTTTTTCTCAGCAGGGAGGTATCATCAAAAGATGTGATTTTCTACATATAACTGGGTTTTCCTGCCATATGTCTGCATATTTACAGATGCCATTCTGTCTTTGAATACACCATGGAAATATCTGAAAACTGAAGGAACAGCTAGGAAAATAAAATACTGTTATATGTGCCACCAG
Source organism: Pogona vitticeps (assembly GCF_051106095.1). NCBI lineage: Eukaryota > Metazoa > Chordata > Lepidosauria > Squamata > Agamidae > Pogona > Pogona vitticeps. The sequence continues at coordinate 182,362,293 of NC_135786.1, forward strand.
GTCCTCTATGAGGAGAGGAGTGTCAAAGTATCATTGGTCCAATCATAACGGTTACAGTTAAATTTCCTTTTGCAATTCAGCTTTGCTCAACAGATGAATGAAACAGCTATAAATTATTCCAATAATATGAACCTTCAAATAGTCTGCCCCATCAGTCCTCTCTGGGGCAGTCCTTAAATCCTATTGTCAGGGTTACTTTATCCTTACTGGATCAATATTGCCTCCATCATTGTCCTCTGCCATGGGAAGAAGTGGCCCTACACTTAATGGCTCGTATATCAGCCTCCAACTGTTACAGATAATTAGTATCTGCCTCCTTGCAACTGAGGAGGAGTGGAAATCATTAAGGCTGATTCGGTGGCTGTCTGTTGGCATCTTCTTTGTGTCACAACATCTCTTGGCCAACTGAAACCTGACACCTGCAGTACTTCCTTGGATGACTCTGCTTCAGATCAGTCCAGAGCATCAACCTACGTCTCTTTTTTCCCTCTTCTTTCACCCCATCTTTTTCCTTCTCTTTGACACATTGCCGCCAGTCCTTCTCCTTGCTGCCTTCCCTCTCCCCTTTTATAACTTCCTCCTCTCTAGATCTTTATGATTCTGATTTTGCTCCCCCGATCTCGCTGTTTCTTGAAGTTTCTGCTCCCTCTAGTCCTTCTGGGCAAGTCCCTTCTGCCATCTTCTCCTTCTCCACTCCACTGGAGATTCCAGTGAGGTTGGTGCCTTTGTAAGGGATGGTGTAAATATATATACCAGAGAGCATTCCAATAAAATCAGTAATGTACAAACATGCAACACAACATTTAATCATAAGGCTGTGGTTAAATGTCATGTTACATGTTTGTACATTATTAAAATTATTGGAATGCACTCTGATGTAGAGTGCTATATAAGTTGTTTATTTATTTATTTATTTATTTATTTATTTATTTATTTATTTATTTATTTATTTATTTATTTATATCCCGCCTATCTGGTCGTTATGACCACTTGCTGCTGCTGCTGCTACTGCTACTGTTGTCCAACAGGCCATATTGCAGGCCATAAACAGAGAAACTGGATTTTGGTCAACACACTGCAACTTGAATGCTGAAACCATATTTTTCTGCTTGAATTAAACGTGATATAATGAAATAAAAATTAAAACCATTTGGGTCATAGTACCAATCCTAAATTGATTTGCTTTGTAAGAGCAAATATGTTCTCAACTACAATGTCAACAGTTATTCATCTGGAAATGAATTGCCTGAGCAAATTGAAGATTTATGATAATGTACAAATAGTTTTCGCTGCAGGGCACATCTCAAAGGACATCCTTTCATGGATGCAACACAGTCAAAATTCACTTACAGTGACAACATGACTCTGGTGCAGTGTCCTGAAGGCAAGAGATGGAAGTATTGTAATATCCAGGAAAACTCAATGAAGAGTGTATGTCTTTAATCATCATACAGTTACCTACTCATTCAGGGCCAGTACTGGCATTAGCTTGAATGAGGTAGCAGGTTCAGGTGGCAAATGCTCTGGCAGGACTCCTATGATTCTGGAAAGCTGCCACTCCTCTTCTATGCTCCTCTCCAAAGCAGGCTTCTTTATTAAGAAAAAAGGTTAAGTTAACAGAGAAAGAAACAAAGATGATGCCATAAAGTAGCACCCTACCAGAGAGAATGAGGACACAGCACAGAATCAGTAGCTGCCTCCAGTTTTTGTATCCAGGAAGAAGAGGGAGGAAGTTCTGGCACTAGTTGCCTCACCAAGGAGAGAGTAGAAAGAGGGGAATATTCTGACCACTGTTACAGGCAATGCCTGGCTCTGAGGGTCATTAGAAGCAGACACAATGGGAAGAATGTGTGTTACTCTTTAGCATCATATTATATTACAATTTCTAAGGAAATTGCCCATTCCACAGGCAGTAGGAAATTTCCCATTATCACTGTTCTTATTGGGTCTGCAGTGAAGGACCGTTAGAGTCAGGCATTTTGAGAAGGGGGAGTTGCTGGTAGCATTCAAAATGTCCCCCTCTCCTTCCTTTTTCTTCAGGGGGGTCTCCCTCCATATCATTGTCATAATTGCTGGTTTTGCTGGTGTAGATACTACATGTCTTTAGTTTTTTTTTCTTGGACAGAAGATGCAGGTGCAGGCATTGTTAGTGTTCCATACCTTTATCATCACTGGTAGGGCAGAAGAGGGGTGCTACTGCCATGTCACCACTGCCATGTCACCTTCTTTCTTTCTTTTACAAATGACACTTAGCATCTCCAAGTGAAAAATAAATAAAACACCCAGCTTTGCTTTTATCTCCTCTGGTAGGACAGGAACCAGACACCACTGCTGCTGCTGCATCTTCATTTTCTTCCTTGTGTGGAGGATTTTTTTCCTACAGGGAGGGCTGATTCTTTTTTTTAAAATATTTTTATTAATTAACAAAAAACAACTATGACAATACTAACATAAAAAGTGTATACATATATAACATACAAAAATTCCTCCCCTGTGCCACCATCACACTTGGGACCAGATAACCAAATATATTCTTAATCTATTTTCCCCACATTCCACTACAAAAGTACATTGATTCTTCTGTCAGCTTATGACTTTTCTCTTTTACAAAAACATAATTCAAATATAGATTCCATACCTCTTTAAAATCATTGTATTTTGTCACTCCCCTTCTTACTTTTATTTCACATATTAGCTCATCATTTCTTTATATCAACCATCAATATTAATTTATTTGTCACTTTTGAAGGTTTTTTTGCAAATATTATAGACTGAAGAAAGGAGGAAAAACCACTGGGCTAGGCAGGTAAAATCTAAAACAAATCCCTCATGAATACACAGTGGAAGTGAAAAATAGATTTCAGGAACTAGATTTGGTGGACAGAGTGCCTGAAGAACTATGGACGGGGGCTCATAACATTGTACAGGAAGCAGCAACAAAAAACATCCCAAAGAAAAGGAAATGCAAGAAAGCAAAGTAGCTGTCCAACGAGGCCTTACAAATAGCAGAGAAGAGAAGGGAAACAAAATTCAAGGGAGATAGGAAAAGCTAGAGAAAATGGAATACAGACTTCCAAAGAATAGCAAGAAGAGACAAGAGGGCCTTCTTAAATGAACAGTGCAAAGAAATAGAGGAAAATAATAGAAAGGGAAAAATAAGATATATGTTCAAGAAAATTGGAGCTATTAAAGGAACATTTTGTTTGTGGGACAGGAAGCAACAGTTAGAACTGGATATGGAACAACTGATTGGTTAAAAATTTGGAAAGGAGTATGACAAGGCTGTATATTGTCTCCCTGCTTATTTAATTTATATGCAGGATGCATCATGCGAAACACTGGACTGGATGAATCCCAAACTGGAATTAAGATTGCGGGAAGAAATATCAACAATCTCAGATATGCAGATAATACCACTCTGATGGCAGAAAACGAGGAGGAATTAAAGAACCTCTTAATGAGGGTGAAAGGGGAGAGCATAAAAAACAGTCTGAAGCTCAACATCAAGATCATGGCCACCGGCCCCATCACCTCCTGGGAAACAGAAGGGCAAGATATGGAGGCAGTGACAGATTTTACCTTCTTGGGATCCATGATCACTGCAGATGGTGACAGCAGCCATGAAATTAAAAGATGCCTGCTTCTTGGGAGGATAATGATGACAAACCTAGACAGCATCTTAAAAAGCATCTTGTTGACAAAGGTCCGCATAGTTAAAGCTATTGTTTTTCCAGTAGTGATGTATGGAAGTGAAAGCTGGACCATAAAGAAGGCTGACCGCTGAAGAATTGATGCTTTTGAATTGTGGTGCTGGAGGAGACTCTTGAGAATCCTCTGGACTTTGAGGAGATCAAATCTATCCATCCTGAAGCAAATCAACCCTGAGTGCTCTTTGGAAGGACAGATCCTGAAGTTGAGGTTTCACTACTTTGGCCATCTCATGAGAAGAGCAATCTCCCTAGAAAAGACCCTGATGTTGGGAAAGTGTGAAGGCAAGAGGAGAAGGGGACAACAGAGGACAAGATGGCTGGACAGTGTCAACAAAGCAACCAACATGAATTTGACCCAACTTCGGGAGGCAGTGGAGGACAGGAGGGCATGACCTGCTCTGGTCCATGGGGTCACAAAGAGTCAGACATAATGACTAAACAACAACAAAACTCTGTGGTTTTTCCTAATTTCTTCAGTTTGAGCCTGGATTTTGCTATCAGAAGCTGATGATCAGAGCCACAATCAGCTCCAGCTCCAACATTTATTAGAATCTTATAAATCACACTTACTATGCCCATTCTTTTATTTCCTCCTCCTAGAACTTGTCTATGGTCTCCTCAAATTTAGTCAATTTTCTAATTTTTCCTATTCATCTAGTCCATTCCCTTGTACAACCTTCCATTTGGAGTAAATTTTATCAAGATATCCCCCTTTCCTCTCCTAAGATTTCCTTTATGATATTTTTTATCTTTCATCTTTTTAATCCATGCCATTGTATTCAACCCTTTCTCTACTAATATTTCTTTAAGTTTAATTTTAAGGATATGAGCTTTAAGCTCTGAGCCTCCACTACTTTTTGCAGTGGTATGATATGTGGACTCAATATATATCTGGATTCTTTCCAGCATTCTAACATATTCTTCAAAAGGGATTAGTTATTCTGTTTACTTCTTCTGCACTTTTTTATTTAAAGAGGATATTCTCCAATCTATTAAAAAGTTCTGACAATTCCAGTTCCTTCCATATTAAATTTCTATTATGTGCAATAATATCTGGAATATGTCTAAGTTGATTTGCAGTATAATGTGCTTTAACGTTGGGTAGTCCAAGTCCTCCTCCTTTTTGTGGAATATACCATAGTTTCTTATTTATCCTTATTCCTTTATTTCCAGCACAATAGCTATTTATTGAGTTCTGCCAATCTTTTAGATATATTTCTTCAGTTTTTATTGGGAGCATCCAAAATACAAAAATTAAGTTTAGGAATAATCTTCATTTTACTTAATGCTATTTTTCAGGGAGGGCTGATTCTACATAATGTTGTAGGGAAAAAGCACTTTGCTTTCTGTCACAGGTTCCCAGAGAAATAGGGATGCCTCAACATAATTTCTACAGTGATTGATTGGTAGTTGTGGCATTCCATTTGGCCTGAGTAGAAACTGAGTATGAGATTGTGTGGCTGAAATCCTGTTTGCTTAGTATAGTAAGTTGTGACCAAGTAGGGCCATTGACTCAGTGGAATTAGAAGAGTTGACTCACCAAATCAGTGGGCCTACTCTAGTTGTGACTTACTATACTAAACAACAGGAGTTCAGCCATTGTGTTTTAACTCATGGCTTGACCCACTATGAGATTCACTAAGGGTGGATTAAGAAGAAACAAAACAACAAGTATGAAAGAATAATACAGATGTTATTGACTGTAATGGTAGATCATGGATGCAGGAGAAAAAAGACAAGAAGGCAAAGAACATTACACATATCTTCTGTCACCAGGAAGTCCCAAGTTGGCAGTGGATGCATTCCTATAAGCAAAGGTCTCTAGACAACTGCACACTCTCCGTCCTGTAGTGAAATTCAAAGAGAAACAGTCTAGCCAGAGATTATGTGTCTCCTTCTAGCACTTCTAAGCATCCAGAGTAGATAAAAAGACAAGCTTAAGACTCCACAGCTGGAGGGAAGGGAAGAAGTCCAATTAAGTTCTTAGCCTGGAAACTACCTCATCTCTGGAATGCAATGCATGGGGTGAGACGTTCAGCATGGCTTAGTTCTGTACAAAGTGCAAAAATCATAACCCTTTTTAGGTTGTGGCATGATGCTTTCAAAGCACTTCTCTTTTTATGAAAAAAATCATTCCGCAGGGAAGTGAGGAATCAAAAGTATTCATGTTTGCACAAGTCTCCACACAAGTAAATGGTAAAAATAAAATCCACAAATCAGGAATTGTAGTTATCCACCAAAAAAGCTTTTATAGCTGGAAAAATGATATAACAGGTTTCAAGTATTTTTTGAAGTGAGATGCCTCCTTAGGGTTGCCACGTGCCAGTTTTATCACAAGCATCTTTCACATGATGCTGCAGCTCAGCCAGATCCTTGCTGCACAGCTGGATGGCAACTTCACAGTCAGTGAAATCTCTTTTTAGTCTCTGTGGCCACCAGGGTACTGAGCAGGGGGGCTGAATTTCCTACTGGATTTGAGGGGAGTGGGGGAGGGGAGGGGTGAGATTGTGGAAAAGCTTTTTTGGTGGATAACTACAATTTCTGATTTATGGATTTTATTTTTACCCTTTACTGTACCTTTTTTGCCCCTGAGTATATTTTAATCAGTTTTTAATAAAGAGTTGGCATAAATAGTTGCAGTGATGAGTGTTTGGTAAAAGTAAAACATTGTCGTGAATGAGAAATATTGATGGCACAACTGTACCTGAGGATATGTTTTTTAAAAAGGAAAAGAAAAGCTGTCTGTTTCCACCACCAGACACTTCCATCCATTGGAAGTACAGTTCTGTACATGAATCTGTGTCTTACACATCTGCTTCTCCCACATGAACAGAATCATCTTAGATCCAACCAAATGGCTCCAGTGTTCAGGATTTCTTCCTGGTGACTGCTCACCTTTTACAAGGACAAAACACATAGTACACATTGTAAATTTCATTGCAAATTACAAGAACTGCGCAAGTTATCAATAACTATGATACTAGCAGTGGCAGAAAATGTTATTTGTCCCATTTGTCATTCCAGGCAGCTCTGAATAACAAAGGACCACATCGGAGCTGCCTGCCAACATCATCTGCTACTGCCAGCAACAGACGTCCCAGCCAGGCATTTTCACCCATCACCATCAGTGTTGCATTTCCTCTGTGTTGCTTTTTTTAGGGGGGAAAAGTGTATACATTTGAATCAGTCTCTTTGATTTGAGTTCCAAGTAAAACAGTAATATAGGATCTATATTTTTCACATGTCCTGTTTTTTTAAAATTGCACACTGCAGTTGCAACCTAGTTTGGTTTTGCTTTCAAATGAGCTTTTGGCAAGATGCTGTCCAAAATCTGCTTCTAAATTGCACAGAGTCACCTGTTATTCTGCTATTTAAATACAGCTCCCTCCCTTCTTTAAATCAGATAGAGCTGTAACTAAGCATTTTGGCCCTCATGTCATGGGGCAACATCTCCAGCCTGCTACCTCTCAAAAAAAGGAAGAGAACGTGATGCCCAACTAAATGAAAATGTGTATAGTTTTAAAAGGGGGTGAATATCGCTGGGAGCCATTGCTGTTTATTTTCTTAACACTCACAAGCAGATTCACCTGTGCATTCTGGTGTCCTCTAAATTTTGATGCCCTGTGGCAAAGCCCCAATTGCTCTAACTTAGCTATAGCCCTGGAATCAGAGCTCGGAAGAAATATTGTTTGAACAACAACTCTAAGAATTCCCCAGTCAGCATGGGCAGCATGGTCATGCGTCCAAGATAGGTATTATAAATTATAGGACTGGTAATAATCTACCACTAAAATAGATGATAAAAGATGTCTTGAAGTGTGATCTACCTCTCAGGGTTCAACATGTAGGCTTTCCCTTGTCACAAGCACTACCCTGCAGAAATTACTTTTCTCTACTGGAATATTTATTCGGTTTATGGACCAGTTCTTCTCTGTGCCAGATACCTTGGAATAAAGCTGTAGCATCATGGAGTCTTTCAGATCTTTGGGACTATTTTTTAATCTTTCTTTTTGCTGACAGGATGATAAGACAATGGCAATGAAGAGTGGAAAAAAAGTCTATTTTACTAACAATGGTTACATTTTTGGGGGTGATTTCAGAAACCATTTCTTCCTCTTTGTTGGGATTTCTGCAGTGTAAGTTCCTAATCATAAACTTGATATATCTGTTACTTTTGATTAGATTGCAGAAGAAAAACAGGGCCTCTACAACAACCTTAAATATGAATTTCAATGCAAAAATTAAGTGTCCCCTTGTCAGATTAAAACATGATTCCAATAAGCTGTTGGAGACCCAATAATAGTCCAGAATGTCTGACTTTCAAGACTTGATTGCTGCACTCAAAAGACATCAATGTGCATGCATTATTTGTTATCCTGGTGTACTGTCAAGGATACACATTTCTGCTCAGCAGGCTGTGTCATCAGTGCCAGCATCCCCCATGCTCATACATTATGTTGACATATTTATTGTGCCAGCTCATCTCTTTTACCTTATGTCACCCTGTCTGAGAAAGTGATCTGTTCATTAATGGAACATTCTGCCAATATCCTTTTGTCATTTGTCGGGGCACCATATCCTCTCTATTTAAACATCCAAATACACAATATGGAGATATACATGGAACACACACACCTATGCAACAGGGCCACAGGGCTATCAAAACTGGTAGCACCGGTCATCTCTTCCCACCCTGTGCAAGTTACTCTCTGTACAGTTTGTATAATATGTAATATTTTTCTATGTGGATTCTGATCACAAGCATCACCTTGAGGTGGGTGGGTCAACAAGTCCCAGTCAGTTGGGAGATTCTTGGAGTTTGTTCATCCTGAAAAGTAGTATTTCCTAGTTCTTATCCTGATCCAGAGGGAGACACTTATTCCATATATGCATATTCCCCTGTAAAATGGCAGAGATTGCCTTCATGGCCTTGCAAAAATATGTATTTATTACCCCTTTTGTTTTAAAACAGTATGTTTTGCATGGTATAACTTGTAGATGCAGATGGAGTATAAATCACATCAAAGAAAACAGAAGAATTCACAATCCCTTAAAACCAGTTGCAAACACTTCTGTATAATCTACTGGGCTGTCTCAATCTCTGTTTCATTTGTTTGCTGATTGTCCACAAACTTTTCACTTCCAGTTTTGCACATCCTATGCAATACAAGGTTAAACTGATACTTTGATTGAAATACTCTACTGCAATAGGCAATGGAAATGTCATCCCTTCTACGCTAACTTAATGAAGTTCTTGCAGGCTCTTCTTATTTCTTCATTTAGCATTCCAAGTATCATGTTTTTTTAATTTAAATTTCATATACAGCACATAAATATATGAATTCATATATACATTCCAGTTATATCGCACTGCAACAAAAGGAGAACTCTATTAGCTTGTCCAGTATTGCCTGTAATTTTTGTAAATAGTGTCATCATAAAACGTTGGCATAGATGTGTGCTATTGCTGAGCCAGATAGCTTAGCAAGTTGGGGCCCTGATTGGGGGACCAGAGGTTGGGAGTATGATTCTCCACTTTGTCTCCTAGGAGAAAAGCAAGCCTGTATGGTTTTGGGCAAACAGCACAATCCCAAAGCACCCGGAGAAGAAAAAATATATATATTATATATATATATATTAATTTAAAAGAAAGGAATAATAAATCACTATGCAGTACTCTAAAGTAGAATAGCCCAGAAGGGGTCACCATAACTCAGAATTTACTTGATGACACACAATGATTACTACTATTATTCTATTTTTGTTAAGAGGCACAATAAATTTCCTGCCTTGTTTCTTGACTGGTGTGTCCCCTAAGCCTTCCATGAAAAAACCAACTGGCAGCAGCACCCCAACATATTTGGCAAATATATTTCCAGGCTACATTAACTCAAGTATGTTTATTCATGTTGATTCTTTTATTGCTCCTATATCTTGGAGACTTGCTTTTTGTCAAAAACTATTTGTCATAGTTTAAAGAGGAAAATCTTTTCCGTAGGTGACAGTACGGAATTATTTTTCTAATGGCCTCATTCTGCGTTCTGTCTCAAAAGTAACTTTTAAAAAAAATTAAAGTTGAATTTAAAACAAATCACCATTTTTGAAACCAATAGGTTGGGTAAGGTGTAATATGAGATTGCTTACAGGTCATGCATCACAGGAAAAATGGCAAAATTTACTTTTAAAAAAATAAAAATTAATTAAAAACACCATCATTGTCATGATCTCTTTCATTTCATGTGCTTACCACTAAGAACAGAATAGCATTTATTCCATTTTATGCATTGTTTACTATGTGTACTTGAAAAAAATAAAATTGAACATAGAAACGCTTTGGTTGCCTGTGTTCGATAGTCATTATTGCCTGTTTTAAGTTTCCCTTTTGGAAGGGAGATACTTTGTTAAAAGGGAGTTTGTTCAAATATTTAGCCCATTTTTCCATCAAATGAAGCTTAAAGTGGTAAAATATCAGAAAATAGCAACAAAAGTATGAAATAAATATAACTAAAAACAAACTAGATAAAACGTCAAAAACAACCAATTACATTGGTTGGAATTAGAAATGAGCATGAAATGAGCCATGAACCAAAAACAAACAAACAAACAAAAAAACCCTCTCACACTTCCATGAAGTGAAATGAAACACCATTTTCATTGCTGGCATTTCATTTTGCTTCATTTCTCTGCCTCCCTTCATGGGCCCCAACCCCTACTTTATATTCCAGGTTTCAGATGCTGATGGACAGACAGGGAGACTGTGGTCTTTCTGATAACCTGGTACTTAATCCTCTAGCTTTATATGTCACAACCGGCTTTTTGAACTGTCACTTGGAATGAACCTGTAGCCAATTAGGCTATTTTAAGATGTTGGGTTTGGGCAACTGTCAAACTATAAACAGAAAATAAAGGTGTTTATGAAACCTATGAACCAACCAACGTTCCTAAAATTCCAATTACCTATTGCCAGTTCAATTAACTGCCATCATGTTACATTTTGATGCTAATTAATGGGGATTCTCCTGGCAAAGGTAAATTTTTATCATTTCATAGATTTGTGTAATTTTATCAATGTTTATAAAAGTGGCCTGCTGACAGTATTCATTGTTCTCAAGGCCACAACATGATGGAGTCTGCAAATATTTTCATGTATGATTCCAACAGGATATATGTTGCCCTAAAACTAACTAAATTTGTTGGAAATTTAGGAAATATGTTGCCCTAAAGCTATACATGAAGGTGCCCCACACCTTCAGGTATAGCTTACAAATTTTAATCTCTCAGATATGGGCTACAGATATAATACAAGGCAAAAGGTCACTACCTTTTGTAGATCTATATTTAATACTGAAACCTGCCTTATACTGCATGTATAATAGAGAAGGGGGGGAGAAAAAGGTGGACATATCTGCACAGGTTATTAAAATGCAACATTTCTAGATCATTCTTACCATATTCCCCATCTTCTGAAAAAAAATCTAATTTTTATATTAGTCTGATGAGGGGAAACAAAATCGATATGAGTAGGATATGCTGAGAGTTTCATTTCTTTTTCTTTCTTTTTTCCTTTCTTTTCCCCGGTGAATACTTACCAGGAGCTAGAAAAGAGTGCTCAGTGTCATGGTGTATAAATAGATATGTCTGAAGAGGTAAGGCAGCCTGCCTCTCTTGCTGCAGAGTTAATAAGGACCTCAAGCAACTCCTTATGGTTCCTGGGGGCATCCTCTGGATTTGTTGCTGGCATTTCAGTCCATGCTCCAACAAACGCAAGGCTGTGCATCACTGCAAGACTTGGCACACAAATTACTTGACCTCTGTTCCAAATAAGGAAGCAGAGTTCAGTGCCAGCAATCAGAGAACATGTGGTTTCTGAGAGCAAGTCACAAGCATCCCTTGTGCTCATTGCTGCCAAAGTGCCAATATTCGCAGTGTCACCTTTGTGTATTTAGATGCCTTTGTTTCATGCCAAAAGGAATGTCACTTTTATGGAGTTCTGTAGCAGTCCCGTTTCTGCTTACCCTGCTTTTAAGCACATTATCATGGTTGCAGATAGCCACAAAACAATTAAACATGCTGTTTAGTACTGTGACAGTTTAGCACAGGGGAGGGGCACATCTGCCCCTCCAGATGTTGTTGGACTCTAGTTCTTGCTAATGATGATGAATTATGGGAGTTGCAGTTCAACAATAGTCACAGACCATATGTTACCCATCTTGGGATTAGGGTTTCTTCCAAACCTCCACATTTCAGGAAGGTCACAGGGCTGTTTCTTAGCTTCCTCTTTCTCTGCCAAAGATGAATTGTTCAAGAGATGGAAAAAGAGACTAAAATAATAATATGACGTATCATTCACAAGATTCAAATTGCAGTTTGGCATATGGAATCCATAAATCCCATACCGTTCCATTTCAACAGCCCTTCTCCAGGGTTGCAATCTCAGGGAATAAAAAGGTCATCTTGTGGCAGAAATGATAACATGGTGAATTTATGGGATCATATCCTCAGAATTGTACTGGTGTGGATGAATGATCTAAGTCTCCAACTATATTGATACCTTGGGATTAGCTTGGCAATTAGCATTAGTTAATTTTAAGTATTTTTCAATGATCACATGATGCAAAGGCCAGTAGAAATCAGCCTGGTCCTTTCTGCTTTATATCTGGAGATTCCACCCCCCGCCATTAGGGACTTTCCTCAGTGCAGGATCACCTTATAAATGCATGTAGAGATATTAGTGTAGTGCTAGATCATCTCTGTACTCCCCTTCATGGATTGCTGCCTTGCCATGGCAAAGGGGCTTGAGTTTCTCAGAGAAGCTATGGCCTGTCAGGAACACCCAAGACAGACAGGTCATAGTGGAGAGTTTTGACTAAATGCAATCCACCTGGAGTAGGAATTGGCAAGCCACTCCAGTATCTTTGCCAAGAATACCCCATGAACAGAAACAAAAGGCTAAAAGATATGACGCTGGAAGATGGGCCCCTCAGGTCAGAAGGCGTCCAACATCCTACTGAGGAAGAGCAGAGGACAAGGACAAGAAGGTCCAGAGCTAATGAAGTGGTTGGGCCAAAGCCAAAAGGACGCTCAGCTGTGGACATGCCTGGAAGTGAAAGGAGAGTTCGATGCTCCAAAGGAAAAATACTGCATAGGAACCTGGAATGTCAGATCTATAAACTTTGGGAAGCTGGAGGTGGTCAAACAGGAGATGGCAAGAATAAACATACACATCCTGGGCATCAGTGAACTAAAATGGACAGGAATGGGCGAATTCAGCTCAGATGAGTATCATATCTACTACTGTGGGCAAGAATCCAGTAGAAGGAATGGAGTAGCCCTCATAGTCAACAAAAGAGTGGGGAAAGCTGTACTGGGATACAATCTCAAAAATGATAGAATGATTTCAATACGAATCCAAGGCAGATCTTTCAACATCACAGTAATCCAGGTTCATGCACCAACAACCAATGTTGAGGAGACTGAACTTGACCAATTTTATGAAGACTTACAACACCTTCTAGAACTGACACCAAAGAAAGATATTCTTCTCATTATAGGGGACTGGAATGCTAAAGTAGAGAGTCAAGAGATAAAATGAACAACAGGTAAGTTTGGCCTTGGAGTTCAAAATAAAGCAGGGCAAAGGCTAATAGAGTTTTGTCAAGAGAACAAGCTGGTCATCACAAACACTCTTTCCCAACAACACAAGAGGTGACTTTACACATGGAAATCACCAGATGGGCAATACCGAAATCAGATTGATTATATTCTCTGCAGCCAAAGATGGAGAAGCTCTATATAGTCAGCAAAAACAAGACCTGGAGTGGATTGTGGCTCTGATCATCAGCTTCTCATAGCAAAATTCAAGCTTAAACTGAAGAGAGTAGGAAAACCACTGGGCTAATCAGGTATAATCTAAACCAAATCCCATATGAATACAAAGTGGAAGTGAAGAACAGATTTAAGGAACTAGATTTGGTGGAGAGAGTGCCTGAAGAACTTTGGATAGAGGCTCATAACACTGTACAGGAGGCAGCAACAAAAATCATCCCAAAGAAAAGGAAATGCAAGAAAGCAAAGTGGATGTCCAGTGAGGCATTACAAATAGCAGAGAAGAGAAGGGAAACAAAATGCAAGGGAGATAGGGAAAGTTACAGGAAATTGAAGGAGAGACAAGAGGGCCTTCTTAAATGAACAATGCAAGGAGAGACAAGAGGGCCTTCTTAAATGAACAATGCAAAGAAATAGAGGAAAATAACAGAAAAGGTAAAACCAGAGATCTGTTCAAGAAAATTGGACATATTAAAGGAACATTTTGTGCAAAGATAGACATGATAAAAGACAAAAAATGGAAGGACCTAACAGAAGCAGAAGACATCAAAAAGAGGTGGCAAGAATACACATAGGGATTATACCAGAAAGATTTGGATATCTCGGACAACTCAGATAGTGTGACTGCTGACCTTGAGCCAGACATCCTGGAGAGTGAAGTCAAGTGGGCCTTAGAAAGCCTGGCTAACAAAAGGCCAGTGGAGGTGATGGCATTCCAGTTGAACTATTTAAAATCTTAAAAGATGATGCTGTTAAGGTGCTACATTCAATATGCCAGCAAGTTTGGAAAACTCAACAGTGGCCAGAGGACTGGAAAAATTAGTCTTCATCCCAATCCCAAAGAAAGGCAGTCCCAACGAATGCTCCAACTACTGCACAATTGTACTCATTTCACACACTAGCAAGGTTATGCTCAAAATCCTCCAAGGTAGGCTTCAGCAGTATGTGGACCGAGAACTCCTAGAAGTACAAGCTGGATTTCGAAGGGGCAGAGGAACTAGGGACGAAATTGCTTACATGCGCTGGATTATGGAGAAAGCCAGAGCATTCAAAAAAACATCTACTTCTGCTTCATTGACTATGCAAACGCCTTTGAGTGTGTGGACCACAGCAAACTATGGCAAGTCCTTAAAGAAATGGGAGTGCCTGACCACCTTATCTATCTCCTGAGAAACCTATACATGGGACAGGAAGCAACAGTTAGAACTGGATATGGAACAACTGATTGGTTCAAAATTGGGAAAGGAGTACGACAAGGCTGTATATTGTCCCCTGGCTTATTTAACTTATATGCAGAATACATCATGCAAAAGGCTGGACTGGAGGAATCCCAAACTGGAATTAAGATTGCCGGAAGAAATATCAACAACCTCAGATATACAGATGACACCACTCTGATGGCAGAAAGTGAGGAGGAACTAAAGAACCTCTTAATGAGGGTGAAAGAGGATAGTGCAAAAAACAGTCTGAAGCTCAACATCAAAATAACCAAGATCATGGCCACTGGTTCCATCACCTCCTGGAAAATAGAAGGGCAAGATATGGAGGCAGTGATATCTCTGTACTGCAGAGAGAGACAGGAGAAATGAGAAAGTAGAGCCACCGATTGCTGTGGGGGTGCTATGAAAGGAAAAGAGCTTGTGGGGTATTGGCAGGGGGCATGTATCAAATTACATTGGCTTGAGGGGCAGTTTGGACAGTGGCACCAAAAAACCTGAGGTCTTCATGTGATGAACTACGCAGAAAACAAATGTAAAAGTGACTGCGAATGAAACTGCAGAGAAGCTGAACTGCTGTGATTTCGTTCGTACTCGCAGCCTTGTTGTTGTTGTTTAGTTGTTTAGTCATATCCGACTTTTTGTGACCCCATGGACCAGAGCACACCAGGCCCTCCTGTCTTCCACTGCCTCCCGGAGTTGGGTCAAATGCATGTTGGTCACTTCGATGACACTGTCCAACCATCTCGTCCTCTGTCGTCCCTTTCTCCTCCTGCCTTCAAACTTTCCCAACATCAGCGTCTTTTCCAGGGATCCCAAACCCAAACAGTAACAAAAGAGTGGCTAATCTGGAATTTTGGGTTCCCATCATGATCTATCCCAGAACCACCACCCCTCTACTTGTAGAATCCAAAAATGCAAAGAGTTAGACAGGTGCGTTATCAACAAATGAGAATCATTTGTAACGTTGGTGACTGTTCTTTGCTCATTTGAAACCAAACCACCCTCAAATACTTTTGCATAACATGGGAAGCATGCAACAATATACTGATCTATTTCTGTCCCAGCTACTACTGTGAGTATTGCAGCTAAACTCACTCCTGAGGGGAATGGCAGATGTTGTTATGATCCAGGTGATCAGAAAGTCCTGGGTTTTGGACCTTACGAGTCCTGGCTCTGCTACACCACTGCTGCCAAGAAACCCAGATCATATCTGCTAAGGCAGATCATTTTCATGTTAACTTCAGCAGCTCTGATGGATAGGGGATGCTCTTGTGGCATGTAAATGTATGATCTATCCAACTCATGTACTATGAACATTTTTATGTTTTATTGCATAGTAGCTCAGGTACATTATAGCTTAGATGAGGATGTGTTTCATATTTATTCATTTTAATTCTTGGGCTATGATAAAAACCTGGTTGCAAAAACATTCCCCCAAATATTATTAAACTGCAAGAATAATTAACTATCCTGTCCTGTTTTTGCTTCTAGCTGCTGTTTTGTCCTCATAACTTCATTTAGCTTTCCTTAGTTAGTCATCTGGTTCATACCAGCCAATCACAGATTGTAAAGGTGACAACATGATGCTACATAGCAATTAGATTTGGCTGTGACCTAACATCATTAAGGTCCCAGTCAATTCACACGGAGAGAAATGCTTCTTAGATTAATCATATGGGCAATGACTGTCCATCAGAAATCACAGTAATCTTAATGTCACTATGTAGTAATTTTGATCTTTCTGTGCAATGGCTTTACTGAGATTAAGGAAAAGCAAGTCAGACAGAAACTGAGAGTGTGGAAGAAAAGGCAAATGCCTGGAGCAATTGCTAAAGAATTATAAAAACAAAAAAAGAATAATCAAAATAGAATCATCAAAACTACAGCTCACTATGCTGCAGAAAGCTTTTCTGAAAACCAGTAAGGGCTTTTAAGATAGCCGTAATTTTAACAATGGGTTACTATATCAAGTACATAATGTGAGATCGCTAAAAACATACCCAATATCTGAACATAGATCTTCAGAGGTAGAGAAAAGTCTTCAAAAGCCACAGTAATCTGGTTCGTATAGAGAATGTGAATCAGTAACAGACGTCCAAAGCCAAATGTATGTTATTCCTAGGAGAAATTTCCTACCTATGCACATGTGCTTGCAGAAACGCACAAACACACACATGCACACACACATGCAAACACATGTAAACACATGTGCGTGTGCACATGCATGCACAAACACACCATCTTCTGAGGTGTGAGCTGAAACAGAGGTAACACTTTGATGTTTCAGCCATCTGAACAACAAACCTGAAATCCAACGATAAAGCACTCTGAAGTCTTCATACTCACATTCTTGCCATGTAAGAGGTTTCAGTGAAGATGACTCATCACAGCCTGGCTTCAATGCTGAGAACATTTCGTGGCCCAACCAATTGCTTGTAGGAACCAGGAATATAATGAAGTGGGTTTGAACATAAATAGCTAGAGCAGCAGATGCCAAATCAGAAGTGACTGGGAGGCCGGAGTGGGGGAAATGTGTTATTTAGAATCCATAGGCAAGAATTAATTAGTCATCAGTACTATCCTTGTTAATATGTTTAACACTGAAGATAAGTATGTGTCCTCTTAGGCAGCATTACAAGAAAGAATTAAATCTCTCTATCCTGCCACCACAGTCCAGATCCCATGTTCCCCAAGAAACCTGATGAATATTTATATTTTTAAAACTTGCAATGGTGTTAATTGCATTAGTCCACTCTCTAATTTAAGTAAAGTAATGACTTCACTTAAATATTATATACTCATTTCTTCATACACAGCATTGGTTTAGACTAGAATCTACAATTAGAATTATTTAGTCATATTCAAATTGACCAGAACAAGAAACAACAGATTTTTAAGGTCAATCAGAATGGCATTAGTTTGACAACAACAAAATACCAATCCAAATGAACAC